>NC_053040.3:331183266-332433266 GCF_002575655.3 Aegilops tauschii subsp. strangulata | reverse complement strand
GGGATGCCCAAGGCACCCCAAGGTAATATTAAAGGATGACCAAGAGCCTAAGCTTGGGGATGCGCCGGATGGCATCCCCTCTTTCGTCTTCGTTCATCGGTAACTTTACTTGGAGCTATATTTTTATTCATCACATGATATGTGTTTTGCTTGGAGGGTCATTTTATTTTGTTAGTATTTGCCTGCTGTTATTTATAATAATTTTTTGCATTTATATTTTCAATAAAAATGTCAAAGATAGCCTTTACCATACTTATTTTGCAAGTATACATGTTGCTGTTTCAAAACAGAAAGTTTACCGCTGTTGCAAAAATTCCCTAGAAAATTCAGAATGTGATAAATGTTGAAACCTTTTGCATAGTAAGCTCCGATAAATTTACTACAGTGGGAATTTTCTTTCATAATTTTTGGAGTTAGGGAAGTATGATGAATCTTGCATTCTTTACAGACTGTACTGTTTTGGCAGATTGCTGTTATGTTTACATTGTTTGCATATGTTTGCTTGTTTAATGTTTCTATTTGATAATAGGAGTATTAAATATGCAGAGGCATTTAGTATGCAATGTTGAATAATAATTTTAGTGATTTTCTACAGTAGAGTATGATATGGTTTTTGCATTGGTTTATACTAACTTATCTCACGAGTCCTTGTTGAGTTTTGCGTGGATGAAGCTCTTGAGATTTAGGGAGACCGTGATATCAGAGGAATTAAGGAGACACAAAAGCTCAAGCTTGGGGATGCCCAAGGCATCCCAAGATAATATTTCAAGAAGTCTCAAGCGTCTAAGCTTGGGGATGCCCCGGTTGGCATCCCACCTTTCTTCTTCAACAACTATTGGTTAGTTTCGGTTGATCCTAAGTTTTTGCTTCTTCACGTGATGTTTGCTATCCTTGAAATGTCGTTTTGTTTTGCTTGCTATTTGAATAAAATACCAAGATCTGAAATTCTTAAATGAGAGAGAGTCTTCACATAGCTACATAATTATTTAACTACTCATTAATCTTCACTTATACCTTTTTGGAGTAGTTTGTCATTTACTCGTATGCTTCACTTATATCCTATGAGTAAATAGTTGAATGATTTGAATATCATAAATCTGAAATTATATATGTTTCATATGCTTATCCCATGGGGAGTAATGACTTCACATATAAGAAGTAGAGGTGGTAAATTTATTGAAGGTTAGCAAACATTGTATTGGTCACTTGAACAATTCATGAAAGAATATTGAAGGAAGAGAGATTTCACATATAAATATACTATCTTGGACATCTTTTGTAATTGTGAGCACTCATTAAAATATGACATGCTAAAAGGTTGATGTTGGACAAGGAAGACAACGTAATGGGTTATGTTTTCTTATATCCGAAATAAAGTATATTGTCATGGATCGCCCAACACGTTGAGCTTGCCTTTCCCCCTCATGCTAGCCAAATTCTTTGCACCAAGTAGAGATACTACTTGTGCTTCCAAACATCCCTTAAACCAGTATTGCCATGAGAGTCCACCATACCTACCTATGGATTGAGTAAGATCCTTCAGGTAAGTTGTCATTGGTGCATGCAATAAAAATTGCTCTCTAAATATGTACGATCTTTTAGTGTGGAGAAAATAAGCTTTTATACGATCTTGTGATATGGAAGCAATAAAAGCGACGGACTACATAATAAAGGTCCCTATCACAAGTGGCAATATAAAGTGATGTTCCCTCGCATTAAGATTTTGTGCATCCAACTATAAAAGCGCATGGCAACCTCTGCTTCCCTCTGAGTAAGATTTTGTGCATCCAACGAGAAGAAGGTTGTGTAGTAGACATCAGGCGCCAACTGTCATGGAATTGTCAAGGCAGATGTCCTAGGGTGAGGACTTAGTTGTGGAGCCATCGCACTAGGTTAGCTTAAAGGGGTTAAACGGGACAAAGGAAACAGGAGTTTATACTGGTTCGGCCCCTTGCGGTGAAGGTAAAGGCCTAATCCAGTTTGAGGTGGTATTGCTTATGTTTCGATTACCAGGGAGCGAACACGCTTGACCTAGCTTTCGATCTGTTCTTTCTCTCCCCTAAACCGCCGTCGAGTCATCCCTTTATATACACAGGTTGACGCCCCGCGGCTTACAGAGTCCCGGCCGGCTCATAACAATGTGTCCGACTCGGTGACCAAATATACATGCCTTACAATACAAGTCATACATACATGGCGGTTTACACTTATGGGCTTTAAGCCGCCTCTGGGCCTTTAAATGAGTCTTCATAGTGAACCGTCATCTTAAACATCTTTATGGGCTTCATCTTGATAGACCGCCATGGCTTAACCCGGCCCCTCCTGGGCGGGTTAACGCAATAGTTATATCCCCAACACTAGGGTAACAGGTCAGTACCAGATTTGGGCCATGTCACAAAAAAACCACCAGTTCTGAGACTAATCAGTAACGCGGAGAACCGACGGGCTAATTTGGCCACGGAAACAGCGAAACGGACAGGTGGAACCCACCTGTTGGGTCGACGTGGCATGGGCTGACGGATGTCGTTAGACGGAGGGTTACGGCCATCTCCTTGCTCGTGGATGAGTGGCCCGCGCGGGTGGCTGGTTGGACCAGACCGCACCAGATCACATCACACCGCTCGCTCTGTCTCGACCTCGACGACCGCCGGCGCTGCCACCGTCGTCTCGCTGCTGTCCGCCGCTCCGCCATGGTTTCTTGGAGCGAGGGGTGAAGTTCTTCTTCAGACGACGAGTCAGTGACTAGCCAGGTACGTTCATTTGGGGATTCCTGCATTTAGGGTTAGGGTTAGGGTTCTTCAGTTGGGGATTTCTTACCAGCTCGCTGATTTGTTCAATCTCTTGGGTTTCAATGCCCGACAGGAAATGATGCTCTGCTAGTAGGAAATTATGCTCAGGCAGTAGTGTAATTTGTTCCAAATAATTTAGTAGTGTACAAGATTGTTAATGCCAGTAGGAAATTTTGCTCTATTAAAAAATTTGGTGGAAATAATATAGTTGTTGTTATAATTATTGACAACATATATTTAGTTTATATGCTGTTAAAATTGACAATAATTTCTTATTGACAACACATATTAATTTCATAGGCTTTCATAATTGTTTCTGCTCTTAAGTGATGACCACAATTTCTTATTGAGAACATCTCTGTTGAAGTATGATTGACAATATTTTTTTCGAATTCTAGGCTGAACTAAAGTGCAGCTATCTAGAGTGGATAGACCTTAAGTGGTCAGTGGCTATGCAGTTCTGCCTAACTGAATTGTGGAGCATGTATGACAAAGAAAACAAGGACAGGCTGAGAGACAATGTTCAACTTGCTGAACACAATTTCAAAGTAGTTGGAGAAAAGAGGAAGATGGAGGAAGAGCTGAGATTTTTCAAACATGATTTTGCAAAAATGGTGGCTGACAAGGAGGAGGCTATTACTCAGTTGGGCAATGCTAGGTTGGCTCTTAACGATCTGAAAGAGGAGATGGAGAAGAATAAGTTGGCAGACCATGGTTGCACCAATCTACATGAGTTACTCAGGGCAAAGGCAGAGAAGGAGAGGGACAAGCTTGTGCTAGAGAGAGACCAAGTGCTCACAGAGAGAGACCAACTAAAGGAAGAGAAGAAAAAGCTAGAGTACATCATTTTTGATTTGCTGAAACAGAAGCATGGCTACGAGGACAAGATCAAGAAGTTGAAGGAGATCTGTGATGAATTTTACGTATGTAATGTGCTTTTGAAGGAAATATGCCCTAGAGGCAATAATAAAGTTATTATTTATTTCCTTATTTCAAGATAAATGTTTATTATTCATGCTAGAATTGTATTAACCGGAAACTTAGTACATGTGTGAATACATAGACAAAACAAAGTGTCCCTAGTATGCCTCTACTTGACTAGGTCGTTTATCAAAGATGGTTATGTTTCCTAACCATAGACATGTGTTGTCATTTGATGAACGGGATCACATCATTAGGAGAATGATGTGATGGACAAGACCCATTCGTTAGCTTAGCATTATGATCGTTACAGTTTCATTGCTACTCTTTCTTCATGACTTATACATGTTCCTCAGACTATGAGATTATGCAACTCCCGAATACCGGAGGAACACCTTGTGTGCTATCAAACGTCACAACGTAACTGGGTGATTATAAAGATGCTCTACAGGTGTCTCCGATGGTGTTTGTTGAGTTGGCATAGATCGAGATTAGGATTTGTCACTCCGTGTATCGGAGAGGTATCTCTGGGCCCTCTCGGTAATGCACATCACTATAAGCCTTGCAAGCATTGTGACTAATGAGTTACTTGCGGGATGATGCATTATGGAACGAGTAAAGAGACTTGCCCGTAACGAGATTGAACTAGGTATGAGGATACCGACGATTGAATCTCGGGAAGTAACATACCGATGACAAAGGGAACAATGTATGTTGTTAGAGCAACTCTAGCAGACCCCGCAAAACGCCCCGGCCCGCAAAATAACCGCCAAATTTTGGGTCGGGGCCGAAAATCTGCACGAGCAGACCCCGCAAAACGCCCTGGCCCGCAAAAAAATTTTGCGGGGCGCGGCAAATCTTCTCCCCCAACCTCTATCTTCACGGGCTGGGAGGCTGACCCGAGCTCAACCCCCATCCGGCGCGAGATTTGGCGGGAGGGACATTTCCGCGCCCCCTTTCCCGCTTCCCGCACCCTCCGCCACCATTGCCCCCCCTCCGAAGCTCCGGCCGCTCCTCCCCGGCCGTCCCTCACCGCCATGGATGACCCGATGCTCCCCCCCGTCACCGTCGAGGTCGCGCACGCCCCTTCCCCTCGGGCGGATCTCGTCGCCGGCCATGTAGGCCCCGCCGGCGCCGCCCAAGCACACGCCACGCCTGCCCGCAAGCGGCATGGCAACATGCTTGTGCAAGGCGGGAATCCGGCTGCCCCCGCCGGGATGGCCCGCGCTCCGGACGGCAATGCCGCTGTGCGATCCCGGCCGGCGGCGGAGAAGGCCGGCAAGGTCGCGGGCGCAAAGCGAGGAAGGTTCCGACTTCAAGGAACAAATCTTCTTCAACCTCTCACTCCATCCACCCGCAAGGAGGTGCTCCGGCGATGCCGTTCAACGGTGCCGCTCCCCTCCCCCCCCCCCCCCCCCCCCCGCGAGCGAGGTGTTTGACGAAATGGCCGGAAGGTATATCTCTTCGGACTTTGGTGATTCTCTTTCATTTTCGCCATTGTTTATCGATAGCTCGTGACTTCTTATCGTTCGGTACAGCGGTGGCTCGAACAATGCAACAACCGAGTTCGTGAACTTGTTGGACACGAACGTGGTTGACATTAATCAAGCCCCCTTTGAACCTTTCGACTACAATGAAACGGAGTGCGACGTGGACGACCATAGTTGTGCGGACGACTTGGCTGAGATCGAAGCGGAAGCGTTTGAGAATTCACAAGCAAAAGCTAGGAAAAGCCAAAGATCGAAGAACTACACCATCTTGGAAGATCAAGCTTTGATCAAAGCATGGAGTGCGGTGTCTCTTGATGCATGCACGGGTACTAATCAAACCGCAAGAGATATTGGCAAAGGATCGAAGATCAATACTTCCGCATTATGAAAAACTACCCCAACAAGACTCCACGCACATTTTGGTCTCTTCAAGGTCGTTGGGAGAACATCAAGCCTATGTGCAGCCGTTGGGCAGCTTGCTTGGAGCAAGTACGCAATGCACCTCCAAGTGGCACCGTGGAGTCCGACTATGTGAGTTTGCTTTGCCTTTGTTCAAGTTGTGCATCATCATTATGTATCATGAAAAATGATTGCAACATCTTGTTCGCATTGTGTAGGACAAGATTGCTCAACATAGATACAAGGACATGGAAGCTTCGGAAGGCAGATTCTTCAATTTAGAGCATTGTTGGGAGTTGCTCCAGAAGTGCGACAAGTGGAAGTTGATCGACAAAGAGTCCCCACCAAAGAGAGGCTCACTTACAAACATGGATGAAGATGAAGATGATGATGGCCCAAGAAATTTGAACAAGCCCGATGGCGACAAGAAGACTAGAGAGAAGATACAGAGAGAGCAAGAAGCATCGAGATTGAGGGAGAAGATTGATGCCATGGTGCAATCAAACGAGTTAATGTTGTTGAAGTCGTTGGAGATCAAGAAAGAGTTGGCCGAAAAGAAGGCAAAAGAGAAGCAAGAAAAATGGCAAATGCTCAAGGAAGAGGGGCTGCGCAGAGCTGCCATTGAGGAGAGAAAAGTACGCGCGTCTGAAAACAAATCGCTGTCATTGTTGCTCGCCGAAGAGAACAAGATCATGTCAATGAACCGCAATGACATGGACGACGTTACCAAAGCATGGCATGATATGGCAAGGAGAGACATCTTGAAGAGGAGAATGGTCGCCTCGGCCGGTCCGTCTGCCAGTTCCGGTGATGTTTTCTCTGCTCCATACGGTGGCAATGTGGATGATTTCGGTGCGGAAGTTGGAACAAGCGACGGAGGTGGCTACAGTGGCTACGGCGATGAACTTCAAGATGGACTCCATGGCGCCGAGTGAAGATCGACCCTCAAGATGATGCCGGACATGGGCGCATACCTTTGCATGCCCTCTTTTGCGTAATGAACTTCGCTTTTATTCGCACGCAAACTGTTTATGTCATTTGAATTTGAACTTGTTAGTGAAGCCCTATGACAAATTTCAGATTTGCAGTTTTGCTGTTTGCGGGTCGTTGCGCTGTTGCCCGAGCAAAACCCGCATAGCCGACCCGTAAAAAAGCATATTCCGCGAATATACTTTTTTACGGGTCCGTTTGGGGGGGTCTGCATCTGTGCTAGCCCTCGCCGGCCCGCAAAAGCAGTTTTGCGTGAACTGCAAACGCGTTTTGCGGGCCGGCGTTTTGCGGGGTCTGCTAGAGTTGCTCTTATGCGGTTTGACCGATAAAGAGCTTCATAAAATATGTAGGAGCCAATATGAGCATCCAGGTTCCGCTATTGGTTATTGATCGGAGATGTGTCTCGGTCAAGTCTACATAGTTCTCGAACACGTAAGGTCCACATGCTTAACGTTCAATGACGATTTGTATTATGAGTTATGTGTTTGATAACCGAAGTTTGTTCGGAGTCCCGGATGAGATCGGGGACATGACGAGGAGTCTCGAAATGGTCGAGATGTAAAGATCGATATATTGGAAGGCTATATTCGGACATCGGAAAGGTTCTGAGTGGTTCAGGTTTTTTACGGAGTAGCAAAGAGTTACGGGAATTCGTATTGGGCCTTAATGGGCCATACGGGAAAGGAGAGAAAGGCCTCAAGGTTGGACGCGCCCCTTCCCCATGACTGGTCTGAATTGGACTAGGGAAGGGGGCCGCCCCCTTCCTTCCTTCTCCTTCTCCCTTCCCCTTTTCCTATTCCATGTGGGAGGTGGAATCCTACTAGGACTAGGGAGTCCCAGTATGACTCCACACTTTGGGCACGCCCTATGAGGGCCGGCCTCCTCCTCCCTCCATCCTTTATATACGTGGCCAGGGGGCACCCCATAGACACACAAGTTGATGATTGATCTCTTAGCCGTGTGCGGTGCCCCCCTCCACCATAATCCACCTCAGTCATATCGTCCAATGCGCCGGTAACTTCATCATCACTGTCATCACGCTGTCGTGCTGACGAAGCTCTCCCTTGAAGCTCTATTGGATCGTGAGTTCGTGGGATGTCACCGAGCTGAACGTGTGCAAATCACGGAGGTGCCGTACGTTCGGTACTAGGATCGGTCGATCGTGAAGACGTACGACTACATCAACCGCGTTGTCATAACGCTTCCGCTTACGGTCTACAAGGGTACGTGGACTACACTCTCCCCTCTCATTGCTATGCATCACCATGATCTTGCGTGTGCGTAGGAATTTTTTTGAAATTATTGTGTTCCCCAACAGTGGCATCCGAGCCAGGTCAATGCGTAGATGTTATATGCACTAGTAGAACACAAGTGAGTTGTGGACGATAATAGTCATACTGCTTACCAGCATGTCATACTTTGATTCGGCGGTATTGTTGGATGAAGTGGCCCGGACCGACATTACGCGTACGCTTACGCGAGACTGGTTCTACCGACGTGCTTCGCACACAGGTGGCTGCCGGGTGTCAGTTTCTCCAACTTTAGTTGAATTGAGTGTGGCTATGCCCGGTCCTTGTTGAAGGTTAAAACAGCACGTATTTGACGAAAAATCGGTGTGGTTTTTATGCGTAGGTAAGAATGGTTCTTGCTCAGCCCGTAGCAGCCACGTAAAACTTGCAACAACAAAGTAGGTGACGTCTAACTTGTTTTTGCAGGGCATGTTGTGATGTGATATGGTCAAGACATGATGCTAAATTTTATTGTATGAGATGATCATGTTTTGTAACGGAGTTATCGGCAACTGGCAGGAGCCATATGGTTGTCGCTTTATTGTATGAAATACAATCGCCATGTAATTGCTTTACTTTATCACTAAGCGGTAGCGATAGTCGTAGAAGCAATAGTTGGCGAGATGACAACGATGCTACGATGGAGATCAAGGTGTCGCGCCGGTGACGATGGTGATCATGACGGTGCTTTGGAGATGGGGATCAAAGGCACAAGATGATGATGGCCATATCATATCACTTATATTGATTGCATGTGATGTTTATCCTTTATGCATCTTATTTTTCTTAGTTCGGTGGTAGCATTATAAGATGATCTCTCACTAAATTTCAAGGTACAAGTGTTCTCCCTGAGTATGCACCATTGCGAAATTTCGTCGTGCCGAGTGATGTCTACTACGCAACCTTCTTCTGGTAGACGTTGTTGGGCCTCCAAGTACAAAGGTTTGTAGGATAGTAGCAAATTTCCCTCAAGTGGATGACCTAAGGTTTATCAATCCGTGGGAGGCGTAGGATGAAGATAGTCTCTCTCAAGTAACCCTGCAACCAAATAACAAAGAGTCTCTTGTGTCCCCAACACACCCAATACAATGGTAAATTGTATAGGTGCACTAGTTCGGCGAAGAGATGGTGATACAAGTGCAATATGGATGATAGATATCAGTATTTGTAATCTGAAAATATAAAAACAGCAAGGTAACTAATGATAAAAGTGAGCGGAAACGGTATTGCAATGCTAGGAAACAAGGCCTAGGGTTCATACTTTCACTACTGCAAGTTCTCTCAACAATAATAACATAAATGGATCATATAACTATCCCTCAACATGCAACAAAGAGTCACTCCAAAGTCACTAATAGCGGAGAACAAACAAAGAGATTATGGTAGGGTACGAAACCACCTCAAAGTTATCCTTTCTGATCGATCTATTCAAGAGTCCGTAGTAAAATAACACGAAGCTATTCTTTCCGTTTGATCTATCATAGAGTCCGTACTATAATAACACCTTAAGACACAAATCAACCAAAACCCTAATGTCACCTAGATACTCCAATGTCACCTTAAGTATCCGTGGGTATGATTATACGATATGCATCACACAATCTCAGATTCATCTATTCAAACCAACACAAAGTACTTCAAAGAGTGCCCCAAAGTTTCTATCGGAGAGTCGAGACGAAAACGTCTGCCAATCCCTATGCATAAGTTCACGAGGTCACGGAACCCGCAAGTTGATCACCAAAACATACATCAAGTAAATCACGTGATATCCCATTGTCACCACAGATACGCACATGCAAGACATACATCAAGTGTTCTCAAATCCTTAAAGACTCAATCCAATAAGATAACTTCGAAGGGAAAACTCAATCCATTACAAGAGAGTAGAGAGGGAGAAACATCATAAGACCCAATTATAATAGCAAAGCTTGCAATACATCAAGATCATACCACCTCAAAAACACGAGAGAGAGATATCAAACACATAGCTACTGGTACATACCCTCAGCCCCGAGGGTGAACTACTCCCTCCTCGTCATGGAGAGCGCCGAGATGATGAAGATGGACACCGGTGAGGGTTCCCCCCTCCAGCAGGGCGCCGGAACAGGGTCCCGATTGGTTTTTGGTGGCTATAGAGGCTTGCGGCGGCGGAACTCCCGATCTATTCTGTTCTCCGATGTTTTTAGGGTATATGGACATATATAGGCGAAAGAAGTCGGTCAGGGGAGCCACGAGGGTGGGGGCGCGCCCAGGGGGCAGGCGCGCCTCCCTGCCTCGTGGCCACCTCGAAGCTTCCTTGACTTCAACTCCAAGTCTCCTGGATCACGTTCGTTCCAAAAATCACGCTCCCGAAGGTTTCATTCCGTTTGGACTCCGTTTGATATTCCTTTTCTGTGAAACACTGAAAAGGGAAAAACAGGAACTGACACTAGGCTCTGGGTTAATAGGTTAGTCCCAAAAATAATATAAAAGTGTTTAATAAAGCCCATAAACATCCAAAAAGGATAATATAATAGCATGGAACAATCAAAAATTATAGATACATTGGAGACGTATCAGCATCCCCAAGCTTAATTCCTGCTCGTCCTCGAGTAGGTAGATGATAAAAACAGAATTTTTGATGTGGAATGCTACCTAACATATTTTCAATGTAATCTTCTTTATTGTGGCAAGAATATTCAGATCCATAATATTCAAAACAAAAGTTTAATATGGACATGAAAACAATAATACTTCAAGCATACTAACAAAGCAATCGTGTCTTCTCAAAATAACATGGCTAAAGCAAGCTATCCCTACAAAATTATATAGTCTGGCTATGCTCTATCTTCACCACACAAAGTATTTAAATCATGCACAACCCCGATGACAAGCCAAGCAATTGTTTCATACTTTTGATGTTCTCAAACTTTTTCAATCTTCATGCAATACATGAGCGTGAGCCATGGACATAGCACTATAGGTGGAATAGAATGGTGGTTGTGGAGAAGACAAAAAGGAGAAGATAGTCTCACATTAACTAGGCGTATCAACGGGCTATGGAGATGCCCATCAATAGATATGAATGTGAGTGAGTAGGGATTGCCATGCAACAGATGCACTAGAGCTATAAGTGTATGAAAGCTCAACAAAAGAAACTAAGTGGGTGTGCATCCAACTCGCGTGCTCACGAAGACCTAGGGCATTTTGAGGAAGCCCATCATTGGAATATACAAGCCAAGTTCTATAATGTAAAATTCCCACTAGTATATGAAAGTGACAACATAGGAGACTCTCTATCATGAAGATCATGGTGCTATTTTGAAGCACAAGTGTGGTAAAAGGATAGTAGCATTGCCCCTTGTCTCTTTTTCTCTCATCATTTTTTTGGGCCTTCTCTTTTTTATGGCCTCTTTTTTCTCCTTTTTTTATTTGGGCTTCTTTGGCCTCTTTTATTTATTTTTATTTTTTTCGTCCGGAGTCTCATCCTGACTGGTGGGGGAATCGTAGTCTCCATCATCCTTTCCTCACTGGGACAATGCTCTAATAATGATGATCATCACACTTTTATTTACTTACAACTCAATACTTAGAACAAAATATGACTCTATGCGAATGCTTCCGGCGGTGTACCGGGATGTGCAATGAATCAAGAGTGACATGTATGAAAGAATTATAAAGGTGGCTTTGCCACAAATACAATGTCAACTACATGATCATGCAAAGCAATATGACAATGATGGAGCGTGTCATAATAAACGGAACGGTGGAAAGTTGCATGGCAATATATCTCGGAATGGCTATGGAAATGCCATAATAGGTAGGTATGGTGGCTGTTTTGAGGAAGGTATATGGTGGGTGTATGATACCGGCGAAAGGTGCGCGGTATTAGAGAGGCTAGCAATGGTGGAAGGATGAGAGTGCGTATAATCCATGGACTCAACATTAGTCATAAAGAACTCATATACTTATTGCAAAAATCTATTAGTCATCGAAACAAAGTACTACGCGCATGCTCCTAGGGGGATAGATTGGTAGGAAGAGACCATCGCTCGTCCCCGACCGCCACTCATAAGGAGGACAATCAATAAATAAATCATGCTCCGACTTCATCACATCAACTAGCATGACTCTAATATCACCATCTTCATATCTTAAAACAATCATAAGGAATCAAACTTCTCATAATATTCAATGCACTTTATATGAAAGTTTTTATTATATCCATCTTGGATGCCTATCATATTAGGACTAAATTCATAACCAAAGCAAATTACCATGCTGTTTAGGACTCTCAAAATGATATAAGTGAAGCATGAGAGTTCATATATTTCTTCAAAATAAATCCACCGCCGTGCTCTAAAAGATATAAGTGAAGCACTAGAGCAAACAACAAACTACTCCGAAAGATATAAGTGAAGATCAATGAGTAGCCGAATAATTATGTAACTATGTGAAGACTCTCTAACATTTAAGAATTTCAGATCTTGGTATTTTATTCAAACAGCAAGCAAAAGAAAAGAAAATAAAATGACGCTCCAAGCAAAACACATATCATGTGGTGAATAAAAATATAGCTCCAAGTAAAGTTACCGATAGATGAGGACGAAAGAGGGGATGCCTTCCGGGGCATCCCCAAGCTTTGGATTTTTGGTGTCCTTGGATTTACCTTGGGGTGCCTTGGTCATACCCAAGCTCAGGCTCTTGCAACTCCTTATTCCATAGTCCATCGAATCTTTACCCAAAACTTGAAAACTTCACAACACAAAACTCAACAGAAAACTCGTAAGCTCCGTTAGTATAAGAAAATAAAACCACCACTTAGGTACTGTTATGAACTAATTCTAAATTCATATTGGGTGTAATATCTACTGTATTCCAACTTCTCTATGGTTCATATCCTCCGATACTACTCATAGATTCATCAAAATAAGCAAACAACACAATGAAAACAGAATCTGTCAAAAACAGAACAGTCTGTAGTAATCTGTATCAAACGTATACTTCTGTAACTCCAAAAATTCTGAAATAAATTGGTATACCTGAGGAATTTTTCTAGTAATAATCTGCAAAATAATCAACTAAATATCACTCTCCAGTAAAAAGTTTTAGCTAATCTCGTGAGCGCTAAAGTTTCTGTTTTTTACAGCAAGATCATAAAGACTTCACCCAAGTCTTCCCAAAGGTTCTACTTGGCACAAACACTAATTAAAACATAAAACCACATCTAAACAGAGGCTAGATAAAATATTTATTACTAAACAGAACCAAAAGCAAAAAAATAAAATAAAATTGGGTTGCCTCCCAACAAGCGCTATCGTTTAACGCCCCTAGCTAGGCATGATGATTTCAATGATGCTCACATAAGACATAAGAATTGAAACATAAAGAGAGCATCATGAAGAATATGACTAGCACATTTAAGTCTAACCCAATTCCTATGCATAGGGATTTTGTGAGCAAATAACTTATGGGAACAATAATCAACTAGCATAGGAAGGCAAAACAAGCATAACTTCAAAACTTTAAGCACATAGAGAGGAAACTTGATATTATTGCAATTCCTACAAGCATATGTCCTCCCTCATAATAATTTTCAGTAGCATCATGAATGAATTCAATAATATAACTATCACATAAAGCATTCTTTTCATGATCCAGAAGCATAGAAATTTTATTACTCTCCACATAAGCAAAATTCTTCTCATTCGGAAATAGTGGGAGTATCATAAGAAACTCGAATACTATAAATTGTTTCCATATTAAAAGAGTATGTTCATAAAAAGGGTAATCATAAGCATGACGAGTTTTATAAATATAATCATCACTACTTTTTATAGCATAAGTATCATCACAATAATCATCACAAGTAGCAACTTTGTTCTCATAATCAATTGAAACCTCTTCCGAAATAGTGAATTCATCACTAAATAAAGTCATGACCTCTCCAAATTCACTTTCATAATTATCACAGTAAGATTCAACATCCTCCAAAATAGTGGGATCATTACTTCCTAAAGTTGACACTCTTCCAGACCCACTTTCATCAACATAATCATCATAAGTAGGAGGCATGCTATCATAACAAATTTGCATATCAAAACTTGGGAGGCTAATAACATCATCTTCATTAAACATAGCATCCCCAAGCTAGGGACAAACATTAATTGCAGCAAATATATTCTCAAACACGTCATTCTCATCAAACATAGCATCCCCAAGCTTGGGCCTTTTCATATCATAAGCATAATCACTCTCATCATTAATAGTATGGATAGCACCAATAGTATAGCAATTATCATCATCACAATGAGTAGTAGGAGCAACATCATTTGAGAGGGATACCTTTCTACTTTTGCTTCTCCGTCTTTTCTTTTTCTTCTTCACATCATGTGTGGGTTTAACCCTCTTTTTTGAGCTCCTTATTAATGAGATTGGTTGAATAGAAGGCTCCTCCTCGTTACATGATTCATCATAAGAAATAATAGGAGGATATTGGGAAGTCTCTTCCCTTTCATTAGTATTCTCTTAATCCTCTATTTGTTTTCTTTTCTTTATGTAATTGGCAATATAAGGATTTTCGATGCAATTCACCGCACAATACATATAAATTTCTTCTAGATCAATATCGAGGACTTTCTCAAGGTTAAATTTTGGAATACCCTCAGTTGCACGTTTCATTTCTTCATAACCCAAAAGCAAACTAAGTTCATTATGATGTGCAAGGGAAATCAAATCATCGCAATTTTTGGACACGATTCGATCATGAAACAATTTGCATCGGAGATTTAAATGACCATGTTCATTGCAAAGTTCACAAGTACGGTAAATATATTTTAAATTTTCAGCACTCACATTTATCCTTTCTTGCAACCATTTAGTTTCTAAATACTTATGCCTCTTGCAAAATCTATCTTCTCTATTTGGTATGTACTTGCAAACTCTATGCACTCCACAAAAATCGACATGCTTATAAGAGATATTTTCATCATGACTAGTGCAATCATCATTAGTACTATGGATATTCAAAGAGTTCATGCTAACAACATTGCAATCATGCTCATCATTCAAAGATTTAGTGACGAACATTTTATAGACTTCTTCTTCTAGCACTTGAGCACATTTTTCCTTCCCATCATTCTCACGAAAGATATTAAAAAGATGAAGCGTATGAGACAAACTCAATTCCATTTTTTTGTAGTTTTCTTTTATAGACTAAACTAGTGATAAAACAAGAAACTAAAAGATTTGATTGCAAGATCTAAAGATATACCTTCAAGCACTCACCTCCCCGGCAACGGCGCCAGAAAAGAGCTTGATGTCTACTACGCAACCTTCTTCTTGTAGACATTGTTGGGCCTCCAAGTGCAGAGGTTTGTAGGATAGTAGAAAATTTCCCTCAAGTGGATGACCTAAGGTTTATCAATCCGTGGGAGGCGTAGGATGAACATAGTCTCTCTCAAGTAACCCTGAACCCAAATAACAAAGAGTCTCTTGTGTCCCCAACACACCCAATACAATGGTAAATTGTATAGGTGCACTAGTTCGGCGAAGAGATGGTGATACAAGTGCAATATGGATAGTAGATATAGGTTTTTGTAATCTGAAAATATAAAAACAGCAAGGTAACTAATGATAAAAGTGAGCGTAAACGGTATTGCAATGCTAGGAAACAAGGCCTAGGGTTCATACTTTCACTAGTGCAAGTTCTCTCAACAATAATAACATAATTGGATCATATAACTATCCCTCAACATGCAACAAAGAGTCACTCCAAAGTCACTAATAGCGTAGAACAAACGAAGAGATTATGGTAGGGTACGAAACCACCTCAAAGTTATCCTTTCTGATCGATCTATTCAAGAGTCCGTAGTAAAATAACACGAAGCTATTCTTTCCGTTCGATCTATCATAGAGTTCGTAGTAGAATAACACCTTAAGACACAAATCAACCAAAACCCTAATGTCACCTAGATACTCCAATGTCACCTCAAGTATCTGTGGGTATGATTATACAATATGCATCACACAATCTCAGATTCATCTATTCAAACCAACACAAAGTACTTCAAAGAGTGCCCCAAAGTTTCTACCGGAGAGTCAAGACGAAAACGTGTGCCAACCCCTATGCATAAGTTCACGAGGTCACGGAACCTGCAAGTTGATCACCAAAACATACATCAAGTGAATCACGTGATATCCCATTGTCACCACAGATACGCACATGCAAGACATACATCAAGTGTTCTCAAATCCTTAAAGACTCAATCCGATAAGATAACTTCAAAGGGAAAACTCAATCCATTACAAGAGAGTAGAGGGGGAGAAACATCATAAGATCCAACTATAATAGCAAAGCTCGCGATACATCAAGATCGTACCACATCAAGAACACGAGAGAAAGAGATCAAACACATAGCTACTGGTACATACCCTCAGCCCCGAGGGTGAACTACTCCCTCCTCGTCATGGAGAGCGCCGGGATGATGAAGATGGCCACCGGTGAGGGTTCCCCCCTCCGGCAGGGTGCCGGAACAGGGTCCCGATTGGTTTTTGGTGGCTACAGAGGCTTGTGGCCGCGGAACTCCCGATCTATTCTGTTCTCCGATGTTTTTAGGGTATATGGACATATATATATGCGAAAGAAGTCGGTCAGGAGAGCCACGAGGGTGGGGGGCACGCCCAGGGGGGCAGGCGCGCCTCCTTGCCTCGTGGCCACCTCGAAGCTTCCTTGACTTCAACTCCAAGTCTCGTGGATCACGTTCGTTCCAAAAATCACGCTCCCGAAGGTTTCATTCCGTTTGGACTCCGTTTGATATTCCTTTTCTGCGAAACACTGAAACAAGGGAAAAAACAGGAACTGGCACTGGGCTCTAGGTTAATAGGTTAGTCCCAAAAATAATACAAAAGTGTTTAATAAAGCCCATAAACATCCAAAAAGGATAATATAATAGCATGGAATAATCAAAAATTATGGATACGTTGGAGACGTATCACCGAGACACCACGTGATGATCGGGTGTGATAAGCTCTACGTTCAAATACAACGAGTGCAAGCCAGTTTTGCACACGCAGAATACTTGGGTTAAACTTGACGAGCCTAGCATATGCAGATATGGCCTCGGAACGTTGGAGACCGAAAGGTCGAGCGTGAATCATATAGTAGATATGATCAACATAGTGATGTTCACCATTGAAAACTACTTCATTCACGTGATGATCGGACATGGTTTAGTTGATTTGGATCACGTGATCATTTAGATGACTAGAGGGATGTTTATCTAAGTGGCAGTTCTTAAGTAATATGATTAATTGAACTTTAATTTATCATGAACTTAGTCCTGATAGTGTTTGCATATCTATGTTGTAGATCAATAGCTCGCGTTTAGCTCCCCTATTTTATTTTTGATATGTTCCTAGAGAAAACTAAGTTTAAAGATGTTAGTAGCAATGATGCGGATTGGATCCGTGATCTGAGGATTATCCTCAGTGCTGCACAGAAGAATTATGTCCTTGATGCACCGCTAGGTGACAGACCGATTGCAGGAGCAGATGTAGACGTAATGAACGTTTGGCAAGCTCGATATGATGACTACTTGATATTTTAGTGCACCATACTTTACGTCTTAAAATCGGGGCTTCAAAGACGTTTTGAACTCCACGGAGCATATGAGATGTTCCAAGAGTTGAAATTAGTATTTCAGACTCATGCCCATGTTGAAAGGTATGAGACCTTTGACAAGTACTTTGCCTACAAGATGGAGGAGAATAGCTCAGCTAGTGAGCATGTGCTCGGAATGTCTGAGTACTACAATCACTTGAATCAAGTGGGAGTTAATCTTCCAGATAAGATAGTGATTAACAGAGTTCTCTAGTCACTATCACCAAGTTAGTAGAACTTCGTGATGAACTATAATATGCAAGGGATAACGGAAACGATTCCCAAGCTCTTCGTGATGCTGAAATCGACGAAGGTAGAAATCAAGAAAAGCATCAAGTGTTGATGGTTGACAAGACCACTAGTTTAAAAAAAAGGGCAAAGGGAAGAAGTGGAACTTCAAGAAGAACGGCAAGCAAGTTGCTGCTCAAGTGAAGAAGCCCAAGTCTGGACCTGAGCCCGAGACTAAGTGCTTCTACTGCAAAGGGACTGGTCACTGAAAGCAGAACTACCCCAAGTATTTGGTGGATAAGAAGGATGGCAAAGTGAACAAACGTATAGTTGATATACATGTTATTGATGTGTACTTTACTAGTGTTTATAGCAACCCCTCAGTATTTGATACTAGTTCGGTTGCTAAGATTAGTAACTCGAAACGGGAATTGCAGAATGAACATAGACTAGTTAAGGGTGAAGTGACGATGTGTGTTGGAAGTGGTTCCAAGATTGATATGATCATCATCGCACACTCCCTATACTTTCGGGATTAGTGTTGAACCTAAATAAATGTTATTTGGTGTTTGCGTTGAGCATGAATACGATTTGATCATGTTTATTGCAATACGGTTATTCATTTAAAGTCAGAGAATAATTGTTGTTCTGTTTACATGAATAAAACCTTCGATGGTCATACACCCAATGAAAATAGTTTGTTGGATCTCGATCGTAGTGATACACATATCCATAATATTGAAGCCAAAAGATACAAAGTTAATAATGATAGTGCAACTTATTTGTGGCACTGCCGTTTAGGTCATATTGGTGTAAAGCGCGTGAAGAAACTCCATGCTGATGGGCTTTTGGAATCACTTGATTATGAATCATTTGATGCTTACGAACCATGCCTAATGGGCAAGATGACTAAGAATCCATTCTCTGGAACAATGGAGCGAGCAACTGAATTGTTGGAAATAATACATACTGATGTATGCGGTCCGATAAGTGTTGAGGCTCGTGGCGGGTATCGTTATTTTCTAACCTTCACAGATGATTTGAGTAGATATGGGTATATCTACTTGATGAAACACAAGTCTGAAACATTTGAAAAGTTCAAAGAATTTCAGAGTGAAGTGGAGAATCATCGTAACAAGAAAATAAAGCTTTCTGCGATTTGATCACGGAGACGAATATTTGAGTTACGAGTTTGGCCTTCAGTTAAAACAATGTGGAATAGTTTCACAAACTCATGCCACCAGGAACACCATAGCGTAATGGTGTGTCCGAACGTCATAACCGTACTTTATTGGATATAGTGCAATTTATGATGTCTCTTACCGATTTACCACTATCGTTTTTGGGGTCATGCATTAGAGACAGCTACATTCATGTTAAATAGGGCACCATCTAAATCCGTTGAGATGACACCGTATGAACTATGGTTTGGCAAGAAACCTAAGCTGTCGTTTCTTAAAGTTTGGGGTTGCAAATGTGAAAAAGTTTCAACCTGATAAGCTCGAACCCAAATCGGAGAAATGCATCTTCATAGGATACCCAAAGGAAACTGTTGGGTACACCTTCTATCAAAGATCCGAAGGCAAGTTATTCGTTGCTAAGAATGGATCCTTTCTAGAGAAGGAGTTTCTCTCGAAAGAAGTGAGTGGGAGGGAAGTAAAACTTGACGAGGTAATTGAACCTTCTCCCGAATTGGAAAGTAGTTCATCACAGAAATCAGTTCCAGTGATGCCTACACCAATTAGTGAGGAAGTTAATGATGATGATCATGAAACTTCAGATCAAGTTACTACCGAACCTCGTAGGTCAACCAGAGTACGTTCCGCACCAGAGTGGTACGGTAATCTGGTTCTGGAAGTCATGTTACTAGACCATGACAAACCTACGAACTATGAGGAAGCGATGATGAGCCCAGATTCCGCAAAATGGCTTGAGGCCATGAAATCTGAGATGGGATCCATGTATGAGAACAAAGTGTGGACTTTGGTTGACTTGCCGAATGATCGGCAAGCCATAGAAAATAAATGGATCTTCAAGAGGAAGACGGACGCTGATAGTAGTGTTACTATCTACAAAGCTCGAATTGTCGCAAAAAGGTTTTCGAGAAGTTCAAGGTGTTGACTACGATGAGATTTTCTCACTCGTAGCGATGCTTAAGTCTGTCCGAATCATGTTAGCAATTGCCACATTTTATGAAATCTGGCAAATGGATGTCAAAACTGCTTTCCTTAATGGATTTCTTAAAAAGAGTCGTATATGATACAACAAGAAGGTTTTGTCAATCCTAAATGTGCTAACAAAATGTGCAAGCTCCAGCGATCCATCGATGGACTGGTGCAAGCATCTCGGAGTTGGAATATACGCTTTGATGAGGTTATCAAAGCATATAGTTTTATACAGACTTGCAGTGAAGCCTGTATTTACAAGAAAGTGAGTGGGAGCACTACAGCCTTTCTGATAAGTATATGTGAGTGACATATTGTTGATCGGAAATGATGTAGAATTTTCTGTAAAAGCATAAAAGAGTGTTTGAAAGAAGTTTTTCAAAGAAAGACCTCGGTGAAGCTGCTTACATATTGAGCATCAAGATCTATAGAGATAGATCCAGACGCTTGATAAGATTTTTCAATGAGTACATACCTTGACAAGATTTTGAAGTAGTTCAAAATGGAACAGTCAAAGAAGGATTCTTGCCTGTGTTGCAAGGTGTGAAGATGAGTAAGACTCAAAACCCGACCACGGCAAAAAATAGAAGAGAATGAAAGTCATTCCCTATGCCTCAGTCATAGGTTCTATAAAGTATGTTATGCTGTGTACCAGACCTATTGTGTACCTCACCATAAGTTTGGCAAGGGAGTACAATAGTGATTTAGGAGTAGATCACAGGACAGCGGTCAAAATTATCCTTAGAAGACGAAGGAAATATTTCTCGGTTATGGAGGTGACAAAGAGTTCGTCGTAAAGAGTTACGTCGATGCAAGCTTTTACACCAATCTAGATGACTCTGCGTCTCAATCTGGATACATATTGAAAGTAGGAGCAATTAGCTAGAGTAGCTCCGTGCAGAGCATTGTAGACATAGAAATTTGCAAAATACTTACGGATCTGAATGTGGCAGACCCGTAGACTAAAACTTCCCTCACAAGCAACATGATCACACCTAACTACTCTTTGGGTGTTAATCACATAGAGATGTGAACTAGATTATTGACTCTAGTAAACCCTTTGGGTGTTGGTCACATGGCGATGTGAACTATGGGTGTTAATCACATGGTGATGTGAACTAGATTATTGACTCTAGTGCAAGTGGGAGACTGAAGGAAATATGCCCTAGAGGCAATAATAAAGTTATTATTTATTTCCTTATTTCATGATAAATGTTTATTATTCATGCTAGAATTGTATTAACCGGAAACTTAGTACATGTGTGAATACATAGACAAAACAAAGTGTCCCTAGTATGCCTCTACTTGACTAGGTCGTTTATCAAAGATGGTTATGTTTCCTAACCATAGACATGTGTTGTCATTTGATGAACGGGATCACATCATTAGGAGAATGATGTGATGGACAAGACCCATTCGTTAGCTTAGCATTATGATCATTACAGTTTCATTGCTACTGCTTTCTTCATGACTTATACATGTTCCTCAGTCTATGAGATTATGCAACTCCCAAATACCGGAGGAACACCTTGTGTGCTATCAAATGTCACAACGTACTAGGGTGATTATAAAGATGCTCTACAGGTGTCTCCGATGGTGTTTGTTGAGTTGGCATAGATCGAGATTAGGATTTGTCACTCCGTGTATCGGAGAGGTATCTCTGGGCCCTCTCGGTAATGCACATCACTATAAGCCTTGCAAGCATTGTGACTAATGAGTTAGTTGTGGGATGATGCATTACGGAACGTGTAAAGAGACTTGCCGGTAACGAGATTGAACTAGGTATGAGGATACCGACGATCGAATCTCGGGCAACTAACATACCGATGACAAAGGGAACAACGTATGTTGTTATGCAGTTTGACCGATAAAGATCTTCATAAAATATGTAGGAGCCAATATGAGCATCCAGGTTCCGCTATTGGTTATTGACTGAAGATGTGTCTCGGTCATGTCTACATAGTTCTCGAACCCGTAGGGTCCGCACGCTTAACGTTCGATGACAATTTGTATTATGAGTTATGTGATTTGATGACCGAAGTTTGTTCGGAGTACCGGATGAGATCGGGGACATGACGAGGAGTCTCGAAATGGTCGAGACGTAAAGATCAATATATTGGAAGGCTATATTCGGACATCGGAAAGGTTCTGAGTGATTCGGGTTTTTTTTGGAGTACCGGAGAGTTACAGGAATTCGTATTCGGCTTTAATGGGCCATACGAGAAAGGAGAGAAAGGCCTCAAGGTTGGCCGTGCCCCTTCCCCTTGGACTAGTCCGAATTGGACTAGGGAAGGGGGCCGCCCCCTTCCTTCCTTCTCCTTCTCCCTTCCCCTTTTCCTATTCCATGTGGGAGGTGGAATCCTACTAGGACTAGGGAGTCCTAGTAGGACTCCACACTTTGGGCGCGCCCTATTGGGCCAGCCTCCTCCTCCCTCCATCCTTTATATACGTGGCCAGGGGGCACCCCATAGACACACAAGTTGATCATTGATCTCTTAGCCGTGTGCGGTGGCCCCCTCCACCATAATCCACCTCGGTCATATCGTCGTGGTGCTTAGGTGAAGCCTTGCGCCGGTAACTTCGTCATCACCGTCATCACGCCGTCGTGCTGATGAAGCTCTCCCTCGAAGCTCTACTGGATCATGAGTTCGTGGGACGTCACCGAGCTGAACGTGTGCAGATCGCGGAGGTGTCATACGTTCGGTACTAGGATCGGTCGATCGTGAAAACGTACGACTACATCAACCGCGTTGTCATAACGCTTCCTCTTACGGTCTACGAGGGTACGTGGACTACACTCTCCCCTCTCGTTGCTATGCATCACCATGATCTTGCGTGTGCGTAGGATTTTTTTTTGAAATTACTGCGTTCCCCAACAGCTTTGTTGCACTTAATAAGCAGACCTAAGTAGAAGTGCATTGTACTGTTGTAATGGTTGAATTTGTATTGAATTATCCAGTTTATCTCTAAGACTAGAATTGAACTTATGGCATGAATTTGAACTGAATTTGCAGTACTGTCTTTTGTATTATATTTGTATCAGGTGAAACTGGTGTGATAGTTCATGATTATTCTGCACAGAATGTGATGATCAGGCAAACAACATAGCAGTACACAGTAAACATATGGTCAAATTGTTGAACTATAGCACAGAATTACAAAAAGATATATGATGATCATGCAAGACAACATAGCAGTACACAAGAATTATAGATAGCAGTTCCTCATAGTATAAAACCAAGATCCATAGGTTCAACGTAGCAGTACACAGCAGTAGTTCTTAGTCTTGGCATGCAAGCCAAGATAGCAGTACATAAGTTCAATATTTAGTCTTGGCATAGATAAAGTGCTCTAGTGCCTGATGGAGCACACATGCACTTGATACATAGTCAAACAAGAACTCTCAGTAGTTCCCACTGGCATAGAAGTACCCCTCCATCCTTTTGCTCATGTATTTTGTCCTCATTGGCCTATTTACTGTTGCCTGGCTACTTGAAGCTTCTGCAGTACTTCTTGGAGGATTGAAACTTCTTGCACCTCTTTTTGCACCTCTTCTTGCAGCAGCACCAGCACCAGAAGGAGAAGATTTTGCAGCTCGAGCAGATGTACCAGCAGCAGTAGAGTTGCCCCTTGAAGCAGCAGCAGATGAACTCTTTGAAGCAGATGTAGAGCTTGCACCCCTAGGAGTTGTAGCAGATGTTGAGCTTCCACCTTGCTGCCATGCAGGGGCTGTTCTGTTTTCCTACAATGATTATTGTGGAATAAATTTCAGTGATACTTAATGAATGATGAGACAGAGAAGGAAGTCAAAAAGAACATACCATGTGCTTGTTCTTCCTAATTTACAGATCTGGCCTCAATGGCTTTGCACAACTTGTGTATTTGTGGCCATGCAACTTGCAGTTACTACAAGTTATAGTAGCCATCCTTGATGTCTGCTTTGCTTGAGGAGGCTCAAACCTTCCTTTCTTCCTTTTCTCTTCTGCTGGCCCCTTCTTGTCTTCTTTGAACTGAGGTGGGTCAATGTCAGGAGTTGCGGTTTTCACCCAAGAATCAGGACCAGGAACTGGGTAAATTATAGGCTTGTATGACTCCAAGTACATTGCCTTTTTGAAGAACACATTTACATGGTCCTCTGGTAGCTGTTTGGACCTGTAGATGGCAGGACAACCATGGTTGCAAGGAATTCCAGTGATGTCCCATTTCTTACAGCCACATGTTTTTAGGTTAGTGTCAACAAAGTAGGTCTTGTCCCCACTAGTCACTTGGAAAAGACCTGGTCTAGCTACCAATGATTTGCAGTCCCTTGCATATTTCTTGTTCATCTCTAACTTCTCAGCATAGGTTTGTGCAATTTCCCATCTTGCAACTTGTCCACCCTCTCTCTTTTGTTGATACCTTACCAGAAATTTGTGCTTGATCCCATTGACCATAGTGACAATTGGCTTGTTCCTTACATCAAGTATGTACTTATTAAAAACTTCACTTAAGTTATTGACCACCAGATCAGTTTTGGATTTACTATCCATTGCATGTCTTGACCAAGCTTTAGGAGGAATCCTTGACATCCACTCCCAAGCAGCCTTGCACTCAGCCTTCATGCTCTCCATTCCCAACTGAAAGTCATGTTCAGTGTAAGCATATGCAGCTGCATCCATGCATTTCTTCAAGTCTTCTCCTCTGAATCCTGCTCTCTGAAAGTTGGCATAAATGTGCCTCAAGCAGTACTATGAGGGCAGCTTGGAAAAATTGATGTGACTGCATTCAGCAGACCCTGCAAAGAATTTTACATTTTTTAAATTAAAGAAAAGTTTAAAAACAAATTTAATTCAATTCATACTACCATTTTACATGATTTTAAACTATTGCAGATATTTTTCATCATTTAATTCAAATTAATTGTTCTACTATTATTTTGATTTAATTCAAATTATTGTTCTACTATTATTTTGATTTAATTCAATCTAATTGGTATATTGATAGCAATTATATGTTCACCTATGTTGACCCAAGAGGCTATGTTGACCTAAGAGGGTCACCCTAGGCTATCTTGACCTAAGTGTCGACAAGATGCGTTACCACTCGACACTTACCAACTAGGGTAGATGTGTTCAATGAAAGGTTGCTTAGGCTATGTTGACCCAAAAGGGTCACCCGAGGCTATCTTGACCTAAGTGTCGACAAGACGCGTTACCACTCGACACATACCAACTAGGGTAGATGGGTTCAATGAAAGGTTGCTTAGGCTATGTTGACCCAAGAGGGTCACCCTAGGCTATCTTGACCTAAGTGTCGACAAGACGTGTTACCACTCGACACATACCAACTAGGGTAGATGGGTTCAATGAAAGGTCGCTTAGGCTATGTTGACCCAAGAGGGTCACCCTAGGCTATCTTGACCTAAGTGTCGACAAGACACGTTACCACTCGACACATACCAACTAGGGTAGATGGGGGTTCAATTAATTATACTAAGTGTTGAACAAACTAATGAACTAATTATACTAAATGATAAACAAATTAATGAACTAATTATACTAAGTGTTGAACAAACTAATGAAGTAATTAAACTAAATGCAGACCAAATTAATGAAGTTATTATACTAAGTGCTGAACATATTAATGAAGTAATTATACTAAATGCAGAACAAATTAATGAAGTAATTATACTAAATGCAGAACAAATTAATGAAGTAATTATACTAAATGCAGAAAAAAATGAAGTAATTATACTAAATGCGGAACAAATTAATAACTAGATATACTACTAATTTAGGAACAAGTGAAGATCTAAATGAACTCACCTTCTGTCTATCAGACATGAATGTGTACTTCCCAAATTTTCCCTCTTCAGTCCCTCCTAGGGCATACTTGAGTTAAGTCAAAAACCAGGACCAATTTGGTGTGTCTTCAACTCCAACCACTCCAAATGCTATGGGGTACATATTGTTGTTTGCATCCCTTCCAGTAGCAGCTAGTATTTGTGCCCCACTAGTCAACTTAATGAAACAACCACCTATGCCTATGAATGGCCTGCATCCATTCAAAAATCCCTCAACACATGCATTCAAATAGAAAAAAGACCATGAAACCTTGGTCCTGCAATTGGATTTTCTCTTGTTTTTCCACTCACAGTACTGACAATGCATCTTGATCCAGGATTTGTAGCTTTCACAGTCTCCAAATAATCTCTTAGCCTCTTGTATTGCCTCTTGTGATCTCCAAGCATAATCTCCTTTGCTTTCCTCTGTGCTCTTCATGCCATCATCTTGGGCACCTCAACACCAAACTGCCTCTTTGCCTTGTCAACTATAGCAGGTACAGTAGTGTTGGGGTCTGATCTGATAGTTTCGAGCATTTTGTTGGCAAGCCACTTTGAGCTAATCCTTGTCTTCTCATATTGGGTGGGACATGTGTGCTCCAATATCATCTTCTTAATGCAGAAAGTGGGCTCATTACTTATCTTTGTTGCAACCATGTGGAACTAATATCCCTCTCCATCACAGCACACTATTATCCTATCACTATAGTTTATGTGATATTTGTATCTTCTAAGTTGTTTCACATGCAAATTCACAAGAGCCTCTCTAAATTGGTAAACATCTCTGAAACAAAGCCTGAGCTGGAATTGTTGCTCTGGATGCAGCCTGTCCTCATCATACCAGACCCTGGGTGGTCTTTTCTTAGCTCTGCTCCTTCTACCAGAGGGGATTACAAAGGACATTGGTTCATTGCCATCATCATCAGCTTCAAAGCATGTATCATCCTCTTATGAAGATGGATACCAGTCCTCATTCATGCTTCTGGCAGCACTAGAGTGGGACATACTTGTAGGCCCAGGCCTCTTTACCTTCTTCTCAACAGGCTCAAGAAATGCAATCTCTTGACAGTCATCACCCTCTTCCTCCAAGTCTATGTCATATAAATTTTCAGGGTCTTGTCCCCTTCACAGTGTGTACTACTCATGTATTGAGCTCTCTTCCTCTTAATGTCAGAAACTGTTTCTTTCATATCACTGTCCACTGTTCTTCTTCTCTGGCTACACTATCTTCTTCTTCATACTCCATTGACTTTGATTCTTCTTCTTCTGCATCTGGGAGGTCCACATGAGCTACAAAGTCTTCATCAAATACTAAGTCATCATCTTCATCAGATGTGTCCTCATTTGCTGCATGCTTCTCCTCATCTGTATCAAACTAGAAATCTGCATAATTAACACTAACTTGAGTGTTAACCTACTGCAATGCATTATTTTCCTGCTCTGCATCTGCCATCTCTGGCTCAATTGGGTGATTTCGTGTCCCAAGAAGTAACTGACATGGTGGAGGAACTGCTTTTATTGGCATATAGTTCACACTTTCTTGTGTACCAACAAAATATGATGAGCCAACATAATCATCTATTATTTTGTGCACAACACCTGACTCATTAACAGCAAATACAACAGGTGGGTCCACTGTTAAATCTACAATTGTTTTAGCTGGGTCCACTTCTTCATGTTCTGCATTTTTGTTATTTGGTGCTTGCTTTATATTTAACTTCCCCTCTATAACATACAAACGCAATGTCTGACTGGTTTTAAATTGATTTATCATCTCATCCACTTCAGTGTTGTTTCAGATGACAGAAATCACTTGCAGCCCTATGCCATCCTTCCTCAAGTAGCAAATATTGTCATCACTTCCATATCCATTTCTGACCATCACATTAAGCAAACTGCCATAATTGATGTCTCTCTCATACATCTTCACAAGGGCATACTTTTTGGCAGCATCTTTAGAAGGAAACTGAAAAATATAATGACCATGGCTCCTCAGGCCTACAGAAGACAAAACAAAATAACAACATTTTCAGTACAGTGGCACAATAAAAACTATGACATATTCACAGATAAAACAAAGTAACAGCAAGAGTAACAGTAATAAGATCTATGACAGATGCAATAAAAATTATGATACATTAAGTACTTCAGAGAAAAAACAAAGAAAAACTGCATTTTCAATCCTAACCCTAGGTATAATATTGCTACAATCAACTTGGCAGCACAGCTAGAACTAACCCTAGGTATCCTAACTAAGCAGTATTGCTAGAACCCTAACCCTAGGTTTTTTGCACTGAGATTTACCTGGCTGGAGATGGAGGCAAGGGGGGTACTTCCTCCCCAAACGAATCAGCCCGCGCCGCAGCCTTCTCTGCCTCCTCCGCATACTGGGACGGCGGCGGTAGGACAACTTTTCCCCCCGCCGACGAGTCCGAATCCAGCTCGCAGACGCCATCGGGGTTGGGGCCCAACTTGCCAACGGGGTCGCATTGCGGGCGGCGGCCACCAGAAGAATGGGCACCACCGCCGTCGAGACCTTCTCCGCCATCGCCATCGCAGGAGCTGGTCGCCATGAGTCGCGCGGGAGGAAATTGAATCAGGGATTGGAGGAGGAAACGGCGGGCGCGTGACCTAATACACGTGCAAGGAAATGGCCGTCTTCCTGTAGCGACCAGACCCCAAACAGTCTGATCTACCGTGCACCAGTGTCATCCCTGGATCAGTAATGCTGACACGCATAGTACTTGGAGGATTTATAACAGAGTAGCAATCACACACTTATTACATCGAGTATCTCAAGAGAGAAATAAGTATGACAAATATGGCTTAAGGCCATCTAAAACGATAACAGCGGAAGACTTGGAAGATAAGTGAGTCCATCAACTCCAACGGCATCACTGAGTATAAGACCACGACCTAAGGCACCTTACTCGTCGTCTGAAAAGTCTGCAACATGAAACGTTGCAGCCCGAAAACGGGCCAGCACATGGAATATGCTGGCAATGTAACACATAGAGAGTAATGAACAGAATAATGCTATACTACATGCATATATGGCTGGTAGAAGGCTCTATGGTTACAGTTTTGCGAAAAGCCAATTTTTCCCTACTGCAAAGGAATAAATTTTATTTAACTATCATGGTGGTTGTTAAACATTGAGAATGGTTGACAGCATTCTCAATCCCAATTAAGGATCATCATCAAAACCCAACAAAATTAATTAAAGTAACATGATGAGATTCACATGATAATCCAGATACTAGATACTCAAGGTGTCCATAACCGGGGACACGGCTAACCATATTAGTATATACACTCTGCAGAGGTTTGTGCACTTTTCCCCACAAGACTCGATCTCCTCCGTTGGATTCCTCGCACTACATGGTGTTTGAGAAACGGATGACCGAGACACAGTCTTTCAGAAGTGTTTGCACCTTACGAATGGGTAGACAGTACCACCTACATCCCCTACATCTGCTAGTCTACCACTGTAAGAGTTCACACGACCTACTCAACTATGCTAGACCCCATAATAGCTTGTGGCTGCACACGGAAGTTTCTAGCATGAATAATCTCATGATCCCTTTGAGCCTGGGTGGCGGTCCAAAGAAAAACAGGCAATCCTGAAATACCCAGGTACCTCAATCCACCCAGATGTGTGTTTTAGTTGCCACCTTAAGTTTAACCATTAATTAACAATTTCACATTTGTCATGGTAACACTCAAACCCAATCCATGTCTACTAGCATAGCATAACGATATAAGCAAACGTAGAAGTAACTCCCAAGGGTTTGATAATAAACAGGGCAATAGGTACTACCTCATCTACTTCCCAGAACCCACAATTTAATTAGATCGTAATCATGCAATGTTTGAGGGTTGATCTAATGCAATAAAACTAGGTAGTAAAAGAAGTATGCTCAAAGTGTTACTTGCCTTGCTGATGATCCGTGAAACCTAGAGATTCGAAATAGCAAGCGACGCACTCCGGGTACTCTATCGCAAACAAACAAGCATACAGTAAGCACTCAACTAATGCACAAGTAAAACTCATATAAAGGATCTAACCAGGAACTCCGGTTTGCAAAAAGAATCAAATCAAACGAAGCAACGAAAGTCAAACGGCGAAAGAAACAAGCTTCGTTTACTAATCTGGATCTAGGTCAAATTTTACAGTAGCAAAAACTTGTTTGAGTTGGTTAAACGAAAAGAGAATTTCGAGACGAAACTCTAGGCGCTTGAATCGCCTGATTCCGATAAGCGAGCGAAAAGTTAAAGTAAAACGAAAACACATCGGAAATCGCGATCGGAAAAAATCACGGAAAATCCGACGAAAAAGAAAACTGACGAACAGTTAATCGAACGGACGTTCGTTAACAGCAACTAAATGGTGAACACGTTCGTTAAAACGAACGGACCGGCGAACGTTCACTAACTAACTAAACCAAAAAAAATAAAAAAATAAATCGATCTATAAAAAAATAAACCTAGGGTTTCAAAATAAACTGAATCGGTTTTCCGGCGAAAACCGGCGCGGCGGCTACCTCGGTCGGGCGGGGCTCCGGCGGGCTTCGGGAGAGGGCGGCGAGGGGCGGGTGAGGCGGCGGGGTCGACGGGGCGTCGGGCGGCGGGGTTTGGTGTCGTGGCGGCGGCTTCCCGCGGCGGCAGCGTCGAGCTTCTCCGGCGGCTCGGTCGGGGCTTCGGGCGGCGGCGGCTCCGGTCGGGGTGCCGGGGAACGGGGCGGCGGCGGCGGTATATATAGGTGGGGGAGGTGGCTTGGGGGAGGCGGCGACCTCGGGGAGGAGTCCCGGTCGGACTCGCATCCGGCGGCGGCGGCGTCCTCGCGGACTCCAGGTGGGAGACGGCGACGCGGGCATGGGCCGGCCTGGCTCGGCTGGGCCTCGGCCCAGTCGGGCGCGGGATCTTTTTTTAATAATTCCACCGAAACTAAAAAAATCCTAGAAAAATAAATAAAAAATCTAAAAATGCCAGAATAAATTTTCACCGTCTAATTAAAATAATTAGAACGAGATGAACATTTTCTTGGCCCTAAAAATGCATTTTTGAAAACGTGCAATTTTTCTAATGCAAATAAAATTGCAAATAAAAATCCGAGAAAATCAAATATTTGATTTTAATATTTTTCCTCCAATATTTCAATTATTTTGGAGAAGTCATATTTTCTCCTCTCATATATTTTGATATGAAATATTTTTCGGAGTGAAAAATAATTAAAACAAAAAATCCTCGTCTCATTATTTGATAAAAATCAAATATGAAAACCGGGAAAATCCCCAACTCTCTCCGAGGGTCCTTGAGTTGCTTAGGATTTCGAGGATTTGCCAAAATGGAATAAAATTTGCTATGCAATGATGATCTAATGTATAACATTTCAAATTAAAAATTTGGGATGTTACACTTCCTCCGTCTAACGGCGTTCGTCAGCCCGCGCCACGTCGACTCGACAGGTGGGTCCCACCTGTCGGTTTTGCTGTTTCCGCGGCCAAATCAGCCCGTCAGTGCTCCGCGTTACTGATTGGTCTTAGAACTGGTGGTTTTTTGTGACATGGTTCAAATCTGATATCAACCTGTTACCCTAGCCCCAAGTGTGGTGGTTTTGTAAATAACTCTTTTTTTTGCTATGTGTTGGACTCTGTGGACCATGCGCGGTAAATTCAGGATTGAGGACGTGTTTCCTAACAAACATGTTGATTGCCTCTATAGATTTGTGATATTTTTACATGAGTGTAGATCATTGACTAAGGATTGCGACAAGAAGGCCACCGAGCTACTGATCACGCGCGTCCGTGCTATGACGTTTGGATCATACAATTTCGTCTTAGAGCATCTCCAACAGACGCGCTATATAAGTGTCGCGATGCAAAATTAGTGGTTTTTGCGCGTGCGCTACCGCTCCGGGCGCTCCAGCGAAGGCGCAAAAACTGCGCGTGCGGCATAACTAGTTCAGCGCGCGGGCCGAAACGCCATCGCGCGCCGTTTATTTGCTGCGCCCGCTCCCGCACGCTGGACACTCGAGCGCCCGCTCGTAACTTCCACCTACCCCCATCCAGCCGGTGGCGCCGCCGCCGCCGCCCGTGCCACCCCATTTGTTCCGGCGACGGTTCCGGCGCTTCCCCGACATATCCCCATGCCGCCGCTGCTTCCTCCGTCTCCCTCTAGTCGCCGCCGCCCCTCACGCGCGGCATTCCTCCGACGAACAACGCCCGGCCGCCCACTGCCGCTCGGCGCCCGCAAGGTGTTCGACAAAACGCTTGCAAGGTATGTATTGCTTCAACTTCACATTTTTTACATGAATTTGGTGCATGTTGTTTGTAGTTTTTATAGCCTAGTTTAAATTGAACATTGTAGATGAGTTCGTCATATGATTCTTCCGAAGAAGAATTTGATATTGAAGAGGAGGAAGATCTCGCAATGATCCTAGCTATGCACATCAATAAAAAACGAAGCACGGTGGTTCGGTTATGGGTCCGCAGAAAATTTGGAGGGATAGGATCGATGCCCACAATAGATTGATCAGGCACTATTTTGCAGATCCTCCCGTGTACCCCGAGTCGTACTTCCGGCGCCAGTTTAGGATGAGCACCGAGTTGTTCAGGCACATTGCAGCGAAACTAATGAGCCATGACTGGTTTTTTCAGCAAAGGAGGAATGCCGCCGGAGAGCTCGGGCATAACACCTTTCAGAAGGTGACAGCCGCTTTGCGTATGTTGGCATACGGTATCCCCGATGATCTAGTTGATGATCACTTGGCCATGGGTGAGAGTCAAGCCATCATGTGTGTCAAGCGCTTCGCAGTCGGAATGGTGCAAGTGTTTGGCCAGGAGTATTTGAGATCTCCCAATGCCGAAGACGCCGCAAGGCTATTGGAAATGAACAAAGCTCGCGGCTTCCCAAGTATGCTTGGCTCAATAGATTGCATGCATTGGAGTTGGAAGAATTGTCCTAAGGCATGGTATGGCCAATTTCATGGCCAAAAAAGGGGTTCCACTATAATCCTTAAAGCGGTGGTCGATCAAGAGACTTGAATTTGGCATGCTTTTTTGGAATGCTTGGATCTTTGAATGACAAACGTTGTTAATCGGTCACCACGGTGAATAAGATTGCAAATGGTGAACTGTCACCGGTGCAGTTTGTAGCAAATGGTCGTACATACAAATATGGCTACTATCTTGTGGATGGCATCTATCCAAAGTGGCAAACATTTGTGAAGTCGTTGAAAAAACCGGAAGGTAAGAAAATCTTGATTTCCACAATGCTCAGGCGGCGGCTACAAAAAAATTTGGAGAGAGCTTTTGGGATTTTTCAAGACCAATTTGCTATTGTGAGAGGACCGGCTGGATTTTGGGATCAAAAGATGCTTTGGTACATCATGCACGCTTGTGTGATCATGCACAACATGATCATCTAGAATGAGCGTGGCCAAGATGTAGACTACTCTCACTATGAGCTCTTGGGACATCCAGTGTGAGTGCGGCGGAGGGCTGCTAGGGTGGCCCATTTTGTTGCCTTTTATCATGTCATTCGACATGTGAAAACGCATGATGATCTTCAGAAGGATCTCATCGAGGATTAGTGGGCATGGAATGGCCGACAAGAGCATCATAATTTGTGCGTTTGATGTTGTATTGTTGAACTATTTGTTGTATTGAAAAATAATATATTTGTTTGAGTTGTAATAATGAAATTGAACTATTTTATTGTTGATTTATTTTGTTTCTGTTTGATCTTTTTGGTTGTGTTTGGGGTGCATATGTTGTTTGTGCGAGAGCGCGCGTAGTATTTTTGCAGCGCCTGCTGAAGCTACTCACGTGCGTTAAAGTTTGTAGCGGCCGCTGGAGCCAGCGCTCCGCGCCGCGTAAAAACAGACGATCAGCGCGCTGTAAACGTTTTTTTAAGTGCGCGGCGCATTGGGCAACTGTTACAGATGCTCTTAGGCTGGGTAGTGGCTCGTCCTGGTGGTCGTCCTTAGGTCTTGCTTTGTGGTTTACTGGCATTCGTGCCATCTGAAAACATTTACTAATCGCTACGGTGACAGCCCGGTAAACTTGTTATGTCGTGGTTGGTGCCTCTGATGTTGTATTGGATGTTGTGAACTGCTGGTTGTTTTTGGTTTTATTTATAAAGTCAGACATATACCGCTTTTCCTTAAAAAGAAAACTAAGAGACGAGAGAGGAGCTTGTTTTCGCCGTGCAAATGGAGCATACACACATTATTTCCAGCTTTGTAGGGTGTGATGCATGAGGCAACGGGAGAGAGGGCCAAACTAACCGAGACACGAGCATTTGTCACATTGCTGTGAACAGCCATATTCTCTTGACGCGACAGCGGCTGACGGGACAAGAACCTGACCAAGGATAATGGAAAGTGAGAGGGAATCCCAACAGTGCGATACAACTCTTCCACAATTTCGTGCTGGGCCAAAGGCTTCACCTGCTTGTTGATAAGAAACGCAGAGACTGGACTAGTCCGAAACTCCGAACGTGCCAAAAGGCTGTTGGACTAGTCTGCTGCTTCTCACCAACATTTCCTGCACTTTTCAGCTATCCCTGAGAGCTACATGAATTAATCTTTAACCACTTTTTTTGCGCATAATCAACCTTTAACCACTGTCATGTACTATCATTTTCACACACTAAACCAAAACCAGGGTTTATGTTTATCTCAAATAGTTCACCGTAGCACAGTAGGAGTACTAGTCGTGTGCTCTACAGTAGAGTTGTGACTTGTGAGTGGCGACTTTTGCCGACCCACGGCCGCGATGAGTTCGAGGCAGCGAGGCCTAGACAGGGTAGAGGCATGTTTGGACGTCGGGGAGCGGGCCGTTGGAAGGGTGAGCCAGATCTGGGAACGGATTTTGGGCGGTGGAGCCACCCGTCTATCCGCCGGGTCCCAGTTCCCGGCACGTCTAGCCGGCCGCAGGTGCCCACGCGGGCCGCCGGCCATAAAAAGCAGCGTCGCCGTTTCCTCCTCCCGGCCCCCGGCCCCTAGCCCGACGTGCCAAACAGCTTCCTATCCTACGGCCACACGGCAACGTTGGGGCCAGATTTGACTTAAACCGCTCCAGTACTCTACCGCTCCAGTGGGCAGTGGCCATGCATGCATGCGAAGGCGGTTTGTTTTCCGCGATTCTTTTCGCTGCGAGATCTACCCGTGATCCGGAAATTATCCCCCATCCTTTTCCTCTTTTGCAGCTTTGTTCTTTTCCCCACTCGCTCATTTTATCCCTGGACAGAGGACGGGAGGGAAGAACACGATCCTTCCCTCCACCATCGAAAGCAGGGTTCGGAGCCTGCGAGGATAAGATCAGCCTTCGCTTAAAAGCGTATGGCTATCGATTGGCACTAGATCCGCGCTTTTCTTTTTCTTTTGTTCTTTTTCCGAATGGCCCCGGCGATGCCTGACGGAGAAAGCTACGCTGCGCACTGTGATCTTTGGAGCTGGAGTGGTCTACATTCGAGAATGGGGAATACTCCTATCTGTAGGAGGACGGGTCAATGACTTGGCGTGCAGAAATAATGGGTCAATGGCTGGGAGAGTTGGGCGTGGAATCAGTATCCCTTCGTCCTCAAGGGACGAACATTCTTGCCTCAAATTGAAGTCGGAATGGCAATGCTCACTTCATCTTGCTGCGCCTAATTAGGAGTAATAATAATCGCTACTAGTGCTCCTACTGCAAGTAGAGAGCCCTTACTCATAAGGTGATTATATTATATTGTGTGTATCCAAGTATCCATGGTTCATCGTTAGGGCAACCAGTATCACTCTTCTTTATTCACTAGGAAATACTAGTAATCTGTTGGAATTTCAGCAATGATATTTATCTTACCAGTGGTACTAGGAGTACTATTGCAAGGCCCTTTCCCTATGGCTGTCAAACCAATGTCTGCGCTCCCAAGTAGAATATGCATGTGTCCGTTGAGAGGAGGATGTGACAATTGCCCGGATTATTTTAGGCACCTTGTTCTAAGAGCTCACCAATGATTTTACTGCTAGGTTATCACTACAGTATCACTCTATCTAGGACCCACTGCTCTGACAGAGAAGACTCGTGCATTAACACGCTGAGCTGAGCTGAGCTGACACCCTCTCAATTATCGGAAGAGTGCAAGAGTGCGCCCCAAGATGGACCTGACCTGCTATATCAATCAATAGACGCCAGGACTGCACAGCACGGGATGATTCTTCAACCGCCAACTGTTCCCAGCTCTATCAATCAATACTGCTACTGAGCGCACTGCCTATTGCTCGCTTCTGTCCTGCGGCTCTGCTCCAAAAACCTGCAGCGATCACGTAGGAGTTCACTATTGGTAACCTCTTATCTTGAGAATTTCCATGGCATGGCAGGTATCCACTGCCGCTGTTTTGAAGGCTGACGGCGACGTAAAAGTCCAAGCACGAGCACGCCGGCCCGTGAATCCAAGCCGCAGAGGGTCTCGCGAATCCACACCCGCCACTGTGTCTCACTCACTGCGCCCATGTGACCCACGAGTAGAGTCCATGACCCATTGTCCCGAATCCAGTGCTCCCACTGCATGTCCTCTGGCCCCAGCGTGTGTACACAGCTGCACCCAAGGTCGAATCGTAGCACTTCTGGCTGAGTACACTCACCAAGCCTCCACAAGCTACCTCTCCCAGTATTAATTTGCTACAAGTTTTACAGTAGTTGGCATTTTTTTGAGCCGTTCGTTTGTCTCGATCTAACGGCGCATACATACGTAGTACTTGAAAGTACGCGGATGAAAGTACTCGAAAGTACTATTAGTCTAGGGGCATTTTAGTCCTAGGAAATATATGACAAGGTGGGGCCCTCTCGTCCAATGCAAAACCGCCGCCCCTCTCCTCCAATGCAAAACCGCCGCCCCTCTCGTCCAATGCAAAGCCGCCGCCGTGCTCCTTCCCCTCTTCCATCACCATTGCAACCGCGGCCATCTCCTAGCCTTCTCCTCCTTCTAGCGGCCGCAACTTTGCTCTTCTCATCTTCCACATCCACCCCCCTCTTCCATCCACGCAAGATCCTCGATGGAGCAGCAGATCGAGCACATCGGCGGCGGCGAGAACGCCGACTTCGTGGAGATCGCCGGCGGCGAGAACACCGACTTCATGGAGATCGCCGGCGGCGACCAGGTCAAGATGGCCAGGTTGACGGAGATCCGTTCTTGGTTTCACAACATATTGCAGATGAACTGGACGGCAATGGCCACTTTGAAGCAAATGACGAGGAGGGGGAGGGCAAAGCTTCCCCCCCCCCACCCGCACAACCGATGCACAAGGTCGAGATCCTCCTCTGGGCGATGGAGCAGGCCGATTCGTCCAGCCCGTGGACCAGGCGTAGGTGGTGGGCGTTCAGATCCAGGGTAGAGCATCCACTGGATCAGGAACCCATGGTGCACGAGGTGCCGTTGCAGATTGTGGAGCCTCCAACCGAGTCGGAGATGACTCCGAAGCGCAAGAGGAGGAGGACAGTGGTCGTGACATCGCTTCCCTGCCGTTCTCCACGCTTCCCTCGCCGCTCTCCTCGTCAGAACGGCGGCCGTAGCTATGTTTAGGGTAAGATTGTTGAATTTCATTCATCATTACTTGCCACTTGCTTAATTTGATTCTCTGCAATATGTTCTTGCTACCTGTGTACTTGAATCCGTAGCCTCTGGATGGCAGCTTAGTTTGATCGACGAGGCTGTAATGAGTCTAGGCATATAGCATTGCTATGTTTTCTTGCTACGTTTTGATGTGCTGGAGTTGTATCCATGATAGGAAATTTTGTCTGTCACCTCAAGAGTTGTGTTCAAATTACGTGATGCAATCTGTGTAAATTGAACTTGCAATATTTTGGCTGCAAGCAGTGCCTCCAGAAAAGTTCAGTACACAGTTTAGAGTGATAGACTCTGGGTTGACACTGAAATATTTCAATACTGCAAGTTTAGTAGATAGTTGTAGGCATTGAAATATTTCAGTACTGACAGGTTCACACTGAAATATTTGAGTAGTGCAATTGCAGTACACACGGGTACACACTGAAAAATTTCAGTAGTGCAATGCAATTTCAGTACACACGGGTAGACACTGAATATTTCAGTACTGCAGTTTCAGTACACGCACGCAACCCCAGAAATATTTCGGTGTAGCAGTTTCAGTACACGCGCGTAGCCACTGAAATATTTTGGTGGTGCTGTTTCAGTACAAGCACGTAGCCTCTGAAATATTTCGGTGGTGCACTTTCAGTACATGCACGTACCCATTGAAATATTTCAGTGGTTCACTTTCAGTACACGCACGTACGAAATGAAATATTTCAGTGGTGTTGTTTCAGTACACGCATGTAGCAACTGAAATATTTCAGTGGTGCTGTTTCAGTACACACACGTAGCCACTGAAATATTTCAGTGATGCACTTTCAGTACAGAGATGTAGACACTGAAATATTTCAATAGTGCCATGTCGGTGATCTTGCATCCAAATATTTAGGGCTTCCTAATGATTCAGCAAAAAAATAGACATAAGCAGTGAAATAATTTTTGTAGGGATGTTGGCTTACTCATGTTTTAGAGTGGTTGGGCTTTTTTAGAACCGTTCGTTGATGTCGATCTAACGGCAGACAAATACGAAGTACTGGGTAGTACTCCGATGCCATATCAATGTTGCTGATATGAATATGCATGTTTTCACCAACTGTTGTGTCTGAATTAGAACTGAGCATTTTTTCTTGATGGTATCCATGGATCTAGAACTCCTATGAATTTGCTCATGTTGGATGTTTTGTTCTCCATCATTTGTACTAGCATTCCGTGCGATTAGCTGCCATGACAAGACCCCTGGCAAATTTATTTTCTTGCCTCCAACATCCCAGGTGTGTTTTGCAGGAAAAAACCTGGAGTTCATCAGGCTGGCTGAAGTTGTGAGGCTGGGAGGCTGATGGTGCTGCTACTGGCTGATCCTTCTTCTTTCAGCTTTTGTTCGTCCTTTCTCAAGCCGTTGGACCAGGGCTACTTCCCTATGTGCTGTTCATGTATTAAGTAGTTCCTTCGAATTTGTAGTATTAGTTAGTTTGAATGTGGAAGTACCTTAACGAAATGTTGCTTTGTATGACCAAGGGTTTGATACCTTAATCTTTTGATAATTAATTATGTGAACTGTTGGATGTGGCGCACAACGAAACGCCTCTACCATTGATACTAGTTCAACATGTCGGTCCAATTAGAGACCAACCACTACCATATAGAACAGTTAGCATTTCATACTACAACCTGGCACGTACAAAACATCACACAGTGGAATAATCCCAGCGAGTAGACCACTAAATACCGAAAACATCACAACATGTCAGAAGTGTTTTAAGCATTTTATCGTTGCAAAAACCTTAGAAAATCCATACAAATGCGGACAACCTTAGCAAACTAGTCATGATTGCTTTTCATGTTGATACAAAGATGTAGAAAAATATTGGGTCCGTTTACAACCTTAGCAAACTTGCTTCTCATGTTTACATCACGGCCGCTGGGTGAAGGAGGAGAAAAGCCCACCTACCTAACATGAGTTTTCTCACACACCACGGCCTGCATACGACTACAAACCCAGTGATATGGGCCACGATGCAGGCCCGTGGGTGGTTACAGAATGGAACACGAACAGCACGAGCCCCACGATCCCCACGATCACGATAACGACAAGCGCCTCCCTCACGCGACGAACCGCCTCCCCCAGAACTCAAAAAGGCACCTTCTCCTCCATTCCTCCCTCATTATGCGAACCACGTCCATCTACTCCACAAACTGCAACCACCGTCTCTGTCTCAAAACCGCCGTCGCTGGAGAAGGGCAATGGCGGAGGAGCCGTCTACCAAGCGTCGGTGTGGCGAGACGTCCGACCAGAGCATCAAGGAAGACGACGTTCAGGTCCCCGGTGAGAAGCGCGACTACACCACCAAACTTGACAAGGTGGAACTCCACGGCAAAGAGACGCTGGAGGTCGTCTGCACCAGCAATCCAGACACTGCCGATGAAATGCTCGGGAGGCTCTTCATGAAAGCCGCCGACATGTATCCTAGATTCGTCGGCGTTGATGTGGAGTATACCAGGGATGACGAACCTCCGCAGTACGCAGCAGTTCTGCAGTTATGCGTGGAGGAACTCTGCCTGGTGTACCACATTGCTGCGGCCACAAAATGGTGAGCCATCCTACTCATATATCCTAGTTTCTCAACTACATGTACTAGTGTAGATTGTGAAGTGGACGCACTAGTGTGGTTTCTCAAGTACATGCACTGGCATAGATTTTTACCCTGATGCACTGGATTAGTATGTTAAAATCTTGCACCAGATTAATCACCAAACTTGATATACTAGTGTAGTTTCTGCACTTGATGCATTAGTGTTGTGTCTACCGGTGTGGATGCATTAGTGTTATTTTCTGAAGTTGATGCAGTGGACTAGATGTATTAGTGTTGTGTCTACTAGTGTAGTTTCTGATATACTAGTGTAGTTTCTGATATTGATGCATTAGTGTTGTGTCTACCGGTGTGGATGCACTGGACTAGATGTATTAAAAGTTGTTTCTGAAGTTGATGTAGTGAAGTAGTTTGCTGTAGTGTTATTTTCAACTGTATGATCCAAAAAGAGAAATAACATCATGTACTTCATGCATTCATCACTCGTATTGTTTGGTTCTGGCACTAGCAGTGTCACACTTTGCCACAATTTTTTGCCAAGTTTGCCTAAGGTTAGTTCATCAAAATGAGTGCCACAAGTTGGCAAGCCTAAGGGAATCTTGCCACACTTTTTGTGTGTATGCCATGTGGGACCCAAGTGTGGCTTGCCTAAGGTGTGGCTTGAACCAAACACACACCTAAGTTGGTCAAACTTGCCTAACCTTAGGTGTGGCAATCTTTGGCAAACTAAGTCACAAACCAAACAACTCCTAAATCTTCAAAATTACTACTAATCTTCAATATGTCTCTCCCCTTGAAGGCCCAAGCGCCTCAAGAGCTTCCTCCAGGAGAAGAAGTTGTTCACCTTTGCCGGTTTCAGCATTCATAATGACAAAGAGATGCTGAAGATGTCTGGTTTGGAGATCAACCCCGAAAAGTACATCGACATTCAGAAAAACTATATAGTTCCATATGGCTGCAGAAAGAAGCCGTACGACTCCTTGGCTGATGTTGCAGCCAGCGTCATCCACCCATTTTACCAAAACATGAAGAAGAAGATCAACAGGACCGAAGACCATAAACTGTGGGGGATCAGCCCGCTGCCAGACTACCTCATCGAGTACGCAGCGAAGGATGCGTACGCCACCTACAAGGCTTGGAAGATAATAGACAACATCAAATCAGGTGTGGAAATTTCAGAAGCACAGGAGGCTGACCCCTACTACCACTGCCACTACACGGCATGAAGAGAGATCAAAGTCTGCCTTCAAGTTGCTAGCGCAGTGTCCTTTTATGATATCTATGTTTCTTTGTTGTTCGGTGTGTCTGAACTTATGTCCTATGGTGTGTCTGAACTTATGTTGTGCGGTGGTTGATCTGCCGTTTATCTTAACAGTTTGCTGCTACTCTGGTTTAGTGTTCCAACTTGTTAATACTATTTTGGTGATGCATGATAAGCCTTGTACAATGCTTGATGCGTACGGTGGTGCTTAGAAAAATAAACAGGGTTTTTCTGAAGCACCGGTGCCTATTTCTACAGGAGAGACGCCTAGTTAAGCGTCTACCCTGTACAAATAAGCACATGTGCTTAAGAAAAGCTTCGTATTTTGTTTATGCATTATTTCAAATTCATAGTAGCTTGTGAATGGAACTTTGTGGCAGCCAACCTCTACCATTGATACTAGTTCAACATGTCGGTCCAATTAGGCCTTGCACAATGCAGGGTGCTTAGGAGAGGTGCTTAGAGAAATAAACCAGGTTTTCCTTAAGCACCGGTGCTTATTTGTACAAGGTAGACGCTTAACTAGGCGTCTCTCTTGTAGAAATAGGCACTGGTGCTTCAGAAAAAACCGCTTTATATTTCTAAGCACACCCCTAAGCACCTTGCATTGTACGAGGTCTTAGATACCAGCCTCTACCATATATAACAGTTACCATGTCACACTACAGTCTATAAAACATCACACAGTGGAATAATCATAGCTAGTAGAGCATTAGTTACCAGTTAATAATAGTTGCAATCCATCACAAGCAATAGTACCTAGATATGAGTAGATATAGGTACGGTAATACACGACAAGTACTCGCAAATAAGAGCTAACATAACAAGTTCATTTCACATTGATACATGGCCCACCCCAGTTCTAAATGAGGTGGATGGTGATCATCATCCTCAAGTCATGGCGACGGGTGTTCGCAACAGTGAGTAGGATGGCCTGTCCTACCCGAAGATTCTTGGCACGAAGGAACTTTTTCCACCCTGCCCTGCTCAAGACAGTGCGACCGTCCGTGTCCACTGCATAGGCACAGCTGGTGATGGAGCCCGTTCTGGTAAGGCGTAGTCCAGCAGCCATGCCTTCTTCGTCCGGGTCGATGCCACAGCTATCAAGTAACCTATTAGGTAATTTCTGAAAACAGTTGACATGATATATGATCATGTCACGTGCAATTATCAACAAAGCATACACTTCAAGACACATATATCATTGGATTCAACACTGAGCATATATATCATCACATCACTACACTATACGCCAAGCATCAAATTACTACAGTAATTAGGCATATCATTAGATTACTGCGTACACTAAGCATATCATCGCATATTACTACACTACATGCATGTCATAAAATTCTTCACTAAATGAATTCTAAACTAGGCCTCTCATCACAGTACTACAACATGCATATCATATGAACTACTACACTAACTAAGCATGCATATCATGTAATTACCACACTAAGTAACATACCATGATATGCCGTTTAACATTCGTCCTTGTGAGGCGGGTCACGACTGGCTTCCCTAGGTAGTCTTCACGTAGCGGAAGCATGTCCCAGAGGTTGCCGATTTCCTCGTCGCCCAGTCTGAGTCCTTGGGCATACAGGTATTCAGCAAGTGGGTTCTCATCATCATCTAAATCGTCATCATCTGAATCAGCATCATCTTCCTCCTCATGAACTTCATCCTCACTATGCGGAATCAAATTTAGATAGATAATAGAAATCCTGGGCCTATCTCTTCTGAAGGAGAAGCAGATCAATTCACCCCCACTAAGACGCATGCGGGCGATGAAACGATCCCAATCATCTCCTCCTATCTGGGTTATCTTTCGCCCCTTCTCGACCTGCATAGTGTATGGGCCCCCAAGAGCGTCGAAGGCCACGGTGTCTCCGATGAGCTCATTGAATGCCAATCTCACATTGCATGGTACGATCTGTGTAAGATAAAAACAAATAACAGACACAATACATTAGTGGAAATAGCAAAAAAAAGAATGTACTGTCAGAAGGTTCATATAAATTGTTACCGCTGCAACAACAAAAGAAGGCTGGAAGTAGATGCTGAACAGCGTGGCAGTAGAAAGGCTGGTCCGGCACCGTGAGTTGCAGCGTCCACATGGTGCTTCCTCCATTCTACACAGAACATGTTAAACTCTAAGTTGAATTGTACATAGTAGAATACAAAGATCATACATATAATAAATCATAGTGATAACCTATACTGTCAATGGCATTGCCCGTCTCATCTAAACCTGGGAATAGTTCGGCATCCAAACTAAAACCAGTCCAATCCACGGCACACATCAAAACTAATCTAGACCAAACCGAACTATACATGCTCGTCATCCAACCCAGTCCAAACCGTTTTCAACCTTTGGATTGAATCCAAAGGTTCAAACCGTGGACAAAGCCATATGCGAGGGCACGTCATGAATCTAGATCAGACATGACATCGAGAGATCCGACGAGCTCCGGCCGGCAACAGTCAATCGGCTCAGATCCGCCTCCGTAGGGAGAGGCGGTTGGGGAAGGGAAGAAGAGGGGAGATCTCACGTACTTGCCGGAGTTGGCGGCGGCCGCGCACCGGCAGTGTAGAGAGGGGTCGTCGGGAGATGGCGGCGGCGGCGCTGGTCGAGAAGGGGAGAAAGAAAGATGTGGAGTGGTCGAGACGGGGAGAAAGAAAAATGCGGTACATGTGGTGGCGTGGTTGTGTGGATGACAAGGGGACCCACTTGTGAGACCGATATCAATTGATGGCAAACCGCAGGAGGTGCACGACCGCGGGCACGACCGCCACGTCCCCACGTGGAATGGGGACGGCCGGGTGGGTGTGTCAAGTCAAATCGGCACCCGCGGCTTCTCGGTAACTCCAACAGGCAGGAGCAGTGCTTTTCTTCCCCAAATCGGGTAGAAAACCCTCGTCCTCTCCCGAACCTAACCACCCTCTCTTCCTTCCTGACCACCTCACCACCCTCTCCTCCTTCCTCACCACCCTCCTCCCTTCCTACGCCTCCCTCCTCCTGTCTTCGACCGACGATGAAACGCGGGCGTGAAGATGCGGCGGACGAGCCGGAGGCAACCATCGGAGCAGAGCAGTCTGCTGCCGTGGCTGCAGCCGTGGGTGGAGCGGCTGAGTCCGCCGTAGCGGTGAAAGCTGGCGGTGCAGCGACCGTTGTGCCTGCTCCCGCTGCCATCGCAGTCGTGGAGGCACCCATCGGCGAGCAGAAGGTCGGGGATGATCTGGAGGAGGAGGAGATGAGAAGGCTTAAGCGCAAGGTGCATGACGAAATCGAAGAGCTCTACGAGGAGAACGCCATAAAGGAGTTCGACGTAGATTGCAGGAAGGGCAGCGACTTCGACGAGGATGCCATCGACGAGCAATCTGAGGTAGTACTCTGTTTTTTGCTCTGTTTTTTTATGACATTGGGGTTTTTCTTGTTAACTAGATGAGCATCAATTTCACTTGGGCGTGCTAGTTGTACATATGTAGGATTGTAGGGATTTAGCATAGATCTTCATTTGGATCTTGATTTTTAAATCTGATTCCAGCAGATACTCTGGTTTTTTCCATGGCATTGAGGTTTTTCTTGTTAACTAGATGAGGGATACAGTAATGAAAAAAGTGGGTTAAACAATGGATATATGGCAGGATTCTCCATTGGCTTCCCCAGGACAGTGACAAAATGCTGCAGTTCCTGATTCATTTTTGTTTATGTAGATGAATTAATTTGCACACATGTTCATAGATGATCAGTTTGCACACATGTTCATAGATGATCCATTTGCAAATTCTGTACAGATTTCCATTTTGCAAAGGAAGTGATTGCTCCCTTAATAATTATGGGCTGACACAAAATCAAAACATTTCATGTAGCCAATTTGCCCCAGTATATTATCTAGATGATCACAGCCACATCTCTCATCAATATGACCAGTGAGACACCCCATAGCTCCTTTACCAATTTCCTTCTGAAACTTATCAGGGTCTAACAATGTTGGAGAAGCATTATTGCCGCTGTCAGAAAGAATAATGGTTTCTTCATTCCAGTAGATAGAACAAACCCCCTTGTGTGAAACATGGAGGAGTATAATGAAGCCATTTTTCTGATTCCAATCAGAATTACACCTGTAACAAGTATCAAATATCATTAAACCAAGCCAGTTCATGAAGTCTTTCATGTGTTAATTATGTACTACTTGTGCACTAATCTATAAATGCAACTATTCCACCATCCATATTTATGCATGTCAATTTCTTTGGCTCAATTATGTATGTGCACATACGCCTTATTTCTAGCAAATAGATAGTTGCCATGTTACACATGTGTACTAATTCACTAATTCACAGGAGGATGACGATGACGTGGACTACGGCATGGACAGCAGGCACAGCAAGAGCCGCTACACCCTGAGGCATCTGATTGCTGGCAAGATCAAGTACCGTTTCTTTGGCAAGATTGGGTGCCCTTTCAAGGTGATCGGTGGCGGCATAGATGGCATGATCCAGCATGCCTTCAGCACTGGCAATGGACATGGTAAGAACCATAAGGCCAGTACTCTGGCTAAACATGCGGCCTACGCACGCTTCCTCGAGATTGTCAAAGTCAATGAGCCCTACAACCTCCATTGAAGAAGGGAGAGAAGTGATGTGCTGCTAGAGTGCTGCTGCTGCCCCAGGATCGCCGTGTCCTCTTATGTTATCTATGTTTCTTTGTTGTTCGACTCTAAAACTGATGTCCTATGGTGTGTCTGAACCTATGCCGTTTATCTTAAGAGTTTGCTGCTACTCTGGTTTAGTGTTCCAAGTTGTTAATACTATTTTGGTGATGCATGATAAGCCTTGTACAATGCTTGATGCGTACGGTGGTGCTTAGAAAAATAAACAGGGTTTTTCTGAAGCACTGGTGCCTATTTCTACAGGAGAGACGCCTAGTTATGCGTCTACCCTGTACAAATAAGCACCTGTGCTTAAGAAAAGCCTGGTTTATGACTATGGTAGTTATAGCTTGGCATGATTATGTTTAGTGTATAACTCAGCATGATTATAGCTTCACAAAATTAAACCATGCAAATGATTGCCGATTCCACCTATTGCCAAATCAAGCTTTGTACTGATGATGCATTAGATATTGCTATAAGTAGAGGATGCTCATGATTTCCAAAAGTACCTATTTCCACTTTCTGATAAGAACTAAACGTGTATGAAATGATGCTAAAAGTAGAGCATGAGCATGAGCATTTATCAATTGATGATCAATTGATGCTACCTATTTGTGTTTGAATGGGCTCAATAAAGCAGGTGCTGGTTTATGCTCTCTGCGTGACCGTGATGGTAACGAAGGCACTTGCTTGGCTATGGTCTTGTTGTCAAATTTAAGTTTCAGTTCTTTAAGACTCTTTGTTTTTGCTGCTTCCTCGGGATTGACTAGCTTTCTCGGGCGTCCACGTGCTCTCTTCCTTTTTGGGGAGTTGGGTGCACCACATTTGGGGGAGTTGGGTGCATCGGTATCCTTCTGGGAGTTGGATGTGTCGGGTTCGTTGGAACCATCAGGATTGTTGACTAATTGTACGTCGTCTCCTGAACCATCAGGTAGAACTGCTTGCTGGGCATCGTACACCTCCTTCTGTATAAGAGAGAGTGCTGTGTTAGTTCTAATCATGAGACTTATGAAATAAATGATATATTCTTGATGTAGCACTAACCGTTATGGGGAACTTATATGATTCGAGACGAAGCGCGTTGCAATTTGAATGCAGTAAGGCTGTACATATTTTCCACCTGAAAATATCTATCCTTGCCTATATTTGATAACCGACACTTATGTCAGCATAGCTTTCAAGCTAAACAAAGTACAAATGTTAATCAGGCATTCAATTACTTGGTTGAAAATATCGGTCATTTCATCCCCGTTCCATGACAACATGTACTGCAGTGTCCAAACCGCACAGGAAGTCCTGCGATGTTTAGTTAAAGATCAGTAATCTTATTCGTGTAGGCAAATAATAATTTATGAGGCCATGCCTACCCATCGGTCTGCTGTGGTATGTTCTCATAGCGTTTTTTGGTCCATTCGGCAAAATTGATGTTCTTAGCTGGTGATATCAACCCATTCTTGACAGCTTCGTCGATGCAGAACTGAATCGAGTCCACCTAGGGTACGACGAGTTATACATAGGGTTACGGTACTTTGGGAGCTCATGTGCCATGCGGATCAAAAGAGGCAGCAAGAGAACACTTACAAGAGAATCTTCCTTGGTCTTGTCGCAATGATAATTCATGGAGTTCAGAGTCTGAATTTCTTTTTTGTCAAAATTAAACATCATTAGCATCCAATGGTTTTGGTGTACATTCAGTGGGACATGCACCTGCAGTAAAATTTGGGTTGGGTTGAGAACTGAAATTTGTCGTGTACAGTGTGTACATAAACTATGAAAGTGAGGAAAACATGTACCTTTCGGCGCCCTACAAATTTTTCTGCTACACGAGCTAACCATGAGGCTGCACGTCCAATAGGAACCACCCCCTTCATTTCTAACAGCTTTTCGGTTTCTTTAGGGGATATGATTGAGGTAGTATCATTCTCAATTTGGCTAATGCGAGCATATGCCATAATAACCTGCCAAATTTTCAATCATACAATAATAAGAAAGTTATTGCAGTAATGATGTAGACTAGAGTATAATGGGCTTACATCACCATAAATGTATTTCTCGTCCAAATTTCGCTTCAGTTTTTCTGCTGTGAGGGTAATGTCTCCGATTCTAGCTATTTCAACAGGGTCGTATGTTCCGCGGATGTAAACGGCTGTCTCTATGTCCTCATCCGTGAACTTGTAATCATTACCAAAGACAGGCTTCATCGGAGTTAATTCTGGATTCTCATTGTTTTCCGTCACATGTCTTGCACTTGGTGTAGTCGAAGTCCCTGCCGTGAATTGGCTAGCCCTAGGAGTTCCTGTCAGTGATGAATTGCACACATTGACTTGATCCTACAAAGAACAAAGGTAGTTCATCATTAGTTTGTTACTTTTAGATATTAACGTGTTGGGCCATAAAGATCACCTGCACGCCTCCTTTCTGTGACACTGATTGTCGGTTGCTTATAAATTCGTATTTTAATTCCTGTAACAATGCAAACAATAATGAACATGAAGGAACATATTCATACAAAATACAAAATGCACAGTATGACATACATGTAGTTCACTCCTTAAGTCTTTAATTTCGTCCTCGGCCTTCGACAACCTAGGACTAGTGCCAGTTTTAGTCTTCATGTCGATCAAGTCTTCACTTAGTGTCTGGTATTTGACATCAAATCTGTGCTCAATTTCCATTAACTTCCTGCCTACCTTCTTTTCATGATCAGCTAAGCGTGCATTCATGGCTTCAACTACCATGTCAATCTGTGTAAACCAAATAAAACCCCGTTGATAACAATAGCTAAATGAATGAGGTTCCATGACACCTATTTGTGATATTGCAAAAACAAATAGTCTTTGGAGTACATACTTGCTGGCTACTAAATTGCTGTCCTTGTGATGGTGCTCGATACGAATCATGTTGATGCACATGTTCATCATTTTTTCTTGGAAAATTATTAGAATTCTCATACGGTCGTTGAGGAGCACAAATTTCCATGACAGCCTTTTTTTATAAAATATAATGAACCATTAGTACCAAATAAAAAATCGGATATAAAAAGTTCAATTGTAGATAGGTACCAGCCCGTTATGAAGACCTCCTTTGTCGTAAGCATCGCTTCTTAAAGTAGCCGTCATTTTGTCCCATCGTGCGGTCAATGGTGGGTGTCTAGAAGCATACATCAATCGGCCACTACGCACGTGCTCCCAGTACCAATACTACACAATAAATTAGTTCATCACCATACAGATATGCAACAGAACAATAATTAAAGGACATTAAGTAGTGATCTAGCACTAACCTGGAGCAGAATTAGATTTCCTTGTAGATTTACGTGATCTCGATTTCTAAACTTGTGAACGGACTTGAAGAAGTGATTAAGTGTGAAACATCCCCAGTTAAATTTCCGAAGGTTTTGAAGATCTGTAACAAGGTTGAGATATTTCGAGTCCACATAATGTTGTGCTGTTGGTGCTAGAACAGTACCAATTGCGTACATAATGAACCGTCTCAGGAAATCGCCGTCTGGGGCTTTGGAAGCTCGGATCGCCGTTTCAAGGTCAGAAATCAAAATTTGCCCATTGTTTGCATAGGCGGTAAACAATTATGTGTCGGTTTGCATTTCCAGATGTGGCTCTATATCCTCCCCTTCTATCAGAATGCCAAATATACACTGCACGTCCTCTTTTGTTATAGGAATTGGCGTTTTTCCGATGGTAATGGATTGGGTGTCCATATCTATGCTCTTGGCTAGTCTAACCAACATTATGCGTCGTACAGTCACTTCATGCATCTGGGTTAGACCGCCAAGACTGGTTTCTGATATGATGTACTTTTTGTGGTCTGGTGACAACAGTTTCATGGTTTTTCCGAACCTTGTCTGTGAGCATACTAACTTCATATGACCATGCTTTTCGCCGAGTTCCTGTTACATGCCATTAAATTATACTGAGTACACATGAATTATGTGTACGAAACGATTGTACACAAACAGTCAATTACTTACCGCATCGGTAATTTCGGAGATGGGCTTTTCTCCATTATGAAGGTTCGTATCTGAAACTGACATTGCTGGCTAATATGCAATGATAAAATCCGGCTCAATTAATCTGAACAAAATTGGAAAATGTATAACAAAATTAGCAGCGAATTAATTTTAACAAAATTAACTGGGTCATTTAACATATGATCCACTTATGGGTTTAAGCAGAGAACCTATTTGGGTGCAAAACCTATGAGGGTTCAACTACTAAAGGAGCGGCCGACAACGATTATAAAGAGTTACGATCAGGTAATACCTTCTCTCAGAGACGGTGCCGCCGAGTAGATGGCGGCGGTTAGTGCGTCGCAAACTATAAGTGCCGGTATAGCGCGGTCGATGGCGCAAAGGAAAAACGGCGCGTTCACGCGAGGAGGAGGCGGCGAGAAGAACACTGACGTCCGACCCCTCAGATCACGTTGGCGGTGGGCGGCGAGTGGTGGCCGCCGACTCCTGTATTCCGTGGGCGACCGGCATCTCCGATCTGATCTTGCAGCGGTCGTGGGAGGTGCGGACGGCCCGGGTGGTTAGAATGCGGAGCTGTAATCGCGGGATTTAGGGAGGGGTGGGCCGCGTGAGTTATGTGAGATTTGGATAAATGATATAAAAAAATAAGAAAATCTTGTCAACTTGTTTAGGGGTTTAGGGGTTTAGGGGTTCAGGGTTTAGGGTTTAGTGAGGGGGGGTTAGGGTTATCAGGGTTCAGGGTTTAGGGTTTAGTGGGGGGTAGGGTTATCAGGGTTTAGGGTTTAGTGTTGACATGCAAGCCCGGAAATGCGCGTGTCAGAGATCGTACTTGCGTGTACATGTACTAATGATCCCAAACTTTCTTCATGGCATCCCATGGCCACATAGAGAATGCATAGTGGTTTCCATGTGGGGCAAAATTGTGAATGTTTTTACGGTTTAGTGGGGGGGGTTAGGGTTATCAGGGTTTAGGGTTTTAGGGTTTTAGGGTCGACGGAACTATGTTGGTCTACAATGGAATCCCTGTGGTAGCATCGATCTGGTCCGTCGACTGGCTCGACCGACATACTTCGTGGCACATAGAGCATGCATCCATCCACTGAACCGGATTGATGTTGGGTTGGTTTACATGTACATGTACAGGGACCGGAAATGCGCATGTCAGAGATCGTACTTGTGTGTACATGTACTAATGATCCCAAACTTTCTTCATGGCATCCCATGACCACATAGAGAATGCATGCATAATAGTTTCCATGTGGGGCAAAATTTTGAATGTTTTTACGGTTTAGTGGGGGGGGTTAGGGTTATCAGGGTTTAGGGTTTAAGGGTTTTAGGGTCGACGGAACTATGTTGGTCTACAATGGAATCCCTCCGGTAGCATCGATCTGGTCCGTCGACTAGCTCGACCGACATACTTCGTGGCACATAGAGCATGCATCCATCCACTGAACCGGATCAATGTTGGGTTGGTTTACATGTACATACTTCGTGGAAAAATTAACCTTTTTTCAAAAACTGGCTTAAGTTAGACCAAATGGTCCCTCCGGAATGCGGGCATTTTTTCGACCACCTCCAAATCACCTCAATTTTGGCACACATGATCTCTTGCACAAAGAATGCTAGGTTTCCAAGGTTTTGTATTTTTTTTGAATTTTTTTGAATTTATAATGCCCTCTAGACTGACTGCTGAAAACATCGGTCTATGCCTCAAGGGGGCATTGTAAAATAATTTTTTCCACAAATTTATTTCATAGACATGTTTGGCACATGTGTGTCACCATGTACAAGAAAATTGGGGTGATTTGGAGGTGGTGGAAAAATTCACCTTTTTTCAAAAACTGGCTTAAGTTAGACCAAATGGTCCCTCCGGAATGCGGGCATTTTTTCGACCACCTCCAAATCACCTCAATTTTGCCACACATGATCTCTTGCACAAAAAATGCTAGGTTTTCAAGGTTTTGTATTTTTTTGAATTTTTTTGAATTTATAATGCCCTCTAGACTGACTGCTGAAAACATCGGTCTATGCCTCAAGGGGGCATTGTAAAATAATTTTTTCCAAAAATTTCTTTCATAGACATGTTTGGCACATGTGTGTCACCATGTACAAGAAAATTGGGGTGATTTGGAGGTGGTGGAAAAATTCACCTTTTTTCAAAAACTGGCTTAAGTTAAGACCAAATGGTCCCTCCGGAATGCGGGCATTTTTTCGACCACCTCCAAATCACCTCAATTTTGGCACACATGATCTCTTGCACAAACAATGCTAGGTTTCCAAGGTTTTGTATTTTTTTTGAATGTTTTTGAATTTATAATGCCCTCTAGACTGACTCCTGAAAACATCGGTCTATGCCTCAAGGGGGCATTGTAAAATAATTTTTTCCAAAACTTTCTACAACCTCCATTGTAAAATAACAGATTGTGAAAGTCAATGAGCCCTACAACCTCCATTGAAGAAGGGAGAGAAGTGATGTGCTGCTAGAGTGCTGCTGCTGCCCCAGGACCGCCGTGTCCTCTTATGTTATCTATGTTTCTTTGTTGTTCGACTCTAAAACTGATGTCCTATGGTGTGTCTGAACCTATGCCGTTTATCTTAAGAGTTTGCTGCTACTCTGGTTTAGTGTTCCAAGTTGTTAATACTATTTTGGTGATGCATGATAAGCCTTGTACAATGCTTGATGCGTATGATGGTGCTTAGAAAAATAAACAGGGTTTTTCTGAAGCACTGGTGCCTATTTCTACAGGAGAGACGCCTAGTTATGCGTCTACCCTGTACAAATAAGCACCTGTGCTTAAGAAAAGCCTGGTTTATGACTATGGTAGTTATAGCTTGGCATGATTATGTTTAGTGTATAACTCAGCATGATTATAGCTTCACAAAATTAAACCATGCAAATGATTGCCGATTCCACCTATTGCCAAATCAAGCTTTGTACTGATGATGCATTAGATATTGCTATAAGTAGAGGATGCTCATGATTGCCAAAAGTACCTATTTCCACTTTCTGATAAGAACTAAACGTGTATGAAATGATGCTAAAAGTAGAGCATGAGCATGAGCATTTATAGATTGATGATCAATTGATGCTACCTATTTGTGTTTGAATGGGCTCAATAAAGCTGGTGCTGGTTTATGCTCTCTGCGTGACCGTGATGGTAACGAAGGCACTTGCTTGGCTATGGTCTTGCTGTCAAATTTAAGTTTTAGTTCTTTAAGACTCTTTGTTTTTGCTGCTTCCTCGGGATTGACTAGCTTTCTCGGGCGTCCACGTGCTCTCTTCCTTTTTGGGGAGTTGGGTGCACCACATACTTCGTGGCTCGACCGACATACTTCGTGGCACATAGAGCATGCATCCATCCACTGAACCGGATCGATGTTGGGTTGGTTTACATGTACATACTTCGTGGAAAAATCCACCTTTTTTCAAAAACTGGCTTAAGTTAGACCAAATGGTCCCTCCGGAATGCGGGCATTTTTTCGACCACCTCCAAATCACCTCAATTTTGGCACACATGATCTTTTGCACAAACAATGCTAGGTTTCCAAGGTTTTGTATTTTTTTGAATTTTTTAATTTATAATGCCCTCTAGACTGACTGCTGAAAACATCGGTCTATGCCTCAAGGGGGCATTGTAAAATAATTTTTTCCAAAACTTTCTTTCATAGACATGTTTGGCACATGTGTGTCACCATGTACAAGAAAATTGGGATGATTTGGAGGTGGTGGAAAAATTCACCTTTTTTCAAAAACTGGCTTACCAAATGGTCCCTCCGGAATGCGGGCATTTTTTCGACCACCTCCAAATCACCTCAATTTTGGCACACATGATCTCTTGCACAAACAATGTTAGGTTTCCAAGGTTTTGTATTTTTTGAATTTTTTTGAATTTATAATGCCCTCTAGACTGACTGCTGAAAACATCGGTCTATGCCTCAAGGGGGCATTGTAAAATAATTTTTTTCAAAAATTTCTTTCATAGACATGTTTGGCACATGTGTGTCACCATGTACAGGAAAATTGGGGTGATTTGGAGGTGGTGGAAAAATTCACCTTTTTTCAAAAACTGGCTTAAGTTAGACCAAATGGTCCCTCCGGAATGCGGGCATTTTTTCGACCACCTCCAAATCACCTCAATTTTGGCACACATGATCTCTTGCACAAACAATGCTAGGTTTCTAAGGTTTTGTATTTTTTTGATTTTTTTAATTTATAATGCCCTCTAGACTGACTGCTGAAAACATCGGTCTATGCCTCAAGGGGGCATTGTAAAATAATTTTTTCCAAAAATTTCTTTCATAGACATGTTTGGCACATGTGTGTCACCATGTACAGGAAAATTTGGGTGATTTGGAGGTGGTGCAAAATTCACCTTTTTTCAAAAACTGGCTTAAGTTAGACCAAATGGTCCCTCTGGAATGCGGGCATTTTTTCGACCACCTCCAAATCACCTCAATTTTCGCACACATGATCTCTTGCACAAACAATGCTAGGTTTCCAAGGTTTTGTATTTTTTTGAATTTTTTTGAATTTATAATGCCCTCTAGACTGACTGCTGAAAACATCGGTCTATGCCTCAAGGGGGCATTGTAAAATAATGTTTTTCAAAAATTTCTTTCATAGACATGTTTGGCACATGTGTGTCACCATGTACAAGAAAATTTGGGTGATTTGGAGGAGGTGATTTGGGTGATTTGGAGGAGGTGGTGGGCAATGTCAGTTCGAAAACTCTAGAGATACTTCCTCAACCAATGATGCGACCCAGGGACCTTCATGCAAACACTAGGCACCTGCATGCAAGAGTCGGGGACCTGCATGTGAATAGTGATTCATCAAGGCCTTGACAGCTGCTGGCACAGCGGCTGCCGCCCGATTTGCATGCAGCGAAGATGAACGTGCATGGAGGTTTCTCAAATATTTCCAAGCACACCCTACTGGGCCCCGCTTATTTAAAAAATACATCAGTCATTAATGATCTCTAAATGAAGAATATGCATGATGATTATGAATATGCGTGACAACCATAGTAAGGGTGAAGAATCATATTCATCCTACAATGAGGACCAACGCTTGCTAAAATCACCTCGATGAAGGTATTTAAGCAAGTAAAGGAGCTGGTCGAGGGGCGAGGTGGGACTATTTTTAGTTACACGAGAACAACGCGCGAGATCGTACGTGACGTGGGCCGTCCGGAGCTGCAACCTCGGATGGGCCGGTGTTTGGGTCGACGTAGGAAAATGGCCTGCCATGCATGAGCCATGCAGACCGTGGGATCGTGCGGGAGATCCGTCTGGCGGCCGTGCGTGCGTGCAGAAATACATCACAAAAATTATTCTACTCGAAAATAACAAGTGCTCCATGCTAGCCCTTATTCCTGTTCGAAATACATCATCATTCTTAAAGTTGGACATCAAATGATACACACAGAAAATGAAAACGAAAGATGTCGAACTAATACAGTAACATGGCAGTACAACCGCACTTCACTAAATTACTGTCACGATGAAATAGAATGTAAAGACCACGTCACACAAAGCTGAATGGCACACGACTTTCTCTGGCTCATCGTCAGTTCATGCTGTATGTAGACATCACAGTTCAGCCTCGAGATCCTACACAGAAGAATAGAATAAATCACATGGACATCAATTATGAGTAAAACACATGCAAAAAATAAATATGAACATATTTCGTACCTCTAGCAATTTAGCGCATTTACGTCGATTGTGACCAGGATTCTTGCAATAGCCACACATATTCTGTGATCTTGACTTCTTTGTCTTTGCCTGCAGCCTTTTCTTCGGTGCACCTCGGCCTGGCACATGCACGGGATCCAGAACCTTATCAACTTTCTCCAAGTGCGGCATCAACGGGCCAAACCTAATGCTGTTATGCTGAGCATTAGTTGACTCCTTGTTGTCAGCTTGTTCAAAACTTGATTGCTTGCCATGATGTTGTGCTTCCAAAAGCATCTTTAGACGGTGATAGTCCTCATCAGAGTGGCATGCCTTGAAACTTGCGGCGTGACTACAATTCCGCAACTCGCGGTACCTCTGCAGGCTTACCGAATAGTCATACATCTGGTTTTTTCTGGTAGGTGCGTATGCACATTTTGCATTCATAGCCCACCTAGTGGGAACGCAACAACTGGGCAGAATTGTTTGTTTTAAAATCCCCAATATGTAAAAAATGTGGGAACATGGTGTGCCTGCGCATTCCAGCTTACGGCAAGAACAACTCACCCTGTGCAAAAGACCTCCTTGCTCTTCAATGCGCACTCCAAACTTTTTATCCATTCTTTTCTGCTTGGACACAACATAAGTGGAATCTTCTGATCCATCTAGTATCTCTCTGATCTGACATTTGCTGACAGCATCTATGCTCCATAAGACCATCTTAAAGACACTAGGTGTGAAAACTGTTGCGGCGTGTTTCTCAAGTGGCGAAGCATTTTCCTCTGTAAATGGAACGAACTGCAAGGCTTAGACGTCTTGGAGAGCTTCGTTAATCTGTCGCGATGCAAGGCAACGCTCATAGTGCTCTAGCATTTCAAACAACGACATCTTACCCTCAAGATGCGTATGTAGCACAGAGTTCAAGCTCTCACTCCTCTGATTGCTGCTCAATCCTAGGAAACAACGCCCCTCAAGATATGGAGCACACCACAACTTTCTCATCTGATACATCTGATGCAGCCAAGACTCCTCACTGGTTACTTTATTCCGTTGTAAGAATTGTATCCATTTTATCTCATGCTCTTCAATGAAAGAAGTATCATAAATGAAAGATCTGCATTCCTCCTTTACGTCGTCATCATGCAGATGGCGTACAATGTTCTGCTGAATGTGCCATATACATAGTCTATGGTTTGAGTCTGGCCAGACCACCCTGATTGCTCTCTGCATTGCAAGGTCCCCATCTGTGATCACAGATATCGGATGCTTCTGTGCCATGCAATCAGAAAAGGTCCGCAACATCCACTCGTATGCCTGGCTTGTTTCATGAGAAATTATACCACAGCCAAAAATAACAGTGCTGCGGTGGTGATTCAACCCGACAAACGGCACGAATGGCAGATTGTATTTGTTGGTTCTGTATGTGCTATCGAAAACAATGACGTCTCCGAAAGCCTCGTAGTCAAGTCGCGATTGACTATCAGCCCAGAACAGTCCCTTCAGATGGCCATGCTCGTCTACCAAGTACTTGAAGAAAAAATCCACATCTCGCTCTCGCCTCGCCATCATGTGCATGATCACCGCATTAGCATCACCGGCACTGATTGTCTCCTGCTTATTAGCATGGCAGAAATTATAAATGTCCCTCTTTATGCATCCAACCTTATCAAATCCACCGTATTGAAAGCACAAAATATCCATAATACGGTATTTGCGGATCCCACATTTTTCCATGTCCGCAATGTCCGCTTTCTGCTCATCGCTAATTCGTCTGTGCGAACGCATCAGACAAGAAAGATCCCGTGGGGCTAGAGGATGGCTGTGCTCATCGATGAAATCCTTGACAAACCACCGACCGGTTTCCTCCTGTCTCGTAATGACCAATTTAGCATTACACCCAACACGAGTTAAACTTCGTGGCCTCCTCTTTCTATCTTCCATCTTTCTTTTCATGTGCTTCTCTTCGCGAAACCCTTGACGACTACACACAATTTTCCTTAAAATTATGTATTTGTTGGATCCATCCCACTCAACGTAGCTTTTCCTCACACTAAAACCTTTTTCAAGAGCATATTTGTTGTAGAATTCATAGCCTTCAGCCTCACTATCAAACATCTTATTGACAACATTTAGATACTCGAACATACTTTCATCACTTGCATACGCCATGTCTTCCTGCATATGACATGTGAGGGAAACCAATCATCAACATCTTTCTGTTTATCAATGTTGCAGGTGTAAAATAGCTCATAGGCAAAGACAAGTGCATGGAAAAGACTTTGCTCGTTTGACATGTGAGGGAAACCAATCATCAACGCCCAAGTTTAATTCCCCGCAAGATCGGACGGCTAATAAAAATCAGACGTGATCAGAGATGTAAGTACTGCTAAATTGAATTGCATGCACTAGGGAAACCTAAATCGATGATGACTAAACAAATCTAAGTAGGAAGTGCAGGCTACGAATCAAAGTGAGTTGAGATTCAAGCGATTCATACCTTAAGATGCAAGTCCGGAAGCGATGGGATCAGTGGGGGGCTTTCTCCTATACCGCCGCCGCCGTCGCCACCGACACTGCCGCCGCAGATGTCACGCCTTATTCTTCTTCCTGCCGCCGACCACGTCTTTTATAGTGAAGGGGACCAGGAGGAGGACGAGAACGACGCCGACGACGGTGAATTGGTTCCTCTCGCCGGGCTCGTCGGACAGAAGGAAGAGGACGAGAAGGAGGACTTGACCGAGCTACTAGATCTAGACGTGGTTCTGGTCGTGGCGAGAAGGAGGACTTGACCGAGCTACTAGATCTAGACGTGGTTCTGGTCGTGGACGTGATTGGTTGAATTTTTTTTTTACCCTGGACCATTATGCCCTTCTCTGATTAAACTAATTAAGTTAATTCATTTTTAATCCCCCACCAGATCGGACGGCTAATAAAAATCGAAGGGGTAAGTACTTGAAAGTACTCCCAGTACCGCCCCAATCACCGTAAACGAGCTCTTAATTTGCTGCTCCAAGTGTACGGTTTATACTGTATTGGATTTTTTGACCTACTAGATTTAAGGTTTTAAGCAGGTAGCCTGTCAGTAATAAGTTTGAAATTCCTCTCAGAAATCAGCGGGAGGACAACCGTCCAACGCATACCAGTAGCTAGTGATTCCTATACCTACCTACTCCCTCTTTCCGGTTTATATGCTTATCTCAAAATTTTAGTTTTTCCATTTTATAAGGCTTAATTTAGTTGTTTTTCATCACATGTTCAGATTTCAAGGTGCATTAAATCATTGCATGCAAGTATTAAGAGAAAATTGACCAATGCATGTACTTTATGCATGCATGCATTGCAATTAATGCATTGATAAACATAATTTTTTAAGAAAAATAAGAGCATTAATTAGGTGCTTTTGTAAACTACAAAAAGTATTCCACCACTCGTTATCTATCTTGGTTGATGAGATTTTTGAATTGAGCTCTACAAACCGAAAAGGAGAGAGTACTGGCTACTGAAGTGGAGTGGTACCATGGTGGTACCACTGGACACTGGACCCACGACATGAACCGAAGCAGCAGGCTCAGCCAGAGAGGCGATGGCGTAACGGAGCAAAAGGTTCGGACTTGGGAGGTCGTTATATACGCTTTCCCCGCCCCACATCAACACCATATCCTCGCTCTCTCTGTCCACGCTGCCCGCTCACAACACAGCACAGAGAGTGGAGAAGAGAGCGCTCGCAGACACAGCATGCCGCTCTAGCTAGCTTACAGCAGTCTGGGCGTACCCCCACCCACCGTACCCGCGCAAGGAGAATGGCGACTGTGGTGGCGGCCGTTGAGGCCGGGGTGGTGGCGGTGGCAAGCGGGCGGAGCAGCAAGCTGGTCCGGGGCCTGTACTGGCGCCTGCGCGCGGGGATCCGGCGGCTGCAGTCGGAGCGGCGCAGGTGGCGCGGCGGCGGCGGCGGCAGGCGGGAGCGCTTCAACTTCCACTACGACGCGCTCAGCTACGCCCTCAACTTCGACGACGGCCGCCGCGCCGCCGACCTCGTCCTAGTCTGAAGCAGATGCCGCGCTCGCTAGGTGCTCTATTTGTGTTGTGGGCCTTGGGACTGGGCTGCGTATGGAAGCTGGTGGCCTAGGGGTCGGGGTTCTTCTGTCTGTGTGCTTCTTTAATTAGTGCTTTATTTAGTTAGTTTATTAGGAGCTGCAATGTCTCGGGGTGAACTGGAAGAGCAATCTCTGTAGTCTACGACCTCTTTCGCAAATGTAACGCCGTGATTTGCAGAGGCGAGATTATTCTTCGCATCTGGTGCCTGTTCATATGCAGCGCAATTCGAATGGCGTGAAAAGTGCCCAACTGATCAGTGATACAACGCCGAAAAGGTCATGAGCTCGAGGAATAGTATGGCGGCGTACAACTTGAATTCTGTTTCCATTACCCATTATCATGGTGTGTCAGTTCGGGAAAGTGATGCTTGAAAAGCAGGGAAATTATTTTCGCTGGATTCGGCGAGGGTGCAATTGGGATTATATTGCAATTTCCTCTTAAGCTTCAGGATCAACTGCAACCTCTGTTGACTGTTGTGGACAGTGGTTGCTCCTGGAGGGGCATCAGCATTTTTCTTCGGCTGCCTCAACCGCGTAGTATGCATTTAGGAATCCTTTCGTCATGTGCATCGTACTAGTCGTCTAGTGTAGAGGCCATAAAATAATGCTACCCGTACTCGTTTTGTCGCCATTAGTGAACAGATGATTGTAACTTGTTTAAGGAGAGCGGGCAATCTCGGCATCAGCGCCGGGAAGAAAATGGTGGGAACGCTGCTACTGAGTTGAGACGAAAAAGAAAGAAGAAAGAGAGGCGGATCAATGGTTGGTCTGAAATCCTCATCTTTTTTTTTTCGAAACGGAGGCAAAATATTTGCCTCATCCATTAATTAAGAAGAAGTTTAGAGTTGCTTTTAATCCTCATCCTTTTTCCTTCTCTTGCGGGTGCCTGAATTGTGAAACGAACCAAAGCCTTGTCACACGAGAGGTTTTTTCTTTCTTTTTGCAGTGGTAGAGATATAGGAGTCGTTCACACTTGGCAGGGTGACGATATGGACCAAGTGAAGAGTCATGATTCTTCATCATGGAGAAGGAAGGAGCGGGGTAGCAAGGAGGACAGCACGTCGGGGTTGGTTGTTACTCCAGGAGGAGAAAGTGAGAGCCTGCTCTGCCTTTTTCCATCAGCCTATCCGATCCATCAAGTTCGTCCGTAAGCTTCGGGCCTTTCTGATGTCACAAATCGCCGGGAAGTACTCTAGATCGCAGGAGGAGGATCGGACGTGGGCGGCAGTGAGAAACGCTGGCTGCTCCGCGTGCCTACAGTTCCGGCTGTATTGTCCCGTCACATCCATCCTGGCGCGGTCAGCTGCTCTCGTGACGCGAGGAGCAGGAGCCAGCACCGTACTTAATCTGGTGGGCAATGGTAATCAGACTATCATAATTCACAGTTCGGAGTAACTGCAATCTGTTTTAAGGAAAGACTCACGCGCTGCTGTATTGGGTACTAGTCCCGCTCCGTATGAAATTATCATGAAAGCAAACGTTGTTTGTTCTTGTTCAGCCATGCCCGGAAGGCATCACGGCACGGCACGGCACGGCGAGTGCATGTGGTGTGGCGACGCTTTCGATCATCAATGAATCACTTGGGTAGATAAAACGAATCATGTGCTCGCGTATCCGTCTCCCTTTGCGATCCACACAACGAGGTACATATCCGAAAAGCCAAGAATTTCTCGGGCAGTGATATGTGTCGCTTAATGTCGGAATTGTTGGGTCTAGCCCATACAATGATTTATATTTTCTTTCAGTAATTCAAGGTAAATCCCAGAGGCTTCTGTGGCCCGTTCATGCATGATGAGGTGGTGTGACAAATACATGTATGCGCTGCTTTATTTCTGTCATGCAAACGAGGTGGTGTGACAAATACATGTATGCGCTGCTTTATTTCTGTCATCAAGAAAGAAGTTTAAACGATTGACCCATAAATGAAAGAAGAAATTAAACACTTCATGGGACTTTTAGTGCGCTCGTTTCTTCTCTCCTTAATGATGTTTAGTGCATCAGTTTAATGGTGTTTATTGCCCCGTTTCTCTTCTACTAATGGGGGGTCGGTTTCAGCTCTTCTAGTCTATATAAGCGGTCGCTCCTCTACAGGCAAGAGACACAACTCTTCGTCCCATTACCTAGTATTGCGTCGCCTATCTCTTTCCCACCTCGCTTCCCGGCGTGCACCGGGGAGTGAGACATCAGGCCTCCGAGACACTGCCTCTTGTGATCCGGTACAGGAGAGGGCGACTAGGTTTTTGGGGAGTGCCTCCGTACGACTGCTGAATTTTTGTTCATCGTGGCTGCGAACGACGACATCCTTGACGACGAGTTCCCCAACGACGACTTCTTCCCCAATGTCGACGACTTCTTCACCGACATGATGAACGACATGTCTGCATCTTTTGTTGTTATCCCGTATGTCCTATTATTCTCCCTGTTAGGGCTCGCATTTGGTTTACTGCTAATCATGATCGACTTGGATATGTTGCTTGTTGCTTATGATCTGAATTGGACGACTAGTTTAAACAATCAGTTTCATGTCTCAACTATTCTCTCTATCATGTTGATCATGTTTTACCTATTATTTTTCTGGATTAAACATAATGAAAAAATGCCTATTTTTTCAACAATCCAAAAACCTAAAATGTGTAGGCAATTTTCTCCTATTGGTTTTATTGCAACTCTAAAAGCCCGTGCCGTTTGAAGGGTGTGAACTATAAGAGGTGACGTGCTAGGGTAGTTCTTTGGCTTACCATCATGAACTGTTTTCACGCCTCTAAAGGCAAGCCAGAGGGATAGCGGACTACCGAGCAGGAGCAAGCTTTCCAGAAAACAAACACCCTCTTCAGAGGTGCTGTTCTGAGTGTTCTCGACGACAAGATTGTTGGTCCATTCATGACCATCATGGTCGGTAAGGATATGTGGGATGCGCTCGAGGCAAAGTTTGGGTCGTGGACGCAGGAAGTGAGTTGTATATCATGGAACATTATCATGACAACAAGATGACTGATGACCGCTCCGTATGTTATCGGACAAATTCATTGCCGGGGGCATCATTGCTAAGCTTCCACCTTCGTGGAGGAATTTTGCTGTTGATGTGGAAGTTTACTATTGTCAATCTTATTGGCACTCTTGATGTGGAAGAAACGGCGAGGGCAAAAGACACACTTGCTCGTTTTCATGAGGAGATTCTAGTGCCAATTTGGTACAGAAGAAAAAATTCCAACCCCACAAACCCAAGAACAAAAACACCTATGTGAGCAAAGAAAAGTTTGGCGGCAAGAACAAAATCCAACAGCCTGCCAACTTAAAGGAGACATATAAGAAGAATGGGGACAAGCTGCGGGACTGCGGCAATACAAGGCTGGGAACGTGCGACAAAGGGCAATGGAACCTTTGATCAGGGAGAAGAACCTTTAGGCCGACCCGCTCAGGCCACCCTGCATGCGAGCGCTATGTATCACGTTCTGAGGGCTCACAAAGGGCAAGACATAACATTTGGAGAGCTCCTCCCCAACGCCTTCTGCACCAGATTGTAACATGGCTCTCGCGCGGGGCTACACGGCCCGATCTAATAATCACTCTCTAAGGGCTCACAAAAGACTCACTCGCTCGCTAGCACAATTTTTTCAGTTGGCGCTTGCACGTTGGTTCAGTTTTTTCTATATAATAATTGTGGAACGAGAAAATGTTCGTGTATTTAAAAAAAGCTTCAAGAATTTTTAAAACAATCATGATTTTGTAAAATGTTCCCTAGTTTGAAAAAATATCATGAATTTGTAAAAGAAGTTTCTGGATTTGAAACAAATATCTAGCATTCGTTTGAAAAAGTTCACGAGTCTGGAAAATATTTGCAGATCTGAAAAATGCTTACGAATATGAAAATTGTTTACAAATTTTAAAAATATTTACTCCTTTCTTAAAAAGTTCACAAATACTACCGCTGTCCTAGTTTCTTAGACCCCTTGTATTTAGGGTAATTTTCTGACCATGATTTTAACTAATAAATATAAGTTATACATAGAAAAAATAATATTATCGAAAACTACGTTCAAATATGAATCCAAAGATACAATTTTTGATGTCATGCATTAATATTTTGTTAGTTAAATCTACGGTCAAAATTTGGCATAAAATACTTAGAGGCCTATAAACCACTAGTGAGGTAGGATGAAAATTGTTTGTGATGTTTTTAAAAAAATTCCCGAAAATGAAACAAAGAAATAAAAAAGCAAGCAGAATACCAAAAACAAGGAAAAGAGAAACTAATGGTTGAAAGCTTCTAGAAGCTTCACAAAACCAGTCTGAAACTTCACAAAACCGATTGGTGGAAGCTTCAAGCACCCTAAATGCAAACCTCTGAATAGGACGGCCCATTACGTAGGAATGTTGCTGGGAGGGTGTGTGCTAACTACCAATCAGCCTATGTCGGGCGCTATAAGCGTCAAATAGGCAATTCCTAGCATTTGCACAATTTGTTTGTTTGGTCTGGAATGCCTAATTTCTTTTATGGGTCGAGTGGTCAAGTGAACATTCGTGAAAAATCTCTTTTTTTCGACAAAGGGTGGATTTTATTAACTCAAAATGAAGCATTAAGTAAATACAAACATAATGAGCACGAACCCGGCCTCTGCATAGCTAGGATGCACACAGCCAACACGAACGCACACACACACAAAAACATGCCAGCAAATAGCAAAGTCATACAAGACCAAAGCTATGCTTAAGCGAGATTAAAAAAACCCCTCCAAAGCGATCAAAACAACGATCGACAAACTACAACAACGACCATTTCCGCACCAACCATGTCTTGACACCACAAGGACAACGAGGTTCTTCAACAGCAACACCTTCAGGAAGGAATGACGGTCAAGCGTCGTCGTTGCCGGATTCAACAACCAAATGTCAGAATCTAGGTTTTCACCCTGAAGAACGAGTCCAGAGCACATCCGAGCAATGCCTTCAACAAGGTATCATTGCCTGGTATAACCTCGGGTCAATCTAGGATTTTCACCCCGGAGCTCAAGACCGGGTGCTCGGGAAGCACCACCAAGTCGAAGTCAATTATGTGTTGTCGCCGCCACTTTTCCGCGATCCCGGCAACTACATGCACTGGGTTAGAAATCCACCGCCGACGTTGCACAACCATATCCATTGCGTCAAGCCATTGTCCATAGATTTCCTTTCATCGCCGAAGGCAAACTGGCCGAAGTGAGATCAGCCAAAACTCACAAAGAAGCCTTCCGACTGCACCCCACACCATCGGTACGAGCCGCCCGCAGTAGCCACGAGATCTCGAGAGGCGAACCCTCATGAAGAATTTTCTGTGGCCACCGCAATCTGGGCGCCGACCTAGGCCGTATGTCGCTGATCCGCTACATGGCTTCCATAGCTCGACTACCAGCAATAGCAGGCCCAAGGCAAAGGACTAGCCAGGAACCAAGCCCGTAGAAGGATCCACACAAATCACATCCGTTGCATCAGATCCAAACAGGGGGTAGATGGACTCACAGACATGCAGCCAAGCCATGCACGGGTAGAACCCTTCATCACGGAGGAGCTATGCCTCATATGGAGTTCCCACCGCACGTCGGCCGGGTCAAACTATCATTGATGAGCAGCAGTAGCGCAAACAGATCACAAACTAGATGCCAGGCCAGATCGGGAGAGGAGTGTCAGGGGATGGGATGGCGCAAGCGAAGTAAGGTGGCCCGCTGCCGGCGACGGCGAGGAGGATCGAGAAAGGAGGGAACCGAGGTTGCTGGCGGCTGGGGTGCCTCCGGAGTCGTGAAAAATCTCTTATGTTCAGGACTAATTGAGTAAATAGCATAAAACTACCACTTTTCGTGCTAGGGTTCCAAAAAACCACCACTTTTTGTTTGTGACTGATACCTAGCACTTTTCTCGTCGGCTGTCTCAAAAAACCCAAATCGCCCGTTGCTAGCGTTTTAAACCGTTTTCTGACGGATCGGGCCCGCCTGTCAGGCCACGTCATCGCCGCGCGTGACGGAGAGGCCGGTAACGGCCGTTACTCGGACCGACCGGTGCGGTCGGACCTCACCCGCTCGTGCGCTCATTCAGTCATCTCCCTCCCTCGCACTCTGCTCCCCTGCCCGCACACATCTCTGCTCTCACTCTCACTCTCTCGCTCCTCTCCTCCCTGCTCTTCGACGCCGGCGGCGAATTGCGCTCTGGAAGCTCCACCGCCGCCATGCCTTCCTGGAATGACGGGGATACGAGCTCAGAGGATGAGTGCGACATCACAAGCATGGACATGGCTCTTTGGGTAAGTTTTTCGATCTGCTAAGCTAGGGTTAGGGTTCATCTAGGAGCTAGATTAGGTTAGTGTTCATCTTGGTGAGCTAGGGTAAGCTTTGGTTACTATTATTTAGTAGGCAGGGTTATGGTTGCTGTTTGAGCTATGTTTATGTATGCTTGAAAACTAGGGTTAGGGTTAGGGTTCTTGCTGGATTGGGGAATTAATTTGTGATCTATGTCTGGTTTTGTGAGCTAAGGTGATTTTGTTGATGTGTTCATGCAGGAGACCCCTGACACCACCGTGGAGTCTCTTTTCTGTGGCCAGCTAGAGCTTTCTGAACCCACCTGCATGATGCACCACATGAGGCCAATTAAGTGTGTGGCATTTGAAGGAACCTTAACTGGAAGGCGTTTCTATGGTTGTCCAGTGCAGCAGGTATAGTACCTTAATTGGAATCATTTTCTTCTGAACCCACACATGTATTTACAAGGATGAAAAGTTGCTGTTCTGAACCCACACAGTATTATGTTGACAAGTTGCTCTTCTGAACCTACACTGTATTATTTAGGATGAACTGCAATATGCCTTGTATTAAGGTATTGAGGGATATGGTTACTATCAAAAATGCTTATGTATAGGAAGCATATATCTGTGAATGTACTTGTACAAGCAGGTTGGGTTTCAGTTATAGTTTGAGTTATATTAAACAACATATTCAGTTTACTTAAGCCTCACCTTTAGTTTCTTAGTCTGATATGATTTGTTGTTATGAAATTGAGTGCACTTAGTGATGTATATTTCAATTTCCAAATGCAGAGTGAAGGTGTTAACTGTGGTGTTACTGAGTGGGTTGACAAGCCCTGGCATCCAATTCTTCAGAATTGCTTGTCCAGGCTGTGGGACATGTACCATGAACAGAATTGTGGCAGGGTAGTTGATAAGCAGAAGTATGAGAAGCATTTGGCCAAGCTTAAGACTGAAAATGACAAGCTGTGCATTGAGTACACAAAGCTTGTCCAAGATGTTTGATTGGCAGGATGGTAGGGTAGACCACATGGATTACCAGAAGGCAGTTGAGGAGGAAGAATTTGAGAAGAAGAAGAAAGAGGTAGAAGAGAGTGCTAGGTTGGAGGTTCAGATGGAGAAGCTCAAACTTGCCAAGGAACAAAGGTGCATTTTACAGAGTCAAGCTGACATTATCAAGAATGCCAGGAAGGCAAAGAAGGAGGTTGAACAGGAGATAGATTTGCTTAAGATAGAGAAGGCCAAGCTTGAGCATGTGGTGATTGAGCTGCTGAATGATGGGCATGCAAGCAAGGAGAAACTTGAGAAAATCAAGGCCATCCTTGATTCATGAAGTGTGTTCTGCAGATGGTGAAGTACATCCAAGGCCTTTATAAGTATGTGGCCTAACAATCTGATGTGAAGATATGGGGTGTACATTTTGGGGAATGTGAAGCTAATCTAGTCTATGTCGATGCCAATGTTAAGTACTGTAGTTTATGCTGCTAGAACCTTTAATGCTAAGTTATGAACTAAGTTGTAATGAATGTTCTGCCTGTATTTGAACCTCTTATGCTATGTTATGGAGTCAGTGATAAGCACTGCTGGACTATGCTATGTGTTTTTTTATGTTTAAAAGGTAGTTATGTTTATTAGTGCTTTGTACCTGGGCTTTGTGGCCCAGTTATATTTACAAACCTAGGCCTACTCCACCCAACCTCCACTGCTCATAAATAGCCTACTCCACCCACCCTCCTCCCTCCAGAACACAGCCGCCACACCCCACCTCTAGAAACCCTAGATGGATCTAGAGCTTGGGGAGGTGACAAATGAGGAAGATGAGGCAGTGCATGCAGTGGATGTGAGGAGGCAAAGGGCTCGCCCTGCGGTGCCCATGCCATCAGCTTGGGAGCTAGAGTGGGAGCTGGAGTTCAAGAGGAGGCTGGCAGAGAAGATATTGGAGAAGTGCAACTCAGATGAGTTCACAGTTCTTGTCCCTGGCGGCAGGCGCAAGAGCTCAAGGAAGATCATCAGGTGGGCTAGGGCACAGGCAGTAATCGCTCCTCACCCTTCTACTAGAGCAAAGTGGTGCCGTTTCTTCGGTCGTTACGATTGAGAGTTGTTAGTAGTTATTTTAATTATGAATAATAGTATGAGCTATGTATCCCTTCCACTTTCTGTACAACTCTTTGTATGAAAGAATGTTTGCATGGTGGAATCTATGAATGTTTGATTATTTGAAAGAATGTTTGATTTTTTGAACGAATGTTTCTATCAATCAGGTTTCATAATGCAAGCAAATACATAGGTTTCAGGAACCAAATACTCAGTTTTCAGGAAGCAAATACATAGGTTTTAGGAAGCAAACACTCAAGTTTCAGCAAACAAATACATAGGTTTCAGCAAGCAAACACTTAGGTTTCAGCACTCATACAGTGCATACAAGACAACTTTCCAGCACTCAATAGTTACCACTAGCAGTGAAATATGCCTTCCACTTTCCAGTTGGCTTCCTAACCCTCTTGGACCCAATCTCCATCTCAGAGTGAGCAGCTTGCCTTGGAGCATTGAAACCAGTGTACCCCCCTCCTCTGCTAGCTGTTGATGCTCTGGTGTTCTTTGCTAGAGAGGCAATGGATGACCTTGTGTTCTTGGCTGGTGAAGATGTGCTAGGAGCCCTTGTCTTCTTGGTTGCTTTGGTCTTCTTGGCAGGTGCTGATGTGGCAGGTGCTGGAGTAGCAGAAGCAGCTGCCTTGTTCCTCTTTGCTGGTCCTGGAGTAGCTGTGGCTGTTGCAGGCCTCTTCCTAGCTATGGCTGGTGCTGATGGTGGTGGTGGTGCAACCACACCTGTAGTAGCTCTGGTAGATGAAGAGTAGTCTGACCTATTCTCCTGCACATTTAACGAAGCAAATTAGAATTAAACCACCTAGCCTATGAAACAGAAATTTCTTTATCAATAAGCATACCTGGTGATTATTCTTTCTCATCTGCAGTTTGGGTTTCAGTGGAACACCACATGTGGTATATCTGTGACCTTGCTTATTGCAATTGCTACAAGTCACTGTCCCAATTCTTAATGTATCCTTCTTGGCAGGCACCTCAAAATGTCCTTTCCTCCTAGCTGTCTGCTTTTTACCCTTCTTTTCTTTGAATACTGGAGGAGATATGTCATCCCCCATGGTGTGTGGCCAACAATCAGGGCCTGGAACAGGGTATATAATATGCTTGTAGGTTTCACAGTAGAGGAGCTTCTTGAAGAACCCATGGACAAAATCTTCAGGGTGTAGCTTCACCTTCTGCATTGCTGCTATAGCATGACTACATGGAACAGCTGTCATATCCCACCTCCTGCAGTCACAAGTGTAGTTGTTTAGGTTTACACAGTAGGTCTTTTCTAAACTACTTGTAACTTGCCAAATGCCTGGTCCAGCCATATATGCATCACAATATTTTGCCCACTTCTTGGCCTCCTCCAATATCTCAGAGTAAGTGGGTGTGATATCCCACCTACATGTCTCTGTCTTCTCCCTAATCTTCTGAAACTTGATCATGAGTTTTCTCCTAATTCCTTCAAGCATTGTCCTTATGGGCTTGTTCCTAACATCCAGAATCATCCTGTTGAAAACTTCACTAAGATTGTTTACAACAAGGTCTGTCTTGCATATAGTATCCATTCTATGCCTGGCCCAAGTATGGACTGGTATGTTGGACAACCACTTCCATGCCTCCTCACTCTCTTTCTTCAATGCTTCCATGCCCAGATCATGCCCATGCTTAGTGAAAGAATATGCAGCCTGGTCTAGATGTTTTTTCAATTCATCCCCTCTAAACCCAGCTGATTGGAAGTTGGCATATATGTGTCTTAAACAAAATCTTTGAGGGGAATCAGGAAATACATCCTCTATTGCATTGAGCAGACCCTATTCATTGATTTTGTATTAATAACTAGTGAAGTAAGTAGAGAAAGCATTACATAGTGCAAGGAAAAGCAGTACATAGTGAAAGGAAAAACAGTTAAATCATGAAGAGTAGTTGTACCTTTTGCCTGTCTGACATAATTGTGTAGGGCCCAAACTTGTTGCCACTACCAATTACTGTCCTTAACTGTGTAACAAACCAAGTCCAACTATCTGTCTCCTCCTTGTCAACAACACCAAATGCAATAGGGAAGATGTTGTTGTTGCCATCCCTCCCTGTTGCTGCCAGGATTTGCTGCCTAGTGCTTAGTTTGATGAAGCATCCATCAAGACCTGCATTTTAAGCCATTAGTAAGCAGCAACATGTAATGCAATCCCTATTTAAGCACTACAGACTAGATTTACCTATGAAAGGCCTGCAACCATTTAGGAACCCCTCCTTACAAGCAAACAGACAGTAAAACATGTAATGAAACCTTGGGGTAGGTGCTGGGTGGAGTTCAAATTCCTTTGTTGTCACAACACACCTACTACTAGGGTTTGTGTCCAAAACACACTGCAGGTAGTCTCTTAACCTGTAGTATTGTGTCTTGTGATCCCCTTGCACAACATCAACTGCTTTCCTCCTTGCCCTGTAGGCCAAACTTTTTGGAACATGTACTCCAAATTTCTTTTTTGTATAACTCAGTATAGTCTCAACACCTGCACCGGGATTGGATCTTACAGTATCCTCAAGAGCCTTTGCAACCCACTTCATGGTAACCTTTGTGTTCTCTCCACTTACTCCAGAGGTGTGATCAAGATTCGTCTTCTTGATGCTAAAGGTTGACTCATGGGCAATCTTAGAAGCAGTAATATAAAACTCACAACCATGCTTTCTATCTGAGCACCAGGCTATGATCCTACTTGGATCATTCCTATGGTACTCAAAGTTCATAAGTGTCCTAACATGGTAGTTTCTCAATGCTTCTCTGAACTCTACCACATTCAGAAAGCACAAATGAATCCTAAATTGTTCATGTGCATCAGGCCTAGAGGAATCATACCATATTCTCTCCTTCTTCTTCAATTTTCTCTTCCTGCCACAAGGCAACCTAGGTGCATCATCTTCTTCATCAGAAATGCCTTCATCACCTGGAAAGCAGAACTCATCAGCTTCTGGCATGAAATCTTCAAACTTTATGTGATCTGGCTCACTATGTGATCTGCTTGTTGGGCCTTGTTTCCTCACAGGTATCTTCCGTGCCACAGGTTTCACATGATCTGAAGCTTCTTCTTCATCATCTTCTTCAGAACCATTTGGCTCCTGCCAAAACTCTGAGGGTTCAGAAGCAGCCCCAAAATAATGCTCAGCCATCTTTTCCTCTTCCCTGTAGTGCTGACTTGTTCCTTCACCACCTTCATCTTCTCCCCTAGCCCAAGACTTGTATGAAATTTTCTTCCCTCTGTAATGACCCCTGAAAAACTCAAAATCTGAAGAGGATTTGTCCAACTCATCTTCATCTTGATCTTCTGCTTCAATGCCTTCAATTTCCACTGCCTCTTTTCCCTTGTTGAAATTACAGCTCTGCTGTGTGTTAAAATATGGATCAACAGGCACAACTGGAGGCTGTGAAGAATTTGAGACAGGGAAAAGGACACCTTCTTGGGAAACACTATAAACAATGGGATCACCAACTTGACTCATTGGAATATGCTCTTCAAGCAAGGTGTGGTCCATGTTTGCATCTGCTGGATTTGGGTCACTAGCCTCTCTCACTGTTATGTTCAATACTTTCTTCTCAGCAAACAAATCTAGCATCTCCTCCACCTTCTCATCACTGTCCAAAACCTCAATCCCCTCCAGCCCCTTACCCTCATCCTTAACATATGACAGATAGGCATCCAACCCATAGCCCTCAAGTTCAATAAGTGCTAACAATAACAGGTAATTCATTTCTGATAAGGAAAACTTCCTTTCCATGTTGTCTCTACCCTGAAAATGCAGCCTCAATTCCCATACTTCATCATCCAAACTATGCAAAAAAAGAAACAACACATTCAAATTTCTTTAGATTTTCAAGTTAAAAAGTATGCAACAGTTTCACTTGCACAACATATCATCCAAACCTAAACCCTAATTCATATATTGCTTACAATGTATACATAATAATATACCAAAGAAACTAATTCATTAACAATATAAGAAACAAATCCTAACCCTAGTTCATAAATAAACTAAGAAAAATAATTAAAACAATTCATAACTTACTCCACGCCACCAAGTGAGGAGGCCCACTGGTGCCCGCCTTCTGGATCCGCGTGGATGCATTTGGCCACTACCCTGGCCGCGTGGAACGCCGACGAGATCTGGACCTCCTGCGTCGGTGGCCCAGACGAGCGCTGGGTCGGGAAACTTGCGCTGCCTAGCCACTTGTTGACCTTGGAGTGAGCACCGCCCTCGCCGCTGGCTGTCGCCCCAGGCTCGCCGTCGTCCTTCTTCTTCGCCGCCGCCATCGTCGGGGGAGACAGAGAGCACGGGGGAAAGGAGGAGCGAGAGAGAGATGCTGCCGACAAAGAGAGAAAGGCAGCGAGCGAGCGGGTGCGGTCCGACCGCACCGGTCGGTCCGAGTAACGGCCGTTAACGGCCTCGCCGTCACGCGCGGCGCTGACGTGGCCTGACAGGCGGGCCCGGACCGTCAGAAAACGGTTCAAAAAGCTAGCAACGGGCGATTTGAGTTTTTTGAGATAGCCGACGAGAAAAGTGGTAGGTATCAGTCACAAACAAAAAAGTGGTGGTTTTTTCGAACCCTAGCACGAAAAGTGGTAGTTTGATGCTATTTACTCGGACTAATTAAACAAATTCATGTGGTGCTTCTTTTCTATGGTTGCATGCAATGTTTGAATTGCTAAGCATCATCGACATGAGGCAAAAATGCACTCAATTTTTTAGAAAAGAGACGATGTCTTTTTATAGATGCAAATTGTATTTTTTATGGTCACCTTTGTATTTAAAACAGGAGGGGCTACCATACATGCATGAAGTAATGATGGAGAGGAGGATAAGGATACGAATGAGAGGTCATCCTAATTTCTGATATGGGCCGTGCAGTAAAGGAAACAGCAGACCCTACCGGGTGGCATGCCGGTGAGCAATCTCGACCCATTTGTCTAAAAAAAGATGGAAACAGCAGACTTGGCCTAATATGATGGCGCTTCCTATTTGGCGCTTCAAGCACCTGTACTGTGCATTCATTTTGCGACCCGTTTAACTATTTTTTATCTTTTCTATCTAAAGAGAAAAAGCTAACGCGCATGTGGAGAGTCGAACCAGGGATCTCTTGTCCCCAATAAACTGCACTAACAACCCGACCACAACACTTGTTGTGACAACTACTCTCTTTTCTTCTTATTTCCTTTTCTTTTTTCTTTAAAATCGAAGAATTTTATAGAAAGTTCTGGTAAATTCGATGATTTTTTTTTAAATGGATGAACTTTCTGCAAATTTGATGATTTTTTTTCAAAATCAATGAATTGTTTTTCAAAAGCGGTGAACTTTTTCAAATTTAATGAACTTTTTTTAAAATTGATCAACTTTATTTTTCAAATTCATTTTTTTTTTCAAAATGTATGAACTTTTCTGAATTCATGATTTTTTTGTTTATTTTTTCTCTTTTTTTTGTCGAATCTGATGGTGTACATGGGCTGTCCCACCAGCGCCGGCGCGTGGGCGAAGGTGAACTTCCGTGGAGCCTGAAGCGCTAAATAGGAGCTCCCGAATATTGTCCATATTGGGCTTTGAAGGTAAAGCTCTTGCGTAGTTAAAGATGGACCACAAGAAAAGAGAGGGAGCGAATATGATCCACACTGGGCTTCCAATGCAAATTTGTAAACCTGAAACGAAAGAGATGAAAACAAAATCCAGAAACGAACGAGACGACTATACCTCTGAGAACCCCTAAAAAAAGACTATACCTCTGAGAAAGTGCAAAAATAGAGACAAAAAATGGAGATGCGGGGGATCGAACCCCGTGCCTCTCGCATGCAAAGCGAGCGCTCTACCATTTGAGCTACATCCCCGGTTGTGCTTAAATAAAAAACTACATTTTCTAAACAGAAAACAGATACTGTCAGACAGTTTGCCCTAGTTGATTTCACAACAAATATATGCTGAATAATAGCAGAACAGGCTAGTTTTCGAATTCTTCCTGGTGAGCTCAGAGTTGGAGTGCAGTATCGGGCGCACCTCAAGGTCCAGTGGCAGAATCGGGTGCCATGCACATTTCAAAACAGAACTTGACTACTTGGAAGATTGGTCACTTCGGTCAACTCCGGAGTATGAAAGAGCAAAGCGGCTCCTAAAATTTCGGTAGGATCCTATTCCTAGTCGGAAGTTGGAATGTACAAAGCCAGCAAGAATCTCAGTAGAATTTGTGCTTCGCAAGTGTTCCAAGACGCGGTTCTCACGAGAGATGTCATGAGAAAGCGTAACTAGGCAGGCAATCCTAAATGCTCGTTTTGCAATAATGTGGAAACTTCACAATACCTTTTCTTTACCTGCCCTGTTGCTCGGGTGGTTTGATAGACGGTCGGGTGTGTGTTGGGCACGTCTCTCTGTCCGAACAACATCTGGCAGTACTTCTCCTGGTGTTACATTTTCCTTCCTGATGGAGCTAAATTTTACACCTCTGATTTGGCAGCAGTTTGTTGGGCGATCTGGACAGTCGTAACCAGGCTACTTTTGAACGCAAAGATCTCAAAAGCCCTTTTAATGTGGTGTATGCTGCTTGTGGTTTTTTGACGTACTGGGCAGGTTTGATGGCTGATGATGATCGGGAGGCCATGGAGCGCGGAGCCAAGATGCTCAGGTCTAGTGCTTCGACGATGATGAGAATCTGCGCGGCTCCAACCAAATCAGCGACGAACTGACCCACCTCCATCAATTCGAGGATTCGAGCTTTCTTCTGTCAGGATAGGTTACCTCACTCCCGCGCGAGTGCTCTGTTTGCTCGTCTGTGAGCCTGTGGGCATGGTGGTATTATACTGTTTGGGTTCCTTTTGGAGACTACCTTTCGTTTAGGTCCTAGAGGTTTGTGTGATCATAGGTGCCACTGGGTTTTCGCCCCGCAATGAGCTGCTCGATGACGAGTGCTCATGGTGGGTTTCCCAGTGGTGCCTTGAACTCGCCTTACCCCTTTCTAGCTTCCTTATGTTGAGTGTAGCTTTTGGGTCTTTGGTTACTGAACTATGTATTTTCGTTATGCTTATAATGGAAAGGGGTTAAGGCCCGGTTCAAAAAAAAAAAGGACGCCCCTCCAAGGATACAGGCAGTTTAGTCTTTTCGCTACCGGAAAAAAAAATGCACTCATGCTACTACCAACAAACAGATACCTAGCCATACAGACACCGCATCTCCGGGGACATCCTCACATTAGGGGCTTGTTCGGCCTTCTGCCAGCTCCGCGGATCTGTGGAGCGCGTATTTTCCAGCTCCACTTTTTCAGCCTGCAGCTCCGCCGGCTCCGCGAGCTGACTCTGCAGTGGAGGGATTTCGAACGCTCCCTAGATATATAGCTCGGAGTCAGACCTCAGACGCTGAAAAGCCAAGACTGCTGGAACGGCCGTTCCTGGTCCCAGCTCCCGACACAGTTTGCTTAGCATAACAAACAGCAAAGAAATATCTTAGACCCTAAACCCAACCCATCAGCGCCGCAGTTGGTGCGTCCCATGCCATGAGGACGAGGCATGGGCAAAAACAAGGCCGTCTAGGTACGTCCACGCACAAAGCGAGGCGGTTTCAGCTCATGAGCTGAGTCGGCAGTGACACGAAAACGGCAACGGCTAACTAAGCCGGGGACCTAAGCCCACCATGCACTGTCGGGGACGCAATTACGAGAGCCTTTTCGCGTTGGCTACTTGTTTATCAGCAGCGATGCTTTGCTTTCCACTGGAACGCACAAACCCTAACCAACGAAAAAGGCCACACGCATACTCTAATCGCAAGCATTACATACATGAAATGATAACCCGTCCTTATCCGCGGCCCGGGCCGCGGTGGAGCCCCCGCGCACGCACGCATGAATGCATGATGGCTCGATGGATCCATCGACCTGTAATGTAATCTACGATCGATCGATCGATCGTATCTCCATGCTTTGTGCCGCGCTTTGGGCGATCCCTTTTCTTTACAACATGGAGACGCCCCTTTTGCCATCAGACTGCAGCCGTGGGGAGTCAGTGGAGGTCAATTCGAGGAGCTGCTGCTTCCATCCTGATTTCTTTAGACTGATCGATCGATCTGCATGCACAAGCGTTTGGGAAAGCTAAGCTGCTAGGCCGACCAGTAGGGGTTGAAGCGATCGTGCTTTTTGGCAATTGCTTGCCCCTCCTGATTAAGGAAACAACAGTGGCAAAGGATTGTCAGTGTTGGTGCTGCTGGGGGCTCCCATGGCCCATCGGGTCACACACTGCTTCCTAGATAACCACTGCTGGCGGCTGATAAGCAAGCCAGCCACTTTATACTGATAGTGCCAGCCTCATAGTGTTAAACTTCGTGCTACTGGGAATACAACGATAACAGACTAAAACATACTAATGCTCAGGAAATGATTGCAGAGAAGCCTATTATTATCAGGAAAAATTGTGTTCAGGGCATGCCTAGGTTCCATGCATGCTAGCTTATTTTCTCTGTTGACTTGAATCTCTCATGCATTTTAGTAACATGCTGAAATGTAGTCCAGATTCTGCGGTCTTCCAGCCGCCGATGTACCTTTCACGACCAAGCCGGTTACTGTCAACAGTAGTGCGGCGTGGTATCTTTCAGTACAGCAGGAGGACCAAGCTGTCCGTCCGTTGGTTTATCCCCTTTCTGTGTGATTCCTTCCTTGTATAGTTGGTTGATGGAGCAAGGGACGATGGAGTGTTTTGCTAACCTTTCACGCTAGATTCTTCGACTCCTTTCCAATTTCGTCCAGCTTGCAGCCAACATCATACCGGACGGTCGGAACGGGGTTACGGCCGGGGGGCATATCGAACACTGTCCAGCTGGTTGGTCACGTTGACCCTTTCGAAGCTTCAACGGCCAAACTGTCCTAACATTCTTCCTACGCAACACGCAATAGCACAAGTATGCATAGTAACTAAAATAATCCAGGACCACTGGTGACTGTAACTCCAACACACCGGATTATATTAATTAGATGTTCTAAGGGAATCTCTAACTCCCCTCCTAAACACCTACTCCGTCCGGTCCTTTTTAGTCCGCATATAAGATTTATCTGAAATCAAACATCGTAAACTTTGACCAAGTTTATAAAAAAAAATACCGACATTCAAAATGTGAAATCAACAACATTAGATGCGTCATGACTCTACTTTTCGTATTGTATAAATTTAGCATTGTAGATGTTAATATTTTTTCATGTAAATACGATCAAACTTTATGAAGTTTGACTTCAGACAATTCTTATATGCAGAGTAAAAAGGACCAGAGGGAGTATAACTCCTCAAAAATTCATCCTTTTGAGGAGTTAAAACACTAGTACATCGAACATAATTAAAATACTCAATTTAAAGGACTAAAACACTAATTTGAGATAAAGTTGCATTACAAAGTGGTTACATAGGGGTAGAACAGTCGATTATTGACATTTTTTAAACTAAACTAATCACTTTTTACGGCTTGGGAGAAGCATTAGTTGCTCCCACCACCACGGCAGAAGGGCACATGCATATGCGGCGAGTTCACTCATCATCCAGGCAAACGGACCGCCGACCACATCTTCATTGAGGTAGGGGGCATCATTTTCAATGGGGGCAAGGTTCGACATGGCATGATTCGTCTCAGTGAATGACACCACCTTCATGTCAAATGCGCGCCATCTGATGCGCCGCCTCTCCGCCGTCAAACACACTTGTTTCTCCTCATAATGGAGCCACACTTCACGGTCCCTCTCAGCCTATAACTCCTGCCCAGCACCGGTGTGCTTGGAGATTTCCCGGACAGGCGATTGATGCGTAGCACTCATTCCAAGCCTCCTTAACAGTGAGAAGACGGGGAGCACATGGTGGCTGATATGAGCTATGTGGCGATCTCTCTTATATCCTTCTCATACGGGATCTGCACGTAGCCTTGCTGGATATCCCACTGAATGGAGTGTGTTTTCGGATTCCAATTCGGGCGCCCATTGAGGGGATGATCTCATGTGCAACCTCCAGCGCATAACGGCGATCCTCCTCGTCCTCCTCCTCGGCGATGAAGGCGGCCTCCTCCTTGTCCCTCTGCTCCTCATCCTCCGAGAGCGACACCTAGTCCGGTCGATGAGAAATGACATGGCGACGGGAGTGGAGTGGATGCTAACCTGTTGAGGGTGGAGGTCAGTTATTCAGACATGGCGACAACCATTTTATAGCTGTGGGCGGTGGGCAGGAAAAACATGCCCCCGGGGGGATGTGGCGGGAATGGGGAGGCTCGTGGGCTCGATATGGAGCGCACTTCATAAATTATGGCAGCCCAGCTAGATTGACATTTTGGGCAAAACCGACATATCGACAGTTATTATGCCGGTCAGTCTGATATGATGGCTCTGCTAGAGTTCCTCTAAGATTCAATCATATGAATCAAAAAGCTATGCAAAAAAGTTAAACTCTTTAATAATGGTTCAAAAAAAAGTTAAACCAAAAGAGGCCCTTATGTGGAAATGCAGATGCTCTAATACTTTGCTTTGGAGCCCACACTCCATTCAGGAGCAAAAAAATCTTAATAATTACTCCATTCACGAAGACAAGAAAAAATATATCCCAATTCACGTATCTAGGAATACGTGCACAGGTTGCACGAACATGGATGTTTACCCAACCGAGCAAGGAAACGAAGAAGTGACAGCACCCTTTGGAAAAGGAAAAATAAACAAAAGGAGGACGTGAAAGTAAAAACCAACCAGCAATTACCAGTCGATTCGCTGCAGCGGATTAGGAGCCAACGAACCAGCGGCGCTGTCCGACACGCAGAAAAACAACCGCGAATGCGCGGTGCGGGTGGTGACTCGGCGCGTAGTCGGACGCGGCGCTGGCGAAGCTACGGGGAGCAGCTAGTGACCGGGGCCTCCGTGGCCATAGCCATAGCGAAGCAAAGGCGAAAGCAGCATGAGGAGGAGAGGGACGGTGCGGCCGAACTCGTGACGCTTCCAGCTTTGCCTGCCCTGTGTCTGTGTGTATGCAGCGTAGGCCATGGCGGTTAGTTAACGGCCCTTGGTGGCGCCGGTAGGGACGACCCCGTCGGCCTCGTCAAAGGCGTCGTCGTCCACTCGCCCGCCCCCGTGCTTTCCGGTCACGGCCTTTGGGGAGCCATGATTTTGATCTGATGCGGATCTAGGTGTGCCCCCGTCTGACTCATTCAGGCCATCGACGTTTGTTGTAGCCTTGTAGGTATAGGTTCTTCTGTCTGCGTCTCCGTGGATTCCTTTCTCTGTCAATGCCACTGGCTGACTGTGCTTGCAGGTTTGTAGTATTCTGTTTGCGTGCAAAAACGGGTACCGCCAATCGGCTTGCCGGCCACTGTGCTGGGATCGGCCATTTGGCGCAATCTCGTGAACCCCGGCAGACACCGAACCGACGATGGAATGCGCATCGTCTTGCAATGCGTGCGGATTGTGCGATGTTGTGCGCGTGCAGCACAAAATGCATATGCACTTAAGCTGAACCGGCTGGACGAGTTGGAGACTTTCTTCGGAGGAGAAAAGGCTCCCTCCGTGCGTTAAAACACAAACGGATGACACACCGAAAAGCAGCAGCGCGCGGCGGGTCCCGTGCCCTCGCAAAGTTAGGTAGCCACCCAGCTCTTTTTTCTAGCGCCAAGCCTACTTTTTATCATGATGAGGGGATGAGGACTGTTCCATCCATTCTCAATTCACAATTCCAAAGTGCGCTCGCTCGCGGAATTACTATACTACTCTATTCGTATAGTATAGACCGCCAGCCGGGCGGTTCTGGGGGAGTCGAGTGGCCACCAAGCCGGCCTATAAAACAGGCTCTCCCCCTTCTCAATTTGGACCTGAGCTTACCAGCAACAACAACCACCGCACATTGCTTTCGGCGCGCCGACGACGCAGAGCAGGAGACGGAGCAGAGCAGCGGATTGGAGCAAGGGCGAGGGATTCCTTGCTTGCGAGCTGGGTTGATCGATCGGTAGCGATGGAGGGGGCAACGAATCAGGACCATGTGATTGGGATCCCGGTCAACAGCACGGCCTACGGCATAGAGGAGCCCGACTTCCCCGCGGAGGAGGAGACAACGATCACCCCTCCTGATCATGGCGGATTCGTCTCCGGTTCCTTCCAATCTATCAACAACAACGACGGCGATTCCAACGGCTCCACGGTGACCGATCGCGAGCAGACGAGCCAAGTTCGCAGGAAGAGGGGAAAGATCGCCCAGGGCATCAAAGAACACGGTATGTTTTGTCTATTCTTGTTTATTACTGTATACAATTCAACACGGAACGCCAACTAATCAGAAAGAAAATTGATTTTCTTTCTTCTTGGTCGTATCGTATGGCTTTGGATTGTTAGACTGAATTCTTCCTTGTTCCCAACGTATGCAGTGGCTCTGGGGCCAAAGCTGTCGGAGACGGTCAAGGGGAAGCTCACGCTGGGCGCCAGGATCCTCCAGGCCGGCGGCGTCGAGAAGGTGTTCCGGCAGTGGTTCTCCGTGGACAAGAACGAGCGGCTGGTGAGGGCGTCGCAGTGCTACCTGTCCACCACGGCGGGGCCCATCGCCGGGATGCTCTTCGTGTCCACGGAGCGCGTCGCCTTCCGCAGCGACCGCTCGCTGGCGGTGGCCGCCCCCGACGGCGCCAAGCTCCGCGTGCCGTACAAGGTGACGATACCGCTGCGCAAGGTGAGGCGCGCCGTGCCCACCCAGAACAAGCACAAGCCGGAGCAGCGCTACATCGAGGTGCTCACCAACGACGGCTTCGAGTTCTGGTTCATGGGCTTCCTCAGCTACCACAGGTCGCTGCAGCACCTGGAGCAGGCCATCGCGCAGGCGCGGCGATGACAACGCGCGCGGGCGGCGGCCGGCGGCCGGAGATCGTCGCTGCACACGCCTTGTGCTTTGTGCCTGTAGTACGTTATTTAGATGGTGCTAGGAATCTGTGTATGTGTAGGTTAAGTTGTTACAAGTGCTACAACATGTCGTTGTTATGCCAGTGCATGGCGGCTGGTGATGGATGTTTTCGGGGTTGGGGAAGATGAACTTCGTGAACAAGCTTGGGAAAGGAATGGTTTGGTGGGAACGGCAAATGATAGCCTTCATTCATATGTGTGCAGTGCAGTGAGCAAGTTTCAGATATCCATTCTTTTTCCTAGAGTAAAACATGTATAACTATTTGAGATAATAGATAACTGGCATTCCATATGGTCAGTTGCAAAATCATTCCGTGATCTCACCCCTTATCTGTTATGTGAGATTGTTTGCACTGCACTGACATCTTGAACTTGGCCTGCAGGACACCAATATCAGTATCAGTAGTACTCCCTCTGTCCCATAACAATGTCAAAAAACGTCTTATATTGAATATTACACAGCACCTGTAGTTCCATCAAATTCTGACATTTAAGAAGATATCGAGAGGATACTGTAGTTATGGTAGTGATTTATTGCTTGCAGTTGATGTCTGAAGAATTCCGACACTGAACGTGTTCATGACATATCGATATCTAACTGTTCAAGTACGTAGCATCTGCGCAACAATCTCCACCACGTACTCACTGAAAGAGACTGAATTCAGTCCTCTGCTTCCAAACAAGACCCAGTCCGAATTAATCAGGTTGCTGCATTGCTTTGACAAATAAACAGCCCAGCCTTGCCAACAAGACATGAGAAAAATCATCATTAGGTAGGATATACATAAAGAAAATGTGCAACAACGTCGCTGACCTGCGCAATCGATTAACTTGCAAACTAAGCTTTCAGTTTTCACTCGTCAGTACCAAGTATTCTGCCATTCTTATCCACCTAGTAATCATATTTTACTCGCAGGAGAAATAAACTAAACAGTAATACACAGATAGGGATGAATGGGTCAGACTGGAGATCCCTTGACTCTGCCAAGGCCGGCCGTGCATGTCCATGGACCTGCAGTGTTGGCCCAGTGTTCTAAGCTTAGCTGCGAAGCGCCCAATGGCAGGCAATCTTTGGTTTGGGGGCCAAGGAGGAGGAGGGATATGCACTTGTGGCTTTTGGATCTGCCTTTGTTACAGTTATTTCCCTTCCATGTTTGGCTCAACAATTTGCTTTCACCTGCCGGATTGGACCATCCGATAGTGCCATTTTAGAATCTTCACGCTGTTATCCGATCAGGTAGACCTTTGCCCTTTTGTTCGGTCTTTCACCCCACTTGAAAGAAAAGTTATGGGAGGCTATATGGAGCAGCCAGTGCATATGTCTTGCCTCCGAAGTTATCGCCAACGTCAGTTCGTCGCCTCTTTTCGACGTCATAAGTTCATCGCCTCAGAAACAGAATTCACACTTCTACCTTTGGATTTCCATCCATCTTTTAGACGGAACGCCGTTGAGCCTTACAAGGAGAGACTACATATAAACAGAGAAGACACCATAGAACAGTCAAATGGACAAGCAGGGTTACAAGCAATAGAATGATAATGTAAAAAGGAATGTGTGTGGCTAGAGGTCCTAGTCCTCTGTCAATTGTTGGTAAAGGTCAAAGGATATAACCAGATTAGGCCTTAACTCACTGAGATACCTGTTTTGTTTTGTGAAGGACAATATAGACGGTCTCTATAGCAATAGGACGTAATGAGCTAGTCAAGGCATCGATTATGCATACATCCAAATTATTACGCAACAACAATAAAGAAAAAAATTCCTGCAAAAAAACAATAAAGAAAAAAGGTCATGATCCCGTTGAATGATCCACGTAGTAGCAAAACTTCAATATCAACCACGGCTGTTCGTAACACCCGACTACGATAAAGGTTCTCCAACCGATGCTTCTGCGGGGATAACGGTGACAGGAGCTGTGGTCGCTTGATCCAGACGTTAAGGCCTTGTACAATGGGAGGTGCTTAGGGAGATGCTTAATAAACTAAATCAAGTTTTTTAAGCACCGGTGCTTATTTCTACAGGACAAACACTTACTTAAGCGTCTATCCTTTACAAATAAGCACCGGTGCTTAAAGAAAAACTGGTTTATTTTTCTAAGCACCTACCCCAAGCATCTTACATTATACAGGGCCTTAGAGCATCTACAACCGGACTTGGTAAATTCGGGTCCTCAAACACCGGGCGCGTCCGCGGACATTGAGCAGGCACTCCTCAAATTGCGTCGTCCACATCCGTGTCTCTCATATCTGAACTCCTATATCCATACTATATCATGCAACGTCGATCAAACTACGTAGATCAGCTGGCCGGACATAGAAATAGCACAATAGTTCACCAAAAGATTCACTAAAGTTCACATAAACGACGAACAATTTTATACTACATCTAAAACTTGAAATGAAAATGAACTTCACCACTTCCGGGCCGGCCCTTTCCCCTTCTGGTCGCCGGCGTAGCTGTAGCCGTCGGCGGCTGGTGGAGCATCATCCGATTCATCGGAGGAGGAGTCGACGATGACGAGACCTTTGAGGCACTGGACGACCTGGTCCTGCTGGCGCATGAGCTTGTCCAGCCGAGGCGCCTCCGTCGCCTTCTCCAACGCCTCCCGCTCGGACTGCTGGATGGCAAGCCGAAGAGCCTTCGCGTTCTCCCGATGGAGCCGCCGAGTGTCCGTCTCCGCCGTCGTAAGCGACCGGCGGTAGACCCACGCGAGGAGCCGCTCGTCCTCGTCGGGCTCTGCCGGTAACCCACGCCGGTGACGGACAGAGCTCTCCACAACCTCCCTCTTCCTTGCCCGATGTGGTAGGAACTAGGGTTCTACCGGGTCTAGGCCGGAGGTTGTACGGGAAGGAGGGAGTTGGGCGTGGGCGAACACGCGGCGGCCGGCGGCTGGGCGCCGTCCTGCTCGTGAGAGGAGGCGACGGCAGGAGGCGGCTAGGGTTTAGGGTTTCCGGCTCCTCAGGGAGCCGAGCAATAGAACTGTCTTATTGCTTGATTTCCAAAAGAGTCTTTACAACCGTTTATATAATCATGATGCTAATAAAAATAAGATAACTTTTGGTCTAAGCCCCTAATTAAATGCGCCCAGTGGACCTACTCTGGGTATAAGTTACCCCGGTCGTAACATCTCTCCCCGCCTGCGCAAACAACTCGTCCTCAAGCTGGAAGTCTGGGTTGTGTTGGCTGAACTCATCGCGTTGCTCCCAAGTGGCTCCTCCTCCGGAAGGCCGTCGCATTGGATCAACAAGTACCACACCCTGCGACGTAGCTGGGCCTGCAACACCTTCGCTGGTCCGGGAAGGAGGCGCCTGTTGGGGAACGTAGCATGCAATTTCAATATTTTCCTACAATCACGCAAGATCTATCTAGGAGATGCATAGCAACGAGAAGGGGAGAGTGTGTCCACGTACCCTCGTAGACCGAAAGCGAAAGCGTTACATTAACGCGGTTGATGTAGTCGAATCTTCGTGATCCAACCGATCAAGTACCGAACGTACGCCACCTCCGAGTTCCGCACACGTCCAGCTCGATGACGTCCCTCGAACTCTTGATCCAGCAGAGGGTCGAGGGAGAGTTTCGTCAGTATGACGGCGTGGTGACGGTGATGGTGATGTGATCCGCGCAGGGCTTCGCCTAAGCACTACGTGAATATGACCGGGGGAGTAAACCGTGGAGAGAGACGCCGCACACGACTTGGAACAATTGGTGTCTCTCCAAGGGGTGCCCTGCCCACGTATATAAAGGAGGGAGAGGAGGAGGCCGGCCACCAGTGGGCGTGCCATGAGGGGGGAGTCCTACTAGGACTCCAGTCCTAGTAGGATTCGCCCCCCCTTTTTTCCTTCTCATGGAGGGGGAAAGAGGGAAGGAGAGGGAGAGGGGGAAAGGAAAGGGGGGCCGCGCCCCCTTCCCATAGTCCAATTCGGATAGCCCATGGGGGGGGGGGCGCCACCCCTTGTGGGCTCCCCTCTCTCTCCCCTATGGCCCATGTTGGCCCATTACTTCCCCCGGGGGGGGGGGGTGTTCCTGTAACCTCCCGGTACTTCAAAAAATACCCGAAACACTCCGGAACCATTCCGGTGTCCGAATATCATCGTCCAATGTATCAATCTTTACCTCTCAAACATTTTGAGACTCCTCGTCATGCCCGTGATCTCATCCGGGACTCCGAACAAACTTCGGTCACCAAAACACATAACTCATAATACAAATCATCATCGAACGTTAAACGTGCGGACCCTACGGGTTCGAGAACTATGTAGACATGACCGAGACACATCTCCGGTCAATAACCAATAGCGGAACCTGGATGCTCATATTGGTTCCTACATATTCTACGAAGATCTTTATCGGTCAAATCGCAATGACAACATACGTCATTCCCTTTGTCATCGGTATGTTACTTGCCCGAGATTCGATCGTGGGTATCTTCATACCTAGTTCAATCTAGTTACCGGCAAGTCTCTTTACTCGTTCCGTAATGCATTATCCCGAACTAACTCATTAGCCACATTGCTTGCAAGGCTTATTATGATGTGCATTACCAAGAGGGCCCTAAGATACCTCTTCGATACTCGGAGTGACAAATCCTAATCTCGATCTATGCCAACCCAACAAACACCTCCGGAGATACCTGTAGAGCATCTTTATAACCACCCAGTTACGTTGTGACGTTTGAGAGCACACAAGGCATTCCTCCGGTATCCGGGAGTTGCATAATCTCATAGTCAAAGGAATATGTATAAATGAAGGCCAAACTATTCCACATTGTTTTAAATGAAGGCCAAACTCGTAACTCAAATACTCGCCTCCGAAATCAGATCGTAGAAACTTTATTTTCTTATACGATGATTCTCCACTTCACTCTAAAATTCTTTGGACTTTTCAAATGTTTCAGACTTGTGTTTCATCAAGTAGATATACCCATATCTGCTCATATCATCTGTGAAGGTCAGAAAATAACGATACCCGCCACGAGCCTCAACACTCATTGGACCGCATACATCGGTATATATTATTTCAAATAAGTCAGTGGCTCGCTCCATTGTTCCGGAGAACGGAGTTTTAGTCATCTTGCCCATGAGGCATGGTTCGCAAGTATCAAATGATTCATAATCAAGTGATTCCAAAAATCCATCTGTATGGAGTTTTTCATGCGCTTTACACCAATATGAACTAAATAGCAGTGCCACAAATATGTTGTACTATAATTATCAACTTTGCATCTTTTGGCATCAATATTATGAATATGTGTTTCACTACGATCAAGATTCAATAAACCATTTACATTGGGTGTATGACCATAGAAGGTTTTATTCATGTAAACAGAACTGAAGGAAATATTCCCTAGAGGCAATAATAAAGTTGTTATTTTATATTTCCTTTGATCATGATAAATGTTTATTATTCATGATAGAATCGTATGAACCAGAAACTTGATACATGTGTGAATACATAGACAAAAACAAAGTGTACCTAGTATGCCTCTACTTGACTAGCTCGTTAATCAAAGATGGTTAAGTTTCGTAACCATAGACATGTGTTGTCATTTGATGAACGAGATCACATCATTGGGAGAATGATGTGATGGACAAGACCTATCCCTTAGCTTAGCATAATGATCTTTAAGTTTTATTGCTATTGCTTTCTTCATGACTTATACATATTCCTCTGACTATGAGATTATGCAACTCCCGAATACCGGAGGAACACCTTGTGTGCTATCAAACGTCACAACGTAACTGGGTGATTATAAAGATGCTCTACAGGTGTCTCTAAAGGTGTTTGTTGGGTTGGCATAGATCGAGATTAGGATTTGCCACTCCAAGTATCGAAGAGGTATCTCCGGGCCCTCTCGGTAATGCACATCACGATAAGCCTTGCAAGCAATGTAACTAATGAGTTAGTTGCGGGATGATGCATTACGGAACGTGTAAAGAGACTTGCTGGTAATGCTACCTCTTGAGAACTGCGTTGGTTTTCCCTTGAAGAGGAAAGGGTGATGCAGTAAAGTAGCGTAAGTATTTCCCTCAGTTTTTGAGAACCATGGTATCAATCCAGTAGGAGGCCACGCACGAGTCCCTCGCACCTACACAAACAAATAAATCCTCGCAACCAACGCAATAAAGGGGTTGTCAATCCCTACACGGTCACTTACGAGAGTGAGATCTGATAGATATGATAGGATAATATTTTTGGTATTTTGATGATAAAGATGCAAAGTAAAATAAAAGTCAATAAAAATAACTAAGTGTTGGAAGATTAATATGATAGAAAATAGACCCGGGGGCCATAGGTTTCACTAGAGGCTACTCTCGAGAGCATAAGTATTACGGTGGGTGAACAAATTACTGTTGAGCAATTGACAGAATTGAGCATAGTTATGAGAATATCTAGGTATGATCATGTATATAGGCATCACGTCCGAGATAAGTAGACCGACTCCTGCCTGCATCTACTACTGTTACTCCACACATCGACCGCTATCCAGCATGCATTTAGAGTATTAAGTTCATAAGAACAGAGTAACACTTTAAGCAAGATGACATGATGTAGAGGGATAAACTCATGCAATATGATATAAACCCCATCTTGTTATCCTCGATGGCAACAATACAATACGTGCCTTGCTGCCCCTACTGTCACTGGGAAAGGACACCGCAAGATTGAACCCAAAGCTAAGAACTTCTCCCATTGCAAGAAAGATCAATCTAGTAGGCCAAACCAAACTGTAATTCGAAGAGACTTGCAAAGATAACCAATCATACATAGAAGAATTCAGAGAAGATTCAAATATTGTTCATAGATAAACTTGATCATAAACCCACAATTCATCGGTCTCAACAAACACACTGCAAAAGAAGATTACATTGAATAGATCTCCACAAGAGAGGGGGAGAACATTGTATTGAGATCCAAAAAGAGAGAAGAAGCCATCTAGCTAATAACTATGGACCCGAAGTTCTGAGGTAAACTACTCACACATCATCGGAGAGGCTACGGTGTTGATGTAGAAGCCCTCCGTGATCGATGCCCCCTCCGGCGGAGCTCCGGAAAAGGCCCCAAGATGGGATCTCACGGGTACAGAAGGTTGCGGCGGTGGAATTAGGTTTTTGGCTCCGTATCTGGTAGTTTGGGGGTACCTAGGTATATATAGGAGGAAGAAGTACGTCGGTGGAGCAACGTGGGGCCCACGAGGGTGGAGGGCGCGCCAAGGGGGGTAGGCGCGCCCCCTACCTCGTGCCCTCCTGGTTGATGTCTTGACGTAGGGTCCAAGTCCTCTGGATCACGTTCGTTCCGAAAATCACGTTCCCGAACGTTTCATTCCGTTTGGACTCCGTTTGATATTCTTTTTCTGCGAAACTCTGAAATAGGCAAAAAATAGCAATTCTGGGCTGGGCCTCCGGTTAATAGGTTAGTCCCAAAAATAATATAAAAGTGTATAATAAAGCCCAATAATGTCCAAAACAGAATATAATATAGCATGGAACAATAAAAAATTATAGATACGTTGGAGACGTATCAAGCATCCCCAAGCTTAATTCCTGCTCGTCCTCGAGTAGGTAAATGATAAAAACAGAATTTTTGATGTGGAATGCTACTTGGCATAATTTCAATGTAATTCTCCTAATTGTGGTATGAATATTCAGATCCGAAAGATTCAAGATAAAGGTTTAATATTGACATAAAAGTAATAATACTTCAAGCATACTAACTAAGCAATTATGTCCTCTCAAAATAACATGGCCAAAGAAAGTTCATCCCTACAGAATCATATAGTTTAGTCATGCTCCATTTCCGTCACACAAGAATGCTCTCATCATGCACAACCCCAATGACAAGCCAAGCAATTGTTTCATAGTTTAGTAATCTCAAACTTTTTTCAATCTTCACGCAATACATGAGCGTGAGCCATGGATATAGCACTATGGGTGGAATAGAATATAATGATGGGGGTTATGTGGAGAAGACAAAGAAGGAGAAAGTCTCACATCAACGAGGCTAATCAATGAGCTATGGAGATGCCCATCGATTGATGTTAATGCAAGGAGTAGGGATTGCCATGCAACGGATGCAGTAGAGCTATAAATGCATGAAAGCTCAACAAAAGAAACTAAGTGGGTGTGCATCCAACTTGCTTGCTCACGAAGACCTAGGGCATTTGAGGAAGCCCATTGTTGGAATATACAAGCCAAGTTCTGTAATGAAAAATTCCCACTAGTATATGAAAGTGACAAAACAAGAGACTTTCTATCATGAAGATCATGGTGCTACTTTGAAGCACAAGTGTGAAAAAAAGGATAGTAGCATTGTCCCTTTTTATTTTCTTTTTTTTATATATTTGGCCTTTCTCTTTTTTATTTGGCCTTTCTCTCTTTTTTTATTGGGACAATGCTCTATGAATGATGATCATCACACTTCTATTTATTTACAACTCAATGATTACAACTCGATACTAGAACAAAGTATGACTCTATATGAATGCCTCCGGCGGTATACCGGGATAACAATGAATCAAGAGTGACATGTATGAAAAATTATGAACGGTGGCTTTGCCACAAATACGATGTCAACTACATGATCATGCAAAGCAATATGACAATGATGAGCGTGTCATAATAAACGAAACGGTGGAAAGTTGCATGGCAATATATCTTGGAATGGCTATGGAAATGCCATAATAGGTAGGTATGGTGGCTGTTTTGAGGAAGATATAAGGAGGTTTATGTGTGAAAGAGTGTATCATATCACGGGGTTTGGATGCACCGGCGAAGTTTGCACCAACTCTCAATGTGAGAAAGGGCAATGCACGGTACCGAAGAGGCTAGCAATGGTGGAAGGGTAAGAGTGCGTATAATCCATGGACTCAACATTAGTCATAAAGAACTCACATACTTATTGCAAAAATCTACAAATCATCAAAAACCAAGCACTACGCGCATGCTCCTAGGGGGATAGATTGGTAGGAAAAGACCATCGCTCGTCCCCGACTGCCACTCATAAGGAGGACAATCAAAGAACACCTCATGTTTCAAATTTGTTACATAACGTTTACCATACGTGCATGCTACGGGACTTGCAAACTTCAACACAAGTATTTCTCAAATTCACAACTACTCAACTAGCACAACTTTAATATCACTACCTCCATATCTCAAAACAAGCATCAAGCATCAAACTTCTCTTAGTATTCAGCACACTCATAAGAAAGTTTTTTACTAGTCTTGAATACATAGCATATTAGGATTATCTAAGCAAATTACCATGCTGTTTAAGACTCGCAAAATAATATAAGTTAAGTATGAGAGAATAATAGTTTCTATAAAACAAAACCACCACCGTGCTCTAAAAGATATAAGTGAAGCACTACAGCAAAAACTATATAGCTCAAAAGATATAAGTGAAGCACATAGAGTATTCTAATAATTTCCGAATCATGTGTGTCTCTCTCAAAAAGTGTGTCCAGCAAAGATGATTTTGGTAAACTAAAAAGCAAAGACTCAAATAATACAAGACGCTCCAAGCAAAACACATATCATGTGGTGAATAAAAATATAGCTGCAAGTAAAGTTACCGATGGAAGTAGACAAAAGAGGGGATGCCTTCCGGGGCATCCCCAAGCTTTGGCTTTTTGGTGTTCTTAGATTATCTTGGGGTGCCTTAGGAATCCCCAAGCTTAGGCTCTTGCCACTCCTTGTTCCATAATCCATCAAATCTTTTACCCAAAACTTGAAAACTTCACAACACAAAACTTAACAGAAAATCTCGTGAGCTCCGTTAGCGAAAGAAAACAAAACACCACTTCAAGGTACTGTAATGAACTCATTCTTTATTTATATTGGTGTTAACCTACTGTATTCCAACTTCTCTATGGTTTATAAACTATTTTATTAGCTATAGATTCATCAAAATAAGCAAACAACACACGCAGAATCTGTCAAAAACAGAACAGTCTGTAGTAATGTGTAACTAACGTCAACTTCTGGAACTCCAAAAATTCAGCCAAAATAGGACGACCTAGACAATTTTTTTTGATCAGCATCAATTGGAATCAATATTTTATCACGTTCTGGTGATTTTTAACAATTATTTTTGTGAACAGAAAGTTTCTGCAATTTTCAGCAAGATCAAATAACTATCATCCAAGAAGATCCTATAGGTTTAACTTGGCACAAACACTAATTAAAACATAAAAAAACATCTAACCAGAGGCTGGATCAAATATTTATTCCTAAACAGAAGCAAAAAGCAAAAAAAACTAAAAATAAAATTGGGTTGCCTCCCAACAAGCGCTATCGTTTAACGCCCCTAGCTAGGCATAAAAGCAAGGATAGATCTAGGTATTGCCATCTTTGTTTTTCAATTTTTTAGCGGAATCATGCTCGAATCCGGGAGGTTCTTTACGTTTCCCTTCATATTCAGAAATTTTTAGATCTAAAGAATCCAACCGCTTATTGCAAAGGGTAATCAACATATTCATGCGGTGAAGATTTCCACTAACACCCTTAAGAGGTTCAAGAGATTTTTGTAAAATTTTCGTTACTTCGCAAATTTTCTCAAAAACTTGCGTTTGTTCCTGGGTATGATGAGGCCCCTTTTGTTGAGGTAGTGTTCCCACTATACCTTCTATAACTTCATGCACAATACTGGGATCAATTTCAATAAAATTGCCTTTGGCAACGCAATCCAAGAGTTGTCTATGAGACATATTCAGTCCAACATAAAAATTGCGAAGCAGAATTCTAAGGTTTACTCCAAAGGTACAATTACGATAAGACTCCATCATTCTAAACCAAGCATCTTTTAAGTTTTCTCCTTGTCTTTGTTTGAAGTGAAAAACTTCAAACTCAGGAGACAACGGAGTTGATAAAGGGCTAGCCATGATGACAAAGCGAGCAGCAAAGAGGCGAACGGAAAAGAGAGGGCGAATAAAACGGCAAGGGTGAAGTGGGGGAGAGGAAAACGAGAGGCAAATGGCAAATAATGTAATGCGGGAGATAAGGGTTTGTGATGGGTACTTGGTATGTTGACTTTTGCGTAGACTCCCCGGCAACGGCGCCAGAAATCCTTCTTGCTACCTCTTGAGCACTGCGTTGGTTTTCCCTTGAAGAGGAAAGGGTGATGCAGTAAAGTAGCGTAAGTATTTCCCTCAGTTTTTTGAGAACCAAGGTATCAATCCAATAGGAGGCCATGCACGAGTCCCTCGCACCTACACAAACAAGTAAATCCTCGCAACCAATGCAATAAAGGGGTTGTCAATCCCTTCACGGTCACTTACGAGAGTGAGATCTGATAGATATGATAGGATAATATTTTTGGTATTTTTATGATAAAGATGCAAAGTAAAGTAAAAGGCAATAAAAATAACTAAGTGTTGGAAGATTAATATGATAGAAAATAGACCCGGGGGCCATAGGTTTCACTAGAGGCTTCTCTCGAGAGCATAAGTATTACGGTGGGTGAACAAATTACTGTTGAGCAATTGACAGAATTGAGCATAGTTATGAGAATATCTAGGTATGATCATGTATATAGGCATCACGTCCGAGACAAGTAGACCGACTCCTGCCTGCATCTACTACTATTACTCCACACATCGACCGCTATCCAGCATGCATCTAGAGTATTAAGTTCATAAGAACAGAGTAACGCTTTAAGCAAGATGACATGATGTAGAGGGATAAACTCATGCAATATGATATAAACCCCATCTTGTTATCCTCGATGGCAACAATACAATACGTGCCTTGCTGCCCCTACTGTCACTGGGAAAGGACACCGCAAGATTGAACCCAAAGCTAAGCACTTCTTCCATTGCAAGAAAGATCAATCTAGTAGGCCAAACCAAACTGATAATTCGAAGAGACCTGCAAACATAACCAATCATACATAAAAGAAAAACAACAATTCTGGGCTGGGCCTCCGGTTAATAGGTTAGTCCCAAAAATATTATAAAAGTGTATAATAAAGCCCAATAATGTCCAAAACAGAATATAATATAGCATGGAACAATAAAAAATTATAGATACGTTGGAGATGTATCAAGTAACGAGATTGAACTAGGTATGATGATAGTGACGATCAAATCTCGAGCAAGTAACATACCGATGACAAAGGGAATGACATATGTTGTTATGCGGTTTGACCGATAAAGATCTTCGTAGAATATGTAGGAACCAATATGAGCATCCAGGTTCCGCTATTGGTTATTCACCGGAGATGTGTCTCGGCCATGTCTACATAGTTGTCGAACACGAAGGGTCCGCACGCTTAACGTTCGATGACGATTTGTATTATGAGTTGTGTGTTTTGGTGACCGAAGTTTGTACGGAGTCCCGGATGAGATCACGGACATGACGAGGAGTCTCGAATGGCCGAGAGGAAAAGATAGATATATTGGAAGGTTATATATGGACACGGAATGATTCTGAATAGGTTCGGGGATTTTTTGGAGTGCCGGGAGGTTACCGAAACCCCCCGGGAAAGTTAATGGGCCTCATGGGCCATAGTGGAGAGAGGGAGGCAGGCCACAAGAGGTGGCGCGCACCTCCCCCTGCCCTGTCCGATTTGGACAAGGGGTAGGGCCCCCCCTTTCCTTCTCCCTCTCCCCTCTTTCCCTTTTCCCCTCTCCGTTGGAAGGTAGGGGGCCGAATCCTACTAGGAGTGGAGTCCTAGTAGGACCCCCCCATGGTGCGCCACCCTAGGGCCTCCTCCTCTTCCCCTCCTTTATATACGGGGGCGGGGGGCACCCTAAAAGCACAACAATTGTTCCAAGCCGTGTGCGGCATCTCTCTCCATAGTTTGCTCCTCCGGTCATATTCACGTAGTGCTTAGGCGAAGCCCTGCGCGGATCACATCACCATCACCATCACCATGCCGTCGTGCTAACGAAACTCTCCCTTGACCCTCTGCCGGATCAAGAGTTCGAGGGACGTCATCGAGCTAAACGTGTGCTGAACTCGGAGGTGCCGTACGTTTGGTACTAGATCGGTTGGATCTTGAAGACGTTCAACTACATCAACCGTGTTAACCTAACGCTTCCGCTTTCAGTCTACGAGGCTACATGGACACACTCTGCCCCTCTCGTTGCTATGCATCTCCTAGATAGATCTTGCGTGATCGTAGGATTTTTTTTGAAATTGCATGCTATGTTCCCCAACAGTGGCATCCGAGCCAGGTTTATGCATAGATGATATGCACGAGTAGAACACAAAGAGTTGTGGGCGATAAAAATCATACTGCTTACCACCAACGTCTTATTTTGATTCGGCGGTATTGTTGGATGAAGCGGCCCGGACCAACATTACATCACCACGTTCATGAGACCGGTTCTACCGACGTGCTTTGCACACAGGTGGCTGGCGGGTGTCTGTTTCTCCAACTTTAGTTGAATCGAGTTTGACTACGGTCGGTCCTTGTTGAAGGTTAAAATAGCACACTTGATGAAAAATCGTTGTGGTTTTGATGCGTAGGTAAGAATGGTTCTTGCTAGAAGCTTGTAGCAGCCACGTAAAACTTGCAACAACAAAGTAGAGGACGTCTAACTTGTTTTTGCAGGGCATGTTGTGATGTGATATGGTCAAGACATGATGTGATATACGTTATTGTATGAGATGATCATGTTTTGTAAAAGTTATCGGCAACTGGAAGGAGCCTTATGGTTGTAGTTTTATTGTATGAAATGCAATCGCCATGTAATTGCTTTACTTTCACTACAAAAAAAAGACACATCCGTGACATTTTGGGCCGAACGAATTTTTTTCTGTCATACATATGACACTTCTATGACGATAATTGTGACAAAACCTGGTATCATCATAGATGTGGTGGGCTCCTACTTCTATGACAAAAAATCATGACAGAAAATGGGCTTTTCGTCCTGGGCGGGCCGGAGACGGGGCTGCATGACATTCTTTGGGCCGTCCATGACGGAAAAAACCGTGGTAGAAGCGAGGGCGAGGAAAATTTCGGGGAGTTCTCGGTTACGGTGGGAGGTCGGGGGCCGAGCGATGCGCGTTTCTCTCGTACACGTACGCGCGTGTGTGCGAGGCGTTGGCTCTAACTGAACCCGGGTGAGGCTTTGGGCTCTAACTGAACCCGAGTGATTGCACTGCAGGCTACGCGTTACTGAACCCGAGCGATCGATCGATGGCTGTTAACTGAACCCGATCGAGCGATTCCTTCGCTACTGCTGCTAACTGAAGCCGATCGATGCTGCCTCTGGATGAACAGTGAGCGTTGCTGGGGGGGGGGTTGGATGAACAGTCCCGGTGGGGGTGGATGAACAGGACCCCGTGGTGTTGCCTCTGGATGAACAGGACCCCGATCGATCGAGCCGGTTGGGGCTGGATGAACAGGACCCCGTGGAGGGCAGGATGAACAGGACCACCCCGTGGAGGGCAGAATGAACAGTAGACGGTGGAGGGCTGGATGAACAGTAGCCCGTGGAGGGGTGGTTGAATAGGAGCCCGTGGAGAGGGCTGGTTGAACAGTAGCCGGTGGAGTAGCACGTGGTGGAGGCTGGATGAACAGGAGCCCGTGGATGAACAGTCGCAGGTGGAGGCTGGAGGAGGTCGACGGTGGATGAACAGTAGCCCGTGGAGGCTGGAGGGGGTCGACGGTGGAGATGAACAGTGTCCCGTGGAGTCCCGTTTTGCGGTACGCCACACCCCTCCCGATGAACAGGACCCTCGTTTCGACCGTAGCGCTCCAACACAAGTCCGTTTCCTCCGTTTTGCGGTACGCCACACCCCTCCCGATCAACAGGACCCCCGCTTCGACCGTAGGAGGTCCGTTTCCTCCGTTTTGCGGTACGCTAGACCCCTCCCGATGAACAGCATCCCGTTTCAAACGTGGCCGGTCGAACACGAGGCCGTTTCCCCTGTTCTGCGGTATGCCAGGCCTCGTTTCCATCGGCTGTTCCGTCCAAGCCCTCCCGATGAACACGACGACGCATCCCGTTCCGACCCAGCCGGTTGGCTCCCCATGAACACGACGATGACGCTGTTTCTCCGTTCCGACCCAGCCATGTACATGAGCCCTGGCCATACGTATGCGCGAGTAGGCGTTCGAGACCCTTCCCGTATGTACGTACGTGGCCATATTTTCTTTCTTGCACACTGGCCGCTGTACGTACGTGTACATGCTACGTGCGCGCCTCTACTACGACACGTGCGCGCCTCTACATCGACCAGTATGTACGTACACGTTCGCGACCAGAATGACAATGCTACGTACGCTTCGACCAGGTGGGTCCCGACTGTCAGGCACTTCCTTGCCTGCGAAGATGTAGCTGGTGGGTCCCAACAGTCAGGGGGCGAATCGTTTTTTTGCCCGGACGCACTTCCTTGCGTGCGAAGATGTAGCTGGTGGGTACCCGCAGTCAGGGGGAAACGTTTTTTTTGCGAAATACGGTGGCCCGTCCAGTGGGTCCCCGCTGTCAGGTGGAGGAATAATTATTTTCCGCGTAATAAGGAGGCACTTCCTTGCTGCGGCTGTGGACCCAGCTGCCAGCCTCTCCATGTACAGTCCACGTCCGATGGAAGCCGTTCCTTGACCATGTTGACCATGCCGCGCCGAGAGCACTAGGGCGGTGGACGACGGCGAGGCCTAGGAAGGGGATGACGCGGACTGGGGAAGACGCGGCAATGGAAGCCCGCGCGGAGAGGAGTACGAGGGTTCACTGGTTCGGCTGCGGTGTGAGGCTGCCGTCGTGGCAGGGCCTGGCCAGCGGTGGGAATAGTAGGGGGCGGTGACTTCTCCGCGGCAGCACAGCCGGCCACGGGAGGCAGGAGCATGCGGCACGACCGGCGCTGCTTTGGGCGGCTGGAGCAACAAGACCAGAGGTTGAAGAAGCACTACGGTCATTGGATGGACATCATACGGTCACTAGAGCTAGAATCGTGCATGTTGACTAAGTTGACAAAGCCCTCCGTCCCCGTCAACTTAGTAGGGTTGACCCACAAGTCAGCCTGCCACTATACGGGTCCCAGCTAGCAGGGGGAGTATTAATTTTTGTGTGCGTAATAAGGACGCACTTCCTTGCGTGCGAAGATATAGCTGGTGGGTCCGAGCTGTCAGCGGCGGTAACGTTTTTTTCGTGAAATACAGAGGCCCTTTCGGTGGGTCCCAGATGTCAGGTGGAGGAATCATTATTTTGCGCGTACTAAGGAGGCATTTCCTGCGTGCGGCCGTGGACCCAGCTGTCAGCCTCTCCACGTACAGTCCACTTCAGATGCATGTCGGTCGTTGACCACGTTGACCAGGCCGCGCCGGGAGCACCAGGGCGGTGGACGACGGCGAGGCCTAGGAAGGGAACGACACGGAGGCAGGGAAGACTCGACAGTTGTTTCCCACGCGGAGGGGAGTACCACTATACGAGGGCTTACTGGTTCGTCTGCCGTCGCCGGAGAATAACAACATGTGTGGGTGAGTAGAGGGATGGCTAGGCTAGCGATGGGAGTACGGTGGGGCGGTGAAGCCTGCGCGGCAGCACAGCCGGCCGCGGGGAGGTGGGAGCAGGCAGTCCCGCCGGCGCTTGTTTGAGCGGCTGGAGCAGGAAGAGCAGAGATTGAAGAAGCACGATGGCCGTTGGATGGACATCCAACAATCACTGCTTGTGCGTCAACCATTTTTTTAGGAAAGCCTCAAATCTGTGGAAAACAGCATACAACCCATCTGCCATTATTTCTAATAATTTACAGCCCATTTGCTAATTCTGAAGGTTTTTTGGAGCCCATATTCTTTTTCTTAGCATTACAGCCCATATTGTGGCCACGGTTAAAAAATTATATGAAATGTTGCATATTTCGGTGCGGTCCGAACTGTTTTTAATCCCGAAATTTCGAGTCACATTCAAACTGATTTTAAAAATAAATGTATATCAATATAAAATCCAACAAATTGTCCACGCATAAAAATTAATGCAATTTAAAATCTTGAAATGAAAAAAAGAAATTTGAAAGTAATTGCCGGTTTGATGTGTTTTAAAATGTACAACCCATTTCACATTACTGATGGGCCATTTTCTCGTCCAGCCGAATGAAGCTCTCCTCGTCTTGAAAGATTTGCAGCCCAATAGGCCTGACAAAGCGACTTACTTGGCAAATCACAAAAAAACTAGGCTAGCCATTTTCAGAAAGAAAAAAAACTACTGGGCTGGTCTGTGGTAAACATAAAAAAGAAGGCTGTCTAGACATGCCAGAGTGCCCCGCACAGCCCAGTTGACACCCTGCTTCCGTCTCAAAAACTAATTAGATAAATGCCACAACAAATATGGCGATTCATAAAAATGCCACTACAATTTCCAAACTTTGAAAAATGCCACTGCAATTTTTGCAAACTTTGGAAAACGCCACTGCAATTTGCAAACTTTGAAAAACGCCACTCCAGACTTCGAAAAATGCCACTGGGATGGCATGAAATGGCATTTTTCAAAGTTTGGAAATTGCAATGGCATTTCTTAGAAACACCAGATTTGGAGTGGCATTTATCAAATTAACCCCAAACAAAAATAACTGGGCGAGCTGTTGGGTCCCTGACGTCAGCCGCTCGTTGTGCAACTCTCTCGTTTATTGACTACGTTGACAATGGCATGGGACCCAGATGTCAGAAATCCATTACGAGGAGCCATTCTTTTTATTGGATTTAAATAAGGAGGCACTTTGCTTGCGTACTGCCATGACCTTGGCGGGTCCCTGCTGTCATCCTCTCCACGTACAATCATCTCCTGGTTGTGTACGCGTCAACTTGGTAGGCCCACAAGTCAGCCTCTAAACCCGTGGAGGACAAATACAACCCATTTAAAAAAATAATAGCCCATTCCATATGTTCAAATGGAAAGTTTAACATTCAGAGCGAAGTAAAAGGTCTGATCCACATGTAGAGTACTGAACTTCCACGTTGACAACCATCATAGCCAAGTTAACTATCTACTTCCACTAATACTCTAGTAGCATACAAGTACTAACTTACTCTTAGCTAACTAGACGATGCCGGCCGCCATCTGTGGTACACGCTAAACGCCGGCACCGGCGTCCTCCGCCTCGCCTCGGACTTGCCAGAGGTGCGATAGGGCGCGTTGCTCGCGCGCGTTGGCCCTTTCCATGCCGGCGTGGTCCACCGAAGCTTCGGCTTCTAAGCGGGAAACCCACTTGACGAGCTGGTAGTAAAAATTGGCGTCGCGAACGCGCGTGCCCGACAGCCTCCAGGGCTATTTGCCGGGCGCCGGCCTCCACGTAGTCGGCCCACGTGCGGGCGCTCTGCTCGCGACTCAGAGCGTCAGTGCGCAGCTGCTACATGTCCCGCTGGCGGCGCAAATCGGCGATACGCTACTCATCCGCCAAGCGGTCGCGCTCCAAAAACTCCTGCTCCTCCGCCAGGCGGTCGCGCTCCAACAAGTCCTCGATCTCCGCATTGCCATCTAAAGACCGATAGAATGCCTCCTCCCTCCGTCTTCCTTCTGGTGAAAAACCGAACACTAGTTCCGGCGGTGACCGCCTCCGGCCACGCCTATCGCGGACGGGCAGGGGCATGGCGGACGTGGCGAGAGCGAGGATAAGTGGCGAGCAACGTCGGGCCGGTGGGGGCTTATGAGGATAGGGCGAGTTGGGTCACGGTACCACCATAGAAGGCCGAGAAACAGTACTTATAAGCGGAAGGTAGCGCGACGGTCATCGGAATTCAATGCATAATGAAGCAGGCATGGCTCAGCGCGCCAGCTTGCCGTGGAAAACTAGAGAAACTGAAATTCTGACTGTTGCCGTCCCTTCCCGTCCGTGCTGGGTCGCACGCCGGCCTTACGGTCAAATGAGTGCACTCGAATCATCTCCCTCCTTGTCAATAATGATTCCACGGATTTAAAAGGCCCGCAACAATTAAAGCGCATCTTTTTTCGCATCAGTTAGCTGCCTTAATTACGGCCGTCTGCATGCGGGCACTCAAAATCGCTCGCAGCCAGTACGCGGAGCAGCATGCAACGAGTCGCAGCCGAGGGCATTAATTGATGAACTTTAGCTGGGAGATAAGGCATTTGCGAACGTTTTTGCTAGCAGTTTCTTCAGATTCGCATGGCATTTTCTTCAGAGCAGCTTGTCAGTTTCTTCAGAGGTAGGCATTTCTATTCAAAAAACTGCCACTTTGGATCTTGCGTCGCAACTAAAACAGCCAGGAGCGCATTAGTAGGCTAGCTAGTGATCGATCGGTAACTTGTAAACACTGAGCGAACAGATATAAGGAACTGTTAATGCATCTCAATGATTCACAGATCATATACAAATATGTAGCTCCAAAAGCAAAGATCAGCCACAACTAAAACCAACTAGTACGATTCCCATACATAAGATCAACATGTTAATGCATCTCAATGATTCACAGATCATATACAAATATGTAGCTCCAAAAGCAAAGATCTAGACAAAACATATGTTCTTCCTACTAACATGGATGCTTCTCTTGGCCAACATTCAGTACAGACTGAATGACAAATTTGTTTGTGAAGTCTACAATTCGTCTTGCAAACGTAAGTGGTTTCACCAACAGCTGGAACCATGGGAATGAACCACACATGATGGAGGAACATCCACTGCAATATGATTTGGTCTTCTCTTGATCACACGGCAAGACTATTTTTGGAATACAAACTTTAACTTACGCAAAATGATGCCCATTGTATAATGAGACCAAAGCAATGAAGCAGCTAGTGTTGGCCAATAAATAGTACAGTACTACTTTTCTGCAGTCCATGAAGTGACTATCCAATCTTTCTGTGTCTATTTTCAAATGGCACTGCATGCAGTGACTATACTATTCTCTTGTGCAGTTCAACCAAAATTGTGGTCACTTTGTGTGTTTGCAAAATAGCAACGGGCAGACATCTCTGTCTACACAAATATCAAGCAGCTAGTAAACATATACCCCACCTTGTATTTTCGGTTTAAACATGTCTCTTCCGCTTAGATCTGTCATGTTTTGCACTGGACAATTTGATACAGTCATGTTTTGCCCTGGACAATTTCATACTGAATTGATTTGCTTGTTCAGAGCAAAAATATAGCGCCTATTCTTCATCAGACCAAGGATATCCATGTTCGCAGTGATGGAAGAGGTGAAATCGATACAACTGAAATTGAGCATCTAGTCATTGAATCATGTCCTGCACCTCCAATGTAGGTCCACCCTGCCAATAAATTCACATGCAAACCACTAGTATTACTATCTAATGACAGTACAAAAAGAGTATCAAGATAGTAGCAAACCATGTACCTTCTTAATGAACAGCTCATAGTGCCACCAATTGGATATAACGGTTTGGGAGAAAACATGCTCCTAATGTTGAACCAGTTGGACTTTTTGTGCAGTTCCACTAAACTCGAGCATCCCTGTTTGCATAGATATTGAAAGTGTGATTACTATAAAAGTGGCACTAGTTGAAGCATAGACTCACAAATATAAGCATTCCAATTTCTTAATGGGAAAAGGTAGCAAGACTGTTTCTAACCACTTTTTGAAGGAATAAATAAGGCAACAGAGGCTGATGTCAGAAAGGCATATATAGTTCTTTCTGAAAGAATGATCGATTCCTGACCTTTCCTCTTCTTTTAAGCATATTTTGTGCAGTTCAACTAAAATAAAATGCCATCACCGCCTTGACAATTCAGTGACACTGTACAAAAGGAAATGACTTAACATTACATCATGATGTCAGGTATGTAGTCGACAGGCATTAGAGACAAACTTACAGACCTCCTCCGATAACATAATGAACATTAATTTTAACAAAGGTGTGACTAGCTTTACCGGGATAATTTGAGTGAACTATACACCCTCTGTTCCTTAATATAAGAGGTTTTGCGGTTCAGTTTAAAGTACCCAAACGTCTACTAGTATTTAGAAAAACAGGTAGTAGTTTTCTTGAGCACATATCTGGGAAAGCTTGCCACCCTTTATTTATGTCCATACGCTAATGCAACACCATTCGAAATTTCGAATACTACAAATATACACTAATCCAGTGGCTAGTGCAACAGTAGAGTAGTTATTTTATTACAGGGTACAGTACAATGGTTTTACTGAACAGATTTCAATAAACTGTGGCACTGGAAGATTTCTATAAGAATTAACAATACAAAATGTAAAGGTAACACGTTTTAGCATTGGTATACTAGCTGTGCATGAGCATTAAACCAAATACAAAAGTCTGAAGGTAACTAGCATTATTAACTAATGACAGTATAAAAAAATTGCAAACCATGTACCTCCAATGTAAATATCATTTCGAACTCGGGGGGACCTTAAAAATTGCTATCCCAATCTTGATAATCGATCAAACATAAAAATTTGATCGAACGAATCAAGAGAACAGCCGGAGGAGGAGGTGCCCACTCTTAACCTTTCCTCTTGTCTTCATAATTTTTTGTGCAGTTTAACGAAAATAAAATGACATCAGCGCCTTGGCATTTTGGTGACACTGTACAAAAAAATTAACTTATCTCATGAAAGTGAGGTATGTAATCTATAAGCATTAACATTGCAAAAATCTGAAGGTAGTAACAAGTTTCATCGTTGGTATACTGGCTATGCAACATCATTAGAATGCCTTAGTTGAAAAATCTTTAATACATGCACAATCAACAGCTAACCCTGAAATAATCCAGTGACATTAAATGGCATTGCTTAAATTTATCGGTGGCATTAGACTGAGTGCGGGATTAGTTAAATGTGGCATCACTTTAGCAGTAGCATTGCTTGACTTGACTGCTGGCGTTATACTAACAGCAAAAAAAGTTAGATTAAGAGCATGCGAGGCCCATTCGGACAGTGGGCGCACCAGTACGATGTACCTCCACGGATGCATAGAGTGGTGAGGGAGGTATGGTTGCCCAGAGCAACAAATATCCAGGCAGCATATGTGGATTACGTCCCATTTTTGTTATGTTTAGCCACCTTTTTCCTATGTGAGGACAACAAACCGATCGACCTAGTCATTCTCTATTGCGTTGTCATGCCTTTCTACCCTTCTTCAACCAAGAGACACGAGACTCGTTCCTTAGCTACTGATTTTCCCCTTCTCAACCTAGATGCGGGTTCGATGCCTACTCTCTTGGACAGTACAGTCTCCCTTCCTTTCCTTATTCAACCCAGACATGGATTAGTCTGCATGAAGTAGGGTTTCCTTTAATAGTGCAAATTAAGGTTTTCATCTGCGTGACCAGCAGAGCAGAGGATAGCAAATTGGGAAGATGGTGGAGTGGAAAAAGATCCACATGCAGCGACATGGCAGATGGGGCAATAGAACAAGGGTATGGTTCGAAAAGAGGTAGCATACCTGAGGGTCGGCGGGAAGTGGCTTCGCTCGTGGTCATCGTCCTCCACACGCACTACGACAGTGAGCTTGGAGACGGAGGCCATCCCGCGCGGGCACTAGGTCTGAGAGGACGGCCTTGTCATCAGTGCGTGACCTCGCTCGCCGACGACGAGTGTGTCAACACTGCACGTCCTTTTCTTCCCCGGCGGATCTGTGACCACCGGTGAGGAGGGAGAGAGAGGCCGTCTTTTTTAGATCTGGAGAGAGGGTGATAGTGTGAGAAGCAAGTGGGCAGCCCTTAGCAAGAAAGCTCTGAAGCTCCAGCCTATATATCTTTTTTATACTACTAGTACTAGAGGTGGAGTAGTGGTAGAGTAGTTTATATTTTCTCTGCAAACAGTACCAGTTAGTCGTGCTTCAAAACTGAACGGCACGCCATTAAAAAAATAAAGTCGAGAAATAATGCGGCACCTCGGGCCAACGCGGCCAGATCGCATTTTGCACGAGAAATTACACACGATGTTTCATTGACATGTGGTCCCGTTCCAACATGTCAGTGAGACGACGGCGAGTCCTTTTGTACAATTTCTGAAAGGACGTGTAGGCCGGGGCGCCTCTTCATGTACCGTGGCAAACTGGCAACCGTCCACCGACTCTTCGCCTTTCCCTCTCGATTTGGAACTGCGTCGTACGCTCTTCCTCCCTCCTCCATTTGCCTTCACCCTTCCTTCTGCCATTGTTTGATCGTCTTCTCCATGAAGGGAACAAGCCGGAAACGACCCCGTTATTCTTGCCCCGATCTGAAAGATGACGTGGTGGGGGAACTCATTGATCGGTGCGACGTCATCACCTCGGCTAGTATGGCAGGTTCGTTCAAGCCCATTCTCGACTCAACTAATAACATCATTACAAGGAACCCAAGGGTCCAGGAGCGGTTTGATCTCCCTTATCTTCTTCGCTATAAGCCTGTTCGCATGGGCGCGGACGACGGAGGCCTCGCCTTGTGCAAGTTGATGCCGCTTGATAATGATACGTGTGATGTCAAGATGCCATCGCTTAAGGGTAAGTCCTGGGCTGGCACAAATGGAGATTGGGTTGTTTATATTGGGTACAATTGCGAGTGGGAACTTGTGAATGTGTACACTCGTCAGCGGATTCCAGTTCCAAAAATCTCTGAGTGCCCTGAGGTTGAGCACACGGATGATCTACGTACGTTCAAATACGATCATGGTGACTGTCGTCTACTGAAGATAGCAATTTGTCGAGTTCCCAACCGCTCTTGGAATTACAAGAACTATCAAGTTGTTGCTATCTTCGACAAGCTTGTTGCCGTCCTTCGTGGTTCGACTGGATGGATATTGCTCAAAAATCAGTTTCTATACATGGATGTGTACTGTGATGCAATTGAATACGAGGATCTTGTGTTTGCTGCCACCACTCGTGGCACTGTTTTTGCATGGGATCCTCGTAGTTTCGGTACGTTTGTCTTCCACCGTAATTATAATTGTTTCATCCACATGCATGCGGGTTAGAAAGTTTCCCTTTACTAATTAACCTTCTTCTTGTGTTTCCAAGGTCCTGTGAACATTCCACCACCTATACTTGAAATTTTTTATAAGCAAGGGGGAGATGACGATGGTGATGATCACGAGCATGAGGAGGAGCAAAACTTATATACTCAGTGGCGCCTGACAACTAATTCCGATGGATCACCTCTTCTTGTCTATATACAGTGCACTCAGACTGTTACTACTAAGGAAGCAGGTGTTATCTCCCATGGTCGCCCTCTCCTGACCTATTCCAACACCCGTTGCATGGTATTCAGGACGGATACTAGTGTGCTAGCGCAAACACCTTCTCCCTGGTTCAGTATTGATAGTCTTGGAACAAACTCGCTCTTCCTTGGACCAAACTATCCAATGATGGTGAAAGGCGATCCAGCTGCTGTTGACACAACGTTACTACCATTTATGAGAAGCAACTGTATCTATACCTCGGACATTTCGGTGGTTCCCTACCCTGGTCCTGATATATGCCGCTTCAGCCTGGATGATCAGTCCTGCATTGCTCTCGATATTGACAATAGCTGGCCCTTCCCAGAGCACCTATGGTTCAAAGCAAGTGTTTCCAACGCCGAGGATTGGTTGAGTTGAAGTTCATTTCATTGCTTGTTATTTGTTGTGTGATGAAAACTTTAGTATTTGCTAGAATGTTTTGTTGGAAATAATCTATAATCCAACATGTATCCTCGTTGTCGTTGTGTGGTGATGACTTGTTGTATTTAATGAATGGTACATTTCAGTTGCGAATGCATGTCATAGACTCAATTTATGAATGGTTTTCAAGTCACTTCTTGGAGTGTGAGTACCGTAGTAGTATAGCCAGCATCCGGTTAGTATATGAAGTTGCCACATCACATAGAGCCAACCTAATATTGGAGTATGCTAGCCCTCCACCGGCGCGCCGCTTCAAATGGCAGAGGAAGTGAGAGGTCGCGTCACCTTGTGTCCAGATCTGAGATGCCACGTGTACCAGATGAATGACTCCAAGTTCGACCACCGTGATGTTAGGTGCGAGCCCAGGAACACTGTTGGAGAGACCCCCTCATAATTTTCCTACATTGGTCGTGATTCATAGGATATAATGCTATAGGATTTTTTTTCCTATGTAATCATCTTTTAATTGGCAATCTAGCATCCACTCCAACTTTTGTTTCACTTCCTTTGTTCCTACGAAGAGAGTACTTGCTCTAAATGATGTGCCGCTGCAAGACCCGCCTATATTTATTAACCATGCTCTAAAAAGGTGGACCAGCTTTGGCTATAGTAGTATTGTACTAGGTTAGTAGGTGACCTTGCGCTTGGCTCTTCTCCTCTTCCAGAAGTCGAACAATAATGATGGTACTACAGTAGTACTTCTGGCAACCTGACACAAAATAAACTGCTGCACGTCCACCGCTTGTAAGCAAAAGTTTCTCCTCGTGCTGCGAGCCACCGCGCACGCGTTGGCGAGGGAGAAGGCGTAGTAAGCAAGCTTCTCGTCGTTCTGCGAGTTGACGGGACACATCAAAGTTATTTATTAGTACTCTTGGAGTAAACTCGCTCTTGGAGTAAACTCGCTCTTCCTTGGACAAAACTATCCAATGATGGTGAAAGCCGATTCAGCTACTGTTGACACAACGTTACTACCATTTATGAGAAGCAACTGTATCTATACGTCGGACATTTCGGTGGTTACCTACCCTGGTCGTGATATAGTAGGCCGCTTCAGCCTAGATGATCAGTCCTGCGTTGGCCTTGAGATTTACAATAGCTGGCCCTTCCCAGAGAATCACTTGTGGTTCAAAGCAAGCATTTCCAACGCCGGGGATTGGTTGAGTTGAAGTTCATTTCATTGCCTGTTATTTGTTGTGTGATGAAAACTTTAGTATTTATAATCTATCCTCGTTGTTGTTGTTGTGGGTTGATGACCTGTTCTATGTAATAAAATGATATGCCTGTGATAAACTTACTAAATTTATGAATGGCTATCGAGTCGCTTCTCTGAGTGGGTGCTGCGACGAGGCAAAAAAATATTTTCCGAATACATAATTGTACGTGCATTGCAACAGGTTATCGGATGAGGCCAATCAACAATAGTACACTATTTGTACTAGCTTCACATGCTGCACTATCTCTACATCTACGTACGTAATACAACAATTTTTAAACTTGAGACCAGCCACCCATCCTCACAAAGAACACTTTTTAACCTAGCACAGACTCCAGGAAATTTGGCCACAGTGTGAGGTGGGCCATATGTTAATGTGTTCGCTGTACGTAACCAGCACCTCGAATCCTCGATACTACTACTATAAGTAGTACTAGGAGTAGTAGGGTGGCATGGGCCAGAGCAAGCACTCACGTCCAGGAGTACGGCACACACCACCAGCACGACTTCCATCTGACACCATATTTCTTGGAGTCCGTGCTACAACAATCTCTTCAACCTAGTCATTTCTCTAACTCAGCCATCGCGCGGCGGGCGAGGTGGGGGTTTGCCGATAGTCGGTTTCCTCAACTGCGGTCCCACTTGTAAGGCTAACTCCAACGCACGACCCCAAACGGACCTCTATTTTGCCCGGATTCTGTCCGTTTGGGTAGGGCAATGGGGTCGTGTCCGGGCCATTTCTCGGATGCGGTGGTCGTGCGCCGAACGCGCGACCGCATCCCAGCCGCGTACATTTTTCTTTGCAAACACATATCTTTTTTTCATCATTGATTTTTTGGTACATGGAAATACATCACCAAAATTTTGACTAGAAAAGCAAGACCAAAGAAAACAAGAACCACAAGAATACATTTTAGAAGATATCCAACTTCCATAACTGCACCTGTAAGTTGGATTAGTGCCTTCTCGATGCATTCATTGTTGATCTGCGGAGGCTCGATCTTGCGTGCTTCTTTCTTCTTCGAGTGTAAATAAGTAGACGTGTCTAGCCTCTATTCTATCAACAAGTGCACTAGTCTCATCTCTAGCCTCTATGCTAGCTAAAAGTGCTAGAACATCTACTAAATTGTGCTCTATCAATATATCATTGTACTCTTCTTCCCAATACCAAAACTTGCATCCATTCTACACAATAAAATTTTAAGTTAGCACAACTAGTCTAATCCGAGAGCACAACCGAAGATTTGGTCGAGTTCTTCCTCCTTTTGCCGACACGTGGGACATCCAGCATCCAGGTCGTGTCATGCAAGAAAATAGAGTGGCAGGTGAAGCCACGTGATGTGCATCTTGGGTTAAACTGTAAATAGAATCTTACTACTCTTGAGTAACTCCAAAAGCGGCCACCGAAGATCTTTATTGGATTTGTTTTTCATCACCAGCACGTCGAGGTGAAAGATGTGCAGGTTCAGTGGGTCCTCTTGTGTTTTCACTGACATGTGGGACCGCATATGAGCAAACAGACGATGGGCTCCGCGCGTCTGCTGGCTGGCTGAGAAGAGAGATAGAGGAGGGCCGAGCACGGACTCCAGGAAATTTGTTCTACGTACTCGATATAGTGGAGTAACTAGCACCTCGATATAGTGGGGTGGCATGGGCCATAACTAGCATTCATGTCTAGCAGTACGGCACACGCCACCCATACGAGTCCCATCCGACACCAATTTTCTTGGAGTCCGTGCTAGCTACAACCATCTCTTCTCCCTCTTGTTTTCTCAGCCATCGCGCGGTGGGCGGGGTGGGGGTTTGCCGATAGTCGGTTTGCTCAACTGTGGTCCCACTTGTAAGTGAAAATGCAACACAGCACGCATTCCCCCATGAGCGGCGTGCCGGACAAACCGTGTGGGGGTGCGACGCGAACACGGCAGGCTTTTCCTTTTGAACTTGTAACTTGTAAAATTTGGTTTTGCTCCATGGGGCGACCGATAGATAGAAATAATGATTTTCCCTAGAGTAATGAGAAGTTTGGTTCTGGCACGGTTCATGCATGGAGTACATAGGAAAATTATGAAGCTGATGCGAAAGGTAAGATAATTACTAGTAGTACCATATACTACTACATGGATTTGACGGAAAGATAAAGATACATACGGATCCATCAACGACATCCTCACGCCCTAGTGCACCGGGTCACCAACCGACTTGTGAGGAGCAGCGGCGTTGGCGGCAAGCTCAACGTGCTTCTAAACAATACCGTCCAAGGTTGCCCTGCGGTCCAAGAAGGCCAGCGTCCTATCGTCCTCCTCTTGCATGTAGTAGTCCTTGTGGACGATTTGCGCGTAGACGTGGGTGATTATGTCGATGGTGTCTTGCTGCGCCAGGCGCTGCGCGGCGAGCGCGACCTTGAGGTGGACATTCTCCGGCGCGACGGCGGGCAGTTGTAGGGCCACCAGTGCGTCGAAGAGGTTGTCACCATAGAGGCCGTTGAGGGTGGCAGGCATCGCAAAGCCTGGGCGCGTGGGCTGGAGGCGTACGTCAAGGTCGTCCGCGAGCTTCTTGATGATGGTGAACTTGTCGAGGAAGCCGACGAGGACCTCGTCGAACAAGGAGACGAAGTTGTCGTCCAAGCGGCCCCTCGCCCTGGCGGCCTCAAGGACTACCTGGAGACATTCCTCGGTGCCAAGATGCAGGCCGGCGTCGTGGACCATCTGGCACAACCGGCTGATGCTCGCGCTCATCGCCTCCATGGGTCTAGCTTTTAGTCAACTGATCTTGCGATTGGAGTGATCACTCTTGCCCTTAGGTGCGTAGGTGCGTAGGATTTCATAGATTGGGCTGGCGGGAGCCTTTATATGAGAAGTGCAGACTGCGTTGAATTCACGTGCGTGTTGGCCATCTACTCCTCGCCCCTCTACTGCACCTGCCTTTGGCTGTATGACAGGTTGGCCAGCCACCCGTTGGACCCACGTGTCATACACCCAAAGGCAGGTGCAGTAAGTCAATGAAGCTGCGTCCCCCTTCGTGCCCGTGCATGCTTTCAATGACTTGAGACTACCAAACATCACATGCGGTGGTTAGTTCATTGCATGTAATCCTATTAAGTAGCAAAAAGACATTAAGTTACCTCGCCGATAGGAATAAAACAATACACCATGTATTTATTTACAGAGGGAGTATAGCCAACATCTGGTTAGTATATGAAGTTGCCACATCACATAGAGCCAACCTAATATTGGAGTATGCTAGCCCTCCACCGGCGCGCCGCTTCAAATGGCGGAGGAAGTGAGAGGTCGCGTCACCTTGTGTCCAGATCTGAGATGCCACGTGTACCAGATGAATGACTCCAAGTTCGACCACCGTGATGGTAGGTGCGAGCCAAGGAAGACTATTGGAGAGACCCCCCTCATAATTTTCCTACATTGTCGACGACGAGGTGCCTATGGTGACTTCGTAAATTTCAAGAAGATAGTGCCGTGCGTGTGTGCGTTCATAGGGGTGAGTGTATGTGCGTGTATATGAGCGCTTGTGTCTGTACTGTCTAAAAAAACCGTAAATGCGTGTCAAAAAGAGACTAGTCAGTATACTCAATATTGTGCACCTCGGAGAGGAAAACGATAGAACTAGTACATATTTATTTACGGTGCAGATTCACTCATTTTGCTCCATATGTACTCCGTCTCGGTGTAGTCTAGTCACTTGTCGAAATCTCTAGAAGGGCAAATACTCCTTTCTGGTTTACAGGGCTATACTAGCAAGTAGTTGTACGTACTAGTACAATGGTGGGCTCACATAGCAATTTTGTCTCATGCAAGAGCCTGGCTATATGCGTGCTCCAATGTTCGCAACTGCAACGTTCAGTTTGCGCTTGGCTCTTCGCCTCTTCGAGAAGACGAACAATGATGTTACTACTACTGCTTCTACAGTGTCGAATCCACTACTGCATGTCCATCCACCGCGAGCGGGACGGATAGCTTGTTGTAGAAGTACTACTAAGCAAAAGCCTGTCCTCGTTTGCGAGCAACCGTGCGCATGGGTGAGGGAGAAGGCGTGTAGTAAAATCAAGCTTCTCCTCGTTGTACGAGTTGACGCGACACATCATAGCACTGACCCCACATGCTTGCCTCTAAACTTGGCTGAAAGACCCGCAGTGTACAATATATTTGCTGCAACCTCTAACATTTACCCACCACAAATTAAAATATATGTGGCCGTATGCATCGTTCTGATGCAGAGGCCGGGGAGTCCCCCCTTTTCGAAAAAAACAAATTAAAATATATATTCCTGTCTTGACCAGATGAGCGTGCAAACTACAATCACCAGGGTGTCAAGTAGGGCCAGAAGACTATTTTAATTTTTTTTAAACTTCGAGACGGCCACATAGCATGGAGCCGACCCCAACGATTTTAAGCTTACAGGCACGGTACACGCTATCCTAGACTACTCTACACATGAAACTGCCACACGAGCGTCCGGGCTGCACTTGGCTCTTCGCCTCTTCGGGAAGTCGAACAATGATGGAGTACTACTGCACTGGAGGAGTACTACAGTACGCTTCTGGCCATCTGACACCGATTGAACTGCTGCATGTACACAGCGTGCGGGAGGGAGAGCGTGTAGCAAAAGCTTCTCCTAGTCTTGCCAGCCACCACGCTCATGGGCGAGGGAGGGACGCTCCTGCCTTTGCGTGTATGACAGGTGGGCCCGACAGGTGTGTGGCCAACCTGTCATACAGCCAAAGGCAGGTGCAGTTAAGTCCACGAGGGAGAGGATAATCAAAGTTCTCGTTGATGTACGAGTTGACGCGACACATCAAAACACTGCACTCGATATATTTCAATAATTTGCGTTTATCGATGCATTAATTACAATGCATGCATGCATGCCGTGACTCTCCTTTTGATACTTGCATGTGTTGATTTAATGCACCTTGAAGTAGTATAAAATATGTGACGGTAAAGCTTTGCAATACCCCGGCCCAAGTCGAGAGATGGTTGTGCACGAGGAGGGCGAGATCATGCAGACCGAACAGGACCCGACGATGGAGCTCTCTAAGGTCTCGATGGACCTCACCGTGCTCCACTGCCCCTTTGCCTCCGCCCCTTGAATTGTGGTTTCTCAACGAGTTGTGCTGAACTTCTTGTGAATTGTGGTGGTTTTCAGTAATGAAAATCAGAAGGGGCAAGCCCTTCTTTGATAAAAAAATTTAATCGTCCTTATATATTCATCAGTCTTGCTATAAGTCGCAGTAGATGCTATATAGGTCCGTCGGATCTTACATCAAGATCTGTGCTTTCAGATTTTCTTTTTTCTCTCTTAAATCTCAGTCGAGTGAGACATAGCCACGCCATTAAACAGAGGCTCGGGCGCCATTAATGGAGACCTTGGGAGAGAGGTGGACGACAGATGGAGGTCAAAGGGCTCTCCTCCCGATAAGCACGCGCAGGGGTCTGATCGCACGCCTCTCGTACTCAAATAGCTACCCTGCACGGCGCCTCCTAGCTAATAAAAAATGGGGACGCGTGGCGGCACGTAAATGGTACTAGTAAGTAGAACGCCCACGGTTTCAATAATACTTGTGTTTCCGATTGTAACGTGACAGCACTTGTTCCAAAATGACTTTGTTGATTGTTAATGTGTGCGCCTTCGCAAATCAGACTGCAAATTTACCACAGCATGTTGGTGCCATGTCATGGCACCAAGCCAAGTTTCATTATTTTCATGCGTGTTTTGGATTTACAGGAATTAAAAAACTAAGTTTCTCAATGTTTCCAACCCAGCCACGACGCCCAGAATTTTGAATTTCATTCCCATTTCTTGCATGGAACCTAGAAATTTACCCGAGGACACACATGTGATTTTTCAACCAACTTTGGTGCACTGGAACATGTGCTTGTATTTTAAATTTGAATTATGCACACAAAGGTGACACATTCCCCCCAGAACCACGAGCCTTCTTGAGAGAAGCTCCGATTTGCAAGAAGCTTATACCAAAATTTGTTCCTATTCGGCCAATTTTTTTACCACGGCATGGTACTACCATGACATGACACCATGCCAAGTTTCATGATTTTAAAACCAAGTTTCTCAATGTTCTCGACCGAGCCACGATGCCCAGATGTTTGAATTTTATTCTCATTTTCTGCATGGGACCTACTCCCTCCTTCCATCTATATAGGGCCTAATGTGTTTTTCAAGACAGCCTTTGACTATTGACAAGATTAATAGCACATGAGATGTATACTATGAAAATTATATTATTGGAAGCTCCTTTGACATACAAATTTGAAGGTATGCTTTGTGTAAGTTGCATGTCATATATTATTGCTCTAACGTTTGGTCAAAGTTAGCCTCGAAAAACGCATTAGGACCTATATAGATGGAAGGAGGGAGTAGAAATTCACCCGAGGACACAAATGTGATTTTTCAACCAACTTTGGTGCACGGGAACATGTGCTTGTAGTTCAAATTTGAATTATGCACATTAAATGACCAAAAACTCAATTAATGTGTAAATAAGGCCAAACGAAGCCGGAATAATTCCAAAATTTAACAGGGCACTCATGTAGTTCTATGTTGCCTTTGTAAATAAACTCAAGGGGGACAACGTATATCGTTTCGCACTCAAAGGTGGCACGTTCCTTCTCAGAACCACGAGCCTTCTTGAGAGAAGCTTTGGTTTGCAAGAAGCTTATACCAAAATCTGTTCCTATTCGGCCAATTTTTTTACCACAACATGGTAGTACCATCACATGACATCCATGCCAAGTTTCATGATTTTCAGACGTGTTTTGGATTTACAAGAATTTTAAAACCAAGTTTCTCAATGTTCTCGGCCGAGCCACGATGCCCAGATGTTTTAATTTTATTCTCATTTCTTGCATGGGACCTAGAAATTCACCCAAGGACACAAATGTGAATTTTGAACCAACTTTGGTGCACGAGAGCATGTGCTTGTAGTTCAAATTTGACTTATGCACATTAAATGACCAGAAACTCAATTAATGTATAAAAAACGACAAAACGAACCCGGAATAATTCCAAAATTTAACAGGGCACTAATGTAGTTCTATGTTGCCTTTGTTAAGAAACTCAAGGGGGGCAGCGTATATCGTTTCACACTCAAAGGTGGCACGTTCCCTCTTAGAACCACGAGCTTCCAAATCGGCCCAATTTTTTACCACAACATGTTAGTGCCATGACATGACACCATGCCAAGTTTCATGATTTCTAGGCGAGTTTTGGATTTACATGAATTTAAAATCAAAGTTTCTCGATGTTCTCGGCCGAGTCATGACACCCAGATGTTTGAATTTCATTCTCATTTCTTCCATGGGACCTAGAAATTCAACCAAGGACACACATGTGATTTTTCAACCCACTTTGGTGCACCGAAGCATGTGCATGCAATTCATATTTAGATTATGCACATTAAAAGTCCAGAAACTCAATTAATGTATAAAAAGGCCAAATGAACCCGAAATTTAACAGGGCACTCATATAGTTCTATGTTGCCTCTGTAAATAAAATCAGGGGGGAGGCAGCGTATATCGTTTCGCACACAAAGGTGACACGTTCCCTCCACGAGGCTTGTTGAGAGAATCTCCAGTTTTGCAAGAAGCTTATACCAAAACTTGTCCCAATTCAGCCAAAAATTATACGTATGAAAACAGGGTTTAGATTATCCCAAACATCTCGCTACCTAGACCAATAATGTACTATGATTTGAATTCAACATAAAACGGATACAAATATTTGAATTGGAGAGTGTATGGTACATGTAGTTCATAGTGAAATATGATTACTGCTATATGTATGTTTTTTGTTATCAAGATAATATTTAAATTATTGTATAACTTGACAACAATCGTATTCAAATAAGGAAAATTGATTCAAATTTAGTCCATATGGTAGACGACAATATATATGTTCACATGGTGGAGTAAAATGTTCATATATGATGGAAGATCAAAATGTATGACTACATCAATTATAAACCGCAAGGTCACCTAACGATATATTTGAATTCAACATAACGTGGATTCAAAAATTGAATTTCGAGATCATGGCATCTGTAATCATATAAAAAGGGACATTACTCTTTCTTTGGTGGGAATTGATTTGTTTTTTGTTGTTGTTGAGGGAAGTGCGAATCGATTTGGTACTGTGCAGGGTAATCTTGTTCTCCCGATTTTTTTACATTTTTCTTGTAGTTTTTTCAATGGCATCTATAGCAATATAGTAAAAGGGGACATGACTCTCTTGTGTCTTGTATGAATTGTTTTTTTACACGTTAAGTTTGTTCTGCCGAACAAGGAATCCGCACCTTGTTATCCTGAAATTTTCAAGCTCGAGTATCTTTTGTCTCACCTGCTTTGAAACTCCCGCTTCTTCAACCCGCACCGCGCCTTGTTATCCCGAAATTTGGACGCGCGCGAGAACTCCCTCCTCATCCGAAATCGCTCCCGCAGCCCAGACACGCGAAATCCCCCTTCTACCCCTCAGCCGGAAATGAAGCTCCACGTCGCGGTGTCAAAACCGGTGGGGGTACGCTGGTAACTTACCCTACATTTCGGACAAGCACGTCCCTAAGCTTGGCTCCCCCCTCCCCCTTCGCCCCCCATTCGTACACCGAGGCCGCCAAAACCCGCGAAACCCCACGCTCCTCCGTCGGCCTCCCGACCACCGCCCAGCCGGAGACTCTTCCCCGACTACGTCGTCCACTGCAACAGCTCGCCGTCCCTCATCCACCGCACCGGATGAGGATCCGTTGTCGATCTCGTCGTCCCGCCGGATCAGCCGCCCCGTCCTCCACCTCCAAGGAGCTGCCCCGACGTTCGCCTCGTCAATCGCGCCACCTCAATCCCCATAGCGCCGTCTTGACCCGCCCCACCGGAACCGCAGCACCCTCACCAATTCCTCCGATGAAGCTGAGGCCAACTCGGCGCCACCAAGGAGGTTCTGCACTCACCGCTGCATTTTATCTTTTATTCGATCTCACGGGGCTGCCGGTGCTCGATACCAAGCAGACATGGCGTGTCTCCATCGACGGCACCGTCGCCGGCCACATCATCCACGACATCTCTCCCCCATGTCGTTGCTTCCTCGGCGGCGACTTCCACAACGGCACTAGCTGCAGCTGCTCCGGCTCTCGCTCGCGCTGCGGCTCTGTTCTTGCTGTCGGTCGCGCTGCCGCATTGCTTCTGCTTTCGTTCGTGCTGCTGCTCAGCTCTTGCTCTCGCTTTCGCTGCTGCTGCTGCACGACCTCCGGCAGCTACAGGAGTTGCTGCTTTAGCACTCGCTCACGATGCTACTGCATGACTTGCTCTCTGCTAGTGTGTTCCCTGCTCGAGCGTCTGCTGATTTAGATCACTGCTTCTCTGCTACTAGTGCTCGAACGCCCTAAACATCTATTGCAATGCTCTGTTACTAGTTCAATCAGTTTCGACAGTAAAATTTAGTTTCGACTGTGAAGTTCATTTTCTTCAGTTAAGTTCAGAGTGAACAGTACTTACAACATCTGTCGGAGCGGCCGTGGCGCGGCTGATGCGTTTTACATCTAGCACTTTTTGGTGATGTATTTTACATCATCTGTTGCAGATGATATTAGGGTCCCACTTCAGATTAACATTGTCTGTCTTGTCAAGCTTCAGCCTCATCGCCGTACACCATAGCGGAGCTGCTCCAACGACAGAACCGTCCATCACAGCGGAGCAGTACCCTCGGCCTCGTTTCCAGAGGCCTCGGATCTTCTTCCCCGCCTCCGACAGTCACACCAGCATCATCAGCATCCTCCACGTCCAACCCAATGATGCTGAGGTCCACAAGGCTATGCCAAAGAGGTTGTACACTCGTCGCATCACTTTGTTTCTCCATTCCTCTGTTCTTCCAATCCATGTGAGCCAAACACCCAAGTTGACTGAAATCTATGTTTCCAAATGCTCTGTTTTGCACGTGCATTCCTATCCTATTCCTGTGTTTTTCCTGTCCCTGCGTTTATAGAATCCTCCAATTCTAAGCAGCCCTTACAGATTTACTTCATTTTCAGATAGGCGTCAAAGAAAACTCTGTGTGTTATGTCCTGCTCCTGCCGTGCCGTCATCCACCCCTCCTGAGGTGCACCATCGACAGAAGCGTTCACTGCAGCAGAGATCCCCCCTGCAGACTTCCTTTCGCCGCCTCAGATCATCTTCCCCGTTGCCGGCAGCCACGCCAACTGCATTACCATCATCGACTGAGCAGATGAACCTGAGGACTACACAGTTCCGGAAGAGAGGTCGCAGTCTTTCGTGTTTGCTTACGTTATACATCGGTTATTATTACCTGCTACTTTATCGTTCAAACTTGAGTTTTGAATTGCCCATGGGTCTCATATCGAGCCAGCAACGAATAGTATATGTCTACTATCTGGTTCATCTGGGGTCTTCTATGTGGTTCATGTTGGGTGGGCAACAAACAATAGATGATCCATTGTCTATCTTTTTAAACTGAAGCTATAATCTACCTGCTATCATTAGTTTTGGATCCATCCACTCGTTTGCTACCATCAGTCTTGATTTTTGCATGCACCCCTTAGGCCTTACAAAATCTAACTATTTTCTTTATTATGCATGTCAGATATTGTACACAATCGTACTGAACATGTAGAGAAAAAGAGAAGACCGTTGCGTGCGAATATAATGTCATGCAGACGCCGCTCCATGGTGGGCGAAGTGCCCCCCCTCCTGCATTTCCAGATTGTATTCCAGAGGAAGATAACTGTTCAGATGGAGATTCAGAAGGAGCCGACCACGCCTGTTTACCACCTGAGGTGTTTGCTCTAACCTGGCATGCTGATGTTGGTCATATCATGCATATGGCGCCTTGCATTGCTTACATTATACATCTTATATGTCATCAGCTTAGTTTAGATTTGCTTTGTGTGAATGCCACCTGTTTGGTTTCTATATCATACTCCCACCATTCCTAAATATTTGTCTTTTTAGAGATTTCAACAAGTGACTACATACATAACAAAATGAGTGAATCTACACTCTAAAATATGTCTATATACATCCGTATGTGGTAGTCCATTTGAAATCTCTAAAAAGACAAATATTTAGGAACGGAGGGAGTATATGGGAATTATGCAATGCCATCTTCTTTAGCCAGGCATCATATACGTGAATCATGCAATGCCATCCTGTTTAGCCAGTCATCGTATATGTGAATTGTATTGTGCCATATTTTTTTCCATAATGTATTCCATTTGTCAACAATGTTTATACATTCATCTACTCTTCCTGTGCATCAGCCATTTGAGTCGGTCATGGGAAAATCTGGAGCGAAAACAAGGTCTTCTGAGCAGATAATGCTACCTATCGATGCAGATTTCTTGCTGGTTACAGATAGCTCCTCAGAGGAGGATTCAGAGAGAGATGACCAGTCGTATTCCCCCCCGAGGTGCATGCTCTAACTTGGCTGGGTTATATTGCTCATATCATGCATATGGTGTCTTGCATTGCCATGCCATCTGCTTAGATTAGACATGCTTTGTGTGAATGCCTCCTGTTTGCTTTCTATACCAGATATGTGAATTATGCAATGCCATGTTTTTCATCCAATTATCATATATGTGAATTATGCACCGCCATGGAGCCAGGCATCATATATGTGAATTATCTCATGCCATCTTTTTTTCATTACGTATTCCATTTGTCGACAATCTGTGTATATTGAAATACTCTTCATGTGTATCAGCCATTTGAGCCGGTTATGGAAAAATCTGGAGTGAAAACAAGGTCTTCAGAGCAGGCAATGGTACCTGTTGAAGCATATATCTCGATGGTTACAGGGAGCTCCTCAGAGGAGGATTCAGATACAGATGCCCAGTCCTATATCCCACCTGAGGTGTATGCTCTAAGTTGCAATGTTTATATTTCTCATATGATGCATATGGTGTCTTGCATTGCTTAGTTTAGACATCATATGCACAATATTGAATTCTATCTGCTTAGTTTAGAGATCATACATGCGAGTGCCAGCTGCTTAGTATATGAATCAATTATGTCAATTATATCATGCCATCCTGTATACTTAGACAACATGTATGTGAATTATTTCATCCCAACCTATTTTAGAAAGACATCATATAGTTTTGTCATGTCATCCTATTTAGGTACTCATCATATGTTGAATTATGCCATTATATGCTGTTAAGTTATCCATCATATATCTGAAACTGTGTCATGCTATCCTGTTTAGTTAGGCATCATATATGTGAAATTGTGTCATGCTGTCTTGTTTGGTTAGACAACATATATGTGAATTACCACATCTGTCTATCATACAATGTTTGTACGTTCAATTTCTTTTCTTGTTTATCAGCCATTTGAATTGGAGGGGGTGATGGCAGTATCTAAGGGAGCAAAAACATGTTCTTCACAAAAGATAGTGCTACCCGTCGATGCAGATAGAACCATGGTTGTACTGGCCCACAAACTAGCCCCACCACACATAACCGAGACTCTTCTAGATTGCACACTTACACCATTGGGCAGAGAACCAGCTACAACCCATCTAACCGCAACCCCAGCGGATAGTAACCCACTTATAGTTGACAAAGCACCATGTCCACCACAGAGTACCCCCACACGAGCAGTTTGTAAAGCTACTGCAGTGCCCAAAGCACGAAGACCACCACAGCTAACCCAAACTCCACGTTTAAAGCAGAAGAGCAACTGTTCTCAGGTCAGATTCCGTAGCTATGGTCCATACTCCTTTGCTGTTGCATCACTGTATTTACTCATACCAACTACTTTAGAATTTGAAGGATCCAATTGAAACTCCAATGGCGCAACAGGTATGTTTTAAACCTATTTCTTTAACTGGATTGCTGTTCTAACTTGTTGCTCTATGTTGATTTCAGTTTAAGTTGTATAAACAGTTATGTTCTCATGTGATGCACATTACAAGTGCTGCCAATGCTGTGTAGTTTCTCACACTTATATTCTGTCTATGCTGCTGTGTCTTAAAAATATATGAGATGAACTATGTCTCTATCTTGATTAGGGAACATAAACTAGAATGATATGGACAATACAATGACCATAGTACATAGATATATGTTTGTTTCATGCTGTTATCCTGTCCACCTTACTACTGAACCGGTTTACCAAAATGAGTTTCGTATACTACAAGCTAAACCTGTGATGTGTCTGCTTGTTTCTCTTGTAGTATGCAAACAGAATATTGGAGAAGAGCACCCCACTATGCAATGGTAGAGAAAGTAATGCAGATAAGGTTCAAGATAGTGAGACAACCCTGTTGGTCTCCAAGAAAGGTGATAAAAACGATCTTGTAGACAGTGAGAAAACCCCACAGTCCTGCGTTGATGTAGTGTTCGAGTTACTGGCCAGTACCGCTGGCACAACCTCTTCGAACTTGCTGCCTGAATCACTTCGGATTCTTCAGTCTCAGCTACAAACTGAAAGGCATCAGTCAGCTGTGCTGCGGCAAGAAGCCGAAGGACTAAGGAAGTCCCTGCAGAATTCAGATGCGTACTTTCTTGTGCAACAGCAAGCGCTGGAGGATTTAAGCGCCAAACAAGAGAAAGTTAATAAGCTTGCTAAGCATCTTGCTAGCATTATGGGTACCCAGGATATTGTTTCTTGAAATCTTCTGAAGTGGTTTCAGTTCTAGACTTATTTTGCTGCGGCGTTTATATGCTGCTTGTTCCCTATATTTGCACTAGTGGCGAACTTTGATGCCCAGTGGATGTAATATGTGTAATAGCCGGGATAGCCTAGCATAAGTTGCTTGCTTATTTATTTCCTTGTTGTCTTGTTTATTTGTTTGCTTGTAGTCAGTGCAGTTCTTTTTCCGCGGTTTGCTAGTGGCTGCAATAACCTATTTTTTAAAACTAGGCCACAATAACCATGGGCTAATATTTACTGTAGTCACACTGGGCCTCCTATGGGCCGTAGAAATAGTGGGCCTTCTACGGGCCGTAGAAACAATAGGCCTTCTACCTGCCGTAGAAACAATGGGCCTTCTACGGGCCGTAGAAACAATGGGCCTTCTACGGGCCGTATCATCAATGGGCCTTATACGGGCCGTATGATCGATTGGCCAAACATGGGCCAATAATAGGCCGCATTATGGCCGTAAACGGGCTAGAGTTGGAATCGTCTGTTCATGGGCCGACCATAATGGGCCATCGTTAATAGGCCGTATTTGATGGTGCTATGAAAACGGCCCGACGTATTCACGGACCACAAACGGGCCGACTGTAACCACGGGCTGAATTTGGCCCACAAGCAGAAAATGACAGTAACGGGCCGTAAGTAAACGAATGCTGGAAATGAGCCCAAGAATAAATGGGCTCTGAGAAGGCCGAAAGATAACATGGGCTGGAAACGGCCCAACGGAATAACAGGCCGTTAATGGGTATAAAGTGATACACTGTTCATTACGGGCCAGTTTCACCACGGGCCATTAATGGGTGTAAAGTGATACACTGTTCATTACGGGCCAGTTTCACCACGGGCCGTTAATAGGCCAAGAGTTACATAGGGCCTCATATGGGCCGAAAGACGTCATGGGCCATACATGGGCCAGAAGTGAAACGGGCTGGAATCATATTGGATGGCCCAGATGACGCTACTGGGCCTAATTCGGATAGGGCGTAATGGGCCTTGGGTTAGCGGGCTGTAAATGGGCTATATGCGGACAGGCCGTTAACATGCTTTCCATGGGCCGGCCCGCCACCTTTTGACCAAGCCAAACGGGCCGGCCTTTTCACGGGAATGGGCCTCTGTTGGGCTGTGCCACGTGTCGACGTATCATAGGCGCCTTCTGTCCAATGAGTGGATGACATCTGTCCCAACGATGAGCCGACACGTGTTTCCTCCAGCCAATGATGATTTTACACGTGGAAAATCCCCATTGGTCGGGGCTGTTAACGGGTTATCGGATCCAAAACCCGACCCGATAGCTTAACGGCGTTCCGTTACGGTGGATGCCACGTGTCGGTCACCCTTGACGAAAGCACTTCTGTGACGCGCGATTTATCGTCATGGAAGTGGACACTTCCGTGATGATAATTTTGGTAATGTCATGGAACACTTCTACGACAACACATGTATGACTATCTTGATTCTGTCATAAATTTGTCATGGATGTACATGCATGACAAAAAACGCGACCTACTGTGACAAACACGTATCATCACGGAAGTGTATTTTTTTTGTAGTGTAATTATCACTAAGAGGTAGCGATAGTCGTAGAAGCAATAGTTGGCGAGACGACAACGACGTTGCGATGGAGATCAAGGTGTCAAGCCGGTGACGTTGGAGATCATGACGGTGCTTTAGTGATGGAGATCAACCATATCATGTCACATATTTTGATTGCATGTGATGTTTATCTTTTATGCATCTTATTTTGCTTAGTAGGGCGGTAGCATTATAAGATGATCCCTCACTAAATTTCAAGGTATAAGTGTTCTCCCTGAGTATGGACCGTTGCTACAGTTCATCATGCCGAGACACCACGTGATGATCGGGTGTGATAAGCTCTACATTCACATACAACGGGTGCAAGCCAGTTTTGCACTTGCAGAATACTGGGGTTAAACTTGACGAGCCTAGCATATGCGGATATGGCCTCGGAACACTGAGATCGAAAGATCGAACGTGAATCATATAGTAGATATGATCAACACAGAGATGTTCACCATTGAAAACTACTCCATCTCACGTAATGATCGGACATGGTTTCGTTGATATGGATCACGTGATCATTTAGATGACTAGAGGGATGTCTATCTAAGTGGGAGTTCTTAAGTAATATGATTAATTGAACTTTAATTTATCATGAGCTTAGTCCTGATAGTTTTTGCATATCTATGTTGTTGTAGATTAATGGCCCGTGCTACCATTCCCTAGAATTTTAATGCGTTCCTAGAGAAAGCTAAGTTGAAAGATGATGGTAGCAACTACACGGACTGGGTCCGTAACTTGAGGATTATCCTCATTGCTGCACAGAAGAATTACGTCTTGGAAGCACCGCTAGGTGCAAGCCCGCTGCAGGAGCAACTCCGGACGTTATGAACGTCTGGTAGACTAAAGATGATGACTACTCGATAGTTCAGTGTGCCATGCTTTACCGCTTAGAATCGGGACTTCAAAGACGTTTTGAATGTCATGGAGCATATGAGATGTTCCAGGAGTTGAAGTTAATATTTCAAGAAAATGCCCGAGTTGACAGATATGAAGTCTCCAACAAGTTCTATAGCTGCAAGATGGAGGAGAATAATTCTGTCGGTGAACACATACTCAGAATGTCTGGGTACCATAACCACTGATGATAGTGTCATTGACAGAGTTCTTCAATCACTGCCACCAAGCTATAAAGGCTTCGTGATGAACTATTACATGCAAGGGATGGAAAATACAATTCCCGAGCTCTTCGCGATGCTAAAGGCTGCGGAGGTAGAAATCAAGAAGGAGCATCAAGTGTTGATGGTTAACAAGATCACTAGTTTCATGAGAAGGGCAAAGGGAAGAAGGGGAACTTCAAGAGAATAGCAAGCAAGTTGCTGCTCAAGGGAAGAAGCCCAAGTCTGGACCTAAGCCTGAAACTGAGTGCTTCTACTGCAAAGGGACTAGTCACTGGAAGCGGTACTGCCCCAAGTATTTGGCGGATAAGAAGGATGGCAAACTGAAAGGTATATTCGATATACATGTTATTGATGCATACCTTACTAATGCTCGTAGCAGCGCATGGGTATTTGATACTGATTCTGTTGCTCATATTTGCAACTCGAAACAGGGGCTACAGATTAAACGGGGATTGGCTAAGGACGAGGTGACGATGCGCGTCAGAAATGGTTCCAAGGTCGATGTGATCACTGTCGGCACGCTACCTCTACATCTACCTTCGGGATTAGTTTTAGACCTGAATAATTGTTATTTGGTGCCAGCGTTGAGCATGAACATCATTTCTGGATCTTGTTTGATGCGAGATGGTTATTCATTTAAATCAGAGAATAATGGTTGTTCCATTTATATGAGTAATATCTTTTATGGTCATGCACCCTTGATGAGTGGTCTATTTTTGTTGAATCTCGATCGTAGTGATATACATATTCATAATATTGAAGCCAAAAGATGCAAAGTTAATAATGATAGTGCAACTTATTTGTGGCACTGTCGTTTATGTCATATTGGTGTAAAGCGCATGTAACATCCCAAATTTTCAATTGGAATGTTATACATAGATCATTCATGCATATCATATTTTCATTGCATATTTGCTTTGCGATCCTCGAAATTCTACGCAACTCAAGGACCCAGGAGAGAGTTGGGGATTTCACCGTTTTCATATTTGAATTTTATGAAATATCGAAACGAGGATCATTTGTTTTAATTATTTTTCTCTCCAAAAATATTTCATATTAAAATATAAGAGAGGAGATAATATGACTTCTCCAAAATAAATGAAATATGGGAGGAGAAATATTAAAAACAAATAAACATTTTTATTTGGATTTTATTGCTATTTTATTTGAATTAGGAAAATATGCGTTTTTCAAAATTGCATAAGAGTCCTAAATAAATGTTCACCTTGTCCGGTAGATTTTTAGAGGACGGCAAAAATTTATTTCGGGATTTTTTGGAGTCCGTTTAGTATCTCCGTTCTTTGTTTTTCTGTGACATGTTTTTTTTAAAAGAGAGCACCACCTTACCGGGCCGTGTCTGACCTGGACTCCGACCCGGCCGGCCCTTATAAGCCGTGCCCCCGCGACCCCCCAGCCCACAAGCCCGCGCCGCGCCAACCCTAGCCCGGCCGAGCGCCCCCGCCGCCAGCCTCGCGCCGCCGCCGCGCCGCGTCGCAGCCGCCGCTGCCGCCCTGTTCCGCCGCCGATTCCGCTCGCCGCCCGCCGCCAACCCGCCGGAGCCGCCGCCCCGCCCGCCGGACCCCGCCGCCGAGGTAGCCGCCGCCGCCGGGTTTGGTTAGAAAACCGATCTGTTTTTTTAGTAAACCCTAGTTTCATTTTTTTTATAGATCGGTTTTGTTCGGGTTTTTTTTTCTCGGTTCGGTTAAATAACGGACGTTCATCCGTACGTTTGTTTTAACGAACGCCGTTCACCCATTAGCAGCAGACAGCGAACGTTCGTTCGTTAGCCTGTTCCTCAGTTTTCCTTTTTCCAGGGTTTTTCCGCGATTATTTTCGATCGCGATTTCTAATCCGATTTTCGTTTTAGTTTATCTTTTCGCTCGTTTATCAGAATCAGAAGATTCAAGCGCCTAGATCTTCATCTCGAAGCCCTCTTTCTGTTTAACCAAATTGAACAAGATTTTGGTACTGTAAAATTTGACTTTAGTCCAGAGTAGTAATCGGATCTTGTTTCTTTCGCAGTTTGAGTTTCGTTGCTCCGTTTGATTTGATTCTTTTTGCAAACCAGAGTTCTTCAGTTGAACTTTCTGGTTAGATCTTCTTATTTGAGTTTTACCCGTGCATCTTTGATTAATTTCTTATGTATGCTTTTGTTTGTTTGCGATAGAATTCCCGGAGTGCGAAGCGTGCTACTACGAGTCACTAGGTTTTGCAGATCGTCAGCAAGGCAAGTAACACATTGATCATACTCTTTCATACCCAGTTTTTATGCATTAGTACCAATCCTTAAACACTTCATGATTAGGATGTGATTAACTTGTGGGTATTGGGAAGTAGATGATGAAGCAGAACCTATTGCCCTGTTTATCATCAAACCCTTGGGAGTTACTTCAACGTTATGCTTATATTGCTATGCTATGCTCGTAGACGTGGTTTGGGTGAGTGAATCCATGACAGATGTGAGATTGTTAATTAATGGTTAACTTAAGGTGGCAACTTTAATACACATCTGGGTGGATTGCTTGTGGGCACCTGGAGAATCCAGTGTTGTCCTAGGATATCCCGGAGTACCCGTGTGATCATCCTACGGTCCGCCACCCAGGCTCAAAGGGATCATAAGGTTATTCATGCTAGAAACTTCCGTGTGCAGCCACAAGCTATTATGGGCTCTAGCATAGTTGAGTATGTTGCATGACCTCTTCCAGTGGTAGGCTAGCAGATGTAGGGGATGTAGGTTGGTACTGTCTACCCAGGGTTAGAGTTAATGCTTCTGAAAGACTGTGTCTCGGTCATCCGTTTCTCAAACACCATGTAGTGTGAGAAATCCAACGGAGGAGATCGAGTCTTGTGGGGATAAGTGCGCAAACCTCTGTAGAGTGTATAAACTAATCATGGTTAGCCGTGTCCCTGGTTATGGACATCTTGAGTATCTGGTTCTTGGATTATCATATGGATCTCATCACTCTAAATTAATTTGTTGGGTTGTTAATGATTACTTTAATTAGGATTGAGTTGGAGGAACCTTCTCAATGATGTTTCAACTACCATGATAGTTAAATAAAATATATTCCTTTGTTGTAGGAAAAAATTGGCTTTTCGCAAAACATATTAACCTTACAACCTCCACCAGCCATATATGCATATAGTGATAGCCTTTATGTGTTCATATTCTACTGTGTTACTATGCCAGCATATTCCATGTGCTGACCCGTTTTCGGGCTGCAACGTATCATGTTGCAGACTTTTCAGACGAAGAGTAAGGTTCGCTAGGCCGTTGTCATGCACTCAGCTATGTCGTTGGAGTTGATGGATTCACTTTATCTTCCAAGTCTTCCGCTGTTATCTTATTTAGATGGCCTTAAGCCATATTTATTGTAATAATTTCTCTTTGGAGACTATCGATGTAATAAGTGTGTGATTGCTACTCTGTTATAAATCCTTCAAGTACTGTGTGTGTCAGCATTATCGATCCAGGGATGACACTGAAGCATAGAGACTTGACCGTCTAAGGTCGGGTCGCTACAAGATGGTATCAGAGCACACGCTGAATGTAGGACACGACTACCAAGAAAAGCCATAGGTCACTCTTCTCTACTCATTTCTGACTCCTCTCCATTTTCTACTCTTTAGGATGGCAGACTCGAGGAACAAGTTTGCACAACCGGATGAAGATACACCTTTTGGACGACACTTGAAGGAAGTCACTAGATACCTGAACATCGGAACACCAAGCTTCATCGGCACCTACACCGCCACTTTACCAAAAGAGGAGCGTTGGATGATTCGAGTTCAAGTTCCAGGAAGGACGTTCACGCCAGCCACTGAGCCCATAGAGTTTTCCTTTGATGCACCAACCTGGAGTCTAGGCAAGAGCATGGCATCCCACATTTGCTATGGGACGTATTGGAGAAGTCTACAAACATGAGTTAAAAGACACTATCTATCAGATATGTGGGCGCCGGGACGAGCAATGGGAGATGATCAGCAACCAGAAGGACATGTCCATTGCAGCTTTCATCCAGGAGTTAAACCAGCACATTCGATGCCAGGAGAACCAGATGTGCGCAGGCATGATAGATTTGAAGAAGGCAATGACCAGGATCACGGAGCTAGAAGAGGAACTCAAGTCTACACGGGACGGATACGAGGAGGAAATCACCATACTAGTGCAAAAGAATGACGCCTGACAAGGAAGCTAGGAGTATTCATGGGAGACCCCGCGCCAGGAGGAGAAGATGACGATTCCACTTGTCCGGAGAACTATATCATCATCGACGACACCAACTCCGACCCCGACGGCAGTGATGATGATTATGAAGACGAAGCTAGAGCAGATATCATGGAGTCTTCCACCGATCAAAATTTCTAGTAGACCACCATATGATCAAGTAGTATTCCCCCCCCCCCATGTATATAGTATAGTCTGAGCACTGTAACGATAGTTAGATCGATTGTATGCCCTTGCTTGATTGATTGAGTGATATGATATGATTGTGTTTGTCTCATGTGCATATGGGTAGTGTCTTCTCACTAGACCTCATTCTATTCTAATCTCTTCCCTCTAAACCCATCAGATGCCTCCGAGACATGATACCGGATTTGTCTTCCCACCGGAGCTCGCTCAGTTGATCCAGCAACAGAATGCCTTGATGCAGTTGCTAGTTCGGAACCAAGGCAACAACAACAACCCACCGCCACCACCTCCAGTTGACAACTTAGCCCGTTTTCTGAGGTTGCAGCCGCCGGTGTTTTCCAGTAGCACCGAGCCAATAGTTGCTGATGACTGGCTGCGCAGGATTGGAAGGGAGTTGACCACCGCAGGTTGCACAGATGCTGAGAAGGTGCGTTTTGCCGCACATCAATTGGATGGACCAGCAGCCTCATGGTGGGAGAATTACTTAGCCACTTTTCCTATAGCCAATATCACATGGGATCAGTTTCAGCAAGCATTCCGCACAGCCCATGTCTCAACTGGAGCAATGAGCATGAAGAAGCGTGAGTTTCGCAACTTGCGCCAGGGAAATCGTACTGTGGCTCAGTACGTAGATGAGTTTAGTAAGCTATCTCGTTATGCCCCTGATGATGTGGCCACAGATGCTGCGAAGCAGGAGAAGTTTATGGAAGGGCTGAATGATGAGATGAGTATGCAGTTAATGGTGGAAACCTTTAACAACTACTAGGAGTTGGTAGATAAGGCTCTTATGATTGAAGGGAAGCAGCAGCAGATAGAGAGCCGCAACAGGAAGTATGGACAAGGGAAGTACAATTCAGGAGCTCAGCAGAAGCCTTGCTTTACCCCGAACACGGGAGGACTTACCCATAACCATGGAGGCCACACTCACAATGGAGGAAGTTCTCATAATCATAATGGCCCAAAGAATGGGAATGGGAATGGAGCAAGCAGCAATCAAAACCTCTCAAATCCAGCCATACCCGCCAAGAAGGACCTAAGTCACATTACTTGTTTCAAGTGCGGGAAGACTGGACATTACGCCACTGAGTGCCTTGAGGCGAAGAATGAAAACGGCAATGGAAGCTCTGGGAAGAAGCCCAACCCTTTCAGTAGGGGACAAGTGAACCACGTGAACGTGGAGGAGGTTGAAAAGCAGCCAGATGCAGTTATTGGTAAGTTTTTGGTTAAGTCTTTTACCGCTCTCGTTCTTTTTGATACTGGTGCATCACATTCATACATTTCAAGGGGATTTGTGGACAAGTTTAAGTTACCCACCCTAGCCATTAGGACACCTTTGCTAGTGAGCTCACCCGGTGCAGAGTATATGGCCAGCCGATGGTGCGACCGGTTACCCTTAACCATTGGCAACCATGTTTTCCCCTCAGACCTAATAATTTTGGAATCACAAGGGTTGTATGTGATACTGGGAATGGATTGGCTATCGAAGTATGGAGGAAACATTGATTGCGCTAGCAAGTCAATTCTGCTCACTACCCCAGAGGGAAAACGGATCAAGTATGTTTCCACGCATGCGCCGAGGAGGACCCAAATAAATTCTCTCACGGGAGTTGTTCAGGAGGAAGTGCCAGTAGTGAAGGATTACCCAGATGTTTTTCCAGAGGAGTTACCAGGCATGCCGCCAGATCGAGACATTGAGTTCTTGATAGAACTATGGCCAGGCACCGGACCTATATCAAAGAGACCCTACCGGATGCCCGCAAATGATCTAGAGGAGATCAAGAAGCAGATTAAGGAGTTATTGGAGAAGGGTTACATCCAACAAAGTTCATCACCATGGGGAGCCCCAGTGCTCTTGGTTGAGAAGAAGGATGGATCATTGAGAATGGTTATAGATTATCGTGTGCTGAATGAAGTGACAATCAAGAACAAGTACCCGCTGCCTATGATCAATGATCTGTTTGACCAGCTGCAAGGATCTAAAGTGTTTTCGAAGATCGATCTGCGATCTGGATATCACCAGCTGAAGATTTGAGAAAAGGATATACCTAAGACAGCCTTCACCACAAGGTACGGGATTTACGAGTATACGGTTATGTCATTCGGATTGACTAATGCCCCTGCCTATTTCATGAGCATGATGAATAAGGCGTTCATGGAGTTCCTGGATAAGTTTGTTGTGGTGTTCATTGATGATATCTTGGTATACTCGAAGAATGAAGAGGAACACAAGGAGCATTTGCGTTTAGTCTCGAGAAGCTCAGGGAACATCAGTTATATGCCAAGTTCAGCAAGTGTGAATTTTGGCTGAAGGAAGTTGGATTCCTTGGATATGTTATATCAGGAGAAGGTATAGCAGTAGACCCCACCAAGGTTAAATCAGTCACCGATTGGTTATCACCCACCACAGTTGGGGAGATCCGCAGTTTTCTTGGAGTCGCAGGATATTACCGGAGATTTATTGAGAATTTCTCTAAAATTGCGAAGCCCATGACGGAGTTGTTGAAGAAGGACACTAAGTTCAAATGGACTGAAGAATGTGAAGCAAGTTTCCAGGAGTTGAAGAAACGTCTGACTATAGCCCCGATGCTGATTCTGCCGGATATATGCAAGGATTTCCAAGTGTATTGCAACGCATCTCGCTTAGGACTTGGCGGAGTGCTTATGCAGGACGGAAGAGTTGTTTCATATGCCTCACGTCAACTTCGACCGCATGAGTTAAATTATGCCACTCATGATTTGGAACTAGCAGCCGTCGTGCATGCGCTCATGACCTGGAGACACTTTCTTATTGGAAACCGTTGTGATGTGTACACGGATCATAAAAGTTTGAAGTACATATTCACACAGAAGGAGCTAAACCTCAGGCAGAGGAGATGGTTGGAACTTATAAAGGATTATGATATGAAGCTGCACTATCATCCAGGAAAGGCCAATGTCGTAGCAGACGCTTTGAGCCGGAAGGGTTATGCCAATACCCTCGTAAGTGGAGGTTTGCCAAAGGAGTTAGCCGAGGATCTCAGGGAATCTCGTTTGGAGATTGTTCCTAGAGGTTTTGTTGCAGCAATGGAAGTTCAGTCGACATTGTTGGGAAAGATTCGTGAAGCTCAGAAGGATGACAAGGAAATTGCTGAGATAAGAGAGAGGATGAGCAAAGGAAATGCCAAAGGTTTTCGTGAGGATGAGCACGACACCTTGTGGTTCGAGGACCGCATTTATGTGCCCAATAATGCAGAGATCAGGAAGCTGATACTTCAAGAAGCTCATGACTCACCATACTCGATACACTCCGGAAACACTAAGATGTATTTGGATTTGAAGGAGCATTTCTGGTGGACCGGAATGAAGAAGGATATTGCCGAGTATGTAGCCGTATGTGATGTGTGTCAGAGAGTGAAGGCAAATCATCAGAAGCCAGCAGGATTACTGCATCCTATGCCGATACCCGAATGGAAGTGGGATAAGCTTGGCATGGATTTTATTACCGGATTACCCAGGACCCGATCGGGCTATGATTCTATATGGGTAGTAGTTGATCGCTTGACCAAAGTGGCTCACTTTATCCCAGTGAAACCCACATATACAAGTGCAAAGTTGGCCAAGATATACATGACCAGGATCGTATGTCTGCATGGAGTTCCGAGGACCATCGTATCAGATAGAGGAACACAGTTTACTTCAAAGTTTTGGCATCAGTTGCACCAGACTTTGGGTACCAGGCTAGAGTTCAGTACAACTTTTCATCCACAGACAGATGGACAGACTGAGAGAGTCAATCAGATTCTGGAGGACATGTTGAGAGCTTGTGCGCTAGACTACAGGTCTAGTTGGGATGATAATTTGCCATAAGCAGAGTTCTCATACAACAATAGCTACCAGGCCAGTTTGAAGATGGCACCCTTCGAAGCCCTGTATGGAAGAAGGTGCAGAACACCGTTGATGTGGGATGAAGTTGGAGACCGTCAGTTGTTTAGACCGGATTTGATCAAAGAGTCTGAAGAGAAGGTTAAGTTGATTCGAGATAGACTGAAGGTAGCTCAGTCCAAGCAGAAGAGTTATGCAGACTCAAAACGTAAGGAGGTAGCCTATGAAATTGGAGACAGAGCATATCTGCGAGTGTCACCACTACGAGGAGTTAAACATTTTGGAGTTAAGGAAAAGTTAGCCCCGAGATTTGTAGGACCATACTCAGTTTTGGAACGCATGGGAGAGGTTGCCTACAAGTTGGAGTTACCTAAAGGACTCTCAGGAGTTCATGATGTGTTTCATGTTTCCCAGTTGAAGAAGTGTCATGCCCAGATGGCTGATATTCCTCTGAGAGATACAGTGCCCCTGGAAGCAATACAGTTGGATAGTGATTTGACATATGAGGAGAAACCTGTCAAGATTCTCGAGTTTGCCAGCCGGGTTACTCGCAGCAAAGTTATTAAGTTTTGCAAAGTTCAGTGGAGCCACCATACCGAGGATGAAGCCACCTGGGAAGGAGAGGATGATCTACGGAAAGACCACCCACACCTTTTTTCTAGCCAACCCGAATCTCGAGGGCGAGATTCATCTTAAGGGTGTAGGTTTGTAACATCCCAAATTTTCAATTTGGAATGTTATACATAGATCATTCATGCATATCATATTTTCATTGCATATTTGCTTTGCGATCCTCGAAATTCTACGCAACTCAAGGACCCATGGAGAGAGTTGGGGATTTCACCGTTTTCATATTTGAATTTTATCAAATATCGAAATGAGGATCATTTGTTTTAATTATTTTTCTCTCTAAAAAATTTTCATATTAAAATATAAGGGAGGAGATAATATGACTTCTCCAAAATAAATGAAATATGGGAGGAGAAATATTAAAAACAAATAAACATTTTTATTTGGATTTTATTGCTATTTTATTTGAATTAGGAAAAATATGCATTTTCCAAAATTGCATAAGAGTCCTAAATAAATGTTCACCTTGTCCGTTAGATTTTTATATGACGGGGAAAATTTATTTCAGGATTTTTGGAGTCCGTTTAGTATTTCTTTTCTTTGTTTTTCTGCCACATGTTTTCTTTTAAAAGAGAGCACCGCCTTACCAGGCCGTGTCCGACCTGGACTCCGACCTGGCCAGCCCTTATAAGCCGCGCCACCGCGACCCCCCAGCCCACCAGCCCGCGCCGCGCCAACCGTAGCCCCGCCGAGCAACGCCGCCGCGCCGCGTCGCAGCCGCTGCCGCCCCGTTCCGCCGCCGATTCCGCTCGCCGCCAACCCGCCCGCCGGACCCGGCCGCCGAGGTAGCCGCCGCCACCGCCGGTTTTCGTTAGAAAACCGATCTGTTTTTTAGTAAACCCTAGTTTCATTTTTTTTATAGATCAGTTTTGTTCGGGTTTTTTTCTCGGTTCGGTTAAATAACGGACGTTCGTCCGTATGTTTGTTTTAATGAACGCCGTTCACCCATTAGCAGCAGACAGCGAACGTTCGTTCGTTAGCCTGTTCCTCAGTTTTCCTTTTTCCAGGGTTTTTCCGCGATTATTTTCGATCGCGATTTCTGATCCGATTTTCGTTTTAGTTTATCTTTTCGCTCGTTTATCGGAATCAGGCGATTCAAGCGCCTAGATCTTCGTCTCGAATCCCTCTTTCTGTTTAACAAACTTGAACAAGATTTTGGTACTGTAAAATTTGACTTTAGTCCAGAGTAGTAATCGGATCTTGTTTCTTTCACAGTTTGAGTTTCGTTGCTCCGTTTGATTTGATTCTTTTTGCAAACCGGAGTTCTTCAGTTGAACTTTCTGGTTAGATCTTCTTATTTGAGTTTTACCCGTGCATCTTTGATTAATTTCTTATGTATGCTATTGTTTGTTTGTGATAGAATTCCCGGAGTGCGAAGCATGCTACTACGAGTCACTAGGTTTTGCAGATCGTCAGCAAGGCAAGTAACACATTGATCATACTCTTTCATACCCAGTTTTTATGCATTAGTACCAATCCTTAAACACTGCATGATTAGGATGTGATTAACTTGTGGGTATTGGGAAGTAGATGATGAGGCAGAACCTATTGCCCTGTTTATCATCAAACTCTTGGGAGTTACTTCAACGTTATGCTTATATTGCTATGCTATGCTCGTAGACGTGGTTTGGGTGAGTGAATCCATGACAGATGTGAGATTGTTAATTAATGGTTAACTTAAGGTGGCAACTTTAATACACATCTGGGTGGATTGCTTGTGGGCACCTGGAGAATCCAGTGTTGTCCTAGGATATCCCGGAGTACCCGTGTGATCATCCTACGGTCCGCCACCCAGGCTCAAAGGGATCATAAGGTTATTCATGCTAGAAACTTCCGTGTGCAGCCACAACCTATTATGGGCTCTAGCATAGTTGAGTATGTTGCATGACCTCTTCCGGTGGTAGGCTAGCAGATGTAGGCGATGTAGGTTGGTACTGTCTACCTAGGGTTAGAGTTAATGCTTATGAAAGACTGTGTCCCGGTCATCCGTTTCTCAAACACCATGTAGTGCGAGAAATCCAACGGAGGAGATCGAGTCTTGTGGGGATAAGTGCGCAAACCTCTGTAGAGTGTATAAACTAATCATGGTTAGCCGTGTCCCCGGTTATGGACATCTTGAGTATCTGGTTCTTGGATTATCATATGGATCTCATCACTCTAAATTAATTTGTTGGGTTTCTAATGATTACTTTAATTGGGATTGAGTTGGAGGAACCTTCTCAATGATGTTTCAACTACCATGATAGTTAAATAAAATATATTCCTTTGTTGTAGGAAAAAATTGGCTTTTCGCAAAACATATTAACCTTACAGCCTCCACCAGCCATATATGCATATAGTGATAGCCTTTATGTGTTCATATTCTACCGTGTTACTATGCCAGCATATTCCATGTGCTGACCCGTTTTCGGGCTGCAACGTATCATGTTGCAGACTTTTCAGACGAAGAGTAAGGTTCGCTAGGCCGTTCTCATGCACTCTGCTATGCCGTTGGAGTTGATGGACTCACTTTATCTTCCAAGCCTTCCGCTGTTATCTTATTTAGACGGCCTTAAGCCATATTTATTGTAATAAGTTCTCTTTGGAGACTATCGATGTAATAAGTGTGTGATTGCTACTCTGTTATAAATCCTTCGAGTATTGTGTGTGTCAGCATTACCGATCCAGGGATGACACTGAAGCACAGAGACTTGACCGTCTGAGGTCGGGTCGTTACAGCGCATGAAGAAACTCCATGCTGATGGGCTTTTGGAATCACTGGATGCTTGCGAACCATGCCTCATGGGCAAGATGACTAAGACTCCAATCTCCAGAACAATGGAGCGAGCCACCGACCTATTGGAAATAATACATACTGATGTATGCGGTCTGATGAGTGTTGAGGCTCGCGGCGGGTATCGTTATTTTCTGACCTTCACAGATGATTTGAGCAGATATGGGTATATCTACTTAATGAAACATAAGTCTGAAACATTTGAAAAGTTCAAAGAATTTTCAGAGTGAAGTAGAAAATCATCATAACAAGAAAATAAAGTTTCTACGATCTGATCGTGGAGGTGAATATTTGAGTTATGAGTTTGGTCTTCATTTGAAACAATGTGGAATAGTTTCACAGCTCACGCCACCTGGAACACCACATCTTAATGGTGTGTCCAAACGCCGTAACCGTACTTTATTAGATATGGTGCGATCTATGATATCTCTTACCAATTTACCGTTATCGTTTGGGGTTATGCTTTAGAGACGGCTGCATTCACGTTAAATAGGGCACCATCTAAACCCGTCGAGACGACGCCATATGAATTGTGGTTTGGCAAGAAACCTAAGTTGTCGTTTCTTAAAGTTTGGGGATGCGATGCTTATGTGAAAAAGCTTCAACCTGATAAGCTCGAACCCAAATCGGAGAAGTGCGTCTTCATAGGATACCCAAAGGAAACTATTGGGTACACTTTCTATCACAGATCTGAAGGCAAGATATTCGTTGCTAAGAATGGATCCTTTCTACAGAAGGAGTTTTCTCGAAAAAAGTGAGTGGGAGGAAAGTAGAACTTGATGAGGTAATTGTACCTTCTCCCTAATTGGAAAGTAGCTCATCACAAAAAACCGTTCCCGTGATGCCTGCACCAACTACTGAGGAAGCTAATGATAATGATCATGAAACTTCGGACCAAGTTACTACCGAACCTTGTAGGTCAACCAGAGCACGTTCCGCACCAGAGTGGTACGATAATCCTGTTCTGGAAGTCATGTTACTAGACCATGACGAACCTACAAACTATGAGGAAGCGATGATGAGCCCAGATTCCGTGAAATGGCTTGGGGCCATGAAATCTGAGATGGGATCCATGTATGAGAACAAAGTATGCACTTTGATTGACTTGCCCGATGATCGGCGAGCCATTGAGAATAAATGGATCTTCAAGAGGAAGATGAACGCTGATAGTAGTGTTACTATCTACAAAGCTCGAATTGTCGCAAAAGGTTTTCGACAAGTTCAAGGCGTTGACTACGATGAGATTTTCTCACTCGCATCGATGCTTAAAGTCTGTCCGAATCATGTTAGCAATTTCCGCATTTTATGAACTCTGGCAAATGGATGTCAAAACGGCATTCCTTAATGGATTTATTAAAGAAGAGTTGTATATGATGCAACCAGAAGGTTTTCTCAATCCTAAAGGTGCTAACAAAGTGTGCAAGCTCCAGCGATCCATCTATGGACTGGTGCAAGCATCTCGGAGTTGGAATATACACTTTGATGAGTTGATCAAAGCATATAGTTTTACACAAACTTGCGGTGAAGCCTGTATTTACAAGAAAGTGAGTGGGAGCACTACAGCCTTTCTGATAAGTATATGTGAATGACATATTGTTGATCGGAAATAATGTAGAATTTTCTGGAAAGCATAAAGGAGTGTTTGAATGGAGTTTTTCAAAGAAAGACCCCAGTGAAGCTACTTACATATTGGGCATCAAGATCTATAAAGATAGATCAAGACGCTTGATAAGACTTCCGATGAGTGCATACCTTGATAAGATTTTGAAGGAGTTCAAAATGGATCAGTCAAAGAAGGAGTTCTTGCTAGAGTTGTAAGGTATGAAGTTGAGTAAGACTCAAAACCTGACCACGGTAGAAGATAGAGAGAGAATGAAAGCCATTCCCTATGCCTCAGCCGTAGGGTCTATAAAGTATGCCATGCTATATACCAGACCTATTGTATACCTTGCCATGAGTTTGGCAAAGGGGTACAATATTGATCCAGGAGTAGATCACTAGACATCAGTCAAAATTATTCTTAGAGGACTAAGGAAATATTTCTCGGTTATGGAGGTGGTAAAAAGTTCATCGTAAAGAGTTACGTTGATGCAAGCTTTAACACCGATCTGGATGACTCTAAGTCTCAATCGAGATACATATTGAAAGTGGGAGCAATTAGCTAGAGTAGCTCCATGCAGAGCATTGTAGACATAGAAATTTGCAAAATACATACGGATCTGAATGTGGTAGACTCGTTGACTAAACTTTTCTCACAAGCAAAACATGATCACACTTTAGTACTCTTTGGGTGTTAATCACATGGCGATGTGAACTAGATTATTGGCTCTAGTAAACCCTTTGGGTGTTGGTCACATGGCGATGTGAACTATAGGTGTTAATCACATGGTGATGTGAACTATTGGTGTTAAATCACATGGCGATGTGAACTAGATTATTGACTCTAGTGCAAGTGGGAGACTGAAGGAAATATGCCCTAGAGGCAATAATAAAGTTGTTATTTTATATTTCCTTAGATCATGATAAATGTTTATTATTCATGCTAGAATTGAATTAACCGGAAACTTGATACATGAATGCATAAATAGACAAAAACAAAGTGTCCCTAGTATGCCTCTACTTGACTAGCTCGTTAATCAAAGATGGTTAAGTTTCCTAACCATAGACATGTGTTGTCATTTGATGAACGGGATCACATCATTTGGAGAATGATGTGATGGACATGACCCATCCGTTAGCTTAGCATAATGATCGTTAAGTTTTATTGCTATTGCTTTCTTCATGACTTATACATATTCCTCTGACTATGAGATTATGCAACTCCCGAATACCGGAGGAACACCTTGTGTCCTATCAAACGTCACAATTTAACTGGGTGATTATAAAGATGCTCTACAGGTGTCTCCAAAGGTGTTTGTTGGGTTGGCATAGATCGAGATTAGGATTTGTCACTCCAAGTATCGGAGAGGTATCTCTGGGCCCTCTCGGTAATGCTCATCATGATCAGCCTTGCAAGCAATGGAACTAATGTGTTAGTTGCGGGATGATGCATTGTGGAATGAGTAAAGAGACTTGCCGGTAACGAGATTGAACTAGGTATGATACCGACGATCGAATCTTGGGCAAGTAACATACCGATGACAAAGGAAATGACGTATGTTGTTATGCGGTTTGACCGATAAAGATCTTCGTAGAATATGTAGGAACCAATATGAGCATCCAGGTTCCGCTATTGGTTATTGACCGGAGATGTGTCTCGGTCATGTCTACATTGTTCTCGAACCCGTATGGTCCGCACGCTTAACGTTCGATGACGGTTTGTATTATGAGTTGTGTGTTTTGGTGACCGAAGTTTGTTCGGAGTCGCAGATGAGATCGCGGACATGACGAGGAGTCTCGAAATGGTCGAGATATATTGGAAGGTTATATACGGACAGCGGAATGGTTCCGAAGAGGTTCGGGGATTTTTTGGAGTACCGGGAGGTTACCGGAACCCCCCAGGAAAGTTAATGGGCCTCATGGGCCATAGTGGAGAGAGAGAGGCAGGCCACAAGAGGTGGCATGCACCTCCCCCTGCCCAATCCAAATTGGACAAGGGGTGGGGGCGCGGCCCCCCTTTCCTTCTCCCTCTCCCCTCTTTCCCCTTTCCACTCTCCGTTGGAAGGAAGGGGGGCGAATCCTACTAGGAGTGGAGTCCTAGTAGGACTCTCCCCATGGTGCGCCACCCCTAGGGCCGGCCACCTCCTCCTCCCCTCCTTTATATACGGGGTCGGGGGAACCCCAAAGGCACAACAATTGTTCCAAGCCGTGTGCGGTGTCTCTCTCCACAATTTGCTCCTCCGGTCATATTCACGTAGTGCTTAGGCGAAGCCCTGCGCGGAACGCATCACCATCTCCGTCACCACGCCGTCATGCTAACGAAACTCTCCCCCGGCCCTCTGCTGGATCAAGAGTTCGAGGGATGTCATCAAGCTGAACGTGTGCTGAACTCGGAGGTGCTGTATGTTCGGTACTAGATCGGTTGGATCGTGAAGACGTTCGACTACACCAACCGCGTTAACCTAACGCTTCCGCTTTCGATCTACGAGGGTACGTAGACACACTCTCCCCCTCTCATTGTTATGCATCTTCTAGATAGATCTTGCGTGATCGTAGGATTTTTTTTGAAATTGCATGCTACGTTCCCCAACAAGAACAACAATTATTCTCCGACTTAAATGAATAGCCGTATCGCAATAAACATGATCCAATCATATTCATGCTCAACGCAAACACCAAATAACATTTATTTTGGTCCAACACTAATCTCGAAGGTAGAGGGAGTGTGCGATGGTGATCTTATCGACCTTGGAATCACTTCCAACAAATCGTCACCTCGCCCTTAACTAGTCTTTGTTCATTTTGCAATTCCCATTTCGAGTTACTAATCTTAGCAACTAAACCGGTATCATATACCCTGGGGTTACTATGAACACTAGTAAAGTACACATCAATAACATGTATATCAAATATACCTTTGTTCACTTTGCCATCCTTCTTATCCGCCAAGTATTTGGGGTAGTTCACTTCCAATGACCATTCCCTTTGCAGTAGAAGCACTCAGTTTTAGGCTTAGGTCTAGCTTTGGGTTTCTTCACGGGAGTGGCAACTTGCTTGCCATTCTTTCTTGAAGTTCCATTTCTTTCCCATTGCCCCTTTTCTTGAAACTAGTGGTCTTGTTAACCATCAACACTTGATGCTCTTTCTTGATTTCTACCTTCGCTGATTTTAGCATCGCAAAGAGCTCGGGAATCGTTTTCGTCATCCCTTGCATATTATAGTTCATCACGAAGTTCCAGTAACTTGGTGATAGTGACTAGAGAACTCTGTCAATCACTGTCTTATCTGGAAGATTAACTCCCACTTGATTCAAGCGATTGTAGTACTCAGACATTCTGAGCACATGCTCACTGGTTGAGCTATTCTCGCCCATCTTGTAGGCAAAGCACTTCTCAGAGGTATCATACCTCTCGACTCGGGCATGAGTCTGAAATACCTATTTCAGCTCTTGGAACATCTTATATGCTCCATGGCGTTCAAAACATTTTTGAAGTCCCGGTTCTAAGCCGTAAAGCATGGTGCACTAAACTATCAAGTAGTCATCACATCAAGCTTGCCAAACGTTCATAACGTCTGCATCTGCTCCTGCAATAGGTCCGTCACCTAGCGGTGCATGAAGGACATAATTCTTCTGTGCAGCAATGAGGATAATCCTCAGATCATGGACCCAGTCTGCATCATTGCTACTATCATATTTAAACTTATTTTTTCTCTAGGAACATATAAAAAATAAACGGGGAGCTACATCGCAAGCTATTGATCTACAACATAGATATGCAAATACTATCAGGACTAAGTTCATGATAAATTAAGTTCAATTAATCATATTACTTAAGATCTCCCACTTAGATAGATATCCCTCAAGTCATCTAAATGATACGTGATCCAAATCAACTAAACCATGTCCGATCATCACGTGCGATGGAGTAGTCATCAATGGTGAACATCTCTATGTTGATCATATCTACTATATGATTCACGTTCGACCTTTCGGTCTCCAGTGTTCCGAGGCCATGTCTGTACATGCTAGGATCGTCAAGTTTAACCCGAGTATTCCGCATGTGCAAAACTGTCTTGCACCCGTTGTATGTGAACGTAGAGCCTATCACACCCGATCAAAACCTGGTGTCTCAGCACGAAGAGCTTTCGCAACGGTGCATACTCAGGGAGAACACTTATACCTTGAAATTTAGTTAAGGGATCATCTTATAATGCTACCACCGTACAAAGAAAAATAAGATGTATAAAAGATAAACATCACATGCAATCAAAATATGTGACATGATATGGCCATCATCATCTTGTGCCTTTGATCTCCATCTCCAAACCACCGTCATGATCTCCATCGTCACCGGCTTGACACTTTGATCTCCATCATAGCGTCGTGGTCGTCTCGCCAAGTATTGCTTCTACAACTATCGCACACATAGTGATAAAGTAAAGCAATTACATGGCGATTGCATTTCATAAAATAAAGCGACAACCATAAGGCTCCTGCCAGTTGCCGATAACTTTTACAAAACATGATCATCTCATACAATACTGTATATGACATCATGTCTTGACCATATCACATCACAACATGCCCTGCAAAAACAAGTTAGACGTCCCCTACTTTGTTGTTGCAAGTTTTACGTGGCTGCTACGGGCTTCTAGCAAGAACCGTTCTTACCTACGCATCAAAACCACAACGATTTTTCGTCAAGTGTGTTGTTTTAACCTTCAATAAGGACCGGCCGTAGTCAAATTCGATTCAACTAAAGTTGGAGAAACACACACCCGCCAGCTACCTTTATGCAAAACAAGTTGCATGTCTGTCAGTTGAACCGGTCTCATGAATGTGGTCATGTAAGGTTGGTCTGGGCCGCTTCATCCAACAATACTGCCGAATCAAAATAAGACGTTGGTGGTAAGCAGTATGACTATGATCGCCCACAACTCTTTATGTTCTACTCGTGCATATCATCTACGCATAGACCTGGCTCTGATACCACTGTCTGGGAACGTAGCATGCAATTTCAAAATTTTCCTACGATCACGTAAGATCTATCTAGGAGATGCATAGCAACGAGAGGGGGAGAGTGTGTCCACGTACCCTCGTAGAACGAAAGCGGAAGCATTACGTTAACGCGGTTGATGTAGTCGAACGTCTTCGCGATCCAACTGATCAAGTACCGAATGTACGGCACCTCCGAGTTCTGCACACGTTCAGCTTGATGACGTCCCTCGAACTCTTGATCTAGTAGAGGGTCGAGGGAGAGTTTCTTCAGTACGACGGCATGGTGACGGTAAAGGTGATGTGATCCGCGCAGGGCTTCGCCTAAGCACTATGTGAATATGACCGGAGGAGTAAACCGTGGAGAGAGACGCCGCACACAGCTTGGAACAATTGGTATCTGTCCAAGGGGTGCCCTGCCCACGTATATAAAGGAGGGAGAGGAGGAGGCCGGCCACCAGGGGGCGCGCCATGAGGGGGGAGTCCTACTAGGACTCCAGTCCTAGTAGGATTTGCCCCCCCCCCCTTTCCTTCTCATGGAGGGGGGAAAGAGGAAAGGAGAGGGGGAGAGGGAAAGGAAAGGGGGCCCGCGCCCCCTTCCCCTAGTCCAATTCAGACAGCCCATGGGGGGCACGCCACCCCTTGTGGGCTCCCCTCTCTCTCCCCTATGGCCCATGTTGGCCCATTACTTCCTGGGGGGATTGCCGTAACCTCCCGGTACTCCGAAAAATACCCGAAACACTCCGGAACCATTCCAGTGTTCGGATATCATCGTCCAATATATCAATCTTTACTTCTCGAACATTTCGAGACTCCTCGTCATGTCTGTGATCTCATCCGGGACTCCGAACAACTTCGGTCACCAAAACACATAACTCATAATACAAATCGTCATCAAAAATTAAGCGTGCGGACCCTACGGGTTCGAGAACTATGTAGACATGACCAAGACACATCTTCGGTCAATAACCAACAGCGGAACCTGGATGCTCATATTGGTTCCTACATATTCTACGAAGATCTTTATCGGTCAAACCGCAATGACAACATACGTTATTCCCTTTTTCATCGGTATATTACTTGCCCGAGATTCGATCGTCAGTATCTTCATACCTAGTTCAATCTCGTTACCGGCAAGTCTCTTTACTCGTTCCATAATGCATCATCCCGCAACTAACTTATTAGTCAGGTTGCCGCAAGGCTTATTATGATGTGCATTACCGAGAGGGCCCAAAGATACCTCTCTGATACTCGGAGTAACAAATCCTAATGTCGATCTATGCCAACCCAACAAACACCTTCGGAAATACCTATAGAGCATCTTTATAATCACCCAGTTACGTTGCAAAATCTCATAGTCAAAGGAATACGTATATGACATGAAGAAAGCTATAGCAATAAAATTGAACGATCATTATGCTAAGCTAACGGATGGGAGTTGTCCATCACATCATGCTCCTAATGATGTGATCCCGTTCATCAAATGACAACACATGTCTATGGTTAGGAAACTTAACAATCTTTGATTAACGAGCTAGTCTAGTAGATGCTTACTAGGGACACGGTGTTTTGTCTATGTATCCACACATGTATCAAGTTTCCGGTTAATACAATTCTAGCATGAATAATAAACATTTATCATGATATAAGGAAATATAAAGTAACAACTTTATTATTGCCTCTAGGGCATATTTCCTTCAGCACCAGTCGGAGGTCGGAGGAAGCGCTGGCGTGGCCACTGGTGGCTCCCACGGAAGGGCTTCAGCAGCCCCACATGGAAGACGTCATGGATGCGAGCACCTGCCGGAAGCTGAAGGCGGTAGGCCACCTTCCCGATGCGCTCTAGCATGGAAAATGGCCAGGCGTAGCGAGGGCCCAGCTTGCGCTTCGCGCGCGGGTCAAGGGACTGCGTAGAGCGGTGAAGAAGACGCAGCCACACCCAATCGCCCACCGCAAACTCCGCCTCGCGGTGGTGGCCGTCGTAGTAGTGCTTGTCCAGCTGCTGGGCCTGAATGAGGCATTGCCGTAACTCCGCAAGCATCTTGTCGTGGCCACGAAGAAGATCGCCCGCCGCCTCCGTCCGAGCCGTCTCCGGGTCAACCGGCAGGATGGGCGGGGGCGGTCGGCCGTAGACCACATTGAACGGCGTGGCGCGCAGGGCGGAGTGATAAGAGGTGTTGTAGCAGTACTCCGCCCATACGAGCCAGTCCACCCAAGCACGAGGATGATCACCTGTGACACAACGAAAATACATGGCAATCACCTTATTGACCACCTCGGATTGGCCGTCCGTCTGAGGATGGAAGGCCGTGCTCAGGCGGAGCTTCACGCCCGCCATCCGGAAGAGATCACGCCATACATGCCCCATGAACACCGGGTCCCGGTCGCTGACGATCAAAGAGGGAAACCCGTGGAGGCGGACGATGCCTTCGAAGAAGGCACGAGCCATGGATGCGGCAGTCTGGGGATGGCCGAGCGTGATGAAGTGCGCGTACTTGGAGAAGCGGTCGACCACCGTGAGGATGACGGACTTGCCGCTCACCTTGGGGAGGCCCTCGATGAAGTCCATGGAGATATCAGCCCAGACCTGAGAGGGCACCTTCAAGGGTTGTAGCAGACCAGCCGGCCGCAGTGTCTTCGTCTTCTTGTGCTGGCACGTTACACAAGACCGCACTCAGTCTCAGACCTGGGCTCGATCACCGGGGATGTAGAAGTCAGCGCGGAGACGGTGGAGGGTCTTCTGCACACCCTCGTGGCCGGCCGAGTGTGCCAGCAGCAGAACCTGGTGACGGAGGTCGCCGTGGTCCGGCACGAATAAAAGGCGCCTATGCAGGAGCAAGCCATCCCCTAGGCGCCACGGCTCCTCCAGGTCGCCGGCATGAAGGCGCTGCCGAAGGAGCTGAGCATCCAGCGTGTCCGCGGTGGCCCTGCGGATGTCGGCAAAGAGAGCGAAGGAGGGCCCCAAGTGGATGCAGAGTGCCGCCCCATCAGAGTCGTCGACGGCTGCGTCGTGGTCGGCGTCGCGGCGGGAGAGGGCGTCGGCCACGGTGTTAAGGCAGCCCGGACGATACTCGACGGTGAAGTCGAAGCCAAAGAGCTTGCTGATCCACTCTGCGGCATGGTAGACAGCCTCTGGTCCAATAAGAACTTGAGGCTGTAATGATCCGGGCGAATCCGGAACGACCGGCCCCAAAGATAGGGCTGCTAGTAGCGCATGTCCCACACCAAGCCAATGAGCTCCCTCTCATAGTCGCGAGCTTAAGATGGCGCGTGGCAAAAGGCCGGCTGAAGAACGCGAGCGGTCCGTCGCCCTGATGAAGGACGGCGCCGAACCCCACATTGGAGGCGTCGTGATCCATGATGAACGGCGGTCAAAGTCAGGCATCTGGAGACGGGACCCGTCATGAGGGCCCCCTTGAGAGCCTCAAACGCCTCTGTCGCCTCTGCATCCCAGGCAAAGGCGTCGGAACGCAGCAGGCGCGTGAGCGGGGACGCGATGATGCCGAACTCCCGGATAAATTTCCGGTAGTAACCCGCGAGGCCCAGGAAGCCACGGAGAGCTCGTGGTGAGTGCGGTGTCGGCCAGGCCGCGACGGCCGCCACCTTGTCGGCGTCCATAGCTTCCGGACTCCGTTTTTCAATAGTTTGCTTGTCCCCCAAGATAAAAAATCTTTATATACCCCCCGAACCTGTTAATCACCGCATCACGGAGAAATCCTCTGTTTTCTTTTCCTTGCTGTTCTGTCAGATCCCATCTACCATGGCCTCTTCAAGCTCCTCCAAGGATAAGTTCTTCAAGAACGTCATCAACCAATATTTGTGGGAGGTGGTGCAGCACCCTCAGGTCATCTAGATGCATGAGGGGGTGCTTCACCTTCACGATGTGCCATGTCCCAAGGGGACGGACACCGTGGAGGCCAGGCTTGAAGCCATGGGACAAGATGTCTTCCGCTGCAAGGGGATGGTGGAGCGTGGACTCAATGCCAATCACCTCATGATCACGGACCTCTCCCGTGATCTCAAGGTGGATGGCAAGCCCTTGAAGGACATCGTCTTCACCCTCAACGAGCAAATCAACTTCCTTCAAAGCCAGATATATGGTCTCCGAAACCAAGTCTTTCAATATGAGGCGAGGTTTAAAGGTATGAGTTTGGTTGATAGTTGCAGGACCCGTGAGACTCACTCCTCCTCTTATGATGGTGGACCACTGCCATGGAAATCCGAGGACAAGATCTCTTCTTCATCACTACCATCATCTTCTTCACCACCAAAAGAGAATTGAGTATCGGGTATGGGCACTCCCCTGGCTTCCGCCAAGCTTGGGGGAGGTGCCCCGGTATCATATCATCCCACTATCTTTTTGCCTTTACTTATTTCAGTTTGATCTTTTGCTTTAGATGAATAAAAGTTTAGTTCGATCCTTTCTTCTTTGAGAATTTGCTTAGTGATCTATCCTTGTAATCGTGTGCAAGATATATAATAAAGTTTGGTTTGAGTTTTTTCTTTCTTTACTTTCATGTTCCAAATAAAAGAAAAGAAATAAGGAAGAAAAAAATAAAAGATATAAATAAAAGGAAAGGAAATAAATCAAGAAGATCATCTACTAATCTTATGGTAGGTGATGACACCACATAAGGAAAAGTATAAGTAGAAAATTTTCTTAGAGATTGACAAACATAGCATTAGCCAATGATGCAACTCATGAAAGAATTAATAAGGGAAGAGAAGATTCACATATAAGTATACTATCCTAGAAATCTTTTGTGATTGTGAGCCCTCATCAAAATATTATATGCCAAAATTGTTGACATTGGACAAGGAAGACAACTTAATGGTTTATGTTTGTTTATATTCACATAGAAGTCATATTGTCATGGATCCTTTAACATGTGGTGCTTGCCCCAATCTTTGCTAGCAAAAAATTCCGCACTAAGTAGAGATACTACTTGTGCATCCAAAAACCCTTAAACCCAAATCTTATTTTCAAGTGTCCACCATACCTACCTAGGGATTGAGTAAGATCCCTCAAGTAAGTTGTCATCGGTGCAAAAAGGCAATAAAAATTGCTTCTAAATGTGTGAGATCATTTAGTATTAGAGAAAATTGAGCGTTGCACGAACTTGTGATGGTGAAGAATAAAAGCGACAGACTGCATAATAAAGGTCGCTATCACAATGGGCAATGCAACATGACGTTCTTTTGCACTAAGGGGTTGAGCATACAAACAAATAAGCGCATGGCAACCTCTGCTTCCCTCTGCGAAGGGCCTATCTTTTACTTTTATGTATTTACTTTTATGCAAAGAGTCAAAAGTTTTCTCTCTATTCCTTTTTATTTTTCTCCTTTGGCAAGCATCATGTGGTGAGGAAAGATCTAGGCACATATGTATAGTTGAATATAGATAGCATGAGTTATTATTGTTGACATCACCCTTGAGGTGAATTCGTTGGGAGGCGAAACTATAAGCCCCTATCTTTCTATGTGTCTGGTTGAAACGTTTTGCTCATGTGCACGCGGTGAGTGTTAGCAATCATAGAAGACTATATGATGGTTCAGTATGTGGACTTGCCTAAAGGCTCCGATACATGACCCTTCCTGAAAAGATGATGAATTGTAGTTGCAAAGTTGACTGAGAACATAGTTTGTTGGTTGTTAATAGAGTTTTGGCTTTATACTTCAATTGGGTGATGAAGTGTTACTTATTCATGAGAAGTATATGATATAAGTTCTATGATAAAAGTCTTATGTTTAATTTTGTTGCTGTTATAATAATCTACATGATGCTTCTATGTCTGTATTTTGTTTTTATCGACACCTCTCTCCCTAAGCATGTGGACATGTTTTTCGATTTCGGTTTTCTCTTGAGGAAAAGTGAGGTCTAAGCTTGGGGGAGTTCATACGTCCATTTTGTATCATGTTTTCTTACTGTTATTTATGATGTTTTTATCCATAATAATGCTTTTTGAAGTAATTCTGATGCCTTTTCTCTCATAATATGCAAGGTATACACCAAGAGGGAGAATTCTGGCAGCTGGAAATCTGGACCTGGAAAAGCTACGTCAAGCCACCTATTCTGCACAACTCCAAACAAGCTGAAACTTCACGAGGATTTTTTATGGAATATTTGAGGAATATTGGAGCAAAAACTACCAGAGGGGGCCCACCAGGTGGGCATAACCCACCTGGGCGCGCCAGGGAGCCCAGACGCGCCCTGGTGGGTTGTGCTCACCCAGGCCCACCTCCGGTGCCCATCTTTTGGTATATAGGTCATTTTGACCTAGAAAAAATAAGGAGAGGAATTTCGAGATGGAGCGCCGAGGGGCAGGAGCCCTTTTGCCCTCCAGTGGAGCGATTCCGCCAGGGGAACTTCCCTCCCGGAGGGGGAATCATCGTCATTGTAACATCCCAAATTTTCAATTTGGTATGTTATACATAGATCATCATTGCATAGCATGTTTTATTGACAAATCCTCGATAAATCCTAAGCAACTCAAGGACCCTCGGAGAGAGTTGGGGATTTTTCTCGAATTTTCATATTTGATTTTCATCAAATATTAAGACGAGGATTTTGGTTTTAACTATTTCTCTCCGGAATAATATTTCATTCTAAAAATAAACGAGAGGAGAAAATATGACTTCTCCAAAACAATTGAAATACTGGAGGAAAAAAATGTTAAAATAATTTATTGGAATTAATTTTGGATTTTATTTGCTATTTTTATTGCATTAAAAATATTGCATGTTTTCAAAATATTTATTTTGTGTTAAAACAATGTTCACCCTATTCTAGATTTTCTAACTAGACGGGGAAAATTTATTTTATATTTTTCCGACTTTTATTTATTTTTCTGTGAATTATTTTCCGCGGAACGTTTTAAAAAAAACTGCGCGCGCGCCCGCGCTGGGCCGAGCCCAGGCCGCCGGTCCACCCCCGCGCCCTCTCCTCCTCGCGCACGGCACGGCCGCCGCCGCCGCTCGGAGTCCGAGCTCCGCACGACCCCGCCGGCGCCCCCTTCCCCAAGCCACCTCCGACCCCCCCATATAAATACCTCGCACCCCCTCCTCTCACCTCACCCGCCACCGCCGCATCGCACCCGCCGCCGCCCGCACCGGAGCCCGTGCCGCCGCCGCTTTGCGCCGCCGCCGCCGCTCGCCGGAGCCGCCGCCGGAGCCCCGCCCCTCGCCCCATGCCGCCTGACCCCGCCGCCCCTCGCCTTGAGCCGCCGGAGCCCCGCCGGTGCACGCCCCCAACGAGGTACCTCGCCGCCCGTTCGGTTGCCGGTTTTCTTTTAAAAAAACCATTCGTTTAGAAAAAACCCTAGATCGGTTTTTTTTGGTTTTATTATTTTGCGAGCGTTTACCGAACCGTTTGTTTTAACGAACGCGTTCGTCGGTTTTTCTCTGTTAACGAACGTTCGTTCTTTAACCGTTCGTCCGTTTTTCTTTTCGTCGGATTTTTCTGCGATTATCTCAGATTCGATTTCGGATCGAATCTTCGTTTCTGTTTAACTTCTCGCTCGTTTATCGGAATCAGGCGATTCAAGCGCCTAGAGTTTCGTCTCGAAATTCTCTTTCCGTTTAACCTACTCAAACAAGTTTTTGCTACAGTAAAATTTGACCTAGATCCAGATTAGTAAACGAAGCTATTTTCTTTCGCCGTTTGACTTTCGTTGCTTCTTTCGAGTTGATTCTTTTTGCAAACCAGAGTTCTTAAGTTGGACTTTCTGGTTGGATCTTTCATTCGAGTTTTACCTGTGCATTAGATGAGTACTGATTGTATGCTTGTTTGTTTGCGATAGAGTACCCGGAGTGTGCCGCTTGTTACTTCGAATCGCTAGGTTTTGCGGATCATCAGCAAGGCAAGTAACACTTTGATCATACTTTTCATACCCAGTTTTATTGCATTAGATCTATTCCTCAAACACATTGCATGATTAGGATCTAATTAAATTGTGGGTACTGGGAAGTAGTTGAGGTAGTACCTATTACCTGTTTTCTATTCAAACCCTTGGGAGTTACTTCTACGTTGCTTTTATTATTGCCATGCTATGCCCGTAGACGTGGATCTGGGTTTGAGAGATGTTCATGACAGATGTGAGATGTTTATTAATGGTTAAACTTAAGGTGGCAACTAAAACTCACATCTGGGTGTATTGAGGCACCTGGAGAACCCAGTGTTGTCTGATTTTATAAGGTCCGCCACCCAGGCTCAAAGGGATCATAAGATTATTCATGCTAGAAACTTCTGTGTGCAGCCACAAGCTATTATGGGCTCTAGCATAGTTGAGTAGGTCACATGATCTCTTGAAGAGGTGGGCTAGCAGATGTAGGGGAAAGTAGGTGTACCGGTCCACCCGGAGTAAAGAGTGATTGTTCCTGAAAGACTGTGTCTCGGTCATCCGTTTCTCAAACATCATGCAGTGCGAGAATCAAGTGGAGGCGATCGAGTCTTGTGGGGAAAAGTGCGCAAACCTCTGCAGAGTGTACAAACTAATCATGGTTAGCCGTGTCCCCGGTTATGGACAACTTGAGTATCTAGTACATGGATTATCATTTGAATCTCATCACCATGTTACTTTTAATTAATTTTGTTGGGTTAATGATGACACCTAATTGGGATTGAGTTGGAGGTACCTTCTCAATGTTTCACAACCACCATGATAGTTAAATAAAATTTATTCCTTTGAAGTAGGATAAAATTGGCTTTTCGCAAAACTGTAAACATAGAGCTTTCCACCAGCCATATATGCATGTAGTATAGCATTATTACTGTTCATTATTCTCTATGTGTTATTTTGCCAGCATATCCTATGTGCTGACCCGTTTTCGGGCTGCAACGTTTCATGTTGCAGACTTTTCAGACGACGAGTAAGGTGCCTTAGGTCGTGGTCTTATACTCAGTGATGCCGCTGGAGTTGATGGACTCACTTATCTTCCAAGTCTTCCGCTGTTATCGTTATTAGATGGCCTTAAGCCATGTTTATCATACTTAATCTCTTCGGAGATATTCGATGTAATAAGTGTGTGATTGCTACTCTGTTATAAATCCTCCATTTGTACTGTGCGTGTCAGCATTACTGATCCAGGGATGACACTGGTGCACAGCAGCACAGACCATTTGAGGTCTGGTCGCTACAAAGTTGGTATCAGAGCACACGCTGACTGTAGGACACGACCACTAAGCTTAAGCCCTAGAAAGCTTCTCTCTTCTCATTTCTGACCCCTCTCCACTTTCTACTCTTTTAGGAATGGCGGATGCAAGGAGCAAGTTCATGCAACCAGATGAAGGCACGCCGTTTGGTCGACACTTGAAGGAAGTCACCAAGTACTTGAACATAGGAATACCAAGCATCACCGGAACCTACAACGCCACATTACCTGAAGAGGAGAGCTGGAAGATTCAAGTTCTCATTCCAGGAAGGACGTTTGTGCCAGTTACTGAACCCATAAGATTGGTTTTCGAAGCACCAACTTGGAGTTTAGGGAAGAGCATGGCCGCACACATTGCCATGGGACGCATTGGAGAAGTCTACCACCAGGAGCTTAAGGATACAATTTACCAAATTTGTGGACGCCGAGACGCGCAATGGGAGATGATCAGAACCAAGAAGGATGGATCAATTGCAGCTTTCATCCAGGAGCAGAACCAACATATTCGTCGCCAGGAGAACCAGATGTGCACGGACAAGGAAGAACTGAAGAAGGCATTAACGAAGATCAAAGAGCTCCAAGAAGAACTCAAGGGTACACGCGAGGATTATTTGGAAGAAATCAACGCACTAGTAGGGAAGAATGACGACCTGGAGAAGAAGATTGGAGTATTCATGGGAAATCTAGTGCCAAAAGCAGAAGTCGACGAATGCACTTGTCCGGATAACTACATCATCATCGACGACACCGACTCAGAACCAAGTGAAGACGACTGGGTTGATGAAGCTGGAGCAGACATCATGGAGTCTTCAACGGATTAGAATTTTTTTATTAGACCACCATATCAGTAGTAGTTTTCCCCCCATTCAATAGTATAGTTCAACCACTTTGTAACGCAAGTTAGATCGATTGTTTTGCCTTGTTTGAATTGATTGAGTGATATTGATTGATTTGTCTCATGAGCATATGGGTAGTGTTTTCTCTCTAGACCTCAATCTATTCTTAACTCTCATCTTTTCTAAACCTATCAGATGCCTCTGAGACACGACACCGGATTTGTTTTCCCGCCAGAGATCACCCAGTTGATTTAGCAACAGAATGCCCTGATGCAAGTGTTAGTGCAGAACCAAGGCAACAACAACAACAACCCACCGCCACCACCACCTGTTGATCACTTAGCCTGTTTCTTAAGGCTAAACCCGCCGGTGTTTTCCAGTAGCACCGAGCCGATTGTAGCAGATGATTGGCTCCGCAAAGTTGGAAGGGAGTTGACCACTGCAGGATGCACAGATGCGGCAAGAGTGCGTTTTGCCGCACATCAGCTTGATGGACCCGCAGCATCATGGTGGGAGAATTATACAGCCATGCACCCTATTGACACTGTCACATGGGACCAGTTTCAGCAAGCTTTCCGTACAGCTCATGTTTCAGCAGGATCTATGGCTATGAAGAAGCGTGAGTTTCGTAACCTACGCCAAGGAGGACGCACCGTAGGCTAGTATGTGGAGGATTTCAGTAAGTTAGCACGTTATGCACCAGATGATGTTGCTACAGATGCTGCCAAGCAGGAGAAGTTTTTGGAAGGACTGAACGATGAACTGAGTATGCAGTTGATGGTAGCAACCTTCAACAACTACCAGGAGCTGGTAGATAGAGCTCTCATGATTGAAGGGAAGCAGCAGCAGATTGAAAATCGTAAGAGGAAGTATGGACAAGGGAAGTACAATTCTGGAGCCCAGCAGAAGCCACGATTTACCCCGAAGCCGGGAGGACAGTTTCAGCATACCCATGGAGGAGGTAGTTCGTACAACCATAATGGCTCCAAGAATGGTAATGGGAATGGAGGAGGAAACGGACAAAACCGCACCAACCCATCTACCCCAACCAAGAGGGATCTAAGTCACATTACTTGTTTCAAGTGCCAGAAGACTGGACATTATGCAACTGATTGTCCTGAAGCCCAAAATGGAAATGGCAATGGAAGCTCTGGGAAGAAGCCGAACCCGTTCAACAAAGGACATGTGAACCACGTGAGCGTGGAGGAAGTTGAAGCTCAGCCTGATGCAGTAATAGGTAAGTTTTTGGTTAAGTCATTTACTGCAACCGTTCTTTTCGATACTGGTGCATCGCATTCATACATATCAAGGGGATTCATGAATAAGTTTAAGATGTCCACCCAAGTTCTCAAAACCCCTATGTTAGTAACCTCGCCAGGAGCAGAGTATATGGCAACCCAAGGATGTTTTCAGATACCGTTGGCCATTGGAAGGCATGTTTTCCCCTCAGACCTCATTGTTTTGGAATCGCAAGGTTTGGATGTGATTTTGGGAATGGATTGGCTATCGTTGTATGGAGGAAACATCGATTGTGCCAGCAAGACGATTTTGGGAAAGGATAAACATCGACTACATGACACTTCACCATATTTGTGCCTAAGGGAATGCATTGTGGAGTAGCAATTAGATGATGGGTTGCGAGAGTGATAGAAGCTTAAACCCAGTTTATGCGCTATTCCGTAAGGGACCGATTGGATCCAAAAGTTTAATGCTATGGTTATAATTCATTCTTAATACTTTTCTCGTAGTTGCGGATGCTTGTGGGAGGGTTAATCATAAGTAGGAGGTTTGTTCAAGTAAGAACAGAACCTAAGCACTGGTCCACCCACATATCAAATTATCAAAGTACCGAACACAAATCAAAGCAACATTGTGAAAGTGACTACATGAAAATCCCGTGTACCCTCAAGAATGCTTTGCTTATCATAAGAGACCGTTTTGGCCTATCCTTTGCCTCAAAAGGATTGGGCTACCTTGCTGCACTTTTGTTACTACTATCGTTACTTGCTTGTTACAAAGTACCTTGCTATCAAACTACTCTGCTACTTATAATTTCAGCACTTGCAGACATTACCTTGCTGAAAACCACTTGTCATTTCTTCTGCTCCTCATTGGGTTCGACACTCTTACTTATCAAAAAGAGCTACAATTGATCCCCTATACTGGTGGGTCATCAAGGCTATTTTCTGGCGCCGTTTCCGGGGAGTGAAGCGCCTTTGGTAAGTGGAATTTGGTAAGGAAACATTTATATAGTGTGCTGAAATTTATTGTCACTTGTTACTATGGAAAACAATCCTTTGAGGGGTTTGTTCGGGGTATCTTCACCTCGACCGGAACCACAATTAGCTACCCCTCAACCTACTGCACCTACTGAAAATATTGGATATGAAATTCCTTCAGGTATGATAGAAAAACTGCTAGCTAATCCTTATGCAGGAGATGGAACGGAACATCCTGATATGCACTTGATATATGTAGAACAAATTTGTGGATTGTTTAAGCTTGCAGGTTTACCCGGAGATGAATTAATGAAGAAGGTTTTCCCTTTATCTTTTAAGGGAAAGGCATTGGCATGGTATAGGCTATGCGATGATATTGGATCATGGAATTGGAATCGATTGAAATTGGAGTTCCATCAAAAAATGTATCCTATGCATCTAGTTCATCGTGATCGGAATTATATATATAATTTTTGTCCTCGTGAAGGAGAAAGTATCGCTCTAGCTTGGGGGAGGCTTAAGTCAATGTTATATTCATGCCCCAATCATGAGCTCTCAAGAGAAATTATTATCCAGAACTTTTATGCTCGGCTTTCTCGTAATGATCAAACCATGCTTGATACTTCTTGTGCTGGTTCTTTTATGAAGAAGACTATTGAATTCCGATGGGATATTTTGGAAAGAATTAAACGCAACTCTGAAGATTGGGAACTCGACGAAGGTAAAGAGTCATGTATTAAGCTTAAGTATGATTGTGTTAAATCTTTTATGGATACCGATGCTTTTCAAAAGTTTAGCACTAAATATGGACTTGACTCTGAGATAGTAGCTTCCTTCTGTGAATCATTTGCTACTCATGTTGATCTCCCTAAAGAGAAGTGGTTTAAATATCACCCACCTATTAAAGAAGAAATTAAAGAACCGGTACCAATTAAAGAAGAAACTATAATTTATAATGTTGATCCAGTTGTTCCTTCTGTTTATGTTTAGAAACCACCTTTCCCTGTTAGGATAAAGGAACATGCTAAAGTTTCAACTGTGGTCAACAAAAGCTATATTAGAACACCTAAACCTGATGAAAGAATTAAAGTAGAACCTAGTATTGTTATGGTTAAAGATCTCTTGGAAGAAAATGTAGATGGGGATGTTATTTACTTTTGTGAAGAAGCTGCTAGAATTGCCAAACCTGATAAAAAGGATAAACATAGACTTGTTGTTGGCATGCCCGTCATCTCAGTTAAAATAGGGGATCACTGTTATCATGGTTTATGTGACATAGGTGCTAGTGTGAGTGCTATTCCTTACACCTTATATCAAGAGATTATGAATGACATAGCACCCGCAGAGATAGAAGACATAGATGTTACTATTAAACTTGCTAATAGAGACACTGTATCACCAATTGGGATTGTTAGAGATGTTGAAGTCTTGTGTGGGAAAATAAAATACCCTACTGATTTTCTTGTTCTTGGTTCCCCACAAGATGACTTTTGTCCCATTATATTTGGTAGAACTTTCTTGAACACCGTTAATGCTAGAATAGATTGTGAGAAGCTAACTGTCGGTGTTAGTTTTCGTGATGAGTCTCATGAATTTAATTTTTCCAAGTTTAGTAGAAAGCTTCATGAAAAAGATTTGCCTATTAAGGATGAAATAATTGGTCTTGCTTCTATTGCTGTACCACCTACTGATCCTTTGGAACAATATTTGCTAGACCATGAAAATGATTTACATATGCATGAAAGAAATGAAATAGATAAGATTTTCTTTGAACAACGTCCTCTACTTAAACACAATTTGCGTATTGAAACTCTAGGAGGTCCTCCTCCACCTAAAGGTGATCCTGTGTTTGAATTAAAACAATTGCCAGACACTTTGAAATATGCTTATCTTGATGAAAATAAGATATATCTTGTTATTATTAGTGCTAACCTTTCAGAACATGAAGAAGAAAGATTATTGAAAGTTCTAAGGAAGCACCGAGCTGCTATTGGATATACTCTTGATGATTTAAAGGGCATTAGTCCCACTCTATGTCAGCACAAAATTAATATGGAACCTGATGCTAAACCCGTTGTCGATTACCAACGTTGGTTAAATCCGAAGATGAAAGAAGTGGTAAGAAGAGAAATATTAAATTTCTGGAAGCAGGTATAATCTATCCTATAGCTGATAGTAGATGGGTAAGTCATGTCCATTGTGTCCCTAACAAAGGAGGTATAACTGTTGTTCCTAATGATAAGAATGAACTTATTCCACAAAGAATTGTTACAGGCTATAGAATGGTAATTGATTTTAGAAAATTAAACAAAGCAACTAGAAAAGATCATTACCCTCTGCCTTTTATTGATCAAATGCTTGAAAGATTATCTAAGCACACACTTTTTGCTTCCTTGATGGATATTCTGGTTTTTCACAAATACCTGTTTCTCAACCTGATTAAGAAAAGACCAGTTTTACTTGTCCCTTTGAAACTTATGCTTACAGACGTATGCCTTTTGGTTTATACAATGCACCTGCTACCTTTCAAAGATGTATGACTGCTATATTGTCTGACTTTTGTGAAAAGATTGTTGAGGTTTTCATGGATGACTTCTTTGTTTATGGGAAGTATTTTAATTATTGTTTAAGCTATCTTGATCAAGTTTTGCAGAGATGAGTGTCGGATTGCGGGTTCCGGCAAAACCCTTGAGGTTCGAACACTGGGGTGCGCACGAAGATCTCTCTCTCCCTAGATCACTATCGCAACAATCGCAAGGCCTAGCTCGACGAACCCAAAGAACAGGAGACACAAGAGTTTATACTGGTTCGGGCCACCGATGTGGTGTAATACCCTACTCCAGTGTGGTGTGGTGGATTGCCTCTTGGGCTGAGGATGAACAGTTATAAGGGAAGAACAGCCTCCTGAGGAGAGGTGCTCTTGTGCTAGGTGAACTTGTGTGTGGCTATGGATGGAATGGCTCCGATCCAAGATGAGATGGTCTCGGTTCAGTTTGAGTTGCCTCCTACTGTGGTGGCTAGGCCTATTTATAGAGGCCTTGGTCCTCTCCCAAATATTGAGCGGGAAGGGATCCAACAACGGCCAAATTTGACGGGAGACAACTAGTACAAGTTATCCTGACTAAAGGTGGTCTTCGCCTGCCAAAGGCTCTGGTGGTGACGCCGCCTTGGGCTCCATGGCGACATTCGTCCTGTCGTCCTACTGGTCTTGGTCTCGTTGCACCGATATGGGAACCTTTGCCTGATGCCTCAGGACTCCTTGCCTGCACTTGCCCCTTTAGCACCAAACAGGAAACGAGGACACTGCGCGCGCTGGCGCCCGCCTTGTTCCACTCGTCATGGCTTGCGTCACTGAAACCTCGCGAGGTGTCCCTTGCCTTGATCTATCCGCCCCTCGCGAGCCGGCCTGGTGAGGCCGCCCCTGAGGAGGTCGTATGTCGTCCACCTCGCGAGGCCTGGCCCCTCGCGAGGGTCTTGAGTGTTTGCTGGTGAAGATGGGCCGTACAGGGCCGCTGGTGGGGCCACACCGTGGGCCGCAGGCAGGCAAGTCTGGGGACCCCCGTCCCCAGGACACTGACAATGAGAACAAAGAAATCTTGTCTTGAATTGGGAGAAGTGCCACTTTATGGTTAATGAAGGCATTGTCTTGGGTCATAAAATTTCTGAAAGAGGTATTGAAGTGGACAAAGCTAAGGTTGATGCAATTGAGAAAATGCCATGCCCTAAAGATATAAAAGGTATTCGTAGTTTCTTAGGTCATGTTGGTTTCTATAGGAGATTTATCAAAGACTTTTCTAAAATTTCTAGGCCTCTTACGAATATTTTGCAAAAGGATATTCCTTTTGTTTTTGATGATGATTGTTTATAAGCCTTTGAAACACTCAAGAAAGCCTTAATTTCTGCACCTATTGTTCAACCACCTGATTGGAACTTGCCTTTTGAAATTATGTGTGATGCTAGTGATTATGTTGTTGGTGCTGTTCTGGGACAAAGAGTTGATAAGAAATTGAATGTTATTCATTATGCTAGTAAAACTCTAGACAGTGCTCAAAAAAATTATGCTACTACTGAAAAAGAATTCTTAGCAGTGGTGTTTGCTTGTGATAAATTTAGACCTTATCTTGTTGATTCCAAAGTAATTGTTCACCCCGATCATGCTGCTATTAAATATCTTATGGAAAGGAAAGATGCAAACCTAGACTTATTCGATGGTTTCTCTTCTTACAAGAATTTGATTTACATATCATTGATAGAAAAGGAGCTGAGAACCCCATAGCTGATAATTTATCTAGGCTTGAAAATTTGCCTGATGACCCTCTACCTATTGATGATAGTTTTCCTGGTGAGCAGTTAGCGGCAATAAATGTTGCTCATAATACTCCTTGGTATGCTGACTATGCTAATTACATTCTTGCTAAATATTTACCACCTAGCTTTACATACCAACAAAAGAAAAAAATTCTTCTATGATTTAAGACATTACTTTTGGGATGACCCACATCTTTATAAAGAAGGAGTAGATGGTTTTATTAGACGTTGTGTACCTGAGCATGAACAGGGACAAATTCTACGGAAATGTCACTCCGAAGCTTATGGAGGGCATCAAGCTGGAGATAGAACTGCTCACAAGGTATTGCAATCTGGATTTTATTGGCCTACTCTCTTCAAGGATGCCTGTAAGTTTGTCTTACTTGTTATGAATGTCAAAGAATAGGAAATATCGGTAAGCGTCAAGAAATGCCTATGAACTATTCACTTGCTGTTGAACCATTTGATGTTTAGGGATTTGATTACATGGGACCTTTTCCTTCCTCTAATGGGTATACACATATTTTGGTTGCTGTTGATTATGTTACTAAATGGGTAGAAGCTATTCCAACCAGTAGTGCTGATCACAACACCTCTATTAAAATTCTTAAGGAAGTTATTTTCCCAAGGTTTGGAGTCCCTAGATATTTAATGACTGATGGTGGTTCACACTTTATTCATGGCGCTTTCTGTAAAATGCTTGTCAAGTATGATGTTAACCATAGAATTGCATCACCTTATCATCCTCAGTCTAGTGGTCAAGTTGAACTTAGCAATAGAGAAATAAAATTAATTTTGCAAAAGACTATCAATAGGTCCTGGAAGAATTGGTCTAAGAAATTCGATGATGCACTTTGGGCTTATAGAACAACATATAAAAATCCTATGGGTATGTCACCTTATAAAATGGTTTATGGAAAAGCTTGTCACTTGCCTCTTGAGTTAGAACATAAAGCATATTGGTCCATCAAATAGCTCAACTATGATTTCAAACTTGCTGGTGAAAAGAGGTTATTTGATATTAGTTCTTTAGATGAATGGAGAACCCAAGCTTATGAAAGTGCAAAATTATTCAAAGAAAAAGTTAAAAGATGGCATGAAAAAAGAATTCAAAAGCGTGAGTTTAAAGTCGGAGAATATGTTCTTTTGTACAACTCTCGTTTCAGATTCTTTGTAGGAAAACTCCTCTCAAAATGAGAAGGCCCCTACGTTATCGAGGAGGTTTATCGGTCTGGAGCCATCAAAATAAATAATGCCGAAGGTACTAACCCGAAGGTTGTCAATGGGTAACGTATAAAACATTACATCTCAGGTACGCCCATTAATGTTGAAAGTAATATTATCCAAACTGTGACACCGGAAGAACACATAAAAGAGTCCTTCCGGAACACTCTAGAATCATGAAAATAAGGAGGTACGTGATACGGTAAGTAAACGGACTCCAAAAAATCCGCAAAAATATTTTTTGTCAGTTTTGGAATATTTAGAAAAATAGGAAAATAAGAAACTTCCAGGAAGCGTACCCTAGTGGGAACAAGACACCAGGGCGCTCCAGGCTTGCCAGGCGCGCCCAGGTGGGTTGTGCCCACCTGGGACAGCTTCGGGACTATGTTTTTCTACAGTTTGCTTGCCCCCCAAGATAAAAAATCTGTATATACCCCCTGAACCTGTTAATCACCGTATGGCGGAGAAATCCTCTGTTTTCTTTTCCTTGCTGTTCTGTCAGATCCCATCGACCATGGCCTCTTGAAGCTCCTCCAAGGACAAGTTCTTCAAGAACATTATCAACCCATATTTGTGAGAGGTGGTGCAACACCCTCAGGTCATCCAGATGCATGAGGGGGTGCTTCACCTTCGCGATGTGCCATGTCCCTAGGGGACGGGCACCGTGGAGGCCAGGCTTGAAGCCATGGAACAAGATGTCTTCCGCTGCAAGGGGATGGTGGAGCGTGGACTCAATGCCAATCACCTCATGATCACGGACCTCTCCCGTGATCTCAAGGTGGATGGCAAGCCCTTGAAGGACATCGTCTTCACCCTCAACGAGCAAATCAACTTCCTTCAAAGCCAGATATATGGTCTCCGAAACCAAGTCTTTCAATATGAGGCGAGGTTTAAAGGTATGGGTTTGGCTGCTAGTTGCAGGACCCGTGAGACTCACTCCTCCTCTTATGATGGTGGACCACTGCCATGGAAATCCGAGGACAAGATCTCTTCTTCATCACTACCACCATCTTCTTCACCACCAAAAGAGAATTGAGTATCGGGTATGGGCACTCCCCTTGGCTTCCGCCAAGCTTGGGGGAGGTGCCCCGGTATCGTATCATCCCACTATCTTTTTGCCTTTACTTATTTCAGTTCGATCTTTTGCTTTAGATGAATAAAAGTTTAGTTCGATCCTTTCTTCTTTGAGAGTTTGCTTAGTGATCTATCCTTGTAATCGTGTGCAAGATATATAATAAAGTTTGGTTTGAGTTTTTGCTTTCTTTACTTTCATGTTGCAAATAAAAGAAAAGAAATAAGGAAGAAAAAAAATAAAAGATATAAATAAAAGGAAAGGAAATAAATCAAGAAGATCATCTACTAATCTTATGGTAGGTGATGACACCACATAAGGAAAAGTATAAGTAGAAAATTTTATTAGAGATTGACAAACATAGCATTAGCCAATGATGCAACTCATGAAAGAATTAATAAGGGAAGAGAAGATTCACATATAAGTATACTATCCTAGAAATCTTTTGTGATTGTGAGCCCTCATCAAAATATTATATGCCAAAATTGTTGACATTGGACAAGGAAGACAACTTAATGGTTTATGTTTGTTTATATTCACATAGAAGTCATATTGTCATGGATCCTTTAACATGTGGTGCTTGCCCCTATCTTTGCTAGCAAAAAATTCCGCACTAAGTAGAGATACTACTTGTGCATCCAAAAACCCTTAAACCCAAATCTTATTTTCAAGTGTCCACCATACCTACCTAGGGATTGAGCAAGATCCCTCAAGTAAGTTGTCATCGATGCAAAAAGGCAATAAAATTGCTTCTAAATGTCTGAGATCATTTAGTATAAGAGAAAATTGAGCGTTGCACGAACTTGTGATGGTGAAGAATAAAAGCGACAGACTGCATAATAAAGGTCGCTATCACAAGGGGCAATGCAACGTGACGTTCTTTTGCACTAAGGGGTTGAGCATACAAACAAATAAGCGCATGGCAACCTCTGCTTCCCTCTGCGAAGGGCCTATCTTTTACTTTTATGTATTTACTTTTATGCAAAGAGTCAAAAGTTTTCTATCTATTCTTTTTTATATTTCTCCTTTGGCAAGCATCATGTGGTGAGGAAAGATCTAGGCACATATGTATAGTTGAATATAGATAGCATGAGTTATTATTGTTGAAATCACCCTTGAGGTGAATTCGTTGGGAGGCGAAACTATAAGCCCCTATCTTTCTATGTGTCTGGTTGAAACGTTTTGCTCATGTGCACGCGGTGAGTGTTAGCAATCATAGAAGACTATATGATGGTTTAGTATGTGGACTTGCCTAAAGGCTCCGATACGTGACCCTTCCTGAAAAGATGATGAATTGTAGTTGCAAAGTTGACTGAGAACATAGTTTGTTGGTTGTTAATAGAGTTTTGGCTTTATACTTCAATTGGGTGATGAATTGTTACTTATTCATGAGAAGTATATGATATAAGTTCCATGATAAAAGTCTTATGTCTAATTTTGTTGCTGTTATAATAATCTACATGATGCTTCTATGTCTGTATTTTGTTTTTATCGACACCTCTCTCCCTAAGCATGTGGACATGTTTTTCGATTTCGGTTTTCGCTTGAGGAAAAGTAAGGTCTAAGCTTGGGGGAGTTCATACGTCCATTTTGTATCATGTTTTCTTACTGTTATTTATGATGTTTTTATCCATAATAATGCTTTTTGAAGTAATTCTGATGCCTTTTCTCTCATAATATGCAAGGTATACACCAAGAGGGAGAATTCTGGCAGCTGGAAATCTGGACCTGGAAAAGCTACGTCAAGCCACCTATTCTGCACAACTCCAAACAAGTTGAAACTTCACGAGGATTTTTTATGGAATATTTGAGGAATATTGGAGCAAAAACTACCAGAGGGGGCCCACCAGGTGGGCATAACCCACCTGGGCGCGCCAGGGAGCCCAGACGCGCCCTGGTGGGTTGTGCTCACCCAGGCCCACCTCCGGTGCCCATCTTTTGGTATATAGGTCATTTTGACCTAGAAAAAATAAGGAGAGGACTTTCGAGATGGAGCGCCGAGGGGCAGGAGCCCTTTTGCCCTCCAGCGGAGCGATTCCGTCGGGGGAACTTCCCTCCCGGAGGGGGAATCATCGTCATCATCATCACCAACAACTCTCGCATCTTGGGGAGGGCAATCTTCATCAACATGTTCAAAAACACCATCTCATCTCAAACCTTAGTTCATCTCTTGTGTTTAATCTTGTTACCAGAACAATAGATTGGTGCTTGTGGGTGACTAGTGGTGTTGATTACATCTTGTAGTTGATTACTATATGGTTTATTTGGTGGAAGATTATATGTTCAGATCCAATATGCTATTTAATACCCCTCTAATCTTGAGTATGATTATCATTTGTGAGTAGTTACTTTTGTTCTTGAGGTCACGAGTGAAATCATGTTGCTAGTAATCATGTGAACTTGATGTGTGTTCGATATTTTGATAGTATGTATGTTGTGATTCCCTTAGTGGTGTCATGTGAACGTCGGCTACATGACACTTCACCATATTTATGCCTAAGGGAATGCATTGTGGAGTAGCAATTAGATGATGGGTTGCGAGAGTGATAGAAGCTTAAACCCAGTTTATGCGCTATTCCGTAAGGGACCGATTGGATCCAAAAGTTTAATGCTATGGTTATAATTCATTCTTAATACTTTTCTCGTAGTTGCGGATGCTTGTGGGAGGGTTAATCATAAGTAGGAGGTTTGTTCAAGTAAGAACAGAACCTAAGCACCGGTCCACCCACATATCAAATTATCAAAGTACCGAACACAAATCAAAGCAACGTTGTGAAAGTGACTACATGAAAATCCCGTGTACCCTCAAGAACGATTTGCTTATCATAAGAGACCGTTTTGGCCTGTCCTTTGACTCAAAAGGATTGGGCTACCTTGCTGCACTTTTGTTACTACTATCGTTACTTGCTCGTCACAAATTACCTTGCTATCAAACTACTCTGCTACTTATAATTTCAGCACTTGCAGACATTACCTTGCTGAAAACCACTTGTCATTTCTTCTGCTCCTCATTGTGTTCGACACTCTTACTTATCATAAAGAGCTACAATTGATCCCCTATACTGGTGGGTCATCATGACCCAGGCGCCAGAAGGTCATCGTCAGGGTGTCGAAGTCCCAGAGGATGGGACCGAGGGTCCGCAAGAAGTCGACACCGAGGATGAAGTCGAAGCAGCCCAAGTCGATGCCGGCGCACGTGATAGTGAAGTGCTCGTCGCCGATGGTGATGGGCATGTTCCGCGCCAGCCCATGACATCGGAGGCGGTCGCCGTTAGCCACCGTGACCCGAAGTTGCTCCCCATCCATCGGCTGAAGCGCTAAGCGACGCATGGTAGCCTCGGGCAGGAAGTTATGCGTGGAGCCCATATCCAGAAGGGCCACCAGGCGCTCACCGTGAATCATCACCGGCAGGAGCATAGTCCGCTCATCGCGGATGCCGGCAAGCGCATGGAGCGAGACCACGAGCGCCGTCGCTGGAGCGGGCGCTGGGGCAGCCTCCGCAGCAACTGCTGGCGGCAACTCGCCGAGCCCATCGGCGGGTGTGTCCTCCTCGACGTTGTCGGCTGCCTCCAAGTAGAAGAGGCGCGGGCAGACGTGGCCCGGCACGTAGGGCTCATCGCAGTTATAGCCAAGCCCCTGGCGACGTCACTCGAGCTGCTCGGCCGGAGAGAGCCTGCGGAAGGGCCACGTCGTGGCCGGAGTGGTAGTCGCTGGAGCGGCCGGGGGTAGTCGGCCCGGCACAGGTGGTGTCGGGGGAGGCCTGGCTGGCTGGCGTCCACCCCGAGCCGGTGCCGCCTGCTGCCAGGCCTGCGCGCGACGATCGAAGGCGCGGGCGTAGTACATGGTCGTCTGGAGGTCCTGGGGTCCTCAAAGCAGCACATCCACGCGGATGTGATCCGGCAGACCACCGACGAAGAGCTCGGATCGCTGGTGAGCCGTCGCGCCCAGTGTGTTGCACGCTAGGGCCTGGAAGCGGTCGGCGAAGTCCTGGACCATGGAGGTGAAGGGGAGGCGGCCGAGTTCCGCCAGCCGGCTCCCGCGTATCGGCGGCCCGAAGCGAATGAGGCATAGCTCGTGAAAGCGCTCCCATGGGGCATTTCGCCCTCGTCCTACTCGAGGGCGTAGTACCACGTCTGTGCGGTGCCTCAGAGGTGATAAGAGGCGAGCCAGGTTCGGTCCGACGCGAGCGTACGTTGCCCCCGGAAGAATTGCTCACACTGGTTGAGCCAGTTGAGGGGGTCCTCGGTGCCGTCGTAGGTGGCGAAGTCGAGCTTGACAAAACACGCGGTGTCGGAGCATGACCGCCGTGAGCGTACGACTCGGCGGTATGGAGCAGCGAAGAAGATGGCGCCAGCCCGGTGTGCACAGGGGGTCTCCCGTGAAACGGTGGCCCGTCGAGGCTAGTGTGGGGACCCCTGGAACCGGAGGGCCTGCCGTACGGCAGGGTGGGTGCCGGCTGTTTCGCGGCCATGGTGTAGACCGGCTGCTGTGACGACCCGGCCAACCAGGCCGGAAGCTGTGACGAGGAGGGCGGGAACCGGACCTGCTGGATCGAAACACCCGCCAGCACGGTCGTAGCCAGCCCGATGCTGGGTGGTGGGGGCGCCTGCAGCAGCAGCTGCTGCTGCACGGGGGCGGTGGACGCGGCGGGAGCCGCGATGGCCGGTGACGGCCACTGCGGCCATAGAGGGGTGGTGGCGGGGGGTGGCTGCAGCTGCAGCTGGCACTGCAGCAGCCCGACCAGCGCCGCGGAGGCCCCTGGGTGCGGCGGCTGCCATGGCAGGAGAAGGGGCCCGGTGGCGGCGGCGGTTGGCGCAGCCGGCGGTGGCCCGTAGGGACCGACCAGGTATAGGCGGATGCCCTGGACCGCGGTGGCGAGATCGCGGAGTGCTCTGGTGACCTCCTCTGAAGTGAAGACAGCGGGGACTGGCGCACCGGTGATGGAGGCGCGCTGGCCGTCGTGGACAACGGGGCGGTGGTGCCGTGGTGGTGGTGGGCAGCGGGAGGGTTGGGGTGGGCGGCGGCGAAGACATGATCGCAACCGAGTTAGCTGATACCAAAGTGGTAGGAACTAGGGTTCTACCGGGTCTAGGCCAAAGGTTGTACGGGATGAAGGGAGTTGGGCGTGGGCGAACACGCGGCGGCCGACGGCTAGGCGCCGTCCTGCGCGTGAGAGGAGGCGGCGGCGACGGCAGGAGGCAGCTAGGGTTTAGTGTTTCCGGCTCCTCAGGGAGCCGGACAATAGAATTGTCTTACTGCTTGATTTCCAAAAGAGTCTTAACAGCTGTTTATATAATCACGATGCTAATAAAAAGAAGATAACTTTTGGGCTAAGCCTCTAACTAAACACGCCCAATGGGCCTCCTCCAGGTATAAGTTGCCCCGGTCACAAAACGGTGCCTGTCGCGGCGGGTGGCACACGCCTCCGACTCCGACGTGCGCGTTCGGGCCGGCGGGGCGGGACAAGCGCCCACCGCTGCCCATGAGGGGGAGCAGGAGCTGGCAGGGCAAGGGGACGGCGTAGGGGAGGCACGGATTGCGCTGGCCGCCTGTCGGAGCTACCCATGGGCCGGGAGGGGCCAGTGCTGGCGTCTGAGATGCGACGATGGGGAAACTGCGGCTGCGGTGAGGCTGCAGATCTAGAGATGCCCCCGGTCTCCACCTTGGACCGCTCCAAGGCGATGCGGAGGGCAAGCTCATACTTTGGATCCACCTCGTCGTCGGAGCAGCTGCCGGAGCTCGACATTGCACCGGATTCGATCGAAATCGGTGAGGGGAGAGGACGGAGCGAGAGAGGAGAGTGAGTGAGCTAGGGTTTCGGAGCGATGAGCCGGATGGGATTTTTTGTGGGACATCCGTGGGGTCGGTGGTGGGCCGGGCTTGTCAGGCGGATGTGCCCGGCCCACCCCGTATCCGCCCCATATTTGGTTGGATATGAGGTATGGCAATCAATCCGGACGTATGAGGCCCGTTTGAGGTGTCCGTCTGGATCGAAAAAATTTGACCGGACACTGACCGGGCAGCCCGCCCGGATGTTTGAGGAGGGTTTGAGGCGGCCGGCTATAGATACTCTAAGGGCAAATCATGGACCTTAAAGAGGAAGTCTGAGCAATCTCTAGGCATTGCCCTCAACAAGGGAGCGATGCGAATGTTGCCTTTACTAGGTACAACCAACGAAGATTATACTTGAGGTATTCACCATGGAAATTAGAGAAACATGAGCAAGATAGAACCAAGAGAGCAAATGCAAGTCAAGGGCTCAAGAGTAATACCTCCAAAGATGGAAAAACCCCACATGTTGACGCTTGAGCTGACCCAACCATGAATAGGCGACTTCAAGTTTTAACTTTCTTAGTTATAAAATTTAGGGATTACGGAATTATAAGTTCTCAAATGTGCAACTAGATGGCACACACTGCTGTCTTTTTTTACTGAGTTTCTTCCCCCTAGTGTTGCACGTACATTGGTTGTTATATACTATTGATCCAATACAATTGAATCGTTATTGTGGTTCTGTAGAAATGCACTGAGTGTTATGCTAGTGTTTCTTTTAATTGTTAACTAGCTTGCTTGTTTAGCTGTCATGCCAGTGTGCGACAACGATGGGAGCACCATTTCGACATACGATTATTTTTTGTTCAAAATGAGGGGTATATGTTGGTACGAAAACCGGCAGATCTCGGGTAGGGGTCTGGAGCTGTGGATCTTAAAACAATGGTAACAGGAGACAAATGAGACGATATTTACCCAGGTTCGGGCGCGCTCGACGAAGTAAAACCCTACGCCCTGCTTTGATTATATTGATTCGATGGAGTACAGAGTGCAAGATGATCTACCTCGAGATCATATGATTGTGCTCTAAACCCTAAACTTGTGTTTGTATCCCTCAAAGGACTAAACCCCTCAGCTTATACACACACCGGCAGGGGTGGAGCCAAGATGAAAAACGAGAGGGGGAGAAAATGTATATGGTTTTTTCTTCCAGAAATTTGGATACGAAGTAATGGCTCGATCGTTTAAAAAGCCAACCACACAAGCATACATACAGTGTGTAAGAAGCAAAATTATGTATTTCCTTATAAGATAATGTAATCACACACTTAATTATTACAAGTTCATTGCCAAAATAAAAAATAAACAAACCACTTAAGGCACAATAACTTGACAAATATGAGTATGGATAAATGGAAATACTACTCTCATGTGCTCAAACTTATTCATACGAAATTAGGACAGCTAGATTCAATCAATCTAATTACCAATTTAAAAGTGAAATTCATGCACATGGATATTTGATACAATATGCTACCTTTATAAAACAGATATCAGAACAGCATAATTATGTGGAAATTATAAAAGGAGAGAACTAAACGTCTAAACCTAGGGCTTATACCTTGATTGAATGATAGATCAGTACAGTTTCTTCCATGGGGATGGCAAGTCGGCCGGCCGGCCGGGCAGATCGCTGGAGGGGCGTCTTGTATGTGCAGCGTAGAGCAGCAGGCGGCAGCGCGACGGCTTCAGCTCGTGACGGCAGTCACGCGAGTAGCAGATCAGGCAACAAACGCATCTGGTCCACAGGCTGCTGTCTGGTTATGGGCTAGACTGGTTACCTGAAGAGCTTCAAACCTGGATGATCTGCGTCCACTGGCGAGGACAGCGGAGGTAGTGGCAGCTCATGGAGCTGCCGTCTGATACAGATCAGTCAACAGCTGCTACTTGTGAGGATGGTGTGGGCCTTCAGAGTGTCCCCATCTCGGGATTTGGTGGTGCCAACAGTCCTTCTTCCCTGTCAAAGTCTTCGTCGGATGGTGGTGAGAAGATCTTGTCTCATCTTGTCAGCTTGCTCGTACGGGCGTGGACATCCCCCGTCACAAGGACCGTGCGCATATGCAACTACTGGGATCGAGGAAAGTGGAGGAGAGGACACAAGACTACTGCGATTGCATGGTACTTCTGTAGTACCTAATCTCGAGCTCCGTGGTGAAAACCATAGGTTTGACCTAGTTGGTCATATCTGGCAATGGTGGCGTTCTTTTGCGTCGTTACCCTGATGAGGGCATTGCTCGGAATTGGCTCGGACAACATCTTCAGGGTGAAAACCCATGATCTAACCTTGGTGGTTGGATTCGGCGATGGCGGCGCTTGAACGTCGTTCCCTTTCTGGAGGCGTCGTTTTTGAAGAGCATTTCTCGTGGTCTTTGTGTTGTGAAGAGATGGTTGACGCCGATGGTCACTGTTGTATATCGTTTATCGTTGCTTTCAATTCTTTGGGTTTTCTTTTCTCCAGCTAGGCATAGCTTTGGTCTTTTATGACTTTGCTCTTTGCCGAAGTGATCGTGTGGGTGCGTGTGTTGTGTTGGCTGTGTGCATCCTAGTTGTGCAGAGGCCGGGTGTGTACTCATTATGATTGTATCCCTCGATGCTACACTATGAGTCAATAAAAAAGCACCCTTTATCGAAAAAGGCAACGAACGCATCTCAAACTCGACCTAAAATCACGTTTCTAGCGAGAACCACCAGATGGGCTAATAACCTATCTGTTTCTAACACACGGGCTTTAAGCATACAACAGAAAAAAAAACGGGAGTGGGAGCAAATGCCTTCGGCCAAGTGGGGGCAATGCTGCATATCCTGGCCCTAGTATAGGTGGACTGAAAAAATGAGTGGGGGCATTCACCCTCACAGCCTTGCAGGTAGATTCGCCCCTGCACACCGGGGGTACCTAGCTTACACATATGCTCGATTATCAATTAGGAATAAACCCGCGGGCTACTAGCACCTTCCCATGAAGTACATGTCAAGTCCTTGGAGGTTTCCATCCAGCTCACGTCGAGGGCCACAACTTCAATAGTCCTTCCTTTAGTGATTAGCGGGCCCTTAGCTTGGCCCATAGGCATCGGGCCGTACAGACTGACACCACTTAATCCATGACACCTCAGTAGCCCCTGAACTGGTCTCCAAAGCCAAGGACTGTAGTTCCCTCCCCGAAATGGCTTCTTCTATTGATGTCTTCGGCTTGGCAGGTGAGTTCCCTTCTTGTCATATCATGTTCGGATCCAAAGTCCTCCATTCCTTAATAAATACCATGCCCTCTTTTACAGTTAAACTCGTCAACCATATGAGCAAACATTTAACCTCGGCAAGAAAAAACGATGGGTTACAGAAACTTGGTTAATGCACTTCGCTGGGACCGAATGTCATCTCGGTAGAACCGAGTTTCTAGTGTTTGGCTTATGGCTCTGTCTGGTGTATCTCGTTGGGTCAGGATGGATAGATTTCGGTGTGACTGAGATGGAACTTAGGGTTTTGGAAAGATTGGATATTGAGAAAGTGGTTGAGGGTTTTGAAGCAATATTTTCAAGCACTTGAGCAAATGACTCATGATCAAAACATCATCCCCTTTTAATAGTATTGGTTTTTCTATGAACTCAATGTGATCTTTGAGCACTTAACAAAAAATGCAGAGTCTTGAAGGCTATGCTGACTCATGGCCAATGCTTGCACTTAACAACTGAAGGGGTCCACATCTCCATCCATGTACAAGCCTGTGTTGAACTCTTCCTGAAATATACTCGATGGAAGTGTTAGTTCGACAACATGTATGTTGACATAAATTACCAAAACCACCATGGGAGCAAATATGCTTTCACAAAGTAGTACGGAAATTTACTAAAGGCGAGGCAGGTGAACTGCTTAGGATGACGAGATAGTTTGCACACATCACTATAGACTTATATTTGTAGGTTTAGACGTATGTTCAATATATTGGCTATGAAGTGTGTTCAATTTACATGTTGGCTTTAAACCCCTAATTTACATATTGCGTGTGTATGTTTTCTCATTTGTCACTTCCATCGCTGGTAACAAAACAAAAAGAAAGGACAACCATGAAAATGAATGGAGTTGTATCACTGATCAACCCCCTGGTCCGTTTGTGAAGTCAAAGTCATCACTGAATCAGAAGCATTGACGGGCCTGAAGCACGTCAATGATGATATGATTTTGCCGGCCAGTGCTATTTGCCTCTATAGTAGTGTATGTGATGTATTAAAGACTATATTTTCAAATACTCATGACATATGATTTTCTTGGTATTTTATCATGTATTGACGTATTGTGTGTGCTAGCAATTGATCCAGGGAGTTGCACATTAAGCACAGTGATTCGGTTCCTTATCAGGAACGGGTTGAGATACATGATTTACAAAAGAATTTAGAAGAAGTATTGAAACGTCAAGGAGATATGTGAAGCAAACAAATTTGACGGACTCCTTTCTATAAAATAAGATAGGAATGAAGAAGAATTTCTTTAGTTCTATGATATTGTATAGTTTGCCAATGATGCAGTCTTTACCTTATCGGGATGACGAATGACAACATATATTCACCCAGAAATGTTGAATTTGCTCAAGTATTGAATATCACAGAAAACAAAAAGAAGTTTGACAACATTTATCATTTAGATTATGAGAAGACAGATACTCAGTGCTTGTACATGCTCACAATTGTAGAAGATGAGTATGGTAAGAATGAGAAGATGCTTCTAGGTCGTTATATACTTAAAATATATTTTGAGGTACAGACTTGACCCAAAAGATGGACATACAACCAACATGAGATGACACTCGAAGAAGATCATGGTGTATCTCCACAAAGTCAAACCATTCAGCTTGATGGAATTCTTGTTTGTAATTATCAAAGGGAGCTCTTATAATCAAGTCAGGAGTTGTCCATGTGCACCATATGTTCAAAGGCTTATCAACCATGTTGTAAAAGATTAGAAATATAACATTGATATAGTTCATATTGAGTATAATCCTAGAGCTTAAGCTTCTACAATGGTGTACCTGGACGGCTGGACCTCTCTTTGCAAAAGGAAACCCCGATCGAAAGATAGAGAATCCACTGTGGCCACGACGAAAGATAACTCCGGATACTCTAGACTTGGAGACTTCGGGAATCTCCTTGTATAATCATGTGGCCAGAGAAAGTTCTTTGGAGCAAAGTCGAGAGCATATACCGGAAACTTCGGTGCCATAAGCAAATCCGGAGACTCCAACCTCCCCTTAGAGAGCAACCTCAGAATATAACAAAAAAATGGCAATATGGGTTTAGACTTTGGCTTTGGGGTGACATGAGAATATGAATGCACATTGATCATCTCTCTTCCGCTTTCGATGTCCCCTCTTAACGATGCAACTTGTCTAAGACTCGAATTGATTTCATAGTACAACAAAAACAAATAGACGCGAGTAGCCACCTATTTTCTTCCTTTTCTTTCTTTAAGGGGAGGGGGCACCTATGCTCGTTAACCGGATCGGAAGGCGTGATACAAAAATATGTTTTTGCATATGGCAAACATATCTGTCCCTTAATTTCTTATCATCGATTACAATAATCCACTCAAGGACCTTGGACCGAGGACACCACCCACACCCCTAACGAGCCACCCGTGTTCGCCTGTTCATCACCATCTTGGTCATTGACGAACCCAAAACTAGATCCATCCCAAATCCATCTGTCTTCGGGTGCTCAACAACACACGTCGCTTGCTCAAAGACCCGATAGTTGAAGTCAACACTCCTAAATCCCCAAACACACCTCAGTCCTACATCCTTGTGAAAGCGAGCACGAAGAAACCCACACCATCATGTGTCAAGCCTCCATTGTAGCCCCACCCAACAGACACCGCAAATTGACCCATGCACACCTACTGACCAAAGCACAGGTGCACCGCTCACTATCACTACGAGCAACCTTGCAACCATCGTTCGAGTGGGGGCTTCGTCCGGTAACATCCTCGAACAAATGTGAAAGGAAGGAAGAAGAGGAGAGCATTGGAGTGGGCATGTAGGCTAGGGTTTGTCGCCACCCGAGTCACCTTACCAAAGCGGCGCGCGCGTGTGCATGAGAGAGGGGGGGGGGAGTTCTTAGTGTTGAATATTTGATCTTAAACCATAGTCCCCCGTCCTATAATATAAAAGTGTTTTTGACGCTACACCGTCAAAACGCTCTTATATTATGCTTTGTGTGTGGGGGGGGGGGGGGGGGGGGTTGGGGTGTTCAGGTTTTTTTTTTGAGGGGGGAAAGGGGTGTTCAGTTGTATTGTTGGAAAACGTTTATTTGCATCAAATCAGAGAGATGTTTTAGAACAACTTGTGTTAGTGATGCAAACACTAATAGTGGCGGAAGTGGAGGAAGAGGAGGGGGAATGAACGACGTAGCTGGCAGCTTGTAGAGTATTTCTAGTGCTGAATATTTAAGCGTGTACTTGAAAAAAAGTAGGTTCGCTTCAGTTTGTAGAAAACATTAGTTGTGCTGTCAGAAAAGGCCCCTTTGCTTCAATCTGGAGGGAAATGTTTAGAGCAAGTTGCGCCGTGTGATTCCGTAGTGTCATAAGTGCTACCCCTGGACAGTCTGGAAGGGAGACGCCACTTGGTTCCTAACTAATTATTCATCCCTTTTGGCTGAAAGGACAGCATTGTTGGATAGAAATTGGTACCATTCCGGATATTCCGACAAAAGCATAGCGATCCCAACCTTAGCCACACTGCGCCTCAGATCGATCGATGCCACAACATGGCCTGCCGGTGTAACTGCGGACGGAGACGGCGGTGGTAAATCGACCGGGCCTGGATTTCGCGTGATGCGTCTGTATGGGACACGGAGACGAGCACGTAGCCGTGCTGACTCGGTGCCGCGCAGGACGCGACGCGGACGCGGCGACTTCTCGTCTGGCCGTGGCAGAAGCGAAGATGGATATGGCTGCGACGGCGACCGGAAACTTGGGCTGGGAGGGAAACTGGATGTGGGATCCTGGTGAAAAGTTGAGACCAGTCCGGCATGATATGCTGCGCGTGCACTTGCGCCCCCGTAATGCCCGAGATTTTTTCGCTGGAAAGGTCCATGTTTTACACGCTGGATCGTCCTTCTTCCGCATCGCCCGTGGGGTCGCTCTCCATCTCCGACCTCTGATATTTTTAAGCGGAAATCTTAGTCGGCGAACGTCAGCCAGGGGTTGTTCCAGCGAACGCCCTATCTCCCGTTGGATTCGTTTTGTCGCAGGATCCGAGCCATGTCGGATTTTCAAATCAGTTATTTTTAAAGTTTGAAAGTTGCAATGACATATTTGGGAATAGCTAGTGGCATTTGTTCAGGTAACCATCTTAAAAGACCCCAATTCCACTTGATTAATTACTTAATTTGGTTCGGAAGTGGAAGACTTGGTTAATTACTTAATTTAACTCAAAATTTATTTATAATCGAAAAAAGCTTCCGCTCCGCTTTATAGATAAAGTAACAACGGAACATTACAACCAACACACAACATGACACCACATTGCACACACACAAAGGAAATGACAAAACCCACAAAACCCTAAGCAAAACAACAAATCAAAGTTTAGAGCAACTCTTGGAATCCTCGAAGCCATCATCCGCAATCAGGTAACCGGAGTAGAGAACAGAGCCAAAATGAGAGGGAGACTAGCCGTCTGAGGAGGCCATGCCATAACCAACAGCCGGAAGTCAAACACCACCGCACCAACCAGCTCCATCACCAAAAGGAGCCCCTTCGACCTTCGCACCGGATCGAAGGGCACTGCACTGTCGGACGATGAAGACACTCACCCCAGAGCCTGGTCAAAAACGGATGACGAGATCCTGAGGTGAGGCCTCCAAACACAACTCCTTGTAGAACTAGCACACTATGAGAGCATCATCGTCGCGACCACGGACCCATCAACGTGAAGAGAAGAAGCTATAGTCCACAACCACACCCCGATCACCAGCAAGTAGGGACCTTGCTCACAAGACGAAGCCTCCAAAGAGGGAATGACACTGTAGAGCCGCCATCGACTGGTCCAACAAGTTGAACCACATGTTTTCATCCGGAGCCTCAGGGCCCAATAGCATCACCGAGTTGGACGGTTAGGGAAGAAGACAAACGCCCAAAAATGTGCAAGGAGTAGCCTTGACGCCACCTCACACACGCGGGTGCCAACCAAATGGGTTGTCTCGCCACCTACATAGCCAAGACAGGCCAAGAGCACCTACACGGTAGCACCCGCCGCAAGGGCATCCACCATACCCGGCACCCCAGAACCGAAGAAGCCACCTAACATGTCAGAAAACAGGGCGCTGATGCGTAGCAAGCCACCCCCGCTGTCCACCGCCACCAACGCCTCGGATTCCCGTTGCATTGCACCCACCTGATGGCGGATCGGCGGACCGCAGACTGGCCCTGTCAGCAAGGAACGACGTTGTAGAAGCCACACAATGGTCACCGGCCATGGCCACGCTCATCGTTGAAGGAGAACGAAAACAAGCCCTTGCATGGGCGGGCCTTCCCACCCAAGGCACCGTCAGCGGCTGGGAGGGGATCCCGCGCCTCTATGTGAAAACCAACGAGGGAGCTTACCTCCATGTCCGGACAGATTCCTCTCACGCCATCCTGCATTGTAGCCCAAGGAGGAGTTGTGCGTCCATTCCATGGCCGGCTAGACCGCCATAGCTGTTGCGAGCTATGAAAAAACAAATTAGCTTGAATTTGTTTTTTTACATAGCTCACATCCCCTAATGTGTTTGAACTTTAAATTTCATGGCAATAGAATACCACGCTCTTAACATCTCGTGTGTTTGTTTTGAGATTTTTCAGAACTTCAAAACTTTGTTTTCGCGTGGTTTTCATCGATTTCTCCGAATGTTGGTTTCCCTATGGCATTCTCCCAAGGCAGATACCCGGACGATTTCTACACTCAGCCTGCACTGCACACATTTCTATTGGATCATGACATGCATGCATCCGTAGCTGAAAGCCTGTTGCTCTGTTCCTGAGTACCACTAGTAGCTTCTTCTAGGTTCCGAAACCAACCAAAATGTTCGTTCCCAAGGAAAGTTGGCTACCGGTCCGGTAGGTACCAGTCCTGAGCATAGATTATCCATATCTGCATATACTAAGATCCCTGGGCCTAGCTCCTTTCCGCCCCACATATATCTTTTCCTGTAACCCGGCGCCAAGATTGTGCGCACATGGGCTGCCCTTCGTCTTCCAAAGTGGCCTCCCCGCGGCCGACGTAGACAAATAAATCACCATCGATCGACATCGAAGCAAAGCAAGGCCTCCATCCCCGGCGGTTGGCCGCCCGATCGACCGCGTACGTGACTCCTCCCCTCCCCTCCCCTACCCTGGCGCGCGCACGATCGGGGCGGATGACACAGCCCCACGTTAAAGCCCGCCCGCCCCTTTTGGCGAACGTGAACCTCTGCTTTTCCGGCGCCGATGAGCCGGTGCTGACTCGACGCGAATCCCCTGCGAGACTTTCGCTCCAGATTTCATCACCCCCCGCACCCTATAAAACGGGCCTCTGCCGCTCAGTCTACCCCTCCCCCTCTCTCCCTCTCCTCCCTCTCTCACACGCACGCACAGAGAGAATTGACCATGAGGAAGTCGAGCTGCGGCCATGTGATCGGAGTGCCTGTGACCTCCAAGGCGTACGCCTTAGAGGAGGCGACCACCAGGGGCGCCGGGGCGGCTAAGAAGGAGGGCGATCGCCTCGCCGTCTCGTTGACCCACCCGAGCCCCTACGCGTCCTTCGGCTACAAACACAGTAGCAAGGGTCAGGTGATCCATTGGGTGAACAAGCTGGGCAGACGGGCTCAGGGCTTCAGGGACCACGGTGAGTCGGCGTTCGGAAATCCGAAACTCGATTACGTACATTCCAAATGGAAATCGGGCAGTGTGCTGACGAGTATGTGGCGTTCCTGTTCGTGCGTGCAGTGACCTTGGGGCCGAAGCTGTCGGAGACGGTGAAGGGGAAGCTCAGCCTGGGCGCGAGGATCCTGCAGGCCGGCGGCGTGGAGCGGGTGTTCCGGCAGGCCTTCTCGGCCGAGAAGGGCGAGCGGCTGGTGAAGGCGCTGCAGTGCTACCTCTACACCACCAGCGGGCCCATCGCCGGGATGCTCTTCGTCTCCACCAGGAAGATCGCCTTCCGCAGCGACCGCTCCCTCACCGTCACCTCGCTCGCCGGCGACGTCGCTCGGGTGCCGTACAAGGTGGTGGTGCCGCTGGGGAGGATCAAGAGGGTGCAGCCGAGCGAGAACGCCGACAACCCGGAGCAGAAGTACATACACATGGCCACCGTGGACGGGTTCGAGTTCTGGTTCATGGGCTTCGTCAGCTACCAGAGGTGCTGCAAGTACATGCAGCAGGTCATCTCGTCCCAGCTGTGATGGCAATAGCATAGCTAAAAGTGAAGAAGATCTGTGGGCTTCCTGCCGCAACGTCTTGTTGGAGCGCGTGCAGCCGAGAACCTCTGCTCCACCATTTTTTGATGAGAGCATGTTCCGATCCGATTGGAATTTACAGATGTGCCTATTGCAATTTCTGTTTGTAGGACCGAGGAACTTGGTCTGAATGAAAACTATTTATTTTCTTGGTAAAAATGACGAGAACTGATTGCTCTGCATATGCCTTAAATTTTTGGAAATGATACAGTTGAATTATGTACTTGAACACATAAATACCATTATACAAAAGACATACTGTATGCCTTGGTAAAATGAGAAATACTATTATACCAAGTATACGTGAATTCTACATAGCGGGAAAATGAGATCCAACTTATGGTCGGATGGTTATGATGGTGATTATACCCGCTCGGCTTATAAAAGATTAAATTTCAGGTTTAAACACCCTCTTGTCTCATTAAGGGCATCTCCAATGATGACTCTCAAACCGTCCGCATAAGTCCGAACCGTGGAAGCCAGCATTGATGCCCGCGATTTGACCGGACAGGTGGTGGCGCTGACGGACACGACCTCCCACTGCCGACATTGAAGTGGCGCCCGCCCACTGCTCGTCCGGCTAAACACGCCTCCTCACCGTATTCAAACAGGCACAGACTGCCCGCCTTCCTCCATTAAAACCCACACGTATGTCGAGAAACCTACACCGGCCACATGTCCGTTCGCGAGCCGCCCGTTATTAAGCACAACGCCGGTAGGCTTCGCACCCCACCTCCCCCCCCCCCCCCCCCCGCTATTTAAACGATTCCACATGCCGGGCCAAAAGCACACCACACTCCGCTCCCATCTCCTCCTTGCATGCGCACCTTTTTTCTCCACAAGCTCCATGGCATCCGGCGAGCAGGAAGCCGAGTTCTCCGACATACAAGCTGCTTGGGTGGCCCATCGAGCCCGCCAGATGCGAGCCAGAAAACTCTCTGCTCCACCTCTGTCAACGGTCTAGGCGGCTACAGGCCAGCTCACGGAGGCAGAAGCTCCAAGTCAACACGTCGTTCAGCAACTCGCCGCTCCAAGCCAGCTCGTCAAGGAGTGGCATGTTGCTCCAGGCCGGCACGCAGTGGACCACGGCGGCACAGACATCGTGACTGCCATGGATGACGTTGTGTCGCACCGCTCCTCCCGTGCCTGCGACCGCGCCATCTGCGGTAATCGCGCGCGACCGCTCCCTGCTGGTAGAGGTCGGTGACGCGGCGTCCAGCACGCGCGCGTCCGCCGAGGTCATCAAGGAGAAGTAGAACACGGGAGGCCGCCACCGCTTGGATCCCATGAAGGCCACCGCCGAGGCGACGCCGGCATACATAGCCGGTGTTTTGCCCGGTCGCAGGCCATCGTCTTCTTCCCCTCCTGCTGAAGCACATCGCAGCGGTTCCACTTCGATGACCGGTGTTGCCAAACATGGGGAAGCGGAGCCGCCCTTTATGCTGAAGGATATACCTTCGGGGCTCACGGCAGTCTGACGAGCAGACTGTAGGACATGGGGAAGACAAAGGGATCCATTGTGGCCGGCCATAGACTAGTGTAGTGTATCCGTGTCGTGGGAATGGAGCTCCGCGTGGTTGGACGTGCACATAGATTTAGCTATTTTAGCAAAACCCTTCGCTCCATATCGTCAAGCAATGTGTTGGCCTCATGTTTGATGAGTTCTATCATCTTTCCGCGGTGACACTTGTGGTGGCATCATCCTTGCTTGGAAGTCCTCTAGGGTGATGTTATCCAATTCCCATATCACATGCTATGCGGTCACATCTCGGGTTAGCTTCGCTGGCAGACCTACTTGGTGGTTTACTAGGGTGTATGGACCCTAGCTATTTTTCTGACCCGAAAACCGTAGAACAGTCGTTCTATGGTAATTTTTCATTAATATAAAATTGTGCAAACAATGTGAAAAGTACACCCAAAGATCAACGTATGCTAGTTCTAGGAAACATCATAGAAAAATTAAAGGTATTGTTCAGTCCAGGACTCTATCTTAGTGCTTTTGCGGGCTTGGTTCTAATCTCAGCAATTGTAAGCCCTTCTTTTAGATGGAAAGTCCATCCATTCATGTGAGCAGGAGCTTTGAGGAAAATTTTGTCATTTCTAACAGACTAGATACTCTAGCGGACCAACATCTATATGTAAGTGCATCTAGTGCTCCCTTAGTGGTGTTGGAGTATTGAAGACAAATGGATTAAGGGCGCAATGTGTTTGTGGGTGTACACAGGAGTTATAGTACCTAAAGATTTGGTTGAACCGACGAAAGACAACCCCTAAAAATGTATTTTTTTCAAGTGAAGAATTTGGTGCGTCCTTTGAAGAAATTGAAGTGAAGAATTGCAAGCTTGAAGACTTATGTTTTCGTAGTTTCTTTCTTCTTATTTTGAGTCATAGGAAACACCATACTGTTCAAGGGGGTCTAGGTGATACATAATCGTATTTTCAAAGTGATGCTCAAAACCTATACAAAACATATTGCTTCGAGTTGAAGAGTTTGGAAATCTCCTGCAGTGCAGTCGAGTTTGTCAAGATGGATAAAGCGTCTCAACTCCCAACAAGGGAGCCCGCATGAGTTTATATTGATCTGATCGTGAGAGTTACAAGATGCATTTAGTAGGACTCCTAACCGAGAGAGAGAGAGAGAGAGAGAGAGATGTTACATGAGGGAGATAAAGACATAGTAACAGCATAACAATAAAGGATCCTATATCTACCAGGGCGTGTAACCCAAGCCATGCACCATAACAGCCGCCATAATATATCTCTAACACCCTCCCTTAATCTGAACTTCCCAAGTTAAGATTACGCTTGAATTCCTCAAATGCTCGTGTAGCCAAGGCTTTTGTAAAACCATCTGCAACTTGATCCTTTGAATGAACAAACCGAATCTGCAACTCCTTATTAGCAACTCTTTCCCTCACAAAATGATAGTCAATCTCTATGTGTTTGGTTCTTGCATGAAAGATAGGATTAGCAGATAGGTATGTAGCGCCAAGATTGTCACACCAAAGACATGGGGTTGGTGTGTGACATATGCCAAGTTCCTTAAGAATGGACTTCACCCATATAATCTCTGCTGTTGCATTTGCCAATGCTTTGTATTCTGCCTCAGTACTTGACCTGGAAACTGTGGCATGTTTCTTTGCATACCATGAGATCAAATTAGGTCCAAAGAAGACTACAAAGCCACCTATTGATCTTCTATCATCTATGCAACCTGCCCAGTCAGAGTCAGAAAATGCACTAACAAGTGTGGATGATGACTTGCTAAATATTAGGCCAATACTCAAAGTATTTTTCACATATCTCAGTATACGTTTGGCAGCAGTCTAATGAGCTATAGTTGGTGCATGCAAAAACTGACAAACCTTATTTACAGCAAAGGAAATATCAGTCCTGGTGAGAGTCAAATACTGAAATGCACCCACAAAACTTCTATACTTAGTACCATCCTCTTGACTCAAGAGTTCTCCTTCAGCAAGAGAGGGTTTCTTTGAACTGGACAATGGTGTTGGTGATGGTTTACAACCCAACAATCCAACTCTATTCAAAAGATTAGTTGCATATTTTTCTTGGGAAAGATGAAGACCACCTTCCATGTTTTTCTTGACTTCAATACCAAGGAAGTAATGCAGGTCACCTAGATCCTTGAGGGCAAATTCCGAATTCAAATCGCTTAATAATGCAGTTACTGCCTCATTTGATGAGCTTGTGACAATTATATCATCAAATATATAAGTAAAAATATGGATGTTTTTAACTTTTTGTAAATAAACAGTGATGTCTCAAATTTAGAAGGAACAAAACCAAGTGTTTGCAACTTTGAACTCAGACATGAGTACCATGCTCTAGGGGGTTGCTTCAACCCATAAAGAGATTTATCAAGCTTGCACACATGAAAAGGTTTATTCTTATCTTCAAACCCAGGAGGTTTTCATGTACACTTCCTCTTCCAGAATACCATGAAGAAACGCATTCTGCACATCTAGCTATCTGAGGCTCCAGCCTCTGGATACGGCAATAGACAAAACAAGACGAATACTGGCAGCTTTAACAATATGACTGAATGTATCCTCATAATCTATGCCATACCTCTGTTTGAATCCTTTAACAACAAGTCTAGCCTTATAACGATCTATTGTACCATCTGACTTTCTATTTATCCTGAACACCCATTTGCAGTAAATTAAATTTTTATGTCGATGTGAAGGAACTAGGTGCCACGTCTTATTTTTCTTAAGTGCCTGGAACTCTTCCTCCATAGCTTTTCTCCACTTGGGATCCACACTTGCTTCTTGAAAAGTACTAGGTTCTCCTGTTGAACACGCCAAGCCAAATTTAACTTTATAATTTACAGGTTGAATACCCCTGTTCGAAGTCTTGTACGTGGTCGTGTAGTATGTTGCTGCACGGTTGTAGATGATCGAGGAGCAGGCGCAGAAAATCCCATGGGCTGCTCCTGGACAGAGGATCCAGGCAATCCCGAGATTGCTGCTGTCACATCTTCTGTAGCCATATATGTGGATGAAGCCTCAGTGGATGGCGCAGAAAATCCAGTCGGGCTAGAGGGATCAGGCTGGGATCTCACGCCTGCAGTGGGCTGGTGCACCGTCCTCCTGACGTAGACCTGTGGGTCCAGGCCAAACCGCATGGTCAGCCGGTCCCCTTGTGGCGACGGACACATGGATGACGGGCCCCCAGGCGTGGACGTGGCAGGTGGGGGTTGGCGAGTAGCCGCTCTTGGCGTGGATTCGGTGCTGCGGTGCTCCGATACCGGGGCGGATCGCGCTTGAGCTGACACTGCCGATCCTGGGGCATATTCGGGAGTAGCCCTGTCATGTTGCAGGGGACGCATGAAATATGGGCCGCTTTGGTCATTTTCTTCACCATTCGAGCCTGCGTCATCACAAATCTCATTTTCACGGTTAGAAGAGTTAGTCAAGTGGTCAGTACAATTGTCTTCCCCTTGATGAAAACTGGACAAATGAGGTGGTACTAGAAGGATTTCTTGGCGGAGTAGGTGAAGGAAATATGCCCTAGAGGCAATAATAAAGTTGTTATTTATATTTCATTATATCATGATAAATGTTTATTATTCATGATAGAATTTTATTAATCGGAAACTTGATACATGTGTGAATACATAGACAAAACAAAGTGTCCCTAGTATGCCTCTACTTGACTAGCTCGTTAATCAAAGATGGTTAAGTTTTCTGACCATAGACATGTGTTGTCATTTGATGAACGGGATCACATCATTAGGAGAATGATGTGATGGACAAGACCCATTCCTTAGCTTAGCATAATGATCATTAAGTTTTATTTCTATTGCTTTCTTCATGACTTATACATATTCCTCTGACTATGAGATTATGCAACTCCCGAATACCGGAGGAACACCTTGTGTGCTATCAAACGTCACAACGTAACTGGGTGGTTATAAAGATGCTCTACAGGTGTCTCCGAAGGTGTTTGTTGGGTTGGCATAGATCGAGATTAGGATTTGTTACTCCAAGTATCGGAGAGGTATCTCTGCGCCCTCTCGGTAATGCACATCACTATAAGCCTTGCAAGGAATGTGACTAATGAGTTAGTTACAGGATGATGCATTACGGAACGGGTAAAGAGACTTGCCGGTAACGAGATTGAACTAGGTATGAAGATACCGATGATCGAATCTCGGGCAAGTAACATACCGATGACAAAGGGAATAACATATGTTGTCATTGCGGTTTCACCGATAAAGATCTTCGTAGAATATGTAGGAACCAATATGAGCATCCAGTTCCGCTGTTGGTTATTGATCGGAGATGTGTCTCGGTCATGTCTACATAGTTCTCGAACCCGTAGGGTCCGCACGCTTAACGTTCGATGACGATTTGTATTATGAGTTATGTGTTTTGGTGACCGAAGATTGTTCGGAGTCCCGGATGAGATCACGGACATGACGAGGAGTCTCGAAATGGTCGAGAGGTAAAGATTGATATATCACCGGAATGGTTCGGGTATTTTTCGGAGTACCGGGAGGTTACGGAACCCCCCCCCCCCCCCGGGGGGGGGGGGGGAAGTAATGGGCCTACATGGGCCATAGGGGAGAGGGGAGGCAGCCCACAAGGGGTGGCCGCGCCCCCTCCCATGGGGAGTCCGAATTGGACTAGGGGAGGGGGCGCGCCCCCTTCCCTTCTCCTCTTCCCTCTCCCTTCCCCTTTCCCCCTCCGTAAGAAAGGAAAGGGGGGCCGAATAGGACTTGGAGTCCTATTCGGTTTCCCCCCATGGTGCGCCCCCTAGGCCGGCGGCTGCTACCTCTTGAGCACTGTGTTGGTTTTCCCTTGAAGAGGAAAGGGTGATGCAGCAAAGTAGCGTAAGTATTTCCCTCAGTTTTTGAGAACCAAGGTATCAATCCAGTAGGAGGCCATGCACGAGTCCCTCACACCTACACAAACAAATAAATCCTCGCAACCAACGCAATAAAGGGGTTGTCAATCCCTTCACGGTCTGTAGCGACCCGACCTCAGACGGTCAAGTCTCTGTGTATTTGTGCCATCCCTGGATCAGTATGCTGGCACACACAGTACATCAATGTATATATCAAAGTGCAATCACATGTATAAATAATGTAAAACTGATATATACCTCATAATACTCAGCGGAAACAATTAAACGGGGGTGGAGTCCCATCAACGCCATCGGCAAGTTGAGTGTAGACCGTAACCCTGTATCGTAACTCTTACTCGTCGAAGAAAATCCTGCAACATGATACGTTGCAGCCGTGTAGGTCAGTACATTGAATGTACCGGCAAGATCACTGTAAGAAAACAGATGATAAAATATACTATATGCAATATGGCTTTGTGGCTCTGTATCTGAGTTTTGTTTTGCATAAAAGCTGGTTTTATTTTCCCTACATCAAAGAAATACTGGAGTCTATACTACGGAGTTTCCTATCATGACATAGTTCCGCCAACCGATGTCTCATGGCCCAAATCATCATAAGTTGCCCACAATTATATTATCAGTCCGGTGTTGAGAGTTCCGAGATAGATCCAAGTCCAGAGGCTCAAGTTGTCCGTAACCGGGGACACGGCTAATCGATTAGGTTTTAACCCTCTGCAGAGGTTTGTACACTTTACCCGCAAGATTCGATCCCTCTTTTTACGTTCTCGCACTTCAGGGTGTTTGAGAACAAGATGACCGAAACATGGTCTTCCAAAGAGTTCCTCTGACCACTGTCCGGTGCTCATCCAATCCTACCGTAGTTCTACATCTGCTAGCACCGTCCCAGCCAGAGTCACAACTAAGGTCAACCAAGCCAGAGCCCATAGTGACTTGCGGTTGCACAGGTAAGCTTCCGGGCATGAAGTATTCTTCCGTCTCTTTGAGTCTGGGTGAAGCTTTCCGCAAGATGTCATGGCGCTTCTCCATGCATCCCGGCCATCCACTGGTTTCTCCAGGGTGCCCGTCAACCGTCCTTCACCCAGTAGTGTGTATTGAATTCTTGTCTCGAGTCTTGAAGTCTTGAGGCCTTGAAGATGCAGTCCTCGCATATGCCATCATGGAGTTGTCGTCATTGACGTAGAGTCCTTCTTCACACCACTCTCGTGCACTCATACCAAACCCCGTCTACTATAGCGTAGCATTAAAATAAATAACGTCCCAGGCTTGGTAACATGGTGATAGGTTCCTACCTCATGCATACTACTCAACTACAAGAATTCAATATCACTACTGGAGGGACTGTTGCAAAGATGACACTAAATGCAATAAAAACATAGGTATGAAAAACATGGTCAAAGTGAACTTGCCTGGTATTACTTGATGAAGATAACAAAGCTCTCAGAATAATGACTTGGTAGAACTATTCGTCACTCCGTTGAAAATCTATATAGTCAAACATAGCATTCATATAAGCAAACATACTAGCAAACAATTCTAACACTCATAATGAAACCAACAAATAAATTGCAAAACAACAAGGGACACCGAATAAGAACAAAGGACAACTACACAACACAACTAATAAAGAAAACTCTAAGACATAACACAAAATAGTTTTGTCCTAAGTAAAAACTTAACAACAATTAAAACACTAAACTTATAAATTAACAGAAAATACAAAGTAAAACAACTAAGTTAACAGAAGGTATTTTTCATAAAATTTTATTTGCAAAAAGAAACAAATAAAAAGCTTTTATGAAACAGTAACTATGACCTAAACAAGTTTTCATACAAAACTAAATAAAATAATTTTTTGAAATAAAAATAAAATTTTCTTTGGTTGACAAACAGAAACAAAACTAAATTTGTCAAAAGTGACAAAAAGAAATAATTTAAAACTAATAAAAACAATAAAGAAAAGACTAAAACAACACTATAACTAAAAAAGTACTGTTTTGCTAAAAACCTAATTTAAAATAAACTAAAAATAAATCACTATATGACTCTGGATAGACAAAACAATAACAAAACCGTAGCAAAAAGAATCAATCAAAAATATTTTATAAAACTCAAGATACGACCAAATTAGTGATTTGAACAAATTTCATCAAACTCAAGTTTAAACTACTCAAATTTGAAACCTAAGTACAAAAACAGAAACTTAAACAAATTTGTGACACAGCGCAAAAAGAATCACTCAATTTGGATATAAAACATAAAAGTTATAAGCAATCTAAAATTGAAACTATTTCTGTTTCTAAAACAGAAACGAAAATAAACTGAAAAAAAAAACTAACGGGCAGGAGCTATGCGTCGGCTGCAATTGGGCCTAAGCAGTGGGCGCTCTGAACTAAACAACGCTCGGTCGTTCTTTAACAGACTAACGCGCGTGCACAGAAAAGAAAAACCGGCTAAACCGATTAGATCTAAACCGTAAATAAACCGAAGCTAAACCGATCTAGTAAAAATAACCTAACCGTTCGTTTGCATCTAATCTAGGCCGTATAATGAAGATCTAACGGCGGGGAGAGTCGTCGGAGCTTACAGCGGTGGTGGTCGCCGGCGATGCGGCTCGGACGTCGTCGGTGGCGGCGCTCCGGTCGTCGGAGAGCTCCGGCGAGGACACGGGCGGACGAGGCGTTCGACGGCGAGTCCAGCGGTGGTCGAGGCGGCGTCGTAGGTTGACGGAGGAGGTCGGCGGCGAGGTCGAGGTGGCGGTGGCGTTCGGGCGTCGGCGGTGGCGGCGCTCCGGTGGGTTTCGGGCGAGGACGAGGGCACGGGGAGGTGCGGGCGAGCGAGGGGGGTTCGGTGGTGGGTTCGGACGACGATGAGGTGGTCGTAGTGGAGAGCTAGCAGCAGCAATGGCGGGCGGCGAAGCTCGGGCTCCGGCGAGAAATGGCGGCGAGCGGAGAGGGGTTCGGGGGTCGGGAAGGGGCAGAACCGGGTGAGGGGAGGGGTATTTATAGGGGCGGGGTCGACTTGGAGGAGGGGGAAGATCGGGGAGAGGATCCCGAGGATCGCGGGATTCGGCGGTGGCGGCGGCGCGGTTTGGCGTGGAGAGGAAGAAGAAGCAGCGGGCGAGGGCGATCGGGCAGTGGGGCCCAGCGGTCAGTGGCACAAGGGCGAGAGAGAGAGGAGCGGGCGACCGAAGGAGAGGGGCTTCGGGCGACGGCGCTGGCTGGGCCGCGGCTCGAGTGGCTGGCTGGCTGGGCCGGCTGGCTCCTGGGCCGCCTGGCCTGGCTAGCGCTAGGTTTTTTTTTTTTAACAGACAAACAAAAGTAAAAAGAACCAAAATAATAAAAACTATATATAGGCATAATATATATATAAATGTTCAGAAAAACATTTCCTAAAACATGAACTATTTATATAGTTCAAATAAAATCCACAAAAAATCAAATAAAGCAAACAGTGCTACTGTTGCATTAAAATCCAACAAAAATCATTTTTAAAATACCAAAATTATTTCAAAATTATTTTCTCCTAATTTTCCATTGAAGGGAATCATTTTACCCTTATTTCCATTTATTTATTTTTAGGAGAAAATTAATTTGAATAAAATCCAAATAATTCCAAATTTGAAAAGGAGTTTCAAAATACTTTCAAATGATTTCAATTTGATTCTTTTTTTTAACTTCCAACTCATATTTCATATAATTTAAGAAGTCATTTTATCTTCTCTCCTGAAAATCATTGAGTTGCATAAAGTTTTCGAATTTGAAATATTTCCAAATGGAATTCAAATCTTTTCAAAACTTTTTTTTTCATTTATTTAAATGGAAGAAGTCATATCATCTTCACTCTAGGGTTTTCTGATGAAATAATTTGAATTCATGGAGATCATAAATGCAATGGTGAAAGTTTGGGAAAGTCATTTCATTCCCTCTCATTCAACTTTCAAAATTTTCAAATTTCACTCAATTTCACACAATCAGTCACACAACAATCAAACAAACAAGCATAAATATTTATTTAATATAACATTCCAAAATTTAGAATTTTGGGATGTTACACGGTCACTTACGAGAGTGAGATCTGATAGATATGATAAGATAATATTTTTGGTATTTTTATGATAAAGATGCAAATAAAGAAAACAAAATAAAAACAGCGCCAGAAATAGCTTGTTGTCGGGAGATTAATATGATGGAAAATAGACCCGGGGGCCATAGGTTTCACTAGTGGCTTCTCTCATGACCATAAATATTACGGTGGGTGAACAAATTACTGTTGAGCAATTGATAGAATTGAGCATAGTTATGAGAATATCTAGGTATGATCATGTATATAGGCATCACGTCCGAGACAAGTAGACCGACTCCTGCCTGCATCTACTACTATTATTCCACACATCGACCGCTATCCAGCATGCATCTAGAGTATTAAGTTCATAAGAACAGAGTAACGCTTTAAGCAAGATGACATGATGTAGAGGGATAAACTCATGCAATATGATATAAACCCCATCTTGTTATCCTCGATGGCAACAATACAATACGTGCCTTGCTGCCCCTACTGTCACTGGAAAAGGACACCGCAAGATTGAACCCAAAGCTAAGCACTTCTCCCATTGCAAGAAAGATCAATCTAGTAGGCCAAACCAAACTGATAATTCGAAGAGACTTGCAAAGATAACCGATCATACATAAAAGAATTCAGAGAAGATTCAAATATTGTTCATAGATAAACTTGATCATAAACCCACAATTCATCGGTCTCAACAAACACACCGCAAAAGAAGATTACATCGAATAGATCTCCACAAGAGAGGGGGAGAACATTGTATTGAGATCCAAAAAGATAGAAGAAGCCATCTAGCTGATAACTATGGACCCGAAGGTCTGAAGTAAACTACTCACACTTCATCGGAGAGGCTATGGTGTTGATGTAGAAGCCCTCCGTGATCGATGCCCCCTCCGGCGGAGCTCCGGAACAGGCCCCAAGATGGGATCTCACGGGTACAGAAGGTTGCGGCGGTGGAATTAGGTTTTTGGCTCCGTATCTGGTAGTTTGGGGGTACGTAGGTATATATAGGAGGAAGAAGTACGTCGGTGGAGCAACGTGGGGCCCACAAGGGTGGAGGGCGCGCCCCCCTACCTCGTGCCTTCCTGGTTGATGTCTTGACGTAGGGTCCAAGTCCTTTGGATCACGTTCGTTCCGAAAATCACGTTCCCGAAGGTTTCATCCCGTTTGGACTCCGTTTGATATTCTTTTTCTGCGAAACTCTGAAATAGGCAAAAAACAACAATTCTGGGCTGGGCCTCCGGTTAATAGGTTAGTCCCAAAAATAATATAAAAGTGTATAATAAAGCCCAATAATGTCCAAAACAGAATATAATATAGCATGGAACAATAAAAAAATATAGATACGTTGGAGACGTATCAAGCATCCCCAAGCTTAATTCCTGCTCGTCCTCGAGTAGGTAAATGATAAAATCAGAATTTTTGATGTGTTATGCTACTTGGCATAATTTCAATGTAATTCTTCTTAATTGTGGTATGAATATTCAGATCCGAAAGATTCAAGATAAAAGTTCAATATTGAAATAAAAGTAATAATACTTCAAGCATACTAAATAAGCAATTATGTCCTCTCAAAATAACATGGCCAAAGAAAGTTCATCCCTACAAAATCATATAGTTTAGTCATGCTCCATTTTCGTCACACAAGAATGCTCTCATCATGCACAACCCCGATGACAAGCCAAGCAATTGTTTCATACTTTAGTAATCTCAAACTTTTTCAACCTTCACGCAATACATGAGCGTGATCCATGGATACAGCACTATGGGTGGAATAGAATACAATGATGGGCGTTATGTGGAGAAGACAAAAAAGGGAGAAAGTCTCACATCAACGAGGCTAATCAATGAGCTATGGATATGCCCATCGATTGATGTTAATGCAAGGAGTAGGGATTGCCATGCAACGGATGCACTAGAGCTATAAATATATGAAAGCTCAACAAAAGAAACTAAGTGGGTGTGCATCCAACTTGCTTGCTCACGAAGACCTAGGGCATTTGAGGAAGCCCATTGTTAGAATATACAAGCCAAGTTCTATAATGAAAAATTCCCACTAGTATATGAAAGTGACAAAACAAGAGACTCTCTATCATGAAGATTATGGTGCTACTTTGAAGCACAAGTGTGGTAAAAGGATAGTAACATTGTCCCTTCTCTCTTTTTATCTCAGTTTTTTGGCCTTCCTTTTTTATGGCCTTTCTCTTTTTTTCCTCACTTGGGACAATGCTCTAGAAAATGATGATCATCACACTTCTATTTATTTACAACTCAATGATTACAACTCGATACTAGAACCAAGTATGACTCTATATGAATGCCTCCGGCGGTGTACCGGGATATGCAATGAACCAAGAGTGACATGTATGAAAGAATTATGAATGGTGGCTTTGCCACAAATACTATGTCAACTACATGATCATGCAAAGCAATATGACAATGATGAATGTGTCATGATAAACGGAACGGTGGAAAGTTGCATGGCAATATATCTCGGAATGGCTATGGAAATGCCATAATAGGTAGGTATGGTGGCTGTTTTGAGGAAGATATAAGGAGGTTTATGTGTGAAAGATCATATCATATCACGGGGTTTGGATGCACCGGCGAAGTTTGCACCAACTCTCAATGTGAGAAAGGGCAATGCACGGTACCGAAGAGGCTAGCAATGGTGGAAAGGTGAGAGTGTGTATAATCCATGGACTCAACATTAGTCATAAATAACTCACATACTTCTTGCAAAAATCTACAAGTCATCAAAAACCAAGCACTGCGCGCATGCTCCTAGGGGGATAGATTGGTAGGAAAAGACCATCGCTCGTCCCCGACCGCCACTCATAAGGAGGACAATCAAAGAACACCTCATGTTTCAAATTTGTTACATAACGTTTACCATACATGCATGCTACGGGACTTGCAAACTTCAACACAAGTATTTCTAAAATTTACAACTACTCAACTAGCACAACTTTGATATCACTACCTCCATGTCTCAAAACAATCATCAAGCATCAAACTTCTCTTAGTATTCAACACACTCATAAGAAAGTTTTTACTAGTCTTGGATACCTAGCATATTAGGATTATTTAAGCAAATTAACATGCTGTTTTAAGACTCTCAAAATAATCTAAGTGAATCATGAGAGAATAATAGTTTCTATAAAACAAAAGTTACCACCGTGCTCTAAAAGATATAAGTGAAGTACTAGAGCAAAAACTATATAACTCAAAAGATATAAGTGAAGCACATAGAGTATTCTAATAATTTCCGAGTCATGTGCGTCTCTCTCAAAAGGTGTGTACAGCAAAGATGAATGTGGTAAACTAAAAAGCAAAGACTCAAATCATACAAGACACTCCAAGCAAAACACATATCATGTGGTGAATAAAAATATAGCTCCAAGTAAAGTTACCGATGGAAGTAGACGAAAGAGGGGATGCCTTCCGGGGCATCCCCAAGCTTTGGATTTTAGGTGTCCTTAGATTATCTTGGGGGTGCCATGGGCATCCCCAAGCTTAGGCTCTTGCCTCTCCTTGTTCCATAATCCATCAAATCTTTCACCCAAAACTTGAAAACTTCACAACACAAAACTCAGCAGAAAATCTCGTGAGCTCCGTTAGCGAAAGAAAACAAAAGACCACTTCAAGGTAATGTAATGAACTCATTCTTTATTTATATTGGTGTTAAACCTACTGTATTCCAACTTCTCTATGGTTTATAAATTATTTTACTAGCCATAGATTCATCAAAATAAGAAAACAACACACGAAAAACAGAATCTGTCAAAAACAGAACAGTCTGTAGTAATCTGTAACTAACGCAAACTTTTGGAACTCCAAAAATTCAGCCAAAATAGGACGACCTAGACAATTTGTTTGTTGATCAGAAGCAATTGGAATCAATATTTTATCACGTTCTGGTGATTTTTAATAACTATTTTCGTGAACAGAAAGTTTCTGGAATTTACAGCAAGATCAAATAACTATCATCCAAGAATATCCTATAGGTTTAACTTGGCACAAACACTAATTAAAACATAAAAACAATTCTAACCAGAGGCTAGATCAAATATTTATTCCTAAACAGAAATAAGAACCTCGCAACCAACGCGAATAAGGGGTTGTCAATCCCTCAACGGTCACTTACGAGAGTGAGATCTGATAGATATGATAAGATAATATTTTTGGTATTTTTATGATAAACAGAAATAAAGATGCAAAGTAAAATAAAAGGCAATAGAAATAACTAAGTGTTGGAAGATTAATATGATGGAAAATAGACCCGGGGGCCATAGGTTTCACTAGTGGCTTCTCCCAAGATAGCATAAGTATTACGGTGGGTAGACAAATTACTGTCGAGCAATTGATAGAATTGAGCATAGTTATGAGAATATCTAGGTATGATCATGTATATAGGCATCACGTCCGCGACAAGTAGACCGAAACGATTCTACATCTACTACTATTACTCCACACATCGACCGCTATCTAGCATGCATCTAGCGTATTAAGTTCATAAGAACAGAGTAATGCTTTAAGTAAGATGACATGATGTAGAGGGATAAACTCATGCAATATGATATACACCCCATCTTTTTATCCTCGATGGCAACAATACAATACGTGTCGTTTCCCTTTCTGTCACTGGGATCGAGCACCGCAAGATTGAACCCAAAGCTAAGCACTTCTCCCATTGCAAGAAAGATCAATCTAGTAGACCAAACCAAACTGCTAGTTCGAAGAGACTTGCAAAGATAACCAATCATACATAAAAGAATTCAGAGGAGATTCAAATATTGTTCATAGATAAACTTGATCATAAACCCACAATTCATCGGATCTCGACAAACACACCGCAAAAGAAGATTACATCGAATAGATCTCCAATAAGATCGAGGAGAACTTTGTATTGAGATCCAAAGAGAGAGAGGAAGCCATCTAGCTAATAACTATGGACTCGAAGGTCTGAGGTAAACCACTCACACATCATCGGAGAGGCTATGGTGTTGATGTAGAAGCCCTCCGTGATCAATGCCCCCTCCGGCGGAGCGCCGGAAAAGGCCCCAAGATGGGATCTCACGGGTATAGAAGGTTGCGGTGGTGGAAATAGGTTTTTGGCTCTGTCTCTGATAGTTTGGGGGTACGTAGGTATATATAGGAGGAAGAAGTATGTTGGTGGAGCAACGTGGGCCCCACGAGGGTGGATGGCGCGCCCCCCTGCCTCGTGCTCTCCTCATTGATTACTTTGCGTAGACTCCAAGTCCTCTGGATCACGTTCGTTCCGAAAATCATGTTCCCGAAGGTTTCATTCCGTTTGGACTCCGTTTGATATTCTTTTTCTGCGAAACACTGAAATAGGCAAAAAAACAGCAATTCGGGTTGGGCCTCCGGTTAATAGGTTAGTCCCAAAAATAATATAAAAATGTATAATAAAGCCCATTAAACATCCAAAACAGAATATAATATACCATGGTACAATCAAAAATTATAGGTACGTTGGAGACTTATCAAGCATCCCCAAGCTTAATTCCTGCTCGTCCTCGAGTAGGTAAGTGATAAAAACAGAATTTTTGATGTGGAATGCTACTTAGCATAATTTTCAATGTAACTCTCTTATTTCTGGTATGAATGTTCAGATCCGAAAGATTCAAGATAAAAGTCTAATATTGACATAAAAATAATAATACTTCAAGCAAACTAACTAAGCAATTATGTCTTCTCAAAATAACATGGCCAAAGCAAGTTATCCCTACAAAATCATATAGTCTGGCTATGCTCTATCTTCACCACACAAAGTATTTAAATCATGCACAACCCCGATGACAAGCCAAGCAATTGTTTCATACTTTTGATGTTCTCAAACTTTTTCAATCTTCACGCAATACATGAGCGTGAGCCATGGACATAGCACTATATGTGGAATAGAATGGTGGTTGTGGAGAAGACAAAAAGGAGAAGATAGTCTCATATCAACTAGGCGTATCAACGGGCTATGGAGATGCCCATCAATAGATATCAATGTGAGTGAGTAGGGATTGCCATGCAACGGATGCACTAAAGCTGTAAGTATATGAAAGCTCAACAAAAGAAACTAAGTGGGTGTGCATCCAACTCGCTTGCTCACGAAGACCTAGGGCATTTTGAGGAAGCCCATCATTGGAATATACAAGCCAAGTTATATAATGAAAAATTCCCACTAGTAAATGAAAGTGATATCATAGGAGACTCTCTATCATGAAGATTATGGTGCTACTTTGAAGCACAAGTGTGGTAAAAGGATAGTAACATTGTCCCTTCTCTCTTTTTCTCTCACTTTTTTTTATTTGGGCCTTTTCTCTTTTTTTTCTTATGGCCTCTTTTTTTCTTTTTCTTTTTCTTTTTTGTCCGGAGTCTCATCCCGACTTGTGGGGGAATCAAAGTCTCCATCATCCTTTCCTCACTTGGGACAATGCTCTAATAATGATGATCATCACACTTCTATTACTTACAACTCAACAATTACAACTCAATACTTAGAACAAAATATGACTCTATGTGAATGCCTCCGGCGGTGTACCGGGATATGCAATGAATCAAGAGTGACATGTATGAAAGAATTATGAACGGTGGCTTTGCCACAAATACGATGTCAACTACATGATCATGCAAAGAAATATGACAATGATGGAGCGTGTCATAGTAAACGGAACGGTGGTAAGTTGCACGGCAATATATCTCGGAATGGCTATGGAAATGCCATGATAGGTAGGTATGGTGGTTGTTTTGAGGAAGGTATATGGTGGGTGTATGATACCGGCGAAAAGTGCGCGGTATTAGGGAGGCTAGCAATGGTGGAAGGAAGAAAAGTGTGTATAATCCATGGACTCAACATTAGTCTTAAAGAACCCATATACTTATTGCAAAAATCTACAAGTTATCAAAGAAAAGTATTACGTGCATGCTCCTAGGGGGGTAGATTGGTAGGAAAATACCATCGCTCGTCCCCGACCGCCACTCATAAGGAAGACAGTCAATAAATAAATCATGCTCCCACTTCATCACAGAACGGTTCACCATACGTGCATGCTACGGGAATCACAAACTTTAACACAAGTATTCCTCAAATCCACAACTACTCAACTAGCATAACTCTAATATCACCATCTTCATATCTCAAAACAATTATCAAGCATCAAACTTATCATAGTATTCAACACACTCATAAGATTTTTTTACTAATCTTGGATGCCTATCACTTGAGGACTAATTTCTCAATTTAAGAAAATTACCATGCTGTTTTGTAGGACTCTCAAAATAATATAAGTGAAGCATGAGAGAACAATAGTTTCTATAAAACAAATCCACCACCGTGCTCTAAAAGATATAAGTGAAGCACTAGAGCAAAAACTATATAGCTCAAAAGATATAAGTGAAGCACATAGAGTATTCTAATAAATTCCGAATCATGTGTGTCTCTCTCAAAAGGTGTGTACAGCAAGGATGATTGTGGTAAACTAAAAATCAAAGACACAAATCATACAAGACGCTCCAAGCAAAACACATATCATGTGGTGAATAAAAATATAGCTCCAAGTAAAGTTACCGATGGACGAAGACGAAAGAGGGGATGCCTTCCGGGGCATCCCCAAGCTTTGGCTTTTTGGTGTCCTTAGATTATCTTGGGGTGCCATGGGCATCCCCAAGCTTAGGATCTTGCCACTCCTTATTCCATAATCCATCAAATCTTTTACCCAAAACTTGAAAACTTCACAACACAAAACTTAGCAGAAAATCTCGTGAGCTCCGTTAGCGAAAGAAAACAAAACACCACTTCAAGGTACTGTAATGAACTCATTCTTTATTTATATTGGTGCTAAACCTTCTGTATTCCAACTTCTCTATGGTTTATAAACTATTTTATTAGCCATGGATGCATCAAAATAAGCAAACAACACGCGAAAAACAGAATCTGTCAAAAACAGAACAATCTGTAGTAATCTGTAACTAACGCAAACTTCTGGAACTCAAAAAAAATGTACCAAAATAGGACGACCTAGACAATTTGTTTAGTGATCTGCTTCAATTGGAATCAGTATTTTATCACGTTCTGGTGATTTTTAACAATTGTTTTCGTGAACAGAAAGTTTCTGGAATTTTCAGCAAGATCAAATAACTATCATCCAAGAAGATCCTATAGGTTTAACTTGGCACAAACACTAATTAAAACATAAAAACAAATCTAACCAGAGGCTAGATCAAATATTTATTGAATAACAGCAAGAGAAAATATTGGGTTGTCTCCCAACAAGCGCTTTTCTTTAAAGCCTTTTAGCTAGGCATTGATAATTTTAATGATGCTCAGATGAAAGAGAAGAATTGAAGCACAAAGAGAGCATCATAAAGCACGTGAAAAACACGTCTAAGTCTAACATACTTCCTATGCATAGGCATCTTATATGAAAACAAATTATCAAGGCAAGCAAAAACTAGCATATGCAAGGAAGCGGAAAGAAACAATAGCAATCTCAACATAACGAGAGGTAATTTAGTAACATGAAAATTTCTACAACCATATTTTCCTCTCTCTTAATAATTACATGTAGGATCATAAGCAAATTCAACAATATATCTCTCACAAAACATATACTTAACACGATCCACATGTATGCAAAGTTGACACTCTTCCAAAATAGTGGGATTAACATTAACTAAAGTCATGACCTCTCCAAACCCACTTTTATCAAAAACTTCATAAGATTGACCATTCTCCAAATATGTGGGATCTAAAGTTGACACTCTTCCAAACCCGCTTTCAATATTATTGCAAACATTATTATCAATCTCATATTCATCATGGGGCTTAAATAAATTTTCAAGATCATAAGAAGAATCACCCTAATCATGATCATTACAACAAGTAGTAGACATAGCAAAACTAGCATCACTACAAAAAAAATACACTTCCGTGATGATACGTGTTCGTCACAGTAGGTCGCATTTTTGTCATGCATGTACATCCATGACGGTTTTATGACAGAATCAACATAGTCATACCTGTGCTGTCGTAGAAGTGTTCCATGACATTACCAAAATTATCATCACGGAAGTGTCCACTTCCATGACGATAAATCGCGCGTCACAGAAGTGCTTTCGTCAAGGGTGACCGACACATGGCATCCACCGTAACGGAACGCCGTTAGGCTATCGGGTCAGGTTTTGGATCCGATAACTCGTTAACAGCCCCGACCAATGGGGATTTTCCACGTGTAAAATCATCATTGGCTGGAGGAAACATGTGTCGGCTCACCGTTAGGACAGATGTCATCCGCTCATTGGACCGAAGGCGCCTATGATACAGCGACACGTGGCACGGCCCAACAGAGGCCCATTCCTGTGAAAAGGCCGGCCCGTTTGACTTGGTCAAAAGGTGGCGGGCCGGCCCAAGGAAAGCCTGTTAACGGCATGTTCGCATATAGCCCATTTACAGCCCGCTAACCCAGGCCCCGTTACGCCCTATCCGAATTAGGCCCAGTAGCGTCATCTGGGCCGTCCAATATGATTCAGCCCATTTTAACTTCTGGCCCATGTGTGGCCCATGACTTCTTTCGGCCCATATGAGGACCTTTGTAACTCTTGGCCCATTAACGACCCGTGGTGAAACTGGCCCGTAATGAACAGTGTATCACTTTATACCCATTAACGGCCCGTTATTCCATTGGGCCGTTTCCAGCCCAAGTTATCTTTCGGCCTTCTCAGGGCCCATTGATTCTTGGACTCATTTGCAGCATTCGGTTACATACGGCCCATTACTGTCATTTTCTGCTTGTGGGCCAAATTCAGCCCGTCGTTACAGTCGGCCCGTTTGCGGACCGTTAATACGTTGGGTCGTTTTCATGTCAAAAAAAACCCGTTGGGCTGTTTTCATAGAGTTATCAAATACGGCCTATTAACGGCCCATTATGGTCCACGAATACGGCCCATGATTGGCGAAATGATGATACGCCCCGTAGAAGGCCCATGGATCCTACGGCCCGTATGAGGCCCATGGATAGTACGGCCCGTAGAAGGCCCATGGATCATACGGCCTGTAGAAGGCCCATGGACCCTACGGCCCGTAGTCGGCCCATGGACCCTAAGGCCCGTATAGAAGGCCGATGGATCCTACGGCCGGACGAAGGCCCATGGATCATACGGCCTGCAGGAGGCCCATGGTTACAATAGTCCGTGTGTTGCCATGATTATTTTGGCCTAGTTACCAAAAATAGGCTATTGTGGCCACTAGAAAAAAACAGAAAAAGAACTGCAGTGACTACAAGCAAACAACTAAACAAGACAATAAGGAAATAAATAAGCAAGCAATTAACGCTAGCCTATTACTGCTATTACACATATTACATCCACTGGGCATCAAAGTTCGCCACCAGTGCAAATATAGGGAACAAAGCAGCACATTACATACACTGGCCGTCAAAATTGGCCACCAGTGCAAATAAACGCGGCAGCAAAACAAGAGCATAACTGAAACAACTTCAGAAGAGCTCAAGAAACGTTATCTTGGGTATCCACCATGCTGGCAATAAGCTTAGCAAGCTGATTAGCTTTGTCCTGTTTGGCGCTAAAATCCTCCAACGCTTGCTATTGCACCAGAAAGTATGCATCTGAATGCTCCAGGGACTTCCGCAGTCCTTCCGCTTCTTGTCACAGCACAGCTGATCGATGTCTTTCAGCTTGTAGTTGAGACTCAAGAAACCGAACTGATTCAGACAGTGCGTTTGAATAGCTTGTGCAAGTGGTAGTGGCCAGTAACTCGAACACTAAACCAAGACAGGACTTTGGGGTTGTCTCGCTGTCTTCAAGATAGTCTTCCTTAGCTATTTTATCAGCTTTGTTGGAGACCAACAAGGATGTGTCACTATCTTGAACCTTATCTGCATTACTTCCTTTACCATTGCTTAATAAGGCACTCTTCCCCAATATTCTGTCAGCATTCTAAAAGAATAAACAAGCAGACACATAACAAGTTTAGCATGTACTAGTATATGAAACTCATTTCGGTGAACCAGTTCATTAGTAAGGTGGACAGGATTAAACTACCAAGTCTTCTATTGCCAAGTACTAGTACATAATAAAAGCATCAAACAAACATATATCTATGTCCTATGGTCACTGCATTGTCTTGCCAAATCAAAATAGAGACACGGTTCAAATCATATCAGTTCAAGACAAAGCAGCAGTGAAAGAATACAAAGCGTGGGAAACTACACGGCACAACAAGATTTCAGATGGGTACCACAGGTCTACATGTACAACAACACTATTGGCTCTGTTGTGATGCTAGTAATGTGCATGATATGAAAGTCAACTGTATACACAATTGAAATTGAAATCAACATAGCTATTGATAAGAGCAAACTTGTTAAAGAAACATGCGTGAACATACCTGTTGTGCCATTGGAGTTTCGATTGGATCCTTCAATTTAAAAATAAGTTTGTATGAGTAAATACAGTGATACAAGAGCAAAGCAATCATAGTTAAAAAAAAGGCGCGCCTAAGCGAGCGCTTAAGCGCGCCTAGGCTCTAGGCGTTGGCAAAACGCATTGCACATAACTACGCATAATCTGTGCATAACTGCGCATAAGCATGCGCTTTGGTCAGTAAAGCGCAACGCGGTGGCAAAACGCACAATTAACGCCTAGCGCTTTTTTGAACTATGATAGCAATGGAATCTTAAATTAGAACAGTTGTTCTTCAGGTTTAGGCACTTGTTCTACATGAACAGAGTACAGTAAGACGCAAGAATATAATACTTAAAATAGAAAATGAGCTCATAGACCTTACCACATTCTTGGTTCGGGACCAGTACAGAACAAGGCGTTCCCAGTCATCGTCCGGTAAATGTGTCTCAGGAGAACGTAAGGGAATTTGATGAGTTTCTTTGCCGGTGAAGTACGTTTTCTTCAGGTAATTCCGATACTGCCACCAAGCATTCTTGAAGATAGCAGAGGTATTAGCACAGGTTACCTCATCCTGAGTTTCCAAATCGGTCCTTCTCTATAGAGAAAAATGGGAAAATTTGTTGTATTATAACCATCATGGAGGTAGGATGTATGGGACGAAGCAAAGTAATTGCCATGAATAACATTACTTACACATAACTCCTGGACAAACACCTGCAACTGGCATTTTCCTTCATCTTCAGTATAATATTTCCAAGATGGGAAGATACGCACATACGATTTAACAACATCAAATGCGATAGATGCTAAACTACGACTAGCTGGTTGTGCTTCCTCCACAGGAATAGGCGTACTAACTGGTGGAGTTGGGGTTCGCCGTCATAGTACTGGCCCTTTGGGCACTGGAGCTGCCTTACTAACTGCTATTGTTTGGGAGCTCTGTGGTGGAGATGGTGCTGTGTCAACAGGAACTGGGTTACTATCGGCTGGGGTTGGGGTTAGATTGGGTGAAGCTGGTTCTCTGTCCATCGCAGTAGGGGTACAATCTGCAAGAGTTTGGGTTATGTATGGTAGGGCTGGTTCTTGTGCATGTACAACCGGGGTGCTATCTCCACCAAGAGGTAGCACTGTTTTATTTGAAGACCGTGTTTTTAGTTCGCTAGATACTGGCATCACCCGCTCCAATTCAAATGGTTGATAAACAGGAAACATAGTTGAATGTACAGACATTGTATGAGAGACAGATGCAATAGATAGTGTGGAAAAAAGAGGGCATGAAATAGTTGACATGTATATTGTTTAACTAAAACGGATAGCATGACATAATTTCACATATATGATGTCTATCTAAACTGGATAGCATAGCATAACATAATTCAAAGATATGATGAATAACTAAACAGGATCGCATGACATAATTCACCTACATGTTATCTAAGTAATCAGGATCGCATCATTTAATTCACATATGTGATTTATATGCTAAATAGAGGGCATTCGATATGATGTCTGAACTAAGAACATGGTGTTGAATATTGTGTATATGATGTCTAAACTATGCAATGCAAGACACCGTATGCATGATATGAGCAGTATAACCGTGCCAAGTTAGAGCATACACCTCAGTGGGGGAATAGGACTGGTCATCTGTCTCTGAATCCATCTCTGAGGAGCTATCGGGACCCAACAAGAGATCTGCTTCGACAGGTAGCACTGTCTGCTCTGAAGGCCTTGTTTTCACTCCCGATTTTTCCATCTCCCACCCAAATGGCTGATTCACAGGAAGAGTAGTTTAATGTACAAACATTGTCGACAAATGGAAATGTAATGAAAAAAAGGATGGGCAAGATATCATTCAAATATATGATGCCTGGTTAAACAGGATGGCATTGCACATTTCACATATATTATGGTTGGCTAAAAGACATGAGACTGCATAATTCCCATATATGATATAGAAACTAAACAGGTGGCATTACAGAACATGTCTAAACTAAGCAGATGACATATATGATGTCAAAAGTAGGCACTGCAAGGCAACATATGCATGATATGACTAACATCATCATGCCAAGGTAGAGCAAACACCTTGGGGGTAAATAGGAGTGTTCAGCGGCGTCTGAATCCGCCTCAGAACAGATATCTTCCTCTGGATTACAATCTGGAGAGGGGTGGGGAGGGTTTGCCATTGAACCCACCATGGAGCGATGTCTGCATGACATTGTATTGCCGCGCAAAACTCTTCTCTTTTTCTCTACATGTTCAGCATGACTGTGTACAATATCTGACATGCATACGAAAAAAATATGGTGAGATTATGTAAGGAGAGCATGCAGAAATTTAGAGTGATGGTAACAACCAGTGGATCGATGTTTTTCCGTTGAACCAAAATAGCCCTAATGGATCGACGTGAATGTATAGTAATAAGTGATGCAACAAGTGTACAACTTCTTTGCCGTAGCCGTGTCGACCTCAGCATCATTGGGTTGGTCGCTGAAGCAATTGAGGCAGAGGTGGTTGTCGGAGGTGTGGAGGAAGATCTGAGGAATCTGTAGACGGCGTCCATGGCACTGCTCTGTTGTGATGGATCGTTCTGTTGTTGGAGCAGCTCCGGTGAGCCGTAAGACGTCAAGTTTGAAGCAGCACAAGACAGACATCGTCAATCTCAAGTGGGATTCTAATAGCATCTCCAATAGATGATGTAAAATGGATGTAAAATTAACATCACCAAAAACCACCTGACTACAACAGATGAGGTAAAAACTGTTGACTCCGAACTTAACTGTCGAAACTGAAATTTACTGTGGAATCTGAATGCTACTGTCGAAACTGAACGCAATGGTAGCAGAGAGGCACTTGACATGTAGTTTAGGGAGGGCCTGCAGTTTATCTTCAACCTGCACCCCCTGAGCCGCCAGCCACCACCGGCCAAACTGCCGGCCCCAGCGCCGCCTCGCCGCCCCGAAACAACTCGCCACCGCCGCCCCGGCCAGCCCTCTAGGCCCCTCGCCCCCACCTACCATGAACCCTAAGATAGATAGTGGGGTACCTCTCCGGCGAGCCCCCATCCCCGCTGTGGGTGGTTCTTCCTTAACTCCGGCGAGCCCCCCCAACCCCTGAAAATCGACAGACCCAAAAGTCGATTCAGTCGACTGAAGTGTGGCTTAATCGGAGCAGAGCAGCAGCACGAGCGAGGGGGAGAGCAGCAGCAGCAGCTGGGCGAGCGAGCGATCGAGCGAGAGCCGGAGCAGCAGCAGCAGATCCGGCTGGTATGGATGCCGCCGCCGAAGGGGCCTCGCACTGGGGGAGAGCCGCCGTGGAGATGTCGCCCGCGGCGCCGGCTTCAAGGTAGCCGTTCCATGGGGGTGCGGGATGGAGCACCGTCGGCGCCGGGAGGTCGAGTTACGGAGAAGGCGCGATGCGATGAGTGTACAACCTCTTTGGTGGCGCCGAGTAGGCCTCGGCTTCGTCCGAGGAGTCAGTGAGGATGTTGCGGTTCCGGTGGAGCAGGTTAAGGCAGCGCTGTGGGGATGGAGCAGCCGCGATAGACGAGGCGATCGTCGGAGCAGCTCCTTGGAGGTGGAGGACGGGGCGGCTGAATCGGCGGGACGGCGAGATGGACGACGGATCCTCATCTGGGGAGGTGGACGAGGGACGTCGAGCTGTTGCGGTGGACGACGTTGTCGGGGAAGAGGCTCCGGCTGGGCAGCGGTGACGTGGCGGACGGAGGAGGGTGGGGTTTCGCGGCTGGAGCGGAGAGGTTATGGCGGCCTGGGATTTCGAATGGCGAAAAGGGGGCGATGGGAGGGGGTGAAGCATGACTTAGGGACGCGCTTGTCCAAAATGTAGGGTGTGTTACAAAAGTACCCCCCGCCGATTTGAACTAGCGGCCCTTTCGGCTCAGGGTTAGAAGGGGGATTTCGCGTGTCGGGATTTGGCAGCTGGAGGGAGTTTTCGCGCGCGTTGTAATTTCGGGATAGCAAGGCGCGGGTTGTGAAGGCGCCAGTTTTGGGAGCACGATATCTGAATTTTCGGGATATAACAAGACGCGGGTTGAATTTTAGGGACAAGCCTAACGTGTAGTAATATTGTACTTGTACGTACCAAATCAATTCGCACTTCCCTCAACCAAAAAGAAAACGAAAAAAATAAAACTATTCACACCACCCAAAGAGAGAGTCTTGCCCCGTTTTACTATACAAATGCTATTCAAAGCTACTCCCTCCTTCCATCTATATAGGGCCTAATGCGTTTTTCGATGCTAACTTTGACCAAATATTAGAGCAATGATATATGGCATGCAACTTACTCAAAGCACACCGTTAAATTCGTCTGTGAAAGGTTCTTTCAATGATATAATTTTCACATTGTGCATGTCATGTACTATTAATATTGTCAATAGTCAAAGGCGGCCTTAAAAATCTCATTGCGCCCTATATAGATGGAAGGAGGGAGTATGAATCCATGTTATGTCCGATTAAATTTTTTCGCTTGCTGTATAATGCATGTAACCTACTCATACCAACATTTTAGTGCATTCCAAATGTCTATACTACCGCTGCAATTCAAACTAAATTTGAATTCGTTTCTCTATTTCAATAAGAATCTACAATCATGATTGTTGGCAACTTTAACCATCATAGTTTCCTTGCTATCCGCCAGATATAAATCGGACGGCCTATAATGCAGGATGGCAGGCACACCATCATCAACAACTCCTTTTTTTATAAGAGTAGAGATAAAATATATTAAATGTAGTATAACATGTTCATAACCACACCATGTGTATCACCGTTATATATATTCACACATGCGTCGGTTTGAAACACTATGATAAATTCTTCAAATATCCGAATTCGCTTTTTATAATGAAGTATATATGATATCTATTCGTCTTTTACACCCACACAGCCCTCTTATCTTTGTAGCTAGCGCTAACTTTCTCTTGTGCATGCACACGCCCGCATCCCTCTCACCCTCCCTCAGCGTTCTCTAGCTCCATCGCGCAAATTCGTCTTTTCACTTTAGGTCGTTCACCCACGGTGTGTGTAGGCCCCCCAGTTCCTTCTTTACGGCACACATCGATCGATATGTCTCTCTAGCCAGGTGTGCCTAGCACAAACACAAGCTTCCCCTCTTCTCTTGTCACCATCCATGCCTCACTCCCAGCACTCTTTTCATCGTTCTCGTACTCGCACACTCCTCCCCCCTCGATATAGTATGCCTCTCGTACCACCTCCTACATGCATCCCTCTCTCTCTCTCTCTATCCTTCTCCTCGTGCCTCATTTGCTTCTAACACACACGTGCATGTATACCGATCGATCTCCCAACATATACCTAGATCGACTTTAACTACCCCCGCCCCCATCGATCGACGTACCTCACAAGTTATGTCTCTCCTTTCTCTAACAAAGGGCGATTGATCTTCCTATGTAGTTACGTCTGCTTACCACAGCCACATCGTCCCCCCTCATCATTCGTGCATGCCTCCTGACCCGTCTCTCACACGCACGTGCACAGACAACAAGCAGCCATCTCCTCTCTTATTGATATTGCGGGCGTGCCCTCCGTTTGTCTAGCAAGCCTATCCCACCATTTGTTAGAAGCAACTCCACTACCACCCCCTCCAACACTCTAGCTCTGTCTCTCTCCCAACCTTATTCCTCTCCTGCACATATGCATGGATGCCGATCGATCTCCCTTAATACATGAGGCAGATCAATCTCCTTAATACATGAGGTAGGCCTCTCTCCTCCTCCACACATATACCAGCCATTGTACCTCTATAGTTAATTGGGCCTCCCTCTTCCCCCACCACACACCGATAGTCGAGCGCTGCAGGTAGGTATCCATGCCACAGAGACAAACTGCACATGTCCCATCTCACGTTCCAGTAGGCCAGCCACTCTATATCTTTGACGTGGGCACACACAAATTCGATGGCACTCTTTATCGATCGCGCGTGCGCACACACACACATCATCCCTCTCTTCGATTCTATGGACACCTCAAGCCGATGATACCTCCACTCTCTTCTCGTGGATCGCCCCCTCTATATATATGTTATATCCAGGACTCTATTTCACACACATTGCATATGTTACATTTTTTGATTGACCCCCCCCCCCAAAAAACTCTCAAGAACCCACACACTATATCTCTCTAGGTTTGTATCTCTCTCACACAACCCCACGTAGGTGGTGTACGTATACAAGAAGAGAATAGGTGCACCGTGCACGTACTCACGCTTCGTGCCCAGCCACACCCGCGCGGGTACACGGTGGAGCTCATTTCTTTACGAAATGGCAGCCCACGTGCTAATTTGAACGCATGTAGCGGTTTTTTACCTAGGGAGGTTGTGTACCACGCGTGCACGAAACAAAGTTCGACCTGACGCGTTGCCGCGTTATTTTTAAATAAAGTTATAGCGCTCAATGGCACGTACACAAAATATAAAACGATTTTTATGGAGAAAAAGGTAGTCCGCTCACTATATACAATGGAGCCTGCCTGCCTGGTTTGTCGCTCTTCAGAGTATCTCACACAAGGCTGCGGTGGCCTCTCTCTCTCTCACCATTGGTCACTGATCCGGCTGCATCCCGTCCGCCAGGGGAAAGGGAGTGCGGTGGCCTCTCTCTCTCTCACTGTTGGTCACTGATCCGGCCGCATCCCGTCTGCCGGGGGAAAGGGAGGAAGTGCATCGTTTCTCCGTTTGACGGTGCCGAGGCAGCACGTCCCGATCTGCGGTACACGCCGTTCTCTCTGACCAAGCTCCGGCGCGGCAGGGCCTACGCCACCTGCTCGCAGATTCCGCCCGCCGCCGCTCACCTAGTTACATCCCGACGACCTCCAGGTATCCCCTCCGGCCTTGCTCCACTGCCCGTCTTCCCACGTCGCTGCATGTGGATCTTCCATAGTTCTTTGCCCAAAACGTAGCTCGTCCGGCGTACTTTCCATATTGCATTCTCGTCCTCACACCATTTTAGACAAACACAACCGTGTTGTTATCTTCCCTTAGGACAAGGAATATGCTTCTCTTTTGTCGTTGCATGTGTCATCAACTGTTATTGGCCAGTAATTGTTTCCTTTCTACTCGTTGCTATTGCGACCTTTTGGTGAATTGCACAAATCACTTTTTTCTTAAGAGTGTTTTGTGCAGTTGTACTAAAATGTCACACGGGCAACGTCTCTACATTTCAGTGTGACTGCACAAAGGGAGATTGGTCTTGCTCTATCCTCATCATCCAACTCTGAGCCTAATCTTCTCCAACTAGTTAGTCTTAAGAGAGACTGCAAAGGTGACCGACTTCTATTTGTGTGTTTATTGTTTCATCAGCAGTCCTCTATTATCGTAATCACACTTAATATCTTTGGAACAGGGACGCTCAGCTCTATTTTAGTGAAACTGCACAAAATGATCGGAATGTTGCATGCTCCAGACAGCTACTTTTTTTCCCAACATGCCTTGTTGATTTAGACAGAGCTGGGGGGACGTTGCTGCCAATGAAAGCATGGATCAATTTTAATTTAACACCTTCTCACAACTCTGTCTTTAGTTGTGATGTAATTATTAGCTCTAATCTGCTAATAATTGACATGCATTAGCAAGGAAGTTAGTTTTTTATTGTTTCCAAAAGAGCATCGATGGCAAGACACGCGAAACAAAAGCTGAAAGCTCACACCATTGTACAATTTCATGTCGCTGGAAAATTATTTGTATAGTACGTCAATTATGTAAACAAATGATGGAAGCTTGATAGCATTGCCAAAAGCCTCTTCATCATCCGGGTCCATGTGCCATGCACAAAATTATACTCCTTCGTTCCTAAATATTTGTCTTTTTACAAATTTCAAACTGGCATATTTTAGAGTGTAGATTCACTCATTTTGCTTCGTATGTGTACTCCCTCCGTTCCTAAATATTCTATTCGTCTTTCTAGAGATTTCAACAAGTGACTACATACGGAGCAAAATGAGTGAATCTACACTCTAAAATATGTCTATATACATCCGTATGTGCCAGTCCATTTGAAATCTCTAAAAAGACAAATATTTGAGTAGTCACTCGTTGAAATCTCTAGAAAGACAAATACTCCGGAGTATATTTAAAAACCGAGGGGGTAGTGCACAACCGCATGGGAGACTCAGCCCGGTCGTTGCGCCGCATTAATAGTGAGTAATGAGCAGTCAAATCATAAGCCCCACCTTTCCCAATGTAAGTTGCTCTGAAGAAGCAACCATCAATACGCTCTTCTTTGAATCCGCTCATACTACTCCATCCGTCACTGTTTATACAGCGCGCTTCAGAAAAAAGAAAAAAATCTGTGGGACCAAGGCGACTAGCGATCGGCCTGAAAAATAGCATTGGTAGTTATAGCACGGCGTCTATTACTAGAGGGAATAATGCGTACACACATGCATGCAGTGCTTCCACCCCGGGTACACACATGCATGCACTTACTCCACTCCGTAGTAGTACAGTACATGGAGAGAAAATTGTGGACTTGATTGCGGTTACCACGCCCTAATTAATTGAGCATTAAACCAAACGCGTCTAAAGTCTCTCTGGTGGTGGAAATGCATTGAGAGAAATGCATCATAATGAAGCGCGCCCTGTAAACTGTGACGGAGGGAGGAGTAGTATGAAAGTGCAAAACCAAGTGCGCGTATGGCCAGTCGGTCAACGCACCTCCTCTTGGCATATCACTGACATGTGGGACAGGAGTGTGAGCAAACCGATCTCAATTGATGGCAAAGAGCCAACCCGCCGTTCCTTGAGAGAGACGAGGAGCGAGAACACACAGACGGGCTCGCACAGAGGCCAAGATATATTCGAGCATGGTTGGTTGATCGATATCATTCATTACATGTTGGGCTGCCGTTTTCCGCCCTTCTCCGGAATAAACATGTACTTTATTAGAGATAAAAAATAAGAGTACAGACGCTCCACCATGCGGTTCTAGTAGTAGTACTACTCGTACTACTGCGCTTGGCTCTTCGCCTCTTCGTGAAGTCGAACAATGATGGTACTCCGCATGTTGGGTACTACAGTGTATGCCTCTTGTTGGAAATATGCCCTAGAGGCAATAATAAATGGTTATTATTATATTTCTTTGTTCATGGTAATTGTCTATTGTTCATGCTATAATTGTGTTATCCGGAAATCGTAATGCATGTGTGAATACATAGACCACAACGTGTCCCTAGTAAGCCTCTAGTTGACTAGCTCGTTGATCAACAGATAGTCATGGTTTCCTGACTATGGACATTGGATGTCATTGATAACGGGATCACATCATTAGGAGAATGATGTGATGGACAAGACCCAATCCTAAGCATAGCTCAAAGATCGTGTAGTTCGTTTGCTAGAGCTTTTCCAATGTCAAGTATCTTCTCCTTAGACCATGAGATCGTGCAACTCCCGGATACCGTAGGAGTACTTTGGGTGTGCCAAACGTCACAACGTAACTGGGTGACTATAAAGGTACACTACGGGTATCTCCGAAAGTGTCTGTTGGGTTGGCACGGATTGAGACTGGGATTTGTCACTCCGTATGACGGAGAGGTATCTCTGGGCCCACTCGGTAATGCATCATCATAATGAGCTCAATGTGACTAAGGAGTTAGCCACGGGATCATGCATTACGGTACGAGTAAAGAGACTTGCCGGTAACGAGATTGAACAAGGTATTGGGATACCGACGATCGAATCTCGGGCAAGTACCATACCGATTGACAAAGGGAATTGTATACGGGATTGATTGAATCCTCGACATCGAGGTTCATCCGATGAGATCATCGTGGAACATGTGGGAGCCAACATGGGTATCCAGATCCTGTTGTTGGTTATTGACCGGAGAGGCGTCTCGGTCATGTCTGCATGTCTCCCGAACCCGTAGGGTCTACACACTTAAGGTTCGGTGACGCTAGGGTGTAGAGATATAAGTATGCGGAAACCCGAAAGTTGTTTGGAGTCCCGGATGAGATCCCGGACGTCACGAGGAGTTCCGGAATGGTCCGGAAGTGAAGAATTATATATAGGAAGTCAAGTTTCGGCCACCGGGAAAGTTTCGGGGGTTATCGGTATTGTACCGGGACCACCGGAAGGGTCCCGGGGGTCCACCGGGTGGGGCCACCTATCCCGGAGGGCCCCATGGGCTGAAGTGGGAAGGGAACCAGCCCTTAGTGTGCTGGGGCGCCCCCCATGGGGCTCCCCCCTGCGCCTAGGGTTGGAAACCCTAGGGTGGGGGCGCCCCACTTGCCTGGGGGGGCAAGTCTCCCCCCTGGCCGCCGCCCCCCCCCCCCCCCCATCTAGATGGGTCTTGGCCGGCGCCCCCCCCCCCTCCCAGGGGGCCTATATAAAGGGGGGAGGGAGGGCAGCAACACAACAGCCTTTGGCGCCTCCCTCCTCCCCTGCAACACCTCTCCCTCTCGCAGAAGCTCGGCGAAGCCCTGCCGAGATCCCGCTACATCCACCACCACGCCGTCGTGCTGCTGGATCTCCATCAACCTCTCCTTCCCCCTTTCTGGATCAAGAAGGAGGAGACGTCGCTACTCCGTACGTGTGTTGAACGCGGAGGTGCCGTCCGTTCGGCACTCGGTCATCGGTGATTTGGATCACAGCGAGTACGACTCCATCAACCTCGTTCATTGGAACGCTTCCGCTCGCGATCTACAAGGGTATGTAGATGCACTCCTTTCCCCTCGTTGCTAGTATACTCCATAGATGGATCTTGGTGAGCGTAGGAAAATTTTAAAATTCTGCTACGATCCCCAACAGTGGCATCATGAGCCAGGCCTATGCGTAGTTACTATGCACGAGTAGAACACAAAGCAGTTGTGGGCGTAGATGTTGCCAATTCTTCTTGCCGCTACTAGTCTTATCTTGTTTCGGCAGGTATTGTGGGATGAAGCGGCCCGGACCGACCTTACACGTACGCTTACGTGAGACAGGTTCCACCGACTGACATGCACTAGTTGCATAAGGTGGCTAGCGGGTGTCTGTCTCTCCTACTTTAGTCGGAACGGATTCGATGAAAAGGGTCCTTATGAAGGGTAAATAGAAATTGGCAAATCACGTTGTGGTTTTACGTAGGCAAGAAACGTTCTTGCTAGAAACCTATACAAGCCACGTAAAAACTTGCAACAACAATTAGAGGATGTCTAACTTGTTTTTGCAGCAAGTGCTATGTGATGTGATATGGCCAGAAGATGTGATGAATGATATATGTGATGTATGAGATTGATCATATTCTTGTAATAGGAATCACGACTTGCATGTCGATGAGTATGACAACCGGCAGGAGCCATAGGAGTTGTCTTTATTATTTTGTATGACCTGCGTGTCATTGAATAACGCCATGTAAATTACTTTACTTTGTTGCTAAACGCGTTAGCCATAGAAGTAGAAGTAATCGTTGGCGTGACGACTTCATGAAGACACAATGATGGAGATCATGATGATGGAGATCATGGTGTCATGCCGGTGACGAAGATGATCATGGTGCCCCGAAGATGGAGATCAAAGGAGCATAATGATATTGGCCATATCATGTCACTATTTGATTGCATGTGATGTTTATCATGTTTTGCATCTTATTTGCTTAGAAAGACGGTAGTAAGTAAGATGATCCCTTATAATAATTTCAAGAAAGTGTTCCCCCTAACTGTTCACCGTTGCGAAGGTTCGTTGTTTCGAAGCACCACGTGATGATCGGGTGTGATAGATTCTAACGTTCGCATACAACGGGTGTTGACGAGCCTAGCATGTACAGACATGGCCTCGGAACACACGCAATACACTTAGGTTGACTTGACGAGCCTAGAATGTACAGACATGGCCTCGGAACACGGAGGACCGAAAGGTCGAGCATGAGTCGTATAGAAGATACGATCTACATGGAGATGTTCACCGATCTTGACTAGTCCGTCTCACGTGATGATCGGACACGGCCTAGTTAACTCGGATCATGTTTCACTTAGATGACTAGAGGGATGTCTATCTGAGTGGGAGTTCATTGAATAATTTGATTATATGAACTTAATTATCATGAACTTAGTCTAAAATCTTTACAATATGTCTTGTAGATCAAATGGCCCACGTTGTCCTCAACTTCAACGCGTTCCTAGAGAAAACCAAGCTGAAAGATGATGGCAGCAACTATACGGACTGGGTTCGGAACCTGAGGATCATCCTCATAGCAGCCAAGAAAGATTATGTCCTAGAAGCACCGCTAGGTGAAGCACCAATCCCAGAGAACCAAGACGTTATGAACGCTTGGCAATCACGTGCTGATGATTACTCCCTCGTTCAGTGCGGTATGCTTTATAGCTTAGAACCGGGGCTCCAAAAGCGTTTTGAGAAGCATGGAGCATATGAGATGTTCGAAGAGCTGAAAATGGTTTTCCAAGCTCATGCCCGGGTCGAGAGATATGAAGTCTCCGACAAGTTCTTCAGCTGTAAAATGGAGGAGAATAGTTCTGTTAGTGAGCACATACTCAGAATGTCTGGGTTACACAACCGCTTGTCTCAGCTGGGAATTAATCTCCCGGATGACGCGGTCATTGACAGAATCCTTCAGTCGCTTCCACCAAGCTACAAGAGCTTTGTGATGAACTTCAATATGCAGGGGATGGAAAAGACCATCCCTGAGGTATATTCAATGCTGAAATCAGCGGAGGTGGAGATCAGAAAAGAACATCAAGTGTTGATGGTGAATAAAACCACTAAGTTCAAGAAGGGCAAGGGTAAGAAGAACTTCAAGAAGGACGGCAAGGGAGTTGCCGCGCCCGGTAAGCCAGTTGCCGGGAAGAAGTCAAAGAATGGACCCAAGCCTGAGACTGAATGCTTTTATTGCAAGGGAAGTGGTCACTGGAAGCGGAACTGCCCCAAATACTTAGCGGACAAGAAGGCCGGCAACACCAAAGGTATATGTGATATACATGTAATTGATGTGTACCTTACCAGTACTCGTAGTAGCTCCTAGGTATTTGATACCGGTGAGGTTGCTCATATTTGTAACTCAAAACAGGAAGCGGAATAAAAGGAGACTGGCAAAGGACGAGGTGACGATGTGCGTCGGGAATGGTTCCAAGGTCGATGTGATCGCCGTCGGCACGCTACCTCTGCATCTACCTACGGGATTAGTTTTAAACCTCAATAATTGTTATTTAGTGCCAGCTTTGAGCATGAACATTGTATCTGGATCTCGTTTAATTCGAGATGGCTACTCATTTAAATCCGAGAATAATGGTTGTTCTATTTATTTGAGAGATATGTTTTATGGTCATGCCCCGCTGGTCAATGGTTTATTCTTGATGAATCTCGAACGTGATGTTACACATATTCATAGTGTGAATACCAAAAGATGTAAAGTTGATAACGATAGTCCCACATATTTGTGGCACTGCCGCCTTGGTCACATTGGTGTCAAGCGCATGAAGAAGCTCCATGCAGATGGACTTTTGGAGTCTCTTGATTACGAATCATTGGACACATGCGAACCATGCCTCATGGGTAAGATGACCAAGACTCCGTTCTCCGGAACAATGGAGCGAGCAACCAACTTATTGGAAATCATACATACCGATGTGTGCGGTCCAATGAGTGTTGAGGCTCGCGGAGGATATCGTTATGTTCTCACTCTCACTGATGACTTAAGTAGATATGGGTATGTCTACTTAATGAAACACAAGTCTGAAACCTTTGAAAAGTTCAAGGAATTTCAGAGTGAGGTTGAGAATCAACGTGACAGAAAAATAAAATTCTTACGATCAGATCGTGGTGGAGAATATTTAAGTCACGAATTTGGTACGCACTTAAGGAAATGTGGAATCGTTTCACAACTCACGCCGCCTGGAACACCTCAGCGAGACGGTGTGTCCGAACGTCGTAATCGCACTCTATTGGATATGGTGCGATCTATGATGTCTCTTACCGATTTACCGCTCTCATTTTGGGGCTATGCTTGAGAGACTGCCGCATTCACTTTAAATAGGGCTCCGTCGAAATCCGTTGAGACGACACCGTATGAATTATGGTTTGGGGACAAACCTAAGCTGTCGTTTCTAAAAGTTTGGGGATGCGATGCTTATGTCAAGAAACTTCAACCTGAAAAGCTCGAACCCAAGTCGGAGAAATGCGTCTTCATAGGATACCCTAAGGAAACCATTGGGTATACCTTCTACCTAAGATCCGAAGGCAAGATCTTTGTTGCCAAGAACGGGTCCTTTCTGGAGAAAGAGTTTCTCTCGAAAGAATTAAGTGGGAGGAAAGTGGAACTTGATGAGGTGATAGTCACCCCTTCCGAACCGGAAAGTAGCGCAGCGCGGGAAGATGTTCCTGTGGTGCCTACACCGACTGGGGAGGAAGTTAATGATGATGATCATGAAGCTTCGGATAAAGTTACTACTGAACTTCGTAGGTCCACAAGGACACGTTCCGCACCAGAGTGGTACGGCAACCCTGTCCTGGAAATCATGTTGTTAGACAACGGTGAACCTTCGAACTATGAAGAAGCGATGGCGGGCCCGGATTCCGACAAATGGCTAGAAGCCACGAAATCCGAGATAGGATCCATGTATGAAAACGAAGTATGGACTTTGACTGACTTGCCTGATGATCGGCGAGCCATAGAAAATAAATGGATCTTTAAGAAGAAGACAGACGCGGATGGTAATGTGACCATCTATAAGGCTCGACTTGTCGCTAAGGGTTATCGACAAGTTCAAGGGGTTGACTACGATGAGACTTTCTCACCCGTAGCGAAGCTGAAGTCCGTCCAAATCATGTTAGCAATTGCCGCATACTATGATTATGAGATATGGCAGATGGACGTCAAAACGGCATTCCTTAATGGCTTCCTTAAGGAAGAATTGTATATGATGTAGCCGGAAGGTTTTGTCGATCCTAAGAATGCTAACAAAGTATGCAAGCTCCAGCGCTCAATCTATGGGCTGGTGCAAGCATCTCGGAGTTGGAACATTCGCTTTGATGAGATGATCAAAGCGTTTGGGTTTACACAGACTTATGGAGAAGCCTGTGTTTACAAGAAAGTGAGTGGGAGCTCTGTAGCATTTCTCTTATTATATGTGGATGACATATTATTGATGGGAAATGATATAGAATTCTTGGAAAGTATAAAGGCCTATTTGAATAAGTGTTTTTCAATGAAGGACCTTGGAGAAGCTGCTTATATATTAGGCATCAAGATCTATAGAGATAGATCAAGATGCCTCATTGGTCTTTCACAGAGTACATACCTTGACAAGATATTGAAGAAGTTCAATATGGATCAGTCCAAGAAGGGGTTCTTGCCTGTATTGCAAGGTGTGCAATTGAGCACGGCTCAATGCCCGACCATGGCAGAAGATAGAGAAAAGATGAGTGTCATCCCCTATGCCTCGGCCATAGGGTCTATTATGTATGCCATGCTGTTTACCAGACCTGATGTAAACCTTGCCGTAAGTTTGGTAGAAGGTACCAAAGTAATCCCGGCATGGAACACTGGACAGCGGTCAAGAATATCCTGAAGTACCTGAAGAGGACTAAGGATATGTTTCTTGTTTATGGAGGTGACGAAGAGCTCATCGTAAAGGGTTACGTCGATGCTAGCTTCGACACAGATCTGGATGACTCGAAGTCACAAACCGGATACGTGTATATTTTGAATGGAGGAGCAGTAAGCTGGTGCAGTTGCAAGCAAAGCGTCGTGGCGGGATCTACATGTGAAGCGGAGTACATGGTAGCCTCGGAGGCAGCGCAGGAAGCAGTCCGGATGAAGGAGTTCATTACCGACCTAGGGGTGATTCCCAATGCGTCGGGCCCGATAACTCTCTTCTGTGACAACACTGGAGCTATTGCCCTTGCCAAGGAGCCCAGGTTTCACAGGAAGACCAGGCATATCAAGCGTCGCTTCAACTCCATTCGTGAAAGTGTTCAAAATGGAGACATAGATATTTGTAAAGTACATACGGACCTGAATGTAGCAGATCCGTTGACTAAACCTCTCCCTAGAGCAAAACATAATCAACACCAGGACGCAATGGGTGTTCGATTCATCACAATGTAACTAGATTATTGACTCTAGTGCAAGTGGGAGACTGTTGGAAATATGCCCTAGAGGCAATAATAAATGGTTATTATTATATTTCTTTGTTCATGGTAATTGTCTATTGTTCATGCTATAATTGTGTTATCCGAAAATCGTAATGCATGTGTGAATACATAGACCACAACGTGTCCCTAGTAATCCTCTAGTTGACTAGCTCGTTGATCAACAGATAGTCATGGTTTCCTGACTATGGACATTGGATGTCATTGATAACGGGATCACATCATTAGGAGAATGATGTGATGGACAAGACCCAATCCTAAGCATAGCTCAAAGATCGTGTAGTTCGTTTGCTAGAGCTTTTCCAATGTCAAGTATCTTCTCCTTAGACCATGAGATCGTGCAACTCCCGGATACCGTAGGAGTACTTTGGGTGTGCCAAACGTCACAACGTAACTGGGTGACTATAAAGGTACACTACGGGTATATCCGAAAGTGTCTGTTGGGTTGGCACGGATCGAGACTGGGATTTGTCACTCCGTATGACGGAGAGGTATCTCTGGGCCCACTCGGTAATGCATCATCATAATGAGCTCAATGTGACTAAGGAGTTAGCCACGGGATCATGCATTACGGTACGAGTAAAGAGACTTGCCGGTAACGAGATTGAACAAGGTATTGGGATACCGACGATCGAATCTCGGGCAAGTAACATACCGATTGACAAAGGGAATTGTATACGGGATTGATTGAATCCTCGACATCGTGGTTCATCCGATGAGATCATCGTGGAACATGTGGGAGCCAACATGGGTATCCAGATCCCGCTGTTGGTTATTGACCGGAGAGGCGTCTCGGTCATGTCTGCATGTCTCCCGAACCCGTAGGGTCTACACACTTAAGGTTCGGTGACGCTAGGGTTGTAGAGATATAAGTATGCGGAAACCCGAAAGTTGTTCGGAGTCCCGGATGAGATCCCGGACGTCACGAGGAGTCCCGGAATGGTCCGGAAGTGAAGAATTATATATAGGAAGTCAAGTTTCGGCCACCGGGAAAGTTTCGGGGGTTATCGGTATTGTACCGGGACCACCGGAAGGGTCCCGGGGGTCCACCGGGTGGGGCCACCTATCCCGGAGGGCCCCATGGGCTGAAGTGGGAAGGGAACCAGCCCTTAGTGGGCTGGGGCGCCCCCCATGGGCCTCCCCCCTGCGCCTAGGGTTGGAAACCCTAGGGTGGGGGGGGCGCCCCACTTGCCTTGGGGGGCAAGTCTCCCCCCTGGCCGCCGCCCCCCATCTAGATGGGTCTTGGCCGGCGCCCCCCCCCCCTCCCAGGGGGCCTATATAAAGGGGGGAGGGAGGGCAGCAACACAACAGCCTTTGGCGCCTCCCTCCTCCCCTGCAACACCTCTCCCTCTCGCAGAAGCTCGGCGAAGCCCTGCCGAGATCCCGCTACATCCACCACCACGCCGTCGTGCTGCTGGATCTCCATCAACCTCTCCTTCCCCCTTGCTGGATCAAGAAGGAGGAGACGTCGCTGCTCCATACGTGTGTTGAACGCGGAGGTGCCGTCCGTTCGGCACTCGGTCATCGGTGATTTGGATCACGGCGAGTACGACTCCATCAACCTCGTTCATTGGAACGCTTCCGCTCGCGATCTACAAGGGTATGTAGATGCACTCCTTTCCCCTCGTTGCTAGTATACTCCATAGATGGATCTTGGTGAGCGTAGGAAAATTTTAAAATTCTGCTACGATCCCCAACACCTCTGACAATCTGACACCGAATGGACTGATGCATGTCCACCGAGGGTAGGTTGCATTAGTCAAAAGGCGTAAGCGAGCTTCACCTTGTCCTGCAAGTTTCTCCTCGTTCTGCGAGTTGACGGGACACACCAAAAAGTAGTGCTAGTCCATACTCCCTCCTTTCCAGTTAATATGGCTTAATCTTTTTTGCGGGTAAATGAGAGAGCTTTATTCATATATAAGCATTTTTAGGACGATCAGCCAAGACACTGGTCACTAGGAAGCGAGGTACCCCGCAAAAAAAGTAGGAAGCGAGGTGTTTCATCAAGCCAGCTCTCGGCCACATTCAAAGTGCAGCAAGCACGGTTCACACGAAGATGCGCCGCAAGGTTTGCTGACCTGTTTACATGCTGAATAACAAAAAAGAGGAAATATTACCGAGTGCTACTATTTGTAACAGGATATGAGCCAGAATTAAGCGAGAATTGTGGCAAGTGTTCCATGCAATCAACTTCCATTATCACATGCGAGAACCCTCGAAGAGAACCAAATGTGTTGAAGATTGCTTTATCACATTTTAAAATTATAATAAGAGTGCAGACGCTCCTCCATCCGGTTCCTAGTACTAGTATAGTACGTACCTTTATAGACTATAGTAGTAGTACTAGTAAACTTTGCGCTTGGCTGTTCGCCTATTCGGGAAGTCGAACAATAATAGCACTAGTAGTATAGTGTATGCTTCTGGCAATCTGACACCGAATTAACTGTTGCATGTCCACCGCCTGAGCGAGGGAGAGCTTGCATTAGTCAAAAGTTTCTCCTTGTCCTGCGAGCCACCGCGCGCAAGCTTCTCCCATCCTGCAACCTTCTCCTCGTTCGGCAAGTTGACGGGACAAGCAAAGTAATGCTAGTCCATACTGCCTCCTCTCCGGTTAATATGGCTTAATTTCAAACGAGATAAATACACTGTCTGTCACTGTATATTTGTAAAAATATGGTCAGTGGACTTCATAATACGCTCATTGCACTCTAATATATATATATTCCGGTGTTTATACGGTCACTAGCTCACCCTGACTGAGTATGTGTGTGCATGCACGTGTAGGTTGAGCACTTGAGCGTGACCGTGTGTGTTCCATCGTGTGCTCGAACATGCATGCATTAGGGCGCCGCGCGCGTTTTTGCGTCCATGTGTACGTGTGACTGTTGCATACACGTAGGGGGAGTACGTGTAGGGGCCACTAAGGAGCAGTCAAATCACACAGTAAGTTAGTCGGAAGAAGCAACCATCATTTCACTCTTGAATGACACGTACGCAATATAAAATGGTTGATATGGAGAGAAAAAGAAAACCACTATATATACACTAGCAGGAGCCTAAGCTACAAGCCTGCTTGCTTAGGTTGCTCTCTTCACAAGCATAGAACGACGGGCCTGATCCCGCAGCTGGGGGAAGGGAACAATGTTCTGCATAGACGCGGTCGACATCGGCGAGGGAGAAAACCCACAGTCGGTGCGTCCCAATCGGGGGTCATCACGGTATGGGCCGATGCCGCGTCCCAACCGCCCTTCTAGCTACAGCCCGACGTCCCAAGTAGTCCATCTTCCTTTTGGAGCCGGCTTGCTCCACTGTCGTAGCTCCATCTCCATGTCGATCTTTCTCTACTTCTACCGGCTTCTACTTGTGATGAGTTTATGTCTCTTGAACTAGTGCCAGTACTATTATTCTAATCACACTTCTTCAATATCTTTGCCATCAGGGATGCTCAGGTCGATTTTAGTGGAACTGCACAAAAGCATCGTATGATCCGAGGGTGCCAGCCGTCTTTCCTTCGACAGGTTCTACCTGGCCAGGAAATTAAATCATGTTTAGGGTTTAGGGTTTAGGGTTTAAGTCGTAGTGACCCCATCAGTAGTTTTTCTTTCGTACATGCTCTCACAACTTTTTTCTTTAGTTGTGAAGTAAATATTGGCTATGATCTGTGAACCATTGAGATGCATCAGCATGCGTGTTAGTTTTCCTTTGTATTTGATGGAATGTTGTAACGGGGCAACCTTGGAATAGGAATCAAAATGGAGTGGAACGTTTCCGTTTTTCCGGAGAAAAAATGGAAACGGAGAGAAACCAACGTTTCGTTTCGTTGGATCACGCCATCGAGCAAAACCAACGTGCGCAAACCGTTTCGGGCATGAATGTGGCACTGACCGTTTCGGGCGGGAAGCACACGTGGGTGATGAAGAGGGTTCGAGTTGGTCAGGACCGGCCGTGGCAGCGGTCCGGACGTGCGCAAACAAGAGATGTTGCACGTTAATATTGCTGCGTATATAATTAACAACGTAAATAATGTGCCAGTTGGACAAATATGATTGGAGATGGAGATGGAAATGGAATTATACGTAAACATGGATATGCATGTCTATGTCTATGTGTGTGTGCGCGACGACTCTCGCGACCTGGAAGCGGGGGCGTGTTTTTGATCGAGTTTTCTTTCTTGGTACGTTAGAAAATCAGTTTTTCTAATTCACATCTAGATGTTATTTAAGGATATCACATCTAAGCTCCCACAAGTATATAATGTAGCAACAAGAAACAAAAAAAACTAGGAAAAAATAGACCACAAATAAAGTGGACATCAACTTAGATGTGACATAACTATGTCACATCTAGATGTGTCCTAGACAGACCCTTAAAAAATTGTCCGCCAGTTTTCGTTTCTTTTTTCCGGGAACGCGCGTATTCTATTTAAAACCACTGCTATGGAGAGATTTTTTTACTCCATTATAGCCTCTTGTTTGATAGAGTTTCTCGCGTCTCGCTCTCTCACCCTCTTCATATCAAAACAAGATGACAGTGTCCACTCTATCTCCTCACCGGTGGTCACAGATCCGGCCGAATCCCGTCCGCTGCGGGAGGTGAGGAGGTGCAGCGTTGACGTTGTCGCCGTCGGGGACGGAGGAAGCCGATGCACACCGTCCTCTCGGAGTCGGCGCTGGCGCGGACGAAGATCCTCCGCACCCTTGTTCGCTGCCGTCGTGTGGGCAGATCCCGCCCGCCCGCCTAAACGACATCTCACCCACCTGAGGTATAACTTCTTGTACTGGTCCAGCTCCCCAGGTCGCTGCGTGCGGGTTTTCTTCTATGCGACTACTTCCCAGCTCCCCATGCATAGTAGCTAGGGTTCGTCGGCTGGTCCAACATCACCTACTAGTACTATTATAGAGGAAATGCCACTCGAAAAGTTGTCCTGATTTATGCCTCGGTGGAGGTATACATGTTGTTTCGACAAAAAGTACATGGTGGTTGTGCGGTCATTGTCCATATGGTGGTAGTACTATCACTGGTTAAATGAAGAAATGTTTTTTTCTCGGGTATCCTGGTTTAGTTCCCATCAAGATAATTATGATGCTTTTATTTGTTGGAGTACTTTTCATTAATTCTTATTGACAATTGAGATGTTGTTGCTAACCCTTTTTTATATTTTTGGAAACAGCGATGTGTGTCTCCATACCCGGGCATGTCTTCCTCAATTTTCGTGGAACTGCACAAAATTGGATGGCCATTGTTGTTCCGCCTCACTATCCTCTGCCACGTGGTTCTTCCTTCCTCGAGCTTGATTACTGAGAAGAAACAGGCCACGGTGAGGATTTGTCGAACTTCATAGGTGCCTCACCCAAACTTGATGCCAAATGGATGACGCATCACCACGATGACCTATCGATGCTCATGGTTGCGTCGGCTGGTGAAGCTGATCGATTTTCAATGAAAAACAAGATGTCTTCCATCAGTGTTCTTTGCTTGTTAAGCACAAAGATGATATCCTTTGTCAGTTCACCTTGGTTGCGTTGGAGACGCGGTCGTCTTTCACGTTGGTGCAATTTTATCACACAATTGGCTATGAACCAAATGTTTCCTCGAAGAAGGATCGACGTTGGTACTAAGAGCATAAGTTTTGTATTGATTTCTAAGCCTTCTCACAACTTTGTCTCCAGCTCCCCTGTAATTTTATTTGTCCAGATATTAACTTTGATTTAAGAAATGGTGTGGACTAAAAACCCGGATGGATGTAGTAGCCCTCCATGTTTATTTACTCCGCATATTAGATTTGACTGAAGTCAAACTTTGTAATACTCTCAAACCTTTCCGATAATTGAAATTAAAATTCTTTATTTGTACACACTCTCACACGTTTCCGATAATTTGGCGCATGTGTGGTTGTTCACTTAAGGGAGGGTAGTGTACCACACGTGAAGGACAGGAAGTGCGACCAGGACGCGTGGGCGTGGATCGTTAGTTCATCGGAAGTAGTACTAGTTTTCTTCACTGTACATTAAATAAAGAGTTTCGTTTCGTACTTACACAATTTAAAACGACTATTATGGAGAGAATAAGAAAACCACTCTACTATATATTAGTCGTATACACGAGAGTACTATATGGACGCAGCTTCATTGGCTTAGTGCACCTGCCTTTGGATTTATGACAGCTGGGCCCAAAATGTGGCTGGCTCACCTATCATACAGCCAAAAGCAAGTGCAGTGAAGGCACCGGAGCTCAGTCCGTACTACAGTAGTATATATATAAGTGGGAGCCTCAACGCTTGTTCGCTAGGGTTTGCACTCTCCACACGCTCGCCGCACTACATATATGTTACACGCTGGAGGCTCAGCGTTCATTTGCTAGGGTTTGCTATATTCACAGTCTCTCACCCTCTCTTCACCAGATCTAAATAAGACTGCGTTGGCCTCTTGTCTCTCCCCCCCCCCCTCACAGCTGGTGCAGGAGGCGTCCGTATCCCGTCGCACCGGGAAGGGGAGGAGGTGCAGCGTTCACTCTATCGCCTTCGGCGAGGGAGGCAATCCACTGCCGGCTGCGCTGTTCTCTTTCACCCAGCGCCTGTGCGGGAGGGCCACCGACCCCTTCTTCCTCGCTGTCGTACGTAGTGTGGGCAGATCCGGCCTCCCGCCGCACGCCTTGCCACATCCCGACGACCCTAAGGTATAAGTTTCTTTGAAACCGTCATTGCTCTAGCTGCATGTGGATCTTTTTCGATCTGTAGTCGAATCTAGGTCTTGGTTCAAACAGGAAAGAAGGGTGCGGTGGGCTGGAGCAAGAATCTAGGACGTGGTTCAATGAGGAAAGGAGGGGCGGAAAGTAGTATAGACCGGCTATCCAGCCGCTTTGTAGGTCGAAAAGGGACAAAGGGGGTAACCCAGTACACACATCTGTAAGGAACCGATCTCTTTGTTGAAAAGGGAAAGAAACTGGGGGGTCGGGTAGTTTGTGCAGGACTAGATTTGCTGCCCTCACATAGGAAGAAGGTTCAAAGAGAACAAATATGGGACCAGCGCATATATGCTGCTTGGCTACATACTCTACATCACCCATTTATACGTGTGGACGCACATGGTGCTGGCATGTCCCATACAGCTATTTTGCTGTTGTTAATCTAAGAATGCCGCCGGAAAATTGAAGCAATGCCACTGTTAAAAGTAAATTACATTTTTTAACGAATGTTGTTTCAAGAGAATGTCTCTGTTAATATGAATCAATGCAACCGTTTTAGAAATGCTACTGTCCAACTTTGTTTTCCATCCAAGATAAGTTAGATGCTTTTTTCTGTCACCGTTTGTTTCATCCTACTTTATCGGCAAGTAATTGTTTCCTTTTTTGCCTCTGTTAAAATAGGGCTATCGATTCAACTTGTTGCTATTGCGACATTTTGCTTCGCTACTCGAAACACTTATGTTTTAAGAGTGTTTTGTGCAGTTCAACTTGAATGTCACACCGGTGATTTTGCTTAATTTTGGTGGAACTGCACAAAAGGAGATCGAGATTTGTTTCCAGTCTTCGTGGCGAGTTGTTTCAAATCTTGGTCTCAACCACATGATGTGCAGTGTGCTTTGAGATGTTGTGCTACTTGTTTTGGTACTGTTTTAAATAAATGTTGAATTGAAGCTATTGTATTGCTGTCTTTTCCCATTAAGTAGTGAAGAAAAATGGGACAAACCCAGACATGATGCTTGTTGCTTTGTTACAACAAATTCAGCATCACCCCCTTTATAAGCCAGTAATTGATGCCACTCTCAGAATTAACTACTGAATCTTATTTCAAAACTGCAACACTTGTTAGGGATTGGCGGGATTACCATTTTTGTGGCCGCATGTTTCATCCTCCTTTATTAGCCAGTAATTGATTCCTTTTTTGCCTCTGTTTAAACAGGGATATCTATTCAACTTGTTGCTATTGCAACATTTTGCTTCGCTACGCGCTTTGCTTGATTTCAGTGCAACTGCACAAAACGAGATTGGATTTCCTATTCGTGTTGGCAGATTCGTATTTTATCTTGTCCGTCTCATGAAAGGTCAGTACAGGCCTTCATCCACATGATTGTGCAGTGTGCTTTGAGATGTTGTGCTACTTGTATTGGTATTGTTTTAAATAAATGTTGAATTGAAGCTGTTGTATTGCTGTCTTCTCCCATTAAGTAGTGAACAAAAATGGGACCAACTCAGACATGATGCTTGTTGCTTTGTTACAACAAACTCTGCATCACCCCCTTTATAAGTAGATGGAAGCACATACTGTTGTTGCGCCCACTCTCCCCTGGAACTGTTTATGCTTTTCGTTAATCTAATGCCGCTGGTAAAATTAAGCAATGCCACTCTCATAATTAATTAACTACTGAATCTTAGTTCAAAACTGCAACACTTGTTAGGAATGGTACTATCCTGCTTTGTAGTTCTTTCTACATGTTTAACCAAGGTATTGTTAAGATAATGTCTCTGTTAAAATGAATCAGTTGCATTGTTTTAGGAATGGTACTTTTCTGCTTTATCGTTCTTTATACATGTTGAGACAAGGCATTGTTAAGATAATGTCTCAGTCAATATGAATGAATCACATTGATGGAGAATTATTACTCTCCTGCTTTGTTTCCTATTAAGATAAAGTAGATTAGTAGATGCTTTTCTTCTGGGAGTAAAAGTCATCAACCATTATTTCTCAGTAATTGTTTCCCTTATACCTATTGTTGCTTACAGGGATATCAAAATTAAAGCTCGGTTTTATTCCGACTTCGATTTTAGTTGAACTGCACAAAAGGAGCCAATGTGTCCAAGGCAAACTGCTGCATTACTGGGTCCAGTTGGTCGTACCACTTTGCAGAAAGAAGCACTCACTGTTTGCGCTACATTACAAAAGGAATGACCGAGAAGCTTTACAGAGTATTATTAGACACCGGTGACATGACTAGTCTGCAGAGACCATTGGCAATTTAACAACACGTGGAGTGCCCTGGGCAAAAAGTGCCCAAACAAGTACAAGAAGCTACGACAGGACTCCACGATCATAGGCATTACATATTTTTAATGGGAAAAGCTTGTCAAAGTTTAATCATTGATGTTAGCAAGAAGACGTTAGTTTAATATATTGGAATTGGAAAACCTTGTCAAAATTTGCTCATTGATGTTAGCCAGAAGACATGCATTTGATATTTTTGAGTGGGACGCCCTTGCTGTGAGCAGCGTCGAGTGTTTTTTCCTATTCCTGTGTTCAGTTTAGAAGTAAATAGTTACTTTGCTGAGATATTCCTATGTTAAGAGTTTGTTCTGAATATTGTCTATGTAATGCCAGGCCTTGTGTTTGATTGCAAAGTTGAGCTTGGAATGTTGTGGCATGCGGCATCACGAGCTGTTCACCGTGCCTCCTGAGAATAATGCTTCGTATTGTTTTGCATGTCGATCTAATGCCAGTGATTTGCTTGTTAAGAAGATCATCCTCTTCTGTTGTTTCCGTGCTTAAGAAGTTCATCGTCTGATGTTTCATTCATAGCCTATACGACAAGTCGGGTAGGTTAGACGTGAAACCATATGATCTTCCGACCAACTCATGATATTAGGCCGTGATTGGATCGTCGTTTCCAACCAAAACCGCTTGTAAAACTGACGCTTGTAAATTAAAGCAGATGGTCTCGGGCGAAGGCGCTTGGTTGGTCGATTTCGACTAGTAAAACATCGGAAGTACTTCACACACGATAAAAACACTGAACGACACTCGGACGATTGCTAATCCAGCCGTTAGCTGCTGTTTCAGTCTTGCCCATGGATGTCATGATACGCACGTCGTGCATGTATCATCTGGTAATGTCGTCCATATAGCAGTGCTCGTAAAATATACACTGGTCTCTCAAATTACACGCGTAACCCGCCGGTTTTACTTACAGACCTCGGGCCCTCGGTTTCATTACGCCTTTATTTTATGCATTGTTTCCGATGACGAGTAAATTACACTTGTATGTTAATACAGGTTTGAAATAAACCAGAGCTCCCAAGCGCGGCCTTACCGTTTCATGTCGTCTCAGTTTCTCGAAGGTGCTCATAGGTGTCCGATGATCCTGGCTTCCTGAATGAGCAGCGGGCGCTGTATCAGACCATCCGTAGGGCCCGCGAGGCCCTCTCCGTTGTCCTTCGAGTTGTTGCGCTCGCCGTGGCGCCGAGCATTGTTAACATCGTCAACGAACATGAGGATTCAGGAGATGACTTTATTTTGACTGGATGACACTAGGGACCCACTAGGGCCATAGCCGTACGTACGCAAGTGCCTCCTTATTATGTACAACTATATTTTTTTGCTTTCTCCTGGTTTCCTGACATCACGGTCCCACACCATTGTCAACCTATGTAGTCAATATAAACGAGAGAATTGCACAAGGTGCGGCCGACAGCTGGGACCAAGCAGCTCGAGCAGTATTTGTGTTTTTGAGGCATGAGCACTACAGAGTTTTTCTTGGCGATGATTTCGTTGTTGTTCAGAGGAGAGCAGGGTATTAACTGGGCGGGCTGTGGCCCGTCTAGCCCAGGCCAGATATCCAGCCCAGATACTATTTTTTTCAAGATGAAAATGGCTAGCCCAGCTATATGTCTTTTTGAGGAATACCCAGGCACGGTCAACTTGTTATTCTCCGCCCCGCTGGGCTGCAAATCTTTCCTAGGAGGCATGCATTAGGCTTAACAGGAAAATGGGCTTTAAAAAATAATAAATGGGATGTAATTATAAAAACTGGGCAGTAACTATAAAAAAATGCACCAAACACGAAATTAGTTTATAAAATATTATTTATGGATTTTGAAAATCTTAAATTTTCATTGTTGCGCGCGCAATGTTTCGTTGGATTTTTATGTAATACAAATTTATATTTAATCTGACTAGAAATTTCGAGATAAAAATATTTCGGATCCCATCAAAATGTGGGAAATTTTATTGAATTCTGTCTTCAACGGTTGGTTGAAATTATTAATCGTTGTCCTAGCTAGAAAATGGGTTGTACTTTTAACAAACTGTAAATGGACTGTTGTAAATTCCATTAGAATTCAAAAATGGGATGTACATTCTTACAAAACGCAAATGGGCTATAAGTTCTCTGCCACACACTTGTGGGCCTACTAAGTGACGCGTCCCCTAAAAAAATAAGTTGACGCGTATGCAAGGCTTTGTCAACTTATTATAGTCAACACACGGTTCTAGCAGCAGTGGCCGTTGGATGTCTATCCAACGGATGTCGTGCTTCTTCTTCAATCTCGGATATTCTTAGCTTCGGCCGCCCAAAAAATGATTCCTCCCCCTGACATCTGGGGTGCACCGTTTCGGAGGCTGACCTGTGGGCCTACTAAGTTGGAGCGTACCAAGGGCTTTGTCAACTTAGTCAATATAAACGATTCTAGCTTCAGTGACCGTACGATGTCCATCCAACGGCCGTAGTGCTTCTTCAACCTCTGGTCTTCTTGGTCCAGCCGCCCAAAGCAGCGCCGGTCGTGCCGCCTGCTCCTGCCTCTCGTGGCCGGCTGTGCTGTCGCGGAGGCCTCACCGCCCCCATACTACTCCCACCGCTGGCCAGGCCATCCCTCCACTCACCCACCCCCCTGTTATTCTGCGACGACGGCAGCCTCACACCGCAGCCGAACCAGTGAACCCTCGTACTCCTCTCCGCGCGGGCTTCCACTGTTGCGTCTTCCCCGGCTCCGCGTCATCCCCTTCCTAGGCCTCGCCGTCGTCCACCACCCTGGTGCTCTCGGCGCGGCGTGGTCAACGTGGTCAATGACCGACTTCCATCGGAAGAGTACTGTACGTGGAGAGGCTGAGAGCTGGATCCACGGCGGCTGCAAGGAAGTGCCTCCTTATTACGCGCAAAATAATTATTGCTCCACCTGACAGCGGGGACCCACCGGACGGGCCACCTTATTTCGCGAAAAAAAGTTTCCCCCTGACTGCTGGGACCCACCGGACGGGCCACCGTATTTCGCGAAAAAAACTTCCCCCCGCTGTCAGCTCGGACCCATCGGAAGTGCCTCCTTATTACGCACAAAAAATGAATACTCCCCCTGCTAGCTGGGACCCACCTTGGTGGGAGGCTGACTTGTGGGCCTACTAAGTTGACGGGGACGGAGGGCTTTGTCAACTTAGTCAATATGAACGATTCTAGCTCCAGTGACCGTACGATGTCCATCCAACGGCCGTAGTGCTTCTTCAACCTCTGGTCTTCTTGCTCCAGCCGCCCAAAGCAGCACCGGTCGTGCCGCCTGCTCCTGCCTCCCGTGGCCGGCTGTGCTGCCGTGGAGGCCTCACCGCCCCCTACTATTCCCACCACTAGCCAGGCCCTGCGGCGACGGCAGCCTCACACCACAGCCGAACGAGTGAACCCTCATACTCCTCTCCGCGTGGGCATCCACTGCCGCGTCTTCACCGGCTCCGCGTCGTCCCCTTCCTAGGCCTCGCCGTCGTCCACCGCCCTGGTGCTCTCGGCGCGGCGTGGTCAACGTGGTCAAGGAACGACTTCCATCGGACGTGGACTGTACGTGGAGAGGCTGACAGCTGGGTCCACGGCGGCAGCAAGGAAGTGCCTCCTTATTACGCGGAAAATAATGATTCCTCCACCTGACAGCAGGGACCCACCGGACGGGCCACTGTATTTCGCGAAAAAACGTTTCCCCCCTGACTGCTGGGACCCACCAGCTACACCTTCGCACGCAAGGAAGTGCGTCCAGGCAAAAAAAACGATTCGCCCCCTGACTGCTGGGACCCACCAGCTACATCTTCGCATGAAAGGAAGTGCGTCCGGGAAAAAAACCAAAATGATTCGCCCCCCTGACTGCTGGGACCCACCAGCTACATCTTCGCAGGCAAGGAAGTGCCTGACAGTCCGGACCCACCTGGTCGAAGCGTACGTAGCGTTGTCATTCTGGTCGCGAACGTGTACGTACATATATACTGGTCGATGTAGAGGCGTGCACGTGTCGTAGTAGAGGCGCGTACGTGTCGTAGTAGAGGCACGCACGTAGCACGTACACGTACGTACAGCGGCAAGGGTGCAAGAAAGAAAATATGGCCACGTATGTACATATGGGTAGGGTCTCGAACGCCTACTCGCGCATACGTACGGCGAGGGCTCGTGTACATGGCTGGGTCGGAACGGAGAAACAGCATCGTCGTCGTGTTCATGGGGAGGCAACGGAATGCGTCGTGTTCATGGGGAGGCAACGGAATGCGTCGTGTTCATGGGGAGGGGTGTGGCGTACCGCAAAACGGAGGAAACGGACCTCCTACGGTCGAAACGGGGGTCATGTTGATCGGGAGGAGTGTGGCGTACCGCAAAACGGAGGAAACGGACCTCCTACGGTCGAAACGGGGGTCCTGTTGATCGGGAGGGGTGTGGCGTACCACAAAACGAAGGAAACGGACCTCCTACAGTCGAAACGGGGGTCCTGTTGATCGGGAGGGGTGTGGCATACCGCAAAACGGACGAAACGGACCTCCTACGGTCGAAACGGCGGTCCTGTTGATCGGGAGGGGTGTGGCGTACCGCAAAACGGACGAAACGGACCTCCTACGGTCGAAACGGGGGTCCTGTTCATCGGGAGGGGTGTGGCGTACCGCAAAACGGGACTCCACGGGATACTGTTCATCTCCACCGTTGACCTCCTCCAGCCTCCACGGGCTCCTGTTCATCCAGCCTCCACCGCGTGCTACTCCACCGGCTACTGTTCAACCACCCCTCCACGGGCACCCCTCCACCGTCTACTGTTCATCCAGCCCTCCACACCACAGGGTCATGTTCATCCAGAGGCAACGCCACCGCTCACTGTTCATCCAACCCCCCCCCCAACGCTCACTGTTCATCCAATCGATCGGCTTCAGTTAGCAGCAGTAGCGAATGAATCGCTCGATCGGGTTCAGTTAACAGCCATCGATCGATCGCTCGGGTTCAGTAACGCGTAGCCTGTAGTGCAATCGCTCGGGTTCAGTTAGAGCCAATGCCTCGCACACACGCGCGTACGTGTACGAGAGAAACGCGCATCGCTCGGCCCCCGACCTCCCACCGTAACCGGGAACTCCCCGAAATTTTCCTCCCCCTCGCTTCTACCATGGTTTTTTCCGTCATGGATGGCCCAAAGAATGTCACGCAGCTGCGTCTCCGGCCCGCCTAGGACGAAAAGCCCATTTTTTGTCATGATTTTTTGTCATAGAAGTAGGAGCCCACCACATCTATGATGATACCGGGTTTTGTCACAATTATCGTCATAGAAGTGTCATATGCATGACAGATTTTTTTTTGTTCGGCCCAAAATGTCACGGATGTGTCTTTTTTTGGTAGTGTATCCCCAAGCTTAGGGTTTTGCATATTATTAGCACAATTGACATCAAGAGAATTTATAGTAAAATCATTGCAATCATGCTTTTTATTAAAGGAGCTATCGTGAATCTCTTCATAAATTTCTTCATCACAATTTTCAGATTCACGAATTTCAAGCAAAACCTTATAAAGATAATCTAGTGCACTCAAATCACTAGAAATTGGTTCATCATAATTGGATCTCTTAAAAAGATTAGCAAGGGGATGAGGATCCATAAACTTTTAGCAAGCGAAGATGCAAGCAAAAAGAAGGCACATGGTAACACAAGATCGAACGGAAGGAGGGCGAAGAAAAGGCAAAGGTGAAGTGGGGGAGAGGAAAACGAGAGGCAAATGGCAAATAATGTAATGTGAGGGATAAGAGTTTGTGATGGGTACTTGGTATGTCTTGACTTGACTTGACTTGGCACGAATCTCCCCGGCAACGGCGCCAGAAATCCTTCTTGCTACCTCTTGAGCACTGCATTGGTTTTCCCTTGAAGAGGAAAGGGTCATGCAGTAAAGTAGCGTAAGTATTTCCCTCAGTTTTTGAGAACCAAGGTATCAATCCAGTAGGAGATCACGATCAAGTCCCACGCACCTACACAAACAAATAAGAACCTCGCAACCAACGCGAATAAGGGGTTGTCAATCCCTCAACGATCACTTATGAGAGTGAGATCTGATAGATATGATAAGATAATATTTTTGGTATTTTTATGATAAACAAAAATAAAGATGCAAAGTAAAATAAAAGGCAATAGAAATAACTAAGTGTTGGAAGATTAATATGATGGAAAATAGACCCGGGGGCCATAGGTTTCACTAGTGGCTTCTCTCAAGATAGCATAAGTATTACGGTGGATAGACGAATTACTGTCGAGCAATTGATAGAATTGAGCATAGTTATGAGAATATCTAGGTATGATCATGTATATAGGCATCACGTCCGCGACAAGTAGACCGAAACGATTCTGCATCTACTACTATTACTCCACACATCGACCGCTATCCAGCATGCATCTAGAGTATTAAGTTCATAAGAACAGAGTAATGCTTTAAGTAAGATGACATGATGTAGAGGGATAAACTCATGCAATATGATATAAACCCCATCTTTTTATCCTCGATGGCAACAATGCAATACGTGTCGTTTCCCTTTCTGTCACTGGGATCGAGCACCGCAAGATTGAACCCAAAGCTAAGCACTTCTCCCATTGCAAGAAAGATCAATCTAGTAGGCCAAACCAAACTGATAGTTCGAAGAGACTTGCAAAGATAACCAATCATACATAAAAGAATTCAGAGGAGATTCAAATATTGTTCATAGATAAACTTGATCATAAACCCACAATTCATCGGATCTCGACAAACACACCGCAAAAGAAGATTACATCGAATAGATCTCCAAGAAGATCGAGGAGAAATTTGTATTGAGATCCAAAGAGAGAGAGGAATCCATCTAGCTAATAACTATGGACCCGAAGGTCTGAGGTAAACTACTCACATATCATCGGAGAGGCTATGGTGTTGATGTAGAAGCCCTCCGTGATCAATGCCCCTCCGACGGAGCGCCGAAAAAAGCCCCAAGATGGGATCTCACGGGTACAGAAGGTTGAGGCGGTGGAAATAGGTTTTTGGCTCTGTCTCTGATAGTTTGGGGGTACGTAGGTATATATAAGAGGAAGAAGTATGTTGGTGGAGCAACATGGGCCCCATGAGGGTGGAGGGCGCGCTTGGGGGGGTAGGCGCGCCCCCCTGCCTCGTGCTCTCCTCGTTGATTACTTTGCGTAGACTCCAAGTCCTCTGGATCACGTTTGTTTCGAAAATCACGTTCCCGAAGGTTTCATTCCGTTTGGACTCCGTTTGATATTCTTTTTCTGCGAAACACTGAAATAGGCAAAAAACAGCAATTCGGGCTGGGCCTCCGGTTAATAGGTTAGTCCCGAAAATAATATAAAATTGTATAATAAAGCCCATTAAACATCCAAAACAGAATATAATATAGCATGGAACAATCAAAAATTATAGATACGTTGGAGACGTATCACCTACCAACGGAAGAGGGAGCTGAACCCCATACATCAGAAAAAACAAGTTGCAATGGCTTGGTAGAAATACTAGTGGAAACATGATATGGTAATTGATGAGCTTTCGCTTTTTGACAAGAATCACAAATAGTTTCAAGACTACGCTCACCAACACATGGGAGCTGATTATTTTTAAGCACTTGCTGAACAATAACAAAAGAAGGATGGCCTAATCGTGCATGCCACCGTTCTGATGAAATTTTGATGACACCAAACACTTGTTTATTGAAGCTTCGAAACTGAGGAATTGAAGGGTAGAGTGTTGGGGAACGTAGTATTTCAAAATTTTCCTATGGTCACGCAAGATCTATCTAGGAGAAGCATAGCGACGAGCGGGGAGAGTGTGTCCACGTACCCTCGTAGACCGTAAGCAGAAGCATTTAGCAACGCGGTTGATGTAGTCGAACGTCTTCGCGATCCAAACGATCAAGTACCGAACACATGGCACCTCCGCGATCTGCACACGTCCAGCTCGGTGCCGTCCCTCGAACTCTTGATCCAGCTGAGGCCGAGGGAGAGTTTCATCAGCACGACGGCATGGTGACGGTGATGATGAAGTTACCAACGCAGGGCTTCGCCTAAGCACTACGACAATATGACCGAGGTGGAAATCTGTGGAGGGGGGCACCGCACACGGCTAAGAAATCAACTTGTGTGTCTATGGGGTGCCCCCCTCCCCCGTATATAAAGGAGTGGAGGAGGGGGCCGGCCGGCCTCATGGGGCGTGCCCCAAGGGGGGGAATCCTACTCCTACTAGGAGTAGGTTCCCCCCTTTACTAGTCCAACTAGGAGGGGAAGGAAAGAGGAAGAGGGAGGGAAGGAAAGTGGAGCCGTCCCCCCTCCCCAATTCGAATTGGGCTTGGGGGGTGCGCGCCTCCACCTGGCCGCCTCTTCCTCTCTTCCACTAAGGCCCATGAAGGCCCATTAACCCCCCGGGGGGTTCCGGTAACGCCCCGGTACTACGGAAAATGCCCGAACCTATCCGAAACCTTTCCGGTGTCCAAACATAACCTTCCAATATATCAATCTTTATGTCTCGACCATTTCGAGACTCCTCGTCATGTCTGTGATCACATCCGAGACTCCGAACAACCTTTGGTACATCAAAACACATAAACTCATAATACCGATCGTCATCGAACGTTAAGCGTGCGAACCCTACGGGTTCGAGAACTTATGTAGACATGACCGAGACTCATCTCCGGTCAATAACCAATAGCAGAACCTGGATGCTCATATTGGCTCCCACATATTCTACGAAGATCTTTATCGGTCAAACCGCATAACAACATACGTTGTTCCTTTGTCATCGGTATGTTACTTGCCCGAGATTCGATCGTCGGTATCATCATACCTAGTTCAATCTCATTACCGGCAAGTCTCTTTACTCGTTCTGTAATGCATCATCCCACAACTAACTCATTAGTCACATTGCTTGCAAGGCTTATAGTGATGTGCATTACTGAGAGGGCCCAGAGATACCTCTCCGACAATCGGAGTGACAAATCCTAATCTTCATCTATGCCAACTCAACAAACACCATCGGAGACACCTGTAGAGCATCTTTATAATCACCCAGTTACGTTGTGACGTTTGATAGCACACTAAGTGTTCCTCCAGTATTCGGGAGTTGCATAATCTCATAGTCATAGGAACATGTATAAGTCATGAAGAAAGCAATAGCAATAAACTAAACGATCATAGTGCTAAGCTAATGGATGGGTCATGTCAATCACATCATTCTCTAATGATGTGATCCCGTTCATCAAATGAAAACTCATGTCTATGGCTAGGAAACTTAACCATCTTTGATCAACGAGCTAGTCAAATAGAGGCATACTAGTGACACTCTGTTTGTCTATGTATTCACACATGTACTAAGTTTCCGGTTAATACAATTCTAGCATGAATAATAAACATTTATCATGATATAAGGAAATATAAATAACAACTTTATTATTGCCTCTAGGGCATATTTCCTTCATAGAGCCCATGCACACATCTACCGCGGTAGAGAATTTTCCTCGTGGCCTGATCACGAATCAAAAAGAAGTAGGGGTGAAAGTCCGGAAAAACTTTGTTATCTATGGCAATACGATGAACAAAAAGAAGATTTTTCTCAGTTTGTGGGACATGTAAGATATTTCTAAAATGAATATTCCGGTTAGGGGTATTGACAATTGCATGACCAACATGATCTATCTTCATACCTTCACCGTTTGCATTGTGGACTTGATCATGGCCACGGTACTTCTTGTGCATGGTCACCTTTTCAAGCTCATTGGTGATGTGATCTGTGGCTCCAGAGTCAACTACCAATTTGTATCAACTCCATAAGATGTATCTGCAGCTGCTGCAACTTTCTTGCATTGGGAATTGTTCTTGGCATAGCGCCAATCACAATCCTTTGCAATGTGGTTATTTTTTTTTGCAAATTTGAAATTTATTTTCATACTCATCATAACCTTGAAACGGACGGGCCCTATTATTGTTGTAGGAGGGGCGCCGGTTATTGCTAGAGTAGTTGTTGTTGTGGTGATAGTGGCCGCCGCCGCCGGTGGTGCTGTTGTTGTAGTTGCTGCCGCCGCCGGTGTTGTTACCACCATAGCCGCCGCCACGACCACCAACCTTGCGGTATCCCTTGGGAGACCCGCCACGGCCTCTGGCAGCGATATTGGCAGAGGATTTGAAGGCACCTGCCCCCGTTCCTTGGAACATCTCGACTCGTTGGTCGAAATCCGAGACCATGCTGAAGAGATCATCCACGGTCAGGGGATCCACGCGGACATCCAGCGCCGAGATGAGGGGCTGATAGTCCATATCAAGGCCCCCGATGATGAAGGAGAGAAGCTCCTCGTCCTTGATGGGTTTGCCAGCTGCAGCGAGCTCATCAAAGAGGGCTCGCATCTGACCGAAGTAAGTAGTTGCACTCTGTGAGCCTTTTTGGGCGTTTGAGAGGGCGATGCGGCAATTGTTGGCGCGGGAGCGGGATTGGGCGGCGAACATGTTAGCGAGTGCTGACCAGATCGCGTGTGATTTTTCTAGGGATGCAACCTGAACGAGAACTTCCTTGGAGAGGTTCCGGAGGAGATATGCCATGATCTGCTGGTCCTGGACGAGCTAGGGGTTGTAGGCAGGGTTAGGAACGGTCTCTTCTTTCCCATCGGAGTTCTTGGTCACGATGGTCTTGGTGGGTTCGGGTGTGGATTGATCGATGTACCCATATAGCCCAGCTCCCATGATTTGGGAGTGAGCTTGGGCTTTCCAGAGGACATAGTTGGTTCGATTGAGAGGCTCGGATGTGGTATAATTGAGGCCAAGGGAAGAGACTTGGGTGGAGGCGGACATGGTGGCTCAAGGTGGAAGATGAACGCTGCCGTGGTGAGGGGTTTGCTAGATGTGATGGAAGAAGGAGGCTCTGTATACCATGTCAAGATGGATAAAGTGTCTCAACTCCCAACAGGGGAGCCCGCATGAGTTTATATTGATCTGATCATGAGACTTACAAGGTGCATTTAGTAGGACTCCTAACTGAGAGAGAGAGAGATGTTACAGGAGGGAGATAAAGACATAGTAACAACATAACAATAAAGGATCCTATATCTACCAGGGCGTGTAACCCAAGCCATGCACCATAACAGCCGCCATAATATATCTTTAACAGAGTTCATATTGACAAAGATGAAGTTCTTTTGGTCATTGACGAAATTGGTCTGATTGAGGAGTTAGGATTTCGCCTGTGCGATCTGCCTATCGTGAGGAAATTGAGTGCCCCGACGAATTTGAGAGTTCAGGTTTTCGAGCGTTGTCGAGCTTAGTGCCAGCTGTCATATGGATCCTTATCCTGATAATGGTCATGTCCAAAGGGGCATTTATGACAATTTATGTTGGGGTTGCCCCTGTCTATAAATAGCCGCCCCTACAACCACTTATTGGTTGGTTGCTCTAGAGAGAAATTGACACTTGTCATTTGAGAGCAACCCGTCCTCTGACGACTTTGTGAAAACCCATGTGAGGAAAAATTCAACAAGAGACAAAGTGATTGAGCATCATTGTAGAGATTGATCTGTGTGATCTGTTGCCTGTTACCTTTGAAGACTATCATTTTTCCAAACGGTTAGGCGTCATGTTCTAAGCACCCAAGAGTAATTGTGGCATGCCATGAAGTCTGCCTTGAAGACTTAACACCAGTGATTGGGCGAGCTCTGTTGTGACCTTAGCTCAAGAGGAATACGGTAAAGACTAAGTGTCTTCGGAGTTAAATCTCAAGCCGCCTCAACCAGACGTACGGTTGATACAGCAAGTGGAACATGTCTACCAAATCGATGTGTCGTCATCGAGCCTACCTGGTTTCAAATTCCTCAACCCTTTACTTTCAGTATTCCCGGTGCTGAAGAATTTGTGATCTACATTCTGAAGAATTTGAACTGAAGTCTTTCATCATGTTGCCTTTCGTTCCTTCAGTTCATCTTGCATATGCCTCAATGCTTGTATGATTGCATGTTCTTCACGTGCATCTATCTTGTATGCATGTTTTATTTTTCTGTGATGATTTAATATCATCCCTGTTTCTATTTCTTCACTACGATCTTCGTCAAATTAATCAGAGTTTAACGAATTTCTAAAAATTTCCCATTCACCCCCCTCTGGGAGTAAACATGTGCTTTCACTATATATCCAGCACAATGTCCCCGGGTAGAGACTGCATAAACATGCATATCTCATCGTACCTAGAGATGTCTCTATTCCTTGAAGGCATAATATAATTCTAGTAGTTTGGAGCAAATGAACAATCTCAGAAAAGATTTCTAGTGTTTCTTCCACATTGTCAGAACATAGAACACAGGTGTATGAGTCCAGATGCATGAATTTCGTCTTTAATAAATTTTTGGTATTAACTCTATCATAGAATAGGAGCCAGAAAAATATTTTTTTGTCTGAGCATGGCATAACATTTCTAGATATTTGAAGATGTGATGACTCCTGCTGGGACCAAGGATGGTTTTGTACATCTTCATAGATGAGTACTGACTGGTGTTCCGTTTATAAGTCCAAATATCCTTGAGATTTTGCTGATGTTTGTTTTGGATGTTTGCTTAAAGAAGGGTGAATTATTGATGTGCCCGTGTAGACAGTGGTCCATGAAAAATATCGTCGCGCTCTTAGAGTTCCCTTACTTGGTGTAGAGTTATTTCTTTGTTGTTGGTAAAAGGAAAATCCAAGGTATGCCATTTTCAGACAGGGGCTCATCCAAGTATCATGCCAAAAAGTGTATTATGGGTAGCAATTTGAGCACGAGTCAGTACTCATCTATGAAGATGTCCCCCTTACCAGCTTTACAAATAGAATATTGCTTGTAAATGGGTAGCAATTTGAGCACAGCTCTCCACCAGAAAGATCCAATCATTTTGTCCCTTGGGTGACTATTACCATAATATGTGTCCTATATAAATTTGACCCATGAAATCTCAGCCTTGTCAAGTTGTTGCGACTGAAGGATATTATGGACATGCATGCTGACCCTTGGGTAGTAGCTGGAGATTTCAACCTCATCGATGATCTATCCTATAAGAACAATGAGTGGATAAATCGTCGTATGACAGGCAAGGTCTAAAGGATGCTTACGGAGCTAGAGCTTAAGGATATATACCTCAATGGCAGGAGGTACACATGGTCTACTAAGCGTCGACAGCCCACGTTGGATAAGTTGGATCGTGTCGTCACAATAGTTGATTGGGAAGCCATGCACCTTTTCTCTTTCCTCTCGGTGTTGAGCATGTCTGTGTCAAATCATTGTCCAGTTCTTTTGGTTCTTGACCCTTGCATGCGGTGAGGAAACCGATTTCACTTCCAAACCTTCTAGACAAAGGCAGAGGCTTCTAGAATGTGGTGCAGGAAATGTGGAATGAGCAGCAGCCAATTGCCAATCCCTTCAAGCGTCTAGCAGCTGAGGTAAAAACCACCGCTCGCACGATTGGCTAGGTGAAGCGACCACTTCATTGGAAACGTCAAATTCCAAATCATGGTAGCTAACGAGGTGATTCTTCTTCTGGACATCACCATGGAGTCGAGGGTACCCTCGGATGGCGAGCGAGAGCTGCTCAAGATGATCAAGCTCTTGGTCTGACATCCCTTGCGCGGTCTATTGTCAATTCTCACATGCCAAGAGGCCCAAGACGGCCAGACCCAATTACGGTGCAGCGAATGTAAAAGCCCATTACATCGGATGCTGCTATTCTACACCCGGGCGGCTCAGACGAGCCCGGGTGTGAACAGTAAAATTATTTTAAATAGAAAAAAGTAAATAAAAAACTCTGGATTTTTTGTGGTGCAAGATGCTCATCTGCGTGATTGCTTGATGCCCGTACAAAATTTGGTAAAGTCTGGACATTCAAGGAGTTCATCGCAAAAAAGATAAATTTTAGGTGTCTGGTTTTTTTTTGAAAACAACATTGTTCATGCTCGATTTTGTTTTATTTCTCATGAGCTTATCAAATGTCCAAACAACCAAAAAAAATAGCACGAACATCACACATTTGAGCAACTTGCATAAAAAATTCAGGGTCTTTTTTTTTCTGTTCACCGGGTGTTGATGGGCTGGGGCGTCGAATTGAATTTTCGCAGTCCATCCATCTGCTCCCTCCGTTCCAAAATAGATCGGAGGGAGTACATTGCAAATGTCCCCGAAGAAAAGAAGTCTCCATTGCAAATGGACTGAAAACTAATCCCTTCGCCGAAAAAATTACTCCTAACTCTAACTACGGTCATGTCTGCATCACGGTCGGAAGGCGATGAGGCCCTCGTCAACGAGGTGCTCACCGACGATGAGCTCCGTGCGGTGCTCACCCGCCTGGGGCCCGAGTCGGAGCGCGACGCGTTCGGGCTCGTGTGCAGGCGCTGGCTCCGGATCCAGAGCTCCGAGCGCCGCCGCCTGCGCGCGCGCGCCGGTCCGTCCATGTTGCGCCGCCTGGCAGCACGCTTCCCGGGCATTCTCGAGCTCGATCTCTCCCAGTCGCCGTCCCGCTCGTTCTACCCCGGTGTTATCGACGACGATCTGCACGTCATTGCAGGGGGGTTCTGCAATCTACGAGTTCTCGCCCTGCAGAACTGCAAAGGTGAGACCTCTTTTCGGTCTGATCCATTCGCGCTGTTTGTGTGCGTGAATGCGCAAATGCAGAAAGCTTTCCTTCTTATCAAATAGTAGGATTTGTGATTTATTGGGTTTCTTGCCCTACAAAGATGGGAGAGAATAAGCAAACTGGGGCGTCTGAAGAACTTTGTTGTGGCATCATTTTAACTCTGTCAAATTTTAATCGTTCAATCACAAACACGTGAACAACGAAATTTAATGAAATACGAACTGGTAAGCCACACAATATACATGTTCGATGCCTACCAAATAGCCCAGACAGCTACAACTACTGCTCTAATTCGAAGTGAGAAGTACATACATGAGAAATTTCCCAATTTCTGGAAGGTCGTTTTCGACGCAGGTTATATTACGCTGGCTACTGTCTTAGACCAGAGAACTCGACTCTAGTAGAGATATTTGTAGCCCTGGTTAAATGTTTGGTTCTATATGCTGGTCAGATGCAGATGTTCAGTTGTCCTCAATTGTGTTTATAGAACATGCTGATTTCTGTGATGTGGAATCCCATTTGTACTTCTTTTACAGCTCCGAGAAAAAGTTCTGTTTGGTACTTTGTTGTGGTAATAACCCATCAGTTCAATTTGGGTAGTCTGACTAGAGAATTTTTAGCTGGGCAAATGTACTTCCAACAAAATATGTATTCATACAACTTGTGGTCTTTGTAGCATTTCTCTGACACAGTGATTAATATTGGTAATCTTCAGCACTGTGAAGTTACTAGCATTGCTAGAAGTTACGAGTTTTCGGTATTGATGCATTCACGCAGTTCAGAACTGGAACCGGCATCTTTCATTGCCATTTTGGCTTCAAGCGCGCAGTTTTTAGCACGGACTGATACTTATGTTCTTTATTTATTTTTCTTGAACCTAAATGGCACTTAGAGTTTGTGGAGACTAAATATAATAGCGGGCACCAGTTATCTGATTTGATTGTGAATTGTTGGTATTTCCTTAATCTAATGTATTTACATATTCTACTGTTCATGTCTGTCTTAGGTATCACTGATGTTGGAATGGTCAAATTAGGAGAAGGGCTGCAATGTCTGCAAACCCTAGATGTCTCTCACTGCAAAAAACTTAGTGATAAAGGATTAAAGGTGGTTGCGTCAGGGTGCCAGAAGTTGAGACAGTTGCACATCGCAGGTTGCAGATTAATAACTGATAATTTGTTGCATGCTGTATCAAAAAACTGTTTGAACTTGGAAGAGCTTGGGGCTGCAGGATGTAACAGCATAACAGATGCTGGAATCTCAGCTCTAGCCGATGGTTGTCATAAAGTGAAGTCACTAGACATAAGCAAATGCAATAAAGTTGGTGATCCTGGAATTTGCAAAATTGCTGAGGTCTCTTCGTCATCTCTGGTGTCATTGAAACTGTTGGATTGCAGCAAAGTGGGCAATAAGTCCATCTATTCACTAGCTAAGTTCTGCTGCAACCTAGAGACTCTCATCATCGGCGGATGTCGGGATATTAGCGATGAGTCCATAGAAGCACTAGCTCTTGCCTGTTGTAGCAGCCTCCGGATTTTAAGAATGGACTGGTGCTTGAAAATAACAGACGCCTCGTTGAGAAGTCTGTTGTGCAACTGTAGACTTCTTGCCGCTATTGATGTCGGGTGCTGCGACCAAATAACTGATGCGGCATTTCAGGGCATGGAAGCTAACTTGTTTCAGTCGGAATTGAGAGTTCTGAAGATCAACAATTGTGTTGACCTCACAGTTGTGGGAGTGAGCAGCGTGATAGAGTCATGCAAGGCACTCGAGTACCTCGACGTCCGATCATGTCCTCAGGTTACAAGGCAGAGCTGCGAGGAAGCTGGGTTGCAGCTACCTGCTGGCTGCAAGGTGAACTTTGAAGGTAGCTTGTCGGAGTCTGATCCATCTGTTGATAGGTTCTTCTAGGGTCAGCTATGAACTCCGATTAGAGCTGTTGTGGCACTGCCCAACTCGCATGGCATGTACTACTACTGTAGAAAGTAGCACCAGGGCACATGCAATGAATAAGAAAAAGTATGTGTTGTATTAATTGGAATAATTGTTCGATCGAATTGCATGTACTACCTTCAGTGATCTAAAACATCTTATATTAGTTTACAGAGGGAGTACATCTCAATGCTTTCTGGGTATAATGGCGCTGTTGTGTTGCTAAATGTTGTAAATGTGGTATAAAATGAATAGACTAAATGAGCATAGCTAAAGCTGTTCATTTACAACCAAAAACGCATCCAAAATTGAATTTATTTACTTACAAAACGGTGGCTTAAAAGCACTACAAATAGGTGATTGTAAAGATGATTATTAAGATAAACTCAAAATTCACAGGAGCAGAGAAATGTCTCCCAGAATGAACAGTAAAACATAAACTAGTTAAAAATCTGTACTATAAAGAAATGGCATTATTTTGTGCATGATCGTGCCATTTTCATGCAAAAAGAAACATCTTTGCGCTCTTGGCAGCTTCAATGCTCTAAAAAAAGGTTAAATACATGTGTTTTTTCTATATAAAAAAATCCAGGATCTCACAAAAACAGACATGTACATGTATAATTTTTCCTATATTTCAATGTTTGACAAAATTCCTCCCTCAGAAGAAAAAAGAAAAATTATTTTCCACCTGAGAGAACATGCTTTTGTTTTTACAAAAAGGGCACCTTTGGAGTTTGGACTACCCACAAAAATATGTGGGTTCACAATATTATGATGATCGTTACAGGTGACACTTGCTCAAACTTCAAGCAGATGGTAGGGGTAATGTGAATTTGCACAAGATTGGCACCGTGGCATTTCCTAGGCATTGATGATTCAGGAATCACGATATGTTTGAATTGTTGCCAAAATCAGTCTAGTACTAAATATTACTCTCTCCGTCTCATAATATAAGATCGGTTTTCAAGCCAACATCCCTCCTCACTGTCGGACGGAGGGAGTAATAATGTTTTGTGATGATTAATTTTTTTGGATGGTTGCTAAAACGTTGACATGCCTGCATCTATCCGCATCTATCGTTGTTATTGATGGCTTTGACATTTGTCTCGGTGGCTCAGACTTTTCTGAACCCATGAGCTTGTAGAAGTTGCTCGGATAAAAAGATCACTGGATCCGAATATTGCGCAGAGACCCCCTCCCCCCCATCCTCGATGGGATCTGCAGCCGCGTCGGCTGATGGGTTGGCTTCTCCCTTCCCCTAGACGCCTACCCTTTTGACGGTTGGGGCTGATTGGAGACCGGGGGCTAGGAAGGTGAAGCGGGAAGATCAGACGTTGATGCGGGTGGCAGCGACGGAGCGGGCCGACCCGAGTTTCTGTGCCCGGCGGTGGCGGAAAGGTGGCGACCTTCCTCACGAAGGAGATGACGACGATGTTGGCTACCACAACAAGGAGCGCAAGAATAGAGAGGGAGTTGCTGCAGGAGTGGGATGCATCTACGTGGCGTTGGCGGTTGTGACGACGGCTGCCAAGTCGCGGGGATGTGTCATAAGTGGGCCTTCTCATTCCACACAGAGGTGTCGCCCTTATCGTCCTCGAGCACCTTCCTCCTACCTCGCAGCCCTCCCTGCGCACATGGAGGCCGGCGGGTTCTGGAGGGCCGGCTTCCGTGTTCGTGTTGCAAGTCGCAACGCCTGGTGGCCTGTGCTGGTGAGGCGTCGCCTATCACACGGAGGTGCAGCGGTAGCATAGCACGAGGCCCATGCTGAGGTGGAGCAAGGCGTACCGTGTCAAGGATTCCTTTGCGCCAGGGCAAGGGCTCTGGGCTGAAGGACCAATGACATGGTGGTGTCGAGCTCTCGTGGTGTACGGTGGCGAGACCACCTTTGCACGAGGTGGCTGCCTTGGGCGGAAGGATGGCGACACGTGGCGTTCGGTGGCTGGTTGGACGAGCGGACTATTGTAGCAGCAGAGGTCCTGCGCCCGACAAAGCTGGCGTTTGGCGGTGGCGCGGCTTCGTCGGCTAGATACGAACCATGGCATGGCCGGCCTCCTGAGGGCCATCGTGATGGTCTATGGTGTTCAGTCCCACCCATTTGCTAGAGCCACCTTGGTCTAACATGAAGAACTGGCAAACATGACTGTCAGGAGACAAACAGACTGGCATAGACTAGTGGTGGAAAGGGGCTAATGATTTCCCACCCACTCAGGTTCAAGGCACGATACTTGCAATTTAATTTATTGCACCAATTATACTGTAGGGGCCTCCCTTATAGTCTCTCTGTAAAAAAAGATGGTGCTTGGAACACACTTTGTTCTAGTTTTGCTGGTCGGGCACAGCAACGGCTAACTTGCGTTGTTATCTTATTCAAGATGTTATCTGCATGTCGACGGCGGTGTCAGGGCGTTTATCCCTTCGTGAAGGTGTTGCTGCAGAAGAAGTCAACATAGTGGTAGGTGTTACATTCATATTTTGCAATGGTTCAACCGTAGTTGTTTTTGTTATGTACTCCACTTATTGATGACTTTGACGTTGATGTCTTGCATCAACTTTAATAAAGATGGATATATGCATCATAATGATGCGGAGACCGAGGGTTCCAACCTCCTTTTTAAAGAAAAAAATGAGCTTGATGCAGCGATCAAAAAGTTGCTGATATAGATCAAGAGACACCGACGAACGCGATATGTGAAGCAAATCTCTGCACTAAGAAAGAAAACACTGATAAGGTCAACATAGAAACTCTGAAAGCCAATAAAGCCAATCGAATATAGATGTGTCCATCGAAAACCTAAATCAACCAGATCTCGCAAGACCTGCGCCGCTTCAAATACATATATGATGTCAAGCACATACACCGACGCCTCTCTTCTCTGGTGACCTATACACGCCAGGTTTCTCTTATGAATGGTGCGATCCGGCATCCTTGAAGCTCGGAACTCCTCTCTGGAATGTCATTGAAGATCACGGCGATGTATCCCTCTAGCGCCTCCGACGAGCCTGCTTGACGAAGACCACCACTCGACCTATCATCTCCTTCGTCATCCATGGCAGCCCTCCAACACCTCCTCAGAAGGTCACCCCAATCGGTACCTTCCTGCCACCATCGGTGTCACGCGGGCTTTGCCGACGACGCACACTGGCGGCGGTAAGACGGGTTGGCGACGGGTGATGGCTAGGGTTCGGTCGACCGCCTCGCCCCTTCTCGCAGACCAAGGTTTCTGTGTTTTATATTATCGTCGAATATGTTACCTTAGCGATGTGTTCAAGCGAGAGCATTCACACCATGATCAATACAAGGTTGTTTAAGCCCTTCCACATCTGCTTAGGCAGACGTCGACAAGCAGCGGGCCACCAATGGCAAGTCAAAAATCTAGAAAGATACATTTGAAAGAGTTTTTCTTAAATATGGACTTTGAGCCATCATCTACGTCTATAATATCTTTTCTTGAGTAGAAAAACATTGTAAAATTTTACATGTTGATCCAAAAAGGAAAAAAGATCACCACTGCCAGCAAACGATCTGAACCGTCAAATATCCATCCCCTCCACAGCGAGATTTTCCTCTCCGCCTCCCCTATCCCTTCCTCGCCCGCGCAGCCACCCTGCTCTCCTGCTCTGACCTACCCAAACCCCAACCAGTCCGGCTCCAAAATCTCACCCACAGTCCAGCAGCATCGCCGTGACCTGGAGCTGCCGCCGTCCCGTAGCTCTGCTTCGCCACCGACGCCTCAATCCCTCCCCCCAACACCCCCAGAACCCTCCCGCGTGGCCGCCATCGCCGTCCCCTTTCTGCCCCCACCCCGTTCTCAATCCCGCACATTTGTTTCCAAGGTATGAGCTTTTGGTCATCCGTTGATTACTTGTTCTCAAACTAATTTCCCCCAATTTTCTTGTGTGCACACCGGCACGTCATCTAGATCCGCCCCTGGTTTTGTGACTCACCTGACCCGGTTGCCTGATTATTTCGCACAGCCACAAGCGCACCCTGCCCTGAACTTGCTGAGATATAAAGTGTTTGAGACATAACTGCAGTTATCGAGCTGAGGTGCTGTGTTTGACATTGCTCAGTAATAGCATAAATGAGGCTAATTATGGGGCAAGTTCATCGGAATGTTCTTGCGCTGGCGTCATCTCGGTCATGCTTTGTCATCGGTGACCATCTCCCGTTCAGAATGCTGTCGTTGCCACGGGCATCAGGGTTCCATCAGACTGCTTGGCGGGGTAGTCAAACTGTCGAGGACAGCGGCAGCACACTAACTCTGGCTAGCCTGGAAGTCCAAAGCAAAGCTGATTATGTGAAGAAGGAAAGGGTGCCACAAAGCAAAGCTGATTACGTGAAGAAGGAAAGGGTGCCACAAAGCAAAGCTGATTATGTGAAGAAGGAAAGGGTGCAACGAACTGGAGGGCCGAAGGCAAGCTCAAGAGATTCTGCTTTCAGTGTGAAACCAAAGAAGGGTTCTACGCTTAGTCTGAAGCCAGCGAAGAGTGCCTTACCAAAGCCACCAGTGGTGAAGAAGAAACTGAAGATCGACGAGGCTTTATTTTCTGCAAGTTCATTTGAAGAACTCGGTTTGCCGCCTTTGCTCATTGACCGGCTGAACAAGGAAGGCCTGACCTCTCCAACTGAGGTCCAGTCCGCTTCTATTCCTGTCATATCACAAAGGCATGATGCGGTTATCCAATCATATACTGGGTCGGGGAAAACACTTGCGTACCTTCTCCCTATTCTTTCTGAAATAGGCCCCCTGAAGAGGGCTAGAGAACAGGGTAATTCTGAAAAGAGATCAGGTATAGAAGCTGTTGTCGTTGCTCCTTCAAGAGAACTAGGAATGCAGATAGTGCGAGAAGTGGAGAAGATTCTGGGTCCTGATGATAAGAGACTTGTCCAGCAGCTTGTTGGCGGTGCTAACCGTTCGAGGCAAGAGGAAGCACTGAAGAAGAACAAGCCTATTATAGTTGTTGGAACACCTGGACGCATTTCGGAAATTTCAGCGGCGGGTAAGCTACAAACTCATAACTGCCGTTTTCTTGTACTAGATGAAGTTGACCAGCTCTTATCATTCAATTACCGTGAGGATATGCATAGAATACTGGAGCACGTTGGAAGGAAACCTAGCACTTCATCTTCTAGTCACATCCTTGGTCCACTTGCTAGGCGGTCTGACCGCCAGACAATCTTGGTTTCAGCAACAGTGCCGTTTTCAGTTATACGTGCAGCCAGGAGTTGGGGCCATGATCCAGTTCTTGTTAGGGCTAAGAGTGTAGTCCCGCTTGACTCGATCACTGTTCCAAGGCCCATGCTGTCCCAGGGTGACCCTAACTCTGATTCCCCAACAATGTCAGTGAATCAAGCTGCAGTTGACAGCTTACCGCCATCGTTGGAGCATTACTACTGTACAACCAAGGCTCACCACAAAGTTGACACTTTAAGGAGATGCATCCATGCCCTGGAAGCAGAGACGGTGATTGCATTTATGAACAACACCAAGCCACTGAAGGATGTTGTGTTTAAGTTGGAGGCCCGTGGGATGAAAGCTATCGAGCTACATGGAGATCTTGGGAAGCTTGCAAGGTCAACAGTTCTTAAAAAGTTCAAGGCAGGTGAATTCAGGGTTCTGGTCACAAACGAGCTGTCCGCCAGAGGACTGGACATACCAGAATGCGACCTTGTGATCAACCTGGATCTTCCCACAGACTCTACGCACTACGCCCACAGAGCTGGCCGGACTGGACGTCTTGGGCGGAAAGGGACCGTGGTCTCAATATGTGAAGAAAGTGAGGCATTTATCATGAGGAAAATGCGCAAGCAGTTAGGTGTGGCCATCAAGCCATGTGAATTCACCGAAGGCCAGATTACCGTTCATAAGGAGGAAGACGTGGAATAGAACTCTGCATTGCTCAACCATCGTTTTAGTTTGTCTTAAGTGCTACTGTTTTTTCGTTGGCATTTAGTCCGACTGTATTTTCTTAAAATGTTGCCACTTAATACTTTTGCTCAGCGGAGACTAGATACATTGGAAAATACATGGTCCTTTTTTGCTGGTAGCATTCAGCAGGAGTGCAGGGCATTGAAATCTGAAAATTACCAGTCTTTTCTGGTGACGTTTAGCTGTTTATTTTTCAATGCATGGTTGATGTTCAGCTGGATTATATGTTTTGGTGCCCCTCTTATGGAGCGGTACTGCGATTTGTGAGATGACTCCTAGAATGACTTAATGCTGTGTATATTTGAAATTGCACGTGCGAGATATGTGAAAAGGCTTGCAAACTCCTGTCCATTTTTGTTCGTTTGCAGATAAGTAAAGCTGGATGCTATCCATTTCGCAAATAGCCCTTATAGCTCAGTGGTAGAGCGTCAGTCTTGTAAACTGAAGGTCCGTAGTTCGATCCTGCGTGAGGGCAATTTTTTCCGTGCACATGTTTTTAATCTTCTCAGCAACACAATCCTTCCATCCATTTCGCCCTGATGCGTGCCAAATGCCGTAGGGCTTTTGCACGCCCAACCCAAATGCGACACAAATCCAGTTTCTTTTTACATATGCAGTGCAACTAGCTCAGCAGTCAGTTGCAATTTTCTTTTCCCTTTTGTGTGGCAAAATCCAGTTTTACATATGTCCTCCTTTGGACATTCAGGAAAAGATAGAAGAAAAAAGGGCTTTTGAAGAGCAGACGCGGCAAATTTGCCAGCAATCTGCATCGCTGCTCGTGGTTTGTTTCTCCAGCACTTGGCAACCAAAAGCACTGTGTGTTGGTGTTGCAGCCTTGTTAAAGTCTGGGGACATGCCCTCCTCAACCGTTGTGGCAGAGAGTGGGGGCCAAAGAGTGAGTGCCAACTAGGATTTTCAAAGTTTGAGAGTTTGAGTTCATCCAGATCTTAGATTATGCTTAATTAAGCATTTAAGCCATCGAGCACAGAAAATGCGGCTGGACGACAGACAATTCATGGCTGAATAGGCTCAGCTTTGCTAATTGTGCTTCGACTATATTAGCTTTGCGGTCGAAATACACTTTCGGAAATAGAACAGTACGCTCTTATATTTCTTTGCAGAGGGAGTACAAAATTCTCTTCTGGAAGCATTTGTCATTTTAAAAATAGGGGGAATTCACAAGCTGAAGTCTAAGCTTATGAATGTAAGATGTAATATGTGTCATCAATCATGAAAGTGAGACTAAGGTAATTGTTCTATTTCCGAAAGTGTATTTCGACCGCAAAGCTAATATAGTCGAAGCACAATTAGCAAAGCTGAGCCTATTCAGCCATGAATTGTCTGTCGTCCAGCCGCATTTTCTGTGCTCGATGGCTTAAATGCTTAATTAAGCATAATCTAAGATCTGGATGAACTCAAACTCTCAAACTTTGAAAATCCTAGTTGGCACTCACTCTTTGGCCCTACTTGATAAGTTTCCGTAAGTTAATGGCCGCAGGCAATCATGCACATAGAGAAATTCACGCTTCAACCAAGGCAACAATATGTCTTTATCATGAAGAAATATGCATGCCATAACATTGTTTTACCAACCGATTCGGGGCTACATGCTATTGCTGCAATCAACTTATTCTGGAACAAACATTAATCAAGTCAAAAAAAATTACATTCATGATCCCGACTCTGTTGGAGTTTTCGCAACAATGGAGATAGCATGAAGACCCGAGTTCAACTCATCGGTCAAGAGATCGTACACCATCCTATGACGCTTCACAAGGTTCTGCCCTTCAAACTTGGGTGAAATTACCTTGATGTTAAAATGCGTCTCATTTGCATTGTCCTTCACAGCTGCATGCCCAGCATGTTGGTAAGAAACATCTTCAATATCTAGTGCACTGGCCTCCAAAGCAGACTGCAGCTTTTGCCTCATCCGAGCAGCTCTTGAGAGCACAACACTGGTACCTCGTGAACCCATCATTTTTCAGCCTGATTCAAGAGCAACCGCCTAAAAGAAGAATATATTGGTTATGCAAAGTAATCACCATTGCAAGGGTAATATCATGTTACATGATTCATATACATAAGCAATGGGTTGACATGAACCAACAGTCCCCACTCCAAGGCCAGAGTTGTATAAAGCAAACAAGCAAAATGCCTTGGCCTAAACTAATCTCAAATGCTCATTCCCCAAAGTCATAAAAAAATACTATCATGTAGCACATATCTGTTCTTGTAACCGGCTGGTCCCATTGTCCATTTGTGGATTCTAATTTCTGAACAACTAATATGAATTCAAGAGACAGAAAATAGTGTATCTTCCCTTGATTGACAAAATAACCATCCAACTGGAACGGATCGAAAACAGCCTAACAACACCACTGATGCTAACTTTTAGAATCCCGAACTGAGTTTCCTTCTATATCGTGACTTGTAAGCCCCAGGTACATAATCAAAACCTAGATGGTGAAATCGAAGACAAGACCAAAACCTAGATTTTTTGAAAAAAATTGAGAATTAAAATCAAAACCTAGATGGTGAAATTGGACCGTCCTTACATGGATGGATCACACGAGGCGGAAAAAGACTACTACGGAGTCAAATATCTCACTCCTGTTAGTGAAATTAGTAGGCATGTGGAGTATTTTCGAAGCGGATCTGACGGGAAGCTTACAGCGGAAACGAAAAGGTTCTAGGGTTGCTATGGCCTGAGCCCTTTTATTGGTAATGGAGTACAAAATTTTCGCTGGAGCGCGCTGGAGCAATACGCAGTAAACAAAGAAAAGAAAAGAAAAGGTAGAACTTACGCCGTTGCTGGAAGTTGTGGCGTCCTGTGTTGCGGTAGGAGGTGGAGAAGGAAGACGGCGGCTTAGGGGTGGGGAAGGGGAAAGCAGAGGTACAAAAAAAAAGCTCAAGTATATACCTGGAATTTTCGGATGGGAGAAGGAAAAAAAACGTATGCGGTGAGCGTGGATCGAACACGCGACCTTCAGATCTTCAGTCTGACGCTCTCCCAACTGAGCTATCCCCGCTATGCGTTATTCGTAAAATCTTCTCCTATATGCTTAGCGTTTATTTAGTTCCAGTTGGGAACCTCATCATGGTAAAAATCTGCATCATGCTTCACTTTGCTGCAAATGCTCGTCATGTTAATTATACCTAGGCAGATAAAACATTGTCATTCGAGCAAATCCAACATGCATCCTTCTGCTGGGTCTCAGAAATTTGACGCAGAGGGTGAATTCACACAGCACGAAAACCGTCAACGATGTTTGGACACGGCTTTTCAGGGGAGAAGAAAAGAGCCTAGTCCCGTCCGCCCGGTTTCACGTGTGGCGCACGGCAGGGCTAGTCGACCGTGACCGAGCTGACGGCCTATCTATCTCCCCAGCCAGCAATGCAGCTTATCCACTGGCGCAGGCGCAGGCGACGCGCAGCACGGCACACCAAAAAGTACGGGCCGACCGAGACCGCTAGCCACGAGGCTTCCCGGCGACCCGCGCGCTACGTGCAGCCGTGCACCACCGACGGAAGCATACCGGAGAACTGGCCATGTTTTGACCACACGGCGGGCGGGCGAGCGGCGAACCATGCACTGACGCGCAGAGACGACAGCGCGCGCAGGTCGGCACATGCGCGTGCTAGTACGTACCGTCTCCAATGGCAAAGGAGGAATATGCAGAGAGGGCGGGGGCAGCTGGCGGCCACCAACCAGCTCCTGTGACACGGCGAGAGGACGGACGGGCATGCATTGCACGCCAGTATGCGGCATCTGCATCCGATCAGCGAGCTGCGAGCGTTGCGTGTGCTCTGAGATGTGTGCCTGCCAACAGCGGTTTGCCTGGCGCTCTGACGGGTCTCGGTCACCCCGGTCGGTCTGCGCCTGTGTCGCTTTTTACTGTAGCTTGCGGGAGGCTTTGCTTGCATGCAGATGCATGTTGAGGTAATAAACCCTAGCTTGCATAGAATGTGATGATTTAGGGGGTGTTTGGTTCAGAAGTCCTAGGACTTTTTCTAGTTCCAGGGACTAATAAAAAACTCTTTAGTAAAGTCTTTTTCTAGTCCCTGTAGAAAAAGTCCCTCCCGTTTGGTTCCTAGGGACTTTTTAGGGACTTTTTCTAGTCTCTGGGACTAAAAAGTCCCTGAATCAAACTTGTAAAACTTGACTCCACCATACCCCAACTTGCACCTCATGTGATGATTTAGTCCCAGGCCAATCACAACTCGATAATTGGCAGCCACGTGGCTGGACCGATCAGCGCACGCACTTTTGCACAAAACTCCCTGTCGTTTCCTTTAATCAACCCGCACTCACCTCCACCTGAATTAAATCTGTCGCGGCAGGCTAGCTACGTCTACGTGTGCAAGTTAGGGTACAAAAGTGCATGTGGAGGTGAGTGCGGGTTGATTAAAGGAAACGGCAGGGGGTTTTGTGCAAAAGTGCATGCGCTGACCGGTCCAGCCACCTGGCTGTCAATTGTTGAGCTGTGATTAGCCTGAGACTAAATCATCATATGAGGTGCAAGTTGAGGTATGATAAAGTCAAGTTTTACAAGTTTAGGACTGAATCATCATATTATATGCAAGTTAGGGTACTTGGAGTGCTATTACGCATGTTTCTGCGTCGCCCAGCGGAGGACCTGACGTGTCACAGGCTTGTGCGTTCGCGTACGTACTGCACTTGCTTGCGGTTGCAGGTTCACGCAAGATTAAGTCGGGCAGGCACGACCATTGTTCCGCGTACATGCATCTCCACTTGTTATTACAGAAGTACGGATCACGCTGTAAAACATCCAAAGTTGTCCAGTATTTTATAGCTTGTGAAAGAACTAAACTGCGAATTGAAGCTAGCCGGGGATCATTATTTTTTTTACCTTGATAAGTGTCACGCATATGACATGAACACATGGCAACTCCGAACATTTTTTATGACAAGTTTAATGACGCGAGGAAGATAACTTTTCCAATGCCAAGTTTCAGTTTTTTTGGGGGTTTTTAAAAAACGTCAGGGTCAGAATGCTTTGTGCCATACGTGTGACACTTATCAGTTGGTGTTTTTTATGGGTGTACTTTGATCTTAGTCGATTGAGACTTAACCAAGTCTCCGTCAAATGACGTATTATGTAAAAAAATCTGAAGAAAAAAATTAAATTGATCTCAATATAAGATCCCATGGATATAGTATCAGCCGAAACTTAATTAAGTCTCAGTTTGACTCGGAAGAAAAAAATGCATCAATCTCGATATAAGATCCCATGGATATAGCAGTTGACTGATATGTAACAAGACTGTTTTTTTTTCCACTGAATGACCCCTTTCAAACTTCTTTTCTAGAGCGCACACAAATTGCATGTCCTATCTTTATAGTAGGCATGGCGTACTATACAAGACAAGCTTCCATCATAACCCGATGAGAAGTAAATACCACTTCAATTGGAATGAACACAATAAAAAAGTACTTGGTCTAAATTGAGCTCTCCTTGCCACGCATCAAACCCCTGGGCCTTCTTTGGTTTGTAGGAATTTTATAGGAATCCCATAGGATTGAATTTGTATAGAAAAAAATCTATCAGAGCTTTTTGGTTTGTAGGAATAGAATCTTATTCATATGGAGGATTTCTTTCTATCCTCCACATTTCATAGGCAAATAAATATTAGTATAGACTCAATGAAAAAAATCCTAAGGGCATCTTCTTTTTTATTCCTATTCATAGGATTTCAAATACATGTCATCTCTGAGTGTCTAAAATAGTTGGCAGGTGAATGACAGGACTCCGATAGCCCTGAGAAGGCCATCGTCTTGGTCTCAACTAAGACGGCGTGTATAACACCCCTGAAGAACAATCCGGAACAACGGCAAGCAACAAAGAACTTCCAAGCAATGCCTCAAAAAACAATGCTCCCAACAGAAAAATGATGATGGGGATGCCGCCATCGTCGATTCGGATCCAAACCTAGAGTTTCGCCTGGAGGCAACAAACCAAAGAAGAGGGAGTGAGGTGCCGACACACCACAACAATGCCTCCAAGCAAGGGAACAAAACCACGAGTGTCATTACCGTTGGCACCGATCAGAGCTGAATAAGATTTTCATCTGTATCACTGCGCACCGACATTCGAAACCCATCGAAATAGGGTAACATCGTCCTTATTGGTTCACATTGCCGCTGCCACAACACCTTGCCATAGAAGCTGCCTATGAATAGTAGCACCGCCGTAAAAACAGTCGGCACTACCAAGCCGAGCACCTACCTCGCCGCCAGTACCTCCATGGTGTCCAACGGCCTCCGGGACCCGCCGACACCTCGCCTATCCGCAACCAACAAACCAGACCCCACAGGCCACCTAGATCCAGATCAGAAGGATCCAGGGCCCTAGGACACCGTCACCGAAACCTTGCCACGCCGTCAGGAGCACCACCAGACGAGGAGGGCCGGCGGTAGGGGAAAGCTAGGGTTACGTGCCTCTGGGAAAAACGTGAGGTGATACCTGGGGCCAGATTTGAAAATAAGTTCTCTGGGTCCCGTGAACGCATTAAGTTTGACGAAGGATTATATGTAGCACAAATAATACTTCCTCCGTTTGTTTTTATAAGAAGTTTCAGGCCGCATGCTTTGTAGTAGTATTGTTTTGAATAGTGTTTGAATGTTTAAAGCGTTTTATAAAAATAAACAGAGGTAGTAGGAGTATATCATTAGGGCGAGGTTGGGAATAGTAGGGCGCGTACGAACCGTTGTACATGGTACTCTAGCTAGCTTGCTTGCCTCTGACACACGATGTACGCTGCGAGTCGTGACCACCAACCGACATGTACGCGCGTTTTTCCTTACCGCATGATTAATAGTATAGCCAGCTGCTATAAGCCAGTGTCATGTCATATACATGTCCATCTTATAGTCAACATGTACAATAATAGATCAAACGAGTGTACTATTTTGTTATTATGTGACCCACCTTTCATTCTCACAAAGTACCTAGGAGCACGTGCTAGAGTTGGCTCTTCACGAAGAGCCCGCTTACCTTCTCCCTTCTATTTGTTTTCCTCCAACTAAGCAGAAATATACTAGTTTATTTCTTACAGCCCGCCGATTCAACTCTATTATACTTCTTCTTACCGGGACCTTCTGACATTTCACTCCTTTTCCAGTCCTCCGCTACACGAATTTATGCTGAATATCACCATCATATCGTACTCTCGGTTTACTAACGCGCAGTTAAATTACCAATACATGCAACGTGTTACTAGTAAACAGTCAACAGTGGCAGTGATGCCCTGCCATGCACAAGAAGAACCAGGTCAACCTTGCCTGCTGCAGGCCGCTGCAAGTCCGTAGGAGCACGTATGGTGGTACCAAAGGCAGGGCATCTTTCCAGCAGCTTTGACACGAATCCGGTCTACATGCACGACGGCGGCAGCCTTTCTCAGAGCGCAACTGTGCACCTGCAGCGCCGCAGCCTTTCCTCCCTCCCTTTGCCCCCCTCGCCCTGCCCTCGGAGCATGGAGAGGCCGGGAACGCGAAGCCAGTTCAAGCGAGAATCCATGGGGAAACGACGTAATCCAGGGCGGTTTCGCACTCCCAACGTTATCATTCTGCAATCCGCGGCCATGTGTGCATGGATAACCGAGATTTTTCAGAGCCGACCGAGTGCTTCTTCCTCCTACTCCTACCTTACAATCAACGCACAATCGAAAAATGGCTCATTGGACACAGTTTCATGCTCCCGAATGGGAAATTGATGTATGATCGAGACAAACGAAAATAATCACGGCGCAGCTGGTTAATGGCTTAATGCTACACTGGGTTTTAGCTGTTGAATGACTTGGCCTCATATTGACGAGCATACTAAGGGAAACGGGTTCCATAAGAACTCGCATTACACGATCCACTTAAAGCCAACGACAGATACTAATGATTTTCTAACACATGCAGCCGGGATGTAGTAGTACTCCTAAGTAAGCGCTTACTGCCATAGAAAATCTTAACCGATTAAACTGCAGAAAGAAAGAACACAGGACGATCGAGAATTCGAGCTTGACAGGTAGGGAAGTACACCCAGGATCCTAATAGACTCCCAAAACAGAAAGACAACCAAGAACATTCGTCAGCACCGTTGATTCACCGGGTCTCCTCCTCGGTGCGCCGAGCGGCGCCGGAGAGCGCGGCGACAAGGTTGAGGTGGTGGTGGTGGACCTGCGCCATCGGCATGTACGCGGCCTGCGCCTCCAGCGGCGAGAACCCCCACGTGTCCTGCCGCGGCGGCGCCTGCAGCGCCGCCCAGAAGGCCGACGTTGTAGCCCCCGCGCCGAAGGCTTCGTTCTCCTCCTCGCGCGGGCGCTTGCCGAGGAGGGTGTGTGGGTACGAGAAGGAGGAGGAGGAGGAGGTGGATGGCGCGGAGGAGGAGACGAAGGCGGCGGGGGTGGTGCCGGTCCCCGTGGCGGCGAGGATCGAGGGCTCCGCCTGCCGGAGCAGCCACTCGATGGTCTGGCCGTCGGACTTGAGCCCCAGCTCGCGCGTGAGCTGGAACACGCGCGCGGCGCACACGATCGGCATGCGCACGCGCCGACCGCGCCCGTTCACCTTGCTGTGCCGGTCCTTCACGCTGCCACCAGCCTTCTTGCTCGCCGCCGGAGCCAAGCCAGCGTCGGCGGAGGCGGCGGCGGGCGCCACCGTCATCGGTAGGTGCTGCTGGTAGACGTGGAAAGGGCTGGAGGCGGCGGCGATGTCGTGGGAGGTCATGGCGTCTGCTGACTGCTTCGCTCGCTGTACGTTGGAGGGAGTAGGGAGCGTGGGGGCGGTGATCCGGTGGGCTTTGTGAGGCTTTGAGGTGACGGGGTGGAGCGGGGACACGGCGGATAGGTTTATATAACAATTTTTCTAATTCACGTCTAGATGTTTTTTAAGGATGTCACATCTAAGCTCCCACACATATATAATGCAGCAATAAGAAATAAAAAAACTAGAAAAAAAATAGATCACAAACAGAGTGAACATCAGTTTAGATGTGACATAACTATGTCACATCTAGATGTGTTCTAGACAGACCCTTTATATAATGCGTCCGTTTGCTATTTGCGGAACTTCCGGTTAAACCGCGCTAGATTTTTCGAGTTTTCATATATTTTTTTCCAAATAAGTTTTCATATATGTTTGTGTATGTGCAATTGTAGTAGAATGTGTGTAATCATGCACTTCATCTATAAAAATATAAAGACACTACTAAGCAATTTTATACTCCCTCCATACCATAATGTAGTGCGCCCGCGTTTTCCGGGATCCAAGTTTAACCGTAAATTTAACCAACGAGACCGACTACGATGGGAGCAACAATTATATCACCGAATTCATATCAAAAATAGGAATTCAGTGATATAATTTTTATTCCCGCCGCAATGAGTCTCATTGGTTAAATTTACGGTCAAATTGAATTTTGAGAAACGCGAACGCACTACATTTTGAAATGAAGGGAGTAGTAAAATATGGAAGGGCATCTTCAAAGCAGACCCTCAAACCGTCCGTAACTGTTCGGATGGCACGGTCCCAACGTATTTAGCCGTCCAACACGGGCTGTATCGATCCACCGACTTGTCCGAACACACTTTTTCCTGCAAAGTCGTACAAATTTGGGGGGCTTTATGGGAGTCCAGACAGAAGCCACGTAAGACTCCGATACTCCCGGCCCACCCAAAACCCCTACCGGGCCTCGTGTGTCCATCCTCCCATCTTTCTCTGAATCCGTTCTTCTCTTATGCCTCTTGCCGCCGCTCCACCACCCCGGCCACCCCGCCACACCCTTGTCGGAACTCCACGACTCTAACTCCTCCGACGCTACACCCGGGCTCCAGGCGCTTCTCCTCCACTGTCGTTCCATGCCTCTCCTTCGCCCGCCGCACAAGTACCATCCGCCCCTACGGTACTCACCAGGCCCGATAATTGTTCGGTGAAATGCACTTGCTCATTTTTTGTCCCTTATTCTTTGAAGCAATGGATTTGGATATGGAGTACATATATGAGCACTTTGTTGATTTGTCCGACAACTCGTCCGATGAGGATGACTGCACGGATGAGACACCGATGATGCAGGCGGTCCTTGCAGAAGCGAAGCATGTGAAAGAGCATGTTCTCAGTTTCAAGGGCCGTCGAGTGCTCAACCACAACATGCCCCCGATGATCGTCAAAGATGCTGCCACAGGGAGAGGATGCTGCCGTAGGTCTTGAATTTGAGAACATAGGTGATTCTATCGTACTTCCTGACCAGAATCTGGCCACATTTGATGAGTTTGTTCAAACGCATCAACAAACTCACGAGCAATTGAATGGAGATCTGATTTAGCATATGTGGGCGGTTAAAAGGGACAACATTGTTGGAGTGTAATATTTAAATTACAACTACTGCTGCATTTGAATATATTTTTAGCTAAACTGAAACTAGATATGCGGCTATTTTGAGCGTGCAAATGTATGCAGTTTTTATTTCAAAAATTGAGGACGAATGTATGCGGCTAGCTTTGGACGGCCGGCTCTCGCAACGGTGTCAGCGGACAAATGCGATGTCTGGTTTGCGAGTCAAAGTTAGACATACCCTAATAATGTACTCCCTCTGTATGCACTCCCTCGATAAACTAATATAAGATGTTTTACATCACTATCATCTAAAACGAACCATTGATTGGCTTCGATTCTTGTCGAGCCAGAGAGAAAACAAAGAATTGATATACAGATGGACATTCGAAAGGGTGGTGGAGTATTATCAAAAAAGTGGGTCAAGGGCGTTTTGGATCTCGGCCTCCATTAAGGTCGATTTTTTAAAAAAATTCAAAATTTTTGACAAGGATATGAGGTGTGTGTGTAAAATTTCAGGATAAAATATGTTAAAATGTGACATGTACAAAAAAGACAAGTTCATGGTTTGGGAGTGAATAATATCATCACGTGTAAAAAGCCTCTTCTTTTGCGCAGCCCTCATTTCAACGCATTTCGTTCTGAAAATTTACACACTTGTGCATTATGCCTTCATGTATATCTGTATATTTTTCAGAATTCTTTAAGATGTAAAAATATGAATTTTCGTAAATTTTGAATTTTACATTTGGAGGCCTCCATGGAGCTCGGCCTCCAAAAGAAATTTATGTAGAGTATAAATCTTGTGAGGTTCATTGTTCATCTTGTATTTTCTTACATTTAACTTTTTCTAGCCGTTCTTGTATCATTCTAATAACATTTGTGCTTCTTGGTTAAAAAACATCAACATATTTACCCAAAAAAAACATCAGCATGATTCAAGCCTCACAAATGCCACAACCTCCTAGAAAAAATAGACAGTTGTAGAGTAGGTGTACCCCTTGCCTACCATGCACTCTAGAATTTAGATATTGTTGACATTTTTCCCTATTTAAGCAACTCACACCTCATATTTGTTTTGTAAACAACAGAAGATCATTTGAAAGATTTAGAAAAGTAAAAAAGATAGAGCAAATAAATATAAATACATAGTGAATTTGCGGAAGAGCTTAATAAATTATTTTTGTAACAAATGAAAAATATGAGGCAAAAATAACAACTCCCTATGCACAATACAATGTACGACTTAATACAATTCTTACGAGGTTGGGCTAAGAATGCGAGCAGAATATATAAAGTGGAAAAATGAGAGGCTCCTTAGATTAGTAGAATGCGTTGCTAAAGGGGAGGCTGAAGCGAGCTTGGCTGAACTTTTGAGAGAGAGGAAGAGATCAAATGGGCCCAACATGCTAAAGTGAAATATGTTTGATTGGGTGATAATAATACAAGTTTTTCCACTTGACCCCCAACGAAAAAACCAAAAACAAAGATTTTTCATCTTGAATAGGATGAGAGAGCCACCGTTGGCCAGGAAAAGCTTAAGTCGTGTATCTCTATTTTCAAGGAAGTTGTTTGGGTCTCTGGTGTCTAAGTTTGTGCCGATGAAAGAAAACACCTCAAAGGATATACCACAACTCTATCCGGAAGAAAGTACTGTATTGACGACACCTTTCATGGAGAAGGCGGTATATGGTGCCATCTTATAGATAAAAATAAATAATACACATGGTACCATATGGGTTCTCGATGGAGTTTTATTGAATATGTTGGAGGGGGGGGGGAGGTTAAGGTGAAAGAAATATGCCCTAGAGGCAATAATAAACTTGTTATTTTATATTTCCTTATATCATGATAAATGTTTATTATTCATGCTAGAATTGTATTAACCGGAAACTTGATACATGTGTGGATACATAGACAAAACACCGTGTCCCTAGTAAGCCTCTACTAGACTAGCTCGTTAATCAAAGATGGTTAAGTTTTCTAACCATAGACATGCGTTGTCATTTGATGAACGGGGTCACATCATTAGGAGAATGATGTGATGGACAAGACCCATCCGTTAGCTTAGCATATTGATCGTTCAGTTTTATTGCAATTGCTTTCTTCATATCAAAATATCAAATACATATTCCTTCGACTATGAGATTATGCAACTCCCGGATACCGGATGAATACCTTGTGTGCTAATAAACGTCACAACATAACCGGGTGATTATAAAGATGCTCTACAGGTATCTTCGAAGGTGTTTGTTGGGTTGGCATAGATCGAGATTAGGATTTGTCACTCCGAGTATCGAAGAGGTATTTCTAGGCCCTCTCGGTATGCACATCATAAGAAGCCTTGCAAGCAAAGTGACTAATGAGTTAGTTACAAGATGATGCATTACAGAATGAGTAAAGAGACTTGCCGGTAACGAGATTGAACTAGGTATGTGGATACCGACGATCGAATCTCGGGCAAGTAACATACCGATGGACAAAGGGAATAAAGTTTGTTGTCATAACGGTTTGACCGATAAGGATCATCGTAGAATATGTAGGAGCCAATATGAGCATCCAGGTTCCGCTATTGGTTATTGACCGGAGAGTTGTCTCGGTCATGTCTACATAGTTCTCGAACCCATAGGGTCCGCACGCTTAAAGTTCGATGACGATTTTGTATTATATGAGTTATGTGATTTGGTGCCGGAGTCCCGAATGAAATCACGAACATGACGAGGAGTCTCGAAATGGTCGAGAGGTAAAGATTAATATATAGGACGATAGTATTCGGACACCGGAAGTGTTCCAGACTGTATCGGGTAATTATCGGAGTGCCGGGGGGGGGGGGGAGGGGGTTACCGGAACCCCCGGGGGGAAGATATGGGCCATAAGAGGGGAGCACACCAGCCCACAAGGGGTGGCGCACCCCCCTTAGGCATGTGGCCGAACTGGAGAAGTAGGAGAGGGGGTTCGGCCCCCTTCCTTTCTTCTCCGGCGGGAAAAGAAAAGAGGGGGGGGGGGGGGCGCCCCTTGGCTGCCTCTCCTCCCCTCCCACCTATATATATTGAAGGAAATATGCCCTAGAGGCAATAATAAAGTTGTTATTTATATTTCCTTATATCATGATAAATGTTTATTATTCATGCTAGAATTGTATTAACCGGAAACTTAGTACATGTGTGAATACATAGACAAAACAGAGTGTCCCTAGTATGTCTCTACTTGACTAGCTCGTTAATCAAAGATTGTTAAGTTTCCTAAACATAGACATGTGTTGTCATTTGATGAACGGGATCACATCATTAGAGAATGATGTGATGGACAAGACCCACCCGTTAGCTTAGCATAAATGATCGTTTAGTTTTATTGCTATTGCTTTCATCATGACTTATACATGTTCCTATGACTATGAGATTATGCAACTCCCGAATACCGCAGGAACACTTAGTGTGCTATCAAACGTCACAACGTAACTGGGTGATTATAAAGATGCTCTACAGGTGTCTCCGATGGTGTTTGTTGAGTTGGCATAGATCGAGATTAGGATTTTTCACTCTATGTATCGGAGAGGTATCTCTGGGCTCTCTCGGTAATGCTCATCACTATAAGCCTTGCAAGCAATGTGACTAATGAGTTAGTTGCGAGATGATGCATTATGGAACGAGTAAAGAGACTTGCCGGTAACGATATTGAACTAGGTATGATGACACTGACGACCGAATCTCGGGCAAGTAACATACCGATAACAAAGGACGTTGTTATGCTGTTTGACCGATAAAGATCTTCGTAGAATATGTAGGAGCCAATATGAGCATCCAGGTTCCGCTATTGGTTATTGACCGGAGATGTGTCTCGGTCATGTCTACATAGTTCTCGAACCCGTAGAGTTCGCACGCTTAACGTTCGATGACGATTGGTATTATGAGTTTATGTGATTTGATGTACCGAAGGTTGTTCGGAGTCCCGGATGAGATCATGGACGTGACGAGGAGTCTCGAAATGGTCGAGACGTAAAGATCGATATATTGGAAGGCTATATTTGGACATCGGAAAGGTTCTGAGTGGTTCGGGTATTTTTCGGAGTACCGGAGAGTTACGGGAATTCGCCGGGGGAAGTAGTGGGCCTTAATGGGCCATACAGGGAAGGAGAAAGGGGCCTCAAGGGGTGGCCGCGCGCCCCCCTATGGCAAGTCCGAATTGGACTAGGGAGGGGGCGGCGCCCCGCTCTCTTTCCTTCTCCCCTCTTGGAAAAGGAAGGGGACTCCAACTAGAATTGGGAATCTTAGTTGGACTCCCCCTATAGGAGCGCCCTCCTAGGCCGACCTCCTCTTCCCCCCTCCTTTATATACGTGGGCAAGGGGTACCCCAAAGACACACAAGTTGATTTCTTAGCCGTGTGCGGTGCCCCCTCCACAGATTTCCACCTCGGTCATATTGTCGTAGTGCTCCTGCGTTGGTAACTTCATCATCACCGTCACCACGACGTCGTGCTAGGAAACTCTCCCTCGGCCTCAGTTGGATCTAGAGTTCGAGGGACGTCACCGAGCTGAACGTGTGCAGATCGCGGAGGTGCAGTGCGTTCGGTACTTGATCGGTTGGATCGCGAAGACGTTCGACTACATCAACTGCGTTACTTAACGCTTCCGCTTTCGGTCTACGAGGGTATGTGGACACACTCTACCCGCTCGTTGCTATGCTTCTCCTAGCTAAATCTTGCGTGATCGTAGGAATTTTTTTGAAATACTACGTTCCCCAAAAGTGGCATCCGAGCCAGGTCTATGCTAGATGTTATATGCACGAGAAGAACACAAAGAGTTGTGGGCGATAATAGTCATACTGCTTACCAGCATGTCATACTTTGATTCGGCGGTATTGTTGGATGAAGCGGCCCAGATCGACATTACATGACCGCGTTCATGAGACTGGTTCTACCGCCGTGCTTCGCACACAGGTGGCTAGTGGGTGTCTGTTTCTCCAACTTTAGTTGAATCGAGTGTGACTACACCCGGTCCTTGTTGAAGGTTAACACATCACACTTGACGAAAAATCGTTGTGGTTTTGATGCGTAGGTAAGAACGGTTCTTGCTAGAAGCCCGTAGTAGCCATGTAAAACTTGCAACAACAAAGTAGAGGACGTCTAACTTGTTTTTGCAGGGCTTGTTGTGATGTGATATGGTCAAGACATGATGATATATAAATTGTTGTATGAGATGATCATGTTTTGTAACAGTTATCGGCAACTGGCAGGAACCTTATGGTTGTCGCTTTATTGTATGAAATGTAATTGCTATGTAATTGCTTTACTTTATCACTAAGCGGTAGCGATAGTCGCAGAAGAAACAGTTGGCGAGACGACAACGATGCTTCGTTGAAGATCAAGGTGTCAAGCCGGTGACGATGGTGATCATGACGGTGCTTTGGAGATGGAGATCAAAGGCACAAGATGATGATGGCCATATCATATCACTTATTTTGATTGCATGTGATGTTTATCTTTTATGCATCTTATTTTGCTTAGTACGGCGGTAGCATTATAAGATGATCTTTCACTAAATTTCAAGGTATAAGTGTTCTCTCTGAGTATGCACCGTTGCGAAAGTTCGTCGTGCGAAGACACGACGTGATGATCGGGTGTGATAAGCTCTATGTTCACATACAACGTGTGCAAGCCAGTTTTGCACACGCATAATACTCGGGTTAAACTTGACGAGCCTAGCATATGCAGATATGGCCTCGGAACACTGAGACCGAAAGGTCGAGCGTGAATCATATAGTAGATATGATCAACATAGTGATGTTCACCATTGAAAACTACTCTATCTCACGTGATGATCAGACATGGTTTAGTTGATATGGATCACGTGATCACTTAGATGATTAGAGGGATGTCTATCTAAGTGCGAGTTCTTAAGTAATATGATTAATTGAACTTAAATTTATCATGAATTTGTCCTGATAGTATTTGCATATATATGTTGTAGATCAATTGCTCGCGTATAGCTTCCCCGTTTTATTTATGATATGTTCCTAGAGAAAACTAAGTTGAAAGTTGATAGTAGCAATGATGCGGACTAGGTACGTGATCTGAGGATTATCCTCATTGCTGCACAGAAGAATTATGTCCTTGATGCACCGCTAGGCGACGGACATATTGCAGGAGCAGATACAGACGTTATGAACGTTTGACAAGCTCAGTATGATAACTACTTGATAGTTTAGTGCGCCATGTTTTACGGCTTAGAATCGGGACTTCAAAAACGTTTTGAACGCCACAGAGCATATAAGATGTTCCAAAAACTAAAATTGGTATTTCAAACTCATGCCCGAGTCGAGAGGTATGAGACATCTGACAAGTACTTTGCCTACAAAATGGAGGAGAATAACTCAACCAGTGAGATGTGCTCAGATTGTCTGAGTACTACAGCCGCTTGAATCAAGTGGGAGTTAATCTTCCAGATAAAACAGTGATTGACAGAGTTCTCTAGTCACTATCACCAAGTTACTGGAACTTCATAATGAACTATAATATGCAAGGGATGACGAAAACGGTTCCCGAGCTCTTCCTGATGCTGAAATTGACGAACGTAGAAATCAAGAAAAGAATCAAATATTGATGGTTGACAAGACCACTAGTTTCAAGTAAAAAGGCAAGGGAAAGAAAGGGAACTTCAAGAAGAATGGAAAGCAAGTTGCCACTCCCATGAAGAAGCCCAAAGCTAGACCCAAGACTGAAACTGAGTGCTTCTACTGCGAAGGAAATGGTCACTGGAAGCGAAACTGCCCCAAATACTCGGCGGATAAGAAGGATGACAAAGTGAACAAAAGTATATATGATATACATGTTATTGATGTGTACTTTACAAGTGTTCATAGTAGCCCCTAGGTATTTGATACTGGTTCAGTTGCTATGATTAGTAACTCGAAACAGGAGTTACAAAATGAACAAAGACTAGTTGAGGGCAAGGTGACGATGTGTGTTGGAAATGATTCCAAGGTTGATAAGATCACCATCGCACACTCCCTTTACCTTCAAGATTAGTGTTGAACCTAAAATAAATGTTATTTGGTGTTTGCGTTGAGCATAATATGATTGGATCATGTTTATTGCAATACGGTTATTCATTTAAGTCAAAGAATAATTGTTATTCTGTTTACATGAATAAAACCTTCTGTAGTCATACACCCAAGGTGAATGGTTTATTGAATCTCGATCGTACTAATACACATATTCATAATATTGATGCCAAAAGCTGCAAAGTTGATAATGATAGTGCAACATATCTGTGGCACTACCGTTTAGGTCATATTGGTGTAAAGCGCATGAAGAAACTCCATGCTGATGGGCTTTTGGAATCACTTGATTATGAATCACTTGATGCTTGCGAACCATGCCTCATGGGCAAGATGATTAAAACTCCGTTCTCCGAAACAATGGAGCGAGCAACTGACTTATCGGAAATAATACATACTGATGTATGCGATCCGATGAGTGTTGAGGCGCGCGGCGGGTATCGTTATTTTTCTGACCTTCACAGATAATTTGAGTAGACATGGGTATATCTACTTGATGAAACATAAGTCTGAAACATTTGAAAAGTTCAAAGAATTTCGGAGTGAAGTGGAAAATCATTGTAACAAGAAAATAAAGTTTCTATGATCTGATCGCGGAGACGAATATTTGAGTTACGAGTTTGGTCTTCATTTGAAACAATGTGGAATATTTTCGCAACTCACGCCACCTGGAACACCACAACTTAATGGTGTGTCCGAACATCATAACCGTACTTCATTAGATATGGTGCAATCTATGATGTCTCTTACCGATTTATCACTATCGTTTTGGGGTTATGCATTACAGACATCTGCATTCACGTTAAATAGGGCACCATCTAAACCCGTCGAGACGACACCATATGAACTGTGGTTTGGCAAGAAACCCAAGTTGTCGTTTCTTAGAATTTGGGGATGCGAAGCTTATGTGAAAAAGCTTCAACCTGATAAGCTCGAACCCAAATCAGAGAAATATGTCTTCATAGGATACCGAAAAGAAACTGTTGGGTACACCTTCTATCACAGATCCGAAGGCAAGATCTTTGTTGCTAAGACTGGATCCTTTCTAGAGAAGGTGTCTCTCTTGAAAGAAGTGAGTGGGAGGAAAGTAGAACTTGATGAGGTAGTTGTACCTTCTCCCTTATTGGAAAGTAGTTCATCACAGAAATCAGTTCCAGTGATTCCTACACCAATTAGTGAGGAAGCTAATGATGATGATCATGAAACTTCTGATCAAGTTACTACTGAACCTCGTATGTCAACCAAAGTAAGATCCACACCAGAGTGGTACGGTAATCCTGTTCTGGAGGTCATGTTACTTGACCATGACAAACCTACGAACTATGAGGAAGCGAAGATGAGCCCAGATTCCGCGAAATGGCTTGAGGCCATGAAATCTGAGATGGGATCCATGTATGAGAACAAAGTATGGACTTTGATTGACTTGCCCGATGATCGGCTAGCCATTGAGAATAAATGGATCTTCAAGAGGAAGACGGACGCTGATAGTAGTGTTACTATCTACAAAGCTCGAATTGTCGCAAAAAGTTTTCGACAAGTTCAACGTGTTGACTACGATAAGATTTTCTCACTCGTAGACGTGCTTAAGTCTGTCCGAATCATGTTAGCAATTGCCACGTTTTATGACATCTGACAAATGGATGTTAAAACTACATTCCTTAATGGATTTCTTAAAGAAGAGTTGTATATGATACAAACAGAAGGTTTTGTCAATCCTAAAGGTGCTAACAAAAAGTGCAAGCTCCAGCGATCCATCTATGAACTGGTGCAAGCATCTCGGAGTTGTAATATACGCTTTGATAAGTTGATCAAAGCATATAGTTTTATACAGACTTGCGGTGAAGCCTGTATTTATAAGAAAGTGAGTGGGAGCACTACAGTCTTTCTGATAAGTATATATGAATGACATATTGTTGATTGGAAATGATGTAGAATTTTATGGAAAGAATAAAGGAGTGTTTGAAAGGAGTTTTTCAAAGAAAGACCTCGGTGAAGCTGCTTACATATTGGGCATCAAGATCTATAGAGATAGACCAAGACGCTTGATAAGATTTTTCAATGAGTACATACCTTGACAAATTTTTTGAAGTAGTTCAAAATGGAACAGTCAAAGAAGGAGTTCTTGCCTGTATTGCAAGGTGTAAAGTTGAGTAAGACTCAAAAAACGACCACGGCAGAAAATAGAAAGAGAATGAAAGTCATTCCCTATGCCTCAGTCATAGGTTCTATAAAGTATGCTATGTTGTGTACCAGACCTATTGTGTACCTCACCGTGAGTTTGGCAAGAGGGTACAGTAGTGATCCAGGAGTGGATCACTGAATAGCGGTCAAACTTATCCTTAGTGGAATAAGGAAATCTTTCTCGGTTATGGAGGTGACAAAGAGTTCTTCGTAAAGAGTTACGTCGATGCAAGCTTTGACACCGATCTGGATGACTCTAAGTCTCGATCTAGATACATATTGAAAGTGGGAGCGATTAGCTAGAGTAGCCCTGTACAGAGCATTGTAGACATAGAGAATTTACAAAATACATACGGCTCTGATTGTGGCAGACCCGTTGACTAAACTTCTCTCACAAGCAAAACATGATCACACTTTGGGAGTTAATCACATGGCAATGTGAACTAGATTATTGACTCTAGTAAACCCTTTGGGTATTAGCCACATGGAGATGTGAACTAATCACATAAAGATGTGAACTATTGGTGTTAAATCATATGATGATGTGAACTAGATTATTGACTCTAGTGCAAGTGGGAGACTGGAGAAAATGTGCCCTAGAGGCAATAATAAAGTTGTTATTTATATTTCCTTATATCATGATAAATGTTTATTATTCATGCTAGAATTGTATTAACCGAAAACTTAGTACATGTGTGAATACATAGACAAAACAGAGTGTCCCTAGTATGCCTCTACTTGACTAGCTCATTAATCAAAGATGGTTAGGTTTCATAACCATAGACATGTGTTATCATTTGATGAACGGGATCACATCATTAGAGAATGATGTGATGGACAAGACCCATCCGTTAGCTTAGCATAAATGATCGTTTAGTTTTATTGCTATTGCTTTCTTCATGACTTATACATGTTCCTATGACTATGAGATTATGCAACTCCCGAATACTGGAGGAGCACTTAGTGTGCTATCAAACGTCACAACATAACTGGGTGATTATAAAGATGCTCTACAGGTGTCTCCGATGGTGTTTGTTGAGTTGGCATAGATCGAGATTAGGATTTGTCACTCCGTGTATCAGAGAGGTAACTCTGGGTCCTCTCGGTAATGCTCATCACTATAAGACTTGCAAGCAATGTGACTAATGAGTTAGTGGTGAGATGATGCATTACGGAACGAGTAAAGATACTTGCCGGTAACGAGATTGAACTATGTATGATGATACCGACGATCGAATCTCGGGCAAGTAACATACCGATGACAAAGGGAACGACGTATGTTGTTATGCGGTTTGACCGATAAAGATCTTCGTAGAATATGTAGGATCCAATATGAGCATCCAGGTTCCGCTATTGGTTATTGACCGGAGATGTGTCTCGGTCATGTCTACATAGTTCTCGAACCCGTAGGGTCTGCACGCTTAACGTTCGATGACGATTGGTATTATGAGTTTATGTGATTTGATGTACCGAAGGTTGTTCGGAGTCCCGGATGAGATCACGGACGTGACGAGAAGTCTCGAAATGATCGAGACGTAAAGATCGATATATTGGAAGGCTATATTCGGACATCGGAAAGGTTCTGAGTGGTTCGGGTATTTTTGGAGTACCGGAGAGTTACGGGAATTCGCCGGGGGAAGTAGTGGGCCTTAATGGGCCAGACACGAAAGGAGAAAGGGGCCTCAAGGGGTGGCCGCGCCCCCCCCCCATGGCAAGTCGAACTGGACTAGGGAGGGGGCGGCACCCCCTCTCTTTCCTTCTCCCTCTCCTACTCCTTTCCTCTCTCCCCTCTTGGAAAAAGAAGGGGACTCCAACTAGGATTGGGAATCCTAGTTGGACTCCCCCTATAGGCGCGCCCCTCCTAGGCCGGCCTCCTCTTCCCCCTCCTTTATATACATGGGCAAGAGGCACCCCAAAGACACACAAGTTGATTTCTTAGTTGTGTGCGGTGCCCCCTCCACAGATTTCCACCCCAGTCATATTGTCGTAGTGCTTAGGCGAAGCCCTGCGTCGGTAACTTCATCATCACCGTCACCACGCCGTCGTGCTGACGAAACTCTCCCTCGGCCTCAGCTGGATCTAGAGTTCGAGGGAAGTCACCGAGCTGAATGTGTGCAGATCGCGGAGGTGCCGTGCATTCGGTACTTGATTGGTTGGATCGCGAAGACGTTCGACTACATCAACCGCGTTACTTAACGCTTCCGCTTTCGGTCTACGAGGGTACGTGGACACACTCTCCCCGCTCGTTGCTATGCTTCTCCCAGATAGATCTTGCGTGATTGTAGGACATTTTTTGAAATACTACGTTCCCCAACATATATGTGGAGAGGGGGGCGCCTAGAACACACAACATCAATTGTTAGCCATGTGCGACGCCCCCTCTCCACAGTTTACAGCCCCAGTCATATTCTCGCGGTGCTTAGACGAAGCCCTGCGCGGATCACTTCACCATCACCGTCACCACGCCGTCGTGCTGAGGGAACTCATCTACTTCCTCGACACCTTGCTGGATCAAGAGGATGAGGGACGTTATCGAGCTGAACGTGTGCAGAACTCGGAGGTGCCGTACATTCGGTGCTTGATCGGTCGGATCTAGAAGAAGTTCGACTACATCAACCGCGTTGTGAAAACGCTTTCGCTTTCGGTCTACGAAGGTACGTAGACACACTCTCCCCCTCGTTGCTATGCATCTCCTAGATAGATCTTGCGTGATTGTAGGACATTTTTTGAAATACTACGTTCCCCAACATATATGTGGAGAGGGGGGCGCCTAGAACACACAACATCAATTGTTAGCCATGTGCGACGCCCCCTCTCCACAGTTTACAGCCCCAGTCATATTCTCGCGGTGCTTAGACGAAGCCCTGCGCGGATCACTTCACCATCACCGTCACCACGCCGTCGTGCTGAGGGAACTCATCTACTTCCTCGACACCTTGCTGGATCAAGAGGATGAGGGACGTTATCGAGCTGAACGTGTGCAGAACTCGGAGGTGCCGTACATTCGGTGCTTGATCGGTCGGATCTAGAAGAAGTTCGACTACATCAACCGCGTTGTGAAAACGCTTTCGCTTTCGGTCTACGAAGGTACGTAGACACACTCTCCCCCTCGTTGCTATGCATCTCCTAGATAGATCTTGCGTGAGCGTAAGATTTTTTTTTAAAATTGCATGCTACGTTTCCAACATAAGGGAGATTTGATGCCAATATTTTGGGACTTATGCATTGCTGAACTCCAGTTGTTTAAGCTCAACTTCAAGACGACCACTCTACTCTACTTTCTAAGAAGGAAGAGGTTGTGCAGATTGAATAATTCCGTCCTATGTGTTTACTCATTGTAATCTTTCAAAAAAAACTACCAAACTGGGTACAAATAGACCAATGGCCATTGTTCATCCTACTCGGTCTGCTTTCATGCATGGACGTCATATCCTGGAGGAGGTGGTTGTCCTGGATGCAACGGTCCATGAGCTTCACTTGATGAAACTCGGTGGAGTTATCTTTAAAGTGAACTTTGAAAAAGGCTATGGTAAACTTAAGTGGCCTTTCTTACAATAAGTTCTAAAAATGAATGGTTTTGACCCTGCTTGGCGACAACATGTTCGTTCCTTTGTTCAGGCTGACGTTGTGGGGACGAGTGAATGATTATACGAGGCACTAGTTCCAGACCATGAAAGGATTGGACATGAGTAAGACAGTTAATATGAAACCTGTCCTACGCCTTTGCGAGTAATTGTTCGGGCTTAAAATAAACTTCCACAAAAGCCGAATATTCTACCTTTGGTGCGCCAAAGAGGAAGAAAATCAGTATAAACAAGTGTTCGGTTGTGAGATTGGTAATAAGTTCCCGTTCACCTATTCCGGGATACCAATTCACTATCGTAAACCTACAAATAAAGTGGAAGGGTATAAAGCACATGTTTGCAAAGAAGCTCAGTTGTTGGAAATGTAAACTAATGTATTATAGTGGACGGTTGGTACTTGTTAATTTGTTGCTCACTAGTCTATATATGTTCATGCTTTTGTCCTTTGATGGACCGAAAGGGTGTGGATAAGACTAGATCTTCACAAGCCCAAATTCTTTTGGTAGACCGATAAACAATAAGAACAATTGTGAAGAGCAAAAACATGAAAATAACGGAGGAAGAAATGCATAACGGAACACATAATGTGTATCATGCTGCAGGAAAGGCCAGCTCCATCGGCAAAAAAAGTGTGCTACAAGATTTAGTGCCGCCCTCCACCAAATGCTATACAAGTTATAGCCTATATTTAAAAATTGAGGCATAAAAATGTCAAATAAAAAAAGTTAAGGCCTTTCATATTTTGCAAGGAGAGGGGGCACTCCAAATTAAACAGAGAAGCATACGAGAGCTAGGTTCAGGGCAAGTACACTCATAATTTGCAAGAAAAGAGAATACCCCTAATTAAACAGAGAAAATTCAGTGCCTGACTTACCGGCGCCGGTGGTGTGGTTGACTTCAGCGCTGTCTTGCTGGAGTTGGAGGCGTGACCGACACAGCTACTTGGAGGGGGATGTAAAGAAGCTGTTGCAGCTCACGAACTGCCGCCACTGCCTTGGCTCACTAGTCACGAACGACCCCATCATCTCTGCCCTCGGTCGCGAGCTGATGGGAAATTTGTGACGAGTTGGCTAGGTTGAGCTGATGGGAAATTTGTGACGAGTTGGCTAGGTTAGGGTGTATGCGTTGGGTTTGCGTCTAAGAGAGACTGAGTGTGAGTTGGACCGATGCGATGCGGCGATGCCTGATGGGTTGTTGTGTGGTACTTCCTTCGTTCGAAAAAATTTGTCTTTTAAATGAATGTATCTAGCACTAAGGAACAAGCTTTGGACAAATTTTTTGGACGAAGGAAGTACACGCTAAAACACTACAACTTTATTTCCTTTAACGTCAAAACAGCGTGCTATAGCGCGAATAGCATCATAGCAAGCAAATTAGGTAAAACGTAACGTGACCCTCCCAACTATGCTATGGCAAGCTATAACGTTGAAATAATGAGCTATTTTTTTCATTTTACAGATATATTGTCGACCAATGCCTACATGCCCTCAACACAACAAGTATATCACTATGCGTCCATTTCTATCAAATTCGAATGAAGTAAACTTCTCTTGCAGACGAAAAGCACTCATCATCAACATAGGTATTCAACAAAGCCAGTAATCGATCAAGATGGATCATACACCAATAGCTGCAGCTTGCAGATAATATTTTTTTGCTAGTTGTGACTTTTTATAATTTTTTTGCTTTTTTTGCATGGTATAATACGTGTCTCATTCATATCATAAATAACAAAGTACAAGTCACGTAAAGACTGACATGACAAAACTGAAAAGATAGTAGAACATCTTTGAGCTTAATGCCAATGTCCGTCACCTGCCTCCGGCACCACCACAACAACCACCGAAGAAAAGAATGACGAACCACCTCCTCACCCGAGCTCGACGCGACTCCATCGCTGATATGCAGCTTTGCGGACCTCCAAGGTGGCTCACCAAAAGTGAAGCCCTTATCGTTGAACGAATCAGACTGGGGCAACACCCTGGACACGCCATCGAACTCCAGGTCTGGCACCCCACCACGACTAAAACGCCGAAGGAGGACACCATATCTGCCATCCACGAACCATGAGCCCAGCACATGCTCCGTCTTCCAGATGTCATCGATGCAGAACACAATCTGCATCCGCTCCTGGACTACCTCCCAAGCTCCGCGCCGACGCTGGAGCAAACGCCGTTGCAACGGCGGAGCCCGAGGACACAGGTCCACCATGAGGATGCCGTCGCCGCCACGCCATCCTTGCTTGAACAGACTGGTTTCCAAATCCATCCCCAACCATAGGACCGATGGCCTCATCAGGGAAGGATCCGAAGAATCTTTATCCAACATTGTCATCGTCGCCGCCGAAGCAAAGACGACGAACAACCTAAAAACCTAGACTACGAGAGAGTAAAAGCGATCCACACGTGTAACGAATGTTGATACTTATGTATTAATAAGTATGGTTGTGTACATCAGTGTGTGGTCCTTACTTTTTCAGATGCACCGGATCCGCGCGCCCATGGGGCGTCCCGATGCTCGGCGCGCCAACGGAGGGGTTGCGCGTCCGCCAGTGCGTTTGAACGCCGGGCGGACCGCACGGCCTCCGGCGAGGCAGCTACGGCTGGCCTAGAGCCGGATCCGTGCGCCATTTGGGCAGACGTAATGGATTCCCGACGGAAGGAGTCCGAACACAACCATGCACGGCGCTCCTCCCGGACGCGGCGGAGCGCAAGCCGGACGGCCATCCCCCCTCGGGGCCGCGTGGGATGAGTTCGGGATCGACAGGTCTGGAGGTGAAGGATTCGGATCCGTTGCCCGTCATGCCGGAGATGGCCGGAGGGAGCCGGAGACAAGTTTGGGTGGCGTAGAGGAGGGGAGTGAAGTGGCCAGGATTTGATCTGGCGAGCGGACGGGGAGGAATTTATGTGGGCTCGGATAGGCCAGCGTGGGTTGGGCCCAGCATGCGGGCGTGCCCGGATGCGCCCGAACGCTCACATATTCGTCTCATATTTGGGCCGGATATGAGGGGTGCCTGCCAACCTGGACGTTTGAGGGCTGTTTGAGGAGATTGTCTGGATCAAAAAATTATAACCGGACGGTTCGCCCGGGCGTATGAAGCGGGTTTGAGGCGCCCGACTGTAGATGTTCTAACACGATATGAAACCTGCCCATGAGCTGCACCTGCATGCCGATGGAACCAATTATTGTTTCAGTTAAGAGACGTTTGATCGTTACGCGTGGTTCGAATTTGATGCTACACAAGCAACCGACTATGGTCTACCGGTTATTGATCTGTAGTCTCGCACACTTTCATGTACCGCGCTCTGTAAGTTTCATGACAGAACTTGCTCATGTAAAACACATGGCGAGACTTGCGAGCACGAGGAAGAGAGGTGGTAGAAACCGAATCGAGCTAGAGCTACGCTAGAGCGCGGGGGGAGCAAAGGACGCAGAAGCACATGCACCTACAAGGGGAGCACCGCACATGGGAATCTGGGTCGTGTAGCTCTAGTCTCATCACTTTGCTTGGAATCTGCGGGTCTTTTACAATTAGCAGCACGAGCCTACCTTGGTAGAGGTAGAGTATGAGTAACACATCACATCGCAGACGAGACCGATCGATTTGCCAGGAGCTTAAATATCTTATCTTGGCGGGGTAACTGTGGAGGCACAGTGAACGTACTGCCCCCAAGATCCTGGATTTCGCTGTCTTTCCCCTCTCAATCACTCACGCTCGCCAACAAAAGGTGACGGCGAAGAATGACAAACCAATTAAGCACCTCAGGGCATCTTCAACTGTGACCCGTAGGCCGCTCGCATTCGTCCGGACCATGAAAGCCATCTAACTTAAGTCTGTATGGGTCCGCTGAACGATCCGAACAAACTGTAACAGAACATGGGGTTTTGCGGGAGTCCGAACACGTGAAACGTCGCTCTCTGCCTCTGGCCCACCAAAAAAAGACGGAACCCACACTTTTGTAACATCCTGCACTGTTTCCGCGTCAAAATCCCCCACTCTTTTCTTCCACCCCTTGCCGCTCTCCGCCCAATTCCCGCTCTTTTCTCCCACCCTCTTATTCCTTCCGCCAGTGACGCATGGAACCGTCAGAGAACCTGTCGGAGATGGAGGCGGCGGCGGTGCCAAAGGATCAGAGCATCACGCTAGCTCGGAAGATCAGCTTGGCTACGCGGCAAACTCGCCGCATCAAAACGAAGGCCGCAAAGGAGGAGAGGCTCAAGAAGCTGTTGGCCGCCAGTGGGCCTAGTGGTGGTGTTGGGTGTGGCGATCGCGGTGGTCGCGACAGACGTGGCGGACGTCGCCAGACGGGCGCGCCCACAGTACAGACGGTGTCGTGGCCGGAGGATTACAAGCCTCCGTACTACTACGCCGCCAAGCAGCTCGAAACCCCTGCCGGTAGGGTGCCTTATATCATCAATGTTAACGCGACGCCGCTCTTCTCCGAGCTTTCTTCGCCGCAGCTCGCCCGGGCGCGGGCGGCGGGCGGGGAGCAGATGGGTGCCCGCATGATGTTCGTTGCAATGCCTAGAGCGGGGGAGCCGGCGTATGACGACCGGGACAGGGAGATGCTCGACATCATCCACGACAGAGGCGAAGAAGGAGGAGAGGGCTATGAGGACGGGACAGTGGAAGGCTCGGATCCCACCTAGCAACTACCATCAGCAGCAGTATTATACCCAGACAGCCACGCGACAGTCCTACAATCAGACGGGCGTGGACACACATCAACAACAGCACTGGGTCTCCGAAGAGCAGTAGCCGGAGGGGAAGGAGGATGAGGAGGAGGGGAAGGACAGCGAGGACGATGATCCGGCTGATACAGTCGGCGATCCGAAGAAGAAGGGTAGAGGAGAAAGCTTCGACATGCGGGAGGACGAGTTGTTGTGCGATGCATGATTGGCCACTAGCCTTGATCCTCTCCATGGCACGGAGCAAAAGGGCACAACCTCTTGGAACAACATTCATATATGGTTTCATGAACACAAACATTTCGCGTCCTACTCCGACGCGGTCATCCGCAACCGTGAATGAAAGTCCCTCTACCATCTATGATACACTATCCAAGTGGCCGTGTCCAAGTATTGCGGGCACTTGAAGCATCTCATCGCAAATGGCCTAGCGGTGCACAAATCACCGAGCAAGTAAGTTGATCACTAGCCGGACATGCCTTCTTTTGCTGCTCACTTGCTGGATATGCATAGTTTTGTTGATCACTAGCCGGACATGCATTTGTTTTGTTACTCACTAACCGGATATGCATTGTTTTGTAACGTTCTCGTGCTTGTTTCGTGTACAGAAGTTGGAGAAGAAAAACTTCACAGTCATGCATTGTTGGTTGAAATAATGGGCAACCGAAGTGGAACCTTTTCATAGCCAAAACCGCCGCCAAGCCAACGAGGAAGAAACCGATGACCCTATCGGCCCAACCCAAGAACCGTCAAAGAAGGTTAGAAGAAATTTATGGGGGAAGAAGTGGGAGGAGGAAAGGGCAAAGCAAGAAGGTGCAGCGGCCAAGCTGACGGAGAGGTTCGAGAATATCTTGGCGAAGAAGGAGGAGGCATGCGTTAAGCGGTCGAAGATCAAGGAGGAGAAGAAGGCGGAGAGGTTCAAATTATTGATGGAGTCGATGGACAAGAAGCTCAAACTCGAAGAGAGGAGGACCATGATCGAAGAAAGGAATGTCGTGCTCGCGGAAAAGAAGGTGAAGATCGCCGCCAATGCGGAGGACGCTAGTGAAAGGACATGCGGTGCCCTCATGTGGGGTTTTGGTAATTGATGACATTCTCTATGGACTAATGGTTGCATTGAGTTATATTTGAAGGATTTGTCCATAGGTATTTATTGAAGTCCATGTGTTGGTTTCAAGGAGTTTATGAGTTGACCAAGGTGCTATTAAGGAATTATCCAAAGATTGGTCATGTGAGTGTTGAGCTTATTGCAAGCATGTCCTGAAGAAGAAGATTGTGTGACCGTTCATTTTTATCTTCAACACATCCTCCAAATGAAGGAGAGCTGGAAAGATTCAAGGTTGATCAAGACTAAGTCAAGAGTGAATCAAGTTGATCAACTCACAAAGCATAGAAGATGTACCGAGAGGGATCAAGTGATCCCATGGTATGGTAAGCATTGTCCATTACGCTTTGTGTACTAACCCATGATCTATGTGAGAGTTCTATGTAGGGTTAGGTATGTGTCCGTGGGCTTGCGTCAAGAGGAAGACATCATACAACCCATGGAGAGGATGACATCAAGTGGTGATCGTCATCAAGATTGCCGTGTGCAGGTTCAAGTGGAGCATCACGAAGAGATCAAGTGCTTGAAGCTTGCTGTCCATGGTGGTGACAATGGACTTGTGAAGATGTGCGGAAAAGTGGCTCACCCATAGTGGAGTATGGGGGAGTAATCAACTAGTCTTCATCATGCCAACGCAATCAAGAAAGGTGGTCCAACTTGAGGGAGTCAAGATCGTCATCATCTAGCTCAAGTGGACCATGTGCAAGAAGGTTTGCCCTTGATAGGTTTTCTATTTTGCCGGTCTCATGGTGGTAGTTGGGAGACCGAATTATAGGATCGATTGCCGTACTATCAAGGGGGGCTCTCGACGCGTAGCTTGATCGTATCATTCGTAGAGAGCTCAAACCATTGCATCCTTGCATCATCTTTCTTGGTTATTGTTTGGTTTTCTCCTTGTGAGATTTGGAGCTTATGGTCATCTTCTTGACAAGCTTGAGTTCATCGAAAACGGAGTTCACATGCTTCTTCTATTGCGTTTTGAGTGTTGGAGGTTTTACCGGTCTTATTCGAGGAAGGGTTCTCACCATTTTCTTATGGGCCTTTTATAATCTCCTTCTTATTGTTATTTCTATCAAGATTGTGTTAGCCCTTTTCTCTAGCTTTCCAACAAACTTGGTTTCGTTGAATTCGGAGTCCGTTTGCAGAAGCTGTGTCAGTTTTGGTGTCCTTAAAAAAAGCTGCAGCGGTACTACCGCTTGGAGGGGATGTAATTTTTTAGTACCGCTCCCTGTGAGCTGTAGTACCGTGCCGGTCTTTTGCATTGACTGAAACTCAGCGGAAGTAGCCACGGATGTATTTTCTTAGTACCGCTCGCAAGCAGTAGTACCGCTACCCTTAGCGGTAGTACTGCTACCCCTAGAGGTAGTACCGTGAGGACGAGCGGTAGTACCGCTCCAACGGTTCTACCGGCCTTTTGCCTCCTCGTTGTTGTTTTTCAAAGGGAGTCCACCGCCCTAGCGGTAGTACCGCTCCCATGAGCGGTAGTACCGCTCTGTGCGGGCTGTGAGCATAACGGTTGGATTTTTTCCCACCTATAAAAGGGGGTCTTCTTCCCCAATGAACCTAATCCTTTGAGCTCGTGTTCTTCCCCCATTGTTGACCTTCTTCGAGCTTGCTATCTCTCAATCCCTCCATGGATTCTTCCTAGTTTTGGGGTGAAAGGAGAGAGGAGATCTAGATCCACATTTCCATCAATCACTTTCTCCTCTATGTGAGGGGAACCCCTTGGATCTAGATCTTGGAGTTCTTGGTGTTGTCCTTCTTGTTCTTTCTCCCATTTTCCTCCCTAGCATTAGTTGCTTTGGCGGGATTTGGAAGAGAAGAACTTGGGCACTCCATGTGCCCTTGCCAGTGCATTTGGTGCATCAGTTTGAGTTCTCCATGGTGATACGTGGAAGTTACAAGTTGAGAAGCCTATTACTCTTGGGTGCTTGAGCTTGTTCCTCTTGGGTGCTTGGGCGCCCTAGACGGTTGGTGGTGTTCGGAGTTCAATCATTGTGGTGTAAAACTCCGGGCAAGCGTCGGGGTCTCCAATTAGGTTATGAAGATCGCCCCGAGCAATTTGACGGGTACCGGTGACCGCCCCCAAAGGTTGCCAAAGTGTACGGGTTCGGTGACCGCCCCCAAGGGTTGCCATTTGTATGGGTTCGGTGACCGCCCTCAAGGGTCCCTTAGTGGAATCACGGCATCTTGCATTGTGCGAGGGCGTGAGGAGATTACGTTGGCCCTAGTGGCTTCTTGGGGAGCATTGTGCCTCCACACCGCTCCAAACGGAGATTAGCATCCGCAAGGGTGTGAATTTCAGGATACATCGTCGTCTCCGCGTGCCTCGGTTATCTCTTACCCGAGCCCTTTACTTATGCACTTTACTTTGTGATAGCCATACTATTTCTTGTCATATATCTTGCTATCACCTAGTAGTCTATCTTGTTTAGCATAAGTTGTTGGTGCACATAGGTGAGCCTAGTTGTTGTAGGTTTTGTGCTTGACAAATTAACCGCTAGGTTTATTCCGCATTTGTTCAAGCCTAAACCGTAATTTTTTTAAAGCGCCTATTCACCCCCCCTCTAGGCGACATCCACGATCTTTCAATTGGTATCAGATCCTCGTCTCTCTTTATTAGGCTTTACCGCCTAGAGAGTGAAGATGTCGACTAGGCGATTAGGATTCTTTGACACTCTTAGTTTCGATGGCACAAATTTTGATGTTTTGGTAATTCGCCATGCTTTATCTCTTTAGGGTCATGTACCCAAATTTAGAGCGAATTGTAGATATGGGTTTTTCTCCTCCGAAGGATCCCCAAAGATTATCTTTAGAGGATGAGAAAAACTCTTATCTCAATGCTCAAGCTTCTAATGTGCTTTTTGATGCTTTGAGCAATGTAGTTATATTTCAACTCATGCCGTTCCGGGATGCTCATGAGTTGTGGACAAAGCTTCAAGATAAATATGGTGTGTCCAAGATTTGTGGGGATGATTGTCCTCCCTCCACCTCCGGTCGTGTTGCCTTCTCAACTTCTTCTACTTCACGACATGTGGGTTGCCACAAGGTAATGTTATGGTGAGTAGTGTTGGTCATTGCAATGATGATAGTGCGCTTATCGTTGATGACTCTTCATCACTATCTTGTTGCAATGCTCCATCTTTGGACTTTAACACTTCGTGCACCTTACATGTTTCGCATGCTTGTGTTGATAGTCCGTGCATATCATGTAGAAATTGCTTGACTAAATCTCATAATGATATGCTTGCTATATCTTGTTGCCATGATAAAAGTGCATGTATTCCTCGACTTGTTGTGCTAACAATGTAGAGGAAACCCAACACTCCATGGAACAAGATGTGGTCTCAAATGGTGCTCCAAGGGATCCTACATCGTCATCTATTGCTTTATGCCTTATGGCTAAGGCTTCAAATGTATCTCCTACTTTGAACCCCAATATGTCTCTTGATGATGATGTTAATGCTAATGATGATGAGGATAATGATGAAGAGAATGATAATGTTGCCTCCTTAAAAATTAAGGGGGAAATGATTTTTAAAGCTCTTCATAAAAATAAAATTGCTCGTTCCAACTTCATGGAAATCATGTCCATTGCCATTGAGGGCAAGAAAAATATTGAGGAGTTGGAATCTCATCTCGAGGAGCATGAGGTCACCATTGAAAAAAATGGAAGGTCATGAGCGTGATTACGCTAATGAGATTGCGGACCTCTCTCAAGCTCTTGAACTTGAACAAATCACCAAGGAATCTCTTGAGGAGACTTTTGCTCTAGAATTATCTAGAGTGAACGAACCTCATTATAGAGCTCTTGAGGTGGCCAATGATTTTGAAATTAAAAATGAGAAGCTTGAAGTTGCGCATGCTAAACTTCTTGAGGGCTTTGGGCACCTCGAATATGGCTCAAGGGTCATTAAGAGTGAGCTCATCAAACTCACCGAGTCTCATGCACAACTTAAAGCTTCATATTCAAAAGAGTTTGCCAAGTTGCCTTCTCCTCTTTCTATTATTGATGATGCTTGTGCTACTAACTCTATTACTTTTGAAGCATCCATTTTGAAGGAGAATGTTGAGCTTCGGGCTCAACTTGAGTTGCTATCTAGCAATTATGGGAAATTGGAAGAAAGCCATGAAAAGCTCTCAAGCTATCGTGATGATCTTCTAGTATCCCATAATGTGCTAAAGATAGCTCATGAGGCCATGATTGCTAAGGTAACATCTAGTGAGCCTCATGTGGATACTGGCACTACTTTTAGTCAAAATGCTATATTGCCTTGTGATAGTCCTCGTGATTCATCCATGCATAACATTGGTACATCTTGTGATGAATTGCTTTCCTTGCCTTGTTGCTCTAACGATGAAGTTTATACTTCCTCTAGTGCTTGTGTTGAGACTAACCATGTAGAGGAAATCAAAGAGCTCAAGGCCCAAGTCACTTCTTTGAAGAAAGACTTGGAAAAGTGTGAAAGTGCAATCATGCCCTTACATTATGTTTTGATGTTGATGACAATATGCATGTAGGGGACTAACAATGGTTGTTAAGTAAATCTCAGGTGTTAGTCCTCGGCTCATCAAAGTGTGTGTGGATCAAGGGCATACAAGTGATTTTACTCAAGGATGAAGCATAAAAATTGATTTGATATTTGGTTTCTTGAGTATAGGATCCCGCACTATTAAGAGGGGATCGGTAGGGTTAGTTAAAGACTTGCTCAAGTTACAATAATTACTTGCTTCAGTAAAAACTTAGGGTCACACAAAAATACTCTGTGCACATGTTCTGTTTGCTCCCATGCCGGATGTCCGGGTCTCCCAGCCACGCCGGATGTCCGGTGTTTTCCCCGGATGTCCGGCTCCGTGTCATCCCGACTCCAGTAGGTTTGCACGTTGCTGCCGGATGTCCGGGCTGCCCGTCCACTTGCACTACAATGGCCATATTTGTGCTCACACTATATATAGCCCTTCTTCTACACAGGAGAGGGTTGACCACTCACTTTGAACAAACCCTAGAACACCTCTCACTCTCTCTCTCATTCCTCCACATCAAATCTTAGATCCCCAAGGGATTTGAGAGCTTTGGAGAGAAGTTGTCCGATCAAGTGATAGATCCACCTCTTCCCCTTCTTTGCACCCAAGGAATTCGTGATTTCAGCAAGTCTTGAGCATTTCCCCATCGATCTTGTTACTCTTGGAGGTTGGAGACTCCTAGGCGGTAGGAGTCTTTCGGAGAGGGATCGACCTTTGTGATTACCCCCGGAAAAGTTTGTGAGGGTTTGGAGACCACCCCAAGGTCTACCACTAGTGGTTGAGAAGCGCCTTCGTGGTGTTGTCTCAAAGGGAGAATAGGGTGAGCCTTCGTGGCGTTGGTGTGCCTTCGTGGTAACATCCACCTCTCTAACGGTGACGTAGCTTCCCTCCAAGGAAGTGAACATCGGCATACATCCTCGTCTCCCGGAGTTGTGGTTATTCCTAACCCTAACTCTCTACTTGTGGTCACTTGTCTCTTAGCACTTACTTATATCATATTGTGCTTGTTTACTTACATACTTGTGTTACTTGTTTATCGTGTTTAGCACTCAGTACTACTCTTGCAATTGTTAGGCTCACTCTCATATTCCGCATTAGTGCCTAAAATTGCTAAGTAACAATTAAAATTTGTTATTGTACCTATTCACCCCCCTCTAGGTCCATCTCGATCCTTTCAATTGGTATCAGAGCCTCGTGCTCTATTCTTGTGGCTTAACCGCCCTAGAGCGAGATGAACCCCGATGGGACTCCCCGTGTTGCAGATCCGAAGGATAAAGGCGAGGTTTCCTCTGAAGTCAAGTCCTTTACTTCTGAGGATCTGGAACGGGCCCTTGCTAAGCAAAAAGAGGAGCATGATGCTTCTGTCGAGGCCTTGGTCCAAATGAGGATAGCCACATTGTCCATGGTGCTTGCACCACTTTCGGGTGGCGGCTTCGAGGACAACTATGCCTACTCCATCACTTGGTCAACAACCTCCTAGCAATGAACACTCTAGTGTTCCTTGGCTTTATGCAAGACCCCAAGTTGAGAAACCAAGATATAACCCTCAAGGCAAACCTCCTTTACTTGATGCCACTTCCGATTTTGCCTTGTGGAGAGTTGCTATGCAGGATCATCTTCGATATGGAAACGATGAGATGCTAGAGATCTTGGAGTATGGTTACCATGTGGTTGATCCAAACAATCCTACACCAAGAGAAATTTATGACAAGAATCTCAATGACACTGCAATCATGTGTATAAGGAGAGGTATGGTTGAAAAGCAAAGGAGACCTTTCATACACATCAAAAGTGCCAAGGAACTATGGGAAAGTATTATAAGATCCAAGACCGGTACCTCCACCCTCCGGAGTGCTCAATATGAAATTGCCAAGGGGCAATTGCAAAACTTTTGTATGGAGAAAGGTGAAACTCCAAATCAACTCCTTGAGCGTCTCATGACTCTCACCGCTGATATTGAGTCGTGTGAGTGTGACAAGATACAAGATGGATTCAACATGACTAAGCGATTCCTTGTGGACAAGTTGCTCCATGCTCTTGCTCCATATCACCATCAGATGGTATGGGACATAAGACAACACCATGCCTTCAAGGAAATGACTACAGATGAGATCATATCCACTTTCCAACTATTTGAAGAGTCAAAGGCAAATGCTACAAAACATCTTGCCATGCATGGTACTCCATCGTCGAAGATCAATCTTGCATTGAAGGCCAAGCATGTATGTGAAGATGAGCAAAGTGAAGACGAAGAAGATGATGATGATGAAGAAGACGGTGATGAGGTTGAATCCGATGAGGGCCCTTCATATGAAGACATGGCTCGCTTTGTCAAGAATTTTAGCGCGGGAAAATTCAAGGGAAGGTTTCAGAAGAAGAAAGTAAGAAAATGCTACAACTGTGAAGAAACCAACCACTTCTCCAACGAGTGTCCTTATGAGAAGAGAGAAGATAAACCAAGGTTTCCCAATACCTTCCCCAAGAAGAAGTTGCCAAATCCTTTGAACTCCAAGTTCAAGAAGAGAGATGAGAAAGCAATGGTTGCTCAAGAAGAATCCGATCCGGATGATGTTAGTGGTGTTGCCGGAGTTGCTCAAGATTCTCAAAACACATTGAGGCTAATCAACAAGAGTGGTGAAGTTGTCACCTACAACTACATGAAGGATTACAAGGGCAACGCTCACAAGTGTCTCATGGCGAAGGCCGTGGTAGAAGATGGAAAGGACCAATACTCTCCTGACAAGGTCAAGGTAACCCCACGATCAAACCCTCCTCTTTTCACTCCTCCTACTCCTAGTGATGAGTATCTTGATGCGGAGGATAGTTATGAGGATGATGATATAAATGATCCTATGCTTGATAAACTAAATAAGTTCATGTGCTCCCTTAAAGTAAAGAAGCTCACTATGTTTCGTATGCTTATGGAGATGGTGAGTAAGCACACCATTTCCATTAAGGAACTCGAAACCCTCGTCACCGAGGAAAAGGAAAAATATGAAATCCTTGAGAGAAAAGTCCAATATGAGGAAGCACGCAATGATGAACTATGCTTAAAAATTGGTGCAAACATTGATGTTCATACTAGAGATCTTGCCTCCTTGAAAAGGGCTATTGACTCTTGCGAAGAGTTGATGAATGATAAAATTAAGCTTGTAAAGTCTAATGCTTCTCTCTCTAAGGATTGTGAGCTCCTATCAGTGTCCCTCAAGACCAAGGAAGAAGAGCTCACCCTTCTTACAAAGAGTTTTGAGACACTCAAGCTTACTTATCTTGAAACTCTAGCCAAGGCTTACTCTTCTCCTATTATCAATGTTGATGATTGTACTACTAACTCTAGTAGTGATTTAGCATCTATTCTTGAGGAGAATCGCTTTCTCAAAGCTCAAATCGAGAAAGGGCTCATGACATGTGCTCAAGGGCAAAAGAACCTTAATGAGGTGTTGAGCCAACACAATGAGGTGTTTGCCAAAGAGGGACTCGGGTTTGACCCGAGCACAAGCAAGAAGAAGACATCCTCTCAAAAGTGCACCACCCCTCTAAAAGAAACTTTTGTACGAGAAGGGCACAAGGAGAAAGGTAAGGTTGTTAGTGGGAAGGCCACAAGGGGCATGCCCACTCTCAACAAGCCAAAAGAGTTCATGCCTCCATCCTATGTACTTTGTATGACTAAGGATGGAGAAGTTTATGCAAAGTTTGTTGGTCCTCGAAATGCATTTCGGTTTTATGCTATTTGGGTCCCTAAGACCCTTGTGACTAACTTGAGAGGTCCCATTGCAAAATGGGTGCCTTTAACCAAGTAATAATTGTGTGTAGGTTGCCTTCTCCGGTGGAGTAGAATGGGTGATTGATAGTGGATGTACCAATCATATGACCGGAGATAGCAAATTGCTCTACGATTTCATGGAAGCTATTCAACCATTTATGAGCATTATGTTTGGTGGAGGATCAAAAGGACAGGTACTCGGTTTGGGTAAGGTGGCTATCACAAATGACATGTCTCTTGCAAATGTCATGCTTGTCCAATCCCTTAAATATCATTTGCTTTCTGTTCGCCAATTGGCTTCTGTTGGTTATGATACACTATTTGGACTAACAGATGTGAAAGTCTTTAAGAGAGATACTCTTGAAGTGGCCTTTGTTGGAGAGTTGGATGGCAACCTTTACACGGTTGATTTCTCGAAAGAGAGCACATTCCATGCAACTTGTCTAATGGCCAAGGCCGACAAGGGGTGGCTATGGCATCGCCGGCTAGCCCATGTCGGCATGAGAAATCTTCAAGATCTCTTAAAGGGAAATCACATCCTTGGACTAACAAATGTCTCCTTTGAGAAAGATCATGTGTGTAGTGCATGCATAGCCGGGAAGCAACATCAATCAAAGCACCCACCCAAGAATATTGTGTCTACTTCAAGGCCTTTGGAGCTCCTTCATGTGGATCTTTTTGGGCCTCCTTCATGGGATAGTCTTGGTGGGAAAAAGTATGGGCTTGTCATTGTGGATGATTACTCAAGGTATACATGGGTCTTCTTCCTCAAATCCAAGGACGAGACGAAGATCACCTTCATTGATTTTGCCAAGCAAGAACAACGCAAGTTTGACAAAGAAATTCTGGCAATAAGAAGTGATAATGGATCTGAGTTCAAGAACTACACCTTGGAAGAGTTCCTTAGTGATGAAGGGATTGAGCATTAATATTCAGCTCCATACACTCCCCAGCAAAATGGTGTAGCAGAAAGAAAGAACTGCACACTCGTGGAGATGGCAAGGTCCATGTTGGATGAATACAAGTCACCACATAATTTTTGGGCCGAGGCTGTCAACACTGCATGTCATGCATCAAACCAGCTCTTCCTCCGCACGATGTTGGAAAAGACTCCATATGAGCTCCTAACCGGGAACAAGCCAAATGTCAAGTACTGTCGTGTATTTGGGTGCAAATGCTTCATCCTCAACAAAAGAGAGCGGTTAGGAAAATTTCAATCTAAAACCATTGAGGGCATATTTGTTGGCTATGGATCAAACTCTCACGCCTATAGAGTCTACAACAAATCCAATGGATGTGTTGTAGAAACTTGTGACGTGGTGTTTGATGAATTTAATGGCTCCCATGGGGAGCAAGTTGATCTAAGTGATGTAGGTGAAGAAGATTCTTCTCAAGATATCTTGACGATGGGTGTTGGTGCACTTCTTCCAATGGAACAAGAACCTCATGATGATGAAGAATAAGATGGAGGCCTCACATACCATCAAACTACTTCAACACCCATACCACCACAAGCCCCTATTACTCAATCAATGCCCATAGTCCAAGTACAAGATGATGATCAAGTTCCTCTTCATGATAATCATCAAGAACAAGATCATCCTCAAGGGCAAGAACAAGAAAGTGCAATCATTGACAATGAACCTCAACAAATGCAACATGAAGAAGAAGATATTCCACCACACATTAATGATCCATATGTTGAGGACGTGGATGATGGACATGAAGTTGAACCTCGTGAAACACTTACCTCCATCATGCCTCGAGTGGCCGGTCGTGTTGATATTGATAAAATCCTCACCGGCATATCGGAAGGTAGAGTCACTCGTAAACAATTGACAAACTTTTGTGCTCACTTCTCATTTGTGTCTAGTGTTGAGCCTCTCAAGGTACAAGATGCGTTGATAGACAACGATTGGCTCATTGCTATGCAAGAAGAGTTGAATAGTTTTGAGCGCAATCAAGTGTGGTCATTAGTCAAGAGGCCAACTACGGAACACAACGTCATTGGAACAAAGTGGATTTTCAACAACAAGCAAGATGAGATTGGCGTAATCATCCGCAACAAGGCAAGGTTAGTGGCACAAGGGTACTCACAAGTTGAAGGTTTGGACTTTGGTGAGACCTTTGCCCCCGTTGCCCGTCTTGAATCCATTCGCATCTTACTCGCTTATGCTGCTTTCAATGGCTTTAAATTACATCAAATGGATGTGAAGAGTGCTTTCCTTAACGGTCCTCTGCAAGAAGAAGTATATGTATCACAACCACCTGGGTTCATTGATCCCGATCACAAAGACTATGTGTATAAACTTCATAAGGCTTTGTATGGCCTCAAACAAGCACCTCGTGCTTGGTATGATCATCTTAAGAAGTTTTTACTCGATGCTGGTTTTGTGAGAGGGGTGATCGATCCCACTCTTTTTACTAAGAGGGACAAAGGTGATTTGATCTTATGCCAAATCTATGTAGATGATATCATTTTTGGTTCTCCTAACATTCATTTGTGCAAGAAGTTTGCGACTTCTATGACCAAGAATTTTGAAATGTCACTCAATACGGATTTGAAGTTCTTCCTCGGATTTCAAATTCAACAATTTCAAGAAGGAATTTTCTTGTCTCAAGCAAAATACCTCAAGGATATCCTAGCGAAATTTGGCATGACTAATGCTAGCCCATGTAAGACACCCATGCCAACCAAAATTGTACTCACTGAAGACTCAAACGGTATCCCCTTCGACCCATCTAAATACCGCTCTATGATTGGTTCGTTGCTTTATCTTTGTGCATCTAGACCAGACATCGTGTTTAGTGTATGCATGTGTGCTAGATTTCAAGCTTTCCCTATGGAAAGCCATCATAAGGCGGTTAAGCATATTCTTAGGTATCTTGTTCACACCCCAAAGTTAGGACTATGGTACCCCAAGGATGCTAAGTTTGATCTCATTGGATACACGGATGCGGATTGGGCCGGAGACAAGGTGGATCGTAAGTCCACCTCCGGTGCATGTCAATTTCTTGGACGCTCCTTGGTAAGTTGGTCCTCGAAGAAACAAAATTGTGTTGCCCTCTCCACCGCAGAAGCTGAATACATTGCGACCGCCAGTTGTGCAACTCAATTACTATGGATGAGGCAAACTTTGAAGGATTACGGTATCACCTATAGACATGTGCCTCTTCTATGTGATAATGAAAGTGCCATCAATATTGCTGAGAACCCCAAAGATCATTCCCGCACCAAGCATATTGATATCAGGTATCACTTCTTGAGAGATCATGTGGAGAAGGGTGATATTGACATTGCTCATGTTGGCACAGATAAGCAACTTGCAGATATTTTCACCAAGCCATTGGACGAAGCAAGGTTTTGTCAACTTAGGCGTGAACTTGGTATCTTGGAGCTTGACAACATTATGTGAAATCTAGTACCCATTCGTGCATGAACTTAATGTCTTGTCTTGATGTAGGCATATATTTAGGGGGAGACATTCAATTCATGAATATTCTCACTCTACATAATGCATAAATAGAACAAACACTCTCAAAGTATCATGGTTCTCGTACTATGGGCTTTAATATGATGGAGTCGTGATCATGTGCTCAAAGCCTACATCTTTGCAGTCCTATGGTCCATATGCTCAAACATGGTGACCTCGGTCACCGCTTGTACCTTGTTTGTGAGAACCTTTCATTACTTATTTAGGCTGGGTGGTTAGTTTATCTTAGTATGACCATAGATGACTCAGATTTCTACCCATATAAATCTCTAATAACTCCTTGGCGGAGTCTATATTCAATTTTATGTGTTGACCCCTTGAATTTTTTTCCCCCGTCCTGTTTCTCTGTCCAGTGGCCAGACATCCGGCTCCGCTGCCGGACATCCGGGCCCTGAAGAAAAAAAAACAAAAAACCTTTTGCTGCGCAAGCCACCAATGCACCTCCAGCGGCCGGATTTCCGGGCTGGTCCCCGGATGTCCGGCCCGTTGGCCTTGTTCTTCTGTTCCCTGACCTCCAGGCGCCGGATATCCGGGCCATGCCCCGGATGTCCGGCCCGTTGCCGCACCATATTACAGAGGAGGGGCTCGGGCTTTAGGGGAAGTTACTCATTCGCTCCTGTTTCCTCTCCCCATGTCTCCAACGCAGCCGCCGCCGCCGGGGTGTGCTCAGGCGCTGCCCCGGCAAATCTCCGTCGATCTCCGGCCCCGATCTCCTGCCCACGGACTCTCCTCCTCCCGATCTATGCTTCTCTCCAACCCATTTCTTGGGTTGTGGCTTGAGTCTCTCGGGAGGGGCCGTTGTTCGGTGGGATTCACCGCCGGAGTTCATCATGGCTCGTACCACCCAAGCGTCCCGAGGTGTCTTCTCGGGGTAAGAGTGCTATCTCTCTTCATCTTCCTTTGGTTGTGACCAAATCTTATTAGGTTGCATTATTCCCCTTGTACATCTTGCCATGTCTAGCGCTCTCGCGTTTTGGTACTGTATACCTAAGCCTACAAACACCTCTATATGTACTCGGCTACTGAACTTAACCATGGGAATGTAAAAATTTTGATTTACCATTTGGACTTGTCCTATGGTCATAATCGGAACATGTTCATCCCACGGTTTAATTTGGCTTATCCTTGTTCATATTCTTTGGCTTCTTCTTATCGGAATCTATTCATTATCCTTTCCAGTTGATCGCCGGCAAGGCTCAACCGACTCCGATGAGCATGCTCGGCCTAAGAAGAAGAAGACCACCACCAAGAAGAAGAAGCGGGCACCATCCACCAGTCCGTCGGCCTCGGATCCAGATGATGCGGACTATATTGGGGAGGAAGAGGATGACAGTGCACCAAGACAGTCTGTTGGACAGTCCAAGCCCGGTACTAGGAGGGCGCCGGTGCCTCAAGTTCGTGGTTCTACAATGCCCATTGTCCCTGGTCGTCGCATCTCCATGGAGCTTCCTGACAGTGGAGGTCGCCCCACTCACGACTTCACAACTGTGGGGGCGGGGCAATATCTTCAGTTTCGTCGGGATGTCAATTAATATGAGATGGTGGCTGATGCCGAAGATCCTCGGTTCCGGACTCGTATGCAGCAGGATCTCTATTCCAGTTTCGTCCATGGGCGTGGACTTGCTCCTCACTCATCCTTGGATCTCAACTTTCTGCGTGCCAATCCTGCCTCTTTCCCTCACGATCCGGTCAAGATCATTGATGATACGACTCTTGGTCCTGCAATGACCTTCAGGTGTGACTGGAATGAAGCTGCCATTTTACAGTTCTATGCCACCTGTTTCTTTGGTCCGGACAACACTCTCACCTGGAGGACCGATGACACTACACTGACGATCACCTATGACAGGTTTGTTCAGATTTTGGGTCTCTCCGGTGTTGGCCATTGCATCCACAGTATGGATCCAGAGCACAAACCCAAAGGAATTGATGCTTGCTTGCCACTTGTTAAACCTCCCTCTCAGCTCACTAGGGAAGAGCTTGGATATCCAGTCAATGAGGTATCCATCTTCCGTGCTCCTTACTACATCCTCTATCAGTGTGTGCTTCGCACTCTCTACCCCAAGAAGGGAGATCGCTCGAGGGCTCGCAACTATTGCATTGACTTGATGGTTTGTATGCATGACCATCCCACTGAGCCTCTGGACACAACAAATTTTATTTGGCATGAGATCCGTCTTTGCAGTTTCATTCAGACACGCCAGTTCCCTCATGCTCCATTTATTCAGGCTCTGATTGATCACACTGCTCCCTTTGAGGTGGTTAAGACTGCTGTGCATTCCATTTGGAAGCCTCCTCCTCATATGCTCGAAGTGGTTTCTGCTTCTACTCAGCCTGGGAGGTCTGCCGGTGGGAAGACAGCTGCTCCTACTCAGCCCAGTGGTTCCTCTGTTCCATCTTCCTCGTCTGCGCCTCGTGGACGCCTTGCCTCATTCTTCGGCAAGGCTCAGTCTGCTATCATGAAAGCAATCACCTTCAGCTGTCAGCAGAATCATGATGTTCAGAAGTGCCTCATCATCTCCAAGAATCAGCTCAAGCAGCGCCTCCGTGACCGTGGGAGCCCCGTGAGTGAGGATGATCCTATTCCCGCGGCTCCATCCACTTCCACCTTCGGTTTCCCGTCTCGTGCTGAGTATCCTGAGTTCTTTGTTGATGATGATGACATCCGCCAGGAGTGACCAAGTCCGTTTAGTTCTTCGCCCCTTTTTACTTGTTGCTGTCAAAGGGGGAGAAGTAGTATCTTAATGTGGTCATACTTGATGTATTAGCTATTTGTGTTAGCCCTACTATTATTCGAACCTATGAAGTTGTTATGTTGCTACCTATGCTATTGTCTTGATCATGTGAGTCTATGTTGTTTACCTTGTGGGTATGGATTTTGTTTTGTCCATGTGTTAACATATTCATCTCTTGCTCAAAATGAGGGGGAGCCAAATACAAATAGAAACGTCAAGTTACTTTGTACTCTTGCTCTCATATTTGTCAATGATAAGACTATTTATTACAATTGTGATACTACATGTGTAATTGTCATCAACAAACAAAAAGGGGGAGATTGAAAGTGCAATCATGCCCTTATATTATGTTTTGATGTTGATGACAATATGCATGTAGGGGACTAACAATGGTTGTTAAGTAAATCTCAGGTGTTAGTCCCCGGCTCATCGAAGTGTGTGTGGATCAAGGGCATACAAGTGATTTTACTCAAGGATGAAGCATAAAAATTGATTTGATATTTGGTTTCTTGAGTATAGGATCCCGCACTATTAAGAGGGGATCGGTAGGGTTAGTTAAAGACTTGCTCAAGTTACAATAATTCCTTGCTTCAGTAAAAACTTAGGGTCACACAAAAATACTCTGTGCACATGTTCTGTTTGCTCCCATGCCGGATGTCCGCGCTGCACCCCGGATGTCCGGGTCTCCCAGCCACGCCGGATGTCCGGTGTTTTCCCCGGATGTCTGACTCTCTGTCATCCCGACTCTAGTAGGTTTGCACGTTGTTGGTACTCAAAGTGGTGTCAAGCAAAGACCATTTGGGTAGCCAAGCCTATTGTGACTAACCTCTTAGGACCCAACTTGGTTGGGGACCAACTAGCTCAAACTTGATCAATAGGTGTCTACGGAGGGCATTGGAGACTTGGCTACATTATGAAGAATTAAGGGGATTCTCATCATTCATATTGTTTCAAGCAATTCATTCGGATTATCAAGTTTCTATCTTATATACAATGCTCCTCCTTGTGGTAACTCGTGCTTAAATTGTTTACATTAAAAGTTACTTGCCCCTTTGCATGTTTGGTCTTGTTCCTTGCATGTGTTTGTATATGTTGTGCTTCCAACTTGTTTATCTTGAGTAATCAAGTATGTGTGTGTTGGTTTGCACATCATGTACGTGTTTGTCGTGCATTGAGCCTTTATACTTCTTGTTTGTTTCCTAGTTGGCTCGTGTTAGAGATTAATGGAACATCCCATTTTGGGGGAGTGATGTGCTTTGTGCACCTCACAATCCTATAAATGTGTGTACATGAGGAATACCATCTAGTATTGATATTACAAGATTATCTAGTCGCTAGGTGGTATATCTCTCATGAGAAATTCAAATTCTAAAAAGTCCATTGACTATCTCTTGTTGGATCCTCTTATTGCCTCTTGTTACTGAAGGAAATATGCCCTAGAGGCAACAATAAAGTTATTATTTATTTCCTTATATCATGATAAATGTTTATTATTCATGCTAGAATTGTATTAACCGGAAACATGATACATGTGTGAATACATAGACAAACAGAGTGTCACTAGTATGCCTCTACTTGACTAGCTCGTTGATCAAAGATGGTTATGTTTCCTAGCCATAGACAAAGAGTTATCATTTGATTAACGGGATCACATCATTAGGAGAATGATGTGATTGACTTGACCCATTCCGTTAGCTTAGCACTTGATCGTTTAGTATGTTGCTATTGCTTTCTTCATGACTTATACATGTTCCTATGACTATGAGATTATGCAACTCCCGTTTACCGGAGGAACACTTTGTGTGCTACCAAACGTCACAACGTAACTGGGTGATTATAAAGGTGCTCTACAGGTGTCTCCGAAGATACTTCTTGGGTTGGCGTATTTCGAGATTAGGATTTGTCACTCCGATTGTCGGAGAGGTATCTCTGGGCCCACTCGGTAATGCACATCATTATAAGCCTTGCAAGCATTACAACTAATGAGTTAGTTGCGGGATGATGTATTACGAAACGAGTAAAGAGACTTGCCGGTAACGAGATTGAACTAGGTATTGAGATACCGACGTTCGAATCTCGGGCAAGTAACATACCGATGACAAAGGGAACAACGTATGTTGTTATGCGGTTTGACCGATAAAGATCTTCGTAGAATATGTGGGAGCCAATATGAGAATCCAGGTTCCGCTATTGGTTATTGACCGGAGACGTGTCTCGGTCATGTCTACATAGTTCTCGAACCCGTAGGGTCCGCACGCTTAAAGTTTGATGACGGTTATATTATGAGTTTATGTGTTTTGATGTACCGAAGGTAGTTCGGAGTCCCGGATGTGATCACGGACATAACGAGGAGTCTCGAAATGGTCGAGACATGAAGATTGATATATTGGACGACTATATTCGGACACCGGAATGGTTCTGGGGGTTATCGGATATATATTGGAGTACCGGGGGGTTACCGGACCCCCCGGAGGTTATTGGGCCTCATGGGCCCAAGTGGTGGAAGCGGAGAGGCGGCCAAGGGGCAACCGCGCGCCCCTCCCCCCCAAGTCCGAATTGGACAAGGAGGGGGGCGGCGCCCCCCCCCCCTTTCCTTTCCCCCTCTCTCTCCTTCCCTCTCCTCTCCTACTCCAACATGGAAGGGGGGAGTCCTACTCCCGGTGGGAGTAGGACTCCTCATGGGGCGCGCCAAGGGTGGCCGGCCCCCTCCCCCTCCTCCACTCCATTATATACGGGGAGGGAGGCACCCCCTAAAGACACAACAATTGATCCCTTGGATCTCTTAGCCGTGTGCGGTGCCCCCCTCCACCATAATCCACCTCGGTCATATCGCAGCAGTGTTTAGGTGAAGCCCTGCATCGGTAGAACATCATCATCGTCACCACGCCGTCGTGCTGACGGAACTCTCCCTCAAAGCTCGGCTGGATCGGAATTCGAGGGACGTCATCAAGTTGAACGTGTGCTGAACTCGGAGGTGCCGTGCGTTCGGTACTTGATCGGTCTGATCATGAAGACGTACGACTACATCAACCGCGTTGTGCTAACGCTTCCGCTTTCGGTCTACGAGGGTACGTGGACACACTCTCCCCTCTCGTTGCTATGCATCACCATGATCTTGCGTGTGCGTAGGAATTTTTTTGAAATTACTACGTTCCCCAACAGTGGCATCCGAGCCTGGTTTTATGCATTGATGTTATATGCACGAGTAGAACACAAGTGAGTTGTGGGCGATACAAGTCATACTGCTTACCAACATGTCACACTTTGGTTCGGCGATATTGTTGGATGAAGCGGCCCGGATCGACATTACCCGTACGCTTATGCGAGACTGGTTCTACCGACGTGCTTCGCACACAGGTGGCTGGCGGGTGTCAGTTTCTCCCACTTTAGTTGAACCGAGTGTGGCTATGCCCGGTCCTTGAGAAGGTTAAAATAACACTAACTTGACGAACTATCGTTGTGGTTTTGATGCGTAGGTAAGAACGGTTCTTGCTCAGCCCGTAGCAGCCACGTAAAATTTGCAACAACAAAGTAGAGGACGTCTAACTTGTTTTTGCAGGGCATGTTGTGATGTGATATGGTCAAGACATGATGCTATATTTCATTGTATGAGATGATCATGTTTTGTAACCGAGTTATCGGCAACTGGCAGGAGCCATATGGTTGTCGCTTTATTGTATGCAATGCAATCGCCCTGTAATTGCTTTACTTTATCACTAAGCGGTAGCGATAGTCGTAGAAGCAATAGTTGGCGAGACGACAACGATGCTACGATGGAGATCAAGGTATCGCGCCGGTGACGATGGTGATAATGACGGTGCTTCGGAGATGGAGATCACAAGCACAAGATGATGATGGCCATATCATATCACTTATATTGATTGCATGTGATGTTTATCTTTTATGCATCTTGTCTTGCTTTGATTGGCCGTAGCATTATAAGATGATCTCTCACTAAATTTCAAGATAAAAGTGTTCTCCATGAGTATGCACCGTTGCCAAAGTTCGTCGTGCCCAGACACCACGTGATGATCGGGTGTGATAAGCTCTACGTCCATCTACAACGTGCAAGCCAGTTTTGCACACGCAGAATACTCAGGTTAAACTTGACGAGCCTAGCATATGTAGATATGGCCTCGGAACACTGAGACCGAAAGGTCGAGCGTGAATCATATAGTAGATATGATCAACATAGTGATGTTCACCATTGAAAACTACTCCATTTCACGTGATGATCGGTTATGGTTTAGTTGATTTGGATCACGTGATCACTTATATGATTAGAGGGATGTCTATCTAAGTGGGAGTTCTTAAGTAATATGATTAATTGAACTTAAATTTATCATGAACATAGTACCTGATAGTATTTTGCATGTCTATGTTTGTTGTAGATAGATGGCTCGTGCTGTTGTTCCGTTGAATTTTAATGCGTTCCTTGAGAAAGCAAAGTTGAAAGATGATGGTAGCAATTACACGGACTGGGTCCGTAACTTGAGGATTATCCTCATTGCTGCACAGAAGAATTACGTCCTGGAAGCACCGCTAGGTGCCAAACCTGCTGCAGGAGCAACACCAGATGTTATGAACATCTGGCAGAGCAAAGCTGATGACTACTCGATAGTTCAGTGTGCCATGCTTTACGGCTGAGAACCGGGACTTCAACGACGTTTTGAACGTCATGGAGCATATGAGATGTTCCAGGAGTTGAAGTTAATATTTCAAGCAAATGCCCGGATTGAGAGATATGAAGTCTCCAATAAGTTCTACAGCTGCAAGATGGAGGAGAATAGTTCTGTCAGTGAGCATATACTCAGAATGTCTGGGTATAACAATCACTTGATTCAACTGGGAGTTAATCTTCCGGATGATAGCGTCATTGACAGAATTCTTCAATCACTGCCACCAAGCTACAAGAGCTTCGTGATGAACTATAATATGCAAGGGATGGATAAGACGATTGCCGAGCTCTTCGCAATGCTAAAGGCCGTGGAGGTAGAAATCAAGAAAGAGCATCAAGTGTTGATGGTCAATAAGACCACCAGTTTCAAGAAAAAGGGCAAAGGGAAGAAGAAGGGGAACTTCAAGAAGAACAGCAAACAAGTTGCTGCTCAGGAGAAGCCAAGTATTTGGCGGATAAGAAGGATGGCAAGGTGAACAAAGGTATATGTGATATACATGTTATTGATGTGTACCGTACCAGAGCTCGCAGTAGCACCTGTGTATTTGATACTGGTTCTGTTGCTAATATTTGCAACTCGAAAAAGGGACTACGGATTAAGCGGACACTGGCTAAGGACGAGGTGACGATGCGCGTGGGAAACGGTTCCAAAGTCGATGTGATCGCCGTCGGCACGCTACCTCTACATCTACCTTCGGGATTAGTATTAGACCTAAATAATTGTTATTTGGTGCCAGCGTTGAGCATGAACATTATATCTGGATCTTGTTTGATGCGAGACGGTTATTCATTTAAATCAGAGAATAATGGTTGTTCTATTTATATGAGTAATATCTTTTATGGTCATACACCCTTGAAGAGTGGTTTATTCTTGATGAATCTCGATAGTAGTGATACACATATTCATAATGTTGAAGCCAAAAGATGCAGAGTTGATAATGATAGTGCAACTTATTTGTGGCACAACCGTTTGGGTCATATTGGTGTAAAGCGCATGAAGAAACTCCATACTGATGGACTTTTGGAATCACTTGGTACTTGCGAACCATGCCTCATGGGCAAGATGACTAAAACGCCGTTCTCCGGAACTATGGAGCGAGCAACTGATTTATTGGAGATCATACATACTGATGTATGTGCTCCAATGAATGTTGAGGCTCGCGGCGGGTATCGTTATTTTCTCACCTTCACAAATGATTTAAGCAGATATGGGTATATCTACTTAATGAAACATAAGTCTGAAACATTTGAAAAGTTCAAAGAATTTCAGAGTGAAGTTGAAAATCATCGTAACAAGAAAATAAAGTTTCTACGATCTAATCATGGAGGAGAATATTTGAGTTACGAGTTTGGTCTACATTTGAAACAATGCGCAATAGTTTCGCAACTCACGCCACCCGAAACACCACAGCGTAATGGTGTGTCCGAACGTCGTAATCGTACTTTACTAGATATGGTGCGATCTATGATGCCTCTTACGGAATTACCGCTATCGTTTTGGGGTTATGCTTTAGAGACGGCCGCATTCACGTTAAATAGGGCACCATCAAAATCCGTTGAGACGACGCCTTATGAACTATGGTTAGGCAAGAAACCAAAGTTGTCGTTTCTTAAAGTTTGGGGCTGCGATGCTGATGTGAAAAAGCTTCAACCTGATAAACTCGAACCCAAGTCGGAGAAATGTGTCTTCATAGGATACCCAAAGGAAACTGTTGGGTACACCTTCTATCACAGATCCGAAGGCAAGACATTCGTTGCCAAGAATGGACCCTTGCTAGAGAAGGAGTTTCTCTCGAAAGAAGTGAGTGTGTTGGGGATATTACCACTGGGCGTAAACCGGCCAGGAGAGGCCGGGTTAACCCCATAAGTAGTTCATCTGTATCTGAAGTCCATGAAGACAGAGGGTGACGCTTTATGGAGGCCCAGGACCCAAAGCCGGTTTAAGGCCTGTAGACATAAACCGGCATTGATATGTAAACTTGTGTTGTAAGATAGAAGTAGCAAAGACCGAGCCGGACACGATTATGAGCCGGCCTCAGGATTCTGTAAACCGACGGGCGTCAGCCCATGTATATAAGGGGACGACCCGGCAGCGGTTCAAGAACAACAGACAACAACTCGAGACTCAGGCAAAGCGTATTCGCTCCCTGGTCATCGAAACCCCAGCAATTCCATCACAACTAGACATACGCTTTTACCTTCATCATAAGGGGCCGAACTAGTATAAAACTCTCTTGCATACCTTGTCCGCTTTAACCCCTTTAAGTTAACCCGTAGCGATGGCTCCACAACTAAGTCCTTTCTCTAGGACATCTACCGTGACAAAACCACGACAGTTGGCGCCCACCTTGGGGCTATCGCACGATGGTTTCAAGTTCTTGGAGGGCAACTTCGAAGGACTCAAGGGTTACGCTGTGGGCCGGATGACCAAGAGTCATCGCGGCAAGCTCTACATCGACGATGCAGGTTGGGGCCCTGAGGCCGGCTCAATCGAGTACGGGTAACGGGTCCCCTTTGGTGGCATACACGTTTTCATTGGCAAGATCGGCAAACCGGGCCCTGAGCCGGACATCTGCACCGACCTCGTCGAAACGGCTCAGCGTGCGAGATCTGCCCGGGTCAAGCCTGTCATGAAGCGTGCCTTCGTGGGAGTTATCCATGGAGGGGAGTCTGAGGATAGATCAGAATCTGGTGGTGAGACTGTTGTTATTCCGGCGACGAGTCATCGACCGGAGAGACCGTGTCGTTATATCAGTTACAAGATGGCAGGATTGGGGGCTGTTCCGATGGCGACAGTATTCTAGAACCCTTTGATCTGCCAAACCGGGTTGCGACTTCATGGCCGGTACGCAACCGGCGCTCCACTCTTCGACCACAGCGGCGATGATTCCCGGATCGGCAGCGGCAGCAGCGGCCGGGGCAGGAGGCCCTGTGCGACCGCCAGCTCAGGTTCTATCTGATTTGTTTGACGCGTTGGCAACGCTGATGGCGGAGGTTAACCCGGCGGATCAGGATGCACACAATGCGGGAATCGGGAAGTGAAAGATCAGATCACCCAGGCCAAAGCCGACTTAGCAGCTGAGGATACCAGGATAGCCGCGGAGCGGGCCACTTTGGATGCACAAGCTTACCGGATTATGCTGGATCAGAGTGCGTCAAACGAAGTCCTGAAGTGGAGGCACCGATCTCGCCTGCCGCCGGTTTATGACGCTAGAAATCTCTTTAACACCCGAGGAGCAGGGACCAGTAATCTGCCAGTGGTAAACCGGGCGGAGGCACCTGGAGCAGGAGCACCGGTTCAACCACGTTTGGTGGATCCGCCTCGTCAGAACAACATTGTAGCACCGCATGTCCCCACGCCACCAGGTCATTATTCTAACCCGATGGACAACATTATCACTGCCGCTTCACGGCTGGCGGCCATCCCGATCGAAGGCGATTCTCCGGCGGCGGTCGAGACGCGTCGGGTTAAGGAGCTTCTTCAGACATCCTTGGTTCAATAGGAGGCTTATTCATATAGTCGCGATCGGATTCATTCCACTCCCCGTCCAAGCCGGAGTTACAGCAGGCGTATGGATGAATCGGCAGTGTCAAGCAATGCGCAGAACCGTGATCCGCCCCGTGGCAATAACCCGGCGGGTGGTGCTGGTGATGCTCAAGAGGTGGTGGACCGGGCTCGGGCACGCCGAGAGGCCGAGTTAGCGGCGCAGCATGAAGCCCGTCAGCTTACTCCGGTTCGTCCAACCACATCGGTGGAACCAGGAGTTACCTCTAGTTCTTTGGGGGTGCCGTGTCTCGTCCCGGCGTTACACAATGTGCGCCTGCCCAAGGATTTCAAGGGCCCGCGCAAGGTGCTGAATTACACCGCCGATTTATCCCCTGAAACATGGGTCGAAAGCTATGAGATGGCCATGGAGATGCTGGATGTGGATGATGCGGCATGTGCGAAATACTTCACCATGATGCTAGAAGGGACAACCCGCACTTGGTTAAAGAGCTTACCAGCTAATTCTATCAGGTCATGGGTCGAGTTGAGAGCCCGGTTTATTCAGAATTTCAAGGATACATGCAAGTAGCCCATGTCAATTGTGGACTTAGCTGCCTGTGTCCAGGAGGAAGGAGAGTCAACAACCCATTGGGTGCGTCGGGTTTTGGAGATTTTGCATTCATCGGACCGCATCAACGCTGACACCGCAGTTTTAACATTGGAAGGCAATTGCTGGTTTGAACCCCTGAAGTTGAAGTTGGGACATCTCAAACGTCATTGTAATGACATGGGAACCCTCATGGCTGCACTGGTGAAGTATGCCGACTCTGATAGTTCCAAGGATCCCGAGTCTGACGATGATAAGACAGGGAAGGGAAAAAAGAGCGGCCACGCCAAGGGGCAGCACCACAACCCGGCGGGTCATGGAAACGGCGGCAAGTGTAAGGCGGACCACGGTTTAGACTTTGTGGCTAATACTAATACACATGACAAGGGCCAGCGGCATAAGGGTAAACCGCCCCAGCGCGGTGGAAGGCCAAGTCCTAATCCGGACCGTTTGTCTTATCTGTTGAACCAGCCCTGTCCAAAGCATGGGACGAAGGAGGACCCGACCACGCACCTCTGGAAATATTGTTACATCATGCAAGAGTTCAAAAATTCTGATTCTTTCCGGTATGATCATGGACCAGGAGGTGGTTCGGGCCCCGGTTCTCATGGGCCGGGTTATGGCGGAGGAAATTCCGGTTCAGGCTTCCACGGTAATCAGGGTGGACATAACAGTCAAAGTAATCAGGGTAACCAAGGTGGCTATAATCATCAGGGCCAACAGCAGCAGCAGCAGCAGCAGTCGGGTTACCAGAGCAACCCGAAGCAGTTGAATAGCGGACAGTATCATGTCTTCACCACTAGCTTGGACAAGCGCGATCAGAAGCTTCATAAAAGGGTGGTGAGTGCCGTTGAACCGGCGGTGCCCCGTTATTTGCGCTGGTCCGAGCAGCATTGTGTGGAGTAGAGAAGATCATCCACCCCGGGTTGACAATCCGGGTCATCTGGCTCTGGTGGTGGCACCTCAGGTGGGAGGTTATAAGTTCACTAAGGTACTCATGGATGGAGGGAGTAGCATCAATATCCTTTATTATGAAACTTTCCGTCGCATGGGGTTAACAGATAAAAATCTTAAACCATCCAATACGGTGTTCCATGGTGTGGTGCCTGGTAAGTCGGCATATCCTGTTGGTAAGATAGCTCTGGAGGTGGCTTTTGGAGATGAGCATGACTCGAGATCAGAAACCTTGACCTTTGAAGTGGTGAAAATCAGAAGCCCGTATCATGCCCTATTTGGACGGCCAGCTTATGCTAAGTTTATGGCACGGCCTTGTTATGTCTATCTGCAGCTCAAGATGCCGGGTCACAAGGGAACTATAACCATGCATGGGAGCCGCAAGATTGCTCTGGAGTGTGAGGAAGGTGATGCGGCTTATGCTCAGTCGGTTTGTGCAACAGAAGAGTTGAAGTTTTACAAGGACAATGTTGATCCGGCAGATATGACTTCGTTGAAGAAACCAACTACAGAGCATGATCCGGCCCTGAAGTTTAAATTGGCTGATGAGACTAAGCTTGTTGACTTCGTGCCTGGCGATTTGTCCAAGCAGTTTAGCATCAGCGCTAACTTGGATCCGAAATAGGAAAGCGCGCTCATCGAGTTCATCCGTGAGAATCGGGACATCTTTGCATGGAAGCCTTCCGACATGCCAGGTGTACCGAGAGAACTCGCTGAGCACACTCTCAATGTTGATCCAAAGTATAAACCGGTCAAGCAGTTTCTCCGTCGGTTCAATGAAGAAAGACGCAAGGCTATTGGAGAAGAAGTAGCCAGACTCTTGGCAGCTGGATTTATCGTTGAAGTATTCCATCCTGAGTGGTTGGCTAATCCGGTGTTGGTCCTCAAGAAGAATGGCACTTGGCGTATGTGTGTGGACTACACAGATCTCAACAAAGCTTGTCCAGCGGATCCTTTTGCCCTTCCCCGTATTGATCAAATTATTGATGCTACGGCGGGTTGCGAGCGTTTAAGCTTTTTGGATGCATATTCTGGTTATCATCAGATCAAAATGGCAGTTAAGGACCAGGAGAAGACAACCTTCATAACTCCCTTTCAAGCCTTCTGCTATGTGTCCATGCCCTTTGGGCTCAAGAGTGCCCCGGAGACTTATCAACGGTGTGTCTGCAGAATTGTCTTCATAAACAGATCGGCCACAATGTTCATGCCTATGTGGATGATATTGTGGTAAAATCAAGGAAGAAGGAGACATTGATTGATAACTTGAAGGAAACCTTTGATAACCTGCGGGTTTATAAAATGATGCTTAATCCGGCCAAGTGTGTCTTTGGTGTACCTGCAGGCAAGCTCTTGGGCTTTTTGGTGTCTAACAGGGGCATTGAAGCTAATCCGGAAAAGATCAAAGCCATCACCTCCTTTTCTAAACCGAAGTGTATCAATGATGTTCAACGCCTGGCAGGCCGGATTGCCGCGTTGAGCCGGTTTGTCAGTCGCCTTGGCGAGAAGGCCATCCCTTTGTATCAGATGCTGAAGAAAATGGATAACTTCGTCTGGAGTGACGCCGCTAATGAAGCATTTGAAGACTTAAAGCGGCAGCTAGCTAATCCGCCGATTCTCGCTGCTCCGGTTGACAAAGAACCATTGTTGCTATATGTGGCAGCTAACGCTCGAGCTGTTAGTGTGGCTATTGTGGTGGAGCGCAAGGAGGCAGGAAAGGAATATCCGGTTCAGCGGCCGGTTTACTATATAAGTGAGGTACTTATTGAGTCCAAGAAGAGGTACCCGCATTGGCAAAAATTGGTGTATGGGGTTTTCATGGCAAGCCAGAAGCTTAAGCAGTATTTCCAAGGTCATCCCATCACGGTGGTCAGCTCTGCTCCTTTGGGGGATATAATCCAGAACAGGGAAGCAACTGGCCGGATTGCTAAGTGGGCTATCGAGCTCGGGCCTCACGGGTTGAAGTACATACGCCGAACGGCGATCAAATCTCAGGCACTTGTGGATTTCATCAATGATTGGACAGAATTACAACCGCAGAGGAGAAGCCGGATCATACTTATTGGACTATTCATTTTGATGGGTCCAGGCAATTGGAGGGCTCGGGGGCTGGAGTCGTATTAACTTCCCAACGAGGTGATAAATTTTGTTATGTTCTCCGTTTAATGTTCCCTTGCACTAACAATGCAGCTGAATATGAGGCTTTACTCCATGGTCTTCGGATGGCTAAGGAGATGAACCTAAGCCGAGTTAAGTGCTTCGGTGACTCGGATCTAGTGGCTCAACAAGTGTCCGACACTTGGGATTCCAAGGACCCACTAATGGCAGCATATCGTCGTGAGGTGGATATTGTTGCAGGTCACTTTAAAGGTTATCAGGTGGATCATGTGGACTGGCGAAAGAATGAAGCGGTGGACGCTTTAAGCCGCATGGGTTCCCAATGTAAACCGGTTCCACCTAATGTCTTCCTGGATGTTTTGCATAATCCGTCCATCAAGCTCCCTGGTGAAGAGGATTTGGCTGTTCCTAATCCGGAGGCTCAGTTGGTGGCGGCCCTTCATGTTATCCCGGATTGGACGGTTCCATATCTGGCGTATATGAACCGGGGCGAGTTACCAGAGGATGAAACTCTGGCCAGGCAGATAATCTGGCGGTCCAAGTACATGACTATTATCAATGGAGAGTTACATCATTGCAGTGTGACAGGGGCGTTTCAACGCTGTGTGTCTCCTGAGGAAGGCCGTGAAATTTGCGTGAGATCCACGAAGGAGATTGTGGTCACCACGCCGGTTCAAAATCTTTGGTGGCCAAGGCGTTTCGTCACGGTTTCTATTGGTTGACAGCTCATGCTGATGCCGAGGACTTGGTCAAAAGATGTGATGGCTGTCAGAAATTCTCAAGACGCGCTCATGTACCGGCTCAAGAATTGAGGATGATTCCAATCACCTGGCCGTTTGCAACTTGGGGGCTGGATATGGTCGGGCCTTTCAAGAGGTCCAAGGACAAGAAGACCCACCTTTTGGTGGCGGTTGATAAGTTCACGAAGTGGGCGGAGGCAGAGCTAGTTAGTAAGTGTGACGCAGCCACGGTGGTTCAATTCATCAAAAAGGTGATCTTCCGGTTTGGCTTTCCACACAGCATTATAACATACAATGGTACCAATCTGTCAAAAGGTGCCATGAAGGAGTTCTGTCAACGTGAGCACATCCGGCTTGACGTGTCATCAGTGGCTCACCCACAGTCTGATGGTCAAGCGGAGAGGGCCAATCAAGAGATCTTGAGAGGCATCAAACCCCATCTTATGGTTCCTTCGCAACGGACGCCGGGTTGTTGGGTTGAGGAGCTACCTTCAGTATTATGGAGCATCAATACCACACCCAACAGATCGACATGATACACACCGTTCTTCATGGTTTATGGAGCGGAAGCGGTTCTTTCTAGTGACATCCGTCATGACTCGCCTCGTGTAGCGGCATATGTTGAAGCTGACAACGAGAAGGCACAGCAGGAAGCTCTTGACCTATTAGATGAGGAACGTGACATGGCGGCAGCCCGTTCGGCGATTTATCAGCAAGATCTGCGTCGTTATCATAGCCGCCGGGTTAGAACCAGAACCTTTCAAGAAGGTGATTTGGTGCTTCGACTTATCCAGGATCAGACGGATATGCATAAGTTATCCCCCCCTTGGGAAGGACCTTTTGTGGTCAGCAAGAATCTGCACAACGGGTCATACTACCGAATCGATGTTCGAGAGCGCAAAGACTCACGTAAATCGGAGGAGGAGACCAAGCGGCCGTGGAATATTGCTCATCTTCGTCCCTACTATACTTGAGCTATAGGCTCTGCTTATGTACATATTATGACAATGTATATACTATGATCAATATAATAAACCGGAACCTCAGCTAAAGCAGGGTATCTGTTGTTTTTCTTACATCATGTGTGGTTACATGCAGCTTACAAAGCGGCTTCCGGTTTACCCCTTGATTTAGCTTCTCAAAGCTTTATATTACATCACTTGGGGGCTTGGTCGTATCCGAACCATAGCTACACCTCTTGATCGGCGCAATGCCACAGCATCACTTGGGGGCTTGGTCGTATCCGAACCATAGCTACACCTCTTGATCGGCGCAATGCCACATCATCACTTGGGGGCTTGGTCGTACCCGAACCATAGCTACACCTCTTGATCGGCGCAATGCCACAGCATCACTTGGGGGCTTGGTCGTATCCGAACCATAGCTACACCTCTTGATCGGCGCAATGCCACAACATCACTTGGGGGCTTGGTCGTACCCGAACCATAGCTACACCTCTTGATCGGCGCAATGCCACGGCATCACTTGGGGGCTTGGCCGTATCCGAAACACAGTCACACCTCTTGATCGTCTCATAGCCACATCAATCCGGGAACAAAAAAAGTGTTGTAAAACAACAGCTCAAACATAGGCACCCACTGAGCACAGCTCACAATGTTGCTTGGGGATTCTTTGCTGTCGAATTTAGGGCCTGGCAGCCCGTGAAAAGCCTCGACTACAACAGTTTTTATTTGCCTTTTGCTAAGTTTTCTTTGTTTTCTTAAGATTTGTGATGTTTTTTAAACCGGTGTTTATCAACCCGGTTAGGCTGTCAACTACAAGTTGTCAGTACACGATCAAATTATAATCCGGAGACTATCAGCCCGGTCTGGTTTTGACTCAAAGTCACCAGTATGGAATAAACCGGTGTTTATCACAGCCCAGAACGGTTTTTTGATAAACCGACATCATATAACAGGAGTTACTTCTACTCCGGATTAGGGTTATTACCCTCATTACAAAGTTGGTCAACCAACACTAAGCCTAAAAGTCACAGGTATCATATATTTCCATATTTGGTTATCTTTTACAACCTTGGTTATATATATTTGGGTATCATGACCCGCCCGGTGGTAAACCGCTAGGGCGCTTTAAGCTTCTTATCTGCAGGAACAACTTGAACAAATAGCCATGGATTATGAACATCATATCTTAAGCATGGCGGATTAGCACGCATCAGTTGCAGATAAATATGCACGAAGGCATAACAGACCAAGTGTTTTAACTAGCCTATTACAAGGCGTTTCAGTGCCCAAAGGGATAATTGTTTCTCAATAAGCATTACAGCACGTGGAAGACTAAACCGGCCCCCGGATTATGATTGCTTATTAGCTTGACCTGGCGGCTGCGGATCATCTTGCACCGGTTCATCTTCCTCGTCTCTACCCAGCGGCTGGAAGTCAACAGTTGTCCAGTCGATCCCAGTTAAAGCTTGGAACACAGCTTCGTCGCTTATAAGGGTGGAAGGTTCAATGTCAGGGGCATATGTGTGCTTACGGATTGGAGGGATCAGGTTTTGAGCCTCAGGAGTTGGTGCAGCAACCCGCTTGTTATTGGTATCATAACTCGCCTGGTAAAATGAAAGATCAGCCTCTTCAGCAAGTTGACAAGCCAGTGGACGTACTTCCCGGTTTAGGGCGCGGAGATCTTCAGTGCCAAATTCTGATCCGTCTTCTTTTAAGCTTGGGTAGCCTTTAGCCACGTCCGTCGGATCAAGGTCAGGCACCCATGCTTTTGCCCGGGTTAGTGCGGTCAGAGCGCCAGCCCTTGCAGCAGATCTCTTTAGCTCTTCTACCCGGGCAGGTAGCATAGATAGCCTGTCTAAGGTATCCTTGATTAACGTCGGGGGCGGCTTATTGTGAGAAGCGGTGCAGATAATTCGTTGTGGGCCGGTATACAGTTGCTCTATCAGCGTGTAGGCAGCCTTCAAATTCTTCTGAACATCAGAGCCCAGATGACTAATGCGAGTTCCTGCATCATTACAAACATCAGTAAACCGGCAACGCATGGGAAGATATGTTGAAAGTATAAAGCAAGGATGCTTACCAAACACAGCAGCAGTCATAGCATGTACTTGCCGCTTTACACCAGTCAGCTCGTCTACCACCGGTTTGAGAGCAGCTTCTGCGTCTTCAGCTCTTTTCTGCAAAGCGGATTTCTTTGTGTTCCAATCCGCCCGCTCCTTGTTGAAGCTCTCCTTTAGCTTTTCCATAGCGGCTAAGGCGCTCGTCAGCTCATCTTTCGCCTTGGAAGCTTCGGCCTGTTGGGACTTGATGTTCTCTTGCAGATCAGCGGTTTGGCTTTCCTTCTTGCTCAGCTCAGCCTATAAAGGGGACAGATGTATAATGAGTTGACATTACATATTTGAAGTACCAAGCCCATAACAAGTTATGCCCTTGATACTTGGGGGCTAATGCATGTTTGCTCTTTATCAGAAATTTCTACAAGTCCCAAGCACAATACAAGTATTAATCTTGGCACTTGGGGGATAATGTGTGTTTGCTCAAAAACTGTTGGTATGGGAATTCTTCTACAGTCCCGATTCATCTTTATAAAGTTAAACCGGCCCTTGGGGGCTATACCGGTGAAAGAGCAGTATGGTAAATGTTAAAGAACCGGTTCATCTTAAAGAGGCAATCCGGTCCCTGGAGGCTAAATATGCAAAGTTAAGTTATGACAAAAGTCCCGGTTTAGATCGGTATCATAAACCGTCACTTGGGGGCTACTAGGAGTTGATAAACTGCAATTGGACAAAAGAGAAAAATGGTAGTTACCTCATATCGCTCCTTCATCAAGTTTACCAAACTAGCTTCATAGTCACGGCTGGTATACAGACGGTTCAAGAAGCCAGAGTGAATATCTTGAGCATTGAGATGGGCGTAGCTTGATAAATCGACATTCCATTTGCCTTTGCCGATAGCAGAGAGCTCGTCCTTGGCAGTATGCTTTGACAAAGAAACAGGATTGTGAGGAGTGGTGTAGCCAGTGCCAGTAATCATAATGTCATCGTCCTTATCATCAACAGCCTTTACTGGAGTTGGCGGTTTGTCAGTATCCTTAACTGGACTAACCGGTTTGTCATCAGTTCGGACAGGGCTGGTTGGCTGGTCTGCATGGCTTGTAATGTCAACTCGCACTTGTTCGGCAAGGAAGTCATGGTCTTGAGGCGGCGGATCATTAAGCATGGCGTCAGCGTCGGTTTCTTCCGGATCTGGAGTTTTTTCCGGTTCAACAGCTATATTATCATCAGCCGGTTTGCTTAACCGAGCCTTCTTGCTGGGTCTCAGCTTGGTGCTGAGAAAAGATAGACATGAGGATCAGTACAGTCTGTAAAGATAACACATCAAGAATAAAGACACGTGCATAGCTCACCCAGGAACTGTTTTGAGGGGTGGAAGCTGTGTGGCCGATGACTCGCCAGAAGATGAGTGAGAAGTACCCTGATAATTTGAATCAGACGGGTTAAGAGGCTGGTGGAAACAACCTGCTTTAGGGCATGAAGTATCAATGGGATAAGAGACCTCTGATCGGCGTTTCCGAACCGGACTGTTCGGTAAACCGGCGGAGGTAACTACCTGGCCGTTGTGCTGGGTTGTGCGGCGAGCCTCGTGCTGCTGTGTCTTCAAAAGAAAGTTTGGGTCCAAGTAAGCAAGGGGGTGAGAAAATTTTACTTTGCGGTTTGCTCGACGGATTTTTGATGTCGGCAGAGGATCTGAATCGGAGGAAAGAATGATTACCTCTACATCATCAGCATGACTGCCTTCAGCGTCGTCCTGATAATAATCATTGTCAATGAGGTGTACGAAAAATGAACCAAGAGAGTCAAGTTCTACCTCTGGTTCCAGATTACCCACATCGTCATCAGCTGGTAGATCGGAGGATGCAGTGGTCCTTTTCTTGGCAGGTTTTTTAACAACCTTGGTCTTCGAACGAACTGGCTTGACCGGTTTGTCTTGCGGCTTCACCGGTTTATCTTGTGATGGTTTCTTGTTCCAGAATGGATCATCACCCTGTCAGAAAATAATCACACTTTCAGAGAATATTTGGATAGAAGCAACTTCAGATAAAAAGATTATATGATTCTTACAGCTGGTGGTTTGTTGAAGGTGCAGAAAGGGAGTAGTCTGGTTTGGGCACAGACAGCCTCCGGTTCGTTCAATATCTTTTTTACAGCCTCAGTGACTTCTGCATCTGTAAGCTGAATGTCAATGTGCCGCTGAGCATCCTTCAAACTCCCCGTATACTCACACAACAAACCGGAGCGCCGGCTTAAGGGCAGAATACTCCAGCTTATCCAACAACGAGCAAGATCAACTCCTGTCAAACCGTTTGCCATGAAGGCTCTGAGCTTTGATAATTGAGGAGCATAGTTGGCCCTTTCTCTTGCAATCAACCTCTGAGGAAAAGGATGTGTGTTGCTTAGGCGTTCAGGGCGGTAACCCGGCAGGGGGTTTTCATCAGATGGAGAGGTATCCATGAAATAAAACCAAGTCTGGTTCCACTCTTTGGGGTGACTGTGGAGTTTGGGATGAGGGAAGGTGACTTCTTTCCTTTTCTGAACCGCCATTCCGCCCAGTTCCGTATTGGGTCCATCCGAGAACTCTGTGCGACGGTTTAAGTGAAAGAAATCCCTAAACAGTTCGACTGTAGGTTCCTCTTGCAGATAAACCTCACAAAAGACTTGGAAGTGACAGATGTTGGTCACAGAATTGGGACCGATGTCTTGAGGGCGCAGTTGAAAACTGGCCAATACATCCCGGAAATTTTTTGAACCGGGAGGGCTAAAACCTCATCCGAGATGATCAGCAAACACGACTACCTCTCCGTCCTTGGGTGTAGGAGGATTTTCCGGGCCAGGGACCCTCCAGTGGATGACATCTTTTTTGGCTAAAGCGCCTGTTTTAACAAGATTGCTTAACTGCTCTTCGATTACTCGAGAAGGAGCCCAATTGCATTCATAGACTTGCTTGGCCATGGAAATGGAAGTCTGAAACATGATTATTGCCGGTTTAAGATTCATAGTGGACAACTATACAGCTGTATAAGGATACAAGCATATTGATAAACCGGATTTGGTTATTCGTAAATCGGAATCTGACAATGGAAACAGTGTAATGCATTGGCGGTTCAACAGGGGACTAATGGTATCTACCGGGTCATCATTTTTTCTGTGAAGTTAAACCTCCTAATTTGGTATTGAAGATACAGATCTAAGAGGAATAAGTGAAAGAAAAACAAGTTTCACAGCTTGGCATAGTAATTTCAGATCTGATGTGCGTTGGAAAATGAAAATATGTTCTGACCTAATTTCAAGTGTCCGAACAGTTCAGCAAGGTTCAGATGAGTTTTATACAAAGCAGATGCCCTAACAAGGAAAAAGGAGTTTAAACTACAAGGGCACTGGAAAATATCAGATCTAACTAGCCATTGGTGTTACTAAAGAGGAACAGGGAAGAATAGCTCCAAGAACTTCGAAGAACTCTGATGAACACTGAACCCAAATGGCGGATCTAGAGTGAGGAGAAGAGGAACTTACTGGTGATGAGGAAGCAACGGAGGATCGCCGCGTTTCTCTGGTGCGATCAGGCTGATGCAGCGGCCGTTGGTGAATGGATAAGTGGCAGGTGCGAGAATCGAGGAGCCCGAAAAATGGGATATGTGACATCTCTGTTGCCTTGATTGTCGGAGGCTCGTTAATGAAGGTGGATTATACACAGTTTTAAATAACAGATGACGTCACGGCGGTTTACCATGATCCTAGAAGATGATGTCACGGCGGTTTACAAGATCATGTGAAGATGTTGAAGAAGAAAATTTCTTAAGTATTGAGGGTTGACGTGAACCAGTTCAAATCAATCTGGGGCCTAATGTTGGGGATATTACCACTGGGCGTAAACTGGCCAGGAGAGGCTGGGTTAACCCGTTAAGTAGTTCATCTGTATCTGAAGTCCATGAAGCTTTATGGAGGCCCAGGGCCCAAAGCCGGTTTAAGGCCTGTAGACATAAACCGGCATTGATATGTAAACTTGTGTTGTAAGATAGAAGTAGCAGAGACCGAGCCGGACACGATTATGAGCCGGCCTCGGGATTCTGTAAACCGACGGGCGTCAACCCATGTATATAAGGGGACGACCCGGCGGCGGTTCAAGAACAACAGACAACAACTCGAGACTCAGGCAAAGCGTATTCGCTCCCTGGTCATCGAAACCCCAGCAATTCCATCACAACTAGACGTAGGCTTTTACCTTCATCATAAGGGGCCGAACTAGTATAAAACTCTCTTGCGTCCCTTGTCCGCTTTAACCCCTTTAAGTTAACCCATAGCAATGGCTCCACGACTAAGTCCTTTCTCTAGGACATCTGCCGTGACAAAACCACGACAGAGTGGGAGGAAAGTAGAACTTGATGAGGTAACAGTACCTGCTCCCTTGTTGGAAAGTAGTTCATCACAGAAACCGGTTCCTGTGATGTCTACACCAATTAGGGAGGAAATTAATGATGATGGTCATGAAACTTCAGATCAAGTTGTTACTGAACCTCGTAGGTCAACCAGAGTAAGATCCGCACCAGAGTGGTACGGTAATCCTGTTCTGGAGGTTATGTTAGTAGACCATGACGAACCTACGAACTATGAAGAAGCGATGGTGAGCCCAGATTCCGAAAAATGGCTTGAGGCCATGAAATCCGAGATGGGATCCATGTATGAGAACAAAGTGTGGACTTTGGTTGACTTGCCCGATGATCGGCAAGCCATCGAGAATAAATGGATCTTCAAGAAGAAGACTGATGGTGACGGTAATGTTACTGTCTAGAAAGCTTGACTTATTGCAAAAGGTTTTCGACAAGTTCAAGGGATTGACTACGATGAGACCTTCTCACCCGTAGCGATACTTAAGTCTGTCCGAATCATGTTAGCAATTGCCGCATTTTATGATTATGAAATTTGGCAAATGGATGTAAAAATTGCATTCCTGAATGGATTTCTGGAAAAAGAGTTGTATATGATGCAACCGGAAGGTTTTGTCGATCCAAAGGGAGCTAACAAAGTGTGCAAGTTCAAGTGATCCATTTATGGCTGGTGCAAGCCTCTCGGAGTTGGAATAAACGTTTTGATAGTGTGATCAAAGCATATGGTTTTATACAGACTTTTGGAGAAGCCTGTATTTACAAGAAAGTGAGTGGGAGCTCTGTGGCATTTCTGATATTATATGTGGATGACATATTATTGATCGGAAATGATATAGAATTTCTGGATAGCATAAAGGGATATTTGAATAAGAGTTTTTCAATGAAGGACCTCGGTGAAGCTGCTTATATATTGAGCATCAAGATCTATAGAGATAGATCAAGACGCTTAATAGGACTTTCACAAAGCACATACCTTGACAAAGTTTTGAAGAAGTTCAAAATGGATCAAGCAAAGAAAGGGTTCTTGCCTGTGTTATAAGGTGTGAAGTTGAGTAAGACTCAATGCCCGACCATTGCAGAAGATAGAGAGAAAATGAAAGATGTTCCCTATGCTTCAGCCATAGGCTCTATCATGTATGCACTGCTGTGTACCAGACCTGATGTGTGCCTTGCTATTAGTTTAGCAGGGAGGTACCAAAGTAATCCAGGAGTGGATCACTGGACAGCGGTCAAGAACATCCTGAAATACCTGAAAAGGACTAAGGATATGTTTCTCGTTTATCAAGGTGACAGAGAGCTCGTCGTAAATGGTTACGTCGATGCAATCTTTGACACTGATCCGGACGATTCTAAATCGCAAACCGGATACGTGTTTTTATTGAATGGTGGAGTTGTCAGTTGGTGTAGTTCTAAACAAAGCGTCGTAGCGGGATCTACATGTGAAGCGGAGTACATAGCTGCTTCGGAAGCAGCAAATGAACGAGTCTGGATGAAGGAGTTCCTATCCGATCTAGGTGTCATACCTAGTGCATCGGGTCCAATGAAAATCTTTTGTGATAATACCGGTGCAATTGCTTTGGCAAAGGAATCCAGATTTCACAAGAGAACCAAGCACATCAAGAGACGCTTCAACTCCATCCGGGATCAAGTCTAGGTGGGAGACATAGAGATTTGCAAGATACATACGGATCTGAATGTTGCAGACCCGTTGACTAAGCCTCTTCCACGAGCAAAACATGATCAGCACCAAGGCTCCATGGGTGTTAGAATCATTACTGTGTAATCTAGATAATTGACTCTAGTGCAAGTGGGAGACTGAAGGAAATATGCCCTAGAGGCAATACTAAAGTTATTATTTATTTCCTTATATCATGATAAATGTTTATTATTCATGCCAGAATTGTATTAACCGGAAACATGATACATGTGTGAATACATAGACAAACAAAGTGTCACTAGTATGCCTCTACTTGACTAGCTCGTTGATCAAAGATGGTTATGTTTCCTAGCCATAGACAAAGAGTTGTCATTTGATTAACGGGATCACATCATTAGGAGAATGATGTGATTGACTTGACCCATTCCGTTAGCTTAGCACTTGATCGTTTAGTATGTTGCTATTGCTTTCTTCATGACTTATACATGTTCCTATGACTATGAGATTATGCAACTCCCGTTTACCGGAGGAACACTTTGTGTGCTACCAAACATCACAACGTAACTGGGTGATTATAAAGGTGCTCTACAGGTGTCTCCGAAGGTACTTGTTGGGTTGGCGTATTTCGAGATTAGGATTTGTCACTTCGATTGTCGGAGAGGTATCTCTGGGGCCACTCGGTAATGCACATCATTATAAGCCTTGCAAGCATTACAACTAATGAGTTAGTTGCGGGATGATGTATTACAGAACGAGTAAAGAGACTTGCCGGTAACGAGATTGAACTAGGTATTGAGATTAATCTCGGGCAAGTAACATACCGATGACAAAGGGAACAACGTACGTTGTTATGCGGTTTGACCGATAAAGATCTTCGTAGAATATGTGGGAGCCAATATGAGCATCCAGGTTCCGCTATTGGTTATTGACCGGAGACGTGTCTCGGTCATGTCTACATAGTTCTCGAACCCGTAGGGTCCGCACGCTTAAAGTTCGATGACGGTTATATTATGAGTTTATGTGTTTTGATGTACCGAAGGTAGTTCGGAGTCCCGGATGTGATCACGGACATAACGAGGAGTCTCGAATTGGTCAAGACATGAAGATTGATATATTGGACGACTATATTCGGACACCGGAATGGTTCCGGGGGTTATCGGATATATATAGGAGTACCGGGGGTTACCGGAACCCCCGCCCCCGGAGGTTATTGGGCCTCATGGGCCCAAGTGGTGGAAGAGGAGAGGCGGCCAAGGGGCAACCGCGCACCCCTCCCCCCAAGTCCGAATTGGACAAGGAGGGGGGCGGCTTCCCCCTTTCCTTTCCCCCTCTCTCTCCTTCCCTCTCCTCTCCTACTCCAACATGGAAGGGGGAGTCCTACTCCCCTACTCCCGGTGGGAGTAGGACTCCTCATGGGGCGCGCCAAGGGTGGCCAGCCCCCTCCCCCTCCTCCACTCCTTTATATATGGGGAGGGAGGCACCCCCTAGAGACACAACAATTGATCCCTTGGATCTCTTAGCCGTGTGCGGTGCCCCCCTCCACCATAATCCACCTCGGTCATATCGTAGCAGTGCTTAGGTGAAGCCCTACGTCGGTACAACATCATCATCGTCACCACGCCGTCGTGCTGACAGAACTCTCCCTCAAAGCTCGGCTGGATCGGAGTTCGAGAGACGTCATTGAGTTGAACGTGTGCTGAACTCGGAGGTGCCGTGCGTTCGGTACTTGATCGGTCGGATCGTGAAGACGTACGACTACATCAACCGCGTTGTGCTAACGCTTCCGCTTTCGGTCTACGAGGGTACATGGACACATTCTCCCCTCTCGTTGCTATGCATCACCATGATCTTGCGTGTGCGTAGGAATTTTTTTGAAATTACTACGTTCCCCAACAGTTAAGTTTTCGTTGGTATCACATTACGGGGGAGTAATATGCTATGTGCATATTACAAGCCTAGAAAATGTGTACATTTGAGATATTATCACTTAGAGTTGATATTATTAATTATCTTGTTCCTAGGTGACATGTTAGCTCTACAATTTGCAATTTGATTGTGTTTGTTGTGAAGATGATGTTGGATATCCTTGTTATCTACCACCGGGAATTATTTCCAAATACTTCTTGTCTTTTGACAATTGGTACTCACTTATGTGTGGTAGAATTTAGTGATCATCTTTACATTGGCTTTTGCTTTTATTTGCCTTATCTCTTACCAAGGTTTGTGTCAACTCCCGTTGTCTTCCATATCACTTGTGGATCTTGTTAATTTCTTGATCTTGTCTAGTGTTTTCTAGATATAGTGAAAGTGGTGATCCCACCTTGTGCATTTTGTATTCAAATGCAAATTCTCTATAATGCACTACTCTTGGGGGAGCTATCGTATTTTCTATAAGAACACTCATCTTGTGGTCCTTATCAAGTGTGTTGGTGGAAGGCAAGCCGTTTCTTTTTGGTACTTTGTGCCATCATGAAACTTTGTAGATAGCTTGGTTTGTTTGGAACCAACCTCTCTTTTGGGGGTTTTACATCTTTTTGCGTGTTTAGTGGATATCTCATTCCTTGATGTATCTTTTAATGATATCTTCCAAGTGATGATTTCTCCATTTGGTATTCTATTTTCACTTGGTATTTCTTTTTCATGTGGTTTCAGTCCTTGAAAGTCTTGAGCATGCATATTTACTTCATGTATTTTCTTTGGCATGCTTTCTTTCTTTGACCCATTATATAGGGGAAACTCCACCAAGTCTCAAATTGGATGAGATGTGCATGAAATTCTATTTCATATCTATGTGCACATATTTATGTGGAGTTTGTCCTATGTATTGGTGTTTCTAACTCTATGGTCCCAATGAGTTTGGGTATAATTTTGTTTGTGTTGTTGTTCTAGGAACAATTGGAGATGCATTGGATGCTCGGCTCACTCACAAGGAAGGTGGTGTCACCATGTGCTTATTGGAGTCAAGCTAGGATGATCAATGAACTATTATCTACCTTTGACTGGTATCTACTACATCCTTCCATTGATATCTCGGGAACAAGTTTCATCATCTTCTTCATGCACGCATTTCTTGCATCAACCTTGTGTAGGTTGCATCATGGCATGTAATTCATTCTTTCTTGTGATACATGTTTCCTTTCTCAAAGCATCCCAACAATGATCTCTTGTTGCTAGTTGTGATGTCTTTGATGTTTGTGTGTGGAATTCTTTGATATACAATAAGACAATATTTAGCCTTGTGCTATGCTTTTCAAGCAAAGATCTTATCACTACATTTTATAACTTCCGTTTGGGTATCCTTTTCTTCCCTTGAGTAACCATTTCTTGTGTGCATCCTTCTTTGTGGATTGATATCATGCATCTACCTAGAATCTTACACACTTGAGAGAAGTTACATCTTTAGTGGATATCCTTATTCTTTCACGTCCATCTTTCTTTCCTTTCCTAGGTGGCTCCGTGAAAGGATTTGTCTTGAGTGCGGATGAAAGTACATGTAGTCCCCATGTGTTGTTTTGGTAATTAATTAATGACAATCCTTATGGACTAATGTTTGCATTGAGATATACAAAATGGAGTTCATTGGAGTATCTTAAGGGTTGCCATGCTTAGAGCTATGGTTTGAGCCATAATGGATCAAGATCTTAAAAGGATGATTTGAATGATGAATTCTAGGAGTGGCTCAAAGATATGATCATAATGGACTCATGTGTTGAGTCATGATTGAGCAAGCTATTCAAGTGAAGAATTCAATATACCCTTCATGACGTCAAGATTAAACATGGAGTAGAGATATCGGTTGACCAAGTTGAAGCTCGGAGATTGAACTCTAAATGGTCAACACACGAGCGCAAATGATGCACCACATAAGATCTTGTGGTATGATAAGAAATTATCAATTGCACTCTGTGTACTAACCCATACTATGTGTTGTCTATGTTTTTGAGGGTTAGGTGATTCTCATGGGCTCGCATCGAGAGAGAGATTTCAAGTGTCTATGAGAGGATGGCATCAAGTGTTGGTGATCATGGTTGATAAGGGCAAGTTCAAGATAACCATCCCGAGGGATTACATGCTTGAAGCTTGTGGATGATCACATGATGGACAAGTGAAGATGAATACAAAGCAAAGCCTCCCATATTGTGCATGGGGGAGCTACTTGAAGACTTCACCAATGTCTTGCCTTCAACTTGAGCCAAGAAGAAACATCAACATCAAGATCAAGTGAAAGGCTTGAGTCAAAGGTATTAGTTCCTTTGGCGTTAGTGTTGTGGAGAGATGACCACCGAAGAAAAATATACACTCAAGAATGGATTCTCGATAGCTATGTAGTATAGCTCTTTTATGTTTCTTGAGTTATAGGGGTCCCACACTATTAAGAGGGGATCAAAGGGGTTAGTGATAGATTTGCTCAAGTCAACATCTTCTATTTCTACTTCCTCACATCATATTCAAACATAGGCATATTTCACTCCTATCCAATACAAATACAATATGCCTATACATCTACCAAAGTAAATCCATAGCCAAATAGGTTACCCAAAGTATATGATCTTACCTTTCCATACTTTGCACCCTACATTTTGGTTTATCTTGGGTGGTTCTCTATGTGAGGACCTGGAGCTTTTCCATAGCTTCAAAACGAGCCCAAGATCATCAAAATCGGAGTCCGGATGTGAAAGTTATGCATGTTTTACTTTTGGGGCGGCTGCAGTTTTTTGTGTTGGCCGGATGTCCGGGCTTTTCCCCGGATGTCCGGCCACTGCTATCCAGAGGGCGTCTGATTTGTGTGAAATCGCCGGATGTCCGGCCCCTGGCCCGGATGTCCGGCCGTAGATGTCCAGAAACCTTACCGAAATGCTGTTTGTATACGCCGGATGTCCGGCACTTGGCCGGATGTCCGAGGCCCCAAGTTTGGCCAGATGTCCGGGCTTCGGCCAGATGTCCGGGCCCTGTAATTTGTTTTCCACATACGTGTGTGTGATTCTCAGCCGCCGGATGTCCGGCCATTGCCCGGATGTCCGGCCCGGCGCTGCCACTTACACTAAAACGGCTAGTTTTCTTGGCACACTATATATACCCCTCTACCCATCCGGTAGAGGATTGACCACTTCATCTCAAATCGCCCCAAGAACACAAGTGGCTCCCTCTCACTTCTCCTACACCAAATCTTAGATCCCGGAGAGATTCGTGAGAGTTCTTGAGAGTTTTTCCAATCAAGTGATAGATCCACTCCCTCTCCCTCTCTTGACCAAAGGAATTCGTGATTTGAGCAAGTCTTGAGCATTTCCCCTTTGTTCTTGTTACTCTTGGAGGTTGGAGACTCCTAGGCGGTAGGAGTGCTCCGGTGAGGAATCAACTTGTGATTTGTCCCCCGGAAAGTTTGTGAAGGTTTGGAGGCCGCCTCAAGGTCTACCACTAGTGGTTGAGAATCGCCTTTGTGGTGATATCTCAAGGAGAATAGGGTGAGCCTTCGTGGCGTTGGTGTGCCTTCGTGGTAACATCCACCTCTCTAACGGTGACTAGCTTCCCTCCAAGGAAGTGAACATCGGGACACATCCTCGTCTTCGTGACTTTGGTTATCCCTAACCCTAACTCCTTACTTGTGGTTTACTTTGGTCACTTGACCGTGCATTCACTATATCTTGTTGTCCTCATTATATTGTGTTGGCCATTACCTTGAAGAGATTATTTAGGCCTACACTTTATATTCGCAATTCATACTTTCTACTATTGTTCTATCTTATGCTTAGAGTGAATTGCTAGCTTGTAACATTCATTTCCATATCTTGTGACATAACTTGTGTAAGCTTGTAGTGCTTACTTGAGTTTGCTTGTATCATTCAATTCCATATATTGTGATACAATTTGTGTAAGCTTGTATTGCTTACTTGTGGTTGTGTGTATTATTCACTTCCATATCTCGTGATATACATTGAGTAAGTTTATGTGACTTACTTGTGCTTACTCATATCCTCGTTGTTCTCATCTTCTCTATCCTAAGTTGTTGGTGCACTTAGTGAGCCTAGTATATTTAGGATTTGTGCTTGAAAAGTATCCGCCTAGTTTATTTCCGCATTAGGATATAGCCAAATCCGCAAAAGATTTTAAAACGCCTATTCACCCCCTCTAGGCGACATCGTGGTCCTTTCAGCGGATCTTATATCTTTGCATCTTGTTGCACTCTTGTGTGGTGAAGATTTTTTATCATGCTTATTTTTACGAGGCCTTTGCCATCTTAATTGGTATCCCTCGTCTTGATAAGGCTTTCATCTTCTATCTTCACCATGGGTTGTCGCAAGCCTTGTTGTTAATTCACATTTTAGTGAGCTTGTGAACCCATTTGCTTGTTGGGTGTGTGTGGGGAGGACATGTCATGCACCGTGTATCTCATTTATCCGACACTATGTTGATGCTTTATGCTCATCCTTATATTAGTCTTCTCAAGTGCTTTGTCATGATTCACACACATCATTTTGGTTGAGTCTTTTCTTAAGTTTCCTCTTTTTCATGTTGCTCAACCATTTGTTTGTTGCGAGTGCTATGCTTTGTTTCCTATATGCTCACTAGCACTTGTTGTGAGTTTCTGTTGATTTTGGGGGAGCTATGATCCTATTTTGTGTAAGGTGTATCCCAATACAAAAATTCTTATGTGTGCACAAATCATGGGGAGCTTCTCTAGTTTCTTTAGAACACTCCTTTGCTCATATCATAATATCCTTTATTCATGTGGCACGTAGGATCATTGGTCTAGTCGGTTCAATTGCTATCTTTTGATACCTTGCTTCAATTGGTATCTTCTGATTGCTTGATTGCTTGTTTCTCTCTTTTCTATGTCTTTGTGGCATATCATTCTTTTGCAATCTTTGGGCCTCAATATAGTTTGTCTTACTCTAAGTATTGACCTTTGGACATGTGTGTGGCATTCCACTCTCTTGTTGAGAAATACACAATTTCTGGAGGACCACAATTTATATTGGCCTTCTAAGCTTTTCGCCCATTTTGGAAATCGATGCCAATGGGGAGAAGTTTCAGAGAGTTTTGTGGAGAAGTTTAAAGAGTTATTTCTTCTTCTTCTTGCTTTGGTTTTGTTCCTAAGAATTTGCATCTCGTACGCATGCATTATTGGTTGTGCATTGCATGGTGATACATAATTCCTTATATAAACTCTCTTGAAAGTGATTGTCATCAATTACCAAAATGGGGGAGATTGAAAGGACATGCGGTACCCTCATGTGTGGTTTTGGTAATTGATGACATTCTCTATGGACTAATGGTTGCATTGATTTATATTTGAAGGATTTGTCCATAGGCATTTCTTGAAGTCCATGTGTTGGTTTCAAGGAGTTTATGAGTTGACCAAGGTGCTATTAAGGAATTATCCAAAGATTGGTCATGTGAGTGTTGAGCTTATTGCAAGCTTGTCTTGAAGAAGAAGATTGTGTGATCATTCATGTTTATCTTCAAGACATCATCCAAATGAAGGAAAGCTGGAAAGATTCAAGGTTGATCAAGACTAAGTCAAGAGTGAATCAAGTTGATCAACTCACAAAGCGTAGAAGATATACCGAGAGGGATCAAGTGATCCCATGGTATGGTAAGCATTGCCCATTACGCTTTGTGTACTAACCCATGGTCTATGTGAGATTTCTATGTAGGGTTAGGTATGTGTCCATGGGCTTGCGTCAAGAGGAAGACATCATACAACCCATGGAGAGGATGACATCAAGTGGTGATCGTCATCAAGATTGCCGTGTGCAGGTTCAAGTGGAGCATCACGAAGAGATCAAGTGCTTGAAGCTTGCCGTCCATAGTGGTGACAATGGACTTGTGAAGATGTGCGGAAAAGTGGCTCACCCATAGTGGAATATGGGGGAGCAATCAACTAGTCTTCATCGTGCCAACGCAATCAAGAAAGGTGGTCCAACTTGAGGGAGTCAAGATCGTCATCATTTAGCTCAAATGGACCATGTGCAAGGCAAAGGTTTGCCCTTGATAGGTTTTCTATTTTACCGGTCTCATGGTGGTAGTTGGGAGACCGGGTTATAGGATCGATTGTCGTACTATCAAGGGGGGCTCTCGATGCGTAGCTTGATCGTATCATTCGTAGAGAGCTCAAACCATTGCATCCTTGCATTATCTTTCTTGGTTCTTGTTTGGTTTCTCCTTGTGAGATTTGGAGCTTATGGTCATCTTCTTGACAAGCTTGAGTTCATCGAAAACGGAGTTCGCATGCTTCTTCTATTGCGTTTTCGGTGTTGGAGGTTTTATCGGTCTTATTCGAGGAAGGGTTCTCACCATTTTCTTATGGGACTTTTATAATCTCCTTCTTATTGTTATTTCTATCAAGATTGTGTTAGCCCTTTTCTCTAGCTTTCCAACAAACTTGATTTCGTTGAATTCAGATTCCGTTTGCAGAAGTTGTGTCGGTTTTGGTGTCCTTAAAAAAAGCTGCAGCGGTACTACCGCTCATGGGAGGGGTACTACCGCTTGGAGGGGATGTACTTTTTTAGTACCGCTCCCTGTGAGCTGTAGTACCGTGCCGGATTTTTGCACTGACCGAAACTCAGCGGAAGTAGCCACAGATGTATTTTTTTATACTGCTCGCAAGCAGTAGTACCGCTACCCTTAGCGGTAGTACCGCTACCCCTAGCAGTAGTACCGTGAGGACGAGCGGTAGTACCGCTCCGACGGTTCTACCGGCCTTTTTCCTCCTCGCTGTTGTTTTTCAAAGGGCTTCCACCGCCCTAGGGTAGTACCGCTCCCATGAGCGGTAGTACCGCTCTGTGCGGGCTGTGAGCATAACGGTTGGATTTTCCCCACCTATAAAAGGGGGTCTTCTTCCCCAATGAACCTAATCCTTTGAGCTCGTGTTCTTCCCCCATTGTTGATCTTCTTCGAGCTTGCTATCTCTCAATCGCTCCATGAATTCTTGCTAGTTTTGGGGGGAAAGGAGAGAGGAGATCTAGATTCACATTTCCACCAATCACTTTCTCCTCTATGTGAAGGGAACCCCTTGGATCTAGATCTTGGAGTTCTTGGTGTTCTCCTTCTTGTTCTTCCTCCCATTTTCCTCCCTAGCATTAGTTGCTTTGGTGGGATTTGGGAGAGAAGCACTTGGGCACTCCATGTGCCCTTGCCACTGCATTTGGTGCATTGATTTGAGTTCTCCATGGTGATATGTGGAAATTACAAGTTGAGAAGCTTAGTACTCTTGGGTGCTTGGTACCCTTGAGCTTGATCCTCTTGGGTGCTTGGGCGCCCTAGACGGTTGGTGGTGTTCGGAGCTCAATCATTGTGGTGTAAAGCTCCGGGCAAGCGTCGGGGTCTCCAATTAGGTTGTGGAGATCGCCCCGAGCAATTTGACGGGTACCGGTGACCGCCCTCAAGGGTTGCCAAAGTGTACGGATTCGGTGACCGCCCCCAAGGGTTGCCATTTGTACGGTTCGGTGACCGCCCTCAAGGGTCCCTTAGTGGAATCATGGCATCTTGCATTGTGCGAGGGCGTGAGGAGATTACGGTGGCCCTAGTGGCTTCTTGGGGAGCATTGTGCCTCCACACCGCTCCAAACAGAGATTAGCATCCGCAAGGGTGTGAACTTCGGGATACATCGTCGTCTCCACGTGCCTCGGTTATCTCTTACCCGAGCCCTTTACTTATGCACTTTACTTTGTGATAGCCATATTGTTTCTTGTCATTTATCTTGCTATCACCTGGTAGTTTATCTTGTTTAGCATAAGTTGTTGGTGCACATATGTGAGCCTAGTTGTTGTAGGTTTTATGCTTGACAAATTAACCGCTAGGTTTATTCGGCATTTGTTCAAGTCTAAACCGTAATTTTTTTTAAAGCGCCTATTCACCCCTCCCCCCAGGCGACATCCACGATCTTTCTGCCAGGATGTTGACCTTGAATGTAGACTCTTTGGATGCTGATGCAAGAATGACCGCGCAATCCGTCTGCTACCAGATGTTGCAGCGGCAGAAAGATCAGTTGGCTGCCGCGGAGAATGAGGACGCGACGGAGGCGATGGAGGAGGATGCAGAGGCTGTCTACGCGACGGCGACGACACCTTGACCGGGGAGAAACCGAGTGGGATTGCCGGTCCGGCAGGACAGAAAATTGCACGTGTTGCCGGACTGATATTCTTTTGGATTCAGACATGTAAAAATCAAGCATATTTGGCTCTTTTCAGATGTGATCAGACATGCGATCCGACGCTGGTGTGATCCGGTGCGCTGTGTGGATTGGAGTAAGTTTGAATTTGAATTTGCTAGCGGACACATAAGATAGCGTTGGATATCTGTTGTCAGCATCCAAGCTCATGGACTGGTCCCCTATCCGTGAACGGATGTAAGAGAAAATTTGCGGGTTTGACGTTGAACATGCTCTAATATCATCAGGGTTCGCTTTCAATCAAAAGGATCAAGAACGATAGACATTTGATGATGGGGGGCTACTGCTGATCTGCCACAGCGAAAAATTCAGGTGCCTTGCTCTTGGCGTACTAAAAATTATTATCATGCATGTCATCACCACCATGGGTTCAGAGCAGCAAATTTTTTTTGAATGTTGGCAGTTGATCTGCCAAATTCATTGATCAGAAGAATTCGAGTACAGGAAACACGCCCAAGCGGACAACACCAAAAGAAGAAAACAAAGGAGAAGAAAGAAGACTACTATCGCCGACTCAGCCTGGGTCAAAAGGTATGCCAGCACCGGCCATGTTCCACATCTTGATTTCATCCATGACCTTGCGCTTGAACGCAGCTTTTAGTCATTGCCTCCTGCTGGAATAGCCGTCGGTTTCTCCCACGCCGTCAGATGAACGAGAGAGATCAAGCAACTTGCAAGCGCTCCCATGTACTAGTACATTGTACCAAAGCTGTACCGTGCACTGTGCGACTCCGGCTTGTTGGTCTTGGGCGTTGGTTGGTGGTGCAGTATGGTGGGGGTCAGCCCGATCGTCCGTCACCGGGGACAAGGAGAGGGAACAGTTGGATGGCAGAGGCGCGAAGCGAAGGGATTGACGTCTCCGGGTTAAAATTTCTGTGCGCGTTAACCCCGCAGCGTCGAGTGCACGCTCCGTTGCGCTGTGGAAACTGGAGACAAGTTGTAAATTTCAACCCAAGCGGCAACATTCCAACCTCCCAGTCCGGGATGATATCACCGGGAAATTTACACATCTTGCCGGGATCCGAACGGATTTGCAATATGATGATAGGGAATGGCATGTTGGTGGGAGGGGATAGGAGGTCCAGCGTGCGTACAGGATGAGGATGATCTGTGCTGAAAGGGAAGGCGGGCGGGGATGGACGGGCCACCAGCCTTGCTAGTTTTGGATATGCATGCACTGCGCCTGCGCTGGTCGTCTACCTACCCGCTTTTCTCTCTCCCTCGCCCTGGCCTGTATGATTGGAGCCGCGGCCGGCAAAGTCTCCATGCTTCGTTGGCCAAAGAAGGCATGTCGGCGACCTCTCTCACCCAATTGATTTTAACCCATCCAGATCTTTCTCACCGAGATTAAAACTTGTTAGAGCATCAACAGTCACAAAATTTCGACTAGACAGGCGCCACAAACGGACCTTAAACGCCCGGTTGACCGGCGTCCCTCATATATTCAACCCAAATCTAGGACAGATATGAGGACGCCGCGGTCGTTTGAGGATCTGAATTTGCCTACTCCGGCTGTAGATGCTCTTACTACCGGTTTCAACCTGAAAGTGTATGGGAAACTACTTTTTTTCGAGAAAACTTTTAATTTATTCATCAAATGTTTGAAAGCATATGGAAAGCTACCTTCTTCTTTTTTTCGAGAAAACTTTCAATTTATTCATCAAATGTTTGAAAGCATATGGAAAGCTACCTTCTTCTTCTTCTTTTCGAGAAAACTTTCAATTTATTCATCAAATGTTCGGAAGCGTATGAAAAAGCTACCTTCTTTTATAAAAATAATAGAAATTACATTCAGGTCCATTAACCACCTAGCGGCGACTACAAGCGCTAGAGCGAGCCAAAGGCTCACCGCCGTCATCGCCCCTCCTTCATCAGAGTCGTGCAAAACTTATTGTAGTAGATAGTCTGAAAGTCGTCATATTCATCAGACCAAGCCAGGTTAATGCTATGAGTAGCATTCCTTTATCCCGATATTTTGGACAGAGTAAATCAGTTCAACGCAAACATTGTTACACAAGGAGCCGATAAGCCAAGAAGCTCGAGTGACTTGTTAGAGACTTTATGTCGAGATGAAGATGGTAATGCCATTAATAGGTTTTTTAGATTTTAGTACTGACATGGGGGGGGGGGGGGGGGGGCAATCACCTGTTTATATTAGGCTTACATGTTTTGTGTGATCCCATCATCATTTTAGCCCACTTTTTGGTGGGAGGGTCCTGACCCAAACCCTATTTGACGCCTTAAGCGTCAATGATAGGCCTTTTTTAAATTGGCGCCACCTCCCCTCCCCCCACCTTGGGATGCCCATCTATTTTTCTTCTCACCACTAGAGTAAAAATTGAACCACCACCGGGTTTGGGGAACCTTCCCATGGAGGTTCTGCCTGTTTTATTCTGCGCGATTTTTCTTTTGGTTTTCTTTCAACACATTTTCTTAAATCATTTTTAAAGTCAATGGTCAACGTTCTGGAGCTCTCCCTATATGTCGCATTTTGCGTCAGTTTCTATTGAGAAATAGACATTTTGCGCCAAATAGACCCCCAAACGCACATAGCATGTGGGCCGACCCATTAAGCGACATCCACTTGCTTGGATTCTTTGCTTCGCATTTTTCTCTAGTAAACATATTGTAGCGACTCGATGACACTATAGTGACTCAGACTACTATAGTTAGACACTGCAGTATGTAGTCTTTTCGGACATTCATTTCAATAGCTTTCTAGAGACATGACATTTTTTTAAATTCCGAACAACTTTTGGAAACATGACCATTTTAGGATTCTAAATTTTTTGTAGGAAATTGGGAAGACTTTTGGAAAATAACTGGGAACATTTTTTGAAGACACTAATATTTTTTAAAATTCCAATCATTTTTGAGGAACATGACCAAATTTTGAAATTCCTGAAAAGTTCTTGAAAAAACATAAAAGATATTTAAATTGTGAAAGTTTTTCAAAAACACAAATTTTATGTGAATTCTCTTTTTTTTCTAAAAAGGAAATATTTTCAGGAAAACCTAAATATTTTTTGGTAATTCAGACTATTTCTATTTTTTATATAATTTCCCAATATTTTTAAAAATTAGAAGAAAAAAACAGAAAATAAAGTGCAACAAGGCAAGACGTAAACTTTGAGGGGGCAAAACTCAGTTTTTTAGTTTAGACCCTTAAAAAAAATATACACGCATTTTCTACAAGCGGGGGGGGGGGGGCATTTTCTACAAGCCGGGGGGGGGGGGGGGGGGGGGGGTGAGGGTGCAGTGGCCCCAACTGAACCTTATGTAGCTCTCCCAGCATAGGGCATAACACCACAACAACATTTTGATGGAAGGCTCCATCTCGGCGATGCCATGGCGGCGAGGTCGAGGGATCCGTGGGAGTTTGTCTTCCTCGTTCCGGTGGTGCGGCGGATCTGGTGTCCCTTGATGGACTTATGGTGTGCGCCCTGGGCGGTGCAGTTAGTTTGGAGGGGATGATTCTCGTCCATGATCTGGTATGGTGCCCGTGGGTGGTGGTTCTGATCCTATGCCTCGACGATGTCGACGACAGGCTATAGTTTTAGGAGGCGAGGAGTATGGGACGTTCCCCGGTCAACGTGCCACTGAGAATTTGGTTGCGCCGGCGGCGGGCCTCTCCACGGACACAAATCTCTTTTCAGGCAATGGTGCTCTATCAACTCTGGCAATGGATTGCGGCAAGAATGGCGGTTGTATTGATCCTGAACGTGTATTTTTCCTTAATGGCCCATGGTTGAAATGGCGTGGAATATTAATTTGTGCATGTATGTTTATCACGGTGAAGTGTATCGGCGAGGTGAGAAGAAGAGTAAAGGAGAATTTGCTAAACACGGTCTTTGATTAATAATGTTAGCTTGCATGCATAGAGAGTTCAGCGTGCATGTGGTAAATGGCAGATGGAACAGGAATGCAGGATGGTGCAGGAAAAATGCAGAGCCGTGCGGGAGAGCTGTTCCTTCTAACGGCGGCCGCTTTAAATGAGATGATGGCCCATAATATTTCTATATCACGTACGGTGAGAATACCTGTTAGAATACAACTTATGGCGCTGATCCGTATGTGACTGGATGGCTAAGATATCAGGTGCAGCTGAGCCCGAGCTCAGAAATGAATTTTCGTTTTTCCTTGCCCTTTATTAGTGATTCCTGCGTGTGCGTTGTATTGCGTCTTGCTATGAATGGTTAGTGATAATCTTCTAAAAAACATTTGATGGAAGAAAATACTGTTGCACTCGTCATATTTATTGGAGTTAGCTAGAGGCTGATGCACGGCTTTCATTGTGTGCGCGCTCTTGAGGGCATCTCCAACGTGGAGCATTTATTGGACAACATCAAATGTCTGTGGGCGTGTCCAAACGTGTCCGCGGATAACAAATGGATAATCGACTGATTCCAATCGTGGACATCAGATCGAGCATAAAGCACAAATGAATTGAAGCTAAACCAATGAAATTCAACAAAGTTTGGTATATTTACAATGGAACGGCAAAATTTAACAAGTTCAAACTAAACCACACTAAAGTAAGTGAGATACTGGCCACTGACCTCATAGGCATGGTCTCCGAGGCCATCGACAGCTCCGTCATCGTTTGCCCCGTCGTCTGAGTCACCTTGGTTGATGTGCCTATGGCGGAATGCACGCCAGGTGTTGCGGCATCCGTGCCTAGCAACCGCCGCAAACTCGCGATTGAGGCACTCCACCGCATTGTCTAGCTCCTTGCGCTGCTTTTCTTCGATGACGTCGGCGGCTCGGATGAAGGTGAAACGCTCAGACTCCACCAGTCCCACTCAAAGGTGTTGGCCATTGAGCCGGCGTCGGCGGCTCGGATGAAGGTGATGTGCTCGGACTCTGGTATCCCCACTGGAAGAAGCTGGTCGTTGCATCGGAGCCGACTGGGGCATCCTCAAGCCTTCGCGGGCGCGGGGTCAATGAGCACCCATGTCGGCACCACCTGGGTCGTCTTCGTGAACACTGGTCGGCGTTGCACGTTGCATTGCTCTTGGTCTTCCGCCTCCGAGAGGCATTTCCTCGCTGCCGAGGAGAACGCGTCGCCGACTTCGGTGCCTGGGAGATAGCACTCCATGCGCAGACGTTGCTTGGATGGCTGGTGATCGGGCTTCGTCTCAACGATGACCTGGCACCAAGAGTTGCCCAGCTGGCGACGCAACAAGGAGGGAGGCTCCTCCTTCATGTGACGTCCGATCTACACCGTGGCCAAGCGGCAAGGATGGCGACTCCTCCTTCGCACGACGTCTGATTTGAACATCGCAGTTGCATGAAGGGGACTGCGACGCTGACCCTCGGTCGATCATCGTCCACTCAAGCACGATCTCGATCAGCCGAGCAAACTCTTCATCTGTTGCAACTGCGGTGGCGAGGAGGACGACTTTTGCTCCTTCTCGTTCGAGGAGAATCGGCTCCAGCTTGATGGATGGTATGTGAAGACTATCAACACGTGACTCTGCTAGATTTGCTTTTAGTCTATCACTCAGGGCATGGCCAACGCGCCACTGTGGACGGCTGCCCCAGCGCTTGACGTCACTGTAATCTGTCCACGTAGGCACAACCAGTAGCTTGCAGATGAAAGCGTGATCCTGCAGAGGAAGTAGCCTCCTAGTGACAAAAGCAAGAGAGAGAGGGCAAAGGCGAGAGATGGTGTGAGGTAGCTTCTCTTTGTGTGCATGTAAAGTAAGGTAAAAAGCAAGGTTGTATACGTTATACATGGGCTTGATGGGGCAGCTCTATGCGTTGAGTGTTTGAGAAACTAAATGGTGCCCCATCTATCTTTACTTAGGTGGAAGTGGTGAGGCATTAGGAAGGTGATGCCTCTTTTGTACATGCCCTCAATAACCTTGAGTGCAAATGACATCGTTGCTACCGGACTATTTATGCTAGTAGAAGGCACATGCTATACAAGTAGGCTCTTGGTTAGGGCATGTACAATGCATAGCCCCAAGGTGATGCCTCACATACTATGTAGGATAGGATATAGAAGCGGGATCCTCTATGGGAGACGGGTGGTTGGAGAGAAAAAATGTGGTTCAGTGTCAAAAGCTGAAAATGTTGGAGTGAAAAGTAAAGATGCATGTGTACTAGAGTCTTTATTTTCTATTTCTTAACGAGACCTACTAGTGGTAGCTTGCATTTTTATTTAGAAGAACAGGGAGGCTCCTCCCCAGTTCCATTATATGAATGAAACCACAAAGTCGTTTAGGGATACATCAACTCACTTAGAGGAGCAGTTCAAGGGAAGATCCGAGAGAAGGAAATTACATCAAGCATGCAAACATAAATCGACAGGAACACAACATGCACATAGCGCAAGCAATCACGCCCTTAGATGCAGAGCAGTTCCTGGGAGGCTTTGCGAGACTTCAACGGGGGCGCAACCACAGCTTGAGGCGACCAGGTGGCCGTCAGGGTTGAGATCGGGCTTGAGAATGTTATTGCTCCAGTCTCTCGCTTCTTGGAAGGAGAGGCAAAGCCCAGCGCGTCGTCTGTGATCTTCAGCTTGATCCATGGATCCATCAGAGGGACTTCGGGGTGCCCCATCATCAGCCACTGATTAGTAGCGGCCGTTGCAGGAAGTTTGCTGGTAGCTTGCATTTGAGAGAAAAAATAGATGTAGATGCCCTAAACTAGTTTTTGTTATGGGGCCGCCCTCATTGTACATGCCCTTAGGCAGCAAAAGAGATACCATATGTCTTTAAATGATGAGTACGTAAGAAAACAATCACAATGAACCTTTTCTAAGCACCACCACGTGAGGGTACAGGAGGTGTGCAAGTCCAGAAGAATCCAGCACAACTCATTTTGACGCGCGAGCTCATGCAGCGAATTCCAGAAATTACAACCGTTGGATCGGTTGTGTTTGCTATGATAAATTGATAAGCAGTACCAACTCACATTCACTTTGTGAAAGAAATCAACGGCTAAGAAGTGGTCCACGTCAGGGCCAGCGGCAAATTCAAGTTTAAAATTTGCTGATCATAGCAGTAGTAGAGATATCAGTAGGACACACACAATCATATGGTACCTAGCTGGAGCGAGATGGACCAAAAAATTTCAGAAGTGGACGGAAGTGGTGCAGACTCGCACAAGCAGGCCCAACATCTGTGCGTCACGTAATCCCTATCCCGTACCGTATTGGCGGTCCATGCGAACACGCATTCCCTGCAAAAAAGAGTCGGCCGTTCTGCTCCCGCCACACGCGCGCGCGCACACACACATGCCGCTCCTCCACCCCTCGCTTCCGCCGCACCGCCTCCTCGTCGTCCGGCAGTGCAGGCTCATCGCCCCGCCGGTGCATCCTCTCTCCCGCCTCTCCGTTAGGTCGTGCCCTCGCCAACCTCCGGACAATACTAACCCAACTCTGACAGCAAGCCGCCGCCTCGTTGGCTCACCCCTTATTGTTCTTGGACAGGGCGGCGGCGGCGGCATCGGTCGCGCATGAGGTGTGCGCGCTGCCCTTCCCGCCGGACCGCGCTTCCCACCACCGCGAGCTCGCCGCGGCCGTCGCCTCCGTCGAGCGCGCCTGCCGCCTCTGCGTGGATGTGAGTTCAACTCGTCCCCTCTCCTTTGGATCTGTCCGTTTGAGAAACTGGAGGCCTGTCAGATTGGGCGTGGGATTATTCTCCGTTCGGTGATATCGTGCCACTGTAGTGTATGTAATAATAAACTGATATGGTCCTTTGGTAAAGTCAGATTCTGGCAATGGTGTGTGTGCGGATTTTGGGCGTTCCGAAACTCAGTTACAGTAGATTTTTTCCTGAACTGAAAACTCGGCTAGTTAGTCGGCCACAGAGCTGAGCAGCGATTTTACAAATCGTCAACTACTCCCTCCGTTCCTAAATATTTGTCTTTTTAGAGTTTCAAATGGACTATCACATACGGATGTATATAGACATATTTTAGAGTGTAGATTCACTCATTTTGCTCCGTATGTAGTCACTTGTCGAAATCTCTAGAGCTGAGCAGCTGGGAGTAATTTGCATTTTTATGTGGAGCACCATAATGTTGATCTCCAGCAATGCCAACACGGGGAAGCTTTGATAAAACCATGAGACTTCCCGTGTGCGAAGGTCCTTCTCTGGTATAAAGTTTGCCACAGGAAAATATAGTACAGAGTGAACCACCAATATTTTGAAGCAGGATGTAGTCTGCTCAGTATTCTGTCAGCTTATGAAACTTTTTTCAAACGTGTCTAGAGCACCACTTTAGTTATTCAAAATGTTCCAATAGCCAGGATAGGTCATAGTGCATTGCAATATGTATGTCTGTGACAGGAAACTGAAATCATGTCTAGAACAAGAATTAACCTACAGGATTACTTAGAAAAATCACAAAAACTAAAGGTAGAATAGATACGATTTAGCCATTATTAGAAAATTACCCTTGTTTAGCAGCAGAAAAACAATTTTGTTCTAGTCAGGTTTACTAACACCAGAGGTTTCAGAGGAAAAAGACTATACTAAACCCGAATGTTGAACTTTTTGAGTTGCCAATTTATCATCCATCATCCAATTATGATTTCTTAAATTTTAAATGTTTTTCCGACATGTCGCTGAAAATAATTGAGCAATCTGAGCTTATTTTGCTGGTTAAATTGATTGCCTTGACAGGTGAGGGCATCAATGCTTGTAGGTGACGAGAAGATTCTTGAAAAGAACGATCAAACTCATGTGACAATTGCAGATTTTGGAGTTCAGGCCCTTATCAGCTTTGGTAATTCATAATTCACTTCCTCGGTTCATCATATGATATGCGCTTTGCACCGTTGTCTGATGCCACCTCTACCATGATGCCATTGGAAGAGCTACACCAGTTGTTCCCATCGATACCTCTGGTCGCAGAAGAGGACTCGGCATTTATACGGTCCTCTAATGCTGCTGATAGTAAGAGTAATACACTTGTTGAGTCCATTTCAAGTTTTTTCACAAAACATGTGAATAACAACGGTCCTCCTTTAACTCATGATGATGTGTTGAGAGCTATTGACAGAGGAGGCAAGGATGCTGTCTCCTTTGATTCAAATCCTGCTACTTATTGGGTAAGCTATGAAAGTTTTATTAATCATACATCCAGATCTGCAAAAGTTAGTTCCAGTGAATAAAGATGATGCTTTAATTTTGTAGCTACTTGACCCGATTGATGGTACCAAGGGTTTCTTGAAAGGAGAGGATTCTTTGTATGTGGTATGTTTCTTTGTATGCATTTTATGACTCATGATTAGATTTTGTTGATCACGTCACTACTGAAATCTGGAAAACAGCCATTGTTAGAGCATGCTACAAAACCGCACAAGCATACAACTTCGTTATGGGCTGCACATTCATGCATGCACAAAAAATGTTTTCCCCATCGAACAAGCATGGGACTCATGGGTCTTTCTTGGTAGCCACATTCGTGTTGACCATGCTCACTTTTGTGGGATTATCTGTATTGACACTATGGACAGGCCTGGGGCAGTGGTGAAGTACTCCCCACTTGTGCCAAGTGGTCTTGGGTTCGATGTGGCCTCTCTGCATTGCACCATGCAGGGGTAAGGCTTACCTCATATAATCCTTCCCCGGACCCACCTGGTGTGGGAGCTTCTAGCACTGGGTCTGTCCTATCATTTATCTGTATCGACACTATTTGTGTAGTTTGTTCCAATACTTTGGTCAGCCACTACCTGTAGCATTGGTAATTCGGATGCATGCATCAAAGCAATAATCAGCATTATGTGGTTTGTCATACTTTTGAGGTTTGTAGCTTGACGTTTCTACCTAGTCTTTCATTCAAATAAATCATTGATTAACCAAGGGTAAGAACACATATGCAAAAAATTCTGAGGCACATTTCCTTTTGACTCATCGTTCAGTATCAAAATCCAACAGTTCTGCATGTCTGAATATGAAGTATGTTTCCTCCTATCTGGTCACTGTTCGATAAGGATTTATTCCTCAGTGGTTTTCTAACATTAGATCTTAGTCACTTTGTTTTCTTATTCTCTTTCTTCCAATATGAAGCTTTTTGGCTTGGTCCTTAGGTGGGTTTGGCTCTTGTGGTGGATGGAAAGTTAGCAGTAGGAGTGATGGGATGCCCAAATTTGACCGATACTACCGTAGGCGACACGGAAGATGAAAGTATTGCGGCTTGTCCTGGCCATGGCATCCTTATGGTGTCTCATGTAGGCTGTGGTACTTGGACTAGGCCCATGTCTGCTGACCAATTGACAACAGCACCGGATATTTGGAAGAGATGCTCTGTTGATCCCTGTTCAGTTGCACACATGGCACGCTTCTGCATTGTTGATAGCCATACTTGGGATATGATGCCATTATCTGCCCACTTCAGCTCGACAATGGATGAATCTGAGCCGAGAGATGAGAACAAAATTCTTCTCCAAAATTCTTGTGGTGGAAGGTTTGTTGCAGTTTCCTCGCGCATACTAGTTTACCTTCCTAACCAATTTAAACATGGTCCTAGTGAATCAGCACATGGCTTTTCAAGGATTGGCAACTATTTTATCGCCGTCCTAACAAGTTCTCAAATTTCAAAAAGATGTTGTTTACTAGTACTAGTTTGTGAGCAGAATCTGAAATGGAGCCATCCTTTTTCTTTCTTGTGCTGTCCTGCTACCTTATTGCTTTTAGTTATCCTAGAAAATCTATCTTAGGTTGGTAGTAACTATCTTAGACTAACTATCGATTTGTTAATACATGATTTACCTTGATTCTGATCTTATTGTTGCTGCTTTTTTAGCTTGTCCAAGTATCTCTTGGTAGCTTGTGGGAGAATGTCAGTTTTTATCCTCCTAGCACGGGCGGAAAAACTACTCAAGGTGACCTCTTACTTGAATTTTCCATTGTACTGCATGACAAGCTGAACAGCTTGCTGGCTTAGTTTGCGCTCGTACTGATCCTTTCTACTCCGGCTGTTCACATAGGCTTGGGATCATGCTGTTGGGGTAATTTGTGTTGAGGAAGCTGGAGGTCAGGTATGCCGTCTCGTTTGCTAGGCCAGGGATACAAGAAATTTCCATTTGCTCTATTGATCCTTAACATTATACATATACTTATGAGTCCCTAAATTGATAAAACTTACAGACATGTGATTGGAGCGGGAAACCATTGGATTTTGGAGCTGACCTAACCGGGCGTAGAATCATCTATCCTTCGGGTGGTGTTCTGGCGACAAACGGTGCTCTTCATGACAAGCTTGTGGAAATGGTCTCAGCAAATTACAAATAGCAACGTTGAATAGATTCAGAACTGAAACACGGTTTCTTTTTCTTTTTCTTTTCACTTTTTTTACCAAAGTGATCTGGCTGAGCATTAGATCGCATGACTTCTCGCGTTACAGAGATAAACCACAAAATTTGGCAGATTACTTTCAGTGTCGATACCAAAATGTATATACATGAAGAGAACAGATGTTCTCTCTGAATAGTTGGTGCCTGAACTGCTTAAGCAATGCCATTCAGAAGCCCCCCCAAAGGTTGCAGTCGTCGCTCCAGCGCAGGGTAAGGATAATGACTTACCTTTCTATGGGTCTTCATGCAGAACTCGCCCGCCAAAAGGTTAGCACATGTACTATGATACTATCTTAGTTGAGGTGGAGAAAAGAGAAATCAGCAGAAAAGACTTACCTTCTCTTAATTAAGAGATGATCTCTTACCAACAATATGGTCTCATCATACTTTTAGGAGTGTCTTGTTATTAGAGATAAGAATAAGAGATAATCATTCTACATTTTGTTTTTATTGTCTTCTCTAGACTATATGGCACGCTTAAGATAAAACAGGCTTTGCCATTGGCTTCTTGTTGTAATCCATGTTGACTTTACGAGGCATCATCGGCTACTGGTGCATGAATTTGTTGTGCGAAGAAAGTAAAAAATACACGCCTTGGAAACAATTCTATCATGTGAAGCAAGAATGTTGAAAGTTAAAAAAGAGTCAATTTCACATTTTACCCTGGAGATAGTACATTTGTGACACATATTACCCCATTTAGTGAAACTTCTATCGAAATATCAGATTTTGGAACACGGTTTAACCCTAGTTTTGCATTTTCCTTGTTTATATTAGATAGGATCTTATTGTTGTGTCAATGATTCCTAAAAAAAATGTGTAAAGACTTTTCTTGTCCATTTGTTTCATCCATCGTCATCATACAGATATTTTTGACTCCGAACGTCACCTCACACCTTGCTTAATGGATATGCATCAGAATATGAGGGCCCAAAGCTTCTAAAAAGGTTATTCTAGACGAATTTCCACTCGACGGGTAATTAGTGTCACAAATGCATATATAGGGGGTAAAATGTGGAATTCACTCTAAAAAGAATGTAAGTTCATGTTTAGTCTTTTTTCCGTCACTCTTTCGTCCAATCTTCCCCGTATGAAATCAATCAACTTGATCTATTTACCTTCTGAACAAATTCACTTTAACTTACTTACTAAACTTCTTAACAAAATACTATAAGGAAAATCACGAACAGAATTTGATAAACATTTATTTATACAATCACATTAACATGATGATAAGGTAAACCACGAGCTAACGTATTACGTATACAGTACCTTGGAGTGATTTAGATACATCCCAAATCTAACACAAGTTTTTCGGGAGCGAGCGAGTATTATATACCCTGGCCTCTGGCCTTGTTGGACGCATCGTATCCTTATACTTCGTGATTGCGACGTGTTGAGTTGTTGACCCTGTCGGCCATGGCGGATCACAGACAATCCTCTGATACTCCTAGCAGCATCCCGGACGACCTGATCCCCGAGATCATCTCCCGCCTGCCCGCCCGAGCGGTCCTTCGTTCCCGCGCCATCTGTAAGCTATGGCGCAGCATCATCGACGACGACCGGTTTCCCCACGCCCACCGCCGACATCAGCCGCACATGCCCCTGCTGCGCCTCTACCGCGACGGCAGCCTAGCGCCCCCGGAACTGAACCCGCCGCACTTGCGCGTCCGCATCGAAGGCATCGACCTCCGCGCTCGCGCGTCCCAGCCGGTGATCCGTTTCGCCGTCGCTCAAGAGCACAAGCATGCCATCGAGTCCGAGGAGCAGCGGCCGCGACGGGACCGCAATTTCCGGTACATCGATCCGGCGAAGCTGTCGCACCCCAGCGCGTTCGACGTCCACGGCTCCTGCGACGGCGTCCTCCTCATCTCCCACGGATGGAGCATATATGCATACAATCCTGCCACGCGCTGCTGGGCCGACCTCCCCGAAAACGACAGCACCGTCATCGGCTTCTACGTGCATCGCCCTTCCGGCAACTTCCATATCCTTTTGTCCAACCGGCTCCGTCGTGCCGAGCACTGGGTCTTCACCATGGGCCACAAGGTGGTCCAGAGGCGCATTCCCTCCCCCGAGTTTCTGTCCGATCAGAATAGGATCCGCCCCGCCTGCGAGTCGCCGCCGGCCCTCGTCTCCGGCAACCTGCACTGGCTGCCGCAGAGCTTCCAGAGCGACAGACAACTGCTGGCGTTCGACACCGTCTCGGAGACGTTCCGGTGGATGAGCCCACCCAACGTAGATGCGGACGGACGGGCGCTGCTCGAGCTCGAGGGCATGCTTACCATGACCGTCATGCGCGGGGAGAGGACGGTGCAGCTCTGGGTCATGCCGGACTACCAGCAACCTGCCTGGTTCTGCAAGCTCCTGATAGAACTTTAGATCGGAGTAGGCTAGTAGATCCGGTGAGCCTACCTTGTCCAGGAGCAGATGAATTTGAGCTGGAGGCCATCGTGGTGCTGGGGCGCACGGTGATGGCGGAGAGTGGGCGACGGTGGTGGAGCTTCCTGTGAGCACCGCGCTAACCCTAGATCGGTAGAGATTGTAGGTGGGATTGTGGCAGCGATTAACCTCGTGAATAGCGCCCCGGCCCCACCTCTGTTTATATAGCGCGGGTCACAGGGGCCCACCAACCATGGTTTAGTTGGGCGCCCCCGATCAGGGCGCGAGTCAAGGGCCCGTTCGACCCGTTGGGCTCGAACGGGAGAGAGATCAACCTAACATTCTCCCCCTTGATCTCAACTTTACTTTTAACTTTATACTTTCTAGTTTATCTGTTTCATCACATATTGGTACATAGAGCATGTTTCATCGTCACGGCTTAATTGCCGTTAGAATCATACAGCTACAACATACTTTATATTCAGAAACAAATTCTGTTCCTTTTGGGCCTATCCAGGAATCATAAGGCTTTCCCTTAAACCCATGCCGGCTAAGTGTTCCTTGAACACATTGGGTGGTAAGCCTTTCGTTAGCGGATCCGCAAGCATATCCTTTGTCCTTATATGCTCGAGACTTATAGTTTGATCCTGGATTTTATCTTTCACAACATAATACCTTATCTCTATTGTTTTGGCAGCATTACTCGACTTGTTGTTGTGAGCATAGAATACCGCGGGCTGGTTGTCACAGTACATCTTTAGTGGTTTGTGAATACAATCTACCACTTTCAAGTCGGGTACAAATTTCTTTAGCCATATTGCCTGCCCCGTGGCTTCGAAGCATGCTATGAATTCTGCATACATCGTGGATGATGCAACTATCGACTGTTTGGAGCTTTTCCACGAAATAGCTCCCCAGCGAGGGTGAATATGTATCCCGACGTGGATTTTCTATCATCTCTGTCCCTCGCAAAATCTGCGTCTGAATACCCTTTTATCTCTAGGGAATCACTTCTCCTGTATATTAGCATGTAGTCCTTCGTGCCTTGCGCATAACGCAATGCTTTCTTTACCATCTTCCAGTGCTCTAGGCCTGTATTCTCTTGATATCTACCGAGTACCCCGGTGATAAAAGCTAAGTCAGGGCGAGTGCACACTTGTGCATACTGTAAGCTGCCAACTGCCGAAGCATATGGTACTGCTTTCATTTGATCGATCTCATACTGGTTCTTGGGACATTGAAATTTCCCAAAACTATCGCCCTTGACTATTGGAGCAGGTGTGGCTTTACTCGCATGCATATTATACTTTTTAAGAACCTTTTCTAAATATGCTTGCTGAGATAGTCCTAAGACTCCATTGTTCCTATCTCGGTGAATTTCTATGCCCAAAACATATGATGCTTCACCAAGATCTGTTATGTCAAAATTTGAGGATAAGTATTTCTTTGTTTCTTGTAGTAGACTAACATCACTACTAGCAAGCAGGATATCATCCACATACAAGATTAGGAAAATATATTTCCCACTTTTAAACATTGCATAAATGCAATTATCCTCAATATTTTCTTTAAATCCAAAACTTTTAATCGTTTGATTAAACTTTAGATACCACTGCCGAGAGGCTTGTCTTAATCCATAAATGGACTTCTTCAGGCGGCATCCCATATTTTCCTTGCCTTCCATGATAAAACCCTTGGGTTGTTTCATGTAGACCTTTTCTTTTAAATCACCATTCAGAAATGCCGTCTTAACATCCATTTGATGTAACTCTAAATCAAAATTAGCAACTAATGCCATTATGATTCTGAAGGAATCCTTACATGAGACTGGAGAAAATGTCTCATTGTAATCTATCCCTTCTCTTTGTGTAAATCCTTTTGCCACGAGTCGTGCTTTATACTTTTCTATATTCCCTTTAGAGTCATACTTAATTTTGTAGACCCATTTACAGCCTACTGTTTTGGCTCCTTTGGGAATTTCCTCTAAGTCCCAAACATCTTTGGAACTCATTGATTTCATCTCGTCTTCCATTGCCTTCATCCAGTTCGATGAATGAGGGCTTTTCATGGCTTCTTCATATGAGGTGGGATCTTTTTCCATATGAACCATTTCTGTGTTATAAACTTTAAAGTCAGTAGAAATAGCCGACTTTCTTGGTCGTGTAGACCTTCTAAGGGCCTCAATATCTGGCACATTTTGTGCCTCAACTTCTGGCACTTCTTCTAAAATTTGCTATTGCACCTCCCTTTCATGCTCAACAACGGGTTCAGTCGGCTCCTGACGGACAGGTTCCGGGTCTTCCCCCATAGCTGTCATGGGTGGAGTTGCAACTGGTAGTGAGAAAAATGGCTCCTGAATCATCGGATTAGGTGCATGCACCCTCTTCTCCTCAAGATCAATTTTTCGAGCTACCAAGCTCCCCCTCATCATTTCGTCCTCTAAGAAGACTGCATGCCTCGTTTCTACAAACTTTGTATATCTGTCAGGGCAGTAGAAACGAAAACCTTTTGATCTGTCTGGATAGCCAATGAAGTGGCAACTTAATGTTTTGGGATCTAACTTTGCAATGTTTGGATTAAACATTTTGGCCTCAGCAGGGCACCCCCACACCCTGAAGTGTTGTAGGGAGGGCATCCTTCCTGTCCATAGCTCGTACGGTGTTTTGGGCACCGACTTGCTTGGTACTCTATTGAGAATGTGAATGGCGGTTTTAAGCGCCTCCATCCATAATCCCAATGGCAAGTTGGAATAACTCATCATGCTGCGCACCATGTCCATAAGGGTACGGTTGCGCCTTTCAGCTACTCCATTTTGCTGAGGCTCGCCCGACATTGAATACTGGGCTACTATGCCAGTCTCATGCAAGAACTTCGCAAAGGGTCCAGGGACTTGGCCATATGGAGTGTGTCGACCGTAGTACTCTCCCCCACGGTCGGACCTTACTATCTTTATTCTTTTATCGTGCTGATTTTTAACTTCAGCTTTGAATATTTTAAATTTATCCAACGCTTCCAATCTTTCTTTGATTGGATAAATATAACCATAGCGAGAGTAATCATCTGTGAATGTTATGAACGAGTCATATCCATCCACACTTTTCACCGGAAATGGTCCACAAATATCAGTGTGAATGATTTCTAGTGTGCCTGTGCTATGGATTGCACCTTTTTTGATTTGTTTTACGTACTTTCCTTTAATGCAATCTATGCATTGTTCTAAGTCTGAAAATTCTAACGGAGGAAGAATTTCACTTTTGACTAATCTTTCTATTCTCCCCTTCGAAATATGGCCCAAGCGACAGTGCCATAATTTCGATGAGTCAAATGTTCTTTTTCTTTTCTTTCGTTCTTTATTCGACGCAGAAACATGTTCTTTCACATTGCAAACGGAATGAACTTTTTCACGAAGTGATAACAAATAAAGCTCATCATGTAGTAAAGCATCACCCACATAAGCATTATTTAACCAAATGGCACACTTGCCATGTCCAAAATAACACTCATAATTATCTTTGTCCAAGCAAGAAACACTTATTAAGTTTCTATGACATGATGGAACAAATAAAACATCTCTAAGTAGAAGATTGAATCCATCAGCTAACTCCAAGGAGATATCACCGACAGCTTCAACTTCTGCTTCAACTCCGTTCGCCACTTCAATGCGTCTTTCGCTTCTTAGCGTAGTCCGCGTCGAATGGAATCCTTGTAAAGAATTTGCAACATGAACAGTTGCTCCTGAGTCAATCCACCAAGTGGATTTTGAAAACTGTGCATACAGGGATTCATTGACAAATGAAACTATATTGTTACCTCTTTTTGCCATGATCGACTTTAGCCAAACAGGATAGTCTTTCTTGTAATGCCCGGTCTTCTTACAGTGGAGACAAGTGTCTTTGTCCACTGAGAAAGGCTGTTGCTGACGCTGATTTTGATAGGAAACTTTTCCTTGTGGCTTTGAAGGAGAACTTTTGTTGTTTAGATTGTAATTCTTTCTTTTGTGACCCTGCACATAGTTGAGTGTACCACCATGTGAGGCTTTGAGTCTCTCCTCTTCTTGAACACACATTGCTATTGTCTTTTCAACGTCCCATGTTCCAGTTGACATATTATAGTTCACAACAAAAGCTTCAAACTCTTTCGGCAATGAAGCCATGACAAGGTGGACCAGGAGCGCTGGTTTGATCTCCAGATCCGCATCCATGGGTTTGAGCTTTGCTGCCATATTGCTCATCCTGAGGATGTGCTCTCTTATGCCATGACTACCACCTGTGTATTTTTCTGTCACCAGTTGCTCTAACACCTGGGTGGCATATATCTTTGAAGAGCCAGTGAACTGGCTCTTTATCTTTGAGAGCAACTCCCCTGCGGAAGTGCACTCTGCAATGGAGCCCACAATGGCGCTCTCAATGGTGTTCTTTATAAAAGCCATGCATTTTATATTTGCATTGACCCACTTTTGATTATCTATGAGGTAGGACTGCTCCAAAGGAGCATAGTCCCCTTTCTTTTTAGCCCATGCAGCATCATCATCAGTAGCCTCTCTTACTGGCTCTGTGGGTCTGACCGGCTGTGGTTTCTCCACAACCCAGTCAAGATCAGCACAAACAAACGCCAGTTCAACTTTCTTCCTCCACTCAGTGTGGTTGTCACCTCTGAGTGTCGGAGCTTCTTTTAGGCAACTCATCAAATGAAAGCCTCCTGAAATTACAATTTAAGTGACATCAATATAACAATCATATGTATTAATCTAACGTTGGTCAAATTAAACATATAATTGTCTATGCAATTAAATCTATATTACCGTTGGGCAAAAATTAGAAATAAATGCACCTTTAAATTTCAATAGTAAAACATGATCATGTTATTAACAACGTTGGTCATAAAAATAACATAAGCATATTCATTTTAATAATCACTTTAACATGCTCTTAAAAACTTAATACTATGTGAACTTTTATTTTCTTTGTAAAAGAGCATTAATTATTTACGCAGCGGAAAATCATGAATAAAAATTCACGAACTTTTTACTTTTTACAGAAACTTTTCTATGACCGAATAAAAAATCAAGAACTTTTTTAGTTCTACAGAAACTTTTACTTTATAAAATACATAAACTTTTCTTTTTGGAATTTTTTCTATTCTCTGAGAAAATAAAAATTAGCTGCAGCAGAGCCCGCGGCCTGGCCTACACTCCGCTCGCGGCTGTGGCCTCGGCCCAAAAACAGCACGCGCGCGCCGCAGCGGAAGGAGCCGGCCCACGGCCTGGCCTGCGCGCCGCCCGCGGCTGTTGTAACACCCTGGGAATCATGCTACAGTAACTCCCTGTGATTAAGCTAATCATGTTGCTAAACAGGGCTTGATCACATTTGAATCACCTTCCTTTTCTAACTCCTAGTTCAAACTTCAAATATAATTAAAGTGAAAAATAAAAGTTTTCAAAAACTCAAACAAAAATGTTCTGTGGGTGCTAAATAATACACTGGCAATTATGGTGGAGAAAACTCCCTTTTATAAAATGCCTAAATACTTTAAATGAAATAAAACAGAAAAGGAAATAAACAAATAAAAGGAAAACAGAAAACAAAACAAAACAGAAAAAGAAAAAAAGGAGAAGGCCCGTTCCCCCACTGCACCCCGGCCCAAACTGGGCCGCCACCCCCGAACCCCCCGGCCCAGTCGCCCCAGCCCACTCCCCCCCCCCCCCCCCCCCGCGCGTCCCCTTCCCTGTTCCCCCGACCGGGTCGGAACAGGGGCGCGCGCTCCCGCCCGACCACCTCGCCGGCACCGACGCCGGAGAGGATAAGGGCGCCAGCGGCCCCCGCCTCCTCGGGCCTCTCTCCCACTCACCCCGCTCACTCCCTCGGCCTCTGCGCCTCTCCCCCCGCCAGATCCCCCTCCCTCTCCCCTTCGATCCCCTCTGCCCGCGCGTGCTCGCCGCCGTTCACCGTCGAAGTCGCAGCCACCGTGCCCAGATCGCCCCGACGACGTGCCCGAAAGACTCCCCGCCGTCGACTACGTCGACTACGCCAACGGGAACGAGCCGAGCGCCTCCGCACCGACCTCCCCGAGCTCGTCTTCAACCTTCGGCCGCCGTTGATCGTCGCCGATTCCGGCTACCCCGCGCCCTCCCCGAGCACGCTGCCACTCCCTACAGCTCCGCTGTGAGCTCCCGCATCTCCTCCCCCTCTCCGTTAGCTCGCTCGCGCTCCGTAGCTGCTCCCCCACGCGTGCCCGAACGCCACGCCGCGGAGCTCGCCGCCGGCGTGACTCCGGTGACCAAATGGTCACGGGCGTAGGCCCGCTAGCCCGACCGCACCGTGCCGCACCCGCCTAGGTAGTTAGTTCGGCCGCTCGCGCGCTCTAACGCAGCTTCCGTCGGGCACCCGTAGCACCTCGCCGCCGGCGAGCTCGTAGCGGTCGTCCCCGGCCGTTTCAGCCCCTCCGACCACCGCCGTTGGACGCGCGACGTCGAGCCGCGTCGAACGCGCCCAGCCCCGCCCCCGCAAACCCACTGTGGGTGAAACCCGCGCCCCTCCCGCGCGCGCCGCCGTGCGTTTTGGTCGCCGGCGTTGCTCCGGCGCCGGCCGCCGACGTGGCAGGCCTGGGGCCACCCCAGTGCCCCTGCCAGTGGCCCCAGTTGACTGGGTTGACCCAGTCAACTGCTGACTGGGCAGGCCCAGTCACTGACATGCGGGCCCCGCCGCAAAAATAAAAGAAAAAGAAAATGTTTTATAAATAAAGATAATTATTTTAACTAATCACTCACTGACATATGGGGCCCACCCCTCTAATTATACTGTTAGATTAGTTTAAATAGATATTAGAATAACAGAGACTGACATGTGGGTCCCACTGGACCCACATGTCTGGTTTGACTGGTCAGCCGACCTGTTGACTTGCTGACGTCAGCATTGCCTCATGCTGACGTCATAATTCCTTTTTCTTAATATAAATAATTCCAGAAATTCAAATAAACTTTGAAAATTCATATCTTTTAAACCGTAACTCGGATGAAAATGTTTTCTATATGAAAGTTGCTCAGAACGACGAGACGAATCCAAATACGCAGTCCGTTCATCCACCACACCTCCCTAACCTATCGAACTAGCAACTTTCCCCCTCCGGTCCGTCTGTCCGAAAACGTGAAACATCGGGATCACCTCCCGGATGTCCCCCCCCCCTTCACCGGTACCACCTACTGTCGCGTTAAGACACCCCTAGCACCGCTCACTGTCATGTCACGCATCGTCATGCTTATGTTTGCATTGTATTTACTGTTTCTTCCCCCTCTTCTCTCCGGTAGACTACGAGACCGACCCTGCAGCTGCCCAGTTCGACTACGGGATCGACGACACCTCCTACTTGCCAGAGCAACCAGGCAAGCCCCCCCTTGATCACCAGATATCGCCTATTCTTCTCTATACTGCTTGCATTAGAGTAGTGTAGCATGTTACTGCTTTTCGATATCCTATCCTGATGCATAGCCTATCCTTGCTACTACTGTTGATACCTTTACCTGCAATCCTACATGCTTAGTATAGGATGCTAGATTTCCATCAGTGGCCCTACATTCTTGTCCGTCTGCTGTGCTATACTATCGGGCCGTGATCACCTGGGCGGAGATCACGGGTATATACTTATATACTACATACATGACACATGTGATGACTAAAGTCGGGTCGGCTCGTAGGAATACCCGCAAGTGGATCTTTGTGGCGGAGCGACAGGGCGGGTTGAGACCACCCAGGTGAGAGGTGGGCCTGGCCCTGGTCGGCGTTCGCGGTTACTTAACACGCTTAACGAGATCTTGGTATTTGATCTGAGTCTGGCCATTTGGTCTATACGCACTAACCATCTACGCGGGAGTAGTTATGGGTATCCCGGCGTCGTGGTATCAGCCGAAGCCTTCTTGACGTCAGCGACTGAGTGGCGCGCGCCGGATTGGACTGGAACACCACTAGGCTAGGTCTGCTTCCGGCCGCGTACGCAACGTGCAGGTGTGCATAGGGCGATGGGCCCAGACCCCTGCGCGCATAGGGTTAGACCGGCGTGCTGACCTCTCTGTTGTGCTTAGGTGGGGCTGCGACGCGTTGATCTTACGAGGCCGGGCATGACCCAGAAAAGTGTGTCCGGCCAATTGGGATCGAGCGTGTTGGGTTATGTGGTGCACCCCTGCAGGGAAGTTTATCTATTCGAATAGCCGTGTCCCTCGGTAAAAGGACGACCCGGAGTTGTACCTTGAGCTTATGACAACTAGAACTGGATACTGAATAAAATACACCCTTCCAAGTGCCAGATACAACCCGGTGATCGCTCTCTAACAGGGCGACGAGGAGGGGATCGCCGGGTAGGATTATGCTATGCGATGCTACTTGGAGGACTTCAATCTACTCTCTTCTACCTGCTGCAAGATGGAGATGACCAGAAGCGTAGTCTTCGACAGGACTAGCTATCCCCCTTTTAATTCTGGCATTCTGCAGTTCAGTCCACTGATATGCCCCTTTACACATATACCCATGCATATGTAGTATAGCTCCTTGCTTGCGAGTACTTTGGATGAGTACTCACGGTTGCTTCTCTCCCTCTTTCCCCCCTTCCTATCTACCTGATTGTCGCAACCAGATGTTGGAGTCCAGGAGCCAGACGCCACCGTCGACGACGACTCCCACGACACTGGAGGTGCCTACTACTACGTGCAGGCCGCTGACGACGACCAGGAGTAGTTAGGAGGTCTCAGGCAGGAGGCCTTGCCTCATCGATCGTTGCTACCTTTGTGCTAGCCTTCTTAATGCAAACTTGTTTACCTTATGTCTGTACTCAGATATTGTTGCTTCCGCTGACTCGTCTATGATCGAGCACTTGTATTCGAGCCCTCGAGGCCCCTGGCTTGTATTATGATGCTTGTATGACTTTTATGTTTTAGAGTTGTGTTGTGATATCTTCCCGTGAGTCCCTGATCTTGGTCGTACACATTTGCGTGCATGATTAGTGTACGGCCAAATCGGGGGCGTCACAAGTTGGTATCAGAGCCGACTGCCTGTAGGAATCCCCCTATCCACACTCCTTGGCCGAAGTCGAGTCTAGACATTACAAAACATTTTACTAACATGGCTGTGTGTCTTACGGGCCCACGTCGCCATTGGGTGGTACTAGTATCTTTTACTCCTCGACCTTTACTCTGGGACTCTGAACTCTCTTCTACTCGAGTTAAACGAATTTACTAACTTTAACACTAGGATCCCGTGACCGCGTTCACCCCAAAGTTGGATAAGCCATAGTTGTTTCTTAGAATAGTATTTTGAACAATTCACACACTGTCATTTGACTCCTTTGAAACGTCTTTGCTTTCAGATGGAATCCACGAGGCAGGTCGTTCGCCACACGACGGCCATTGGTGCCTCGGGATCACCTGCGGTGCTAGCTGAGATGATGACCTATCTGGGTTATCGCTGGCACCCTGAGTACACCGTCTACGAGGAGTACCAGGATTTTAACCAGGAGCAGTACCGTGCCATCGTCCACCTCTACTCTCGGGAGTACGACTCCACTACTGTGCTGCACACCGCACATGGTGTTGGTGTGACCATCGATATGGCTGTCCACGATGCTGCCTATGCTGCTCTGACACGTCTTCGTGGAGAGTATCAGGAGTTGGACACCTCCCCTTTCAGGCACATTGCTATCGCCTCTGATGTTGGTGCGGAGGGATACTATACTGCTGCCTACTCCACTGTCACCCGAGAGCCCTTCTACCATCAGCACCTGGTTCTGCATGCTGATGGGCTGGATCGAGCTAACCGAGCTCTTCGCCACGAGATGTACACCACCCGGCAGCACCTTTTCCGTGCTCTGACGCTGCTGCACCCCTTTGTCCGGTCTGGACAGGTACCGCGTACTGCGATCTACCCAGCCAGGACCGTGATGCCCCACGGTGTCGGTTGGCCAAAGGTGGGAGGCTACTCTCCCGCACTTGGTCCTCTTCTGCCACCTGAGCGTCGGGCTCTACACCTGAGTATCCGCGGCCCCCAGTCTGCTGACGTGGAGGGCTATCCGTTGCCTCACTACCAGCTGTCGGGCTACGATTACCTCCACAGTACCTCTTGGGACTGATGTAGGCTTGTTTGTAGTGTTAAAGGCATTCGCCGCGAGCCTATGTGCCGCCTATGATGTTTTAGTCTATGTACTGAACTCTGTGTACTGAACTCTATGCATGGCCCCTTTTGTAAGCTATGCCGACTACTGAGTAGTAGCTATCGTGCTCCTTTCATTATGCATGTTTCATCATGAATGATTCTTGTCATTGCAAATTTTCTAAATGCTGAACTACCCCTGTTATATATTAGCAGGATGGTTAGACCAGGTGGTCGTGGTCGTGGTGGCGATGCCCCACCACCACCTGAGTACATGGCTGGTATGATCCAACAGTTTGAACTGAACCGCCAATTCATGGAAAATATGATGGCTCAGTTTCCTCGCCCCAATTTGAACCAACAGCCAGCTCAAGTGTCTCTTCAAGATTTCATACGCCTCAACCCAACCATCTACCGCAGCTCAACTCAGCCTCTGGATGCTGATGACTGGCTCCGTGACATCACCTATGAGATGGAGTCTGCTGATGTAGCCCCTGCCAGCTATGTCAACTTTGCTTCCTTCTTTCTGAAGGGACCCGCAGCTCAATGGTGGGACAGCCACAGGCGTACTCTGCCAGCTGGAACAATCATCAGCTGGCCAGACTTCCAAGCTGCTTTCCGTGCCCGCTTCATTCCTCAAGGAGTCATGGACCGGAAGAAGCGTGAGTTCCGCAACCTCACCCAAGGCAACAAATCTGTCGAAGCTTATCAGCGGGAGTTTCTGGACTTGTCCCGCTATGCTAAAGAAGACATTGCAACTGATGCACGCAGACAGGAGAAGTTCCGTGATGGCCTTCAAGCTGACATCAAGCTCGCACTTCTAGTGCATGACTTTGCTGATTTCGCCACCTTGGTGAACAAGGCCATCAATGTCGAAACTGGTCTGCAGGAATACCAGAGCTCTCACAGGCGCAACCGCGACACGGGCTCATCTTCGGGTTCGCCCGCACAGAAGCGTAAGATATGGATCCCGAACAGCACGTACCGTCCAAATGCATCTGCCCCAAGGCAGACCTATGCTGCACCTCGTCTGCCTCCACCACCATCTAGGCAGACAAGACTTCCAGCTCCACCATCCCAAGCTCCGGTTCCCACTCCCAATAATGGTCTGTGCTACAAGTGTGGACAACCCGGTCACCGTGCCAGGGACTGCCATCAGAATCAGAATCAACTTGCCCTTCCAGCAACGGGCCGTGGTAACAACCAGCCCCGCAGCAACAATGCTAAGCCTTATGGTCGTGCTAATGCCAACCACGTTGATCTCAACGAAGCTCAAGACCAGCCTGCTACTGTGATGGGTACACTCCTCGTAAATTCAGTACCAGCATCCGTTTTATTTGATACAGGTGCATCGCATTCATTCATGTCAGAAGATTTTGCATACAAGCACGACGTTAAATGTGAGGAGATGAACACCTCTGTATTGGTCAAAACCCCCGTGGGACAGTGTCAAACCTCCTTGGTTGGCATCGATGTCCCCGTGGAAATCGAAGGGCTGGAATTCTATGCCTCTCCCATTATCCTGAAGTCGTCTAACATCGACCTCATTTTGGGTATGGATTGGTTGAAAGCGCATACTGTTTCTATAGTTTGCGCCACTAAGACCGTCCATCTGCTACACCCTTCTGATGAAATAGTTGCTTACCAAGCTCATCTGGTGCAAAATGCCGAGGCAAGGCTTTACGCATTGAATGCCTTGAACGCTGCACCACTCGAGGGCATTGAAAACATTCCCGTCGTGCGTGAATTCCTCGACGTCTTCCCTGAAGAACTTCCGGGGATTCCCCCTGCTAGAGCTGTCGAATTCATCATCGACTTGAAACCAGGCACCACTCCCATAGCCAAGCGACCCTACAAAATGCCGCCGCATGAACTCCTTGAGCTTAAGGAGGAAATCGACAAGTCTCTTCGCAAAGGATTCATTCGCCCAAGTTGCTCTCCTTGGGGAGCACCTTCTCTCTTTGTCAAGAAGAAGGATGGGACTAACCGATTGGTTCAAGACTACCGTCCTATAAACCAAGCTACCATTCAGAATAAATACCCTCTTCCTCGGATCAATGATCTGTATGATCAACTGGCGGGTTCGTCAGTGTTCTCTAAGCTCGACTTGAGGTTGGGCTACCACCAGATCCGTGTTCGCGAAGAGGATATCCCAAAGACCGCCTTCGTGACTCGCTATGGTTCATACGAGTACACCGTCATGTCTTTCGGTTTAACCAATGCTCCAGCCACCTTCTCTCGTCTGATGTACTACATATTCATGGATTACCTCGACAAGTTCGTCGTGGTTTATCTGGATGATATCCTGATATTTTCCAAGAACGAAGAAGAACATGCGGAACATCTTCGACTTGTGCTGGAAAAGCTACGAGAACATCAACTATATGCCAAGTTCTCCAAATGTGAATTCTGGCTACCGGAAGTAACCTATCTTGGGCATGTCATCTCTAAGGATGGTATTGCCGTCAACCCTGAACGAGTTCAGGCTATTCTTGATTGGACTCCTCCCAAGAACGTTAAGCAAGTCAGAAGTTTTCTCGGTCTCGCCAGCTATTGCCGTCGATTTGTCGAGAACTTCTCCAAGATTGCCAGGCCTCTGACTAACCAGTTGCATAAGGGTGTCAAGTTCCAATGGACAGACAAATGTCAGGAAAGTTTCCAGGCACTCAAAGACAAGTTGACTTCTGCCCCAGTTCTAGCTCCACCTGATACTAAGAAGGACTTCGTCATTTACTGCGACGCTTCCCATCAAGGATTAGGCTGTGTCCTAATGCAAGACCGCAAAGTGATTGCTTATGCCTCTCGACAATTGCGCCCTCACGAAGAGAACTACCCAGTTCACGACCTCGAACTTGCTGCTGTCATTCATGCGCTGAAGCAGTGGCGACATTACCTTCTCGGTAATCGTTGCGAGATCTTCACTGACCACCAAAGTCTGAAGTATCTGTTTACTCAGCCAGATCTGAACCTCCGTCAGCAGAGATGGATGGAGCTCGTTGCAGACTTTGACTTGGGTATTTCCTATACGCCAGGCAAGGCTAATGTAATGGCTGATGCCTTGAGCCGCAAGTCTTACTGCAACCACCTCCAGGTTCATAAAGTTCAGCCCTCGCTTGTTGAAGAATTCAGGAAGCTGAACCTCCATATTGTTCCTCCGGGTGCACTCGCTCCCCCTCCTAAGGAGTTTGGCAAGGTGAACCTCCACGTTGTTACCCAAGGTTCCCTCAATACCCTAGTTGCTAAACCAGATCTCGAGGACAGCATCAAAAGGCTACAGAAGTATGACTCTGAAGCCCACAAGATTAAGCGCTACCTCGCAGAAGGAAAGCCCTCATTCTTCACCATTTTTGAAGATGGCACCCTATACTTCAAGGGCCGCCTAGTGGTGCCATGTGCAGAGAAAAACCTGGATATGACACAGGAAGTTATGAAAGAAGCTCATGATACGCCTCTTTGTATCCATCCTGGTAGCACAAAGATGTACCAAGACATCCGTCAGAGATTCTGGTGGTCTAATATGAAGCAAGACATTGCTCGTTATGTTGCTGAGTCTGACGTTTGCCGTCGTATCAAAGCAGAACATCAAAGGCCTGCTGGAACCCTGCAACCTATATCTATTCCTGAATGGAAATGGGACCATGTTGAGATGGACTTCGTCACTGGATTTCCCAAATCACAGAAAGGTACTGATGCTATTCTTGTCGTCATTGACCGGCTTTCCAAAGTTGCACATTTCCTGGCAGTCAAAGAAACGATCACTGCTAGCCAGTTGGCAACGCTCTATATGTCCAGGATTGTTTCACTCCACGGTATTCCATTGGTTATCAGTTCAGACCGTGGTAGCTTATTCACTTCAAGATTCTGGGCAAGTTTCCAAGAAGCTATGGGAACTCATCTGTCATTCAGTACTGCGTTTCATCCTCAATCGCAAGGACAAGTTGAACGCGTCAACCAAGTTCTCGAAGACATGCTTCGAGCTTGCGTTATTTCCTTCGGCAAGAAATGGGAGGAATCTCTCCCGTATGCTGAGTTCTCTTATAATAATAGCTATCAAGCTAGTCTGAAGATGGCCCCCTTCGAAGTGTTATATGGACAAAAGTGCCGAACCCCTCTGAACTGGTCAGAAACTGGGGAACGTCCACTCTTCGGTCCGGATATTATCCAAGATGCCGAAGAACAAGTCCGCATTATTCGCGAGAATCTCAAGACTGCTCAGTCACGTCAGAAGAGTCAGTATGACCGTCATCATAAAGACATGGTCTATCAACCTGGCGAAAAGGCTTATCTTCGAGTCACACCTATGAAGGGTGCTCACCGCTTCGGGATCAAGGGCAAACTAGCTCCTCGCTATATTGGCCCATTCACTATCCTCGAAAGGCGTGGAAAAGTGGCATACCAACTGGAACTACCGCCGAACCTTTCTCAGGTTCACGATGTGTTCCATGTGTCACAGCTCCGCCGTTGCTTCAAGGATCCAATCCGAGCTGTGGATCATGAAGTGCTCGAATTGCAGCAAGACCTCTCCTATAAGGAGCATCCGGTCCGCATTCTCGACCAAGCTGAACGCCGCACACGTCAGAAGGCGATCAAGTTTCTCAAAGTCCAGTGGTCGCACCATTCTGAAGATGAGGCCACTTGGGAACGAGAGGATCGTCTGCGCGAAGAATACCCCGCACTGTTTCCTTCTACCTCCTAAATCTCGGGACGATATTTCTTGTAGTGGAGGAGATTTGTAACACCCTGGGAATCATGCTACAGTAACTCCCTGTGATTAAGCTAATCATGTTGCTAAACAGGGCTTGATCACATTTGAATCACCTTCCTTTTCTAACTCCTAGTTCAAACTTCAAATATAATTAAAGTGAAAAATAAAAGTTTTCAAAAACTCAAACAAAAATGTTCTGTGGGTGCTAAATAATACACTGGCAATTATGGTGGAGAAAACTCCCTTTTATAAAATGCCTAAATACTTTAAATGAAATAAAACAGAAAAGGAAATAAACAAATAAAAGGAAAACAGAAAACAAAACAGAACAGAAAAAGAAAAAAAGGAGAAGGCCCGTTCCCCCACTGCACCCCGGCCCAAACTGGGCCGCCACCCCCGAACCCCCCGGCCCAGTCGCCCCAGCCCACTCCCCCCCCCCCGCGCGTCCCCTTCCCTGTTCCCCCGGCCGGGTTGGAACAGGGGCGCGCGCTCCCGCCCGACCACCTCGCCGGCACCGACGCCGGAGAGGATAAGGGTGCCAGCGGCCCCCGCCTCCTCGGGCCTCTCTCCCACTCACCCCGCTCACTCCCTCGGCCTCTGCGCCTCTCCCCCCGCCAGATCCCCCTCCCTCTCCCCTTCGATCCCCTCTGCCCGCGCGTGCTCGCCGCCGTTCACCGTCGAACTCGCGGCCACCGTGCCCAGATCGCCCCGACGACGTGCCCGAACGACTCCCCGCCGTCGACTACGTCGACTACGCCAACGGGAACGAGCCGAGCGCCTCCGCACCGACCTCCCCGAGCTCGTCTTCAACCTTCGGCCGCCGTTGATCGTCGCCGATTCCGGCTACCCCGCGCCCTCCCCGAGCACGCTGCCACTCCCTACAGCTCCGCTGTGAGCTCCCGCATCTCCTCCCCCTCCCCGTTAGCTCGCTCGCGCTCCGTAGCGGCTCCCCCACGCGCGCCCGAACGCCACGCCGCGGAGCTCGCCGCCGGCGTGACTCCGGTGACCAAATGGTCACGGGCGTAGGCCCGCTAGCCCGACCGCACCGTGCCGCACCCGCCTAGGTAGTTAGTTCGGCCGCTCGCGCGCTCTAACGCAGCTTCCGTCGGGCACCCGTAGCACCTCGCCGCCGGCGAGCTCGTAGCGGTCGTCCCCGGCCGTTTCAGCCCCTCCGACCACCGCCGTTGGACGCGCGACGTCGAGCCGCGTCGATCGCGCCCGGCCCCGCCCCCGCAAACCCACTGTGGGTGAAACCCGCGCCCCACCCGCGCGCGCCGCCGTGCGTTTTGGTCACCGGCGTTGCTCCGGCGCCGGCCGCCGACGTGGCAGGCCTGGGGCCACCCCAGTTCCCCTGCCAGTGGCCCCCACGGGCCCCAGTTGACTGGGTTGACCCAGTCAACTGCTGACTGGGCAGGCCCAGTCACTGACATGCGGGCCCCGCCGCAAAAATAAAAAAAAGAAAATGTTTTATAAATAAAGATAATTATTTTAACTAATCACTCACTGACATATGGGGCCCACCCCTCTAATTATACTGTTAGATTAGTTTAAATAGATATTAGAATAACAGAGACTGACATGTGGGTCCCACTGGACCCACATGTCTGGTTTGACTGGTCAGCCGACCTGTTGACTTGCTGACGTCAGCATTGCCTCATGCTGACGTCATAATTCCTTTTTCTTAATATAAATAATTCCAGAAATTCAAATAAACTTTGAAAATTCATATCTTTTAAACCGTAACTCGGATGAAAATGTTTTCTATATGAAAGTTGCTCAGAACGACGAGACGAATCCAAATACGCAGTCCGTTCATCCACCACACCTCCCTAACCTATCGAACTAGCAACTTTCCCCCTCCGGTCCGTCTGTCCGAAAACGTGAAACATCGGGATCACCTCCCGGATGTTCCCCCCCTTCACCGGTACCACCTACTGTCGCGTTAAGACACCCCTAGCACCGCTCACTGTCATGTCACGCATCGTCATGCTTATGTTTGCATTGTATTTACTGTTTCTTCCCCCTCTTCTCTCCGGTAGACTACGAGACCGACCCTGCAGCTGCCCAGTTCGACTACGGGATCGACGATACCTCCTACTTGCCAGAGCAACCAGGCAAGCCCCCCCTTGATCACCAGATATCGCCTATTCTTCTCTATACTGCTTGCATTAGAGTAGTGTAGCATGTTACTGCTTTTCGATATCCTATCCTGATGCATAGCCTATCCTTGCTACTACTGTTGATACCTTTACCTGCAATCCTACATGCTTAGTATAGGATGCTAGATTTCCATCAGTGGCCCTACATTCTTGTCCGTCTGCTGTGCTATACTATCGGGCCGTGATCACCTGGGCGGAGATCACGGGTATATACTTATATACTACATACATGACACATGTGATGACTAAAGTCGGGTCGGCTCGTAGGAGTACCCGCAAGTGGATCTTTGTGGCGGAGCGACAGGGCGGGTTGAGACCACCCAGGTGAGAGGTGGGCCTGGCCCTGGTCGGCGTTCGCGGTTACTTAACACGCTTAACGAGATCTTGGTATTTGATCTGAGTCTGGCCATTTGGTCTATACGCACTAACCATCTACGCGGGAGTAGTTATGGGTATCCCGGCGTCGTGGTATCAGCCGAAGCCTTCTTGACGTCAGCGACTGAGTGGCGCGCGCCGGATTGGACTGGAACGCCACTAGGCTAGGTCTGCTTCCTGCCGCGTACGCAACGTGCAGGTGTGCATAGGGCGATGGGCCCAGACCCCTGCGCGCATAGGGTTAGACCGGCGTGCTGACCTCTCTGTTGTGCTTAGGTGGGGCTGCGACGCGTTGATCTTACGAGGCCGGGCATGACCCAGAAAAGTGTGTCCGGCCAATTGGGATCGAGCGTGTTGGGTTATGTGGTGCACCCCTGCAGGGAAGTTTATCTATTCGAATAGCCGTGTCCCTCGGTAAAAGGACGACCCGGAGTTGTACCTTGAGCTTATGACAACTAGAACTGGATACTGAATAAAATACACCCTTCCAAGTGCCAGATACAACCCGGTGATCGCTCTCTAACAGGGCGACGAGGAGGGGATCGCCGGGTAGGATTATGCTATGCGATGCTACTTGGAGGACTTCAATCTACTCTCTTCTACCTGCTGCAAGATGGAGATGACCAGAAGCGTAGTCTTCGACAGGACTAGCTATCCCCCTTTTAATTCTGGCATTCTGCAGTTCAGTCCACTGATATGCCCCTTTACACATATACCCATGCATATGTAGTATAGCTCCTTGCTTGCGAGTACTTTGGATGAGTACTCACGGTTGCTTCTCTCCCTCTTTCCCCCTTCCTATCTACCTGATTGTCGCAACCAGATGTTGGAGTCCAGGAGCCAGACGCTACCGTCGACGACGACTCCCACGACACTGGAGGTGCCTACTACTACGTGCAGGCCGCTGACGACGACCAGGAGTAGTTAGGAGGTCCCAGGCAGGAGGCCTTGCCTCATCGATCGTTGCTACCTTTGTGCTAGCCTTCTTAAGGCAAACTTGTTTACCTTATGTCTGTACTCAGATATTGTTGCTTCCGCTGACTCGTCTATGATCGAGCACTTGTATTCGAGCCCTCGAGGCCCCTGGCTTGTATTATGATGCTTGTATGACTTATTTATGTTTTAGAGTTGTGTTGTGATATCTTCCCGTGAGTCCCTGATCTTGGTCGTACACATTTGCGTGCATGATTAGTGTACGGTCAAATCGGGGGCGTCACAGCTGTGGCCTCGGCCCAGCGCTGGCACGCGCGCTGCTGCCGCCGGCCTCGTCCACTTTCGGCCCATCGGCCCAGTCTAGCGCTAGGGTTTTAATCGCCGCCGTCCGTCGCGATCCGACGGTGGAGCGTCGTTTGCGCTGGATCAAAACGATCCGACCGGCCTCACCGCCCGAACCCTAGGCTCATTCCGTTTCTCTCGCGCGCCGCGCGCCTCTTCTCGTCTCTTTCGCCGGCGGCGGCTCCTCTCGCAGCCCACGGCCTGCTCTCTCCGGCCGCCGGCGACGGTGACGAAAGTCACCGCGCCAGGCGTGCCTCCCCTTCTTTCCCCCTCCTTTCCCTTTCTCTTATCTGTTGCAGAGAGAGCCCACGATGCGAGCCCCTCCTCTGCTCTACTACGCGCGACGGCGCCGGTGGAGGAGCTTTGCCCCGGCCGCCGGCAACGGCATCAAAACCACCGCGCCGCGTGAGCCTGGGCTCCTGCCATCTCTTCTTCCCCTTCCTTGTTTCTCTGTTTCTCCACCACCCACTTCTCCTCTCTGTGTTCACCGAGGACAACGACGGCGTGAAGCGGCGGTGCCCCCTCTGTCCCCCTTGCCGGTGTGCGCGAGCTCCCGTGGGAGAGCGCGCCGCCGTCAAGCGGTGCGGTGGTGGTGCCCTTTTGCCCCCTTGAGGAGGCTGTGTTCTTCTTCCCCGCACCTCGGCTTGCCGATGCGTGTGGGGATCGAGAGGAACGGCGCGGCCTTGCGGCGGCGCGATTTCTTTGCCCTTTGCCCCTATTGTTCTTTTAGGGTTAGGGTTCTTTGGGGGAGGGGATGTCTTTTTCTTTTTCTGTTGTTGTTTCTTTGTACCGAAATCAACTAGCCCGATCTAGCTGATACCATTGATAGAACTTTAGATCGGAGTAGGCTAGTAGATCCGGTGAGCCTACCTTGTCCAACAGTAGATGAACTCGAGCTGGAGGCCATCGTGGTGCTGGGGCGCACGGCGATGGCGGAGATTGGGCGACGGTGGTGGAGCTTCCCGTGAGCACCGCGCTAACCCTAGATCGGTAGGGATTGTAGGTGGGGATTGTGGCAGCGATTAACCTCGTGAATAGCGCCCCGGCCCCCACCTCTGTTTATATAGCGCGGGTCACAGGGGCCCACCAACCATGGTTTGGTTGGGCGCCCCCGATCAGGGCGCGAGTCAAGGGCCCGTTCGACCCGTTGGGCTCGAACGGGAGAGAGATCAACCTAACAGCTCCAAGTCTCACTCTCGGTGGATCACATCGACCGCTTCGGCGGCGTGGCAGTCGTGTCGTTGGAGGGAGACGTGCTGGTCCATGGCGAGCGCTGCGTGTTGCAGTGCGATTCCAAGGGGAGAGTGCAGAAACACCACAAGCTTGATTGCCACCGGACCGTCGCCATGCCACACTTGTTTAAAGAAAGGGGTCTGCTAATTCTCAGTCGACTGAGAATTAGTGAAGTCTCAGTCGACAGGATTAACCATACGATTCGATTGACCTGTATTTATCGCTGATGTATTCCTGTTGGAAAGAAGTCCACATAACCCCTTGAAGTTTCACAAACTGATCAGTTTATCCCCCAAGGTCTAAAACCAGGTATTTAACCCCCCCAAGCTTTCCCAAACCATGTGAATTACCCCCTAACCCTGATTAGAGTGGTTTTGAAGGCGGTTTTGGCCCTCATCCAAGCACGAGCCAGCATCATACAACTTGGGCGCAATGCGTCGATGCCTAACATTAATTAGCAGTAGCTCACCGAGTCACATTCTTCTAGCTTCGTGAACTTCCCAGTCTCCAGGTCACCATGCAGCCTTCACAAAGCTAGCAACGTCTTCCACTCTCGCCAGACTTGAAAGACATTCCTTCGGTCAGGCGAAGATTGCATCGCCGAAGCTACTTCTCCGGCCTAGCGCATGCCGCCGGGGCTCGCGGGATCGGTCTAGCCGTCTGCTCCGTTGGGCTCATGCTGCGCGGATGCGGCGGCCGCACCGGCGTGCAGCGCAACCAGCCAACCGGCGGATACAATATGCACGTACAGACATACTGGATTGATTCCAGGACAAGCACTCACGTACATGCAAGAAGTACATACCACTATGTCCGAGGCAGGTAGGACTAACATAATCGTGATTAGCTCTAACAGTGGACATAGTTATCTGCCGGCGGAAGCCGCAGGCTGCCCATGGCGCGAGCTTGATGAGTTCTTGTCAACGGAGGAAGAAGCAGACGCGGCCGGCGAGAGCGCTACTGAGGCGACTACGGCGCACGAGGGACGCGATGGCAAACCGAGTTTGCATCAAGCAAAAACACAGCCCTCGTGCCAGGGTGGAGATGGCGTGCCACGTCACCAAAACCGCCTGCAAAACCACTCCAATCAGTGTCAGGGGATGATTCGCATGGTTTAAGAAAGCTCAGGGGGTTAAATACCCGGTTTTAGATCTCGGGGGTAAATTAGCCAGCTCGTGAACGCCAGGGGGTCATGTGGACTTCTTTCATTCCTGTTGCTCAAAACCGGTCATGTGGACTTCTTTCATTCCTGTTGTTCAAAACCTATTTGGGCTTTCTCTATTTGAGCGGCTGGCGGCTGCATGGGCTGTGTGGGCTACGGCTTGTGGTCCTTCTCATTTTTCCTTTTCTGTTTTTTTATTTTCTTAATAGGTATCCCATGTAAATATATTGTATTTTTTTTGTTTTTCTGTTAGGTTTGTGTGTATACAAAGAAGATACGTGTACTTATCTAGCTTTTTTCCTACTTTATTATTTATTTTCTATTTTCTCATTTTGTGTATTTATTTTTATATGTTTTATTTGTCTGTTTTACTTCTATTTCTACTTTTGCCTATTTTTATCATTCATCTTTGGAAGATTTAAGTTTTGTAGAAGTTACATTTTGACACGCATGAACAATTTTTATTCTCACTTGTTGTTGTCTTTTCTACATGTTTTTGTTTTAATTTTATTCATGTAGTACACAAAAATACATTTTCATCATGTTTATATGTTTTATTTGTTTGTTTTTACTTCTATTTCTTCTTCTTTGTTTGTTTGTTTTTGGGCGTGATTCAAAGGGGAACGGGCAGATATGTGTGCTCCCGTCGCACTACCGATGGAGATGGGTGACGCTGCTGATGGAGTATTTTATCTCCGTTATTATCCGTTGTCTTTTTTGTCTTTTTTCTTTTTTGCTTCTGGTTCGAGTAGGTTGAATCAAGTACAGATCATTAGGGGTACCAGAAGGTTAAATTAAGTAGAGATTAGAAGTAATCTACTTTCTTTTTTGTTTCTGGTTCGAGTAGGTCGAATCAAGTACAGATCAGTAGAGGTACTAGAAGGTTGAATTAAGTAGAGATTAGTGGTAATCTACTTTCTTTTTTGTTTCTGGTTCAAGTAGGTTCAATCAAGTACAAATCAGTAGGGTACCAAAAGGTTGAATTAAGTACAGAATCAGTAGGTTGAATCAATTGCATGTCTTCTAGCCCGACCGCAACTAGACTTTTTTGTTTTGTTGGATTGGGCACAGGTAGGAGCGGGCGGGCAAGTTGCAAGCCAGACAACAGCCTCACAACTGCAAGTGTCGTACCTGACCGCAACTTGCATGTCCTCCAACATGGTTGCAACTGGACTTTTTTGTTTTGTTGAAGGGGGCACCGGTAGAGGGGCGGGCAAGTTGCAAGCCAGACAACAACCTCACATGCTGCAAGTGCTGCACCTGACCGCAACTTGCATGTCCCTCAACATGGTTGCAACTCGACTTTTGTTTTGTCGGAGGGGGCGGCGGGAGAGGGGGCGGGCCAGTTGCATGTCCGACACTAGGCATGCAACTGCAAGTGTCACCCCCGACCGCAACCTCATCTCTTCTAACCCCGACTGCAACTGAACTTTTTTGTTCTGCCAAAGGGGGCGTCGGGAGAGGGGGCAGGAAAGTTGCAAGCCCGGCAACAGCCCCGCAATAGCAATGTCACACCCGACCGCAACTGCATGTCTTCTAACCCGACCGCAACTTGAATTTTTTTGTTCTGTTGGAGGGGGCGCCGGGAGAGGGGGCGGGCCAGTTGCAAGCCCGCCAACAACCCCGCAACTTCATGTCCCCCAACATGATTGCAACTCAACTTTTGTTTTTCGGATAGGGCATTGGGAGAGGGGCGGGCCAGTTGCAAGCCCGACAATAGCCCCGCAACTGCAAGTGCCGCACCAGACCGCAACTGCTTGTCCCCCAACATGGTTGCAACTCGACTTTTGTTTTGTTGAAGGGGACGCCGGGAGAGGGGGCGGGCCAGTTGCAAGCCCAACAACTGCCCCGCAACTGCAAGTGTCGAACCCGACCGCACCTGCATGTCCCCCAACATGGTTGCAACTCGACTTTTGTTTTGTCGGAGGGGGCATCGAGAAAGGGGGCGGGCCAGTTGCAAGCCCGACAACAACCCTGCAACTGCAAGTGCCGCACCCGACCGCAACTGGACTTTTTTGTTCTATCGGAGGGGGCGGGGGCGGGGGGGGGGGGGGGAGGCAGTTGCAAGCCCGACAACAGCCCCACAACTGCATGTCCCCATGGTTGCAACTCGACTTTTGTTTTGTCGGAGGGGGCACCGGGAGAGGGGCGGGCTAGTTGCAAGCCCGAAAACAGCAGTGCAACTGCAAGTGCCGCACCCGACCGCAAATGCATGCCCCCAACATGGTTGCAACTCGACTTTTGTTTTGTCGGAGGGGGCACCGGGAGAGGGGGCGGGCTAGTTGCAAGCCCGACAACAGCCCCGTAAATGCAAGTGCCGCACCCGACCGCAACTACATGTCCCCCAACATGGTTGCAACTCGACTTTTGTTTTGTCAGAGTGGGCGCCGGGAGAGAAGGCGGGCTAGTTGCAAGCCCGACAACAGCCCCGCAACTACAAGTGCCGCACCTGACCGCAACTGCATGTCCCCCAACATAGTTGTAACTCGACTTTCGTTTTGTCAGAGTGGGCGCCGGGAGATGAGGCGGGCCACTTGCAAGCCCGACAACAGCCCCACAACTGCAAGTGCCGCACCCGACCGCAATTGCATGTTTTAACCCGATCGCAACTGGACTTTTTTTGTTCTGTGAGAGGGTGCGCCGAAAGAGGAGGCGGGCGAGTCAAATGACACGCGTACTCCTAGTGACACACATACGTACATATGTGACAAGATGACACACGTGTAGACATGCTAATCACGTATAGTACACTCTACAGACCCATATCCATCCATCTGCATGCACATACATCTGTACGTGGGCATATGTACGGGTGGCACCGTACGTCCGTGACCTCCGAAGAAAAAGAAAGAAAAGGGCCCGGCCTAATGACAACAAAAAAAGTGAGCAGCCCAGCCCAAAATAACAAACAAACAAACAAGTAAAATGAAATAAGCCTAAGTGCTAAGCCGATTCAACCCAGCAGAAATAGAGCTAGTTAACAGGCCTAATCTATATGTGATGACGTCAGCGAAGTCTTAGTCGACTGAGCCGTAGACAAACCCTTAAAGAAAACCTTGTTCGACATGGCTGCCTTGATTGTCCACAGCCCAAGGCAGGGTGGCGTGGTCGTGAGAGACCACCTTTTTTCCGCGATATGTGGGATGGATGCTACTACCGTACATGAAAGTGGGTGGTGAAGTAATCCCTCAAAAAATGTAGATGATGAAGTAATTCCCTCAAAAATAAAGTACTCCTACATGATGAAGCAAGTTTCGACGGCCTTGTCCTTGATTGTGTCAACGTAAGCATGAAAGTACATGATTTTGAATCTGAACTTACAAAGCCAGATAGTTTGTATCTCCGCAGGTTTAGTGTGTCCAATTATGTTTTAGGTTTAGATGTGCTTTAGCAAAACTGTTAGGTTTATGTCCTCATATACTTCTTCATATGGATCTGATGAATTTGTGCTAGAGATTTCTGTCGCTTTTGTTGGTGTAGTTCATTGTGACTTTGGAGTTTGGAGTCCTTCTTTAGCGTTTTGGTGAGGATCTTGTAGTCCGACAACATCTATCTCTGGAGGAACATCCCCGGCCCAAGTATGTTCAAGGATTATGGCTTTTCATCCTTTTGGATGGGCGACTCAAGAGGATTTCTGAAATACATGAATGTAGTGAAGTATGTGCAGGTGTACGAGTGGCATTGTCGCTGTTCTGGTTTGGCTGTAGTTCACTTTACTAAAGCCTTGGCCGTATTTTGTGTTGCAAAGATTGATATCATGGAGAACATGTTTCTGAAAAAAATTCTTTGTACTCTTTCTAGCGACAAGTAATATGGATCAAAGGAAGTAGTTCTTTGTTACAAGAGTTGCTATCTGATTTCTCAGATCTATAATCTAAAGCATTGTACTTGTAATTTTTGTTGAGTTTGAACACAGTTATAGGTCATTCTAGAAAAACATCTCCCTCCTTTGAAGAAATGTACATATTCCTTATAAGCCATGACTTGAAGATAGTAAGAGCATCTCCAGCCGCGCCCCCAACAAGGCTCCCCAGGCGATTTTTCGTCCGCCGGCGTCGAAAAATCGGCCAGTCACGCCCCCAAAGGCCCTTTTTCGTCGGCTCGGGCCGAAATTGGCGCCGGCAGACCTAGGCCGAACCCGACGCGTTGGGGGGGGGTGCTTGGGGGCGCCGGCCGAATCGTTTTTGGCGTGAAAATCGGCGGGCCCTCCTTGGCAGCGACTCGGCTCTTCTCACCGCTTCGTCGTCCTCATCGCCTCGGTTCCCGCGGCGGAATCAATGCCAAAGCTGCCGCGCGCTGCCGCGTCGGTCAGCCTCCTCCATTGATGCCTCACGGGCGGCGCAGTGAAGACGGGACGACGCGCGTCCCTCGCCCGCCTATATAAGCCGCCCCCAGCGCGCCGGTGACGCACAGACTCTCCACCGCCGACGCCCTCGTTCCTCCCTCTCTTCTCGCCGTTTCCAGTTCAACCATGGCCGAGCGCTTTCCAGGCGATGGCGCGGGGGTGAACGGCTTCGGCCGCCGCCACCTTCACGAGGACGAAGCTCGGCTCCTCTATGAGGCCGAGTACCCGGTCCCGCCGGACATGCGGGTGCCCGAGGATCAGCGCCGGAGGGGTCCCGGTGCCACCGCCGCCCACCGGGGCGGCGCGGCGTGCGGAGATCGCGTGTATCTGCGCCTCTCTGCCGCAGGTGGCGAGGGAAGGTCCGAGGTACGCCCCCGACAGCCCGCCGTGGGAGCCCTACTTCCGTCGCCGCCACGCCGAGCAGCTCGAGGCCACCAACGGCGTCGTGCCCTCCGGAAGGCTCAACTCCGAAGGCCGCCGCCGATGGTGGGCGTGCCCGGCCGCACGCTGGAGGCCGTCCTCGAGTACATCGAGGGCGGCAACACGCCCAGGCTGGAGTACCCCGCTCCCCCGTCCTTCTCCCGCTGGCGTGGGAGCTCGTGGACGCCGAGACACATGGACCCGGGGGCATCCTCCTACTCGTCCGGCCGCTCGTCCGGCTCTCCCTGCCTCCACCCCTCAAGCCGGAGCTCCAGGACACGCGGTCAGCCAGCGCACCCGCAGCTCCGGCGTCCGCATCGCCGACTCCTCCCCCACCTCTGGCCGCCTCGTCCTCGTCAGGCTGAAGGCGGAGCCCGGCCTCCCCGCGGAGTACGAGGCCATAGTCCGGCGCGGCTTCTTCGACGAGGACGCCCTAATGTGGGCGCGAGATGACTACCTCAGCGACGAGATGGTCCGGTAGCGCCGAGCCCTGGAGGAGATAGCCGCCCGCAAGCGTGGGCGCGAGGACGAGAACGGCGTGGTGATCCTCGACAGCGACGAGGACGAGGACGCCCCCGGACCGTCCAACCCGCCGCGCCAACCTGGGAAGGGGTGCAGCAAGGACGGCGGCGACTACACGCAGTTCTACAGGCTCCTCGGCATGTAGAGCTTCAAGGGCGTCGGGCGGCGGCGGGCGTAGTAGTTTTTTTTCTTCTTTTGTAAAATATTTTAAATATGTTATGAACTCGCCGAAGTTTGGTTGAATTTGCGCCTTGTTTGTGCCGGATTTTATTTTTCAAAAAAAAAGAAACGTGGGCGCAGCGACTGGGGAGCATTACATCCCCAGCACGCGGTTTGCGCCGGTGCGGCCCCAGGGGCCGATTTTTAGCGCCTCCTCTGGGGGGGGGGGGGGGGGGGCAACGGCTGTAGATGCTCTAACATGCTGCTTTTCAAGCCTATAAGCTACCATATGCAATTCATGTTTATCCACTTGCTTCCATTTTTGCAAGGATGTTTCTTCCCCTCTGAAAATTCTATTATTTCAGATAATCCAAATCCATGATGCCAGAATATAATTTCCATGAAGGACGGCAGGTTTAACTTTGTCTTGATATCATGAAAAGAAAAAATAATTCACATACTACCACATCAGCTCTAGATTGACAAAAAACAGCACTACGAGAACTATTCTCACAACATCAGAAGGTTCATGAGTTACTAGGAATGACATTAAAGAAGTGGTAAACTTCATCTTCATCAAACACTCCAACCTCAGTTGAGCAGATCTCACAACAAACAGGGTGATAAACTGGCCCCTTGCTTGCAACTTCTGGTGTAGTAGAATCAACAGCCGTTACTTTCCGATTCTTCCTTTTTCCTTTCCCCTCACGTAGAATCTGATCAGTCTTGACCTTGCAGTTGCACACAAACATTGCACGGTACTGGTTTACATACTTTTCGTGCCTGAACATCAGACAAAACCATCCACAATTTTAGTATTGGTGTTCGTATAAAATACCAATTTAAGCATTGTAAAATCTATTGTCAGCAGTACCAATATAAAGGTGAACAATCAGAAAGACAGATAATTGAGAATATTTAAAGCATTCAGGGTTCTGAAGTGAAAGCTTCGATTGAATCCTCAAGGAGCCGTGCAGTACAGTGACAACTTTATCTGGTGTACATGTTTTTTTTTTCTGCGGGGATATAGTGTAAGTGTACAAGGCATGGGAAACAGACAATTACATGATGGGTGGCAAGAGGACTTGCTCTAAGAACGTAACCATGCTGGACTCGGTACAACACAGCACATATCTGAGCCGGGAGGCCAAAATGTATATATCACGGTTAGTTGTGTTATCTTGTGCAAAGCAAGCTATTTACGAGCATTGTGCAAAGCAAAACAACATCGTAATGTTTATAGAGATAATCATATCACAGACTTCACAACATACAACAATTAATCAGATATTTTCATGTTTCAGACTTCACAACACACACCAAACAAATTGTACTAAATTAGGCCTCCAGAATATTGCACTTGTGGGATTCTCATTCATTTTCAAACAAACCAGATTAAGAGTTCAGTAAAAACAAATTGTACATTTTCATATTCATAGCTGAGGAAATGAACAGGCACAATTAAGAATGATGCAGTTAACATTTCATCACAGAATAAGCTTACGGTGTGTGGGAGTTGGAGCTAAGGCTCACAGTGTTGTCGCACCAATTGTAGACTTTTGGGTTTCTTTACCCCCCCCCCCCCCCCCCCCCTTCTATAGTATGATATGCACACTCGTGCATATTCGAGAAAAAAAAAACAGAATAAGCTTACAAAGATAGATTCCCCATGCTAGTTTAAAACAGTGGTTACCTCTCACATAAGCAAAACCAAATTAAGAAATGAAATGTGTAGGAACAATGAGCTGTACACATTTATCCCAGACAAATAAACCATGCCAAGATTTCATTATTTCTTACAGCTACTTGATCAGTATGACGCAGAGATGCGGGAGGCTCTGAAAAATACTTACTCACATATATTCCTAAAGGTATTAACACACGCCAATTTTGCTAAACATGATTATAGAATCAGTATCACTTAAACTTCTCCATGAATTTATCAAATCAAGGCCATTATCCTATAAATGTTGACAGAGGCAGTCACAGCACAATCACAAGGGATAGTACTTCTAACAGATATTGAGATATAACTTGCTCCGTCTTCACCTTTAAAAAAAGGGTCCCGATAACGCCCACACGTGTGGGCGTTAAGGGGTCTGGACACACGTTTCGTGTGGTATCTAAGAGAACCAGTCCACACGTCTACGTGTGGGCAAAACAAGTAATGCCCACACGCCCGGTCTTCTGCCTCGCGGTCCCTCCTACACACCTACGTGTGGGCAAAATAGATAACGCCCACACGCCCGTACGTCCGGCCTCCTACCTCAAGGTCCCGCACGCCCCGCGTGACAGTCACCACGCGTCCCCACAGTTGCCATGGTCCGGACCCTCTTCCATGTTCGTTTAACTGCAGCTGCCATGTTGTTGAACTACAGTTGCCATGTCTGACAACTACAGTTGCCATGTTGTTGAACTACAGTTGCCATGTCTGACAACTACAGTTGTCATGGTTGCTCAACTGCGGTTGCCATCTCAGGTCAAGTGCCAGATGCCATTTTTGGACAACTGCAGCTGTTGCCATGTATGGTCTGGTCTACTATAGTTGCCATGATTTGAAAACTTTAGGAGTTGTCACCTACTAACACTAGGCAGTTGCCATGTAGCACTACAAAAAAGACATGGCAAAATAACATGTTCGGGTAAAGAGAGAGTTGTCATCTGCTTACAAGCACACTAGGGCAGTTGGCATGTAACCTGCAAAACACATGGCAACTGACAGCTTTGGGTGTGGGAGAGGAGACGGGCGTGTGGGCGAACTGATAAACGCCCACACACCAGCCCCTCTGCGTGCGTGAAAACTGGCGTGTGGGCGAACTGCTAAACGCCCACACACCAGCCCCTCCGCGTGGTGAAAACGGACGTGTGGGCGACCGGATGAATGCCCACACACCAGTCCAGTCCTACGTGGCATAAAAAATCTGGCAAAGCATGCCAAGATTCATGCAAACATAAACGGACGTTGATCCATGCGTGTGGGCGAGATGCAAGATTGTCACGCGGGTGGGCGTTAGTATTTTCGTAAAAAATGCAACCTTTACCATTAGGAAAAAGTATCGCTGCAAAGCCTTATAGTTTCTTTGAACCATGATAAAAGTCAAAACCATGTAAAGGCATCTTATAGTCCAAGACCCCCCTGTAGTCTCTGAGACGAGACCCAATGTGAAGCATCAAGTGGATTACCTCTGGGAATCGAGGCACAAGGTAGTGAAACACGCGGGGCAGCTGAGCACGGCGTCAGAAGTCCGTCCTTTCCTCTGCTTGTGCGCCCAGCGGTCATCAACATCGTCTATGGTGGGGTCGTAGAACTCGGGCTCCACGGAGTAGTCTATCTCATCGTCGCTGGACACTGCACCAAATTAAACAATTTTTTTGGCAAATCAGTACAATTAATTGAGAGCACTTGTTAGAACATCATGAGCATGCGCTGCATCTCGCCAGATTGCAGGAGCCTGGTTCTTTTGAGCGATGTGGGGTTGCCGGATTGGGGATTTACAGCGGAAAAACGGGGGGATTGGGCAAGTTACCTAGGTCGCGGGGATCTGCTGGATCTCCGGCCTCCGCCTCCATCGGCTGCTTCTCCCCCTGCTTGGAGGCCTCGGGCTCCATGAATCCTCCTACTCCTCGGCGCAGTCTCCCTTTACTTCTTTCCAGCCCTCTCGCTCTTTCCTCTTCTCCTTTTCTTCTCTATCTAAGAGGATGCGGCCTGCGGAGACCGAGCAGCAGCGTAGGCGGCAAATCCTAGTATATGCCGCCTTAGACACGCCGCCCAAACACTGGTGGGCCGGGCCGGTAACGTGTTCCTTTCGTTTGCTGTCTTTTTTCCTGTTTTGCTTTTGTTTTTTTTTCAAATTTATTGTTCTTTTTTAGAAAATAAATAAATAATTTTAGAATTACATTGACATATATTCTAACATGCGTGAACAACTCGATTCAATTTTTCTTAAAAAATACGTGCATTTTTCCCACATGCAGAAACTTTTTCTTCAAAATATATGAATATTCATAGTCAAAGTACATGCAATGTTTTCATATAAATATTTTTGTATTATCAAAGAGACCTGCAAAATCAGAAAGAAAATATTGGTTGTGTGATATTCCCTGGTGATTTGGCTTTACCCTTACTCCTAGTTTTTCTTAAAATTAGTTTTGATGACATTTTAAAATGAAAATAGTTTTTTGGATTTTTTGGAATAATGTAATAGTTAATGTGTCATGCTAGTGGCTAGGCCATTATGGGGTTCCATAGTTACTGCTTAAGGCGACATTATAATTAGATTCTTAAAAACTGGCTGAGTTCAATTTTTCACAAAGTAATTTTTCAGTTAATTTAAAAAGCATTTCATTTAATTTCAGTAATGATAAAGTAATTTCAATACATTTCGCAATAGATTCAAATGCAGCTTCAACTCGAAAATGTTCAGATGCATTTGAAACTATTACGGAATGTATTACAATAGTGTCGTGTCATGGTCCAAACGCATCGCAAAAGCATTTGAAATTTTTGAAATGAATTTCAAAACTATTGTAAAGTATATTAAAATATTACTGAATCATGACAAATGCATTTGAAACTTCTATAAAATATATATTGAATTATTATTGAAATTAACTGAAATACATTTCAAAATTAACTGAATTTCATACTTTGTGCAAACTTTGAATCCAACATTTCAAATATTTTTTGAATCTCTTTTTCCAAAATATTGAAGTTTCAAAATTTAGAGCATTAATTATTACTTATAATTGTGCCCACCTATGAATTTTGTAGGTATCTGATTTTTGACAAATCCTAAAAGATGCATCAATGGATTCAAAATATAGGAATACATTGCACGAGTCTTAGAATCAAATGCGAACAGTTGATACCTTTATGCTACATACCTCGAATTTGAGTCGAATTAAGTTTTTAATATAAATCCAATGCTTTATGCAAAATGAAAATACAAGTCAAACTAGACTTATTCATAGGATAATATGAGATATTATTTTGTTAGATTTCGCTGCAAATCGAACGTCGGATTTTTAGGTAAATGGCAAATCGAACATTCGTGACACCAAATTATGTTGCCGCGAGGATATCAATTTTCTCCAGCAAGCCTGACAAATCCTGAGGACAACATAATTTGCCGTCCAAGGCGTTCGATTTGTCACGCCAGATTTTTAACACTTCCCTATCCCTAATGACAAGTTGTAAACAGAAACGTCCTGTCCGCGTGGAGCGTGCGGATCGGAAGATACAAACAAACCTCGTCGTCCGCCGATCCGATCAACTCCCCAGGGCAAGGGGCCGGTTTGCCTTGCCATGGCGCCGGACAGGCTGAGCAAGTTGCCGGACTGCCTGCTCCAGGGCATCCTCTCCTCCCTGGGAGCCAGGCAGGTCTTGCAGACGACGGCTCTGTCGCGGCGGTGGCGCCACGTCTGGCGTGGTGCTCTGTGCCTGTCCCTCGACATCGACCAGCGGGAGTTCGAAGCAGCGTCGACCGACCACGACGGCAGGAGCAGCAGATCGGTGGAGCTCGAGGAGTGGGCAAGGTTCGACGACTTCGCGGACAGCCTCCTCCTGCTGGAGTTGGACCGCCGCGACGGCGGCGACGGCCTGCCCCTGGACCTGGACTCGCTCCGCCTGCACGTCGTCGACCATCTGCAGGCCAGCCGCAGGAGGCTGCCGCTCCACATCAAGTGGCTGGAGTGGGTTCACGGCTGCCTCGACCGCTACCGTCCCGCCGCGCTCGAGATCCAGAGCAGTTACGACATAACCGTCGACCTGCGTCTCATGGGCTTCCGCTCCGATCTAAGCCGCCTCAAGACGGCGCGCCTCACCGGGATCCTACACAGCGGCGGCCTCGGCGACTCCGTGTGCCCTCAGCTGGAGCACGTCGAGTTCACCAGCTGCGCCATTGGTTTTGGGGAGGTGGTGACCAGTCCCACGCTGAAGAAGCTGGTCATGGACCGTTGCTGGAGGAGAGGGGATATGAAGCAACGTGCTCCCCCGCTCGTCGACGCTCCTGCCCTTACTTCTCTACGTCTGGTCCTCGAGTTCCAGGGCATATGGGTGTTCCGGACGCCGTCGCTCGTCGAGGCATCGGTCCGTTCCACGAGACGGTGGGTCGGCAGGGCCGACGAATACCAGCTTCTCTGCAATCTCTATAACGTGACAAGATTAGAGCTCTCCGGCTTCCTGGCGCTAGAGAAGGTGCGTTCTATGGCCGACGAGAGCTTCTCTTTTTCCTTGGCTTATCTTTCATGCAGTACAGACACACGGGGAGGAAGAAAGCAATTTTTTATGACACTGAGTTCCTCTCTGTTTCAGATTAGGATGAAGCGAGGACATCAAGATTTGCCAAAATTTCATAACCTGACTACATTGCTCTTGGACGAGTGCGACTTGACCGGTGAAGTATACAACATGCTAGAGTTGTTTCTGAACAATGCTCCCAACCTCGAGAAACTTACTCTGCAGAATTGCAAGGTACTTAGATATCTCCCCTTACTTCCAACTTGAAATAACAGTTAAGCTTGCACGGATCATTAATACTTTCAACTTAAATTAAAGCTTCCGCAAGATTGGACCGAGTCGAAGAAGATGTGTCTGAACCTCAAGTTTAGGGAGATCAACTGTCACAAGGAGGGCGATCTTCAACAGGTGGATCATTGAGCTTTTGCTGGGATTGAAGAACGTCCAGAAGACCGGCATTTGCTAAGCAACAATGAAGGGACGTGGGCGTTGATCAAATAAATGTTCTATTTAATTCAAACACAAGCATGCTTGTATTCAAATAGGTTACAGGAAACCAAGAAAAACTCCTGCAGATAACATTGCTATCATCTGCTTTCTCTCTGCCCCGAGGATTTGTAAGAGCATGACTATGACTAATAATACTCAAAATGATATTTGCGATGTCATCTAAAGACATCATATATATTCACTCATATAATAAAGTTGGCTATTACTCTCACAGGATCACTAGTAGAAAAAGGGCCATTTGTCCCGGTTCGTAAGGCCCATTTGTCCCGGTTGGGGAACCGGGACTAAAGGTTCGGTACTAAAGCTTTATACCTTTAGTCCCGGTTCTTACACCAATCGGGACAAATGGGCCTCCACGTGGCCTCTGCGGTGAGCCCAGGCAGGAGGAGGGCCTTTGGTCCCGGTCGGTAGCACCAACTGGGCCAAAAGGCATCCACGCGTCAGCAGCTGGCAGGAGCTGAGGTTTTTTTTTGAAAGAGGGTGGGTTTAGGGGGTTTTGGGGGGTTAATTTAGGTGTTTCATATATTGTGTTAGCTAGCTAATTAATAGAGAGAAGTGTCCTCTCGTATCTCCGTGCTTGGTCGATGCTACGTACTATACGTATAGAGATGACTCGACACGCTAGCTAGTAAGCAAATGAAGGAAACCATTAAGTACAGAATATCGTCATGAACATATGCATACAGAGAGAAGTGATATCGACCTCTCCTTCTCCGAGAGATTGGTCGAACAACAAATTTTCCTATATCTATCCGACGCTACTAGCTACATATATACAATATAAGATCTCTTACAATATAATCCCCTAATTATATATGAACTCAGGGTCCACATGGTATTCTCCGTCTTTATTGATCACGTGGTCAAGAAAGAATGCCGCCAATTCCTCTTGAATTGCTCGCATGCGATCTGGTGCTAGGAGTTCATCCCGCATCTGAAACATCTATTAATTTGAAGAAGGGGGTCAATACATATATATGAATTAATGAAACTCAACACAAATGATGGTAATAAAATAAAATTGTGAATATTATTGCTTACGCACTTCATATTGTTTTTTAGAGTAGCCCCGCTCACAGGTCGTGTGGCGGATGGACTCGCAAACGTAGTATCCACAGTAATTATTCCCAGCTTCCCTCCACAACCACTTTACAAGAAATAGAGGTCAATCAAACTGATAAGCAAGCATGCTAAATGGTATTGATGAAACTAGCGCTTGAATCACTAGGAGATGTGCGGAACTAGCTAGTAGTACTTACTTTCGGGTGTCTAAATCGCAGCTTCACCGGCAATCCCGGAGCTTTTGCGGTGAATTTTTTCCAAACTCTGCCAGACAAAGAAAACAATTACTTGATATCAGGAAGTGAACAAAGTTGCCGATATGGTGCGATAATGATCGATTTAACTTACTTCTCGAGCATTTCAGTCATGTCCGCATACTCCTGGGGATCTTTTCATCTCGAGTCTAAGACGGTTACTAGTCCCTGCTCAAGCTTAATCTCTAGGAGAATATAGTGGAACCTGCGCACGCATGCATAACTCATCAATTACATTACTATAACCTCGACTAATAAGGAAAACCGAATATGCACAAGACAGTAACACTCACTTGAAGTTGTAAGGAAAGAGTATTATATCTTTGTTTTGATTTATTACCAACGATCGTAGCAAGTTGGCCTCGGTATCTTTGGCTTGAAATTCAACCGTAAATTGATCTATGAGATTTGTGTTAATGAACTCAATATTACCGATTTGTCTTTTCTTCAATTCGGCGATTTTCAATCTGCATAATATAGTGAGGGTAATTATATATACATGCAATGAAAGAGCTGAGCTATATATAGAGACTTAATGACAGAAGTAGCAAGTGACCGTTAATTTATCGAGGGCCTTTTGATTGAAAACTGGAAGAACTCCTCAAATGGAACGGACAACAGATCAATTCCAACGAGGTCATGCTCCTCTTTAACTCTCAGCGTCAAAGTATTCACCCCCCAGACTCTCTACAGGTTTTCATGTACCAATCATGGAATCTTCACATCATCGTTGTTAGAGATCTTTCATCTTTGACGAGAGGCTTCCTGTAATGGTATTTGTGTTCGTCCACCTCCAAGAAATCATAATGTACATCGTCGGGCAGGTAATCTCCAAGATTGGTATTGGGCAAAATCTTCGGATGATTAGCGACGATATCGCTAGACACCTTGAGCGGGGGGCACGATTGGTTCGCTTGTTCGCCGAGCTGGGCAATTTTTTTCCTAGCTCGTCGTTCTGCTAACCTTTGATCACTGATAGTACTTCCCGACCGCTCCGCTTCGATATATGACCTTTGAATAATGCAATCATAGTTGGATTGCGGCGGAGAAGGTGGTGCTCACTTCAAGGCATCGATAGTACGCTTCGCTTTCACCGGATCTATCTTCTCCTCCGGAGGTGGATGTTTCTTTGCTTTCACCGCTTGAAAGTAGTCCCTCACTTCGGCTTCCACGATCTTCTTGTTTTCCTCCACGGTCATCTCTTATGGTAACTTCTCTAGAGGCTTGAGAGATGGACCAAATCTGTATTGCCTCCTGCCTCTGGCTGTACTGCTAGACGCCGGAGCAGACGGAGCGGCTGCGGCTGTCTTCTTTCCTTGCTTACGAGGCGGAGGAGAAGGACTACGACGCGCCGGAGCAGCCAGAGCGGGGGCGGGTCTCTTCCACCCTTGCTGACGAGGCGGAGAAGGAGGAGGCTGGCTGCTCGGGCGCGTCGGCGCAGGCGGAGTGCCGCCACGCACCGGAGAAGGAGGTTGAGTGCCCTGATCACTTGCTGAAGGAGGAGGCGGAGTGCCCTGACTGTTGGAAATATGCCCTAGAGGCAATAATAAAATGGTTATTATTATATTTCCTTATTCATGATAATTGTCTATTGTTCATGCTATAATTGTGTTATCCGGAAATCGTAATACATGTGTGAATACATAGACCACAACATGTCCCTAGTGAGCCTCTAGTTGACTAGCTCGTTGATCAACAGATAGTCATGGTTTCCTGACTATGGACATTGAATGTCATTGATAACGGGATCACATCATTAGGAGAATGATGTGATGGACAAGACCCAATCCTAAGCATAGCACAAAGATCGTGTAGTTCGTTTGCTAGAGCTTTTCCAATGTCAAGTATCATTTCCTTAGACCATGAGATCATGCAACTCCCGGATACTGTAGGAGTGCTTTCGGTGTACCAAACGTCACAATGTAACTGGGTGACTATAAAGGTGCACTACGGGTATCTCCGAAAGTGTCTGTTGGGTTGGCACGGATCGAGACTGGGATTTGTCACTCCGTATGATGGAGAGGTATCTCTGGGCCCACTCGGTAATGCATCATCATAATGAGCTCAATGTGACCAAGTGTCTGGTCACGGGATCATGCATTACGGTACGAGTAAAGTGACTTGCCGGTAACGAGATTGAATGAGGTATTGGGATACCGACGATCGAATCTCGGGCAAGTAACGTACCGATTGACAAAGGGAATTGTATACGGGATTGATTGAATCCTCGACATCGTGGTTCATCCGATGAGATCATCGTGGAACATGTGGGAGCCAACATGGGTATCCAGATCCCGCTGTTGGTTATTGACCGGAGAGTCGTCTCGGTCATGTCTGCATGTCTCCCGAACCCGTAGGGTCTACACACTTAAGGTTCGGTGACGCTAGGGTTGTAGAGATATTAGTATGCGGAAACCCAAAAGTTGTTCGGAGTCCCGGATGAGATCCCGGACGTCGCGAGGAGTTCCGGAATGGTCCGGAGGTGAAGAATTATATATAGGAAGTCCAGTTTCGGCCATCGGGAAAGTTTCGGGGGTTATCGGTATTGTACCGGGACCACCGGAAGGGTCCCGGGGTCCACCGGGTGGGGCCACCTGTCCCGGAGGGCCCCATGGGCTGAAGCGGGGAGGGGAACCAGCCACTGGTGGGCTGGTGCGCCCCCCTTGGGCCTCCCCTGCGCCTAGGGTTGGAAACCCTGGGGGTGGGGGGGCCCACTTGGCTTGGGAGGCAAGCCACCCCCTTGGCCGCCGCCCCCTCAGATGGGATCTCCAGGGGGCCGGCGCCCCCCCAGGACCCCTATATATAGTGGGGGGAGGGAGGGCAGCAGTAACCTAGCCCCTGGCGCCTCCCTCCCGCTTGCGCTTGGCGAAGCCCTGCCGGGATCCCCGCTACTTCCACCACCACGTCGTCGTGCTGCTGGATCTCCATTAACCTCTCCTCCCCCCTTGCTGGATCAAGAAGGAGGAGACATCGCTGCTCCGTACGTGTGTTGAACGCCGTCCGTTCGGCGCCCGGTCATCGGTGATTTGGATCACGACGAGTACGACTCCATCAACCCCGTTCACTTGAACGCTTCCGCTCGCGATCTACAAGGGTATGTAGATGCACTCCTTCCTTCTCGTTGCTAGTAAACTCCATAGATGGATCTTGGTCATGCGTAGAAAATTTTAAAGTTCTGCTACGATCCCCTACAGTGGTATCAGAGCCAGGCCTATGCGTAGTTTCTATGCACGAGTAGAACACAAAGCAGTTGTGGGCGTAGATGTTGTCAATTTGTCTTGCCACTACTAGTCTTATCTTGTTTCGGCGGTATTGTGGGATGAAGCGGCCCGGACCGACCTTACACGTATGCTTACGTGAGACAGGTTCCACCGACTGACATGCACTAGTTGCATAAGGTGGCTAGCGGGTGTCTGTCTCTCCCACTTTAGTCGGAACGGATTCGATGAAAAGGGTCCTTATGAAGGGTAAATAGAAATTGGCATATCACGTTGTGGTTTTACGTAGGTAAGAAACGTTCTTGCTAGAAACCTATAGAAGCCACGTAAAAACTTGCAACAACAATTAGAGGACGTCTAACTTGTTTTTGCAGCATGTGCCTTGTGATGTGATATGGCCAGAAGATGTGATGAATGATATATGTGATGTATGAGATTGATCATATTCTTGTAATAGGAATCACGACTTGCATGTCGATGAGTATGACAACCGGCAGGAGCCATAGGAGTTGTCTTTATTTTTTGTATGACCTGCGTGTCATTGAATAACGCCATGTAAATTACTTTACTTTATTGCTAAACGCGTTAGCCATAGAAGTAGAAGTAATCGTTGGCGTGACAACTTCATGAAGAAATGATGATGGAGATCATGATGATGGAGATCATGGTGTCATGCCGGTGACGAAGATGATCATGGCGCCCCGAAGATGGAGATCAAAGGAGGAAAATGATATTGGCCATATCATGTCACTATTTGATTGCATGTGATGTTTATCATGTTTTACATCTTATTTGCTTAGTACGACGGTAGTAAGTAAGATGATCCCTTATAATAATTTCAAGAAAGTGTTCCCCCTAACTGTGCACCGTTGCGAAGGTTCGTTGTTTCGAAGCACCACGTGATGATCGGGTGTGATAGATTCTAACATTCATATACAACGGGTGTTGACGAGCCTAGCATGTACAGACATGGCCTTGGAACACACGCAATACACTTAGGTTGACTTGACGAGCCTAGCATGTACAGACATGGCCTCGGAACACGGAAGACCGAAAGGTCGAGCATGAGTCGTATAGAAGATACGATCAACATGAAGATATTCACCGATCTTGACTAGTCCGTCTCATGTGATGATCGGACACGGCCTAGTTGACTCGGATCATGTTTCACTTAGATGACTAGAGGGATGTCTATCTGATTGGGAGTTCATTGAATAATTTGATTAGATGAACTTAATTATCATGAATTTAGTCTAAAATCTTTACAATATGTCTTGTAGATCAAATGGCCCACGTTGCCCTCAACTTCAACGCGTTCCTAGAGAAAACCAAGCTGAAAGATGATGGCAGCAACTATACGGACTGGGTCCGGAACCTGAGGATCATCCTCATAGCTGCCAAGAAAGATTATGTCCTAGAAGCACCGCTAGGTGAAGCACCCATCCCAGAGAACCAAGACGTTATGAACGCTTGGCAATCACGTGCTGATGATTACTCCCTCGTTCAGTGCGGCATGCTTTACAGCTTAGAACCGGGGCTCCAAAAGCGTTTTGAGAAACATGGAGCAGATGAGATGTTCGAAGAGCTGAAAATGGTTTTCCAAGCTCATGCCCGGGTCGAGAGATATGAAGTCTCCGACAAGTTCTTCAGTTGTAAAATGGAGGAAAATAGTTCTGTCAGTGAGCACATACTCAAAATGTCTGGGTTACACAACCGCTTGTCTCAGCTGGGAGTTAATCTCCCGGATGACGCGATCATTGACAGAATCCTTCAGTCGCTTCCACCAAGCTACAAGAGCTTTGTGATGAACTTCAATATGCAGGGGATGGAAAAGACCATTCTTGAGGTATATTCAATGCTGAAATCAGCGGAGGTGGAGATCAAAAAGGAACATCAAGTGTTGATGGTGAATAAAACCACTAAGTTCAAGAAAGGCAAGGGTAAGAAGAAATTCAAGAAGGACGGCAAGGGAGTTGCCGCGCCCGGTAAGCCAGTTGCCGGGAAGAAGTCAAAGAATGGACCCAAGCCTGAGACTGAGTGCTTTTATTGCAAGGGAAGTGGTCACTGGAAGCGGAACTGCTCCAAATACTTAGCGGACAAGAAGGCCGGCAACACCAAAGGTATATGTGATATACATGTAATTGATGTGTACCTTACCAGTACTCGTAGTAGCTCCTGGGTATTTGATACCGGTGCGGTTGCTCATATTTGTAACTCAAAACAGGAGCTGCGGAATAAGCAGAGACTGGCGAAGGACGAGGTGACGATGCGCGTCGGGAATGGTTCCAAGGTCGATGTGATCGCCGTTGGCACGCTGCCTCTACATTTACCTATGGGATTAGTTTTAAACCTCAACAATTGTTATTTAGTGCCAGCTTTGAGCATGAACATTGTATCAGGATCTCGTTTAATTCGAGATGGCTACTCATTTAAATCCGAGAATAATGGTTGTTCTATTTATATGAGAGATATGTTTTATGGTCATGCCCCGCTGGTCAATGGTTTATTCTTAATGAATCTCGAACGTGATGTTACACATATTCATAGTGTGAATACCAAAAGATGTAAAGTTGATAACGATAGTCCCACATACTTGTGGCACTGCCGCCTTGGTCACATTGGTGTCAAACGCATGAAGAAGCTCCATGCAGATGGACTTTTGGAGTCTCTTGATTACGAATTATTTGACACGTGCGAACCATGCCTCATGGGTAAGATGACCAAGACTCCGTTCTCCGGAACAATGGAGCGAGCAACCAACTTATTGGAAATCATACATACTGATGTGTGCGGTCCAATGAGTGTTGAGGCTCGCGGAGGATATCGTTATGTTCTCACTCTCACTGATGACTTGAGTAGATATGGGTATGTCTACCTAATGAAACACAAGTCTGAGACCTTTGAAAAGTTCAAGGAATTTCAGAGTGAGGTTGAGAATCAACGTGACAGAAAAATAAAGTTCCTACGATCAGATCATGGAGGGGAATATTTAAGTCACGAATTTGGCACACACTTAAGGAAATGTGGAATAGTTTCACAACTCACGCCGCCTGGAACACCTCAGTGAAATGGTGTGTCTGAACGTCGTAATCGCACTCTATTGGATATGGTGCGATCTATGATGTCTCTTACCGATCTACCGCTCTCATTTTGGGGCTATGCTTTAGAGACTGCCGCATTCACTTTAAATAGGGCTCCGTCGAAATCCATTGAGACGACACCGTATGAATTATGGTTTGGGAAGAAACCTAAGCTGTCATTTCTAAAAGTTTGGGGATGCGATGCTTATGTCAAGAAACTTCAACCTGAAAAGCTCGAACCCAAGTCGGAAAAATGCGTCTTCATAGGATACCCTAAGGAAACCATTGGGTATACCTTCTACCTCAGATCCTAAGGCAAGATCTTTGTTGCCAAGAATGGGTCCTTTCTGGAGAAAGAGTTTCTCTCGAAAGAAGTGAGTGGGAGGAAAGTGGAACTTGATGAGGTGATAGTCACCCCTTCCGAACCGGAAAGTAGCGCAGCGGGGGAAGATGTTCCTGTGGTGCCTGCACCGACTGGGGAGGAAGTTAATGATGATGATCATGAAGCTTCAGATCAAGTTACTGCTGAACTTCGTAGGTCCACAAGGACACGTTCTGCACCATAGTGGTACGGCAACCCTGTCATGGAAATCATGTTGTTAGACAACGGTGAACCTTCGAACTATGAAGAAGCGATGGCGGGCCCGGATTCCGACAAATGGCTAGAAGCCAAGAAATCCGAGATAGGATCCATGTATGAAAATGAAGTATGGACTTTGACTGACTTGCCCGATGATCGGCGAGCCATAGAAAATAAATGGATCTTTAAGAAGAAGACAGACGCGGATGGTAATGTGACCATCTATAAGGCTCGACTTGTCACTAAGGGTTATCGACAAGTTCAAGGGGTTGACTACGATGAGACTTTCTCACCCGTAGCGAAGCTGAAGTCCGTCCGAATCATGTTAGCAATTGCAGCATTATGTGATTATGAGATATGGCAAATGGACGTCAAAACGGCATTCCTTAACGGCTTTCTTAAGGAAGAATTGTATATGATGCAGCCGGAAGGTTTTGTCGATCCTAAGAATGCTAACAAGGTATGCAAGCTCCAGCGCTCCATCTATGGGCTGGTGCAAGCATCTCGGAGTTGGAACATTCGATTTGATGAGATGATCAAAGCGTTTGGGTTTACACAGACTTATGGAGAAGCCTGTGTTTACAAGAAAGTGAGTGGGAGCTCTGTAGCATTTCTATTATTATATGTGGATGACATACTATTGATGGGAAATGATATAGAATTCTTGGAAAGTATAATGGCCTACTTGAATAAGTGTTTTTCAATGAAGGACCTTGGAGAAGCTGCTTATATATTAGGCATCAAGATCTATAGAGATAGATCAAGACGCCTCATTGGTCTTTCACAGAGTACGTACCTTGACAAGATATTGAAGAAGTTCAATTTGGATCAGTCCAAGAAGGGGTTCTTGCCTGTATTGCAAGGTGTGCAATTGAGCACGGCTCAATGCCCGACCACGGCAGAAGATAGAGAAAAGATGAGTGTCATCCCCTATGCCTCAGCCATAGGGTCTATTATGTATGCTATGCTGTGTACCAGACCTGATGTAAACCTTGCCGTAAGTTTGGTAGGAAGGTACCAAAGTAATCCCGGCATGGAACACTGGACAACGGTCAAGAATATCCTGAAGTACCTGAAGAGGACTAAGGATATGTTTCTCGTTTATGGAGGTGATGAAGAGCTCGTCGTAAAGGGTTACGTCGACGCTAGCTTCGACACAGATCTGGATGACTCGAAGTCACAAACCGGATACGTGTATATTTTGAATGGAGGGGCAGTAAGCTGGTGCAGTTGCAAGCAAAGCGTCGTGGCGGGATCTACATGTGAAGCGGAGTACATGGCGGCCTCAGAGGCAGCGCAAGAAGCAATCTGGATGTAGGAGTTCATTACCGACCTAGGGGTGATTCCCAATGCGTCGGGCCCGATGACTCTCTTCTGTGACAACACTGGAGCTATTGCCCTTGCCAAGGAGCCCAGGTTTCACAGGAAGACCAGGCATATCAAGCGTCGCTTCAACTCCATTCGTGAAAGTGTTCAAAATGGAGACATAGACATTTGTAAAGTACATACGGACCTGAATGTAGCAGATCCGTTGACTAAACCTCTCCCTAGAGCAAAACAGGATCAACACCAGAACTCTATGGGTGTTTGATTCATCACAATGTAACTAGATTATTGACTCTAGTGCAAGTGGGAGACTGTTGGAAATATGCCCTAGAGGCAATAATAAAATGGTTATTATTATATTTCCTTGTTCATGATAATTGTCTATTGTTCATGCTATAATTGTGTTATCCGGAAATCGTAATACATGTGTGAATACATAGACCACAACATGTCCCTAGTGAGCCTCTAGTTGACTAGCTCGTTGATCAACAGATAGTCATGGTTTCCTGACTATGGACATTGGATGTCATTGATAACGGGATCACATCATTAGGAGAATGATGTGATGGACAAGACCCAATCCTAAGCATAGCACAAAGATCGTGTAGTTCGTTTGCTAGAGCTTTTCCAATGTCAAGTATCATTTCCTTAGACCATGAGATCGTGCAACTCCCGGATACTGTAGGAGTGCTTTCGGTGTACCAAACGTCACAACGTAACTGGGTGACTATAAAGGTGCACTACGGGTATCTCCGAAAGTGTCTGTTGGGTTGGCACGGATCGAGACTGGGATTTGTCACTCCGTATGATGGAGAGGTATCTCTGGGCCCAATCGGTAATGCATCATCATAATGAGCTCAGTGTGACCAAGTGTCTGGTCACGGGATCATGCATTACGGTACGAGTAAAGTGACTTGCCGGTAACAAGATTGAACGAGGTATTGGGATACCGACGATCGAATCTCGGGCAAGTAACGTACCGATTGACAAAGGGAATTGTATACGGGATTGATTGAATCCTCGACATCGTGGTTCATCCGATGAGATCATCGTGGAACATGTGGGAGCCAACATGGGTATCCAGATCCCGCTGTTGGTTATTGACCGGAGAGTCGTCTCGGTCATGTCTGCATGTCTCCCGAACCCGTAGGGTCTACACACTTAAGGTTCCGTGACGCTAGGGTTGTAGAGATATTAGTATGCGGAAACCCGAAAGTTGTTCGGAGTCCAGGATGAGATCCCGGACGTCACGAGGAGTTCCGGAATGGTCCGGAGGTGAAGAATTATATATAGGAAGTCCAGTTTCGGCCACCGGGAAAGTTTCGGGGGTTATCGGTATTGTACCGGGACCACCGGAAGGGTCCCGGGGTCCACCGGGTAGGGCCACCTGTCCCGGAGGGCCCCATGGGCTGAAGTGGGGAGGGGAACCAGCCACTGGTGGGCTGGTGCGCCCCCCTTGGGCCTCCCCTGCGCCTAGGGTTGGAAACCCTGGGGGTGGGGGCGCCCCACTTGGCTTGGGGGGCAAGCCACCCCCTTGGCCGCCCCCCCCCTCAGATGGGATCTGCAGGGGGCCGGCGCCCCCCCAGGACCCCTATATATAGTGGGGGGGAGGGAGGGCAGCAGTAACCTAGCCCCTGGCGCCTCCCTCTCCCTCCCGTGACACCTCTCCCTCCCGCTTGCGCTTGGCGAAGCCCTGCCGGGATCCCCGCTACTTCCACCACCACGCCGTCGTGCTGCTGGATCTCCATCAACCTCTCCTTCCCCCTTGCTGGATCAAGAAGGAGGAGACTTCGCTGCTCCATACGTGTGTTGAATGCGGAGGTGCCGTCCGTTCGGCGCTCGGTCATCGGTGATTTGGATCACGAAGAGTACGACTCCATCAACCCCGTTCACTTGAACGCTTCCGCTCGCGATCTACAAGGGTATGTAGATGCACTCCTTCCTTCTCGTTGCTAGTAAACTCCATAGATGGATCTTGGTGATGCGTAGAAAATTTTAAAGTTCTGCTACGATCCCCTACACTGACTTGCCGGAGGAGGAGGAGGAGGAGGAGGCGGAGGCGTCCAGTTCGGAAGGTTGATGAGCTCCTTCCGCCATAGGCATGGAGTCTTCAGAGCAGAACGCAGCCGAGTCTCCCCTTCACCGGTAGGGTGGTCAAGATCGAGGTCCTTAAATCCCTCCGTTATTTCGTCCACCGTCACCCTAGCATATCCTTCTAGAATTGGATGGCAGTGAAAAGTTGCGCCGGGTTCAGGAGGTCGAACAGAGCCGACAATCGCCTTGACTTTGAAGTTCTGCCATTGCGTCATAAGGTGGCAATGTTGAGACTCCATGATAGCATCCACGGGGTAGCTAGCAGGAGCCGTGAAGACAGGCTCCAGCTGAAGCAGCTCGGTGGAAGCCACGCTGCTTCTCCGCTGAGATGGCGGGGTAGCTTCGGGGGTAGCTTTGGCAGGTCGCTTGCTGCGAGCGGCTTCTCGTTCCTCTATCGCTTGTACCCTTGCGTGCAGCGCCTGCAGTTGGGTCTACTCCACTTTCTTCCTCCTCTCCTGGCATTTGTAACCGCCTGTGTTCGAAAACCCAACCTTCTACAGAACGGAGCCTGGCGTGCCTCGTGTCCGTCCAGGGTGCTCAGGATTCCCGAGGGCCATTGTGAGCTCATCGTTCTCTCTATCTGGAACGAACGTCCCTTGCTGCGCTGCTTCTCCGCTGATATGTCATTTTTTTGAACTTATTTGAACTCCAGACTTTTTGTGTGTTCAAAATGCACCATTCAAAGCCACATCATCAATTTTCAACCCTTTCTGACTTCATTTGTTATTTTCAATGCATTTACTGATTTTTTTTGAGCTATAAGACCCTGAAATTCAAAAGCATTTCAAATGAACTCTGAAAAGGTTGAAAGTTGGCATGGTATCATCATTCACTCACATAGCATGTGCAAAAAAGTTGAGAGGGTTATGGCAAAAACTAGATGCATTTTGTGTACAAAACGGACAATCTCTTTCGAAGTATCACGATTTCATAGGGAAACTCATCTGTTACAAAGGGATTTCATTTTTTTGAACTTATTTGAACTCCAGACTTTTTGTGTGTTCAAAATGTACCATTCACAGCCACATCATCAATTTTCAACCCTTTCTGACTTCATTTGTTATTTTTCATGCATTTACTGATTTTTTGAGCTATAAGACCCTGAAATTCAAAAGCATTTCAAATGAACTCTGAAAAGGTTGAAAGTTGGCATGGTATCATCATTTCACCCACATAGCATGTGCAAAAAAGTTGAGAGGGTTACGACAAAAACTAGATGCACTGCGTGCATTATATATAATTATGTGTGTCAAAAACCATTACAGATTCACATGGATAGATAAATGACCAAATTAATAGAAGTTCATCATCACATTAAAAACAAAGTACATACATAGTTCTCATTGAACAACATATAGCTCTCCAGAGCATCTAGTTAAACCATACATTAAAACTATGTAAAACCTTTCAATGCAACAACAAATGCGATCATAATCACAACCAAGTTAACAATTGATCCAACGGCATAATGATACCAAGCCTCGGTATGAACGGCATATTTTCTAATCTTTCTAATCTTCAACCGCATTGCATCCATCTTGAGCTTGTGATTATCGACGACATCCGCAACATGCAACTCCAATATCATCTTCTCCTCCTCAATTTTTTTATTTTTCCCTTTAAGTAATTGTTTTCTTCTTCAACTAAATTTCACCTCTCGACAATAGGGTCGGTTGGAATCTCCGGTTCAACTACCTCCTACATAAATAAAATCTATGTCACATTGGTCGGCATAATTGTCATAAACAATAAATGAACCAAATAGTTATAAAAAGATAATATATACCACATCCGAATCATAGACAGGACGAGGGCCGACGGGGGCGGATACCAAAACCATCGCACTATATAATAACAAGCAATAATAAAAGTAAGAAAATTAGACAAGTATCTATCTAAAGTAAGAATATTTTTTCTTTCAGAAAGAAGATAAGAACAAGAGGCTCACCACGATGGTGCCGGCGACGAGATCGGCGCGGGCGATCGACGGCGGTGAAGACGGGGACGGGACGTGACGGACCGCTAAACCTAGACAAATCTCGGGGAAAATGGAGCTCGGAGGTCGAGTTTCGAGAGGAGAGAGCTTAACTAGTGGCTCGGGCATTTCATCGAACACCTCATGTGCATAGGAGGTGAGCTAGAGCACCACAAAGCTCCCCCCTCGCCGGCCACAAAAAATAGAGCAGTGTTGAGTGTTCTGCTCGCCGGCGAGGGGGTATATATAGCCACCTCATTGGTCCCGGTTCGTGGCTCGAACCGGGACTAAAGGCCCCCCTTCCGTCCCGGTTCTAGGCACGAACCGGGACCAATGGCTGTGGGCCAGGAGCGAGGTCCATTGGTCTCGGTTCGTGCCTAGAACCGGGACAAATGGGTCCACACGAACCGGGACAAATGCCTCCCGAGGCCCGGCCGGCCCCGTGGGTGCACGAACTGGGACGTATGCCCCCATGGGTCCCGGTTCGTGACAGAACCGGGACTAATGGGCTGGCCAGGCCCCAACCAAAGCCCTGTTTTCTACTCGTGAATCGTCATATTGGTAGGCTCCATATGCATATGCATTATCGACGAAGGATGTCGAGGTGATGCGCAAACTCAGAGCCTCCATATTTACTGCCTCCGTAGTCATGGGACCTACTCGTCAATGGGACATCCCTTTCCCCAATCTCCCTGCCATCCCATGAAGTTTCCTTCGTGCCACATGCAACTGCCATATGAAGTATGTTCCAAAAAGCAACCCCGAGAATCCAAATATGCAGGTTGGGAGGAGAGATATGGAGGGCGGTCCATAAATTATGGTGTCCGGCTAGGGAGAGATACACTTTGGGTCCACTCGGTATCATGGTGTCCATCATCGCTTGGCCAAGCACAGTGACTAAGCTGTGTTAGTCACGGGGAACATTAAAATACGAAAATGAGAAAAGAGTATGAATCGGTAATGAGAATAAATAGGTATATAGATCAAAGTATTCATCATGGGGATACCTTTTGAGGTCTCACCAAGGGTTTTCGTAACGCATTGCGAAGCAAAGGGAATTGTATATGATAACATAAGGTTTCTCGATAAAGATCTTTTTGGTATGCATGAATTATTATGGGTGTCCATATCCCATTAATAATTATTGATCGGAAGGTGTTCCGGACATGACCGTATATTGTCAAACCTTTAGGGTCACGCGCTTAACGACTAGCGGTATTTAGGAGAACTAGGAGATAATGGAGGGAATTGGCATATGGAAGTGTTCAGGATGATCCTGGAATTCTTCTAGGAGGTCATGGCAGTGTCTCGATTATGCCCAGGAATGTTCCAAAAGCACCCGAAATGTTCCAAAGGTGAGGGAAGCCTCTAGAAGGGTTTGGAAGGTTTCGGAAGCTTCCAAAATATTATGCATAGATCTGGTGGGCTAAACCCCCGCTGCCTGGGGGCAAGGCACCAACAAGGCCCCAAATCAGTGGGACATAGGACTATCCTGCGCAGGAGGAAGGGGACTCCATGTGGAGTCGGGCAAACCCCCTGTCCTCCAATATATAGATGGCTAGAAGTGCCCCCAAGAGCACACCAAAGCCCAAGTTGGCTGAACCCCCTACTGCACGCCCCCTCCCCTCTCTCTTTCACTCTGATCTAGACTGGTTTTATATTGGGACATCGCTAGGCTCTCTCTCTCTCTCTCCCTCTCTCTCTTTCTCTCTCGGTTTGTCGTTGCACGTGTACAGAACACACGCGAGACACCAAGGACTGATGGTGTTAATTTTTCGATTCGTGGTGTGGGGCGCAAGGTGTGGATCAACGCTAACTAGAAAACGTAGAACACGCAAGGATCTACCCAGGTTCAGGTCGCATGGTTGCGTAACACCCTACTCCTGCTTTGTGTTTTGTTGATGTGGCGAACAGAGAGCTACAAACCTTTCCCAGGAAGGGAAAATGTTGCCTTTGTGCTCCTATGTGGTAACTAAAAAGTGTCCAACCCTTATTACAGTAGCCTGGTCCCCCTTTTATAAAACAAGGGGTACCATAGTAGCTACGATGGTCTATACCTAACTCTGAAAAATTAGGTGGATGCATTAAATGCACGGCGAGTGTCGTGGTATTCTGGCCTCCGGGAATGTACGCATGTCATGTCGTCGCCGCTTAAGGCATTTACCTGGTATTAGCGTGATGAACCAGCTCTTGCGCTGCTGTAACTCCACTGGCTCGCATGCATACCTACCACGTGCGGCAAAAGGCATGCATGTGCAGAACGAGTGCGCCACGCGTTGGCTTGATGTTTCCACTTGCCGGATGCGGGCCGAGTGAAACAGGCGTTGCAGGATGACGTAGCCGTTTCTGGATACCTCTTGCCTTGAGGTGTTGCATAGTCGCTTAGGCAACCCTTCCTGACGCACTTTGTCGCTGTTGTAATAGGATATGACAGATCTTGACAAATATCTACATGCCACCACAAATCTAAGCCCACAGTAGAAAGTGGACTCCTTCTGGATGTTGTAGTCAGTGAGAGTCTTCACGAAGATCTGCATACCACCACGGATTCAAGGTGGTGATCTGGTTGCCAGAGTGCTTCACTTGTTGTTCATCCCGGCAAGGAGGCTACTGTGGCCCATGCGCAATTGGGTGTGTGTGCCCAATGGTCGCAGTACCGGCACATTTGTTCTTCGTGCTGGTCCATGGAGTGTTGTATCTATAGATCAGAGGTGCCGTAATCTTTGACACCGGGATAATTGGAACAAGCAAGATAACATCTCTTCTTTAACTAATCGGCGGATCGTCCCGAAGAAATTCTCGTGGCTGGGAGGTATAACCTAGCTGCGAGAATCGTCGCGCTTCATCAACTCTTATTCCTCTACTTCTGATGCGTATATTGTTGATTAGATGATCGTTACATGTATCTACATAGTTTTCCTGGGATTGGATTGTGCGCATATTTTTTTTATTGATTAGCACATTCCCTTGCACATTGCCCATGGATACGATCGGTCACAAACAGTCTGGCATGCCACATGTGAATTACACTAGTGGCTGGGGTGCCACCTGGTGGCGCCACCTATGCGGTACTATGCGCACTAATCAAGCTGACGCACTTATTAACATGTTGACAGTTCATATGAGCAACAGTGGTTAAAATTATAACATACAAAATAGAACTGCAGCGGAAGAGTGTTTATTCATAAAGCAGAGCAAGAGAAATAGTTTGATCGATGCTAATAGGTACTCCCTCCGTTCCAAAATAGATGACTCAACTTTGTACGGAGGGAGTAACAGATAGATGACAATCTTACAAGGTGGATGACTCGTCATAGACACATCCAGATTTTCAAATCAAGGTTTAACAGTCTCCAAAAGGTGGATGATCTCCAAAAGAGAGGCAGAGTTCCTCGGATCACCAGAACACAGGCATACCAAGTCTTAAGAGAGAAACTAAATACGATACATGGATCATATGAATAGACAAGTTGAGGTCAACAATACTGATGCACAGTGAGACTACATCAGTGGTTCACTGAGCTGCTCCTACTGGCATTTAATCAACCAACTGGTCTACCATCAAGATAGACCTCACCACCATGAAGTACAAGCCCGCTCAAGAGGAGGTTCCTGACGCAGAGCCGCGACCTCAAGCACCTCACCACCAAGCCGAAACCCAGACATCAGCACAATCATGTTTGACGTTGGACTGCCTGTAACAATGAGAAGAACGTCATGATTCTCCAACGCAAGAGTTTCCAAGAATAGGAAAATAAATTTTACATCGTCTCAGATTCAGATGACCTCCCTAAATCAGAAGAACAGATTAATTAGATGTACCTAACACACACATGTACATGAAGATAGGATTGATAGATTTTATGTCAGTACCTAATCTCTAACCATCTTTGAGACCTCTCTTGGAACACTGTCCCCCATGGTGTGCAACCACCACCATTCAGCAATTCATCAAATGCCAGCTGCCTTTTAAATGCCACTCTTTTGCAATCCCTGCAAACAACATTGCAGAGACCACAAAAATCTTTGGAAAACTCTGATACAATATGTATTTGTTGTCTAGTTACTTTGCAAATTTAGAGCCTAATGACAGTAGTTTTTTCTTTAGAAAATAATAACAACGACGAGAGCGGTAAGGTCATACATGTGCGCACGAAGACTTGTCTTCGTAGCCTGATTTGGTAATGCGAGTATGACACTTGCATGAGTTCCAAGCATTGGTGCATGGTATTGGAGTTAGATGGCTGATCTAGAATCATTTACATGATTTGAGAAATCTTCCTAATAATTTGTTATGTGCAGAATTCAATGAAGTTTTTTAGACAGGTCGATGACTCTTGCAAACTTAATTATCTTAAGTTTCAAACAATTAATTCTTTGTATCTCCTGAACATACAAAAAGAAATAGCCATTGGCAGTCAAAGGAGCATAGACAAGTGTAATCAGAGGGATTAAATTGTTACCTGATCATAGAGTGTTCTTTATTCTTCATCCTTCAAAGTCTACAGAGAAGAGGCGAAATTGTATGTATCAGTACTATTCATAGCTATACATCCACAAATTGGTAACACACTAAGAGTACAATTCACCGAGCTAAATTTAGGCATTGCAAAAGCTATCAGTATCACTCAAACACCAGAATATTAGGTAGAAAGTAAAGTTGGTATTTGATTCATGTCATCAAAATAGTAAAACTACTGCAAAATGCAAAAGAGAAATGGTCTGAGTTGTGCATGCCTACTGATTGCAGAATAAGACAAAGCCATAACCTCTGGAGTGTCCAATTTTATTATCCCACATGGCTCAAGCATCCCTGATCATAAATGGGACACATGAACAACTGAAAAGCTACATTCACACTAGGTTATATTTCACTATCTCCTAACCAATCACAGCTCAGCCGCTCAGGACACTGTTCCTATCCTATGTGGACATCGCAAGAGGAGGCGGCTTGAGCACCTCAGCCTGTCCTATGCAGTCATTTTCACATGCTCACACACATTTGTCTTCTACTATGACGTTATGGCTTCCCAGTACAAGATGGAAGTTTGGCTTAATAAACAAAAAACAAGTTTTACTGGCTTGCATAGAATTTTTTTTAACAATATAATAAAATGAATATGTGAAATGAAACAACATTTTACATGTCATTCAGATCGAAGAAAGACTTGGTCTAGAATTATAAGGAACATTCACTTAGAGAAAAGTCTACTACAGCCAAGAAAGGGAGAAAGATAAATTAGAAACTTTCAGTTGATTGTTTATTTTCCATCAAGGAATCCAATTTAGCCCCTCAAAGACAATTAGCCAGAAACTCATGTGTGTGTGTATAGGAAAAATCCATCCTACCACCCAGTGTTAGTTACCATTAAATCAACTCAATACTATAAAAATTAGTGATAGAAACTCCTCTACATATCTTGTGCATACTTGTATGCAATTAGCATCTGTAAGCATGCATTGAGAAAGTTTTTCGTAGCAAAATTTGAGCCGAATATGAAATGATTAGGATCAATGCCAACAAACTGAGCTTAATATTGCTCAGTTTTCTACCACTTCATGAGGCTTGGCATCCCACTTGAAGGGAAACTAAAAGGTACATAAGACATATAGTTTTCTGCCACTTCACGAGGCTTTGCATTATTTGTTTCGTGCATTCAGATCCCCCCCTTCCATGTCTATTTCATGGTGTTTTTTATCACATCCATTGATCAAAGTACAATATCCCTGTGACAAATGTTTTGCACATTTCAAGCTGAAGAAAAGTTGGATGGAAGAAAATAGAAGATGGATTTTCATTCTGTTTGAAAAGATAGAATAAATATAATTTACAAATTCACAGTTCTATATCCGATGAGAAAGAAGCCTCGGTTTTAAGGAGACAGCAACACTATCTAGCAAAATAATCAACTAATTTGTCTCTTGTTAGGAGGATGATCTCAAAATACATCTCACAACAGTTTGAACTATCACAGCTGACCGTCCACTCTAAAAAACACATAAATATAAGTTAGTACATATAAATTAATCAGCACAAAGGATAATACTCCCTCTGTAACTAATATAAGACATTTTAGATCACTGAATCTAGAACGTCTTATATTAGTTGCTGTATTTTAGACCAAATAAGAATATATATTATTTGTTGTAGCTTAGGCATGTCATAATGCGGCTTCTTTTATAGTCCTTATGACAAAGTCAAACTATTTTAAGGAATGATTGATCAATATGTTTCTTGTCTAATTCGAGCAAGGCTTGATTTATTCTATTTCTCACAAAATGTTTTGAGCTTTTTGGTTGTTGGTATATACCCAACTAATTTACAGTGAGCACTATTCTCCTCTGCTACAAAAAAGAATAATATTCTGCTCAAGAATAAGTAATGTACGTATGTAACCTCAACATCGTAACCTAGTGAATGAATCAATCAGTGTGATGATGTATATAAACCTAAAAATGACAAGAACGGAAGCTCAGGACATACATTTATATAGATAACAACAAAAAGTGTGATCTGGTTAGGATCAAGAACCTGTCTAGAATAGTGATCTGCATCTCTTCTTATTCAAGCCATTTGAAATCTATCTTCTGCAACTCCTCCTACATCATACAAATAAAGATGTTGAACCAATAATATAATGCAAGACAAAACATTCTGATTACTATAATGATAATGAAAACAAATCCATTGAATTTTCATATTTTCTGTAATATTATACCCGATCATCATATCAACATTTTTATTACATAAAGATGTATTTGTCTGTGAAGATCTAATTCAACCCTGCAAAATTATAACATGAGTTAGCTCCAAAGCATTGAAATTTTGAAAACAATTTCCAGGCACATTACCTCATTGTTGATAAAGATCGTCCTCGTTGAAACACCACAGTTTGATGATAACTTCATAGTCCTTGCTTCCTTTGAGGTTCCATTCTTAACGGTACCGTTAAACAAGAGCACAAATGCAGCTATCAGTATAATTAGTTTGGGATTATGCAAAATAAAAGGAATACAAGAAATTAGTTACACACGGACATTCAGGTATTCAAACATAACACATGCATCTGAACAATAGTTTACCCAACCCTAAAAACTGAAGCATAAAACCTATAGTTAATGAGATAAAATGGAAATGGAAACAAAATTCTTCAAAAGGAAAATCATCTTAACTTCTAATAAATCATCGTTATTCAGGAAATAAATATATACAATGTATATATACCTACTTAATAAATATTTGAGCAATTGCAATACACTCGATTTGTTGTGCTTTGAAATGGACTGGTATGCTCAGGAAAAACTTGGTAGTTGACAGTTAGTAAAATAGCCGAGACTGGAGATAGATGCAGCAGAGTAAGACTTATATAGGTGGGAATAACAAACAAACAAAGCTATCATGTAGTCATGCACAACTAGGTCCATTCCAAGTTGACTTATGGTGCGTAGAAATTACACATATTGTTCAAACAGATACAAAGTAATGCAAGGCAGAACATGAAGTGATGATTGCAGAACTTAACTGGGTTTACTCCGGGAATGAGGAGGGCAATACATAGATCTATTCTGAATAAGTGAATCCAACATGTCATACATCACACTACATTATTTAATAACTCACACTACCAGATGGTAGTCTCCAACAAATTAAAATTGGTGCGGCATACCAAGAGGCCTTGTAGACAAAGCATATATATTGTTCAAAGCAAAGCATGGGGTAACATATTACTACTCAGCAGTCATCAAACTCAGGCACATGATTAAGGAAATCAATAAATAGTGGGGTGCCTCATACCTTGATGAAGCCAATGTCCTTGGCATAGTTGTGGAAGCAATGCCTGCAGCACACCCGTACTTCCGGATCAGGCCATGCGAGTTGCCGCAGACACGGGATACTCATTCATCAGATCCCATCCATGGAAATTTGATAGTATATGAGAAGAACAATAATCAGAAACAAAGAGGGGCAGCGGATCCAGAGGAGCGCATCAAGTACTGCATCTCCATACAACGTTAAATATATTATTTTCACATTCTTTGCTATGTGCTTGAAGCTAATCATTCCCTGTTCTTGTCAATCATGTGGATCATTCTCACTCAAAATTCCCACCAATGGAAATTGAGGAAATATTGTAAGCAACACTACAGAGCGAGCTGGATGTCGTTAAAGAAATAGTGGTTAGCACTTCTATTAAACAAATACTAATGTTATCGTCTGTATGAAAACCAAAAAGGAACATCATCATACCTTAACATCCCGTGACTAATGATCTAGTGTCGTCAAAGCAAATGGAATTATTAACCACCACAACTCGCCAAGCTTCGGGTAATTAACCTGAAACAATCGAAGAAGCAACTGGAGTGAACACCTTTAATGCTGAAATGGCTCCACATTACTGATTATGCTTCCGGCGCTGTTACAAGTATTTACTGCAGCACATTTTCTGATTATCATAGTAATTGTCCAATCGAATATTTTTATTCAATCAAGCAGGTCTCAAATTTTCCTAAATGAACTACTACTCCTACAAACATTAGCTTTATGACACTAATTAATCACCAGCTGTTAGTGGCGGATTATAGATAAAACTGAAAGCACAAGTGGCATGGTGCGCATCAATCAATTCATCGAACGTGATCTCGGGCAGCTAGTGCATCATGCCATTTGATTATACTTGTTTCAAATGTACTCCCTCCGTCCTGAATTACTTGTCGCTCAAACGGATCTATTTTTTTAGTGCTAAATACATCCGTTTGGGCGACAAGTAGTTTGGGACAGAGGGAGTATGTTTTTCTTCAAATAATTTGGGTGCCGATTTCTGTCCTCAGTAGTTATGTATGCTCTCGTGTCTAAGTGGCCGCGTCTGAACTACATTCTCACTCGATGTGTGAAATGAGGCATCCCATAATTTGCTTCATAATTTTTGTTTTGCTAATTAACCCATACAAAACATCATGAATGTTGATTTTTTTGCATAAACTGGTAAAACTTAAGCGTTTGACTTAGGACCAAACTAAAAAGAACATCCTATTTTAGGATGGAGAGGGTATTAATTATATGACACAAGAACAGCTACCTGAATGTTTATATAGTTGAAGGAGGTAAAAGGATAACACCACATGCCACACAAAGAATATTCAATCACGGGTGGGATGGGGTGGGTGGTGTGAGGAACCAAGCCATTATTAATCTAATCAATAAAGAGGCTATTCTAATCAAATCTAATAAAGAAAATAACAAGAGGGACAGGGAGAAGAAGATAGAACATACATGAACTGGACCTGAGGTCCGGGCCGCAGGCTGCCGATCTGTTGCCCCGTCGTGGCGTTCAGCCACCTTGAACTCCAGCAGCGTCTCACCTGAGGGCAGGACAAGCATCAGCCATGGAGATTCAGAGATTTATTAAGGAGAGGAATTGAGGACTGGACGGGGTGAGCGGACCTCCACCCACGGCTTCCTTAATGGCAAACTCGAGGGCACCAGCCCGCCCCGCCCCGCCCCCAGCAACAACTCACCTGGGGCGAGGGCGGCGGCTGTAACCCAGGCAGGGAGATGAGAGGAATGGGGAGGAGAAGGCGTAAGAGAAGGGGAGGAGCCGGCGGCGCAGGGACTCGGGAGAGGAGGAGGCGAGGGGAGAGGGGAATGGCACAGTGGGGAGCAAGCGTGTGCCGGCGGCTTGGTTTTACCGAGATTTTTTTTTCACCCCAGCGTTGCACAGTAACTTTGCCGACGTGTACAACGCGAGAGAGCGCCCTTGTAGCGACTGTTAATGGGTTGTATGGCTACATCCCCGGTCTAGTCAAGTGATATATTATAAGGTGACGTCAAAGTAGTGGTATCAGCTAATTACATTCCAGTTTGCTACACAAACGATCTGCGATTGTAAATTTTCATGCAATCGATCAATGTTTGCATATTAGGTGATAGATATTTTTAGTGCTAAAAAGTTCACTTCTCTAAGAAACAAAATTAGTTTTATTATTATTATTTTGGCAAAAAATGAGTTTTATTTAAATAGACGCTAAGCACGTATTTTGTGTGAAAGTTTACAAGCATGTTAATGACTCAAATGTGTACACCGACTATTTATTTTCACAGCTTATGAATGCCTCCATTTTATGAAAATAAACAAAGCAAAGAAGAACATGTTTTGTGCTTTCAAGTTGGATACGATGAAGGTATATGACATGTTGAGTGAGATTATATAGATGCTATCATGACTAAGGTGGGGTTTGACCAGCTTGGGTCTGTTTGATCATGGGCATGGTGAGTTCTGTCAAATTTCCAGTTTTGTTTAACGACAATAAACTTAAGGAAGTCAATCCACCTCGAGGAATCCGTTGACAATATTTCTCCATAGCTATTATTATTGGCAATGGAGGGCCTCTCCTGCCTCTTGAAAAGTAAAAGAGAGTCATCGCACCTAAGTGGAATAAAAGTTGCTCAATTGGCACCACCGTAAGCCACTTGCTCTTCACGGATGACAACTGTTGTTTTTGCAAAGCCAGTGTTTATGGGGCAACTGAGTTGTCTTCTTTACTGGATTGTTATTCCATGCTTCGGGTCAACAAATTAACTTGTCAAAATCATCTACCCTTTTAGCAAAGGTTGCCCTTAAAATCTGAAAGTTGAGTTAAAACAAATGTTGTGAATGTCCCTAATGAATCTTTATCTGAGAAATTCTTGTGTGTACCATCTGATGTCAGGAACTCAAAGATTGGTGTTTCTAAGTATTTGAAAGATAGGATTTGGAACAAGGTTAATGGCTGGATGGAGAAACTGCTCTATGTCGGGGGGGGGGAGGTTTTCTTATAGTTGTGGCCCAAGGAATCCTCGGGTCTTTATCAACATATTAATTCTCCGATGTGGAAGTTTTGGTGGGGCAGTAAGAGAGGAGAGATGAAGACTTGTTGTTTCTTGGGATGTAATTCTTAGGTATGTTTTAGAGATATTGAGCTTTTTAACCTTACTATGTTGGATCGCCGGGCATGGTGTATTTTGCAAGAACCAAGCTCCTTAACTTCTCAAATTCTAAAAGCATGATACTTTCCAGCCACTGACTTTTTGCAAGCTTAGTTGAGAAATTCTCCTTCCCATATTTGGCAGGGTGTCCTAGAGGGGAGAGAAATTCTCGCGCACTGAGTCATCCAAAGAATTAGGGAAGGGAAAACCACTAATATATAGCGGCGCACAACTTGCTACCCCGAGACTATAGCATGCGACTGATCACTAGTCTATCAAACGACCCTCCATGTTTGGTCAACAAGCTTATCATGCAATGCTTAGCATCCTGAAACCATGAAAAGATCAAATAAACATTTATTGCTATAGACATCGAGGTGATTCTCTCTATTTTGTTGTGCACTAGGCATATGGGTGATTTTTTGTATTTTAATTTTGACAGGAAGGGCGTGTTCTCTGTTTGGTCAGTCTACCAAATGCTCATGGCTACAAAGCTTTGACGTGAGGTGTGTCTATATGAATGAGCTGACACATCGAACTCTGAGGCAAAGTAGAGAACCTAGACCAAAATGTGGAAAGTACAGGTATCATCATAGATGAACTTTTTTATGGAGACTAGCTTAGCAGTTATTACCTATGGCTAATCTCCTTCGTCATCGGCACATGTCGTCGGTCAGAAATTCTGGCCTTTGTGATTCATGGAGACATTCATGGCTTGAATGTAATATGTTGATGGCTCGAGAATTTGCGATGTTTTTCATAGTGATTTTCATTTGGTTTCATTGGATTTTTGTTATTATTCGTATATTTCTAATGCTAATCAAACAAAAGAGAGGAAAATCCACTCTGACCTTTGGATGGCAGGAAATATCATGTTTGGAAGGAAACCAAAGGAGATTGCTGCTGTTAGAGTACTATATATAGTCATGTAGCCTTTTGTATTTACCCCCTTGTATAAAGGGTTTTCTGCATATTTCCTGCATCTGTACATGTATATATACTGGCCTATGGCCCTATGGGAATACAAATTGCATATTTCCTAACATGGTATTAGAGCTAGGTCAATTTTTTGCACGCTGCAACTCGTGCTATTGATCTAACTCGCGTCGCCGCCCTCCTCTGTGGCCGCCGCTCCTTTTCTCTGTCTATCGTAGCTGGCGGCTCTCCACGCCCGCCACTCTCCCTTGCAGGTCAACTCAGGCCGGCTCCTTCCCCAGTCCCGTCTCCCTGGATCGAACATGAGCGAGCCGGTTTTCCTCTGGATCGAGTTGGCCCCGCTAGAGTCGGCTTCCTCTGGATCTGATATGCTACCAGCTGCCGATCTCGGATGAGTTTGCTTGCCTGCAGATCCGCCCACGGTAGGACCAGGCCTCCAGATCAATCACCCGTTTTTCCTCAGTTGCGGATCTCATCGATCCGTGCTGCATCTCCGCCTGGTGCACTAGCTGCTGGCTGCTGCTGTTACATGGAGCTAGTTTGCTCTCCGGTGATACGTGGTGCTAGCCACTTCCTACGGGTGCTGCTTGCTGCTTCTGCTGATACGTGTGCTGGCGTATTGATTCGTGACACCGCCGAATCTCGGCTGATTGGTCTGCTACGTTCGTCTGCCCCTGACTAACACACACAAAATGTCTACAACATCAGGCTATGTTGCAGTTCCTCGCTGTCCGGTGATTTTTGATGGCACCAACTACATCGAGTTCGTTGGCTTCATGCGCATTCATATGTGTGGCATTCGTCTATGGGGCGTTCTTTCTGGTGAGGTCCGTTTTCTGTCGTGCCCAGTTCCTCCTGTGGCCCCTACTCCGCCGACACCACCGGTTGTTGCTGTGGATGGTACTCAGGCCGCGAAGGATGCAACTAAGCTTGCTGATGATGCTGCCGTTCGTGCTTATGATGAGTAGGTTTTGACTTATGAGGAGGCTCTTCACACGTATCATGAGGCTTTGTCTGCTTATACTCAGTGGCTTGATGATGATGCTCGTGCCGCAGCTGTTCTCACTGCTAGTGTTCTGCCTCAGTTTGCCTCTGAGTTCTTGGGCCTCCCTACCGTATTTGAGATGTGGACCCGTCTTCATCAGCGCTATCAGCCCTCTGGTGATGCCTTATACCTATCTGTGGTCCGCCAGGAGCATGCTCTTCAGCAGGGTGACTCCACCATTGATGATTTCTATGCACAGAGTTCTGCTACCTGGCGTCAGCTTGATTCTCTCCGCAGTGCTGGATGTCGTACTTGTCAGTGTTACCAGGCTGTGCAGGCTAATTTGGAGTTTCATCGTGTCTACGAGTTCTTGTCTCAGCTTCGTAAGGAGTTTGAGCCCCGACGCGCTCAATTGTTTGCTCGTGGCCGTATTTCTCCCATGGAGGCGCTTTCCGAGATTCGTGCTGAGGAGACTCGCTTATGTGGTGCTGGTTTGCTTGGGGTTCCTTCTGTGCTTGGTACTCGAGTTCTTGCTCTGCCGCATGTTGCACCGACTACTCCCCGCTCTAGGGCTCCGCCGCTCTTCCCGACTCCTACTGGCGGTCAGGGCCGCTCTCGTCCTCACTATGGCTACTGTAACCAGGATGGTCATGTTGAGTTTCAGTGCTTCCAGAAGAAGAGACACATGCGTAAGGCGTGGACATCATCTTCAGGGACTTCTACTTCTACTTCGACATCTTCAGCCACCGCCTTGACTGAGCAGGATATTCTGAGACTTAAGCATCTGCTTGCCGCTTCAGGTTCTTCGACGGGTACTGCAGGTTCTGTGACTAATGCTTCCCACACTGAGCAACCACCCACTACACAGTCAGGTACATCCCCATGGGTTCTGGACCCTGGAGCTTCTTTTCATATGTCTTCTCATTCTTTCAACTTGTCGTCTCTTAGATTGCTTGATTTTCCTGTTCATGTACTCACTGCTGATGGTACTCCTCTTTCTGTTGTTAGTCGAGGCAATCTTACCACTTCTTCTTACTCTGTTCCTGATGTGGCACATGTTCCTCGACTTACCATGAACCTGTTCTCTGCTAGTCAACTTACTGATTCTGGTTGTCGCGTCATTCTTGACGTTGACTCTTGTTCTGTTCAGGATCGTCGCACGCACACTTTGGTTGGGGCTGGCCCTCGCCGCCGTGACTCTCAGGGTCTTTGGGAGTTAGACTGGCTTCATGTTCCTTCCGCTGCCACCACTATCGCCAGTTCACTTCTGTCGCTTCACCTACCGGTGATGGGGAACGTAGCATGCAATTTCAAAAAAAATCCTACGCTCACGCAAGATCTATCTAAGAGATTCATAACAACGAGAGGGGGAGAGTGTGTCCACGTACCCTCGTAGACCGAAAGCGGAAGCGTTAGCTTAACGCGGTTGATGTAGTCGAACGTCTTCTCGATTCAACCGATCAAGCACCGAACGCACGGCACCTCCGAGTTCTTCACACGTTCAACTCGATGACGTCCCTCTAACTCTTGATCCAGCAAAGTGTCAAGGGAGAGTTCCGTTAGCACGACGGCATGGTGACGGTGATGGTGAAGTGATCCGGGCAGGGCTTCGCCTAAGCACTACGTGAATATGACTGGAGGCGTAAACTGTGGAGGGGGGCGCCACACATAGCTTGGAACAATTGATGTGTGTTCTAGGCGCCCCCTCCCCACGTATATAAAGGAGGGAGGGGGAGGAGGCCGACCCTAGGCGCACCTGTAAGTGCATCTAGTGCCCCTTAGTGATTTTGGTGTATTGAAGACTTATAGGTTAAGGGACTAATGAGTTTGTGAGTGTACACAGGTCTATAAGTCTATGAGGAGTTTGATATTTACGATGAAAGTCGACCCCTAAAAATGAATGTCTTCAGCTGAAGACTTTGGTTTTCTTGAAGACTTTGAAAGTGAAGAAATTGGTGTGACCATGAAGACTTGATATTCATGTGAGGAATATGGAGTGTGAAGACTTTTGTTTTCGTAGTTTCATTTTCTCTTTCTTGAGTCATAGGAAACACTGTACTGTTAAAGGGGATCGACGTAAAACTAAGGAAGAGTTTCCAAGTGATGCTCATCTCAAAATCCTACACCTACCCAATCCTTTTGAGTGAAGCCATTGGAAATCTCATACAGTTCAGTCAATTTCTTCAGTGACAGAGACGAAGATCTTCTTTTCTCTAAGGAATTTTTTCTGACCGAGGAGTTAGGAATTTGCCAGTGCGGATTGCCTACAAGTGAGGAACATCATAGCCCTGAGGAATTTGATACTCAAATATCCGACCGTTGCTGTGCTATAGTCAGCTGTCCCAAAATATCTACCCACCTAACGGTCATATCATTGAAGGTCATTTATGTCTTATCATGTTGGGTTGCTCCCTAGGCTATAAATAGCCGCCCCCTACAACCACTAGTTGGTTGACTGCTCAGAGAGAACTAGCACTTGTCATTGAGAGCATCCCATCCTCCGAGGACTTTGAGCGAAAATCATCAAGTGAGGAAAAACCCAAACCCAAACACCTACAAAACCAAAGTGATTGAGCATCACTGAAGAGATTGTTCCTGTGTGGAACCGACGCTTGTTACCTTTGAGGACTGTGTATCCTTCAGACGGTTAGGCGCCATGGTCTAGAGCATCCAAGAGGAAATTGTGGATCGCCAAGTGACCGAGTCTGTGAAGGTTTGGAAGTACCTGAAGACTTACCACGAGTGATTGGGCGAGGTCTGTGTGACCTTAGCTCAAGGAGAATACGGTGACGACTGTGTGTCCGGGACTGTGTGTCCTCAGGTTTAAATACCTAGCCGCTCCAACCAGACGTACGACTGTCACATCAGTTGGAACTGGTCTACCAAATCATCGTCTTCACCAAGCTACTGGTTCTAATTCCTCAACCCTTTCATTTCCTCATTCATGTGTTGAAGTACTTGATCGTTACTGTTTGAAGACTTTGACTGAAGACTTTCTCAATTTCCTAAATCCTAATTCTTCAGTCACTTTGTCTTCAGCCTACTTATCATGTTTATACGTTTCCTGTACTCTATACTTGTTTTCATTTCATCATGATGACCCTGTTACTACTCTGTTACACTTGCATCTGAGTACTTATTCCGCTGCTAGTTGTTCGTGACTTAGGAAATTCCTCACATTGAATTTCCTCAGTGACAAATTTGTAAAAATTGCCTATTCACCCCACCTCTAGTCGATATAACACACTTTCAATTGGTATCAGAGCAAGGTACTCCCTTTTTCTGTGTGATTTTAGTTTAATCACCTGGAGTTTTAGTTATGTCGACTGCAGGCATGATCAAGGTCTCGGCTGGGTGTCCTACCTTCGATGGGACGGACTACCCCTACTAGAAGAATAAGATGCGCATGCATCTTGAGGCAATTGACAACGATCTGTGGTACGTTGTGGAAAATGGCGTTCCCTCCATCACTCCCTCTATGAAAGCTGCTGATGTGAAGAGATTCAAGCAACTCGACTCACAAGCGAAGAATATCATAGGTGGCCATCTGAGCAAAGGGCAGTATGGCAGAGTGAGTGCTTTGGAGACAACAAAGCTTATCTGGGATAGGCTGTCCAAGGTCAACGAAGGAGTCTCAACACAGCGTGACTCTCGAGTTGGCTTTCTTCGCAATCTCTTCAATTGCTTCAAAATACTCGACAATGAAAATGTTCAGCAAACCTTTGATCGCCTCACTGACATCTCAAATGAGCTTCAAGAACTTGGTGCCACTGACATCACCGACCATGAGGTGGTGAAGAAATTACTGAAATCGCTTGATTCCTCATTTGACACTCTTGCACTGATGATTCAAGAACATGGAGACTACAAGTCACTTGATCCTGTTGATATCCTCGAGAGGCTAAATACTCATGAGTTTCAACTTGCTGAGAAGAGAGATCTCTACGGACCAAGCTATGGTCGATCTCGCGCACTGAAGGCCAAGGCAATCTCTGAATCTGAAGAAGAAGATTCTGGTAGCAGCCTTGGTGATCCTGAAGAACTGAGCCAGGAGCTAGCAATGCTCGTGAGGAAATTCCAGAAGTTCTCAAGACGTGGTCACTTTGGAAAATCTTCAAGGGGTGATGACATGAGATCAGATTCCTCATCCTGTGACTACAGGAAGAGAACTTGCCACAAATGCAAGAAACCTGATCACTACATTACTGATTGTCCTCAGTGGGAGTAGGAATCAAAGAAGAAGAAATACAAGGATGACAGTTCTGATGACTTGAAGAAGAAGAAATCTTCAAAGTCCTCATCGTCAAAATCTTCAGAGTCTTCATCTCACAAGAAGAGCAGCTCCAAAAAGGCTCGGACATTCATTGGCAAGGAAATGGACTCTGAAGCTGAATATGAGGAAAATGAGGAAGAGGAGGCATCTAAGGAGTCAGACTCTGGTGTGTCGAGCCTAGCTCTCGCTACTGCTTTCATCAGCAAGTCCATCTTCAACTCTGAGGAAAATGACTTCCCCAACACCGTGACGACGGCGATGATGACTACGCTCCCACCTATTGCTTCATGGCAAAAGGTGCCAAGGTACTCAAATAACCCTCCTCTGAATCAAGTGAGGATGAATCTGATGAAAACCTCAAGCCTAGATATTCTAAACTTGCTAAGATTGTTGTGAAACAACAAAAGGCTTTTGAAAAGGTTCAAAATATGCTAGACAAAAGCGATGCCCTGTTGGGTGAGGAAATGGATCGAACTCAAACTCTGACCGAAAATCTTCAGAGACTTCAGTCTAAGTTTGATAACCTTCAGAGTCATCATAATACTCTCTTAGCTGATCATGAGAAGCTTTCTTATGAATTTCTTCAAAGAAAGCAAGATCTTGAGAAGCTAAGGGTGAGCTATGAAGATCTTTAAAAGGAACGTGATTCATTGCTTGCTCAACAGATCAGTTCCGCTCAGGATGGATTCATTCCACCATGTCTGAAATGCATTGCACGTGAATCTGCTAATTCTTCACCTGAAAGTTCAAATGCTTCTACTGCTGCAAATTCTTCAACTATCCCTGTGGTCTCAAATTCCCCACTTAAGGATACCACAAGTATCACCGACAATGTAGGGTTGAAGGTATTGTATGTGACAGGCATGTACAAAAGCCTCAAAGGGCATCAGTCCCTTTGTGATGTGCTGAAAAAGCAGATCCTCAACAGGAACCCTAGGAAAGAGGGTATTGCCTTTGAGAGGAAACTCAATGCTGATGGGACCTACTAGAAACCTGAGTAGTATCCCAAAACCTCATAGGTTACTGCAAAAGGACCTCCCGTAGATCCATCCACTTTATCTGGCTTTACATGTGAATCTTCATATTCTTCTGATGAGTCATTTGACTCCAACTATAAACTGTTCAAAAATCAGAATGGTGAAGTATTTGCTAGATATGTTGGAACTAACTGCAGGAACGGTCCCCCTATGAAGAAAATCTGGGTTCCCAAAAGGTGCCTTGAAAGTCTTCAGGTGAATGTCATCATGACACCACCTATGAATAATAGGAACCCCGGATCAAATTCTTCATATGGACCAAAGTCTTCATATGGATCCAAGTCCTCATATGGACCAAATTCCTCATATGGATCAAAATCCTCATATGATCATCATCGTGCTAACACTTCTGTTTCGCAGGGAAAGCCTAAGGGCTATGAATATGTGCATTATTCTTCAAATCATTATGTTCATAAGTCCTCGAAGAATTTCTCTGCTTATTCATATGCTTACTCTAACCACACTTCTGTGAAACGAAGTAGACTAGCTTCTATGCCACCTTTCCCATATGGAGCTCGCAAAATGATGAACTCTTTGCCACCCCTCCAGATGTGGGTGGTGAAGAAAAAGAACTAATCTCTTATGCAGGGCCAGGTCTCCAGACGAACTTGAACGTCTGAAGAATTTGCTGGAGAATTGAAAATGCTTGAAAGGACGCAAGCTAATCTTGAAGAAATGAATATTCATTTCTCACGTCCTTATACTGCTATTTTTGCTGTACTGTTTGATGAAATTCAATCTGATGAATTTTGATGTCATATTCTTCACTGATGAAGTATATGAGTTCGTAAGATGCACTAATTCATCTGCAGGATGATCAACCCAAAGCCACTGAGTGGGTCCTCGATAGTGGATGTACAAATCACATGACCGGTGACAGGAACTTATTGATGGATACTGCTTTATCTCCATCGCATCTGAAGCATATCACCTATGCTGACAAAGGCAACAGCAAGGTATTGGGTCTAGGTAGGGTTGCGATCTCAAAGTATCGACACATGGACAAAGTCATGCTTCTCGAGTCCTTAGGATTCAACCTCATGTCTGTCTCGATGCTTTGTGATCTTGATATGGTTGTTGTCTTCGACAAATATCGTTGCGTTGTGATCATGGAAGCTGACCATTCCAAAGTCTTCGAAGGCTTTAGTAGAGGAGACTTGTATATTGTTGATTTCTCTACAGGACCACAACCTGCCACATGTCTACTTGCAAAAGCTTCAGAAGGCTGGTTATGGCATCGACGACTAGGTCATGCTGGCATGAGGAACTTGCACACACTCGCGAAGAAGAAGCACGTCATTGGCATCGAGGGTGTCAAATTCCTCAAGGACCATCTATGTGGAGCTTGCGAAGCTGGAAAGATGACCAAGTCCAAGCATTCCTCGAAGACTATCATGACTACCACTCGTCCATTTGAATTGCTTCACATGGATCTCTTCGGCCCTACTCATTATGCCTCGCTAAAAAATGTAGCATCTCTATATGGCTTTGTTATTGTTGATGACTATTCTCATTACACATGGGTGCATATCATCACTTACAAAAATGGAGCATCCCTATCGAAACCATCATGCTTGTTGTGAGAAGCCCTGGTTTGTGAGAAGCATATATCCAAACCTGCCCCAAATGGGACAATTTTTTTCCCACGACATGTTGATGCCGCTCCATGCTAGCATGCCAAGTTCCAAGAATTTCAGACGAGTTTTGGATTTACTAGAATTTAAAAACAAAGCATCTCAATGTTTTGTCGGCAATCAACGGTGCCCTGGTGTTTGAAATTCATTCCCATTTCTTGCATGGGACCTAAGCATGCACCCAAGGACACATATTTCATTTTTCAACCAATTTATATGCACTGGAGCATGTGCATGTAGTTCAAATTTTAATTATGCACATAAATGCATCCAAAACTCAGTTAATGCATAAAAATGTCCAAACGAACCCTGAAAATCAAAAAATTGACACAACACTCCTGTTGTTCTATGTTGACACGAGAAAAAATTTGAAAGCAATAAGAGGCAATGGATATCGTTTCGTCCCCAAAGGTGAGACGTCCCCTATCAAAACCATCATGCTTATTGCGAGAAGCATATACCCAAACCTGCCCCAAATGGGACAAATTTTTTACCACGGCATGTTGATGCAGCTCCATGTTAGCATGCCAAGTTTCATGAATTTCAGACGAGTTTTGGATTTACTAGAATTTAAAAACCAGGCATCTCAACGTTTTGCCGGCAATCAACGGTGCCATGGTGTTTGAAATTCATTCCCATTTGTTGCATGGGACCTAAGCATGCACCCAAGGACAAAGATTTGATTTTTCAACCAATTTATATGCACTGGAGCATGTGCATGTAGTTAAAATTTGAATTATGCACATAAATGCATTGAAAACTCAGTTAATGCATAAAAATGTCCAAACGAACCCCGAAAAATCACAAAAATTGACACAACACTCCTGTTGTTCTATGTTGACACGAGAAAAAATTTGAAAGCAATAAGAGGCAATGGATATCGTTTCGTCCCCAAAGGTGGGACGTTCCCTATTGAAACCATCATGCTTGTTGTGAGAAGCTCTGGTTTCTGAGAAGCTTATACCCAAACCTTCCCCAAATGGGACAAAATTTTTACCACGGCATGTTGATGTCGCTCCATGATAGCATGCCAAGTTTCATGAATTTCGGACTAGTTTTGGATTTACTAGAATTTAAAAACCAGGCATCTCAACGTTTTGTCGACAATCAACAGTGCCCTGGAGTTTGAATTTCATTCCCATCTCTTGCATGGGACCTAGAAACTCACCCAAGGACACACATGTGATTTTCAACCAACTTTAGTGCACTGGAGCATGTGCTTGTAATTCAAATTTGAATTATGCACATAAAATGCCTAGAAAACCCAGTTAATGTATAAAAAAGGCCAAAGGAACCCCGAAAAATTCCAAGATTAAGCACATCACTCCTGTTGTTCTATGTTGACACTAGAAATTTTTTGAAAGCAATAAGAGGCAACGGATATCGTTCCGTCGCCAAAGGTGGCACGTTCCCTACCGAAACCATCACACTTGTTGTGAGAAGCTTATACCCAAACCTGCCCCGAATGGGACAAAATTTTCACCACGGCATGTTGATGCCGCTCCATGATAGCATGCCAAGTTTCATGAATTTCAGACGAGTTTTGGATTTACTAGAATTTAAAAACCAGGTATCTCAATGTTTTACCGGCAATCAACAGTGCCCTGGTGTTTGAAATTCATTTCCATCTCTTGCATGGGACCTAAGCATGCACCCAAGGACACACATGTGCTTGTAGTTCAAATTTGATTTATGCACATAAAATGCCTAGAAAACCCAGTTAATGTATAAAAAAGGCCAAACGGATCCCGAAAAATTCATTCCCATTTCTTGCATGGGACCTAAGCATGCACTGAAGGACACATATTTGATTTTTCAACCAATTTATATGCACCAGAGCATGTTCATGTAGTTTAATTTTGAGTTGTGCACCTGGAATGGCTAGAAAACCAGTTTAATGTATAAAATGTCCAAACGAACCCTGAACAATTCCAATTCTTTTACGACACACATATAGTTGCATGTTCACTGCAGATAAAAGGTCTAGCAATTCAAACATCGTCCATTGCCGCTGTGACCCCATTATGTAATTCAAATCAAGTAGATCCCACAGAGTTTATTATCACCAACTATTGGGGATATAACTATTTGGTATGACCCGCCCAGGATGGGCCGGGTTATACCTATGGCGGCTCATGAGACGAAGCCCATGAAGATGTTGAAGATGGCGGTTCATGAAGCAGACCTGCTAAGGGCCCGAAGCCCAAAGGCGACTTAAGGCCCATAAGTGTAAACTGCCAGATATGTATGACTTGTATTGTAGGGCAAGTATAATTAGTCACCGAGCCGGACACGTTGTCTATGAGCCGGCCGAGACTCCGTAAGCCGTAGGGCGTCAACCTGTGTATATAAAGGGACGACCCGGCGTCGGTTTAGGGCAAGAAATAATAGATCGAAAGCTAGGTCAAGCGTATCACTCCCTGGTAATCGAGAGATAAGCAATACCACCTCAAACTGGATTAGGCCTTTACCTTCACCGCAAGGGGCTGAACCAGTATAAACTCCTTTTGTCCTTTGTACCGTTTAACCCCTTTAAGCTAACCCTGTTGCGATGGCTCCACGACTAAGTCCTTCTGCTAGGACATCTCACGTGACAATTCCATGACAGTTGGCGCCCACCGTGGGGCCAGCGCAGGGTGGTTTCGAGTTCTTATAGGGCAGCTTTGAGGGGATCAAGGGATACGCCGTGGGCCGGATGACCAAGAGTCGTCGCGGCAAGCTCTACATCGACGTGTTGGGAATCGTAGCATAATTTTAAAATTTTCCTACGCTCACCAAGATGCATCTATGGAGTATACTAGCAACGAGGGGAAAGGAGTGCATCTACATACCCTTGTAGATCGCGAGCGGAAGCGTTCCAATGAACGTGGATGACGGAGTCGTACTCGCCGTGATCCAAATCACCGATGACCGAGTGCCGAACGGACGGCACCTCCGCGTTCAACACACGTACGGTGCAGCGACGTCTCCTCCTTCTTGATCCAGCAAGGGGGAAGGAGAGGTTGACGGAGATCCAGCAGCACGACGGCGTGGTGGTGGATGTAGCGGGATGCCGGCAGGGCTTCGCCGAGCTTCTACGAGAGAGAGAGAGAGAGAGAGGTGTAGCAGGGGAGGAGGGAGGCGCCCAAGGCTGTCATATTGCTGCCCTCCCTCCCCCCTTTTATATAGGCCCCCTGGGAGGGGGGGGGGCGCTGGCCAAACCCCATCTAGATGGGGGGGGGGGCGGCGGCCAAGGGGGTGCCTTGCCCCCCAAGGCAAGTGGGGCGCCCCCCACCCTAGGGTTTCCAACCCTAGGCGCAGGGGGGAGGCCCATGGGGGCGCGCCCCAGCCCACTAGGGGCTGGTTTCCCTCCCACTTCAGCCCATGGGGCCCTCCGGGATAGGTGGCCCCACCCGGTGGACCCCCGGGACCCTTCCGGTGATCCCGGTACAATACCGGTAACCCCCGAAACTTTCCCGGTGGCCGAAACTTGACTTCCTATATATAATTCTTCACCTCCGGACCATTCTGGAACTCCTCGTCACGTCCGGGATCTCATCCGGGACTCCGAACAACTTTCGGGTTTCCGCATACACATATCTCTACAACCCTAGCGTCACCGAACCTTAAGTGTGTAGACCCTACGGGTTCGGGAGACATGCACACATGACCGAGACGCCTCTCCGGTCAATAACCAACAGCGGGATCTGGATACCCATGTTGGTTCCCACATGTTCCACGATGATCTCATCGGATGAACCACGATGTCGAGGATTCAATCAATCCCGTATACAATTCCCTTTGTCAATCGGTATGTTACTTGCCCGAGATTCGATCATCGGTATCCCAATACCTTGTTCAATCTCGTTACCGGCAAGTCTCTTTACTCGTACCGCAATGCATGATCCCGTGACTAACGCCTTAGTCACATTGAGCTCATTATGATGATGCATTACCGAGTGGGCCCAGAGATACCTCTCCATCACACGGAGTGACAAATCCCAGTCTCGATCCGTGCCAACCCAACAGACACTTTCGGAGATACCCGTAGTGCACCTTTATAGTCACCTAGTTACGTTGTGATGTTTGGCACACCCAAAGCACTCCTACGATATCCGGGAGTTGCACAATCTCATGGTCTAAGGAAAAGATGCTTGACATTGGAAAAGCTCTAGCAAACGAAACTACACGATCTTTTATGCTATGCTTAGGATTGGGTCTTTGTCCATCACATCATTCTCCTAATGATGTGATCCCGTTATCAATGACATCCAATGTCCATAGTCAGGAAACCATGACTATCTGTTGATCAACGAGCTAGTCAACTAGAGGCTTACTAGGGACACGTTGTGGTCTATGTATTCACACATGTATTACGATTTCCGGACAATACAATTATAGCATGAACAATAGACAATTATCATGAACAACATCATCGAGACGGCTCAGCATGCACGACCCGCCCGGGTTCAACCCACCGTGAAGCACGCCTTCGTTGGATTCATTCATGGGGCGGAATTTGAGGAAGGATCCGTGTCTGGCAGTGAGACAACCATCTAGTCTGATGGTGAACCGTCCACGGGCGAGACTAGTTCAATTTATCAGCTACAAGACGACCGGCTTGGGGGCTGTTCTGATGGCGATAGTATTCCGGACCCCTATGAGCCGCCGAACAGGGTCACAATTTTCATGGCCGGTACACAGCCAGGGCAGAATTCTACGACTGCAGCAGCAATGATTTCCGGGTCAGCAACGGCAACGGCGACCGGGGCAGGAGGCCCTGTGCGCCCGCTGTCGGTGTCAAAACCGGCGGATCTCCGGTAGGGGGGCCTGAACTGTGCGTCGAAGGCGGATGGTAACAGGAGGCGGGGGACACGATGTTTACCCAGGTTCGGGCCCTCTCGATGGAGGTAATACCCTACTTCCTGCTTGATTGATCTTGATGATATGAGTAGTACAAGAGTTGATCTACCACGAGATCGTAGAGGCTAAACCCTAGAAGCTAGCCTATGGTATGATTGTTGTTGTCCTACGGACTAAGCCCTCCGGTTTATATAGACACCGGAGGGAGCTAGGGTTACACAGAATCGGTTACAAGGGAGGAGATCTACATATCCATATTGCCAAGCTTGCCTTCCACGCCAAGGAGAGTCCCATCCGGACACGGGACGAAGTCTTCAATCTTGTATCTTCATAGTCCAACAGTCCGGCTAAAGTATATAGTCCGGCTGTCCGAGGATCCCCTAATCTAGGACTCCCTCAGTAGCCCCTGAACCAGGCTTCAATGACGATGAGTCCGGCGCGCAGATTGTCTTCGGCATTGCAAGGCGGGTTCCTCCTCCGAATACTCCATAGAAGATTTCGAACACAAGGATAGTGTCCGGCTCTGCAAAACAAATTCCACATACCACCGTAGAGAGAATAATATTTCCACAAATCTAATCTGCTGACGCATTCTGCAGCATGACACCACACCATGGCCCGGTCATTATTCGAACCGTTTTTCTCAACCAGCTACTGCACATATTGCGAGGCGGTTTTCTTGGCACGTCTTGTCGAAGCAGAGATCGTGTCCCCTTATCACGGGATTCTTATAAATACGGGTGTGGGTAACCCAACTGCGCCATCAATTACGGCGCTTGGGGAATAAGCAGTTTTACCAGGCAAGTGGGGAGGCGTAGAATCCCTGTTGCCTTTATAAGGGGATAAGGACCCCCTTTCGCACCCACGCTTTCTTCTTCCCGATCCATTCCCCTCCGCCCAAGCTCCAGCGCCCAGGCGTTCATCTTCTCTGCCCACAAAGGCCTTCCGAAAATGTCTGGATCCGGAGCAGAAGTCAAATGGATGGCCTCTACCGTCCGGGAGCAGGATATCAAAAAGCTTCGGGAGGCCGGGTATCTGGCCAAGAAAATCAGCGATCGCCTCCCGACGGCGGGACAGATCGTCCCTACTCCGGAACCCCGCGAGAGGGTTGTATTCCTCCCTCACTTTGTCCGCGGGCTAGGGTTTCCCCTCCACCCGTTCGTTCGCGGCATCATGTACTATTATGTGATCAATCTTCACGATATGTCCCCTAATTCCTTCCTCAACATCTCGACATTCATTGACGTGTGTGAGGCTTTTCTCCGCATCTCACCACATTTCGGCTTATGGCTGAAGATTTTTAATGTGAAGCCCAAGGTAGTGAGTGGCGAGCACGCCGAGTGCGGAGGCGCTATGGTGAGCAAGATGCCCAACGTTACATGGCCAACAGGCACCTTTAACGATTCCGTCAAGGAGTGGCAACAACAATGGTTTTACATCAGCGAGCCGCGCGGCACGGAATGGGCCACTACTCCCGAGTTCCGATCCGGTGCCCCCCTGCGGCTTACATCCTGGGTCAAGAAGGGCCTGAACTGGTCCTCATCCGACGAATTGTCGATGCTCCAGACGCGCGTTAAATATATGGGAGACAAGAACATTGAACTTGTCAATGTGGTCCACGTGATGTTAGTTCGGCGGATCCTGCCTTGTCAACACCGGACTTGCAATCTATGGGAGTTCGATCCGACCAAGCACCAAACCTTGCGAGAGCTTTTCGGCTCCTCGCACAAGGACATCTGGAAGGTGCTTTTCAAGTCCAGCAAATCATGGCCGAACTCCGCCGAAGACCGCGGGTACCAACTGTCCCGCCCTGCAAGTTCGGTAAGTCATCATACTTTTTATCCGCATAAACCAAGGGAAGCGCTTAACGTGTTTTCTACAACTCTCCTAGGGCTGGACGAAGAAGGCGGAGCAGATCCATTGTCCGGCCCCGCTGCCCGAAGAACCGGCCGTCCCACTTTTGACGAAGATGCTGGTCCTGGCACCTTACAAGGTGCCGAAGAAGACGGCCGAGAAGGAGGCCAAAAAGACCCGGGGCGGCCTTCGTCGCCGAGGCACTTCGGATACAATATCCGAAGGCTCTGATGCCCGTTCCTCCTCCGAAGAGGACGAGGAGGAGGGAGAAGATGAATCCCCTACGGGGGGAAGAAAGAAGAGGACGGCCTTTGCACACTTGGAGGCCGAGTCGCCTAAAAGGGGAAAGGCTCCTCTTCCGGAGGAGTCCACTGCCGCTGCCGACAGCGGCCCGGCATGGGATCCCAGGGCCCAGCCCCTGGTGAATTCGTGAGTATATTGGATACGAGTACGTTTATGCGTCCAAACTCATCATGGCATAATATTTTAACCTGAGCCATATTTTTTGTAGTCCAGCGAGATCTCGTGCCACAGAATCCTCATCAGAGGATTCGCTGAGTTCGGATGCTATGGAGAGCGGGACGCCCCCGAAGGCCCCTTCCTCCAAAAAGGTGGATAACACCGAGGCTTCTTCCCAGAGGGACCCCGGCTAAGGAGGAGAGGAAAAACCGTGAAGGTGGCGCCTGGAGGTCAAACTTCAGGGGCCGGACACATGGGGGAGAAAATTCCCATGGGAGCTGACGGCGGGGGCCATCTTGAAATCGGCTCCCAGCCGGATGCAATTCCGGAGACCAATACGGCTCCGAAATCAAGCAGGCAGCCTTTCTCAGCTGGAGGGGGCATGCCTGTTCCACCGGCAATCTCTGTCCAACCAGAGGTGTCAGATGCTTTGTTGGTGGCGCTGAGGAGCGCCTCCGTCGTCGATGAACACCGTGCCCTCATGGGTGTGGTGATTGAGCAGATTCAGTCTGCTGAGAGTGGACTGAATAAAGCCTGCATCAGCCTTATAAAAGGTTTTGAGGTATGTTTTATGAAGTTTCGAAGAGTGTCATGGTATGGATAGTAGCCCCTGATACACTGTTCAGTGAAAGAAAGAACCGGACAGAGGATCAAATTTAAGTTTGCAGGAAGACTCATTCAATGACATCTATTTCTCTTCTGTTATAAGCAGGCGTCTGTAGCGGCTGTTGCCTCTCATACTGCGGAGATCTCCGAACTGAATCGAAGTCTGGAGCGGGCCAAAGAAGAACTTGGCCAGTTGAAAATGCAGCTGGGAGATAAACAAGGTATGCACAAGTCTTGTTCGCGTTAATTGCGAATGAATTTTCAGTATGATGAAATAGGCTTCATGATTTGCGCTAGGGATGGTGACCGAAGTCGAGGCCTTTAAAAAGGCTGTGGCCGAGGCCGAGAAAAAGGCAACCACAAAACAGGCTCTTCGTGAGAAGCACGAGGCCAGGGTGATTAAAGATGAGCAGGAGCTGCAAGAGGCCGTGAAGAAGTGCGAGACCTTGGAGCAGAGTTTAATGGAGAAAGAATCCAAACTCACCAAGGCGCGTCAGGCCACGAGCGATGCCCAGGGGGAAACCCAAAGCGCCCTGCAGGGGATCCAAGGGGCGAGGAGGATCGCGGCGGGTAAGGCTTTTTCCATGTAAAGCAAGCATTTGAGGAGAAAATTATGTTCCTAATTTTGAATTCGGATTTCTCAGGGGTATTTGCCGAGCTGCCCCACAGCATATCGGATGCCGCCCAATTCTACCGAGCCGAAGGAAGGGATACTGCGGATAAGCTCTTCTGGACGCAGTATTTGGCACCGAATTATCTGGTGCCCTTTGTCGATCAACTGAAGCAGCTGATCGAACTGCATAAGGCGGCAGAACTGGCCATGAAGGATCATATTATCCGGCTATGGCCCGCCGAGCCGATTCCAAGCAGCTACTTTGGGCTTGTGAGTGCCTGCCCTCGAATTGATGTCATTAAGCGGTCGGTCTGTATAGAGGGTGCGCGAATGGCCTTCGCCCGCACAAAGGTGCACTGGGGGAAGATGGATGCTGAAAAGCTGATGACCGAAAGACCGCCCGCGGGGAAGGAGCACCGTAAGCCCGAATTATATTATGAGGATGTCCTGAAAGGATCCTGCCTTGCAGCAGAGCTATGTTCCAAGGACATTATATTTCCATGAATGCAAATCATGCTGTCCTTTGTAATGTCTGAACAGGGTCATTTATATTATTTATTGCCTGTTATATAAAAGTTTACCCTCCTGTGCGGCCGTTTTATATGTTAAACCTGAGAGTTGCCCAGTCGTCGGCTTCTGCCCCCACGTAAGAAGTACGGGGGTGTTCAGGATAAACCTGATCACTCTTTGTCCCAGTTTTGGGTCCTTCGAAGGAGGTGCTCAGCTCAACGAACCAGGCAATCAGACTATAGGGCTTTATCACTCTCACTTAGCCATAGGAGCTTTAGTAAGGTAGGTGCAGCCCCTGGTGTTCGGAAGACCGTACTAGGGGCTCTATAAGCTCCTGATCAGAGGAAAAACCGATCCATCGCACGCTGCATTGGTTATGGCATTATGCGGGAGAAATCCTTAAAGATTTTACGACCTCTCGAACAGCTGACCAGCTCTCGCCGTATCATGACAGCCAGTTTTCGGCTTTCTCTACTGAGGTGCTCGTCCGGAAGAACCGGGACACAATCACAGTAGTTCTCCCAGTGCTACCTTAGCCGATATTGCGGAACGTAAGGTACCAAAACATGGGAGCCGGGCAAACCCAACTATTGACCCAAGACATGATTCGGAGCTGATGCATATAATGCTATCAGTTCGGGGTGCCGAACTTCCGCGAAGGTGTTCGGACTTTATTGTCGTACTGTGGGTAAAACGAAGCCCCTGGCATGTTTAAAGGCATATCGTGGTGTACGGATGCCACTCGACGAAAGAGTTTCAATAAGAAATGACAGCAGAAAAGCGTCATACAAATCCACATATTTTATTTGAATAGTACGTCGATGCGTATGAATACAGGTAATAATGGAAAAGAAATATGACTGTGGAACCTGCTGAGACCAGGGGGAAGAAGCTGTGTGCGGATCCGGAGTATAGTCGGATGGTTATCACGGGGAATATCTAAGGATTCCCCTTGCGCGTTCAGGCCGCCTCCATATCGCCCGTCCTGGTCAGCGCAAAGGTGAACCTGCAAAGGAAATATAAGAAATGTTTGTGTGCCGGAGAGCGGTTGAACCGCTGTATGCGGCCTATCTTGGACTTCACAGGAGTGTTTAATTGAGCTATGGACGAGCCGGGCTATGCTGCCGCGAAGTAGTTCGAAGTCCTTTGGCGGTATCCGGGAGCCGGGCCGTCGACTCAATGTTCGGCTGCAAGGTGCTACTCATTGCTTCTGCTGTTAAGGCAGCGGTGTACTTGTTGCTGCCGAAGGAAAGGTTGACCTTGCCTTTAACCGTGATGATGCCGCGTGGACCGGGCATCTTGAGCTTACGGTAGGCGTAGTGTGGCACCGCGTTAAATCGAGCGAACGCGGTTCGTTCGAGCAGTGCCTGATAATCACTATGGAAGGGGATGATTTCAAAGGTTAACTCTTCGGTACGATAATTGTCTGGTGATCCGAAGACTACCTCAACGGCAATGGAGCCTGTACAACTGGCTTCCACACCTGGTATAATGCCTTTGAAAGTGGCTGTAGTGGGTTTGATCATCGAATGATCGATGCCCATCTTGCGCACTATGTCCTCGTAAAGTAGGTTTAGACTGCTGCCCCGTCCATAAGGACTCGTGTGAGGTGGAACCCGTTAATTATTGGGTCAAGGACTAGTGCGGCTGGATTGCCCTGATTGGCGTTGACCGGACGATCTATGTGGTTGAAGGTGACCGGCCCTAGTTTATATTGTGGGACGGCTGGTTCCGTAAAGTCGGCATCCCTAAGGGTGCACATCCGGTCCTGGTGGGGGACGTGGGTGTTGTTTACCACGTTCACCGTTTGGATTTTTGGGGGAAATCTTTTTTGCCCCCCTGTATTTGGTGATCTGGGCTCTTCGTCGCCATCGTCGCTTTGGGACTCCCCATCTTTGTTTTTGGTGCCTGCCCTGCCTGCTTGTTTGAAGACCCAGCATTCTCTATTGGTATGAGTGGCTGGCGTTTCCGGGGTGCCATGAATTTGGCATTGGTGATCGAGTATGCGGTCTAGATTGGACGGACCCGAGTTGTTATTTTTGAGCGGCCCTCTCTACTGACCGGACTTGGAGCCACTAAATCCGGCATTAACCGCCGTATTTTCGGCATTTTCACCATATTTGCGGCGCTTGTGTTTATTGCGCCGAGGTTTGCCGTTGCTATCTCTGGCTTCTGATGTGTCGGATTTGCTTGCTGCATTATTGCTACGGGCCAACCAGTCATCTTCGCCCGCGCAAAAGCGGGTCATAAGTGTCGTGAGGGCTGCCATGGATTTTGGCTTCTCTTGCCCAAGGTGCCGGGCGAGCCACTCGTCACGGATGTTATGCTTAAATGCCGCTAAGGCCTCTGCATCCAGACGTCGACAATTTGGTTCTTCGTAGTTAGGAACCGGGTCCAGAATTTCCTGGCTGATTCCCCTGGCTGCTGAGTTATATGACTTAAATCGTCAGCATCCGGTGGTCGCACATAAGTGCCCTGGAAATTGTCCAGGAATGCATCTGCCAGGCTCTCCCAACTTCCGATGGAGCTTGCCGGCAAGCTATTCAGCCAATGCCGAGCCGACCCTTTGAGTTTTAGCGGGAGGTACTTGATGGCATGTAGATCATCCCCGCGGGCCATGTGAATGTGGAGGAAGAAGTCTTCTATCCATACCGCGGGGTCTATAGTACCATCATATGATTCAATGTTCACGGATTTAAACCCTTCTGGGAATTCATGATCCATTACTTCATCGGTGAAGCATAGGGGGTGTGCGGCGCCTCTGTGCCGGGCTATGTCACGACGCAGTTCATACGAATCTTGTCTGCTGTACTCGGCCCGACCAGATTTGCTTTTAGTGTATCCGGCATGACGGTCATCGTCACGCGTTGGGGCACGACCCCGTGATCCGTAGATCGATGTTGTATGTCCTGCTTTGTTTTCCAATATGTCTCGCAGGTCCCGCGTGTTGCCCCGGGCCTTGGTGTTTTTGTTTGTCTGGCGACGGGGTGCGGGCTGGACTTCGGGCTGATATGCCCCTCTGTCTCGGCCACGAGGTGGCCGATCAGCCGCATCATACGCTGGTAATGTAGGTTTTAATGCTTCCTCGTCGAGTTGCGGTAGCAACCTGCGCTTTGGGTAACTCTTGGTTGGGCGCTCGAGTTCGTATTCCTCGGCCGCAAGGACTTCAGTCCATTTATCCGCTAGCAGATCTTGATCAGCTTGAAGCTGTTGTTGCTTTTTCTTCAGGCTGTTTCCTGTGGCTATAAGCCGGCGCTTGAAGCGCTCCTGCTCGACGGGATCCTCAGGCACGATAAATTCTTCGTCGCCGAGGCTCACCTCGTCTTCGGAGAGAGGCATATAATTGTCATCCTCCGATTCTCCGTCTGCTGCCTGTTTCAGAGGGCTAGCTTGTTCATCCTCCCGCTCGAGGTCTGGCTGGAGGGGATTGTCGTCGTCTTTGGCACTATCCAGAGCGTTATTGTCTCTTGTGCCGGTATCGATGCTTTTGCCATGGCGGGACTTAGAGCGGCGCCACTAACGTTAGTGCTTGGATTGCTTTTTGGAGGGATTATCCTCCGCTGTCTTATCGCCATCGCCTTCTTTGGGGTTGTCCACCATGTATATATCATATGACGAGGTGGCAGTCCAGCACCCTGTGGGCGGTGGTTCCTGTTCGTCTCCTGCATTGTCGTCCATACCGTCGATGTCTTCGGAGCCGAAATCGAGCATGTCAGTTAGATCGTCGACAGTGGCTACTAAGTGGGTGGTGGGTGGGGAGCGGATTTCTTCGTCGTCCGCATCCAATTCTAGCTGCACATAGTTTGGCCGAGGGTCTCTAACAAGGAGAGAGACCTGAATGAGTTTAGCACGTCGCCGAGAGGTGAGTGCTGAAAGATATCCACGGAGAAAAACTCCATAATCGGTGCCCAATCGGATTCGATGGGTACGAAGGCAGGCGGCTCGGAGCCCATGGACGGGGACAAATCCAAGTGTCCGGCAACGCGGGTCTCATAGGAAGTGAAATCAGCATTCGGCTCTATCGCCGCTGAGTGCGCGGCCTTCGTGGCGGGGTCCATCCACCCGTCCTCGGACGGTGCAATCTGTTCTGGATTGAGGGCTGGAGTAGTTGCAGGTGTGATCTCCCGAACACTGTCCGACGGCAGAGCTAAGTCATGCTCGTCGTAACTGTGCGGCGCACCCGACGTGGGCTCGAATACGTCGAAGATCAAGTCTCCGCAGATGTCGGCAGTGTAGTTCAAGTTTCCAAACCTGACCTGATGGCCAGGGGCGTAGCTCTCAATCTGCTCCAGATGGCCAAGCGAGTTGGCCCGCAGTACGAAGCCGCCGAATACGAAGATCTGTCCGGGGAGGAAAACCTCACCCTGGATCTCATCGTTGTCGATGATCGACGGAGCCATCAAGCCTTTATCGCGACGACACAGTGGAACTCTCAATGAAAGCACCAATGTCGGTGTCAAAACTGGCGGATCTCCGGTAGGGGGTCCCGAACTGTGCGTCTAAGGCGGATGGTAACAGGAGGCGGGGGCACGATGTTTACCCAGGTTCGGGCCCTCTCGATGGAGGTAATACCCTACTTCCTGCTTGATTGATCTTGATGATATGAGTAGTACAAGAGTTGATCTACCATGAGATCGTAGAGGCTAAACCCTAGAAGCTAGCCTATGGTATGATTGTTGTTGTCCTACGGACTAAGCTCTCCGGTTTATATAGACACCGGAGGGAGCTAGGGTTACACAGAGTCGGTTACAAGGGAGGAGATCTACATATCCATATTGCCAAGCTTGCCTTCCACGCCAAGGAGAGTCCCATTCGGACACGGGACGAAGTCTTCAATCTTGTATCTTCATAGTCCAACAGTCCGACTAAAGTATATAGTCCGGCTGTCCGAGGACCCCCTAATCCAGGACTCCTCACCCGCCGGCTCAGGTCTTGTCTGACTTATTGGACACTCTGACAACATTGTTAACAGCAGAGGTTAACCCAGCAAATCATGCTCAGCATAACGCGGAAGTTGCAAAGCTACGAGATGAGATAGCTCAAGCCAAGGAAGATCTGGTAGCTGAGAACGCTAGGATGACTCCAGAGCGGGCTGCTTTGGATGTTCAGGCGCAATGAATTCAGGCAGAGTCCTTCCGGCTCATGTTGGATCAGAATGCTTCAAATGAGGTCATGAGGAGGAGACACCGGAGTCATCTACCCCCGGTTTATGAGCCGAGGAACCTCTTCAACACGCCTGGAGCAGGGACCAGTGACCCACCGGTGGTAAACCGGACGACTGAAGTACCAGGGGGTGGAGCGCCGATTCAGCCACGGGTGACAGGTTCTCCGCATGTGAATAATACCCCGCCTCAGCATGTTTTGACACCACCGGGTCATTATTCCAACCCTTTAGATAACTTGATTGCTACAGCAACGCGATTGGCGGCTCTGCCGGTTGAAGGCGAGTCTCCAACGGCGGTTGAAATGCGGAGGGCCAGAGAACTTCTTCAGACAACATTGGAGCATCAAGTGGCTTATTCTTATAGTCGTGAGCGGATTCATTCAACCCCTCGCCCAAGCCAAAGCTACAGTAGGCACATTGACTCACCAGCGGTTTCAAGTACTGAACAACGCCGTAACCAGTCTCGTGGGCATGACCCGGCGCACGGCGGTGCTAATGCTCAGACTTTGGTGGATCAGGGCAGAGCACGTTGGGAGGCCGAGCTGGCGGCTCAGCTAGCGGCTCATCAACACACACCGGCTTACCCGACGACTTCAGTGGAAGCAGGCATGACCTCTAGAACCTTGGGTGTACCATGCTTAGCGCCGGCTCTACGTAACGAGCGTTTGCACAAGGATTTCAAGGGTCCTTGTAAAGTACCTAATTACACAGCAGATCAACCCCCCTGAAGCTTGGGTTGAGAGTTATGAGATGGCCATGGAGATGTTGGACGTTAGTGAAGCAGCGTGTGCTAAGTATTTCACCATGATGCTGGAAGGGACGACTCGTACTTGGTTGAAGGGGCTGCCCACCAACTCAATTAGTTCGTGGGCGGAGCTGAAGGCCCGTTTTATTCAAAATTTCAAGGATATGTGCAAGCAGCCAATGTCAATTGTGGATTTGGTTTCTTGTGTTCAAGGTAAGGGTGAGTCGACAACCAGCTGGGTGCGTCGGGTCTCGACTATCATACACTCATCAGATAATATCAATGTCGGCTCAGCAGTTTTAATGTTGGAGAAAAATTGTCGTTTCCTCCCTCTCAAACGGAAGCTGGGCGGCTTAAGCGCCATTGCAGTGACATGGGGGAGCTCATGGCGGCCCTTGTCAAGTATGCCGATTCTGATAGTACCAAGGACCCCGAGTCTCATGATGAAAAGACGGGAAAGGGAAAGAAGAGTAGCGGCATGAAGGGACAACAGTACAACCCAGCCGGTGAGGGTGGCAACGGTAAGCGCAAGGCTGATGGGAATTTAGACTTCATGGCCAACAATGGCGTGCAGAATAATAACCAGCGTCGTAAGGGAAGGTCAGCTCAAGGGATAAGATTTGACCTTGAGGCAATAATGAATCAGCCATGTCCGAAGCACGGAACACGTGAAAAGCCATCTGGCCATTTATGGAAGGATTGTTTTATCATGAAGCAATTCCGAGATTCTCATCTTTCCCAGCACAACCATGGCCCGAATGGCAGTTCAGGGTCCGACCCTCATGGTCCGGGTCATGGAGGCGGCGGTTCAAGTTCCGGTTTTCAAGGCCAAGGCCATCAGGGTGGTTACAACCAGCAGAATAGTCAGGGGAGTCAGCAGCAGCAGTCTGGTTAGCAGAGTAACCTGAAGCAATTGAATAGTGGGAAATACCACGTCTTCACCACAAGCTTATGTAAGTAGGATCAGAAGCTCCATAAAAGGGCAGTGAACGTCGTTGAGCCGGCGGTTCCCCGTTACTTACGATGGTCTGAGCAGCCCATTGTGTGGAGTCGTGAGGATCACCCGCCCCGGGTTGATAATCATGGTCACTTGGCGCTGGTAGTGGCTCCTCAGGTTGGAGGATACAAATTCACTAAAGTCCTCATGGATGGAGGCAGTAGCATGAATATCCTTTACTATGATACTTTCCATCGCATGGGGCTAAATGATAAAAATCTTAAGCCGTCTAATACTGTTTTTCATGGTGTAGTGCCTAGTAAGTCGGCATATCCAGTGGGCAAAATATCTTTGGAGGTTGCTTTTGGAGATGAGTATGATTCCAGGTCTGAGACGCTGACCTTCGAAGTGGTTAAAATCAAGAGCCTTTATCATGCTCTGTTTGGGCGGCCGACTTACGCTAAATTCATGGCGAGGCCTTGTTATGTTTACTTACAGATTAAGATGCCGGGTCACAAGGGCACCATCACAGTGCATGGGACTCGCAAGGTAGCCTTGGAGTGTGAAGAAGGCGATTGATACGTCCATTTTGCATCATGCTTTTATATTGTTATTTATTGCATTATGGGCTGTTATTACACATTATGTCACAATACTTATGCCTATTCTCTCTTATTTTACAAGGTTTACACGAAGAGGGAGAATGCCGGCAGCTGGAATTCTGGGCTGGAAAAGGAGCAAATATTAGAGACCTATTCTGCACAACTCCAAAAGTCCTGAAACTTCACAGGAGCACTTTTTGGAATTAATAAAAAATACTGGCAAAAGAATCAACCAGAGGGGGCCCACACCCTGGCCACGAGGGTGGGGGCGCGCCCCCTGTCTCGTAGGCCCCCTGGCAGGCCTCCGGTGCCCATCTTCTTCTATATGAAGTCTTTCGTCCTAGAAAAAATGAGAAGGAAGCTTTCGGGACGAAGCGCCGCCGTCTCGAGGCGGAACCTGGCGAAACCAATCTAGGGCTCCGGCGGAGCTGTTCTGCCGGGGAAACATCCCTCCGGGAGGGGGAAATCATCACCATGGATCCTCTCATCGGGAGGGGGTCAATCTTCATCAACATCTTCACCAGCACCATCTCATCTAAAACCCTAGTTCATCTCTTGTATCCAATCTTTGTCTCAAAACCTCATATTGGTACCTGTGGGTTGCTAGTAGTGTTGATTACTTTTTGTAGTTGATGCTAGTTGGTTTATTTGGTGGAAGATCATATGTTCAGATCCATTATGCATATTAATACCCCTCTGATTATGAACATGAATATGATTTGTGAGTAGTTACGTTTGTTCCTGAGGACATGGGAGAAGTCTTGCTATAAGTAGTCATGTGAATTTGGTATTCGTTCGATATTTTGATGAGATGTATGTTGTCTTTCCTCTAGTGGTGTTATGTGAACGTCGACTACATGACACTTCACCATTATTTGGGCCAAGGGGAAGGCATTGGGAAGTAATAAGTAGATGATGGGTTGCTAGTGACAGAAGCTTAAACCCTAGTTTATGCGTTGCTTCGTAAGGGGCTGATTTGGATCCATATGTTTCATGCTATGGTTAGGTTTACCTTAATACTTCTTTTGTAGTTGCGGATGCTTGCAAGAGGGGTTAATCATAAGTGGGATGCTTGTCCAAGGAAGGGCAGTACCCAAGCACCGGTCCACCCACATATCAAATTATCAAAGTAATGAACGCGAATCATATGAGCATGATGAAAACTAGCTTGACGATAATTCCCATGTGTCCTCGGGAGCGCTTTCCTTTATATAAGAGTTTGTCCAGGCTTGTCCTTTGCTACAAAAAGGATTGGGCCATCTTGTTGCACTTTATTTACTTTTGTTACTTGTTACCCATTACAAACTACCTTATCACAAAACTATCTGTTACCGATAATTTCAGTGTTTGCAGAGAATACCTTATTGAAAACCGCTCGTCATTTCCTTCTGCTCCTAGTTGGGTTCGACACTCTTACTTAACGAAAGGACTACGATAGATCCCCTACACTTGTGGGTCATCAAGACTCTTTTCTGGCGCCGTTGCCGGGGAGTGAAGTGCCTTTGGTAAGGAAAAATTTATGTAGTGTGCTGAAATTTACTGTCACTTGTTACTATGGAAAGTAATCCTTTGAGGGGCTTGTTTGGGGTATCTTCACCCCAACCAGTAGAGCAAAGAGTTGCTCCTCAACCTACTGAACCTACTGAAAATGTTTGCTTTGAAATTCCTTCAGGTATGATAGAGAAATTGCTAGCTAATCCTTTTACAGGAGATGGAACATTACATCCCGATTTACACCTAATCTATGTGGATGAAGTTTGTGGATTATTTAAGCTTGCAGGTATGCCCGAGGATGTTATCAAGAAGATGGTCTTCCCTTTATCTTTGAAGGGAAAGGCATTGACATGGTTTAGGATATGTGATGATATGTGATAACCCACAAGTATAGGGGATCAATTGTAGCCTCTTTCGATAAGTAAGAGTGTCGAACCCAATGAGGAGCTAAAGGTAGAACAAATATTCCCTCAAGTTCTATCGACCACCGATACAACTCTACGCACGCTTAACGTTCGCTTTACCTAGAACAAGTATGAAACTAGAAGTACTTTGTAGGTGTTTTTGGATAGGTTTGCAAGAATATAAAGAGCGTGTAAATAAAAAGTAGGGGCTGTTTAGATAAAGACACAAAAAAGTAAATATAGCAAGTGTGGAAAAGTGGTGGTAGGAGTTGCGAAATTGTCCCTAAGCAATTGACTACTTTACTAGATCGATAGCAAGTTTTATGTGGGAGAGGCCACTGCTAGCATGTCATCCCTGACTTGCAATTCTATGCACTTATGATTGGAACTATTAGAAAGCATCCGCAACCACTAACATTCATTAAGGTAAAACCCAACCATAGCATTAAGATATATTGGTCCCCCTTCAATCCCGTATGCATCAATTTCTATGCTTTGAAGCTTCTGTCACTCTTGCCCTCCAATACATAGTCCTATCAACATACAACTAACCCTATGGTGTGATCCACGCGCGCGCTCATATGATGGGCACCAAAGGACAGCAACATAACCACAAGAAAATTAAATCAATCATAGAAATTCATCAACCACTGATAGGACAACAAAAATCTACTCAGACATCATAGGATGGCAACACATCATTGGATAATAATATGAAGCATAAAGCACCATGTTCAAGTAGAGGGTAGAGCGGGTTGCGGGAGAATGGACCGTTGTAGATAGAGGGGGGAAGGTGATGGAGATGTTGGTGAAGATGGCGGAGGTGTTGGTGAAGATCGCGGTGCTGATGATGGTGGCCACGGCAGCGTTCCGGCGCCACCAGAAGAGAGGGGGAGAGGGGGCCCCTTATTCTTCTTCTTCTTCTTCCTTGACCTCCTTCCTAGATGGGAGAAGGGTTTCCCCTCTGGTCCTTGGCCTCCATGGCATGGGAGGGGCGAGAGCCCCTCCGAGATTGGATCCGTCTCTTTGTCTCTCTCTGTTTCTGCGTTCTGGTTTCTGCCCTTTCACCGTTTCGTATATATATGGAGATCTGTAACTCCGATTGGATTGAAACCTTCGCCCAGATTTTTCTCCGAAAATTAGCTTTCTTGCGGCCAAAGAAGAGCAGCAACCGCCTTACGGGGGGCCCACGAAGGCGGCAGGCGCGCCCAGGGGGCAGGCGCGCCCCCCAGCCTCGTGGACACCTCGGGCACCGTCTCCCGTTGATTCTTCTTCCCATATTTTCCAAATAGTCCAAAAATATTCTCCGTCCGTTTTTATCCCGTTTGGATTCTGTTTGATATGGGGTTTCTGCGAAACAAAAAACATGCAACAGACAGGAACTGGCACTGGGCACTGGATCAATGTGTTAGTCCCAAAAATAGTATAAAAAGTTGCCAAAAAGTATATGAAAGTTGTATAATATTGGCATGGAACAATAAAAAATTATAGATACGACGGAGACGTATCAGCATCCCCAAGCTTAATTCCTTCTCGTCCTCGAGTAGGTAAATGATAAAAAGATAATTTTTGGTGTGGAATGCTACCTAGCATAATCTTGATCATGTATCTAATCATGGCATGAATATTAAGACACGAGTGATTCAAAGCAATAGTCTATCATTTGACATAAAAACAATAATACTTCAAGCCTACTAATAAAGCAATCATGTCTTTTCAAAATAACAAGGCCAAAGAAAGTTATCCCTACAAAATCATATAGTCTGGCTATGCTCCATCTTCACCACACAAAATATTCAAATCATGCACAACCCCGATGACAAGCCAAGCAATTGTTTCATACTTTTCATGTTCTCAAACCTTTTCAACTTTCACGCAATACATGAGCTTGAGCCATGGACATAGCACTATAGGTGGAATAGAATATGATGGTGGAGGTTGTGTGGAGAAGACAAAAAGGGAGAAAGTCTCACATCGACGCGGCTAAACAACGAGCTATGGAGATGCCCATCAATTGATGTCAATGCGTGGAGTAGGGATTGCCTTGCAACGGATGCACTAAGAGCTATAAGTGTATGAAAGCTCAAACTGAAAACTAAGTGGGTGTGCATCCAACTTGCTTGCTCATGAAGACCTCGGGCATTTGAGGAAGCCCGTCATCGGAATATACAAGCCAAGTTCTATAATGAAATTCCCACTAGTATATGAAAGTGATAACTCAAGAGACTCTCTATATGAATGTAACACTCTGAGAATCATGCTATAGTAACCCCCTGTGACTAAGCTAATCATGTTGCTAAACAGGGCTTGATCACATTTGAACCACAACCTTGTCAAACTCCTAGTTCAAACTTCAATTAAATTTAAAAGTGGAAAATAAAAGTTTTCAAAAATTCAAACAAAAATGTTCAGTGGGTGCTAAATAATACACTGGTAATTATGGTGGAGGAAACACATTTTTATAAAATACCTAATTACTTTTAAAAGAAATAAAACAGAAAAGAAAATAAACAAATAAAAGGAAAACAGAAAACAGATCACAGAAAGAAAAAAAAAAGAAAAAGGAAAAGCCCTTCCCCCCCCACTGGACCCGTGGCCCGTCTGGACCGAACCCCGGCCCAAACTGGGCCGCCACCCGCGCCCCGACCCCGGCCCAGCCCAACTCACCCCCGCGTCCCCTTCCTGTTCCCCCGACCGGGTCGGAACAGGGGCGCGCTGCCGCCCGACCACCTCGCCGGCACCGACGCCGGAGGGGATAAGGGCGCCAGCCCCCGCGCCTCCTCGGGTCTCTCTCCCACTCACCCCGCTCACTCTCGGCCCCTGCGCCTCCCTCATCCCCTCTCCTTCGCGCCGCTCCGTGCTCCCCCCCATCATCCCGAGCGCCTCCGTCGCCGTCCGCCGTCGCAACCGCGGCAACCAACCTCGCCTCGCCTCGCCAACCTGTCCAGCAGCTCCGCCGTCGTCGGCTTCCTCGTCCCCGTCCACGAACGCAAGCCGGGGAGCACCGCAGGCAGCGGATCGAGCCGCCCCCTTCCGCCTCGGGCGTCGGTGACCGCCGTCGTCTCCGGCCACCTCTGCGCTCCTAAGCTGTCGCAGGCTTTACGTAGCCGCTCGGTGAGCTCCTCCCTCCCTCCATTCTCCTCCTCGCACTGCGTGAGCCTCCCTAGCTAGCTCGTCGCCGTTGCTTTGAGCTCGCCGCCGCATATCACCTCGCCGCCGTGGCTACCGTGGCCTGAGCTCGCGTCCGAGCTCGTAGTCAAACTCCTGGAGCTCCCAGGAGCCCAACGAGCCCACGCCCGTGCCTCCCCGTGCCTCCTAGCATAGCCTCCGTTGAGCGCCCGAACGCGCTGCCGCCTGCGCTCGTCGCCGGCGTGCCTCCGGTGACCAAATGGTCACGGGCCAGCGCCCGTTGCATTCGCCTCCTAACGCACGTCCCACCTAGCCTCTCCGTTCGCTCGCTAGCATGCTGCGTCGCCCTTTCCTCTGGCGTCCGAGTCCGGTCGTCCGCCGATGAGCTCGCCGCGCTCGATTCCGGTCACCCCTGCCGCCACAACCACCACCGTTGGACGCGGCGCAGCCGTAGCTTTCGAACGCGACCAAAAACTCCCTGAACGGTGCCCTGTACGTGGATTCCGGCGAGGTCCCGAGCGCCTCCGCCGTGTTTTCGGTCGCCGGCGTTGCCCCGGCGCCGGCCGCCGACGTGGCACACCTGGGGCCACCCCTGGGTCACTGCCAGTGGCCCCCACGGGCCCCAGTTGACTGGGTTGACCCAGTCAACTGCTGACTGGGCAGGCCCAGTCACTGACATGCGGGCCCCGCCGCAGAAATTAAAAAAATAAAGAAAAAGAAAATGTTTTATAAATAAAAATAATTAGTTTAGCTAAACACTCACTGACATGTGGGGCCCATCCCTCTAATTATACTGTTAGATTAGTTTAATTAAGTATTAGACTAACAGAGGCTGACATGTGGGTCCCACTGGACCCACCTGTCTGGTTTGACTGGTCAGCCGACCTGTTGACTTGCTGACGTCAGCATTGCCTCATGCTGACGTCATAATTCATTTTTCTTAATATAAATAATTCCAGAAATTCAAATAAACTTTGAAAATTCATATCTTTTAAACCGTAACTCGGATGAAAATGTTTTCTATATGAAAGTTGCTCAGAACGACGAGACGAATCCGACTACGCAGTCCGTTCATCCACCGCACCTCCTTAACCTATCGAACTAGCAACTTTCCCCCTCCGATCCGTCTGTCCGAAAACGCGGAACATCGGGCATACCTCCCGGATGCCCCCCCCCTCACCGGTACCACCTACTGTCGCGTTAGGGCACCCCTAGCACCGCTCATTGTCATGTCACGCATCGTCATGCTTATGTTTGCATTGTATTTACTGTTTCTTCCCCCTCTTCTCTCCGGTAGACTACGAGACCGACACTGCTGCTGCCCAGTTCGACTACGGAGTCGACGACCCCTCCTACTTGCCAGAGCAACCAGGCAAGCCCCCCCTTTGATCACCAGATATCGCCTACTCTAATCTCTACTGCTTGCATTAGAGTAGTGTAGCATGTTACTGCTTTTCGATATCCTATTCTGATGCATAGCCTATCCTTGCTACTATTGTTACTACCTTTACCTGCAATCCTACATGCTTAGTATAGGATGCTAGATTTCCATCAGTGGCCCTACATTCTTGTCCGTCTGCTGTGCTATACTATCGGGCCGTGATCACCTGGGCGGTGATCACGGGCATATACTTATATACTATATACATGACACATGTGATGACTAAAGTCGGGTCGGCTCGTAGGAGTACCCGCAAGTGGATCTTTGTGGCGGAGCGACAGGGCAGGTTGAGACCGCCTAGGTGAGAGGTGGGCCTGGCCCTGGTCGGCGCTCGCGGATACTTAACACGCTTAACGAGATCTTGGTATTTGATCTGAGTCTGGCCATTTGGTCTATACGCACTAACCATCTACGTGGGAGTAGTTATGGGTACCCCGACGTCGTGGTATCAGCCGAAGCTCTTTTGACGTCAGCGACTGAGTGGCGCGCGCCGTGTTGGACCGCTTTGACGTAACCGCCGTGATCGTGTGGGTTGCTAGGTCTGCTCGCGGCCGCGTTCGCAACGTGCAGGTGTGCATAGGGCGATGGGCCCAGACCCCTGCGCGCATAGGTTTAGACCGGCGTGCTGACCTCTCTGTTGAGCCTAGGTGGGGCTGTGACGTGTTGATCTTACGAGGCCGGGCATGACCCAGAAAAGTGTGTCCGGCCAATTAGGATCGAGCGTGTTGGGTTATGTGGTGCACCCCTGCAGGGAAGTTTATCTATTCGAATAGCCGTGTCCCTCGGTAAAAGGACGACCCGGAGTTGTACCTTGAGCTTATGACAACTAGAACTGGATACTGAATAAAATACACCCTTCCAAGTGCCAGATACAACCCGGTGATCGCTCTCTAACAGGGCGACGAGGAGGGGATTACCGGGTAGGATTAGGCTATGCGATGCTACTTGGAGGACTTCACTCTATTCTCTTCTATATGCTGCAAGATGGAGATGACCAGAAGCGTAGTCTTCGACAGGACTAGCTATCCCCCTTTTAATTCTGGCATTCTGCAGTTCAGTCCACTGATATGCCCCTTTACACATATACCCATGCATATGTAGTGTAGCTCCTTGCTTGCGAGTACTTTGGATGAGTACTCACGGTTGCTTCTCTCCCTCTTTTTCCCCCTTTCCTTTCTATCTGGTTGTCGCAACCAGATGTTGGAGTCCAGGAGCCAGACGCCACCGTCGACGACGACTCCCACGGCACTGGAGGTGCCTACTACTACGTGCAGGCCGCTGACGACGACCAGGAGTAGTTAGGAGGTCCCAGGCAGGAGGCCTTGCCTTTTCGATCGTTGCTACTTTTGTGCTAGCCTTCTTAAGGCAAAACTTGTTTAACTTATGTCTGTACTCAGATATTGTTGCTTCCGCTGACTCGTCTGTGATCGAGCACTTGTATTCGAGCCCTCGAGGCCCCTGGCTTGTATTATGATGCTTGTATGACTTATTTATGTTGTAGAGTTGTGTTGTGATATCTTCCCGTGAGTCCCTGATCGTGATCGTACACATTTGCGTGCATGATTAGTGTACGGTCAAATCGGGGGCGTCACAAGTTGGTATCAGAGCCGACTGCCTGTAGGAACCCCCCCTTCCACACTCCTTGGCCGAAGTCGAGTCTAGTCATTGCAAAACTTTTACTAACATGGCTGTGCGGCTTACGGGCCCACATCACCATTGGGTGGTACTAGGATCTTTTACTCCTCGACCTTTACTCTGGGACTCTGAACTCTCTTCTACTCGGGTTAAACGAATTTACTAACTCTAACACTAGGATCCCGTGACCGCGTTCACCCCAAAGATGGATAAGCCATAGTTGTTTCTTAGAATAGTATTTTGAACAATTCACACACTGTCAATTGACTCCTTTGAAACGTCTTTGCTTTCAGATGGAACCCTCGAGGCAGGTTGTTCGCCACACGATGGCCATTGGTGCCTCGGGATCACCTGCGGTGCTAGCTGAGATGATGACCTATCTGGGTTATCGCTGGCACCCTGAGTTCACAGTCTACGAGGAGTACCAGGACTTTAACCAGGAGCAGTACCGTGCCATCGTCCACCTCTACTCTCGGGAGTACGACTCCACTACTGTGCTGCACACCGCACATGGTGTTGGTGTGACCATCGATATGGCTGTCCACGATGCAGCCTATGCTGCTCTGACACGTCTTCGTGGAGAGTATCGGGAGTTGTACACCTCCCCTTTCAGGCACATTGCTATCGCCTCTGATGTTGGTGCAGAGGGATACTATACTGCTGCCTACTCCACTGTCACCCGAGAGCCCTTCTACCATCAGCACCTGGTTCTGCATGCTGATGGGCTGGATCGAGCTAACCGAGCTCTTCGCCACGAGATGTACACCACCCGTCAGCACCTTTACCGTGCTCTGACGCTGCTGCACCCCTTTGTCCGGTCTGGACAGGTACCGCGTTCTGCGATCTACCCAGCCAGGACCGTGATGCCCCACGGTGTCGGTTGGCCAGAGGTGGGAGGCTACTCTCCCGCACTTGGTCCTCTTCTGCCACCTGAGCGTCGGGCTCTACACCTGAGTATCCGCGGCCCCCAGTCTGCTGACGTGGAGGGCTATCCGTTGCCTCATTACCAGCTGTCGGGCTACGATTACCTCCATAGTACCTCTTGGGACTGATGTAGGCTTGATGGTAGTATTAGTTTCAGTCGTCGCGAGCCTGTGTGCCGCCTATGATGTTTTAGTCCATGTACTGAACTCTATGTACTGTACTCTATGCATGACCCCTTTTGTAAGTTATGCCGACTACTATGTAGTAGCTATCGTGCTCCTTTCATTATGCATGTTTCATCATGAATGATTCTTGTCATTGCCAATTTTCTCAATGCTGAACTACCCCTGTTATATATTAGCAGGATGGTTAGACCAGGTGGTCGTGGTCGTGGTGGCGATGCCCCACCACCACCTGAGTACATGGCTGGTATGATCCAACAGTTTGAACTGAACCGCCAATTCATGGAAAATATGATGGCTCAGTTTCCTCGCCCCAATATGAACCAACAGCCAGCTCAAGTGACTCTTCAAGATTTCATACGCCTCAACCCAACCATCTACCGCAGCTCAACTCAGCCTCTGGATGCTGATGACTGGCTCCGTGACATCACCTATGAGATGGAGTCTGCTGATGTAGCCCCTGCCAGCTATGTCACCTTTGCTTCCTTCTTCTTGAAGGGACCCGCAGCTCAATGGTGGGACAGCCACAGGCGTACTCTGCCAGCTGGAACAATCATCACCTGGCCAGACTTCCAAGCTGCTTTCCGTGCCCGCTTCATTCCTCAGGGAGTCATGGACCGGAAGAAGCGTGAGTTCCGCAACCTCACCCAAGGCAACAAAACTATCGAAGCTTATCAGCGGGAGTTTCTGGACTTGTCCCGCTATGCTGAAGAAGACATTGCAACTGATGCACGCAGACAGGAGAAGTTCCGTGATGGCCTTCAAGCTGACATCAAGCTCGCACTTCTAGTGCATGACTTTGCTGATTTCACCACCTTGGTGAACAAGGCCATCAATGTTGAAACTGGTCTGCAGGAATACCAGAGCTCTCAGAGGCGCAACCGTGACACGGGCTCATCTTCGGGCTCGCCCTCACAGAAGCGTAAGATATGGATCCCGAACAGCATGTATCGTCCGAATGCACCTGCTCCCAGGAAATCTTATGCTGCACCGCGTCTGCCTCCTCCACCATCTAAGCAGTCAAAGCTATCAGCTCCCCCACCTGGGGCTCCTGTTCCCACTCCCGATAATGGTCTGTGCTTCAAGTGTGGTCAACCGGGTCACTTTGCCAGGAACTGCTATCAGAACCAGAATCAACTGGCCCTTCCAGCAGCTGGCCGTGGTAACAACCAGCCCCGCAACAACAATGCTAAGTCTCATGGTCGCGCTCATGCCAACCACGTTGATCTCAGCGAAGCTCAAGACCAGCCTGCTACTGTGATGGGTACACTCCTCGTAAATTCAGTACCAGCATCCGTTTTATTTGATACAGGAGCATCCCATTCATTCATATCAGCAGAATTTGCATTCCTGCATGGCATTCATTACGAAGAGATAAACACTCCGCTAGTGGTACACACCCTTGCGGGCCAATGTCAAACCTCTATGGTTAGTCGCGATGTTACTGTTGAAATTGAAGGACTGGAATTTCTTGTCTCTCCCATCGTACTGAAGTCCTGTAGCATTGATCTCATTCTGGGAATGAATTGGTTAAAAGCGCATACTGCTTCAATCGTTTGCACCACTAAGACCGTCCATCTGCTACACCCTTCAGATGAGATAGTTACTTACCAAGCCCATCTGGTGCAAAATGCCGAGGCAAGGCTCTATGCATTGAATGCATTGAACGCTGCACCACTCGAGGGCATTGAAAACATTCCCGTCGTGCGTGAATTCCTCGACGTCTTCCCTGAAGAACTTCCAGGGATTCCCCCTGCTAGAGCTGTCGAATTCATCATCGACTTGAAACCAGGCACCACTCCTATAGCCAAGCGACCCTACAAGATGCCGCCGCATGAACTCCTTGAGCTTAAGGAGGAAATCGACAAGTCTCTTCGCAAAGGATTCATTCGCCCAAGTTGCTCTCCTTGGGGAGCACCTTCTCTCTTTGTCAAGAAGAAGGATGGGACAAACCGATTAGTTCAAGACTACCGTCCTATAAACCAAGCTACCATTCAGAATAAATACCCTCTTCCTCGGATCAATGATCTGTATGATCAACTGGCGGGTTCGTCAGTGTTCTCTAAGCTCGACTTGAGGTTGGGCTACCACCAGATCCGTGTTCGCGAAGAGGATATCCCAAAGACCGCCTTCGTGACTCGCTATGGTTCATACGAGTACACCGTCATGTCTTTCGGTTTAACCAATGCTCCAACCACCTTCTCTCGTCTGATGAACTACATATTCATGGATTACCTCGACAAGTTCGTCGTGGTTTATCTGGATGATATCCTGATATTTTCCAAGAACGAAGAAGAACATGCTGAACATCTTCGTCTTGTGCTGGAAAAGCTACGAGAACATCAACTATATGCCAAGTTCTCTAAATGTGAATTTTGGCTACCCGAAGTAACCTATCTCGGGCATGTCATCTCTAAGGATGGTATTGCCGTCAACCCCGAGCGAGTTCAGGCTATTCTTGACTGGACTCCTCCCAAGAACGTTAAGCAAGTCAGAAGTTTTCTCGGTCTCGCCAGCTATTGCCGTCGATTTGTCGAGAACTTCTCTAAGATCGCCAGGCCTCTGACTACCCTGTTGCATAAGGGTGTCAAGTTCCAATGGACAGACAAATGTCAGGAAAGTTTCCAAGCACTCAAAGACAAGTTGACTTCTGCCCCAGTTCTAGCTCCACCTGATACTAAGAAGGACTTCGTCATCTATTGCGACGCTTCCCGTCAAGGATTAGGCTGTGTCCTAATGCAAGACCGCAAAGTGATTGCTTATGCCTCTCGACAATTGCGCCCTCACGAAGAGAACTACCCAGTTCACGACCTCGAACTTGCTGCTGTCATACATGCGCTGAAGCAGTGGCGACATTACCTTCTCGGTAATCGTTGCGAGATCTTCACTGACCACCAAAGTCTGAAGTATCTGTTTACTCAGCCAGATCTGAACCTCCGTCAGCAGAGATGGATGGAGCTTGTTGCAGACTTTGACTTGGGTATTTCCTATACTCCAGGCAAGGCTAATGTAATGGCTGATGCCTTGAGCCGCAAGTCTTACTGCAACCACCTCCAGGTTCATAAAGTTCAGCCCTCGCTTGTTGAAGAATTCAGGAAGCTGAACCTCCATATTGTTCCTCCGGGTGCACTCGCTCCCCCTCCTAAGGAGATCCGCAAGATGAACCTCCGTGTTGTTCCCCAGGGTTCCCTCAATACCCTGGTCGTCGAACCAGATCTCCTGGACTCCATCAAGAGAATACAGGGGTATGACTCTGAAGCCCACAAGATTAAGCGCTACCTCGCAGAAGGAAAGCCCTCATTCTTCACCATTTCTGAAGATGGCGCCCTATACTTCAAGGGCCGCCTAGTGGTGCCACGTGCAGAGAAAAACCTGGATATGACACAGGAAGTTATGAAAGAAGCTCATGATACGCCTCTGTGTATCCATCCTGGTAGTACAAAGATGTATCAAGATATCCGTCAGAGATTCTGGTGGACTAATATGAAGCAAGACATTGCTCGTTATGTTGCTGAGTGTGACGTTTGCCGTCGTATCAAAGCAGAACATCAAAGGCCTGCTGGAACTCTGCAACCTATCTCTATTCCTGAATGGAAATGGGACCATGTTGAGATGGACTTCGTCACTGGATTTCCCAAATCGCAGAAAGGTAATGATGCTATTCTTGTCGTCATTGACCGGCTTTCCAAAGTTGCACATTTCCTGGCAGTCAAAGAAACGATCACTGCTAGCCAGTTGGCAACGCTCTATATGTCCAGGATTGTTTCACTCCACGGTATTCCATTGGTTATCAGTTCAGACCGTGGCAGCTTATTCACTTCAAGATTCTGGGCAAGTTTCCAAGAAGCTATGGGCACTCATCTGTCATTTAGTACTGCGTTTCATCCTCAATCGCAAGGACAAGTTGAACGCGTCAATCAAGTTCTCGAAGACATGCTTCGAGCTTGCGTTATTTCCTTCGGCAAGAAATGGGAGGAATCTCTCCCGTATGCTGAGTTCTCTTATAATAATAGCTATCAAGCTAGTCTGAAGATGGCCCCCTTCGAAGTGTTATATGGACGAAAGTGCCGAACCCCTCTGAACTGGTCAGAAACTGGGGAACGTCCACTCTTCGGTCCGGATATTATCCAAGATGCCGAAGAACAAGTCCGCATTATTCGCGAGAATCTCAAGACTGCTCAGTCACGTCAGAAGAGTCAGTATGACCGTCATCATAAAGACATGGTCTATCAACCTGGCGAAAAGGCTTATCTTCGAGTCACACCTATGAAGGGTGCTCACCGCTTCGGGATCAAGGGCAAACTAGCTCCTCGCTATATTGGCCCATTCACTATTCTCGAAAGGCGTGGAAAAGTGGCATACCAACTGGAGCTACCGCCGAACCTTTCTCAGGTTCACGATGTGTTCCATGTGTCACAGCTCCGCCGTTGCTTCAAGGATCCAATCCGAGCTGTGGATCACGAAGTGCTCGAATTGCAGCAAGACCTCTCCTATAAGGAGCATCCGGTCCGCATTCTCGACCAAGCTGAACGCCGCACAAGTCAGAAGGCGATCAAGTTTCTCAAAGTCCAATGGTCGCACCATTCTGAAGATGAGGCCACTTGGGAACGAGAGGATCGTCTGCGCGAAGAATACCCCGCACTGTTTCCTTCAACCTCCTAAATCTCGGGACGAGATTTCTTGTAGTGGAGGAGATTTGTAACACTCTGAGAATCATGCTATAGTAACCCCCTGTGATTAAGCTAATCATGTTGCTAAACAGGGCTTGATCACATTTGAACCACAACCTTGTCAAACTCCTAGTTCAAACTTCAATTAAATTTAAAAGTGGAAAATAAAAGTTTTCAAAAATTCAAACAAAAATGTTCAGTGGGTGCTAAATAATACACTGGTAATTATGGTGGAGGAAACACATTTTTATAAAATACCTAATTACTTTTAAAAGAAATAAAACAGAAAAGAAAATAAACAAATAAAAGGAAAACAGAAAACAGATCACAGAAAGAAAAAAAAAGAAAAAGGAAAAGCCCTTCCCCCCCCCACTGGACCCGTGGCCCGTCTGGACCGAACCCCGGCCCAAACTGGGCCGCCACCCGCGCCCCGACCCCGGCCCAGCCCAACTCACCCCCGCGTCCCCTTCCTGTTCCCCCGACCGGGTCGGAACAGGGGCGCGCTGCCGCCCGACCACCTCGCCGGCACCGACGCCGGAGGGGATAAGGGCGCCAGCCCCCGCGCCTCCTCGGGTCTCTCTCCCACTCACCCCGCTCACTCTCGGCCCCTGCGCCTCCCTCATCCCCTCTCCTTCGCGCCGCTCCGTGCTCCTCCCCCATCATCCCGAGCGCCTCCGTCGCCGTCCGCCGTCGCAACCGCGGCAACCAACCTCGCCTCGCCTCGCCAACCTGTCCAACAGCTCCGCCGTCGTCGGCTTCCTCGTCCCCGTCCACGAACGCAAGCCGGGGAGCACCGCAGGCAGCGGATCGAGCCGCCCCCTTCCGCCTCGGGCGTCGGTGACCGCCGTCGTCTCCGGCCACCTCTGCGCTCCTAAGCTGTCGCAGGCTTTACGTAGCCGCTCGGTGAGCTCCTCCCTCCCTCCATTCTCCTCCTCGCACTGCGTGAGCCTCCCTAGCTAGCTCGTCGCCGTTGCTTTGAGCTCGCCGCCGCATATCACCTCGCCGCCGTGGCTACCGTGGCCTGAGCTCGCGTCCGAGCTCGTAGTCAAACTCCTGGAGCTCCCAGGAGCCCAACGAGCCCACGCCCGTGCCTCCCCGTGCCTCCTAGCATAGCCTCCGTTGAGCGCCCGAACGCGCTGCCGCCTGCGCTCGTCGCCGGCGTGCCTCCGGTGACCAAATGGTCACGGGCCAGCGCCCGTTGCATTCGCCTCCTAACGCACGTCCCACCTAGCCTCTCCGTTCGCTCGCTAGCATGCTGCGTCGCCCTTTCCTCTGGCGTCCGACTCCGGTCGTCCGCCGATGAGCTCGCCGCGCTCGATTCTGGTCACCCCTGCCGCCACAACCACCACCGTTGGACGCGGCGCAGCCGTAGCTTTCGAACGCGACCAAAAACTCCCTGAACGGTGCCCTGTACGTGGATTCCGGCGAGGTCCCGAGCGCCTCCGCCGTGTTTTCGGTCGCCGGCGTTGCTCCGGCGCCGGCCGCCGACGTGGCACACCTGGGGCCACCCCTGGGTCACTGCCAGTGGCCCCCACGGGCCCCAATTGACTGGGTTGACCCAGTCAACTGCTGACTGGGCAGGCCCAGTCACTGACATGCGGGCCCCGCCGCAGAAATTAAAAAAATAAAGAAAAAGAAAATGTTTTATAAATAAAAATAATTAGTTTAGCTAAACACTCACTGACATGTGGGGCCCATCCCTCTAATTATACTGTTAGATTAGTTTAATTAAGTATTAGACTAACAGAGGCTGACATGTGGGTCCCACTGGACCCACCTGTCTGGTTTGACTGGTCAGCCGACCTGTTGACTTGCTGACGTCAGCATTGCCTCATGCTGACGTCATAATTCATTTTTCTTAATATAAATAATTCCAGAAATTCAAATAAACTTTGAAAATTCATATCTTTTAAACCGTAACTCGGATGAAAATGTTTTCTATATGAAAGTTGCTCAGAACGACGAGACGAATCCGACTACGCAGTCCGTTCATCCACCGCACCTCCCTAACCTATCGAACTAGCAACTTTCCCCCTCCGATCCGTCTGTCCGAAAACGCGGAACATCGGGCATACCTCCCGGATGCCCCCCCCTTCACCGGTACCACCTACTGTCGCGTTAGGGCACCCCTAGCACCGCTCATTGTCATGTCACGCATCGTCATGCTTATGTTTGCATTGTATTTACTGTTTCTTCCCCCTCTTCTCTCCGGTAGACTACGAGACCGACACTGCTGCTGCCCAGTTCGACTACGGAGTCGACGACCCCTCCTACTTGCCAGAGCAACCAGGCAAGCCCCCCCTTTGATCACCAGATATCGCCTACTCTAATCTCTACTACTTGCATTAGAGTAGTGTAGCATGTTACTGCTTTTCGATATCCTATTCTGATGCATAGCCTATCCTTGCTACTATTGTTACTACCTTTACCTGCAATCCTACATGCTTAGTATAGGATGCTAGATTTCCATCAGTGGCCCTACATTCTTGTCCGTCTGCTGTGCTATACTATCGTGCCGTGATCACCTGGGCGGTGATCACGGGCATATACTTATATACTATATACATGACACATGTGATGACTAAAGTCGGGTCGGCTCGTAGGAGTACCCGCAAGTGGATCTTTGTGGCGGAGCGACAGGGCAGGTTGAGACCGCCTAGGTGAGAGGTGGGCCTGGCCCTGGTCGGCGCTCGCGGATACTTAACACGCTTAACGAGATCTTGGTATTTGATCTGAGTCTGGCCATTTGGTCTATACGCACTAACCATCTACGTGGGAGTAGTTATGGGTATCCCGACGTCGTGGTATCAGCCGAAGCTCTTTTGACGTCAGCGACTGAGTGGCGCGCGCCGTGTTGGACCGCTTTGACGTAACCGCCGTGATCGTGTGGGTTGCTAGGTCTGCTCGCGGCCGCATTCGCAACGTGCAGGTGTGCATAGGGCGATGGGCCCAGACCCCTGCGCGCATAGGTTTAGACCGGCGTGCTGACCTCTCTGTTGAGCCTAGGTGGGGCTGTGACGTGTTGATCTTACGAGGCCGGGCATGACCCAGAAAAGTGTGTCCGGCCAATTGGGATCGAGCGTGTTGGGTTATGTGGTGCACCCCTGCAGGGAAGTTTATCTATTCAAATAGCCGTGTCCCTCGGTAAAAGGACGACCCGGAGTTGTACCTTGAGCTTATGACAACTAGAACTGGATACTGAATAAAATACACCCTTCCAAGTGCCAGATACAACCCGGTGATCGCTCTCTAACAGGGCGACGAGGAGGGGATTACCGGGTAGGATTATGCTATGCGATGCTACTTGGAGGACTTCACTCTATTCTCTTCTGTATGCTGCAAGATGGAGATGACCAGAAGCGTAGTCTTCGACAGGACTAGCTATCCCCCTTTTAATTCTGGCATTCTGCAGTTCAGTCCACTGATATGCCCCTTTACACATATACCCATGCATATGTAGTGTAGCTCCTTGCTTGCGAGTACTTTGGATGAGTACTCACGGTTGCTTCTCTCCCTCTTTTTCCCCCTTTCCTTTCTATCTGGTTGTCGCAACCAGATGTTGGAGTCCAGGAGCCAGACGCCACCGTCGACGACGACTCCCACGGCACTGGAGGTGCCTACTACTACGTGCAGGCCGCTGACGACGACCAGGAGTAGTTAGGAGGTCCCAGGCAGGAGGCCTTGCCTTTTCGATCGTTGCTACTTTTGTGCTAGCCTTCTTAAGGCAAAACTTGTTTAACTTATGTCTGTACTCAGATATTGTTGCTTCCGCTGACTCGTCTGTGATCGAGCACTTGTATTCGAGCCCTCGAGGCCCCTGGCTTGTATTATGATGCTTGTATGACTTATTTATGTTGTAGAGTTGTGTTGTGATATCTTCCCGTGAGTCCCTGATCGTGATCGTACACATTTACGTGCATGATTAGTGTACGGTCAAATCGGGGGCGTCACAATGAAGAACATGGTGCTACTTTGAAGCACGAGTGTGGTAAAAGGATAGTAACATTGCCCCTTCTCTCTTTTTCTCTCATTTTTTTATTTTTTTGGTGGGCTTCTTTGGCCTCTTTTTTTTATTTGGGCTTCTTTGGCCTCTTTTTTTTAAAGTCCGGAGTCTCATCCCGAATGGTGGGGGAATCATAGTCTCCATCATCCTTTCCTCACTGGGGCAATGCTCTAATAGTGATGATCATCACACTTTTATTTACTTACAACTCAATATCTAGAACAAAGATATAACTCTATATGAATGCCTCTGGCGGTGTACCAGGATGTGCAATGATCTAGCGTAGCAATGACATCAAAAAACGGACAAGCCATGAAAACATCATGCTAGCTATCTTACGATTATGCAAAGCAATATGACAATAAATGCTCAAGTCATGTATATGGTGATGATGGAAGTTGCATGGCAGTATATCTCGGAATGGCTATGGAAATGCCATGATAGGTAGGTATGGTGGCTGTTTTGAGGAAGATATAAGGAGGCTTATGTGTGATAGAGCATATCGTATCACGGGGTTTGGATGCACCGGCGAAGTTTGCACCAACTCTCGAGGTGAGAAAGGGCAATGCACGGTACCGAAGAGGCTAGCAATGATGGAAGGGTGAGAGTGCGTATAATCCATGGACTCAACATTAGTCATAAAGAACTCACATACTTATTGCAAAAATCTATTAGTCATCAAAACAAAGTACTACGCGCATGCTCCTAGGGGGATAGATTGGTAGGAAAAGACCATCGCTCGTCCCCGACCGCCACTCATAAGGAAGACAATCAATAAATAAATCATGCTCCGACTTCATCACATAACGGTTCACCATACGTGCATGCTACGGGAATCACAAACTTCAACATAAGTATTTCTACAATCCACAACTACCCACTAGCACGACTCTAATATCACCATCTTTATATCGCAAAACTATTGCAAGGAATCAAACATATCATATTCAGTGATCTACAAGTTTTATGTAGGATTTTATGACTAACCATGTGAATGACCAGTTCCTGTCATCTCTCTAAATAGATATAAGTGAAGCAAGAGAGTTTAATACTTTCTACAAAAGATATGCCCACGCTCTAACAAGTATAAGTGAAGCAAGAGAGCATTCTACAAATGGTGGTTTTCTATGTGAAGAGAAACAGGCAATCCAAACTTCAAATGATATAAGTGAAGCACATGAAGCATTCTATAAAGCCATACTCAAAAGATATAAGTGAAGTGCAAAGAGCATTCTATAAATCAACCAAGGACTATCTCATACCAGCATGGTGCATAAAATAAAAGAGAAAACTAAATGCAAAAGACGCTCCAAGATCTGCACATATCGCATGAACGAAACGAATCCGAAAACATACCGATATTTGTTGAAGAAAGAGGGGATGCCTTCCGGGGCATCCCCAAGCTTAGACACTTGAGTCTCCTTGAATATTTACTTGGGGTGCCTTGGGAATCCCCAAGCTTGAGCTCTTGCCTCTCCTTCTTCTCCTCACACCGAGACCTTCTCGATCATCGAACACTTCATCCACACAGAACTTCAACAGAAAACTCGGTAAGATCCGTTAGCATAATAAAGCAAATCACTACTCTAATTACTGTTGCAAACCAATTCATATTTTGTTTTTGCATTGTAGCTACTGTAATATAACTTTTTCATGGCGTAATCCACTGATAGGAATTGATAGTTTCATCAAAACAAGCAAACTATGCATCAAAAACAGAATCTGTCTAAAACAGAACAGTCTGTAATAATCCGAACATTCACCATACTTATGATACTTGAAACATTCTGCCAAAATTAGGACAAATAAAAAAAATTTATATAAAGACAGTGCAAAAAGTTTCAGAACCATTTGACGTTCCAGTAAAAAATGTAAAATCGCGCACTACAGCCAAAGTTTCTGTCCAGCACCGCACAAACCAACAAGCATTGTAAACATCCTAAAGGGAAACCTTGGCACATTATTTTTATAATACAATGGAATTGTACAAGGGGATAATTATTTTTGTTGAAAAGTTTCTGTAATTAAGATTCACAAAGTTTCCATGGGCATGAACAAAGTTCAAGGACGTCCCCCACTTTCACAATGCTCGTCTATCTCACTTTCACTTTTCTTTTTGAAAAGTTTTGGGTTCCCCTATTTATTTTTTTTGTTTTTAAACTTTATAAAAGCACACAACAGAAATAAATGACTCTCTAAAACTTCCAGGTTGTCTCCCTGGCAGCGCTTTCTTTAAAGCCATTAAGCTAGGCATATAGTGCTCAAGTAATGGATCCACCCGGATCCCAAGGTATATCAAAGCCAATTTTAATTAGCAATGATTTGGCATTTAGTATTGAGCACAAAGAAACATATATCAAGCAATGACAAAGTCTAACTCTCTTCCTATGCATCGGCATGTCATAAAAGAACAATTCATGCACACATAATAAAGGCCAATGCATAGTATAAACAGTTTCTTGCAATTTTTTCGTGTTGGAGACATAGAGAGGTGGAGATATAGTTCCTCTCTCATAATAATTGCAAGTAGGAGCAGCAAGAACATGCATATTATATTCATCAAAATCATCATGTGCAACGGTAAAAGGCAACCCATCAATATAATCCTTAATAAGCACAAACTTCTCCGATATAGTGTAGTCGGGAGAATTCAAAAAGATAATAGGACTATCATGCGTGGGTGCAATAGCAACAATTTCATGTTTAACATAAGGAACTATAGCAAGTTCATATCCATAAGCATAATTCATATTGGCATCTTGGCCACAAGCATAGCAAGCATCATCAAAAAGGGATATTTCAAGAGAATCAACAGGATCATAACAATCATCATTCGGTAAGCACGAAGGGAAGGTAAACAATGTATGAGTTGAAGAGTTACTCTCATTAGAATGTGGGCATGGGTAGCTAATCTGCTCTTCCTCCTTTTGTTCTTCGCTCTCCTCATCATTTTTTTCATCCAATGGGCTCACAGTTTCATCAATTTCTTCTTCCATAAATTCCTGCAAAATATTAATCTCTTCTTGGACATCAGAGTAGTCCTCAATATATGGTTCAACATAGGCATTAGAAGCATAATTATCATAGCAATATTTAAGTATGGCAAAATTTTCAGATTTGTAAAGAGTAGCATCATACGTTTCAATCAAAGAAGCAATTTCATAAGCACCCTTAAAAGCAACAAATTCTTCAATTTGTTGAACATCATAGTAATTATAAACACCCTTAGCATACGAAGATACGATTCCATTATCAATAAACTCACATTGGTAGGGAAGGTGTTTCTTAGGGTTTTCAAAACAACAAGTAACATCATATATTTCACATAAATTCCAAGCATAGCATTGCAAAAGATGAATTTGATCCAGTAAAAGTTTCCCTTTTTCAGATATTCAGTGTCGCACATAAGAAGCATGCTCATCTAAGGATTTGCCCTCAACTAAGCTAGTTGGGGTTTCAGCACGAGCACATAGGGATCAAAGATGATCCAAGTAATAAGCTTCAGGAGTGTGATAGATTTTGAGTGGTTCTTCAACCATTGGTTCAGTAGGTACAACTAATTTTTTTTGGTATTTTGCGTTTCCTACACATAACTAAAGATAGAAAACAACTAAGAACAGCAAATAAAAATTACTTAGTGATAAAGCAAACAAGCACACACGAGAATATTCACCCCACGCTATAACTCCCCGGCAACGGCGCCAGAAAAAGGTCTTGATAACCCACAAGTATAGGGGATCAATTGTAGCCTCTTTCGATAAGTAAGAGTGTCGAACCCAACGAGGAGCTAAAGGTAGAACAAATATTCCCTCAAGTTCTATCGACCACCGATACAACTCTACGCACGCTTAACATTCGCTTTACCTACAACAAGTATGAAACTAGAAGTACTTTGTAGGTGTTTTTGGATAGGTTTGCAAGAATATAAAGAGAGCGTAAATAAAAAGTAGGGGCTGTCTAGATAAAGACACAAAAAAGTAAATATAGCGAGTGTGGAAAAGTGGTGGTAGGAGTTGCGAAATTGTCCCTAAGCAATTGACTACTTTACTAGACCGATAGCAAGTTTTATGTGGGAGAGGCCACTGCTAGCATGTCATCCCTGACTTGGAATTCTATGGACTTATGATTGGAACTATTAGCAAGCATCCGCAACTACTAAAGTTCATTAAGGTAAAACCCGACCATAGCATTAAGATATATTGGCCCCCCTTCAATCCCGTATGCATCAATTTCTATGCTAGGTTGAAGCTTCTGTCACTCTTGCCCTCCAATACATAGTCCTATCAACATACAACTAACCCTATGGTGTGATCCACGCGCGCACTCATATGATGGGCACCAAAGGACAACAACATAACCACAAGCAAATTAAATCATTCATATCAATTCATCAACCACCGATAGGACAACGAAAATCTACTCAGACATCATAGGATGGCAACACATCATTGGATAATAATATGATGCATAAAGCACCATGTTCAAGTAGAGGGTACAGCGGGTTGCGGGAGAATGGACCGCTGTAGATAGAGGGGGGAAGGTGATGGAGATGTTGGTGAAAGATGGCAGAGGTGTTGGTGAAGATCGCGGTGATGATGATGGTGGCCACGGCAGCGTTCCGACGCCACCGGAAGAGAGGGGGAGAGGGGGCCCCTTCTTCTTCTTCTTCTTCTTCCTTGACCTCCTCCCTAGATGGGAGAAGGGTTTCCCCTCTGGTCCTTGGCCTCCATGGCATGGGAGGGGCGAGAGCCCCTCCGAGATTGGATCCGTCTCTCTGTCTCTCTCTGTTTCTGCGTTCTGGCTTCTACCCTTTCACCGTTTCGTATATATATGGAGATACGTAACTCCGATTGGATTGAAACCTTCGCCCAGATTTTTCTCCGAAAATTAGCTTTCTTGCGGCCAAAGAAGAGCAGCAACCGCCTTACGGGGGGCCCACAAGGGGGGCAGGCGCGCCCCTGCCTCGTGGCCACCTCGGGCACCGTCTCGCGTTGATTCTTCTTCCCATATTTTCCAAATATTCCAAAAATATTCTCCGTCCGTTTTTATCCCGTTGGGATTCCGTTTGATATGGGGTTTCTGCGAAACAAAAAACATGCAACAGACAGGAACTGGCACTGGGCACTGGATCAATATGTTAGTCCCAAATATAGTATAAAAAGTTGCCAAAAATATATGAAAGTTGTATAATATTGGCATGGAACAATAAGAAATTATAGAAACGACGGAGACGTATAAATATGGGATCATGGAACTACAACCGATTGAAGTTGGAATTTCATCAGAAGTTTTATCCTAAGCATCTTGTTCATCGTGATCATAATTATATATATAATTTCTGGCCTCACAAAGGAGAAAGCATCACTCAAGCTTGGGGGAGGCTTAAGTCAATGTTATATTCATGCCCCAATCATGGGCTCTCAAGAGAAATTATTATTCAAAATTTTTATGCTCGACTTTCTCTCAATAATCGCTCCATGCTCGATACTTCTTGTACTGGTTCTTTTATGATGAAGATATTGAATTCAAATGGGATTTATTGGAAAGATTTCAACGCAACTCTGAAGATTGGGATCTCGACGAAGGTAAGGAGTCAGGTATAACACGTAAGTTTGATTGTGTTAAATCTTTTATGGATACCGATGTTTTCCGTGAATTTAGCACTAAATATGGACTTGACTCTGAGATAGTAGCTTCTTTCTGTGAATCCTTTGCTAATCATGTTGATCTCCCTAAGGAGAAGTGGTTTAAATATAATCCTCCCATTGAATTAAAAGTAGTTGCACCTATTAAAGTTGAAGAAAAGACTATCACTTATAATGCTGATCATATTGTTCCTACTGCTTATATTGAGAAACCACCTTTCCCTGTTAGAATAAAGGATCATGCTAAAGCTTCAACTGTGATTCGTAAGAGTAATACTAGAACACCTACACCCCCTGAGCAAATTAAAGTTGAACCTAGTATTGCTAGGGTTAAAGATCTCTTGGCCGATAATATTGATGGGCATGTTATTTATTTCTGCGATGAAGCTGCTAGAATTGCTAGACCCGATATTAAGGGTAAACATAGACCTGTTGTAGGCATGCCTATTATTTCTGTTAAAATAGGAGATCATTGTTATCATGGCTTGTGTGATATGGGGGCTAGTGCAAGTGCAATACCTCATTCCTTATACAAAGAAATTATGCATGATATTGCACCTGCTGAGATAGAAGAAATTGATGTTACAATTAAGCTTGCCAATAGAGACACTATTTCACCAGTTGGGATTGTTAGAGATGTTGAAGTCTTGTGTGGGAAAGTTAAATATCCTTCTGATTTTCTTGTTCTTGGTTCCCCACAAGATGATTTTTGTCCCATTATATTTGGTAGACCCTTCATGAATACTGTGAATGCTAAGATAGATTGCAAAAAGGATGTTGTTACTATTGGATAAGGGGACATGTCTCATGATTAATTTTGCTAAATTCCGTAGACAACCCCATGATAAAGAATTGCCTAGTAAAGATGAAATTATTGGTCTTGCTTCTATTGCCGTGCCTCCTAATGATCCTTTAGAACAATATTTGCTATACCATGAAAATGATATGTTTATGAATGAAAGAAGGGAAATAGATGAAGTATTCTTTAAACATGGACCTATTTTGAAACACAACTTGCCTGTTGAAATTCTAGGGGATCCTCCTCCACCCAAGGGTGATCCCATGTTTGAGCTTAAACCATTACCTGATACTCTTAAATATGCTTATCTTGATGAGAAGAAGATATATCCTGTTATTAGTGCTAACCTTTTAGAGCAGGAAGAAGAGAAATTATTGAAAACTCTGAAGAAGCACCGTGCTGCTATTGGATATACTCTTGATGATCTCAAGGGCATTAGTCCCACTCTATGCCAACACAAAATAAAATTGGAGAAAGGCGCTAAACCGGTTGTTGATCACCAACGATGGTTAAATCCTAAGATGAAAGAAGTGGTAAGAAAAGAAATACTAAAGCTTCTGGAGGCAGGTATAATTTATCCTGTTGCTGATAGTCAGTGGAGGTATTACTGTACCGCCTAATGATAAATATGAATTGATCCCACAAAGAATTGTTACAGGTTATAGAATGATAATTGATTTCCATAAATTAAATAAAGCTACTAAAAAGGATCATTACCCTTTACCTTTTATTGATCAAATGCTAGAAAGATTATCCAAACATACACATTTTTGCTTTCTAGATGGTTATTCTGGTTTCTCTCAAATACCTGTGTCAAAAGAGGATCAAGAAAAAGACCACTTTTACTCGCCCTTTCAGTAGGCTTATAGATGTATGCCTTTTGGTTTATGCAATGCACCTGCTACCTTTCAAAGATGCATGATGGCTATATTCTCTGACTTTTGTGAAAAGATTGTTGAGGTTTTCATGGATGATTTCTCCGTATATGGAACTTCTTTTGATGATTGCTAAGCAACCTTGACCGAGTTTTGCAAAGATGTGAAGAAACTAATCTTGTCTTGAATTGGGAGAAGTGCCACTTTATGGTTAATGAAGGTATTGTCTTGGGGCATAAAATTTCTGAAGAGGTATTGAAGTTGATAAAGCTAAAGTTGATGCTACTGAAAAGATACCGTGTCCCAAGGACATCAAAGGTATAAGAAGTGTCCTTGGTCATGTCGGTTTTTATAAGAGGTTCATTAAAGACTTCTCAAAAATCTCTAGGCCTCTGACTAATCTCTTACAAAAGATGTTCCTTTTATCTTTGATGATGATTGTGTAGAAGCATTTGAAACACTTAAGAAAGCCTTGATTTCTGCACCTATTGTTCAGCCACCTGATTGGAATTTACCCTTTGAAATTATGTGTGATGCTAGTGATTATGTTGTAGGTGTTGTTCTAGGACAAAGAGTTGATAAGAAATTAAATGTTATCCAATATGCTAGTAAAACTCTAGACAGTGCCCAGAGAAATTATGCTACTACTAAAAAAGAATTTTTAGCAGTTGTATTTGCTTGTGATAAGTTCAGACCTTATATTGTTGATTCTAAAGTAACTGTTCACACTGATCATGCTGCTATTAAGTATCTTATGGAAAAGAAAGATGCTAAACCTAGACTTATTAGATGGGTTCTCTTGCTACAAGAATTTGATTTGCATATTATTGATGGAAAGGGAGCTGAGAACCCCGTTGCAGACAACTTGTCTAGGTTAGAAAATGTTCTTGATGACCCACTACCTATTGATGATAGCTTTCCTGATGAACAATTAGCTGTCATAAATGCTTCTCGTACTGCTCCATGGTATGCTGATTATGCTAATTATATTGTTGCTAAATTTATATCACCTAGTTTCACATACCAGCAAAAGAAAAAGTTTTTCTATGATTTAAGACATTACTTCTGGGATGACCCACACCTTTATAAAGAAGGAGTAGATGGTGTTATTAGACGTTGTGTACCTGAGCATGAACAGGAACAGATCCTATGCAAGTGTCACTCCGAGGCTTATGGAGGACACCACGCTGGAGATAGAACTGCACATAAGGTATTGCAATCCGGTTTTTATTGGCCTACTCTCCTCAAAGATGCCCGTAAGTTTGTCTTGTCTTGCGATGAATGTCAAAGAATTGTTAACATTAGTAGACGTCAAGAAATGCCTATGAACTATTCACTTGTTATTGAACCATTTGATGTTTGGGGCTTTGATTATATGGGACCATTTCCTTCCTCTAATGGCTATACACATATTTTAGTTGCTGTTGATTACATTACTAAGTGGGTAGAAGCTATTCCAACTAGTAGTGTTGATCATAACACCTCTATTAAGATGCTTAAAGAAGTTATTTTTTTGAGGTTTGGAGTTCCTAGATACTTAATGACTGATGGTGGTTCACATTTTATTCATGGTGCTTTTCGTAAAATGCTTGCTAAGTACGACGTTAATCATAGAATTGCATCTCCTTACCACCCACAATCTAGTGGTCAAGTAGAATTGAGTAATAGAGATATCAAATTAATTTTGCAAAAGACTGTTAATAGATCTAGAAAGAATTGGTCCAAGAAACTTGATGATGCATTATGGGCCTATAGAACTGCATATAAAAATCCTATGGGTATGTCTCTGTATAAAATGGTTTATGGAAAAGCATGTCACTTACCTCTCGAACTAGAACACAAGGCATATTGGGCCATTAAAGAACTCAATTATGATTTCAAACTTGCCGATGAGAAGAGGCTATTTGACATTAGCTCACTTGATGAATGGAGGACTCAAGCCTATGAGAATGCCAAACTGTTTAAAGAAAAAGTTAAAAGATGGCATGACAAAAGGATACAAAAGCGTGAGTTTAATGTAGGTGATTATGTTTTGCTATACAACTCTCGTTTAAGTTTTTTTGCAGGTAAACTTCTCTCTAAATGGGAAGGTCCTTACGTTATCGAGGAGGTCTATCGTTCCGGTGCCATAAAAATCAACAACTTCGAAGGCACAAATCCGAAGCTGGTGAACGGTCAAAGAATCAAACATTATATCTCAGGTAATCCCATAAATGTTGAAACTAATGTTATTGAAACCGTAACCCCAGAGGAATACATAAGGGACACTTTCCAGAACGTTTCGGACTCCGAAAAGGAATAGGTATGTGGTACGGTAAGTAAACCGACTCCAAAACAGTTCTAATGGCAATTTTTCTCTGTTTTGGAATATTTAAGAAAATAGGAAAATAAGAAGTAGTCCGGGAAGGACACGAGGCGTCCACGAGGGTGGAGGGCGCGCCCTACCCCCCCTGGGCGCACCCCCTGCCTCGTGGGCACCTCGTGTGCTCTCCGGACTCCGTTTTCTTGCACGATACTTCTTTTGGTCGGTAAAAATTCATTATATAATCTCCCGAAGGTTTTGACCCTCGTATCACGCAAATATCCTCTGCTTTTGTTTCGAGCTGTTTTTCTGACAGATCTAGATCACCATGACGTCTCCAAGTGCCCCCAAGGACAAGTTCTTCGAGAAGGTCATCAACCCCTACCTCGCGGAAGTGCTGCAACATCCTCAAACCATTGAGATGCGTGAGGGGTTGCTGCACATCCACGATGTTGAGGGACCAAGGAGAACTTGTCAAGAGATGGTGGAACGTGGACTCGATGCCAACCACATAATGATCACGGAGTTCACCAACAATGACAAGCTAGATGCCAAGAACATTGGGGAGACCATCTTCAAGCTTCACGAGAAAATCGAGCACCTCCAAGCCCAGATCTATGACCTGCAAAACCAAAACTGTGAGTATGAATATAGATTCAAGAGGATGAGTTTGGCTGCAGATTTGAGGATCCCGGAGACTCGATCATCCTTCTATGATGGTGAACCTATGCCTTGGAAGATGGACGACAAGCCTACATCATCAACAACATCATCACCACCTCCGAGGAAAGAGAAATAATCACATGGGTATGGGCACTCCCCTTGGCAACTGCCACGCTTGGGGGAGGTGCCCCGGTATCGTATCACCATCACACTCCTATCTTTACGGTTTTTCTTAGTTCGATCCTTTTGGTAATATCTTGATCTAGTAGAATAAAGTTTTAGTATGATCTAGTTTTGAGTTTTGCTTTATGATCCCTCTACGTAATCGAGTCCGTGAACTATATATAATAAAGATTAGTTTTGAGTCAAAGGGCTTGATTATCTTGCTATGATCTTGAGGGAATAAAAGAAAGAATAAAAAGAAATAAAAAGATCATATTGATCTTATGGAGAGTAATGACTTCACATATAAAGAGTATGATGAATAAAAGTTGTTGAGAGTTGACAAACATAGTTTTGGTCATCGTTGCAATTAATAGGAAGTAATAAAGAAAGAGAGGTTCTCACATATAAATATACTATCTTGGACATCTTTTATGATTGTGAGCACTCATTAAAATATGACACGCTAAAGAGTTGATGTTGGACAAGGAAGACAACGTAATGGGTTATGTTTTCTTATATCCGAAATAAAGTATATTGTCATGGATCATCCAACATGTTGAGCTTGCCTTTCCCCCTCATTCTATCCAAATTCTTTGCACCAAGTAGAGATACTACTTGTGCTTCCTAATACCCTTAAACCCAGTTTTGCCATGAGAGTCCACCATATCTACCTATGGATTGAGTAAGATCCCCCAAGTAAGTTGTCATTGTTGCATGCAATAAAAATTGCTCTCTAAATATGTATGATTTATTAGTGTGGAGAAAATAAGCTTTATACGATCTTGTGATGTGGAAGAAATAAAAGCGACGGACTGCATAATAAAGGTCCATATCACAAGTGGCAATATAAAGTGACGTTCTTTCGCATTAATATTTTGTGCATCCAACCATAAAAGCACATGACAACCTCTGCTTCCCTCTGCGAAGGGCCTATCTTTTTCTTGTCTTATACCTTATACAAGAGTCATGGTGATCTTCACCTTTCCTTTTTACATTTTATCCTTTGGCAAGCACATTGTGTTGGAAAGATCCTAATATATATATATATATATATATATATATATATATATATATATATATATATATATATATATATATATATATATATATCCAATTGGATGTAAGTTATCATGGACTATTATTGTTGACATTACCCTTGAGGTAAAAGGTTGGGAGGCAACACAATAAGCCCCTATCTTTCTCTATGTCCGATTAAAACTCCATACCCATAAGTATTGCGTGAGTGCTAGCAATTGTGAAAGACTAAATGATAGTTGAGTATGTGGACTTGCTGAAAAGCTCTTATATTGACTCTTTCTTATGTTATGATAAATTGCAATTGCTTCAATGACTGAGATCGTAGTTTGTTAGTTTTCAATGAAGTTTCTGATTCATACTTGACATTGTGAATAGATTGTTACTTTAGCATAATAAATCATATGACAATATATATATATGTTGCTATTATAAGAATGATCATGATGCCCTCATGTCCGTATTTTATTTTATTGACACCTCTATCTCTAAACATGTGGACATATTTTTCGTTATCGGCTTCCGCTTGAGGACAAGCGAGGTCTAAGCTTGGGGGAGTTGACACGCCCATTTTGCATCATGCTTTTATATTGTTATTTATTGCATTATGGGCTGTTATTACACATTATGTCACAATACTTATGCCTATTCTCTCTTATTTTACAAGGTTTACACGAAGAGGGAGAATGCCGGCAGCTGGAATTCTGGGCTGGAAAAGGAGAAAATATTATAGACCTATTCTGCACAACTCCAAATGTCCTGAAACTTCACGGGAGCACTTTTTGGAATTAATAAAAAATACTGGCGAAAGAATCAACCAGAGGGGGCCCACACCCTGGACACGAGGGTGGGGGGCGCACCCTACCCCCCTGGGCGCGCCCCCTATCTCGTGGGCCCCCTGGCAGGCCTCCAGTGCCCATCTTCTGCTATATGAAGTCTTTCGTCCTAGAAAAAAATGAGAAGGAAGATTTCGGGACGAAGCACTGCCGTCTCGAGGCGGAACCTGGCGAAACCAATCTAGGGCTCCGGCGGAGCTGTTCTGCCGGGGAAACATCCCTCCGGGAGGGGGAAATCATCACCATCGATCCTCTCATTGGGAGGGGGTTAATCTTCATAAACATCTTCACCAGCACCATCTCATCTAAAACCTTAGTTCATCTCTTGTATCCAATCTTTGTCTCAAAACCTCAGATTGGTACATGTGGGTTGCTCCTTGTAGTTGATGCTAGTTGGTTTATTTGGTGGAAGATCATATGTTTAGATCCATTATGCATATTAATACCCCTCTGATTATGAACATGAATATGATTTGTGAGTAGTTACGTTTGTTCCTGAGGACATGGGAGAAGTCTTGCTATAAGTAGTCATGTGAATTTGGTATTCGTTCGATATTTTGATGAGATGTATGTTTTCTTTCCTCTAGTGGTGTTATGTGAACATCGACTACATGACACTTCACCATTATTTGGGCGTAGGGGAAGGCATTGGGAAGTAATAAGTAGATGATGGGTTGCTAGAGTGACAGAGCTTAAACCCTAGTTTATGCGTTGCTTCGTAAGGGGTTGATTTGGATCCATATGTTTCATGCTATGGTTAGGTTTATCTTAATACTTCTTTTGTAGTTGCGGATGCTTGCAAGAGGGGTTAATCATAAGTGGGATGCTTGTCCAAGGAAGGGCAGTACCCAAGCACCGGTCCACCCACATATCAAATTATCAAAGTAACGAACGCGAATCATATGAGCATGATGAAAACTAGCTTGACGATAATTCCCATGTGTCCTCGGGAGCGCTTTCCTTTATATAAGAGTTTGTCCAGGCTTGTCCTTTGCTACAAAAAGGATTGGGCCATCTTGCTGCACTTTATTTACTTTTGTTACTTGTTACCCGTTACAAACTACCTTATCACAAAACTATCTGTTACCGATAATTTCAGTGTTTGCAGAGAATACCTTATTGAAAACCGCTTGTCATTTCCTTCTGCTCCTCGTTGGGTTCGACACTCTTACTTATCGAAAGGACTACGATAGATCCCCTACACTTGTGGGTCATCAGTGATGCTGCTTATGCTGAGTCTATTTGTGCAACAGAGGAGCTGAAGTTTTACAAGGATAATGTTGACCCGGCGGATATGACATCTTTGAAGAAGCCAACCACAGAGCATGATCCCTTGTTGAAGTTTAAATCGGCAGATGACACTAAGTTAGTTGACTGTGTTCCTGGCGATTCATCCAAGCAATTCAGCATCAATGCTAATCTGGATCCGAAATAGGAAAGCGCGCTCATCGAGTTCATCCATGAGAACTGGGACATCTTTGCATGGAAGCCATCAGACATGCCAGGTGTACCGAGGGAACTCGCTGAGCACACTCTTAACATTGATCTAAAGTTTAAACCGGTCAAGCAATTCCTTCGCCGTTTCAATGAAGAGAGGCGTAAGGCTATTGGTGAGGAGGTCGCCCGGCTCTTGGCGGCTGGGTTCATTGTTGAAGTTTTTCATCCTGAGTGGTTGGCTAACCCGGTGCTGGTGCTTAGGAAAAATGGCACCTGGCGCATGTGTGTGGATTATACGGACTTAAACAAGGCTTGTCCGGCTGATCCCTTTGCTCTCCCCTGTATTGATTAGATTATTGATGCTACGGCGGGTTGTGAGCGTTTGATCTTTTTGGATGCTTATTCTGGTTATCATCAGATCAAGATGGCAGTTAAGGACCAGGAGAAGACAGCTTTCTTCACTCCGTTTGGAGCCTTCTGCTATGTGTCTATGCCTTTTGGGCTCAAGAGCGCCCAAGCGACTTACCAACGGTGTGTGCAGAATTGCCTTCATAATCAAATCGGGTGCAATGTTCATGCTTATGTGGATGATATTGTGGTGAAATCCAGGAAGAATGAGACCCTGATTAATGATTTGAACGAGACCTTTGACAATCTCCGGGTTTATAAGATGATGCTTAACCCGTCCAAGTGTGTTTTTGGTGTGCCAGCAGGCAAGCTTTTGGGTTTTCTGGTTTCTGAACGGGGTATTGAGGCTAACTCGGAGAAGATAAAGGCTATCACCTCTCTGGCTAAGCCGGCGTGTATCAATGATGTTCAACGTTTGGCGGGTCGTATTGCGGCCTTAAACCGGTTCATAAGCCGGTTGGGTGAGAAGGCTATCCCTTTGTACCAGATGATGAAGAAGACAGATCACTTTGTCTGGAGTGATGCTGCTGATCATGCATTTGAGGCCTTGAAGAAACAATTGGCTGAGCCCCCGGTTCTTGCTGCTCCTATTGATAAGGAGCCTTTATTATTATGTGTAGCTGCCAATAGCCGAGCGGTCAGTGTAGCCATTGTGGTGGAAAGGAAGGAATCAGGAAAGGAGCATCCGGTTCAACGGCCGGTTTACTACATCAGTGAGGTGCTTATTGAGTCCAAGCAGAGGTATCCGCATTGGCAGAAGCTTGTATATGGGGTTTTCATGGCTGGCCGGAAGCTTAAGCACTATTTTCTGGGTCATCCTATAACTGTGGTTAGTTCTGCCCCTTTAGGGGATATCATTCAAAACAGAGAAGCCACAGGTCGGGTAGCCAAATGGGCCATTGAGCTTGGACCTCATGGTTTAAAGTATGTGCCTCGTATAGCCACCAAGTCTCAAGCACTTGTGGATTTTATCAATGATTGGACAGAGTTGCAGATGCCTGAGGAGAAGCCGGATAGCACATATTGGACTATTCACTTTGATGGGTCCAGGCAGTTGGAAGGCTCGGGGGCTGGAGTTGTCTTGACTTCCCCACGAGGTGATAGATTTTCTTATGTTCTCCGGTTGATGTTCCCTTATACTAACAATGCAGCTGAGTATGAGGCCTTGCTCCATGGTCTTCGGATGGCTAAGGAGATGAACCTAAGCCGGGTGAGGTGTTTCGGCGACACAGATCTGGTAGCTCAGCAAGTTTCTGGCACTTGGGATTCTAAGGATCCACTCATGGCGGCTTATCGTCGAGAGGTTGATGCTATTGCGGGTCACTTCAAGGGTTATCAAGTTGAACATGTTGATCGTAGGAAAAATGAGGCGGCTGATGCTTTAAGTCGGTTAGGGTCTCAGCGTAAGGCGGTGCCACCTAACACTTTCCTGGATATTCTGCATAACCCTTCTGTCAAATTACCTGCAGAGGAGGATCTTGCTATTCCTGATCCGGAAGCACAATTGGTGGCGGCTCTTCATGCTATTCCTGATTGGACAGTTCCATATTTGGCTTATATGACCCGGGGCGAGTTACCTGAGGATGAAACTTTGGCCAGGTAGATAACCCGACGGTCTAAGTCAATGACTATTGTCAATGGAGAGTTGCATCATCGCAGTGTCACACGGGCGTTTCAACGTTGTGTTTCTCCTGCAGAAGGCTATGAGATTCTGCGAGAGATTCATGAAGGAGATTTTGGTCATCATGCCGGCTCTAAATCTCTTGTAGCCAAGGCTTTCCATCATGGGTTTTATTGGCCGACGGCTCATGCTGATGTTGATGATCTGGTTAGTAAATGTGATGGTTGTCAGAAGTTCTCACGACGAGCTCATGTGCCAGCTCAAGAATTGAGGATGATTCCAATCGCTTGGCCCTTTGCGACATGGGGGCTTGATATGGTTGGGCCTTTTAAAAGGTCCAAGGATAAAAAGACCCACCTTTTGGTGGCGGTTGACAAATTTACAAAGTGGGTTGAAGCAGAGCCGGTTAGTAAGTGTGATGCAACAACAACGTTCAATTCATCAAAAAGGTGATCTTCCGTTTTGGCTTTCCCCACAGCATTATAACTGATAATGGCACTAATCTGTCCAAGGGTGCTATGAAAGAATTTTGTCAACGAGAGCATATTCGGCTTGATGTATCCTTAGTAGCTCACCCCCAGTCCAATGGTCAAGCTGAGCGAGCAAATCAAGAGATTCTACGAGGCATCAAGCCCCGGCTCATGGTCCCTTTGCAAAGGACGCCGGGTTGTTGGGTGGAGGAATTACCCTCAGTGTTATGGAGTATCAATACTACCCCCAACAGATCTACGGGTTACACACCTTTCTTCATGGTTTATGGAGCGGAGGCGGTTCTTCCTAGTGACACCCGTCACGATTCGCCCCGTGTGGCGGCTTATGTTGAAGCGGATAATGAAAAAGCGCGTCAGGATGCACTTGACCTATTGGATGAGGAGCGTGACCTTGCGGCGGCTCGTTCGGCGATTTACCAGCAAGATCTGCGCCGTTATCACAGCCGCCGGGTTAGAACCAGAACCTTTCAAGAAGGCTAGTTCGTGCTCCGGCTTATCCAGGATCAGACTGATATGCATAAACTATCCCCACCTTGGGAAGGGCCTTTTGTGGTCAGCAAGAATCTAAATAATGGTTCATACTATCTTATTGACGTTCGAGACCACAAGGACTCACGCAAATCGGAGGAGGAGACCCATCGGCCGTGGAATATTGCTCATCTTTGGCCTTACTATACTTGACCCACCGGCTCTCGTGATGTACCTAGTAGGACGATGTATATTATATTAAGTATAATGAAGCCGGCACCCCTGATAATTCAGGGCCTCTGTCGTTTTCACTTCTTCGAAACTGAGTCTTTATTGTCATTTCACATGATCACTTAAGAGGCTTGATGCCCAAATTATAGGGACCAAAGAGAGTTGGATGCACAACACAATTCAAACATAGGTACACGCTGAGCACATCTTAGAAATATATCACTTGGGGGCTTCCTGTTAATGAACATAGCTATATTCACCCTTTTGATTGGCTTGGACGCCAGGTGTATTCACCAAAAATCCGGGTTATTCTGCCTGTGTGCCAGATGCTTCTCTGTCAGGTAATCCTGAATGACCTGCTATGTTCTTAATGGTCAATCTTTTAACTAAGACCCTGCACTTGTTAAGATTAAAAACATTGATTGAGTCATAAGAGAGCTGGCTTACGGAAAGCAAGAATAAACTCAGGCTATTCAGCCGCCTTCCTTGAAACTTGGTTACACCGGCCTGTGTTGCACGATGCTAGTCCAACCCCGCGTACTCTTGATAAGTAAATCTTTTAATAAGACCCTGAACTTATCCGGGTTAAAATGTCGATTGGGTCATGTGAGAGCCAGCTCACGGAAAGCACGGATATTCCAATGGCTATCATGCTAGTTTCATTGAAGAAGATATTTCGGCTTGGCGGCCTATAAAAGCCTCGTGTTTTTTGGATTGTTTATTCGTCTTGGATTTATATCACCCCTTTTATCATATAGTTTTTACCATTTGGGCCATGCCTTTGTGGGCTGGTGTGCCTCCCTCCTATGGCCCATATCTTCCCCCGGGGGGTTCCGGTAACCCCCCGGGTACTCCGATATGTACCCGATACATTCCGAAACACTTCCGGTGTCCGAATACTATCATCCAATATATCAATATTTACCTCTAGACTATTTCGAGACTCCTCGTCATGTCTGTGATCTCATCCGGGACTCCGAACAACATTCGGTCACCAAATCACATAACTCATATAATACAAATCGTCATCGAACGTTAAGCGTGCTGACCCTACGGGTTCGAGAACTATGTAGACATGACCGAGACACTTCTCCGGTCAATAACCAATAGCGGAACCTGGATGCTCATATTGGTTCCTACATATTCTACGAGATCTTTATCGGTCAAACCGTAATGACAACATACGTCATTCCCTTTGTCATCGGTATGTTACTTGCCCGAGATTCGGTCGTCGGTATCACCATACCTAGTTCAATCTCATTACCGGCAAGTCTCTTTACTCGTTCCGTAATGCATCATCCCGCAACTAACTCATTAGTCACATTGCTTGCAAGGCTTATCGTGATGTGCATTACCGAGAGGGCCCAGAGATACCTAGATCTTTCCTCACCACATGATGCTTGCCAAAGGAGAAAAATAAAAAGGAATAGAGAGAAAAACTTTGACTCTTTGCATAAAAGTAAATACATAAAAGTAAAAGATAGGCCCTTCGCAGAGGGAAGCAGAGGTTGCCATGCGCTTAGTTGTTTGTATGCTCAACCCCTTAGTGTAAAAGAACATCACGTTGTATTCCCCCTTGTGATGGCAAACTTTATTATGCAGTCTGTCGCTTTTATTCTTCACCATCCCAAGTTCATACAACGCTCAATTTTCTCTTACACTAAATGATCTCACACTTTTAGAAGCAATTTTTATTGCCTTATTGCACCGATGGCAACTTACTTGAAGGATCTTATTTAATCCTTAGGTAGGTATGGTGGACTCTTGAAAATAAGATTTGGGTTTAAGGGTTTTTGGATGCACAAGTAGTATTTCTACGTGGTGCGGAATCTTTGGCTAGGAAAGATGGGGGGCAAGCACCTCATGTTGAAGGATCTATGACAATATAACTTCTATGGGAATATGAACAAACGTAAACCATTACGTTGTCTTCCTTGTTGAACATCAACAATTTTGGCATATAATATTTTGATGGGGGCGCACAATCACAAAAGATTTCCAAGATAGTCTATTTGCATGTGAAAGTTCTCTTCCTTATACTAATTATTCGTGAATTGCTTGTATGACCAATATTGTGATTGTCAAGCCTCAAAAGATTTCACTTTCTAAACCCAATGTGAAGCTACCACTAGGCATGATATGATTTCAACTTCATGATATTCAATTCATTCAACAATTTACTCATAGGATATAAGTGAAGCACAACAACAATTCCATAGAAAAGAGCTTCGTTGACGGGGTGTGAATGCCGTTTACCTAGCCTCCCTGGCAACTTTTTGAGGACTCTATTTTATTTAAAAACTTTCAGATCTAGAATTTTGTTAAAACAGCAAGCAAAAACAAAACAAAATGCAATTCCAAGAATAGCACACATCATGTGAAAAAGCAAAAACTTAGGCTCAACCGATACTAACCGATAATTGTTCATGAAGAAAGGTCGGATGCCTAGCGGGGCATCCCCAAGCTTAGATGCTTGAGACTTCTTGAAATATTATCTTGGGGTGCCTTGGGCATCCCCAAGCTTGAGCTTTTGCATCTCCTTAATTCCTCTCATATCACGGTTTTCCTAAATCTCAAAAGCTTCATCCATACAAAACTCAACAAGAACTTGTGAGGTAAGTTAGTATAAACTAATGCAAAAAATTTATCATTCTCTACTGTAGAAAATCAATAAAATTATTATTTAACATTGCATAATAAATGCCTCTGCATATTTAATACCCCTACCCTCAAATAGAACCATTAAACAAGCAAACATATGCAAACAATGCAAACATAACAGCAATCTGCAAAAACAGTATAGTCTGTAAAGAATGCAATATTCATCATACTTCCCTAACTCCAAAAATTCTGAAAAACTTACCACACTTTATAAAATTTATCAGAGCTTATTTTTCAAAAAGTTTCAACATTTTATCACATTCTGACTTTTCTAGGGAATTTTTGCAACATCGATAAACTTTCTGTTTTCAAACAGCAACATGTATACTTGCAAAATAAGCATGGTGAAGGCTATCCTTGACATTTTTATTGAAATGAAAGATGAAAAACATTATTATAAGTAACAGAAAGCAAATCCTAGAAAAATAAAATGACGCTCCAAGCAAAACTTATACCATGTGACGAATAAAAACATAGCTCCAAGTGAGGTTACCGATAATGTTGAAGACGAAAGAGGGGATGCCTTCCGGGGCATCCGCAATATTAGTTGCTTGAATCTTCGTTGAATATTACCTTGGGGTGCCTTGGGAATCCCCAAGATTAGGGTCTTGTCACTCCTTATTCTCCTCATATCGACATCTCACCCAAAACTTGAAAACTTCAATCACACAAAACTTAACGGAACTTTGTGAGATAGGTTAGTATGATAAAGAGCAAACCATTTCACTTTTGGTACTATCAAATACAAGATTCATAATTGTTTCCACACAATTCCCACTATATCATATCATTTCCACAATTTATATTAAGCAATATAAGCCATAGAAACTAGAAAACAAGCAAACTATGCATTGAAAACAGAATCTGTCAAAAACAGAGCAGTCTGTAATGGTCTGGATAACTACCATACTTCTGCTACTCCAAAAATTATGAAAAAATTAGGACCACGTGAGAAATTTTTATATTAATCTTCTGAAAAATAATCAACTCAAAAGCACTCTTCTGTAAAAAATTAGAATTATTTTCGTGAGCGCAAAAGTTTCTGTTTTTCAGCAAGATCAAATCAACTATCACCCAACAGGATCCCAAAGGCTTTACTTGTCACTTTATTGAAACAAAAGCAATAAAACATGATTAATACAGTAGCATAATCATGTGAACGCACAAAAACAGTAGGTAAATGTGTTGGGTTGTCTTCCAACAAGCGCTTTTCTTTAGTGCCTTTTAGCTAGGCATGATGAGTTCAATGATGCTCGCATAAAAGATAAAAATTGAAACACAAAGAGAGTATCATGAAGCATATGGAGAGCACATTTAAGTCTAACCCACTTCCTATGCATAGGAATTTTGTGGGCATATAACTTTTGGGAGCAAGAATCAACTAGCATAGGAAGCCAAAACAAACATAACTTCAAGATTTTCAACACATAGAGAGGAAACTTGATATTATTGCAATTCCTACAAGCATAAGTTCCTCATAATAATTTTCAGTAGCATCATGAATAAATTCAACAATATAACCATCACATAAGGCACTCTTTTCATGATGCATAATCATAGAAATTTTATTACCCTCCACATAAGCAAATTTATTCTCATGAATAGTAGTCGGAGCAAACTCAACAAAATAACTATCATGGGATTGAAAATTAAAATCACGATGAAAAGTTTCATGGTTATCATTATTCTTTATAGCATACATGTCATCACCATAATCATCATAGATAGCAACTTTGTTATCATAGTCAATTGAATCCTCATCCAAAATGGTGGATTCATCACTAAATAAAGTCATGGCCTCTCCAAATCCACTTTCATCATTATAATCATCATAAATAGGAGGCATGCTACCATTATAACAAATTTGCACATCAAAACTTGGGGGAATAAAAATATCATCTTCGTCAAACATAGCATCCCCAAGCTTATGGCTTTGCATATCATTAGCATCATGGATATTCAAAGAATTCATACTAACAACATTGCAATCATGCTCATCATTTAAATATTTTGTGCCAAACATTTTATTGACTTCTTCTTCTAACAATTGAGCACAATTTTCCGATCCATCATTTTCAAGAAAGATATAAAGATGATCAATAATATGATGCAACCTCAATTCCATTTTTTATCTAGTTTTCTTTTATAGACCAAACTAGTGATAAACAAGAAACTAAAAGATTCAATTGCAAGATCTAAAGATATACCTTCATGCACTCACCTCCCCGGCAACGGTGCCAGAAAAGAGCTTGATGTCTACTACACAACTTTATTCTTGTAGACACGTGTTGGGCCTCCAAGCATAGAGTTTTGTAGGACAGTAGCAATTTTCCCTCAAGTGGATGACCTAAGGTTTATCAATCCGTGGGAGGTGTAGGATGAAGATGGCCTCTGTCAAATGACCCTGCAATCAAATACAAGAAATCTCTTGTGTCCCCAACACACCCAATACAATGGCAATTTGTATAGGTGCACTAGTTCGGCGAAGAGATGGTGATACAAGTGTAATATGGATGGTAGAAATATACTTTCATAATCTAGATAAATAAAAACAGCAAGGTAGCAAATAGTAAACGGGCACAAAAATAGTATTACAATGCTTGAAAATGAGGCCTAGGGTCCGTACTTTCGCTAGTGCAATCTCTCAATAGTGCTAATATAATTGGGTCATATAACCACCCCTCAATGTGCAATGAAGAATCACTCCAAAGTTCCTATCTGGCGAAGAACATAAGAATAAATTGTTTGTAGGGTACGAAACCACCTCAAAGCTATTCTTTTCGTTCGATCTATTCAAGAGTTCGTACTAAAATAACACAAAGCTATTCTTTCCGTTCGATCTATCCTAGAGTTCATACTAACATAACACCAAAGCAAATTCATATTCATAATACTCAATCCAACACAAAGAACTTCAAAGAGTGCCCCAAGATTTCTATCGGAGAAACAAAGACAAGAATGTGCATCAACCCCTATGCATAGATTACCCCAATGTCACCTCGGGAATCCGTGAGTTGAGTGCCAAAACATATATCAAGTGAATCAATACGATATCCCATTGTCACCATGAGTATTCAACTACAAGACATATATTAAGTGTTCTCAAATCCATAAAAGTATTCAATCCGATAAGAACAAAATCTCAAAGGGAAAAACTCAGTTCATCACAACAAGATAGAGAGGGGAAAACACCATATGATCCGACTATATTAACAAAGCCCGCGACACATCAAGATCTTGACATCTCAAGAACACGAGAGAGAGATTAAACACATGGCTACTGGTACAAACCCTCAGCCCCGAGGGTGGACTACTCCCTCCTCATCATGGTGGCCGCCGGGATGATGAAGATTGCCACCGGAGATGATTCCCCCCTCCAGCAGGGTGCCGGAAAGGGTCTAGATTGGTTTTCGGTGGCTACAGAGGTCTGTGGCGGTGGAACTTCTGATCTAGGTTCTCCCCGAGGGTTTCTAGAATTTTTGGGAATTTATAGGGTAAAGAGGGGGTGCGGGAGGCCACCGAGGTGGGCACAACCCACCTGGGCGCGCCTGGGCCCCCAGGCGAGTCCTGGTGGGTTGTGCCCCCTCGGGGCACCCCTAGGTGCTTCTCTGGCCCATCCTAGGTGTTTTGTCCCATAAAAATCTCCAAAAAGTTTCGCGGTGTTTGGACTCCGTTTGATATTGATTTCCTGCGATGTAAAAACAGCAACTAGCACTGGGCACTGGGTCAATAGGTTAGTCCCAAAAAATGATATAAAGTTGCTATGAAATGATTGTAAAACATCCAAGAAAGATAAAATAACAGCATGAATACTTCATAAATTATAGATACGTTGGAGACGTATCAGATCCATTCTTAGCAACAAGGATCTTGCATTCGGATCTGTGATAGAAGGTGTACCTAACAGTTTCTTTTGGGTATCCTATGAAGACACACTTCTCATTTGGGTTCGAGCCTATCAGGCTGAAGCTTTTTCACATAAGCATCGCAACCCCAAACTTTAAGAAATGACAGCTTAGGTTTCTTGCCAAACCACAGTTCATACGGTGTCGTCTCAACGGATTTAGATGGTGCCCTATTTAACATGAATGCAGGTGTCTCTAATGCATAACCCCAAAACGATAGTGGTAAATCGGTAAGAGACATCATAGATCGCACCATATCTAATAAAGTACGGTTACAACGTTCGGACAGACCCTTACGCTATGGTGTTCCAGGTGGCGTGAGTTGTCAAACTATTCCACATTGTTTTAAATGAAGGCCAAAATCATAACTCAAATATTCGCCTCCGCGATCAGATCGTAGAAACTTTATTTTCTTGTTACGATGATTCTCCACTTCACTCTGAAATTCTTTGAACTTTTCAAATGTTTCATACTTGTGTTTCATTAAGTAGATATACCCATATCTGCTCAAATCATCTGTGAAGGTCAGAAAATAATGATACCCGCCACGAGCCTCAACACTCATCGGACCGCATACATCGGTATGTATTATTTCTAATAAGTCAGTGGCTCGCTCCATTGTTCCGGAGAACGGAGTTTTAGTCATCTTGCCCATGAGGCATGGTTCGCAAGCATCAAATGATTCATAATCAAGTGATTCCAAAAGTCCATCCGCATGGAGTTTCTTCATGCGCTTTACACCAATATGACCTCAATGGCAGTGCCACAAATATGTTGCACTATCATTATCAAGTTTGCATCTTTTGGCATCAATATTATGAATATGTGTATCACCACGATCGAGATTCAACAAAAATAGACCACTCTTCAAGGGTGCATGACCATAAAAGATATTACTCATATAAATAGAACAACCATTATTCTCTGATTTAAATGAATAACCATCTCGCAACAAACAAGATCCAGATATAATGTTCATGCTCAACGTTGGCACCAAATAACAATTATTCAGGTCTAAAACTAATCCTGAAGGTAGATGTAGAGGTAGCGTGCCGACGGCGATCACATCGACCTTGGAACCATTCCCGACGCGCATCGTCACCTCATCCTTAGCCAATCTTTGTTTAATCCATAGCCCCTGTTTCGAGTTGCAAATATGAGCAACAGAACCAATATCAAATACCCACGCACTACTACGAGCATTAGTAAGGTACACATCAATAACATGTATATCAAATATACCTTTGTTCACTTTGCCATCCTTCTTATCCGCCAAATACTTGGGGCAGTTCTGCTTCCAGTGACCAGTCCCTTTGGAGTAGAAGCACTCAGTTTCAGGCCTGGGTCCAGACTTGGGCTTCTTCCCGGGAATGACAACTTGCTTGCCATTCTTCTTGAAGTTCCCCTTATTTCCCTTGCCCTTTTTTCTTGAAACTAGTGGTCTTGTTAACCATTAACACTTGATGCTCTTTCTTGATTTCTACCTCTGCAACTTTGAGCATAGCGAAGAGCTCAGGAATTGTCTTATCCATCCCTTGCATATTATAGTTTATCACGAAGCCTTTGTAGCTTGGTGGCAGTGATTGAAGAACTCTGTCAATAACACTATCATCCGGAAGATTAACTCCCAGCTGAGTCAAGTGGTTATGGTACCGAGACATTCTGAGTATGTGTTCACTGACGTAACTGTTCTCCTCCATCTTCCAGCTATAGAACTTGTTGGAGACTTCATATCTCTCAACTCGGGCATTTGCTTGAAATATTAACTTCAATTCCTGGAACATCTCATATGGTCCATGACGTTCAAAACGTCTTTGAAGTCCCGATTCTAAGCCGTAGAGCATGGCACACTGAACTATAGAGTAGTCATCAGACCGCGTCGGCCAGACGTTCAAAGCGTCTACATTAGCGGGAGGGGGCTTTTCACCTAGCGGTGCATCAAGGACATAATTCTTTTCTGCAGCAATGAGGATAATCCTCAAGTTATGGACCCAGTCCATGTAGTTGCTACCATCATCTTTCAACCTAGCTTTCTCTAGGAACGCATTAAAATTCAAGGGAACGGTAGCACGGGCCATTGATCTACAACATAGATATGCAAAAACTATCAGGACTAAGTTCATGATAAATTAAGTTCAATTAATCATATTACTTAAGAACTCCCACTTAGATATACATCCCTCGAGTCATCTAAATGATTACGTGATCCAAATCAACTAAACCATGTCCGATCATCACATGAGATGGAGTAGTTTTCAATGGTGAACATCTCTATGTTGATCATATCTACTATATGATTCACGTTCGACCTTTCGGTCTCCAGTGTTCCGAGGCCATGTCTGTACATACTAGGCTCATCAAGTTTAACCCGAGTATTCCGCACGTGCAAAACTGTCTTGCACCCGTTGTATGCGAACATAGAGCTTATCACACCCGATCATCACGTGGTGTCTCAGCACGACGAACTGTCGCAACGGTGCATACTCAGGGAGAACACTTATACCTTGAAATTTTAGTGAGGGATCATCTTATAATGCTACCGCCGTACAAAGATAAACATCACATGTAATCAAAATATGTGACATGATATGGCCATCATCATCTTGTGCCTTCGATCTCCATATCCAAAGCACCGTCATGATTTCCACCGTCACCGGCTTGACACCTTGATCTCCATCGCAGTGTCGTTGTCGTCTCGCCAACTATTGCTTGTACAACTATCGCTAATGGATAGTGATAAAGTAAAGCAATTACATGGCGACTACATTTCATACAGTAAAGCGACAACCATAAGGCTCCTGCCAGTTGCCGATAACTTTTTACAAAACATGATCATCTCATACAATAACGTATATCACATCATGTCTTGACCATATCACATCACAACATGCCCTGCAAAAACAAGTTAGAAGTCCTCTACTTTGTTGTTGCAAAATTTACGTGGCTGCTACGGGCTTCTAGTAAGAACCATTCTTACCTACGCATCAAAACCACAATGATGTTTCGTCAAGTTTGTTGTTTTAACCTTCAACAAGGACCGGCCGTAGTCAAATTCGATTCAACTAAAGTTGGAGAAACAGACACCCGCCAGCCACCTTTATGCAAAACAAGTTGCATGTCTGTCGGTGGAACCGGTCTCATGAACGTGGTCATGTAAGGTTGGTCCGGGCCGCTTCATCCAAAATAAAATGTTGGTGGTAAGCAGTATGACTATGATCGCCCACAAGTCTTTGTGTTCTACTCGTGCATATCATCTACGCATAGACCTGGCTCGGATGCCACTGATGGGGAACGTAGCATGCAATATCATAAAAATTCCTATGCTCACGCAAGATCTATCTAGGAGATGCATAACAACGAGAGGGGGAGAGTGTGTCCACGTACCCTCGTAGACCGAAAGCGGAAGCGTTAGCTTAATACGGTTGATGTAGTCGAACGTTTTCTCAATTCAACTGATCAAGCACCGAATGTATGGCACCTCCGAGTTCTGCAGACGTTCAGCTTGATGACGTCCCACGAACTCTTGATCCAAAAAAGTGTCGACGAAGAGTTCCGTCAGCACGACGGCGTGGTGACGGTGATGGTGAAGTGATCCGCGCAGGAGGCGTAAACTGTGGTGGGGGGCGCCGCACATGGCTTGGAATAATTGATGTGTGTTCTAGGCGCCCCCTCCCCACGTATATAAAGGAGGGAGGGGGAGGAGGCCGGCCCTAGGCGCGCCCCAAGTAGGAGGAGTCCTACTTGGGCTCCTTGTAGGATTCGCCCCCCTTCCTTTTACCGGAGGGGGAAAGGGGGAAGGAGAGAGAGAGGGAGAAGGAAAGGGGGGCGCCGCCCCCTCCCCTAGTCCAATTCGGACTCCTCCCTTGTGGGGGGTGCGCCACCCCTTTGTGGGCTGGTGTGCCTCCCTCCTATGGCCCATATGGCCCATATCTTCCCCCGGGGGGCTTCCGGTAACCCCCCGGGTACTCCGATATGTACCCGATACATTCCGAAACACTTCCGGTGTCCGAATACTATCATCCAATATATCAATATTTACCTCTCGACTATTTCGAGACTCCTGGTCATGTCTGTGATCTCATCCGGGACTCCGAACAACATTCGGTCACCAAATCACATAACTCATATAATACAAATCGTCATCGAACGTTAAGCGTGCGGGCCCTACGGGTTCGAGAACTATGTAGACATGACCGAGACACTTCTCCGGTCAATAACCAATAGCGGAACCTGGATGCTCATATTGGTTCCTACATATTCTACGAAGATCTTTATCGGTCAAACCGTAATGACAACATACGTCATTCCCTTTGTCGATCGTCCGTATCTTCATACCTAGTTCAATCTCGTTACCGGCAAGTCTCTTTACTCGTTCCGTAATGCATCATCCTGCAACTAACTCATTAGTCACATTGCTTGCAAGGCTTATCATGATGTGCATTACCGAGAGGGCCCAGAGATACCTCTCCGATACTCGGAGTGACAAATCCTAATCTCGATCTATGCCAACCCAACAAACACCTTTGGAGATACCTGTAGAGCATCTTTATAATCACCCAGTTACGTTGTGACATTTGATAGCACACAAGGTATACCTCCGGTATCCGGGAGTTGCATAATCTCATAGTCAAAGGAATATGTATAAGTCATGAAGAAAGCAATAGCAATAAAACTTAATGGTCATTATGCTAAGCTAGCGAATGGGTCTTGTCCATCACATCATTCTCCTAATGATGTGATCCGTTCATCAAGTGACAACACATGTCTATGGTTAGGAAACCTAACCATCTTTGATTAACGAGCTTGTCTAGTAGAGGCATACTAGGGACACTGTGTTTTGTCTATGTATCCACACATGTATCAAGTTTCCGGTTAGTACAACTCTAGCATGAATAATAAACATTTATAATGATATAAGGAAATATAAATAACAACTTTATTATTGCCTCTAGGGCATATTTCCTTCAACCGGCTCCTTCCAGCAGTGGCATCATCGACTTGGTCATCTTTATGGTTCTCGTTTGTTGTCTTTAGTTCATCGAGGTCTTCTGGGGTCTGTCTCAGGAGATGTCTCTTTAGAGTGTCAGGGTTGTAGGCTTGGCAAACAGATTTAGTTACCTTACCCCACTAGTGAGTCAGTGTCTCAGCATCCTTTTGATTTAGTCCATTCCGATGTATGGGGTCCGGCTCCCTTCGCTTCGAAAGGGGGCTATCGATACTATGTTATTTTCATAGATGATTTCTCTCGTTACACTTGGCTTTATTTTATGACTTCTCGCAGTGAGGTTTTGTCCATCTACAAGCGTTTTGCTGCCATGGTTCACACGCAGTTCTCTTCGCCCATTCGTGTGTTTCGTGCTGACTCCGCTAGCGAGTATATTTCCAAGATGTTGCATGGTGTTCTTGCCGAGCAGGGGACTCTTTCTCGGTTCTCTTGTCCTGGTGCTCATGCTCAGAATGGTGTGGCTGAGTGAAAGCATCATCACCTTCTTGAGACGGCTCGTGCGTTGATGATTGCCGCCTCTCTTCTGCCTCATTTTGGGCCGAGGTTGTCTCCACCTCCACCTATCTCATCAACCTTCAGCCATCCGCTGCTCTACAAGGTGGTGTTCCCTTCGAGCGTCTCTTTGATCGTTCTCCTGATTATTCGGTGCTTTGTTTGTTTGGTTCTGTTTGCAATTATTCTTGCCCCCCGTGAACGCACCAAACTAACCGCTCAGTCCGTTGAGTGTGTCTTCTTAGGCTATAGTGATGAGCATAAGGGCTATCGTTGTTGGGATCCTATCGGCCGTCGGATGCGTATTTCTCGGGATGTGATTTTTTATGAGTGTCGTCCCTTCTACCCGTGGCCATCTTCCTTGACCTTTTCAGTGGAGGATCTCCCTTTCCTCACTTTTCCTGACACACCTATCACTCATGTCGAGCCCTTGTCTATTCGTCATGCTACCCTTGCTTCTCCGCCTATCGCCGATCCACCGTCACCATCTCCCATGGTTTCCTCACCTCGTCTGTCACCGGATTCTGCACCTTCATCCCCGGTGACTTCTTCGTCTCCATCCCCTTTGTCTACCTTAGAGATTCCTCCTTGGATTCTTCCATCTTTTCCTCAGTATTATACTCGTCGTCCACGTGTTGTGGATGCATCTATTGATGATCCATCTACTTCTGATGTGCCATTTCCTCCTCTCAGCCTACTTATGGCTTGCGTCCTCGTCCGCTTCTGCATGTTGATCGCCTTGGTTTTCCAAGCGCTGGTGCTGCTGTTCTTGAACCGACTTCTTATCGTCAAGCTGTTGTTCATCCCGAATGGCAGTTTGCGATGGCAGATGAGATTGCTGCCCTTGAGCGTACTGGCACGTGGGACCTTGTTCTCTTCCTCCTGGTGTTCATTCAATCACTTGTAAGTGGGTCTACAAGGTTAAGACTTGCTCTGATGGTTCTCTTGAGCGTTACAAAGCTCGTCTTGTGGCTCGTGGTTTTCAGTAGGAGCATGGTTGTGATTACGATGAGACTTTTGCTCCTGTGGCCCATATGACCATTGTTCACACACTTCTTGCCGCGGCTTCTGTTCCCCACTGGTTTGTATTTCATCTTGATGTTAAGAATGCCTTTCTTAATGGTGAGCTGCGTGAGGAGGTTTACATGCAGCCCCCACCTGGGTATTCTATTCATGATGGCATGGTATGCCGTGTTCATCGCTCTCTCTATGGCCTTAAGCAAGCCCCTCGCGCCTGGTTTGAGTGTTTTGCCTCTATGGTGATTGGCGCTAGTTTTTCAGCAAGTGCTCATGATCCAGTGTTGTTTGTCCATCTTTCAGCTCGTGGTCGGACTCTTCTTCTTCTCTATGTCGATGACATGATCATCACTGGTGACGACCCTGAGTATATTGCCTTTGTGAAGGCTCGTCTTAGTGAGCAGTTTCTTATGTCTGATCTTGGCCCTCTTCGCTACTTTCTTGGGATCGAGGTCTGTTCTACCTCTGATGGCTTTTCTATTTCCCAGGAAAAGTATATCCAGGATCTTCTTGCTCGTGCTGCTCTTACCGATGAGCGCACCGTTGAGACTCCTATGGAGCTCAATGTTCACCTTCGTGATACTGATGGTGACCCCTTTCCTGATCTGACGCATTATCGTCATCTTGTTGGGAGTCTTGTCTATCTAGCTGTCACTCGTCCTGATATCTCCTATCCGGTCCACATTCTGAGTCAGTTTGTCTCCGCCCCCACTTCAGTTCACTATAGTCACCTCCTTCGTGTTCTTCGATATCTTCGGGGCACAATCTCTCATCGCCTATTCTTTCCTTACAGCTTCAGGCCTATTTCAGATGCTAAGTGGGCCAGTGATCCTCAGATCGCCGTTCACTTTCTGCTTATTGTGTTTTCCTTGGTGGTTCTTGTTGGGGATCGTTGCAGAAATCAAAAAATTTCTACGCATCACCAAGATCAATCTATGGAGAAACTAGCAACAAGAGAGAGGGGAGTACATCTTCATACCCTTGAAGATCGCGATGCAGAAGCGTTACAAGAACGCGGGTGAAGGAGTCGTACTCGCAGAGATTCAGATCGCGGTTGGTTCCGATCTAAGCGTCGTACAACGACGCCTCCGCGTTCAACACACGTGCAACACGGGGACGTCTCCTCCTTCTTGATCCAACAAGGGGGAAGGAGAAGTTGGGGAAGAACTCCGGCAGCACGACGGCGTGGTGGTGGAGCTTCCAGTTCTCCGGCAGGGCTTCGCCAAGCTCAAACAGAGGAGGAGGGGGTGTTCGAGAGGGGAAGGGCTGCGCCTTGGATGAGGTGCTGCTTCCCTCCCTCCTCCCCTCTATTTATAGGGCGAAGGGGGACGGCCCCTCTAGATGAGATCTAGAGGGGGGGGGCGGCGGCCAAGGGGAGGGGGCTTGCCCCCCAAGCCAAGGGGGGCGCGCCCCTTAGGGTTCCCCCCCAACCCTAGGTGCATGGGCCCTAGGGGGGATGGAGCCCAGCCCACTTAGGGGCTGGTTCCCTTCCACATACAGCCCATAGGGCCCTCCGGGGCAGGTGGACCCTCCCGGTGGACCCCCGGAACCCCTTCGGTGGTCCCAGTACAATACCGGCAAACCCCCGAATACTTCTGGTGACCGTATGATGACTTCCCATATATAAATCTTCACCTCCGGACCATTCCGTAACTCCTCGTGACGTCCGGGATCTCATCCAGGACTCCGAACAACATTCGGTAACCACATACTATTTCCCATAACAACTCTAGCATCACCGAACCTAAGTGTGTAGACCCTACAGGTTCGGGAACCATGTAGACATGACCGAGACACCTCTCCGGCCAATAACCAATAGCGGGATATGGATACCCATATTGGTTTCTACATGTTCCATGATGATCTCATCAGATGAACCACGATGTCGGGGATTCAATCAATCATGTACACAATTCCCTTTGTCTACCGGTATGATACTTGCCCGAGATTTGATCGTCGGTATCCTATACCTTGTTCAATCTCGTTACCAGCAAGTCTCTTTACTCGTTCGTAACACATCATCCCGTGATCAACTCCTTGGTCACATTGAGCTCATTATGATGATGTCCTACCGAGTGGGCCCAGAGATATATACCTCTCCGTCACACGGAGTGACAAATCCCAGTCTCGATTCGTGCCAACCCAACAGACACTTTCGGAGATACCCGTAGTGCACCTTTATAGCCACCCAGTTACGTTGTGATGTTTGGCACACCCAAAGCATTCCTATAGTATCCGGGAGTTGCACAATCTCATGGTCTAAGGAAAAGATACTTGACATTAGAAAAGCTTTAGCAGACGAACTACACGATCTTGTGCTATGCTTAGGATTGGGTCTTGTCCATCACATCATTCTCCTAATGATGTGATCCCATTATCAACGACATCCAATGTCCATGGTCAGGAAACCGTAACCATCTATTAATTAACGAGCTAGTCAACTAGAGGCTCACTAGGGACATGTTGTGGTCTATGTATTCACACATGTATTACGATTTCCGGATAACACAATTATAGCATGAACAATAGACAATTATCATGAGCAAGGAAATATAATAATAACCACTTTATTATTGCCTCTAGGGCATATTTCCTAGAGTCTCCCACTTGCACTAGAGTCAATAATCTAGTTACATTGTGATGAATCGAACACCCATAGAGTTCTGGTGTTGATCATGTTTTGCTCGTGGAAGAGGTTTAGTCAATGGATCTGCGACATTCAGATCCGTATGCACTTTACAAATATCTATGTCTCCAACTTGAATATATTCACGAATGGAATTGAAGCAACGCTTGATATGCCTGGTCTTCTTGTGAAACTTGGGCTCCTTGGCAAGGGCAATAGCTCCAGTGTTGTCACAGAAGAGTGTCGTTGGGCCCGACGCATTGGGAATAACTCCTAGGTCGGTGATGAACTCCTTCATCCAGACTGCTTCCTGTGCTGCCTCCGAGGCTGCTATGTACTCCGCTTCACATGTAGATCCCGCCATGACGCTTTGCTTCCAACTGCACCAGCTGACTTCCCCACCATTCAAAATGTACACATATCCGGTTTGTGACTTAGAGTCATCCAGATCTGTGTCCAAGCTAGCATCGACGTAACCCTTTACGACGAGCTCTTCGTCACCTTCATAAACGAGAAACATATCCTTAGTCCTTTTCAGGTACTTCAGGATGTTCTTGACCGCTGTCTAGTGTTCCATGCCGGGATTACTTTGGTACCTTCCTACCAAACTTACGGCGAGGTTCACATCAGGTCTGGTACACAGCATGGCATACATAATAGACCCTATGGCCGAGGCATAGGGGGTGACACTCATCTTTTCTCTATCTTCTGCCGAGGTCGGGCATTGAGCCGCGCTCAATCTCACACCTTGCAATACAGGCAAGAACCCCTTCTTGGACTGATCCATATTGAACTTCTTCAATATCTTGTCAAGGTATGTGCTTTGCGGAAGACCAATGAGGCGTCTCGATCTATCTCTATAGATCTTGATGCCTAATATGTAAGCAGCTTCTCCAAGGTCCTTCATTGAAAAACACTTATTCAAGTAGGCCTTTATGCTTTCCAAGAATTCTATATCATTTCCCTTCAATAGTATGTCATCCACATATAATATGAGAAATGCTACAGAGCTCCCATTCACTTTCTTGTAAACACAGGCTTCTCCATAAGTCTGTGTAAATCCAAACGCTTTGATCATCTCATCAAAGCGAATGTTCCAACTCCGAGATGCTTGCACCAACCCATAGATTGAGCGCTGGAGCTTGCATACCTTGTCAGCATTCTTAGGATCGACAAAACCTTCCGGCTGCATCATATACAATTCTTCCTTAAGGAAACCATTAAGGAATGCTGTTTTGATGTCCATTTGCCATATCTCATAATCATAGAATGCGGCAATTGCCAACATGATTCGGACGGACTTCAGCTTCGCTACGGGTGAGAAGGTCTCATCGTAGTCAACCCCTTGAACTTGTCGATAACCCTTAGCGACAAGCCGAGCCTTATAGATGGTCACATTACCATCCGCGTCTGTCTTCTTCTTAAAGATCCATTTATTCTCTATGGCTTGCCGATCATCGGGCAAGTCTGTCAAAGTCCATACTTCATTTTCATACATGGATCCTATCTCGGATTTCATGGCTTCAAGCCATTTGTTGGAATCCGGGCCCGCCATCGCATCTTCATAGTTTGAAGGCTCACCGTTGTCTAACAACATGATTTCCAGGACAGGGTTGCCGTACCACTCTTGTGCGGAACGTGTCCTCGTGGACCTACGAAGTTCAGTAGTACCTTGATCCGAAGTTTCATGATCACTATCACTAATTTCCTCTCTAATCGGTGCAGGCACCACATAAACATTTTCCTGAGCTGCGCTACTTTCCGGTTCAAGAGGCAGTACCTCATCAAGTTCTACTTTCCTCTCACTTACTTCTTTCGAGAGAAACCCTTTCTCTAGAAAGGATCAATTCTTGGCAACAAAGATCTTGCCTTCGGATCTGAGGTAGAAGGTATACCCAATAGTTTCCTTAGGGTATCCTATGAAGACGCATTTTTCCGACTTGGTTCGAGCTTTTCAGGTTGAAGTTTCTTGACATAAGCATCGCATCCCCAAACTTTCACAAACGACAGCTTAGGTTTCTTCCCAAACCATAATTCATACGGTGTCGTCTCAACGGATTTCGACGGAGCCCTATTTAAAGTGAATGCGGCAGTCTCTAAAGCATAACCCCAAAATGATAGTGGTAGATCGGTAAGAGACATCATAGATCGCACCATATCCAATAGAGTGCGATTATGACGTTCGGACACACCATTACGCTGAGGTGTTCCAGGCGGCGTGAGTTGTGAAATAATTCCACATTTCCTTAAGTGCGTGCCAAATTTGTGACTCAAATATTCTCCCCCATGATCTGATCGTAAGACCTTTATTTTTCTGTCACGTTGATTCTCTACCTCGCTCTGAAATTCCTTGAACTTTTCAAAGGTCTCAAACTTGTGTTTCATTAAGTAGACATACCCATATCTACTTAAGTCATCAGTTAGGGTGAGAACATAACGATAGCCACCGCGAGCCTCAATGCTCATTGGACCGCACACATCAGTATGTATGATTTCCAATAAGTTGGTTGCTCGCTCCATTGTTCCGGAGAACGGAGTCTTGGTCATTTTGCCCATAAGGCATGGTTCGCACGTGTCAAATGATTCATAATCAAGAGACTCCAAAAGTCCATCTGCATGGAGTTTCTTCATGCGTTTGACACCAATGTGACCAAGGCGGCAGTGCCACAAGTATGTGGGACTATCATTATCAACCTTACATCTTTTGGCATTCACACTATGAATATGTGTAACATCACGTTCGAGATTCAATAAGAATAAACCATTGACCAGCGGGGCATGACCATAAAACATATCTCTTATATAAATAGAACAACCATTATTCTCAGATTTAAATGAGTAGCCATCTCGCATTAAACGAGATCCAGATACAATGTTCATGCTCAAAGCTGGCACTAAATAACAATTATTGAGGTTTAAAACTAACCCCAAAGGTAAATGTAGAGGTAGCGTGCCGACGGCGATCACATCGACCTTGGAACCATTCCCAACACGCATCGTCACCTCGTCCTTCGCCAGTCTCCGCTTATGCCGCAACTCCTGTTTTGAGTTACAAATATGAGCAACCGCACCGGTATCAAATACCCAGGAGCTACTACGAGTGCTGATAAGATACACATCAATGACATGTATATCATATATACCTTTGGTATTGTTGGCCTTCTTATCCGCTAAGTACTTGCGGTAGTTCCGCTTCCAGTGACCATTTCCCTTGCAATAAAAGCACTCAGTCTCAGGCTTGGGTCCATGCTTTGGCTTCTTCCCGGCAACTGGCTTACCGGTCGTGGCAACTCCCTTGCCGTCCTTCTTGAAGTTCTTCTTACCCTTGCCTTTCTTGAAACTAGTGGTTTTATTGACCATCAACACTTGATGTTCCTTTTTGATCTCCACCTCCGCTGATTTCAGCATTGAATATACCTCAGGAATGGTTTTCTCCATCCCCTGCATATTGAAATTCATCACAAAGCTCTTGTTGCTAGGTGGAAGTGACTGAAGGATTCTGTCAATGACCGCGTCATCTGGCAGATTAACTCCCAGCTGAGACAAGCGGTTGTGCAACCCAGACATTTTGAGTATGTGCTCGCTGACAGAACTATTCTCCTCCATCTTACAACTGTAGAACTTGTCGGAGACTTCATATCTCTCGACTCGGGCATGAGCTCGGAAAACCATTTTCAGCTCTTGGAACATCTCATATGCTGTGTTCTGCTCAAAACGCTTTTGGAGCCCGATTCTAAGCTATAAAGCATGCCGCACTGAACCAGGGAGTAATCATCACTACGCGACTGCCAGGCGTTCATAATGTCTTGAGTTGCTGGGAAAACAGGTGCTTCACCTAGCGGTGCTTCAAGGACATATGCTTTCTTGGCAGCGATGAGGATGATCCTCAAGTTACGGACCCAGTCCGTATAGTTGCTACCATTGTCTTTCAGCTTGGTTTTCTCTAGGAACGCGTTGAAGTTGAGGGCAACATTAGCGTGGGCCATTTGATCTACAAGACATATTATAAAGATATTTAGACTAAGTTCATGATAATTAAGTTCATCTAATCAAATTATTTAATGAACTCCCACTCAGATAGATATCCCTCTAGTCATCTAAGTGATACATGATTCGAATCAACTAGGCCGTGTCCGATCATCACGTGAGACGGACTAGTCATCAACTGTGAACATCTCCATGTTGATCGTATCTACTATACGACTCATGTTCGACCTTTCGGTCTCTCGTGTTCCGAGGCCATGTCTGTACATGCTAGGCTCGTCAAGTCAACCTAAGTGTTTTGCATGTGTAAATCTGGCTTACACCCGCTGTATTCAAACGTTAGAATCTATCACACCCGATCATCACGTGGTGCTTCGAAACAACGAACCTTCGCAATGGTGCATAGTTAGGGGGAACACTTTCTTGAAATTTTAGCGAGGGATCATCTTATTTATGCTACCGTCATTCTAAGCAAATAAGATGTTAAAACATGATAAACATCACATGCAATCAAATAGTGACATGATATGGCCAATATCATTTTGCTCCATTTGATCTCCATCTTCGGGGCGCCATGATCATCATCGTCACCGGCATGACACCATGATCTCCATCATCGTGTCTTCATGAAGTTGTCTCGCCAACTGTTACTTCTACTACTATGGCTAATGGTTAGCAATAAAGTAAAGTAATTACATGGCGTTTTCATTGACACGCAGGTCATACAATAAATTAAGACAACTCCTATGGCTCTTGCCGGTTGTCATACTCATCGACATGCAAGTCGTGATTCCTATTACAAGAACATGATCAATCTCATACATCACATATATCATTCATCACATCCTTTTGGCCATATCACATCACACGGCATATGCTGCAAGAACAAGTTAGACGTCCTCTAATTGTTGTTGCAAGTTTTTACGTGGCTGCTATAGGTTTCTAGCAAGAACGTTTCTTACCTATGCCAAAACCACAACGTGATATGCCAATTTCTATTTACCCTTCATAAGGACCCTTTTCATCGAATCCGATCCGACTAAAGTGGGAGAGACAGACACCCGCTAGCCACCTTATGCAACTAGTGCATGTCAGTCGGTGGAACCTGTCTCACGTAAGCGTACGTGTAAGGTCGGTCCGGGCTGCTTCATCCCACGATGCCGCTGAATCAAGATAAGACTAGTAACGGCAAGTAAATTGACAAAATCAACGCCCACAACAACTTGTGTTCTACTCGTGCATAGAAACTACGCATAGACCTAGCTCTGATACCATTGTTGGGGATCGTTGCAGAAATCAAAAAATTTCTATGCATCACCAAGATCAATCTATGGAGAGACTAGCAACGAGAGAGAGGGGAGTACATCTTCATACCCTTGAAGATCGCGATGCGGAAGCGTTACAAGAACGCGGATGTAGGAGACTCGCAGCGATTCAGATCGCGGTTGATTCTGATCTAAGCGCCGAACAACAGCGCCTCCGCGTTCAACACACGTGCAGCATGGGGATGTCTCCTCCTTCTTGATCCAGCAAGGGGGAAGGAGAAGTTGGGGAAGAACTGCGGCAGCACGACGGCGTGGTGGTGGAGCTTGCAGTTCTCCGGCAGGGCTTCGCCAAGCTCAAATGGAGGAGGACGGGGTGTTGGAGAGGGGAAGGGTTGCGCCTTGGATGAGGTGCTGCTGCCCTCCCTCCTCCCCTCTATTTATAGGGCGAAGGGGGAAGGGGGCTGGCCCCTCTAGATGAGATCTAGAGGGGGGCGGCGGCCAAAGGGAGGGGAAGACATTATTTTGATGATGTGAAGTTGGTTACCGGTTAATATTTTGATGATATGTTGCGTTGTTCTTCCTCTAGTGGTGTCATGTGAACATCGACTACATGATACTTCACCATCTTTGGGCCTAGGGGAAGACATTATTATGGAATTAGTTTGTAGATGATGCGTTGCGGGGGTAATAGAAACCTAAACCCAGTTTATGGATTGTTCCGTGAGGGGTTGTTTTGGATCATGTTGTTTAATGTTATGGTTAGATTTATCTTAATTACTTCTCTTGTATTGCAGATGCTTGCATGGATGGTATAATCATAAGTAGTTATTTGTTCAAGTAAGGGCATTACGTTATCTCCAATCCATTCACACAACACTTGTTGAATCAATGAACGGTAACATAATGAATCATGGTGAAAGTAACTTGGTGTAGCGACCAGACCTCAAATGGTCTGTGCTGCTGTGCACCAGTGTCATCCCTCGATCAGTAATGCTGACACGCACAGTACAAATGGAGGATTTATAACAGAGTAGCAATCACACACTTATTACATCAAATATCTCCAAAGAGATTAAGTATGATAAACATGGCTTAAGGCCATCTAAAACGATAACAGCGGAAGACTTGGAAGATAAGTGAGTCCATCAACTCCAGCGGCATCACTGAGTATAAGACCACGACCTAAGGCACTTTACTCGTCGTCTGAAAAGTCCGCAACATGAAACGTTGCAGCCCGAAAACGGGTCAGCACATAGAATATGCTAGCAATGTAACACATAGAGAATAATGAACAATAATAAAGCTATACTACATGCATATATGGCTGGTGGAAAGCTCTATGGTTACAATTTTTGCGAAAAGCCAATTTTATCCTACTTCAAAGGAATAAATTTTATTTAACTATCATGGTGGTTGTGAAACATTGAGATGGTTGACAGCATCTCAATCCCAATTAGGTATCATCAATAACCCAACAAAATTAATTAGACGTAACATAGTGATGAGATTCACATGATAATCCAAGTACTAGATACTCAAGTTGTCCATAACCGGGGACACGGCTAACCATGATTAGTTTGTACACTCTGCAGAGGTTTGTGCACTTTTCCCCACAAGACTCGATCGCCTCCGTTGGATTACTCGCACTACATGGTGTTTGAGTAACGGATGACCGAGACACAGTCTTTCAGAAGTGTTTGCACCTTACGTATGGGTAGACAGTTACACCTACTTTCCCCTACATCTGCTAGTCTACCACTGTAAGAGTTCACACAACTTAGTCAACTATGCTAGAGCCCATAATAGCTTGCGGCTGCACACGGAAGTTTCTAGCATGAATAATCTTATGATCCCTTTGAACCTGGGTGGCGGTCCAAAAGAAAAACAGGCAATCCTGGAATACCCAGGTACCTCAATCCACCCAGATGTGAGTTTTAGTTGCCACCTTAAGTAAACCATTATTAACAATCTCACATCTGTCATGGATTTCACTCAAACCCAATCCACGTCTACGAGCACAGCATGGCAATAATAATAGCAACGTAGAAGTAACTCCCAAGGGTTTGATAATAAAACAGGTAATAGGTTCTACCTCAACTACTTCCCAATACCCACAATTTAATTAGATCCTAACCATGCAATGTTTGAGGAATAGATCTAATGCAATAAAACTGGGTATGGAAGGGTATGATCAAAGTGTTACTTGCCTTGCTGATGATCCGCAAAACCTAGCGATTCGAAGTAACAAGCGGCACACTCCGGGTACTCTATCGCAAACAAACAAGCATACAATCAGTACTCATCTAATGCACAGGTAAAATTCGAATGAAAGATCCAACCAGAAAGTTCAACTTAAGAACTCCGGTTTGCAAAAAGAATCAACTCGAAAGAAACAACGAAAGTCATACTGCGAAAGAAAGAAGTTTCGTTTGCTAATCTGGATCTAGGTCAAATTTTACTGTAGCAAAAACTTGTTTGAGTAGGTTAAACGGAAAGAGAATTTCAAGACGAAACTCTAGGCGCTTGAATCGCCTGATTCCGATAAACGAGCGAGAAGTTAAACAGAAACGAAGATTCGATCAGAAATCGAATCTGAGATAATCGCAAAAAAATCCGACGAAAAAGAAAAAACGGACGAACGGTTAAAGAACGGACGTTCGTTAACAGAGAAAAACCGACGAACACGTTCGTTGAAATGAACGGTTTGGTGAACGCTCGTAAAATAACAAAACCGAAAAAAAAACCGATCTAGGTTTTTTTTTAAACGAAGGTTTTTTTTAACAAAAACCGGCAACGACGAACGGGGCAGCGAGGCAGTACCTCGTCGGGGCAGTGCTCCGGCGGGGCTCCGGGCGAGGGGCGGCGAGGTGCGGGCTCGGGGGGGGGGCGAGGGGCGGCGAGGGGGCGGCTCCGGCGACGAACGGCGGCGGCGGCGGCTCGGGCTTCCGGCGGCGGCGGCGAGGGCAAGTGCGGCGGCGGCGGCGAGATGAGAGGCGAGAGAGAGGGGGGGTATATAAAGGGGGAAGGGGGCCGGAGGTGGCTTGGGGGAGGGGCAAGTGCGGCGGCGGGGCTTCCCGTGTCCATGGCGGACACGGCGCGGCGGCGGCCGTGCGGAGAGAGGAGAGGGGCGCGGGGTGGGCCGGCGGCCTGGCGGCTGGGCTTGGCCCGGCGAGCGCGCGCGTTTTTTTTAAACGTTCCGCGGAAAATAATTCATAGAAAAATAAATAAAAGTCAGACAAATATAAAATAAATTTTCCCCGTCTAGTTAGAAAATCTAGAATAGGGTGAACATTTTTTTAACACAAAATAAATATTTTGAAAACATGCAATATTTTTAATGCAATAAAAATTGCAAATAAAATCCAAATAAATTCCAATAAATGATTTTTAACATTTTTCCTCCAGTATTTCAATTGTTTTGGAGAAGTCATATTTTCTCCTCTCGTTTATTTTTAAAATGAAATATTTTTCCGGAGAGAAAATAGTTAAAACCAAAATCCTCGTCTTATTATTTGATGAAAATCTAATATGAAAATTCGAGAAAATCCCCAACTCTCTCCGAGGGTCCTTGAGTTGCTTAGGATTTATCGAGGATTTGTCAAAATGCAATAAAACATGATATGCAATGTTGATCTATGTATAACATACCAAATTGAAAATTTGGGATGTTACAAACCTACGCCCCTTAAGATGAATCTCGCCCTCGAGATTCGGGTTGGCTAGAAAACAGGTGGGAGTGGTCCTTCCGTAGATCTTCCTCTCGCTCCCAGGTGGCTTCATCTTCCGTGTGGTGACTCCACTGGACTTTGCAAAACTTGATAACCTTGCTGCAGGTAACTCGGCTGGCATACTCAAGAATCTTAACTGGTTTCTCCTCATAGGTCAAATCACTTTCCAGCTGAATCGCTTCCAGCGGTACAGTATCTCTCAGTGGTATCTCAGCCATCTCTGCATGGCACTTCTTCAACTGGGATACGTGAAATACATCATGAACTCCAGACAATCCTTCGGGCAATTCCAGCTTGTAAGCAACCTCTCCCATACGTTCCACAACTCTGTATGGTCCGATAAAACGGGGCGCTAACTTCCCCTTAACTCCAAAGCGCTTCACTCCTCGAAGTGGTGATACTCGAAGATACACTCTGTCTCCGACTTCGTGAACTATATCCTTTCATTTAGAATCAGCATAACTCTTCTGCCTGGACTGGGCTACCTTGAGCCTGTCGCGAATCAACCTTACTTTATGTTCAGACTCCTTAATCAAATCTGGTCCAAACAACTGACGGTCTCCAACTTCGTCCCATAACAACGGTGTTCTACACCTCCTTCCATACAAGGCTTCGAAAGGGGCCATCTTCAAACTGGTTTGATAACTGTTGTTATAAGAAAACTCTTCATATGGCAAATTGTCGTCCCAACTAGATCCATAATCTAGTGCACAAGCTCTCAACATGTCCTCCAAAATCTGGTTGACTCTCTCGGTCTGTCCATCTGTCTGTGGGTGAAAAGCTATACTGAATTCCAGCCTGGTTCCCAATGTTTCATGTAACTATTTCCAAAACTTCGAGGTAAATTGGGTTCCTCTGTCTGATACAATGGTCCTCGGAACTCCATGCAAACATACGATCCTGGTCATGTATATCTTTGCCAACTTAGCACTGGTGTAAGTGGTCTTCACTGGAATGAAATGAGCCACTTTCGTCAAACGGTCGACTACAACCCATATTGAGTCATAGCCTGAACGAGTCCTGGGTAATCCTGTGATAAAATCCATGCCTATTTTATCCCACTTCCATTCGGGTATCGGCAATGGTTGTAGTAATCCTGCTGGCTTCTGATGCTCTGCCTTCACTCTCTGACACACATCACAAACTGCTACATACTCTGCAATATCCTTCTTCATTCCGGTCCACCAGAAAGTATTCTTCAAATCCAAATACATCTTGGTATTCCCTGGGTGAATCGAGTACGGTGAATCATGGGCTTCTTGCAAAATCAACTTCCTGATCTCCCGATCATTGGGCACATATACGCGGTCTTCAAACCATAAGGTATCGTGCTCATCCTCACGAAATCCCTTGGCTTTTCCTTTGCTCATCTTCTCCTTTATCTCTTCAATCTCCTTGTCTGTCTTCTGGGCTTCTCTGATCCTTTCCATCAAGGTAGATTGAATCTCCAATGTCGCTAAATAGCCTCTTGGGACTGTCTCCAAACATAGCTCGCGAAGGTCCTCGGCTAACTCCTGAGGTAACTCTCCTGTCATGAGGGTGTTGACATGACTCTTGCGGCTCAACGCGTCTGCTACTACGTTAGCCTTTCCTGGGTGATAATGCAATATCATATCATAATCTTTAATGAGCTCCAACCATCTCCTCTATCTGAGATTTAACTCCTTCTGCGTGAAAATATACTTCAAACTCTTGTGATCCGTGTACACCTCACAATGGTTTCCGATGAGAAAATGTCTCCATGTCTTCAATGCATGCACCACGGCTGCTAATTCCAAATCATGCGTAGCATAATTCTTCTCATGGGGTTTAAGTTGTTGTGAAGCATATGACACAACTCTTCCTTCCTGCATAAGCACTGCTCCAAGTCCTCGACGAGAAGCGTCGCAATAAACTTCATAATCCTTGCATTGATCTGGCAGAATCAACACCTATGGTGATGTAACCAATCGTTCCTTCAACTCTTGGAAACTAGCTTCACATTCCTCAGTCCAATTGAATTTGGTGTCCTTCTTCAATAGCTCAGTCATGGGCTTAGCAATCTTCGAGAAATTTTCGATGAATCTCCGGTAGTATCCTGCAAGTCCAAGAAAACTCCGGATTTCTCCAACTGTCTTGGGTGATTCCCAACTTGTCACCGTGTCAACCTTGGCAGGGTCTACTGCTATTCCTTCTCCAGAAATAACATGTCTAAGGAATCCAACTTCCTTCAGCCAAAATTCACACTTGCTGAACTTGGCATATAACTGATGTTCTCTGAGCTTCTCAAGTACCAATCGCAAATGCTCCTCATGCTCTTCCTCGTCCTTGGAAAAGATTAAAATATCATCAATGAACACCACGACGAACTTATCCAAAAATTCCATAAACACTTTGTTCATCAGGTTCATGAAATAGGCAGGAGCGTTAGTCAGTCCAAATGACATAACGGTATACTCATACAATCAATATCTGGTGGTAAATGCCATCTTGGGTATATCCTGCTCTCGAATCTTTAACTGATGGTATCCCGATCGTAGATCGATCTTGGAAAATACTTTAGCTCCTTGTAGGCGGTCAAACAAATCATTGATCATCGGCAGTGGGTACTTGTTTTTGATGGTTACTTCATTCAATTCACGGTAATCAACAACCATCCTCAGCGATCCATCTTTCTTCTCCACTAGAAGTACTGGTGATCCCCAAGGTGACGAACTTGGGCGAATATAGCCTTTATCCAGTAACTCCTTGATCTGCTTCTTAATTTCTTCCAAATCTTTTGCGGGCATCCTGTACGGTCTCTTAGATATTGGCCCTGTGCCTGGCAAAAGTTCAATCAAGAACTCAATGTCTCTATTTGGTGGCATGCCTGGCAACTCTTCTGGAAATACATCCGGATAATCCTTCACCACTGGTACTTCCTCCTGTACAACTCCTGATAAGGAATTTACTTGAGTCCTCTTCGGCATATGCTGGGATACATACTTGATCCTTTTTCCTTCCGGGGTGGTAAGCAAAATCGTCTTGCTGGCACAATCGATGTTTCCTCCATACAACGATAGCCAATCCATTCCCAAAATCACATCCAAACCTTGCGATTCCAAAACAATGAGGTCTGAGGGGAAAACATGCCTACCAATGGCCAATGGTATCTGAAAACATCCTTGGGTGGCCATATACTCTGCTCCTGGCGAGGTTACTAACATAGGGTTTCTGAGAACTTTGGTGGACATCTTAAACTTATTCACAAATCCCCTTGATATGTATGAATGTGATGCACCAGTATCGAAAAGAACGGTTGCAGTAAATGACTTAACCAAAAACTTACCTATTACTGCATCAGGCTGAGCTTCAACCTCCTCCACGCTCACGTGGTTCACGTGTCCTTTGTTGAACGGGTTCGGCTTCTTCCCAGAGCTTCCATTGCCATTTCCATTTTGGGCTTCAGGACATTCATTGGCATAATGTCCATTCTTCTGGCACTTAAAACAAGTGGCTTGGCTCAGGTCCCTCTTGGCTGGGGTAGATGGGTTGGTGCGGTTCTGTCCGTTGCCTCCTCCATTCCCATTACCATTCTTGGAGCCATTATGGTTGTGCGAACTACCTCCTCCATGGGTATGCTGAAACTGTCCTCCCGGCTTTGGGGTAAACCGTGGCTTCTGCTGAGCTCCGGAATTATACTTCCCTTGTCCATACTTCCTCTTACGGTTTTCAATCTGCTGTTGCTTCCCTTCAATCATGAGAGCTCTATCTACCAACTCCTGGTAGTTGTTGAAGGTTGCTACCATCAACTGCATACTCAGTTCATCATTCAGCCCTTCCAAAAATTTCTCCTGCTTGGCAGCATCTGTAGCAACGTCATCTGGTGCATAACGGGCTAATTTACCGAAATCCTCCACATACTGGCCTACGGTGCGTCCTCCTTGGCGTAGGTTGCGAAACTCACGCTTCTTCATAGCCATAGCTCCTGCTGAAACATGAGCTGTACGGAAAGCTTGCTGAAACTGGTCCCATGTGACAGTGTCAATAGGGTGCGTGGCTGTATAATTCTCCCACCATGATGCTGCGGGTCCATCAAGCTGATGTGCGGCAAAACGCACTCTTTCCGCATCTGTGCATCCTGCAGTGGTCAACTCCCTTCCAACTTTGCGGAGCCAATCATCTGCTACAATCGGCTCGGTGCTACTGGAAAACACCAGCGGGTTTAGCCTTAAGAAACGGGCTAAGTGATCAACAGGTGGTGGTGGCGGTGGGTTGTTGTTGTTGTTGTTGTTGTTGTTGCCTTGGTTCTGTACTAACACTTGCATCAGGGCATTCTGTTGCTGAATCAACTGGGTGATCTCTGGTGGGAAAACAAATCCGGTGTCGCGTCTCGGAGGCATCTGATAGGTTTAGTAAAGATGAGAGTTAAGAATAGAATGAGGTCTAGAGAGAAACACTACCCATATGCTCATGAGACAAATACAATCAATATCACTCAATCAATTCAAACAAGGCAAAACAATTGATCTAACTAGCGTTACAAAGTGCTTGAACTATACTATTAAATGGGGGAAAACTACTACTGATATGGTGGTCTACTAGAAATTCTGATCCGTTGAAGACTCCATGATGTCTGCTCCAGCTTCGTCAACCCAGTCATCTTCACTTGGTTCCGAGTCGGTGTCGTCGATGATGGTGTAGTTATCCGAACAAGTGCATTCGTCGGCTTCTGCTTTTGGCACTGGATTTCCCATGAATACTCCAATCTTCTTCTCCAGGTCGTCATTCTTCCCTACTAGTGCGTTGATTTCCTCCAAATAATCCTCGCGTGTAGCCTTGAGTTCTTCTTGGAGCTCCTTGATCTTCGTTAATGCCTTCTTCAGTTCTTCCTTGTCCGTGCACATCTGGTTCTCCTGGCAACGAATATGTTGGTTCTGCTCCTGGATGAAAGCTGCAATTGATCCATCCTTCTTGGTCTTGATCATCTCCCATTGCGCGTCTCGGCGTCCACAAATTTGGTAAATAGTATCCTTAAGCTCCTGGTGGTAGACTTCTCCAATGCGTCCCATGGCGATGTGTGCGGCCATGCTCTTCCCTAAACTCCAAGTTGGTGCTTCGAAAACCAATCTTATGGGTTCAGTAACTGGCAAAAACGTCCTTCCTGGAATGTGAACTTGAATCTTCCAGCTCTCTTCTTCAGGTAATGTGGCGTTGTAGGTTCCGGTGATGCTTGGTATTCCTATGTTCAAGTACTTGGTGACTTCCTTCAAGTGTCGTCCAAACGGCGTGTCTTCATCTGGTTGCATGAACTTGCTCCTTGCATCCGCCATTCCTAAAAGGGTAGAAAAAGGAGAGGGGTCAGAAATGAGAAGAGAGAAGCTTTCTAGGGCTTAAGCTTAGTGGTCGTGTCCTACAGTCAGCGTGTGCTCTGATACCAACTTTGTAGCGACCAGACCTCAAATGGTCTGTGCTGCTGTGCACCAGTGTCATCCCTGGATCAGTAATGCTGACACGCACAGTACAAATGGAGGATTTATAACAGAGTAGCAATCACACACTTATTACATCGAATGTCTCCAAAGAGATTAAGTATGATAAACATGGCTTAAGGCCATCTAAAATGATAACAGCGGAAGACTTGGAAGATAAGTGAGTCCATCAACTCCAGCGGCATCACTGAGTATAAGACCACGACCTAAGGCACTTTACTCGTCATCTGAAAAGTCTGCAACATGAAACGTTGCAGCCCGAAAACGGGTCAGCACATAGAATATGCTGGCAATGTAACACATAGAGAATAATGAACAATAATAAAGCTATACTACATGCATATATGGTTGGTGGAAAGCTCTATGGTTACAATTTTTGCGAAAAGCCAATTTTATCCTACTTCAAAGGAATAGATTTTATTTAACTATCATGGTGGTTGTGAAACATTGAGATGGTTGACAGCATCTCAATCCCAATTAGGTATCATCAATAACCCAACAAAATTAATTAGACGTAACATAGTGATGAGATTCACATGATAATCCAAGTACTAGATACTCAAGTTGTCCATAACCGGGGACACGGCTAACCATGATTAGTTTGTACACTCTGCAGAGGTTTGTGCACTTTTCCCCACAAGACTCGATCGCCTCCGTTGGATTACTCGCACTACATGGTGTTTGAGTAACGGATGACCGAGACACAGTCTTTCAGAAGTGTTTGCACCTTACGTATGGGTAGACAGTTACACCTACTTTCCCCTACATCTGCTAGTCTACCACTATAAGAGTTCACACAACTTAGTCAACTATGCTAGAGCCCATAATAGCTTGCGGCTGCACACGGAAGTTTCTAGCATGAATAATCTTATGATCCCTTTGAACCTGGGTGGCGGTCCAAAAGAAAAACAGGCAATCCTGGAATACCCAGGTACCTCAATCCACCCAGATGTGAGTTTTAGTTGCCACCTTAAGTAAACCATTATTAACAATCTCACATCTGTCATGAATTTCACTCAAACCCAATCCACGTCTACGAGCACAACATGGCAATAATAATAGCAACGTAGAAGTAACTCCCAAGGGTTTGATAATAAAACAGGTAATAGGTTCTACCTCAACTACTTCCCAATACCCACAATTTAATTAGATCCTAACCATGCAATGTTTGAGGAATAGATCTAATGCAATAAAACTGGGTATGGAAGGGTATGATCAAAGTGTTACTTGCCTTGCCGATGATCCGCAAAACCTAGCGATTCGAAGTAACAAGCGGCACATTCCGGGTACTCTATCACAAACAAACAAGCATACAATCAGTACTCATCTAATGCACAGGTAAAATTCAAATGAAAGATCCAACCAGAAAGTTCAACTTAAGAACTCCGGTTTGCAAAAAGAATCAACTCGAAAGAAACAACGAAAGTCATACTGCGAAAGAAAGAAGTTTCGTTTGCTAATCTGGATCTAGGTCAAATTTTACTGTAGCAAAAACTTGTTTGAGTAGGTTAAACGGAAAGAGAATTTCGAGACGAAACTCTAGGCGCTTGAATCGCATGATTCCGATAAACGAGCGAGAAGTTAAACAGAAATGAAGATTCGATCAGAAATCGAATCTGAGATAATCGCAGAAAAATCCGACGAAAAAGAAAAAACGGACGAACGGTTAAAGAACGGACGTTCGTTAACAGAGAAAAACCGACGAACGCGTTCGTTGAAACGAACGGTTCGGTGAACGCTCGTAAAATAACAAAACCGAAAAAAAACCGATCAAGGTTTTTTTTTAAAACGAAGGGTTTTTTTAAACAAAAACCGGCAACGACGAACGGGGCAGCGAGGCAGTACCTCGTCGGGGCAGTGCTCCGGCGGGGCTCCGGCGGGGCTCCGGGCGAGGGGTGGCGAGGTGCGGGCTCGGGGGGGGGGGGGCGCGAGGGGCGGCGAGGGGGCGGCTCCGGCGACGAACGGCGGCGGCGGCGAGGGCAAGTGCGGCGGCGGCGGCGAGATGAGAGGCGAGAGAGAGGGGGGGTATATAAAGGGGGAAGGGGGCCGGAGGTGGCTTGGGGGAGGGGCAAGTGCGGCGGCGGGGCTTCCCGTGTCCATGGCGGACACGGCGCGGCGGCGGCCGTGCGGGGAGAGGAGAGGGGCGCGGGGTGGGCCGGCGGCCTGGCGGCTGGGCTTGGCCCGGCGGGCGCGCGCGTTTTTTTTGTGTTAAACGTTCCGCGGAAAATAATTCATAGAAAAATAAATAAAAGTCAGAAAAATATAAAATAAATTTTCCCCGTCAAAATCTAGAATAGGGTGAACATTTGTTTAACACAAAATAAATATTTTGAAAACATGCAATATTTTTAATGCAATAAAAATTGCAAATAAAATCCAAATAAATTCCAATAAATGATTTTTAACATTTTTCCTCCAGTATTTCAATTGTTTTGGAGAAGTCATATTTTCTCCTCTCGTTTATTTTTAAAATGAAATATTTTTCCGGAGAGAAAATAGTTAAAACCAAAATCCTCGTCTTATTATTTGATGAAAATCTAATATGAAAATTCGAGAAAATCCCCAACTCTCTCCGAGGGTCCTTGAGTTTCTTAGGATTTATCGAGGATTTGTCAAAATGCAATAAAACATGATATGCAATGATGATCTATGTATAACATACCAAATTGAAAATTTGGGATGTTACACTTGGCGAGATTCCCATGTGGCCTCTAGAGCGTTTTAACTATTATAAGAAACACCACCGTCTTATCCTTAGAATACATAAGGATTGGGCCACTTGCTGCACTCTATTACTTTTGTTACTTTTATCTTGTTACAAATTATGTTACTATAAAACAACCTATCAAATTATTTTACATCATTTAAAGTGAAAACCTTGCTCAAAACTACTAGTCAATTCCTTCTACTATTCGTTGGGTTCGACATTCTTATTTATCAAAACGGCTATGATAGATCCTCGATACTTGTGGGTCATCAGGGTGGAGGAGGGCGGGGTGTGGTGTGGTCAGTGTCCTGTGAGGGCGGTCGTTCTCATGGTTCCAAGTGCCGACTTCGAGATGGGGCCGATGATGGTGCAATGGAGTTCCTAGGGGTCTTGTGTAGGTGGTGGTGTTGTGTTGTATAGGCTGGTGCATGATGTTCAAGATTTTATTCTCTTTCCAGCGAGATGACTTCGCTTCAAGGGCGTTGGTCCTCCAGGGCCTAGGTGTCGTGACTTCCCGGTTGCGACACCATCCAAAGAGTGGTCGGTTCAAGCAACGATGGCTGTGGAGCAGTGGCAGCGATGTGCCATCGACCCGCTCGGGAGGCTGCAGTTGGTCGGTTCCGCAAGGACCTTACTGCAATTTCTATATTTTTATAGGGGTTCTTGTATTGCTGGAAACTTTAATAGATTAAGGGGTTGTTTTGCAAAAAAACAACAAAGTGCAACTAACCCATGCGGAAACAACAAGAGAGCATGAGAGAATACAATGGTGTTGAAACTTTGCACACGACACGCCCAGTAAAGGAAAAAATGGTCCTACCACCAAGAAACAAGCAACACTGAGGTGTACACCTGAGATCCATCGGAGCCGGAATGCACTATCGCCCATGGGCTTTCTGAGTATATGAACAGGGCCAGCATGAGTGTCAGATCACACACCTTTGTGGCGCGTCGACCGGGGATTTTCCCCATGCTTCCCCAACCCTGAATTCGCCGCCTCAAACCGAACTCATCAAAGAATGGCATCGCATCCAACTTCCAATGACCACTTGCATAATTCTAATGTAGCTGAAACCTCGCACGATCCAACGTCGTCATCAACTAGGACAACCACCTCCAGGGCATGCTCATGAAACGATCTTCACAAAATCCACCACGGGGGCGTAGACGTTGTAGCAACGGGATCGAGAGCAAAAGAAAACATACATGTCGTGGAGAGAAAGGAAATAGATGTTCTCTACCAAAACCAAAACGTAGGAAGGAACATGGGCGTGTTTGGTTGCAGTAGTGAACAGTAGCTGCATTGCATAGCCTTCTCAACTCAGCCTGACTATGCAAATGCAGCGTCAAATGCACCATCTGCACTACAAAAAAAAGACACATCCGTGACATTTTGGGCCGAACGATTTTTTTTGTCATGCTTATGACACTTCTATGACGATAATTGTGACAAAACCCGGTATCATCATAGGTGTGGTGGGCTCCTACTTCTATGACAAAAAATCATGACAGAAAATGGGCTTTTCGTCCTAGGCGGGCCGGAGATGCAGCTGCATGACATTCTTTGGGTCGTCCATGACGGAAAAAACCATGGTAGAAGCGAGGGTGAGGAAAATATCGAGGAGTTGCCGGTTACGGTGGGTGGTCGGGGGCCGAGCGATGCACGTTTCTCTCGTACACGTATGTGCGTGGGTGCGAGGCGTTGGGCTCTAACTGAACCCGAGCGATTGCACTGCAGGCTACGCGTTACTGAACCCGAGCGATCAATCCCTTGCCATTAACTAAACCCGATTGAGCAATTCCTTCGCTACTGCTGCTAACTGAAACCGATCGAACCCTGCTGCCTCCTTCCCTTGATGAATAGTGAGTGTTGTTGGGGGTGTTTGGATGAACAGTTCCCGGTGGGGGGTTGGATGAACAGGACCCCGTGGTGTTGCCGCTGGATGAACAGGACCCCGGTCGATCGAGCCGGTTGGGGGGGGGTGGATGAACAGGACCCCGTGGAGTGCTGGATGAACAGGACGACCCTATGGAGGGCTGGTTGAATAGTAGCCGGTGGAGGGCTGGATGAACAGTAGCCCGTGGAGGGGTGGTTGAACAGGACCCCGTGGAGAGGGCTGGTTGAACAGTAGCCGGTGGAGGAGTGGTGGACGCTGGATGAACAGGAGCCCGTGGATGAACAGTCGCAGGTGGAGGCTGGAGGAGATCGACGGTGGATGAACAGTAGCCCGTGGAGGCTGGAGGAGGTCGACAGTGGAGATGAACAGTATCCCGTGGAGTCCCGTTTTGCGGTACGCCACCCCCCGATGAACAGGACCCCCGTTTCGACCGTAGCGCTCCAACACAAGTCCGTTTCCTCCGTTTTACGGTACGCCACACCCCTCCCGATCAACATGACCCTATTTCGACCGTAGGAGGTCCAAGAGAAGTCCGTTTCCTCCGTTTTGCGGTACGCCAGACCCCTCCCGATGAACAGGATCCCGTTTCGACCGTGGCCTGTCAAACCCAAGGCCGTTTCCTCTGTTCTGCGGTACGCCAGGCCTCGTTTTGATCGGCTGTTCTGTCCAAGCCGGTTGGCTCCCGATGAACACGACGTATTCTGTTGCCTCCCGATGAACACGACGCATTCCGTTGCCTTCCCATGAACATGACGACGACGTAGTTTCTCCGTTCCGACCCAGCCATGTACACGAGCCCTGGTCGTACGTATGCGCGAGTAGGCGTTCGAGACCCCGCTCGTATGTACGTACGTGGCTGTATTTACTATGTTGTAGCGTGGCCGTATGTACGTGTACACGATATAGACGGGACTGCGTGACATGCTATGTCGGCGCCTCTACTTCAACACATGCCGCTCCTTACTCAGCCACGCTATGTCGCTGCCGAGACACCGATCGACCGCTATGTACGTACACGTTCGCGGCCGGACAGATAATGCTACCTCCGATTCAACCTGGTGGGTCCCAGCTGTCAGGGGGTAAGAAGGCAGATCCTTCCATGCGAAGATAAAGCCGGTGGGTCCCAGCTGTCAGGGGGAAATGTTTTTTCGCGAAATACAGAGGCCCTTCAGGTAGGTCCAAGGTGTCAGGTGGAGGAATCATTATTTTGCACGTAATAAGGAGGCACTTCCTTGCGTGCGGCCATGGACCCAGCTGTCAGCCTCTCCACTTACAATCCTATTCTGATGGTTGTCGTTCTTTGACCGCGTTGACGACGCCGTACTGCCCGAGAGCACCAAGGTGGTGGACGACGGCGCGACCTAGGAAGGGAACAACCTGGAGCCGGGGAATACGCAGCAGTGGATGCCCACGCAGAGGGGAGTATGAGGATTGACTGCTTCGGCTGCGGTTTGAGGCTGCCGTCTCCGGAGAATCACAGGGGGTGTGGGTGAGTAGAGGGAAGGTGTCGGGGAAGCGACACCTATGGGATCACAGGGAATCCCTACTACGGTTGGCAGGGCGTGGGGCTGTGGAAAAGCAGGTTTAGAAGATCAACACGGGGGAATTTTATCCACGTTCGGGCCGCAAGTGATGCGTAATACCCTAATCTTGGTTTGGTGTGTTTATCTGGTGTTCTTTGACTAGCTACAAGACATGACGGGTTCAAAAAGTCTGAATCCTTCTCCAGTATGCCTCGGGCCTCCTTTTATAGTCAAAGGGGTCGCCACAGTGGCACACAGGAGGTGGAAAGTATGTACTGTACACAAGTCTATCGGCTGGCACCGCCAGACAAACACATTTAATGCGCCGCCGACGTGCCCCTTACTTTGTCGGGGACGGCAAGGAAGCTCGTCCCGTCCGTCGCCGCCTCGCCTCGCTCCGACGCGCGTCCATGCTGACGAGGCATGCAGCGCCACGCTGGCTGGTTGGCTGCTGAGCTGGTGTGGTGGCAGAGTCTTCACGAAGATCTGCATGCCACCACGCAGGTGTTTGCTGAGTTGGCCTGGAAGCTGCACGCCGCCACGCGGGTGCCTACTTAGTTGGCGGGCTGACAGCTGTGTTGGAACGGCGGTGGAGCCTCGGCCAGTGTGGGCCTGGCTGTGGCCCTGCAAATGTCCCCTGCAAGGATCTTGCCGGGGTCCCGGCAAGGGTCTTGCCAGGGTCTCGTGGTCGTCCCCGGTAAGGATCTTGCCAGGGGCCTTCGTCTTCTGGTTCTCACCTAGTCTTGCAGGCCTCTGGTCTTCACAAAGATCTGCATGCCACCACGCAGGCGCCTCCCGAGCCCTGGTTCCAATGTTGTCGATGGTGTCGGAACTCTTGGGCTCAAGGGTGTCGGCCTCGCTGGTGTTGGGCAAGTTGCCCTGGCAAGGCTCTTGCCGGAGCTATGCAGGCCGCCCCGGAAAGGCTCTTGCCGAGGAAGCCTGTCTTGCCCTTTGCTCTTCGTGCCTCTGACTTGAGCCTTGCTCTGGTGGTCTTGGATCTTCACTTCCTTCCCTGTCCTGGCAAGCGCGGCCGCAAGTGTGGCTGCGACTGCCCGTGCACAAGTAAAGGGGTACAGAAGGCCCCTACTTTTGTACACCGACAGGAGCCCCCGGGCTTGGGCCACATATAAGCGTGGAGCATTATTGGGCCAGGCCCAGAACGGTCCGCAGGCATGGGTGGCAGAGTTTTACCGCAGTAACTCCCTCGCCCGTTGCGCTTCCCCACAAACCAGCGTTGAATGCGTGACGTGGGGGTCGTGCGTGGAGCGTTTGCAGCACGCTTGCGTCACGTCGTGGTAAATGGTAAAGAGGCGGCCCACGCCTTCCCCATAACAAAAGAGGAAGCCGCAGGGGCGCGGCTCATTTACTAGGCGGACTCGGGTCGTGGTCTTCAAGGCGCCCGCGCCCCATGATCACGGGGTGGAGAACGGTCGCTTCACTTGCCCTCTCGATTTCGGCTCGCTCGACACATGTCCTCCATGCCCCAGGGAGGGTAGGTGAAGGATACGGAGGGCATGGGCGTTAACACTGAGGCGGGGAGCCGGGCTGTCGCTGATTGGAGCAGCGGGTCGGTCCCGATTCCCTGCGCTTCTGGCGGCCGGATTGGTTGAGTGAGGCGGCCGCCCTTGAGTTGGGGGGCCGAGCCCCGGCCCCACCCCTTTATAAGAAGGGGAGAGGGATGGCATCCTTCAACATTCATCTCCTTCTATCTTGACTTCTTCCTTCCCTTCGGCATGGCGAGAGGGCGCGTCGGCGCTCCAATGGCAGCGACGAGGGCCTCTGCTCGACAGCGTGCCCCCCTCCCCAGGAGCTCACGGTAGCCTGCTGTGAGAGGAAGAGGGAGGGGCGTGGCCGAGGCTGCCGTGGCACTCGGAGGAGAGGAGGACGGGCGGCGCATCGGTCGCGCCTCCGCCAGCGGCTCTTCCCCCAATGGAGGGCCATGTCGGAGACCAGCCTCGCGAATTCTTCATTAGGCTGTATAAGCCAGTGCGCGGCCACCTCGCCTTCCCACTCTGTTCGCTCGGGAGATGGAGCTCGACCCGCCACAGGCCCTGAGGCTGCAAATGAGGGGCTGCGGGAATGGCAGCATGCAGGTCGACATCGACTTCCCTGCCCCTCATGTTATGTATCTCCGCCATGGATGGAAAACCTTTGCTCATGCCCATAGCCTGTCGGAGGGGCTCGTCCTCCACTTCAAACTGATGGAGAATGGCCTGCTCTCCAACAAGGTCTTTGGGCACTTGGGAACTCGCCTAAGGTGCTGCGTGGAGAGCTCCTCCTCCGACGAAACCTCCTCCTCGGGCGAGAGTGACGAGGAGGACAACGACGGCGACGACGAGGGGATCAAGCGGGAGGATGCCGACTCCGACTCCGACTGACCGCCTCGCCCTCCTCCCTCGGCCACGCGCCTTGCCGAGGATTTTCCTCGTCAAGCTCTCTAGCCGTGCGTTCCCCGTCGTCTCCTTTTTGCCTTCACCTGCCGCACCAGGGAGGAAAGGGGCAAGAACAGAGATTTACGGGGCACTTATCTTTCTTTTTAACCTGTAGGCATTTGCCAAACTTTAATTTCTAGATGATGTAATCTCTCGAGCCCGTGCTTGTGTCCTGTAACCTTCGTACTTGTACCAGCATGTTAATGAAATAGACTAGCCTTGCCGGGGATCCGTGCACGCATATGTTCGTGCAGAGGCGAAACGCCTCCTTGTAAATAAACGAGTCCCCTCGGCAAGCCGTCCTGCCGGAGCCCTCTGCGCCTGCCGGAGAATCACATCTGCCGGGTTACAGACAAAGGGTCCAGCCCCCCGTCCGCTTCTTCTTGGCAAAGGCTACTACGACCACTCCTACCGAAGCAGCGTTCGGGCCTAGAGTGGGAGCACCTGAACTTTTTGAAGAAGAGTGGCGAGGTTTTCTAATGCACAAGTCATAGGTTATGAACATGAATGGGCAAGAGGTAAACTTTATCTGTTTGGTTTGCCGTGGATCGCCGTGCCAGACGATCTTCTCAACTTCTTGTCGGAGCCGGGTCCTTGACGGGATGCCCGTCCTTGCCGTGGCTGGAAAGAAGAGAGGGCAAGAGCATGGAACCTTGCCGGTCCACTAATATTTATTGGAATCAAAAAGCAGTACAGTACCCTGGACAGGCATGCATATACGTATACACATAAACATGGGAATCAACAGGAAACTATACATACTAAGGGATTCCTTTCCCTGACTGCGCCTGGCTCTGTACGTAGTGTTACATGCCTTGTCGGCAAGGCTAGTACAAAATGGGGGTTGCCGGGGCTCCCGGCAACCACACCTTAAGGGTAAAACTTGCGAAGATGTTCGATATTCCAGGAATTGCTCACCGGAATGCCATCTTCGGTCTCCAGGCGGACTGCACCGGGCCTGGTGACTCGTATTACCCGATAAGGGCCTTCCCACTTCGGGGTCAACTTGTTTGAATTCTTGGCGGATTGAATCCGCCGAAGAACAAGGTCGCCTTCCTCAAGGCTTCGGGCGTGAACCTCGCGGCTATGGTAGCGGCGCAAGGCTTGCTGGTAGCGAGCGGCTCGCACAGCAGCCTGAAGACGATCTTCCGCAAGGAGCATCGCATCATCTTGGTGCAACTGCTCTTGCTCAAGCTCATCATAAGAGAGCACTCGAGGTGACCCATACACGAGTTCCGTGGGGAGAACTGCTTCTGCCTCGTATTGCAGGGCAAAGGGTGTCTGGTCAGTGGCTCGATTTGGTGTCATCCTGATTGACCAAAGAACCGTTGGCAAGTCATCAATCCAGCGCCTTCCGCACTTGTGCAGCTTGTCAAAAGTTCTGGTCTTGAGGCCTCGCAGTACTTCTGCATTTGCCCTCTTAGCCTGGCCGTTACTTCTGCGATGAGCAACAGAAGCAAAACAGACCTTGCTGCCGAGGTCTTGAATGTACTGCATGAAGGTGCGGCTTGTGAACTGTGTGTCGTTGTTGGTGATGACTCTGTTTGGCACCCCAAAATGGCAGACTAGCCCCTTGAAGAACTTGACGGCTGATTGTGCTGTCACCTTTCTCACTGGTTCCACTTCCGGCCACTTTGTGAACTTGTCGATCGCGATGTACAAGTACTCAAAGCCCCCGACAACATGGGGAAAGGGCCCCAGTATGTCGAGCCCCCAGACCGAAAACGGCCAGGAAAGAGGGATTTTCTGAAGAGCTTGGGCTGGTTGATGAAGCTTCTTTGAATGGAACTGGCACGCTTCACACTTGGTTACTAGGGCAGTTGTATCCTGGAGAGCGGTGGGCCAGAAGAAACCTTACCGGAATGCTTTTCCGGCAAGGGCTCTCGACCCTATGTGGGAGCCACACATGCCTCCATGTATCTCTGCCAACAGCCTCAGTCCGTCTTCCCGAGGAATGCACTTCAACTTCACGCCGTTCGGTCTCCTTCTGTATAGGGCAGCATCCACAAACTGGTACATGCTGGACCGACGGGCTACTTTCTCTGCTTCTTCCTGTTCCTCAGGGAGCTCTCCTGTTTGGAGGAAACAGACGGTGCGCTGCGCCCATGCCGGAGCCTGGGGCTCGACGGCACGGACTAAAGGCTCGTCCATGGCCGCGGGGGCAGCTGCCTATACGGTCAGGGCTTGAGGCCCTGCCGGAGGCTGCTGTCCTCCGGCAAGCTTGGGGCACCCGGCAACGTCCTTGTCGGCGGCTCCTGGGAGCTCAGCCGAAAAGTACTTGTCGGGGCCCGCCTTCCTTCATTTGTTCTGTCCCGTTGATGGCTGAACGGATGGCTGGGTTAATCGAAGCACAAAGGTACCTGGTTGACAGGCAACTTCAGGGCAGCGTGCTTTGACAGGTCGTCGGCAATGCTGTTCTCTGCCCGGGGAACATGCTCTGCTTGTAGACCGTCAAAACGCTCCTCCAACTTCCTCACCTCATCCACGTAGGCCTCCATCAATGGGCTCTGGTAATCCTTGTTAATTTGCTTGACGACGAGCTGCGAATCACCTCTGATGAAGAGCTTCCTGATTCCGAGGTCTGCCGCGATCTTGCACTACAAAAAAATACACTTCCGTGATGATATGTGTTTGTCACAGTAGGTCACGTTTTCTGTCATGCATGTACATCCATGACAATTTTATGACAGAATAAAGATAGTCATACATGTGCTTTCATAGAAGTGTTCCATGACATTACCAAAATTATCATCACGGAAGTGTCCACTTCCATGACGATAAATCGCGCGTCACAGAAGTGCTTTCGTCAAGGGTGACCGACACGTGGCATCCACCGTAACGGAACACCGTTAAGCTATCGGGTCCGGTTTTGGATCCGATAACCCGTTAACAGCCTCGACCAATGTGGATTTTCCACGTGTAAAATCATCATTGGCTGGAGGAAACACGTGTCGGCTCACTGTTGGGACAGATTCATCCACTCATTGGACCCAAAGCGCCTATGATACGTCGACACGTGGCACGGCCCAACAGAGGCCCATTCCTGTGAAAAGGCCGGCCCGTTTGACTTGGTCAAAAGGTGGCGGGCCGGCCCACGGCAAGCCTGTTAACGCCCTGTTCGCATATAGCCCATTTACAACCCGCTAACCCAGGGCCCGTTTACGGCCTATCCAAATTAGGCTCAGTATCGTCATCTGGGCCGTCCAATATAATTCCAGCCCGTTTTAACTTCTAGCCCATGTATGGCCCATGACGTCTTTTGGCCCATATGAGGCCCTTAGTAACTCTCGGCCCATTAACGGCCCGTGGTAAAACTGGCCCGTAATGAACAGTGTATCACTTTATACCCATTAACTGCACGTGGTGAAACTGGCCCGTAATGAACAGTGTATCACTTTATACCCATTAACGGCCCATTATTCCGTTGGGCCGTTTCCAGCCCATGTTATCTTTCGGCCTTCTCAGGGCCCATTTATTCTTGGGCTCATTTCCAGCATTCGTTTACTTACGGCCCATTACTGTCATTTTCTGCTTGTGGGCCAAATTCAGCCCGTGGTTATAGTCGGCCCGTTTGTGGCCCGTTAATACGTTGGGCCGTTTTCATAGCGCCATCAAATACAACCAATTAACGACGGCCCGTTATGGTCGGCCCATGAACGGACGAGTTCAACTCTAGCCCATTTACGGCCATAATGTGGTCTGTTATTGGCCCATGTTTGGCCAACCGATCATACGACCAGTAGAAGGCCCATTGATGATACGGCCCGTAGAAGGCCCATTGTGTCTACGACCCGTATAAGGCCCATTGTTTCTATGCCGCAGAAGGCCCATTGTTTCTACGGCCCTTAGAAGGCGCATTGTTTCTACGGCCCATAGGAGGCCCATGTTAACTACAGTAAATATGTAGCCCATGGTTATTGCGGCCTAGTTTTAAAAAATAGGTTATTGCGGCCACTAGCAAACCGCGGAAAAAGAACTGCACTGACTACAAGGAAACAAATAAACAAGACAATAAGGAAATAAATAAGCAAGCAACTTACGCTAGGCTATCACGGCTATTACACATATTACATCCACTGGGCATCAAAGTTCGCCACAAGTGCAAATATAGGGAACAAAGCAGCATATAAACGCCGCAGCAAAACAAGTCCAGAACTGAAACCACTTCAGAAGAGCTCAAGAAACAATATCCTGGGTACCCATAATGTTGGCAAGATGCTTAGCAAGCTTATTAACTTTCTCTTGTTTGGCGCTTAAATCCTCCAGCACTTGCTGTTGCACCAGAAAGTATGCATCTGAATTCTGCAGGGACTTCCTCAGTCCTTCGGCTTCCTATCGCATAACATCTGATCGATGTCTTTCAACTTGAACTTGAGACTCAAGAAGCCGAACTGATTCAGGCAGCGAGTTCGAAGAGCTGGTGCTAGCAGTAGTAGCCAGTAACTCGAACACTACATCAAGACAGGACTTTGGGGTTGTCTCAGTGTCTTCAATATAGTTTTTATCAGCTTTCTTGGAGACCAACAGGGATGTCTCACTATCTTGAACCTTATCTGCATTACTTCCTCTACCATTACATAACGGCGTACTCTTCTCCAATATTTTATCCGCGTTCTAAAAGAGAAACAAACAAACACATCACAGGTTTACAATGTAGTATATGAAACTCATTTTGGTAAATGAGTTCAGTAGTAAGGTGGACAGGATAACAGCATGAAACAAACATATATCTATGTAGTATGGTCACTGTATGGTCTATGTCATTCTAGTTTATGTTGCCAAATCAATATAGATACAGTTCGAATCATATCTATTTAAGACAAAGCAGCATAGACAGAATATAAGTGTGGGAAACTACACAGCAATAACAACACTTGTAATGTGCATGGCATGAGAACATAACTGTTTATTCAATTGAAACTGAAATCAACATAGAGCAAGTTACAACAACAAACACGTTAAAGAAACAGGGTTAAAACATACCTGTTGCGCCATTGGAGTTTCAATTGCATCCTTCAAATTTGAAATTAGTTGGTATGAGTAAATACATTGATACAAGAGCAAAGTAGTATGAACCATAGCTACGGAATCTGACCTAAGAACAATTCTTCTTCTACTTTAAGGATTGACTTGGGGTTCGGAGTGGTGGTCCTCGTGCTTTGGGCACTGCAGTTGCCTTACTAACTGCTTGTGTTTGGGTGCTCTGTGGTGGAGACGGTGCTGTGTCAACGGGAACTGGGTTACTATCTGCTGGGGTTGGGGTTAGAAGGGGTGTAGCTAGTTCTCAGTCCAACTGGGTAGGGGTACAATCTGCGTGAGTCTAGGTTATGTGTGGTGGGGCTGGTTATTGGGCAAGTACAACCGTGGTTCTATCTCCATCGACAGGTAGCACGATCTTTTCTGAAGACCGTGTTTTTACTCCCACAGATACTGCCATCACCCCCTCCAATTGAAATGGCTGATAAACAAGAAAAGTAATTGAATGTACAAACATTGTAAGATAGACAGGTGCAATGGATAGTAGGGAAGAAAACAGGGCATGAAATAATTCACATTTATGTTGTCTAACCAAACAGAATAGCAGGACATAATTTCACATATATGATTGGTAATTAAACAGAATAGCATGACACAATTTCACATGTATGATGCTAACTAAACATGATAGAATGACATACTTCAAAATATGATGACTATGTAAACAAGATGACATGATATAACAATACGATGTGTCTATTAAAGTGGTTGGCATGCCATAAATCACAAACATGCCGTCGATGGAAACATGATGGCATGATATAATTCACGGATTGAATGACATAATTCAAAATATGATGACTATGTAAACAGGATGAGATGATATAACTATATTATGTCTTTAGAAAATGGGTTGGCATGCCATAATTCAGATACATGCTATCTATGTAAACATCATGGCATGACATAATTCAAACATATGATTTATATACTAAGGAAGTGAGCAGAGGGCAATCACATATATGATGTGTCAACTAAGGAGATGGCATTCAATATCGTGTATATGATGTAAAAACTAAGCATTGCAATACAACATATGCATGATATGAGTAATATAACCCTGCCAAGTTTGAGCATACACCTCAGGGGGATAATAGGACTGGTCATCTGCCTCTGAATCCTCCTCTGAAGAGCTATCTGTAACCAGCAAGATATCTGCTTCAGCAGGTAGCATTGTCTGCTCTGAAGACCTTGTTTTCACTCCAGATTTCTCCATCACCAATTCAAATGGCTGATGCACAGGAAGAGCAGTTGAATACACAAACATTGTCAACAAAAGCAATGAGAAATACAAAAAAAGGACGGCATGATATAATTCACATATATGACGCTTGGCTAAACAGCATGGCATTGCATAATCCACATATATAATGCCTTGCAGCAAGATAGCATTGCATAATTCACATATATAATGTCTTGCAACAAGATGGCATTGCATAATTCGCATATATGGTAATTAGACACTAAATAGGTGGCATTCACACAGAGCATGTCTAAACTAAGCAAATGACATAGCAATGCAAGATACCATACGCACGATATGAGCAACATAACCCTGCCAAGTTAGAGCATGCACCTCGGGGGGGGGGGGCGAATATGTCTGGTCATCTATCTCTGAATCCTCCTCTGAGGAGCTATCTGTAACCAGCAAGACATGCGCTTCGTCGGATAGCATTGTTTGCTCTGAAGACCTTGTTTCCACTCCGGATTTTTCCATGACCGTGCCGAATGGCTGATGCACAGGAAGAGTAATTGAATGTACTAAAATTGTTGACAAATTTAACACGTAATAAAAAAATGATGTCATGATATAATTCACATATAAGATGACTGGCTAACCAGGGTGGCATTGCAAAATTCACATATATGATGCCTGGCTAAACAAGATGGCATTGCATGATTCACATATACGATAAAGAAACTAAACAGATGGGATTGACACAAAGCATGTCTAAACTAAACAGATAACACGTAAGCAATGCAAGGCACCATATGCATGATATTACCAACATCAGCATGCCAAGTTAGAGCGAAGACCTCATGGGGTAAATAGGAGTGGTCTTCTGCTTCCGAATCCCCCTCAAAACAGTTATCTTCCTCTTGATTATGATTCGAAATGGGTGGAGGGGGGCTGCCTTTGCACCCACCATGGAGCGACGTCTGCATGAAATTTTATTGCCACGCAAGGCTCGTCTCTTTTTCTCTACATGTTCAGTTCCATTATGTACAATAACTGACATGCATAGGAATAAAACATAGTGAGATTATGTAAGGAGTGCATGCACAAATCCAGAGTGATGGTAGCAAACTGTGGATACACCGAAAACCAATGTAAGCAGGCAGATAATAGCTTTAGTTAAAAAATAGAGATAATGGCTCCTTTAAGGTTTGTTTGCACCCAACATGAAACTCATAGTAGACACCCGAGATTAACAAGATAGTAGACAGATAGTACTGATTGCTGCCCCAATATGTACCCCACAACCATTTAAAAACTCAAGTTTCAGCATAAGTTTGGACCTGACTCGGAGTCTAATAGGTGAACACGATGATAAAGTAGCATGTCATCATATTAAGCGATGCATAACGTAAGCAGACACGGAAGAGTGCGACCTCTCTTGCGGACCCGTGTAGTCCTCAAGGTCATCTACTCAGTTGATGATGGTAATGCAGTTGTCGTGGTTGCCGGCGGCGGGGAAGAAGATCTGAGGCAGTGAAAGATAGTCTGGAGAGCGGATCCCTGCTGGTGAACCCTTCCGTCGTTGGAGTAGCTGAGCTGGGGTGGAACACAGCACCGCAGGAGCAGGACAAACCACACAAGGTTTTCTTTGACACATATCTGTAACAGAAGTAATTATGTAAGGGCTTGTTTGCATTTGAGGATTCTAACAATGCAGGGATAGGAAATAGACAGGAATAGGATAGGAATGCACGTGCAAAACAGAGAATTTTAAAACACAAGATTTCTGCCAATCTGGGTGTTTGGTTCACAAGAATTGGAAGAACACAGGATGCAAAGAAGCATGGTGAGATTAAGTCAAACCACAAGAAAATGTATGGTTATAATGCTATTATGCTACTATCTCTTAGTCTTATGCTTCATGAATAGGAATTTGAAAAGGAGGACAAGTGGAAATTAAAATTCCTACAGTTTTTCTTTCAAGGAGACACTAAAGGAACAAATCCTACAGTTTTCCTGTGCTCCATTCCTTTGCACCAAATTCATGAAAAGTAGTACCATAGGAAACTTTCCAATTCCTATGTTTTTCATTCACTTTTCCTTTCAAGCACTGGCGATTCTAGTAGGCAGGATTGAGCAAGGAAAAGCCTACACTAAAAAAATGTTTTTGTGCTACTTCTATTACTTCGGACCCAGGCCACTGCCCTACTAGCTCAGCTCCCAGGGCCATCGACAAATGCACAACTCAAACGCGCAGAGATAAATAATGATGGCATTCAAGAGAGTCCATCACGGATAGCTAAGTTGCCTGGTACCTCACTGCTTGTCATATACTAGGATAAAATAATCGTATTTCCCGTTACTCCGTGTGCTCAGTGGACAATATATATAACATGTAGAGTAAAAAGAGATGCAACAAGTGTACAACCTCTTTGGCGAAGCCATGTCGATCTCAGCGTGATTGGGTTGGCCGGTGAGGATGCTCCGGCTGACTTGGCTGTCGGAGGAGGGGAAGAAGATCTTAGGCGTCTGGAAATGGAGCCCGAGGTACTGCTCCGCTGTGATGGAGGGTTTCGTCGTTGGAGCAGCTCCGGTGAGTTGTACGACGCCAAGGCTGAAGCAGGACAAGAGACAACGTTAACCTGAGTGGAATTCTAATAGCATCTCCAATAGATGACGTAAAATACGTAACCACAAAGTGCTAGATGTAAAATACATCAGCCGCTCATCTCTGAACTTAACTGTCGAAACTGAATTTAACTGTCGAAACAGAACTTAACTGTTGAAACTAAATTTTGCTGTCGAAACTGAATGTTACTGTCGAAACTAAACGCGCTAGAGGTGAGGCTACACGTCAGTCGACTGACTTTTTCATCTCTGGTCAGTCGATTTTGCAGCCGTTGGATACGAAATCAAGGGCATGTAGTTCATCTTCAACCTCCACCCCCTAAGCCGCCAGCCACCACCGGCCAAACAGCCGCCCCCCCCGCCGCCTGCGGCCGGCGGTGCACCGCCCCGCCTGCCCCGAAAACACTCCCCACCGCCGGTCCGCCACCGCCCCGGCCATCCCTCTAGGCCCCCCTGTGCCGAGCTTTTTCTCCGGCGATCCGCACGCCACCGCCCCACCACCGCCGGCGACCACCGCCCCCACCCTTAACCCTAAGATAGATAGTGGGGTACCTCTCCGGCGAGCCCCCCTCCCCGCTGCGGTTGGTTCTTCCTTAACTCCGGCGAGCCCCCCCCACCCCCTGAAAATCGACTGACCCAAAAGTCGATTCAGTCGACTGAAGTGTAGCTAAATCGGAGCAGCATCGCAAGCAAGAGCAAGAGCGAGAGCAGTAGCGCGAGCAAGAGCAAGAGCAAGAGCAGACAAGGCAGGGGACCGAGAGCAAGAGCAGAGCAACAGCGCGAGCGAGAGCTAAAGCAGCAGTAGCTCCTACTGATGTGGACGTCGCCGCCGAGGAAGCGACGCCGTGGAGGAAGTGGCCGGCGATGCTGCCATGGATGGAGCCGCGCCGTGTTGGCTCGGGATCGAGCGCCGACAGCACCGTGAGATCAAATCAAGAAGAAAATGCGGTGATTAGTGTACAACCTCTTTGGTGGCGCCGATTAGGCCGCAGCTTCATCCGAGGAAACGGTGATGATGATGCTCTTCCGGTGGTGTAGGTGAAGACGGCGGTGTGGGAATGGAGGTGGCGCGAAAGACGAGGGGAACATCGGGGCAGCTCCTTGGAGGTGGAGGACGGGGTGGCTGAACCGGCGGGACGACCAGATCGACAATGGATCCTCATCTGGTACGGTGGATGAGGGATATCGAGGTGTTGCTGTGGACGACATCGTCGGGGAAGAGGCTCCGGCTGGGTGGCGGACAGAGGAGAGTGTGGGGCTTTTCGGGTTTTCCCGGCCTCGGTATACGAATGGGTGGACGGATGGGATGGGAGTGGGGAACCATGGCTTAGGGACGCGCTTGTCCGAAATGTGGGGTAAGTTACGAAAGTACCCCCACCGATTTGAGGCGGTTCTTTCGGTTCAGGGGTATCACGGGCATTTCGAGTGTCGGGATTTCACAGGAGGTGGGAGTTTTTGCGCGCGTTGTAATTTTGGAATAGCAAGGCGCGGGTTGAGATGGAGGGTGTTGTCGGAGCACAACGAGACAAAGATATATCTTAAATATTTCGGGCTAACGAGGCGCGGGTTGAAATTTCCGGACAAGCCTAACGTGTACTGTACGAAATCAATTCACACTACAAATGTCATTCAATTAAAATATTTGGCTACGTGTATAATGCATGCAACCTAGTACTCAAATGAAGGTTTTAGTGCATTCCAAACGTATATACTACCGCTTCAATATGAACTAAATTTGAATTCGTTTCTCTATTTGAATAAGATCTACAATAATGATTATTGTGAAGTCAAAGCATTTGAATTCGTTTCTCTATTTTAATAAGATCTACAATCGTCATTATTGTCAAGTTAAACCATCGTTTGTGTATTATCTTCACAGCACACCACATGATTAGTCTCGAGTTACATATAAACTATGTGTACTATATGAACTCAAACTCGATTTTTTGAATCCACTTTATGTTGATTTCAAATCATAGTACATTACAAGCTCTAGCTAGATCTTCATAATCTAAACCATGTCTCATATGTATAATGTGTTTATCACATTATGTATGGTGCCCCGCCCCCTACGCCTACAATGTTGGAAATATGCCCTAGAGGCAATAATAAATGGTTATTATTATATTTCTTTGTTCATGGTAATTGTCTATTGTTCATGCTATAATTGTGTTATCCGGAATTCGTAATACATGTGTGAATACGTAGACCACAATGTGTCCCTAGTAAGCCTCTAGTTGACTAGCTCGTTGATCAACAGATAGTCATGGTTTCCTGACTATGGACATTGGATGTCATTGATAACGGGATCACATCATTAGGAGAATGATGTGATGGACAAGACCCAATCCTAAGCATAGCTCAAGGATCGTGTAGTTCGTTTGCTAGAGCTTTTCCAATGTCAAGTATCATTTCCTTAGACCATGAGATCGTGCAACTCCCGAATACCGTAGGAGTACTTTGGGTGTGCCAAACGTCACAACGTAACTGGGTGACTATAAAGGTACACTACGGGTATCTCCGAAAGTGTCTGTTGAGTTGGCACGGATCGAGACCGGGATTTGTCACTCCGTATGACGGAGAGGTATCTCTGGGCCCACTCGGTAATGCATCATCATAATGAGCTCAATGCGACTAAGGAGTTAGCCACGGGATCATGCACTACGGTACGAGTAAAGAGACTTGCCGGTAACGAGATTGAACAAGGTATTGGGATACCGACGATCGAATCTTGGGCAAGTAACATACCGATTGACAAAGGGAATTGTATACGGGATTGATTGAATCCTCGACATCGTGGTTCATCCGATGAGATTATCGTGGAACATGTGGGAGCCAACATGGGTATCCAGATCCCGCTGTTGGTTATTGACCGGAGAGGCGTCTCGGTCATGTCTGCATGTCTCCCGAACCCGTAGGGTCTACACACTTAAGGTTCGGTGACGCTAGGGTTGTAGAGATATTAGTATGCGGAAACCCGAAAGTTGTTCGGAGTCCCGGATGAGACCCCGGACGTCACGAGGAGTTCCAGAATGGTCCGGAGGTGAAGAATTATATATAGGAAGTCCAGTTTCGGCCACCGGGAAAGTTTCGGGGGTTATCGGTATTGTACCGGGACCACCGGAAGGGTCCCGGGGGTCCACCGGGTGGGGCCACCTATCCCGGAGGGCCCCATGGGCTGAAGTGGGAAGGGAACCAGCCCTTAGTAGGCTGGGGCGCCCCCCCTTGGGCCTCCCCCTGCGCCTAGGGTTGGAAACCCTAGGGGTGGGGGCGCCCCACTTGGCTTGGGGGAAGCCACCCCCCTTCCCCCTTGGCCGCCGCCCCCCCTTGGAGATCTGATCTCCCAGGGCCGGCGCCCCCCCTCCAGGGGTCCTATATATAGTGGGGGGGAGGGAGGGCAGCAACACCACAGCCCCTGGCGCCTCCCTCTCCCCCTGCAACACCTCTCCCTCTCGCAGAAGCTTGGCGAAGCCCTGCCGAGATCCTGCTACTTCCACCACCACGCCGTCGTGCTGCTGGATCTCCATCAACCTCTCCTTCCCCCTTGCTGGATCAAGAAGGAGGAGACGTCGCTGCTCCGTACGTGTGTTGAACGCGGAGGTGCCGTCCGTTCGGCACTCGGTCATCGGTGGTTTGGATCACGACGAGTACGACTCCATCGACCCGTTCATTGGAACGCTTCCGCTCGCGATCTACAAGGGTATGTAGATGCACTCCTTTCCCCTCGTTGCTAGTATACTCCATAGATGGATCTTGGTGATGCGTAGGAAATTTTAAAATTCTGCTACGATCCCCAACAGTGGGATCAGAGCCAGGCCTATGCGTAGTTACTATGCACGAGTAGAACACAAAGCAGTTGTGGGCGTAGATGTTGCCAATTCTTCTTGCCGCTACTAGTCTTATCTTGTTTCGGCGGTATTGTGGGATGAAGCGGCCCGGACCGACCTTACACGTACGCTTACGTGAGACAGGTTCCACCGACTGACATGCACTAGTTGCATAAGGTGGCTAGCGGGTGTCTGTCTCTCCCACTTTAGTCGGAACGGATTCGATGAAAAGGGTCCTTATGAAGGGTAAATAGAAATTGGCATATCACGTTGTGGTTTTACGTAGGTAAGAAACGTTCTTGCTAGAAACCTATACAAGCCACGTAAAAACTTGCAAGAACAATTAGAGGACGTCTAACTTGTTTTTGCAGCATGTGCCTTGTGATGTGATATGGCCAGAAGATGTGATGAATGATATATGTGATGTATGAGATTGATCATATTCTTGTAATAGGAATCACGACTTGCATGTCGATGAGTATGACAACCGGCAGGAGCCATAGGAGTTGTCTTTATTTTTTGTATGACCTGCGTGTCATTGAATAACGCCATGTAAATTACTTTACTTTATTGCTAAACGCGTTAGCCATAGAAGTAGAAGTAATCGTTGGCGTGACAACTTCATGAAGACACAATGATGGAGATCATGATGATGGAGATCATGGTGTCATGCCGGTGACGAAGATGATCATGGTGCCCCGAAGATGGAGATCAAAGGAGCAAAATGATATTGGCCATATCATGTCACTATTTGATTGCATGTGATGTTTATCATGTTTTGCATCTTATTTGCTTAGAACGACGGTAGTAAGATGATCCCTTATAATAATTTCAAGAAAGTGTTCCCCCTAACTGTGCACCGTTGCGAAGGTTCGTTGTTTCGAAGCATCACGTGATGATCGGGTGTGATAGATTCTAACGTTCGCATACAACGGGTGTTGACGAGCCTAGCATGTATAGACATGGCCTCGGAACACACGCAATACACTTAGGTTGACTTGACGAGCCTAGCATGTACAGACATGGCCTCGGAACACGGAGGACCGAAAGGTCGAGCATGACTCGTATAGAAGATACGATCAACATGGAGATGTTCACCGATCTTGACTAGTCCGTCTCACGTGATGATCGGACACGGCCTAGTTAACTCGGATCATGTTTCACTTAGATGACTAGAGGGATGTCTATCTGAGTGGGAGTTCATTGAATAATTTGATTAGATGAACTTAATTATCAGGAACTTAGTCTAAAATCTTTACAATATGTCTTGTTGATCAAATGGCCCACGTTGTCCTCAACTTCAACGCGTTCCTAGAGAAAACCAAGCTGAAAGATGATGGCAGCAACTATACGGACTGGGTCCGGAACCTGAGGATCATCCTCATAGCTGCCAAGAAAGATTATGTCCTAGAAGCACCGCTAGGTGAAGCACCAATCCCAGAGAACCAAGACGTTATGAATGCTTGGCAATCACGTGCTGATGATTACTCCCTCGTTCAGTGCGGCATGCTTTACAGCTTAGAACCGGGGCTCCAAAAGCGTTTTGAGAAGCATGGAGCATACGAGATGTTCGAAGAGCTGAAAATGGTTTTCCAAGCTCATGCCCAGGTCGAGAGATATGAAGTGTCCGACAAGTTCTTCAGCTGTAAAATGGAGGAAAATAGTTCTGTGAGTGAGCACATACTCAGAATGTCTGGGTTACACAACCGCTTGTCTCAGCTGGGAGTTAATCTCCCGGATGACGCGGTCATTGACAGAATCCTTCAGTCGCTTCCACCGAGCTACAAGAGGTTTGTGATGAACTTCAATATGCAGGGGATGGAAAAGACCATTCTTGAGGTATATTCAATGCTGAAATCAGCGGAGGTGGAGATCAGAAAGGAACATCAAGTGTTGATGGTGAATAAAACCACTAAGTTCAAGAAAGGCAAGGGCAAGAAGAACTTCAAGAAGGACGGCAAGGGAGTTGCCGCGCCCGGTAAGCCAGTTACTGGGAAGAAGTCAAGGAATGGACCCAAGCCTGAGACTGAGTGCTTTTATTGCAAGGGAAGTGGTCACTGGAAGCGAAACTGCCCCAAATACTTAGCGGACAAGAAGGCCGGCAACACCAAAGGTATATGTGATATACATGTAATTGATGTGTACCTTACCAGTACTCGTAGTAGCTCCTGGGTATTTGATACCGGTGCGGTTGCTCATATTTGTAACTCAAAATAGGAACTGCGGAATAAACGGAGACTGGCGAAGGACGAGGTGACGATGCGCGTCGGAAATGGTTCCAAGGTCGATGTGATCGCCGTCGGCACGCTACCTCTGCATTTACCTACGGGATTAGTTGTAAACCTCAATAATTGTTATTTAGTGCCAGCTTTGAGCATGAACATTGTATCTGGATCTCGTTTAATTCGAGATGGCTACTCATTTAAATCCGAGAATAATGGTTGTTCTATTTATATGAGAGATATGTTTTATGGTCATGCCCCGCTGGTCAATGGTTTATTCTTGATGAATCTCGAACGTGATGTTACACATATTCATAGTGTGAATACCAAAAGATGTAAAGTTGATAACGATAGTCCAACATACTTGTGGCACTGCCGCCTTGGTCACATTGGTGTCAAGCGCATGAAGAAGCTCCATGCAGATGGACTTTTGGAGTCTCTTGATTACGAATCATTTGACACGTGCGAACCATGCCTCATGGGTAAGATGACCAAGACTCCGTTCTCCGGAACAATGGAGCGAGCAACCAATTTGTTGGAAATCATACATACCGATGTGTGCGGTCCAATGAGTGTTGAGGCTCGCGGAGGATATCGTTATGTTCTCACTCTCACTGATGACTTAAGTAGATATGGGTATGTCTACCTAATGAAACACAAGTCTGAAACCTTTGAAAAGTTCAAGGAATTTCAGAGTGAGGTTGAGAATCAACGTGACAGAAAAATAAAGTTCTTACGATCAGATCGTGGTGGAGAATATTTAAGTCACGAATTTGGTACGCACTTAAAGAAATGTGGAATCGTTTCACAACTCACGCCGCCTGGAACACCTCAGCGAAATGGTGTGTCCGAACGTCGTAATTGCACTCTATTGGATATGGTGCGATCTATGATGTCTCTTACCGATCTACCGCTCTCATTTTGGGGCTATGCTTTAGAGACTGCCGCATTCACTTTAAATAGGGCTCCGTCGAAATCCGTTGAGACGTCACCGTATGAATTATGGTTTGGGAAGAAACCTAAGCTGTCGTTTCTAATAGTTTGGGGATGCGATGCTTAACAAACTTCAACCTGAAAAGCTCGAACCCAAGTCGGAAAAATGCGTCTTCATAGGATACCCCAAGGAAACTATTGGGTATACCTTCTACCTCATATCCGAAGGCAAGATCTTTGTTGCCAAGAACAGGTCCTTTCTAGAGAAAGAGTTTCTCTCGAAAGAAATGAGTGGGAGGAAAGTGGAACTTGATGAGGTGATAGTCACCCCTTCCGAACCGAAAAGTAGCGCAGCGCGGGAAGATGTTCCTGTGGTGCCTACACCGACTGGGGAGGAAGTTAATGATGATTATCATGAAGCTTCAGATCAAGTTACTGCTGAACTTCGCAGGTCCACAAGGACACGTTCCGCACCAGAGTGGTACGGCAACCCTGTCCTGGAAATCATGTTGTTAGACAACGGTGAACCTTCGAACTATGAAGAAGCGATGGCGGGCCCGGATTCCGACAAATGGCTTGAAGCCATGCAATCCGAGATAGGATCCATGTATGAAAACGAAGTATGGACTTTGACTGACTTGCCCGATGATCGGCGAGCCATAGAAAATAAATGGATCTTTAAGAAGAAGACGGACGCGGATGGTAATGTGACCATCTATAAGGCTCGACTTGTCGCTAAGGGTTATCGACAAGTTCAAGGGGTTGACTACGATGAGACTTTCTCACCCGTAGCGAAGCTGAAGTCCGTCCGAATCATGTTAGCAATTGCCGCATTCTACGATTATGAGATATGGCAAATGGATGTCAAAACGGCATTCCTTAACGGCTTTCTTAAGGAAGAATTGTATATGATGCAGCCGGAAGGTTTTGTTGATCCTAAGAATGCTAACAAGGTATGCAAGCTCCAGCGCTCCATCTATGGGCTGGTGCAAGCATCTCGGAGTTGGAACATTCGTTTTGATGAGATGATCAAAGCGTTTGGGTTTACACAGACTTATGGAGAAGCCTGTGTTAACAAGAAAATGAGTGGGAGCTCTGTAGCATTTCTCTTATTATATGTGGATGACATACTATTGATGGGAAATGATATAGAATTCGTGGAAAGTATAAAGACCTATTTGAATAAGTGTTTTTCAATGAAGGACCTTGGAGAAGCTGCTTATATATTAGGCATCAAGATCTATAGAGATAGATCAAGACGCCTCATTGGTCTTTCACAGAGTACTTACCTTGACAAGATATTGAAGAAGTTCAATATGGATCAGTCCAAGAAGGGGTTCTTGCCTGTATTGCAAGGTGTGCAATTGAGCACGGCTCAATGCCCGACCACGGCAGAAGATAGAGAAGATGAGTGTCATCCCCTATGCCTCGGCCATAGGGTCTATTATGTATGCCATGCTGTGTACCAGACCTGATGTAAACCTTGCCGTAAGTTTGGTAGGAAGGTACCAAAGTAATCCCGGCATGGAACACTGGACAGCGGTCAAGAATATCCTGAAGTACCTGAAGAGGACTAAGGATATGTTTCTCGTTTATGGAGGTGACGAAGAGCTCGTCGTAAAGGGTTACGTCGACGCTAGCTTCGACACAGATCTGGATGACTCGAAGTCACAAACCGGATACGTGTATATTTTGAATGGAGGAGCAGTAAGCTGGTGCAGTTGCAAGCAAAGCGTCGTGGCGGGATCTACATGTGAAGCGGAGTACATGGCGGCCTCAGAGGCAGCACAGGAAGCAGTCTGGATAAAGGAGTTCATTACCGACCTAGGGGTGATTCCCAATGCGTCGGGCCCGATGACTCTCTTCTGTGACAACACTGGAGCTATTGCCCTTGCCAAGGAGCCCAGGTTTCACAGGAAGACCAGGCATATCAAGCGTCGCTTCAACTCCATTCGTGAAAGTGTTCAAAATGGAGACATAGATATTTGTAAAGTACATACACACCTGAATGTAGCAGATCCGTTGACTAAACCTCTCCCTAGAGCAAAACATGATCAACACCAGGACGCTATGGGTGTTCGATTCATCACAATGTAACTAGATTATTGACTCTAGTGCAAGTGGGAGACTGTTGGAAATATGCCCTAGAGGCAATAATAAATGGTTATTATTATATTTCTTTGTTCATGGTAATTGTCTATTGTTCATGCTATAATTGTGTTATCCGGAAATCGTAATACATGTGTGAATACATAGACCACAACGTGTCCCTAGTAAGCCTCTAGTTGACTAGCTCGTTGATCAACAGACAGTCATGGTTTCCTGACTATGGACATTGGATGTCATTGATAACGGGACCACATCATTAGGAGAATGATGTGATGGACAAGACCCAATCCTAAGCATAGCTCAAGGATCGTGTAGTTCGTTTGCTAGAGCTTTTCCAATGTCAAGTATCATTTCCTTAGACCATGAGATCGTGCAACTCCCGGATACCGTTGGAGTACTTTGGGTGTGCCAAACGTCACAACGTAACTGGGTGACTATAAAGGTACACTACGGGTATCTCCGAAAGTGTCTGTTGAGTTGGCACGGATCGACACTGGGATTTGTCACTCCGTATGACGGAGAGGTATCTCTGGGCCCAATCGGTAATGCATCATCATAATGAGCTCAATGTGACTAAGGAGTTAGCCACGGGATCATGCACTACGGTACGAGTAAAGAGACTTGCCGGTAACGAGATTGAACAAGGTATTGGGATACCGACGATTGAATCTAGGGCAAGTAACATACCGATTGACAAAGGGAATTGTATACGGGATTGATTGAATCCTCGAAATCGTGGTTCATCTGATGAGATCATCGTGGAACATGTGGGAACCAACATGGGTATCCAGATCCCGTTGTTGGTTATTGACCGGAGAGGCGTCTCGGTCATGTCTGCATGTCTCCCGAACCCGTAGGGTCTACACACTTAAGGTTCGGTGACGCTAGGGTTGTAGAGATATTAGTATGCGGAAACCCGAAAGTTGTTCGGAGTCCCGGATGAGATCCTGGACGTCACGAGGAGTTCCGGAATGGTCCGGAGGTGAAGAATTATATATAGGAAGTCCAGTTTCGGCCACCGGGAAAGTTTCGGGGGTTAGCGGTATTGTACTGGGACCACCGGAAGGGTCCCGGGGGTCCACCGGGTGGGGCCACCTATCCCGGAGGGCCCCATGGGCTGAAGTGGGAAGGGAACCAGCCCTTAGTGGGCTGGGGCGCCCCCCTTGGGCCTCCCCCTGCACCTAGGGTTGGAAACCCTAGGGGGGGGCACTTGGCTTGGGGGGGAAGCCACCCCCTTCCCCCTTGTCCGCCGCCCCCCTTGGAGATCTGATCTCCCAGGGCTGGCGCCCCCCCTCCAGGGGTCCTATATGTAGGAGATATGCCCTAGAGGCAATAATAAATGATATTATTTATCTCCGAGTTCATAATTATGTTTATGTTCCATGCTATAACTGCAATGATTCTCGAGTCTGCAATATCCACGAGGCTCGGAGGAAGACTCAAATGCACGTGTGGAATAATAAACGGTAAAAAGTATTCCTAGTCTGGCCTCTAAGACTAGCTCAAGTGTTGCATGATGATTCTGTTTTCCTGGTCATGGGCATGTCTATGCCAGCAACTTTGAGGGCACAATGTTAAGAGAACATTTGTGTTGAATCGACCCGGATTGATGTTATGCTATGAGATTCATTCGTCACAAGTTTATTGGTACATAACACAGAGATGGTTAACGTTTGCATGATTCCTTAGACCATGAGAGTATCGAGTTTCTTCATGCTTGCTTCATGAACTTTGGGGTTTGTTAAACGTCATCCGTAAATGGGTGGCTATTACGGCGGCTTACGGGTTCATGGAAAAGTGTGTCAAGTAACTTGATAGCTCAAGATTGGGATTTGCTCCTCCGACGATGGAGAGATATCTCTGGGCCCTCTCGGTGTTATGGTATCCATCATCGTCTGGCCAGACACTTTGTGATTTGATCACGGGGATGCCGGAACACGATAACGAGAAAAGAGAACAATACCGGTAACGAGGTAACTAGCATAGTGGACAAGTTGTTGATCCACAGGAATGCCAACATGTCTCACCTCGGGTATTTGTAACATATCGCGAAGCAACAGGAATAGCACACGGCAACTGGAGGTTCACTCGAATATTTATTCGTGTGGGTATAGGGGTCAATATGGGTGTCCACGGCTCCGATGTTGATCATTGATCGGAAGGGGTTCCGGGTCATGTCTATACTTCACCGAACCTATAGGGTCACACGCTTAAGGGTCATCTATCTGCTGAATACTAGACAGGGAGTCTGAGAGAAAATCACCGAAAAAGTTTCGGACACCGAAAAAGTTTCGGACACCGAAAAGTTTCGGACAGCGGAATCGTACCGCAGAGAGAGGTCATCGGATAAGTTTCGATGATACCGAAAAGTTGTTTCGGGATACACCATTAAGTCAAATTGGTTTCGGCACATGCCTGATAATTCTTGGAGGATGCCAGAATCATTCTGGAAGCTTTTTGGAATTTTCTGAGATAAAAACCGGAAATGTTCCGGAGCTGCCGGAGCCACTTCAGATGCGTTTCGCAGATGAAAATCACTAAAACCGGAATTGTTTCGGAACGCGTTGAAAATCATTTTAGTGGGTACTAGAAATGTTCTTAGCCCACATAAATATTTTCAGTTCGATCAGACGCTGAAAAATGTCGTCGTGAATAGTGAAAATCAGCTTTATGGTTGCTTTATGGAAAGCCACCTTTTGGGGGCTTTGCTCCAAAAGATCTTGGGGATGACATGGATGGATAGGAGCCATTTTTTGGGCCCCTCATGGGGGTGTGGCCGGCCACATGAGGTATCCCCCCTTGGGGACCCTCTTGTTCCTTGGTTTCACTCCTAGGTCCTTGTGGAAGGACTTCATTCATGTGCATTTTGGGTTTTTTGTGAAACTACCCTACCCCCTTGGGATTTCCTATAAATAGAGGTGGAGGGGCAGCCCTCCACATCCATCCCTTGCTCTCATACACATGCCATGCATTATCTGGCTTCTTCTCTCCCTCCCACGAAAAGAGTTTCGTAGAGCCGTAAGGCTGTCTGGGTTCCGGCAGGAACTAGTTCTGGACGGCGAAGCCCTGCTGGATAGATGACACCGTATGTGTGCAACTCTGTAGAGAGATCGTAGTTTCGGTCTTAGTTCGTGAGTGCCTCCCGAAGGGCTGTCCGTGTGACCGTCCGAGTTTTGAAGGTCCTCCCGAAGGGCTGTCCGAGTGACCGTTCGAGTTTCGAAGGTCCTCCCGAAGGGCTGTCCGCGACACCGTCCGGGGGGGCTGTTCGACCGCCTCCCGGAGGGCTGTCTGAGGAGCAGATGAGGGTACACATCCTCGCGGTTGGGAGGTTGTAAATCCTAGCTGCGGGGATCTGCACCGCCGATCGTCATCGACTCTACTTCCCGCTGCGCTATGAGTCGGTAACGAAAAAAGATCAAACCATGTATGCAGTCTCCATAGTGGTCCTGGGCTGGTGCGTAGGTCGGAAATTTTTTGTTTTCTGCTGCGTTCCCCTACAGTGGCATCAAGAGCCGTGCTATGCGTAGATGCAGGTTTCGATCTAGAATACATGGAGATGTATGGGTATTGCATAATATAATTAGGTAGTAGATGAGATCTATTGCTGAAAATTATTTATGCGGGTGACAGATGAAATCTGTTACCCGAGGTTCTTGTTGCTTCCCTAGAATTTGCGTTTGCTCAATCTCGAGACAGCATGGTGGAATTTGACAAAGTTCTGGCAATCCGTGATCCTGATTGATCATGGAAGTGCTATCAGTTCTTTGGGTTCTGCCGTAGTCAAAAGAAAGATGAAATTCGCAGATGAAAGGGCATTGCAGATATGATCTGCACGGGGGTCATGCGTATGACGAAGTTTAGTATGGGGCTCGAGATTTAATTATCCCGTGTTTCATACACCCCGAGATGTTAATCTAGCAACCTGAATAATCATACTTGATGATAAAACGTTGGTAGCTGCGGTTTAAGTCAAAACCTTAGAAGCCACGTAAAATAAAATTTTGCATAAACCTATTAGAGGCGTCTAACTTGGTTTTGCAGGATGTGCATGTGATGTGGTATAGCAGTGCTCATACTAATTCGATTATGTATGAGATGACTATATGATGTAATTTGATTAACATGACCTACGTGTCATGATTCGGCATGATGGCTGGAGCCATATGATTGCATTTTAATGACCTGCGTGTCAACCTTGTTGTAATGCATTATTTTATTAGCTATAGAGATAGCAATATTATCTGGTGCATCGACAAGGTGGTGGCAATCTTCGTGAAGGTGACCACCGACGCGAATGCCGAAGACGAAGAAATGAAATACTTCTCCGTCAGAAAGGGCTATACCATATCATGCTATTATGAATTGCCTGAGATGTTTATCCCTTATGATGCACCCTTCTTGATTGCGCGGTAGTCGCTTTTATTAGGGTGATCTCTCACTTAAAATATCAAGTAGTTAGTGTTCTCCCAAGTGTAGCACCGTCACGGCACCTATCTTTTCGGGGTGCGCCATGGATGCATGGGTACGAACGATTAGAGAAGTGTGAGGCGGGTGAGGTCAGACCTTGCAGCAAGATCACTTGGTTGTCTTGACGTTCATGGCAGGATCGTCCTGAGCTCGGAACACACGCATCGAAAGATGAGCAAGAGTCACATAGAGATGTGATCGGCAAGTTGGCCTACCGATTAAAATTCCCGTTATGAGATGATGATTCTATGGCGATGAATTGAAGTCTGGATCTTGTATCACTCAAAATTAATTGTGAGAGATATTGATTTGAGTGGGAGCGCACTGTTGAATTAACATGTTTAATTCTCAGTGCAATTAATTATGAACAGTGTCTAAGTGTTTCTTGCAAAATAGTTGTAGAATAATGGCTCGCGTTTCCACCTTCCCTATTAAAATTGAATAACTGTTAAATATCTGGTTAAAACTTTACGATTGGTAACGTAATATGAGGATTGTCCTCAAAAGTGCCGAGAAGGACTTTGTCCTATCGCATGCTTTCCGTATCCTCCCGCTAAAGCTATGGATCATGTGACTCTCGTCCTTCAATCCAAAAGCTATAATTCCGTTTCAGTCAAGTGCAATATGTTTGCTTCCATGAAACCCAAACTTCGAAAGTTGGGATAGTTATATGATATTCATGGAACTGAAAATTATTTTCAGATACAAACAAAGCAATGTTTGTTTGCAAGTATTAGTAAAAGTGTTTACTATGCATTTGACTGTTGGGAAAGGGATCCAGAAGAACGCCTATCATATAATGAAAGGTGAATAAAACAACAACTTAAAGAGAAAGGAAGTGTCCAAAGGGTGTTAGTATGACTTACACGCCTAGGTAGTCCGGGGCTAACGCCACTCTTAAGTTGGGTGCTTCTTTTGCGAGTAGGAGAAATACTAAAAGTTAAACTGTTAGAAGTAAAAAGGCAGAAAGAAAGATGACTGGAATATCCAGCTCATGTATGAATGTCATACAAGTTTTTGTTGTATAGTAGGCTGGTCAAAGATATAGTTCTTGGGAATTCTGGTTAAACATGTTAATCACTAATTCTTGGGTATTGTGAGTTAATCACAAAGATACCCGCTCGATTGCATTCAATTGCGAATCACTGTAAGAGCTACTGTGGCCTAAAAAGACTAGCCAGAAATGAGGTTAAGGTATACACAGGGAACATAGTAAATGTTACTATACCTTCCATCGGTGTATTGCCATCTGTATTTATTTTCATAATTCATTTAGAGTTTTACAAACTCTATCCCATTGCATAAGATATCTTGCAAGAAGGTTGTTCATAAGAGAACTTTTTATGTTCGATGTTATGAATAACACAAGGGCCATACTTTCATTATGAATGAGATGTATGTTATGAATATTGATAATAATACAATACCTCTGGGTTTACTTTCATAATTCATTTTAGAGTTTCATACACTCTAGCCCATTGCACAATGTTTGTTGCAAAAGAGTTGTTCATAAAAACAACAATTGTTGTTAAGTATTATGAATAACATAAGGGCCATACTTCCATCATCGATGGGATGTATGTTATGAATATTGAGGGTAATATGATACATCCATAACACTGACGCTAAATGTCGCAAGACTAAAAGAATACCACACAAGTGTGGCACTACATTTGGTCACATTTGAGAAACCCGCATGGAAAATTCCATTATGATGGATTTTGAAGTCTTTTTGATTTTGAATCATCTGACACTTGCAACTTTCCTCCGAAAAGTGAAGTGACTAAAATACCGTTCACAGGCCATAAGGAACGAACAACAAACTTATTAGTGATCATACATTTGATGTGTGTAGTTCGATAAGTGTTGTTAGTGGTGGATTTATTTATCTGCAGAAATGACTCAAGTAGATATGTGGATATTTACTTGATGAGACGTAAGTCTGGATCTTTTGAAATCATTCAAAAGGTTCTCAAAAATAAAGTAGAAGTTATTGTAACAAGAAAATTATGCTTCTGCAATTTGATTGCACAAAGGAATATTTGAGTTACATGTTTAGCGAATGTCTGATGAGTTGTGAAAGGGGTTTCATAACTTGCACCTCCCGGAACACCACTGCAAGTGGAAAGTCCGTGGAGATGTAATCAAACCATTTATGACATGGTAAGGTCAAAGATGACATAAATAAATTTGCCATTATCCCTTTTAAAGTGATGCTTTAGAGACTGCGGCTTTTACACTGAAAAGAGCTACATCGGGTCTGTTGAAATGAAGCCATGGTATGGTACGCCCAACCATGTTGTATCTTTTCTTAACATTTGGAATATGGGGCTTGTGTAAAAGGTTACAAACCTATTCCAAATCAGACAAGTGCTACTTTGTAGGTTATCCCAAGTCATTGGGTATTCCTCCCTCACTATACCGAGGCAAATAGGTTTGCCACAAAGAACGGTATGCTTTAAAAGAGAATGGTTCTTTCTAAAAGGTGAGTGGGAGAATAGCGCAACTCGACGAGATAAACAGTATCTTCATCAGATCAAAGGAAAGAGACCTTGGAAGTAATTCCAGAGTTTCCTACTGCGACTGATACGGAAGTCTCTACAATAAAATGTATGAACTTCGGTCGAACTTGCAGCTGAACCACGTAGGCAAGGCTCGTGCAAACCTCTCAGGTGCGCAAACGAGATATTGTTGTTAGACAACATTATACCTACGATACACAAGGAAGCGTTGATGGGCCCTGACTCCGGAATTGGCTAAATGCCAATACAACCCGAGTTAGTTTCCATATAAGTGATTCAAGATTAAAACCTTGATACACCTTTCGGAAGACTTAGAGTCTAACGAATATTTATGGAACTTAAAACTGATACGGATAAAATGTTTTATCCATAAAGCTCGACTTGTTGAAATAACAAGTTCAAGAGTTGACTACGATGAGGTTGTTTTCATCGTAGCGATGCTTAAAGTCAGTTCGGGTTGAACTAGCAATTATTACATATTTCAATCATGAGATATGAAACATGGATGATAAAAGCATTTCCATCTGATGGAAATGAAAGCTAGGACTTGTATATGATACAGTCCAAAGTAATTTGTCGATCCAGAGGATGCTAGTAGGTATGCAAACTTCAGAGTTCCAGCAATGGACAGAAGAGAGCAAAATGGAGTTGGAATCTTCGTGTTTTGATGAAATGGTCAAAGGGGTTTTGACTTCATCAATGGGTAACGAAGATGCTTGTAATTCAAGAAAGTAAGTGGGAGCGTAATAATATTTCTAAAAACCTTATGTGCTTGGCACATTGGTAATTGGAAATAAATTTCTTGACACGAATTAGGACTTCATTTGAAAATAGTTTTTCGATGAAGTGCTTAGGCTAAATAGCCTCAATATTAGGCATGATGATCTATGGAGATAGATTTACCTAATGGGGCTAAGCAATGAATACATATTGACAAGATGCTAAAACCTTTTAGCATTTAAAACGCCAAGGAGTGATTCTTGCCAAAGTCACATGGAAGGAGTTTTTGCAAGACTCGGTGTCCCAAAACACTGATGAGTAAAATACATGATGCAGATTCCACACACTTTTGTGTTTGGATTAATCATGTATTCCATGGTATGTAAAACAACCAGATATGTCCAATACTCCCAAGGTGTTGCGAGTATGGATACTAAAGTGATCAAAGTACTGATCGTGGGACAACAGTGAAAGATGTCATTGAGTACTAGAGTAAGTACTGATGATATGTTTTCTTGCAAGCAGAGATCATGAAGAGTTCGTTGTAAAATGTTACATCGATAGTCTTCATCTTTTCACCGTGCGATTTTCGATTTAAGTTAAGGGTTTTGTGTAACACACAATGTGGTGGCACAGTTAGTTGGAATTTGTTCAAACTAGTTACTGTGGCGAATTCTATAACAAGGGCTAAGTATGTTGACGCTTTAGAAGCGACAAAGAAGATGTTGAATCATATAGTTCATTCATGAACTTAGTATAGTTCCCAGATGGCTTTTGACAATGGGACACTACTGCAGGTAGTTGCTCCATAACTCAGTCTGAGGAATCCAGGTTCGACCTGTGATTCACATACATACAAAGCCAAGTCCACACAAAATATGAATTTTGTGAAAACGTGAAAACGCGAGGACATACAAAGATACACACGGAACTGAAGTCGTCAGATCCGTTGGACATCAGGCTATACCACAAGCGAAGCATATTTACACCGGTGTTCCACAGGTGTGAAGTGCATTAGCATAAGCTAGATTATTGACTCTAGTGCAAGTGGGAGTCTGTAGGAGATATGCCCTAGAGGCAATAATAAATGATATTATTTATCTCTGAGTTCATAATTATGTTTATGTTCCATGCTATAACTGCAATGATTCTAGAGTCTGCAATATCCACGAGGCTCGGAGGAAGACTCAAATGCACGTGTGGAATAATAAACGGTAAAAAGTATTCCTAGTCTGGCCTCTAAGACTAGCTCAAGTGTTGCATGATGATTCTGTTTTCCTGGTCATGGGCATGTCTATGCCAGCAGCTTTGAGGGCACAATGTTAAGAGAACATTTGTGTTGAATCGACCCGGATTGATGTTATGCTATGAGATTCATTCGTCACAAGTTTATTGGTACATAACACAGAGATGGTTAACGTTTGCATGATTCCTTAGACCATGAGAGTATCGAGTTTCTTCATGCTTGCTTCATGAACTTTGGGGTTTGTTAAACGTCATCCGTAAATGGGTGGCTATTACGGCGGCTTACGGGTTCATGGAAAAGTGTGTCAAGTAACTTGATAGCTCAAGATTGGGATTTGCTCCTCCGACGATGGAGAGATATCTCTGGGCCCTCTCGGTGTTACGGTATCCATCATCGTCTGGCCAGACACTTTGTGATTTGATCACGGGGATGCCGGAACACGATAACGAGAAAAGAGAACAATACCGGTAACGAGGTAACTAGCATAGTGGACAAGTTGTTGATCCACAGGAATGCCAACATGTCTCACCTCGGGTATTTGTAACATATCGCGAAGCAACAGGAATAGCACACGGCAACTGGAGGTTCACTCGAATATTTATTCGTGTGGGTATAGGGGTCAATATGGGTGTCCACGGCTCCGATGTTGATCATTGATCGGAAGGGGTTCCGGGTCATGTCTATACTTCACCGAACCTATAGGGTCACACGCTTAAGGGTCATCTATCTGCTGAATACTAGACAGGGAGTCTGAGAGAAAATCACCGAAAAAGTTTCGGACACCGAAAAAGTTTCGGACACCGAAAAGTTTCGGACAGCGGAATCGTACCGCAGAGAGAGGTCATCGGATAAGTTTCGATGATACCGAAAAGTTGTTTCGGGATACACCATTAAGTCAAATTGGTTTCGGCACATGCCTGATAATTCTTGGAGGATGCCAGAATCATTCTGGAAGCTTTTTGGAATTTTCTGAGATAAAAACCGGAAATGTTCCGGAGCTGCCGGAGCCACTTCAGATGCGTTTCGCAGATGAAAATCACTAAAACCGGAATTGTTTCGGAACGCGTTGAAAATCATTTTAGTGGGTACTAGAAATGTTCTTAGCCCACATAAATATTTTCAGTTCGATCAGACGCTGAAAAATGTCGTCGTGAATAGTGAAAATCAGCTTTATGGTTGCTTTATGGAAAGCCACCTTTTGGGGCTTTGCTCCAAAAGATCTTGGGGATGACATGGATGGATAGGAGCCATTTTTTGGGCCTCTCATGGGGGTGTGGCCGGCCACATGAGGTATCCCCCCTTGGGGACCCTCTTGTTCCTTGGTTTCACTCCTAGGTCCTTGTGGAAGGACTTCATTCATGTGCATTTTTGGTTTTTTGTGAAACTACCCTACCCCCTTGGGATTTCCTATAAATAGAGGTGGAGGGGCAGCCCTCCACATCCATCCCTTGCTCTCATACACATGCCATGCATTATCTGGCTTCTTCTCTCCCTCCCACGAAAAGAGTTTCGTAGAGCCGTAAGGCTGTCTGGGTTCCGGCAGGAACTAGTTCTGGACGGGAAGCCCTGCTGGATAGATGACACCGTATGTGTGCAACTCTGTAGAGAGATCGTAGTTTCGGTCTTAGTTCGTGAGTGCCTCCCGAAGGGCTGTCCGTGTGACCGTCCGAGTTTCGAAGGTCCTCCCGAAGGGCTGTCCGAGTGACCGTTCGAGTTTCGAAGGTCCTCCCGAAGGGCTGTCCGCGACACCGTCCGGGGGGGCTGTTCGACCGCCTCCCGGAGGGCTGTCTGAGGAGCAGATGAGGGTACACATCCTTGCGGTTGGGAGGTTGTAAATCCTAGCTGCGGGGATCTGCACCGCCGATCGTCATCGACTCTACTTCCCGCTGCGCTACGAGTCGGTAACGAAAAAAGATCAAACCATGTATGCAGTCTCCATAGTGGTCCTGGGCTGGTGCGTAGGTCGGAATTTTTTTGTTTTCTGCTGCGTTCCCCTACACTATATATAGTGGGGGGAGGGAGGGCAGCAACACCACAGCCCCTGGCGCCTCCCTCTCCCCCTGCAACACCTCTCCCTCTCGCAGAAGCTTGACGAAGCCCTGCCGAGATCCCGCTACTTCCACCACCACGCCGTCGTGCTGCTGGATCTCCATCAACCTCTCCTTCCCCCTTGCTGGATCAAGAAGGAGGAGACGTCGCTGCTCCGTACGTGTGTTGAACGCGGAGGTGTCGTCCGTTCGGCACTCGGTCATCGGTGATTTGGATCACGGCGAGTACGACTCCATCAACCCGTTCATTGGAACGCTTCCGCTCGCGATATACAAGGGTATGTAGATGCACTCCTTTCCCCTCGTTGCTAGTATACTCCATAGATGGATCTTGGTGATGCGTAGGAAATTTTAAAATTCTGCTACGATCCCCAACATACAAGTATTTAGATGTGAGTTGCAAACACCACACATTACCACAAATTCAAATAAAATGTGAGAATGTTCGATATATAGTATTGTTTAGATTGGTCGATATTTAGTTGTAAGCTCCAAACGCCACACATTATCACAAATTCAAATAAAATGTGAGATTGTTCGATGTATAGTATGGTTTAGATTGTTTGACATTTAGCTGTGAGTTGCAAACGCCATGCATTATCACATTATGGTATAACATGTGCAAAACCACAACACGCGTATCACCGCTATATTCATGCATGCATATGCTTAAAACACTATGATCTCCTATTCAAATATATGAATCCACTTTCATATCAAATTATGATCTTTGTTAGTCTCTTACACCCACAAAATCCTCTAACCTTTGTAGCTACCACTAACTTTCTCTCGTGCATGCACACGCCCTCCTCGCCCTCCCCTCCCTCAGCATTCTATCCATCGCGCACATTCATTTTTTTTCTTTAGGTCGTTCTCCCACAGTCTCCACAACTCCTTTCCGACACACACTGATCGATAAACCTCTCCAGCGATGTCTGCCTACAACATACACACGCACCTTCAATCTCCTCCTTTGTGTGTCCTTGCCTCGTGTCTCTCATACGGTCCCACACATGTGTAAACTCTCGCCCCTCTTTTCATCGATCTCACAACCGCACACTCCTCCCCCTATCTAGCTAGTAGCTGGGCGTCTCGCACCACCTTCTAGCTCCATTCTCTCTATTTATTCGTCTCGCTGGGCCTTATTTGCCTCTAACAAATGGACGTACACCGACCGATCTCCCGCTATACATATAGCTAGCTAGGTCCTTATTACTTGTTTTTCCCACGCGTCGATTGATCTACCTCATTAGTTATGTCTCTCCCTTCCTCCGACAAACAACAATTGATCTACTGATCTAGTTAGGTTTGCTTACCAAACACATGGTTCCCCTTCATCATCCATGGATGCGTCCCGACAGATCTATCACGCACAGGCGCACACAGAAACACATCCCCACTCTTATTGATAATATTGCAGTTCCACCCTCACTTTGTCTAGTAGGCCTCTCCCACCATCTTCGAGAAGCAACTCCATCACCCATCCAGCACTCTACCCCTCTCCCTCCCTCTCTCTCTCCTCTCTCTCTCTCTGTCCCATCCTATTTCCCATCCTTCAGTTATGTATGGATGTCGACCGATCTCCCTCAAGACATAGCTGGGTCTCTCCTTCTCAACACATATACGAGCCATTCTACCTCTATAGTTAGGCCTCTGCCTACCCCTCCCCCCACCCCCTCCCACACACACACCGATACACTGAGCGCTCTAGTCATGTCTCCCTGCCACACACAAACTTGACTTGTGCCCTCTGACGTTCCGGTAGGTCAGTCGCCCTATATCTTTGACTTGCACACACACACAATTTCGATGGCTCTCTTCATCGATCTCGCACCCACCCACTTGATCCTCTCTTCGACTCTATCGATATCTATGACCCCTCCCTCTCTTCTCGTTGTAGCAACCAGACCTCAAATAGTCTGATCTACCATGCACCAGTGTCATCCCTGGATCAATAATGCTGACAAGCACAGTACTTGGAGGATTTATAACAGAGTAGCAATCACACACTTATTACATCGAGTATCTCAAGAGAGAAATAAGTATGACAAATATGGCTTAAGGCCATCTAAAAACGATAACAGCGGAAGACTTGGAAGATAAGTGAGTCCATCAACTCCAACGGCATCACTGAGTATAAGACCACGACCTAAGGCACCTTACTCGTCGTCTGAAAAGTCTGCAACAAGAAACATTGCAGCCCGAAAACGGGTCAGCACATGGAATATGCTGGCAATGTAACACATAGAGAGTACTGAACATAATAATGCTATACTACATGCATATATGGCTGGTAGAAGGCTCTATGGTTACAGTTTTGCGAAAAGCCAATTTTTCCCTACTGCAAAGGAATAAATTTTATTTAACTATCATGGTGGTTGTTAAACATTGAGAATGGTTGACAGCATTCTCAATCCCAATTAAGTATCATCATCAAACCCAACAAAATTAATTAAAGTAACATGATGAGATTCACATGATAATCCAAATACTAGATACTCAAGATGTCCATAACCGGGGACACGGCTAACCATGATTAGTTTATACACTCTGCAGAGGTTTGTACACTTTTCCCCACAAGACTCGATCGCCTCCGCTTGATTCTCGCACTACATGATGTTTGAGAAACGGATGACCGAGACACAGTCTTTCAGAAACAATAACTCTTTACTCTGGATGGATATTTACACCTACTTTCCCCTACATCTGCTAGCCCACCTCTTCAAGAGATCATGTAACCTACTCAACTATGCTAGAGCCCATAATAGCTTGTGGCTGCACACGGAAGTTTCTAGCATTAATAATCTCATGATCCCTTTGAACCTGGGTGGCGGTCCAAAAGAAAAACAGGCAATCCTGGAATACCCAGGTACCTCAATCCACCCAGATGTGAGTTTTAGTTGCCACCTTAAGGTTAACCATTAATTAACAATCTCACATCTGTCATGGTAACACTCAAACCCAATCCACGTCTACTAGCATAGCATAGCAATATGAGCAAACGTAGAAGTAACTCCCAAAGGTTTGATAATAAACAGGTAATAGGTACTACCTCAACTACTTCCCAATACCCACAATTTAATTAGATCCTAATCATGCAATGTTTGAGGATTGGTCTAATGCACTAAAACTGGGTAGTAAAAGAAGTATGATCAAAGTGTTACTTGCCTTGCTGATGATCCGTGCAACCTAGAGATTCGAAGTAGCAAGCGGCGCACTCCGGTTACTCTATCGCAAACAAACAAACAAACAAGCAAACAATAAGCACTCATCTAATGCACAGGTAAAACTCAAATAAAGATCTTACCAGAAAGTTCAACTTAAGAACTCCGGTTTGCAAAAAGAATCAAATCAAACGAAGCAACAAAAGTCAAACGGCGAAAGAAACAAGCTTCGTTTTCTAATCTGGATCTAAGTCAAATTTTACAGTAGCAAAAACTTGTTTGAATGGGTAAAACGGAAAGAGAATTTCGAGACGAAACACTAGGCGCTTGAATCGCCTGATTCTGATAAACGAGCTAAAAGATATACCAGAACGAAAATCTGATCAGAAATCGCGATCTGGAATAATCGCGGAAAATCCGACGAAAAAGAAAACTGACGAACAGTTAAACGAACGGACGTTCGTTAACTGCGACTAACTAGCGAACACGTTCGTTAAAACGAACGGGTCGGTGAACGTTCACTAACTAACTAAACCGAAGAAAAAAAAATAAACCGATCTATTTAAAAAAAATCTAGGGTTTCGGAAAAAAATAAACCAAACAGTTTTTAAAAAAAACCAGCACGGCGGCGGCGGTTCGGCTATACCTCCAGCGAGGTATTCTGGCTGGCGGGACGGGGCTCCGGTGGGGTCTTCGGGTGCGGCGGGGTGCGGGGAGGCGACGGGAGGCGGCGGGGTCGTCGAGGGGGCTCCGGGCGGCGGCGTTCGGGCTTCGGGCGGCGAGCTCCTTCGGCGGCGGGGTTGGGCGGCTCCGGCGCGGCTCCTGGAGGCTTCGGGTCAGGGGCGGGGTGAGGTGAGGGCGGCGGCGGGGTGGGGACTATATATGAGGGGGGGTGCTGCCTTGGGGGAGGGGCAAGGGGCGGCGGCGACGAGCGGGACTCGGGCGGCGGCGGTCTCCAGGTCGGGGACGGCTCGGGCGGTGGGCTGGGCCGCGCGGCTGGGCTTCGGCCCAGTCGGCGCTCGCGCGTTTTTTTAAAATAATTTCGCCGAACCTAAAAAAATCATAGAAAAATAAATCAAAATCCAAAAATGCCAAAAACAAATTTTCACCGTCTAATTAAAATAATTAGAACGAGATGAACATTTTCTTGGCCCAAAAATGCAGTTTTGAAAACGTGCAATTTTTCTAATGCAATTAAAATTGCAAATAAAATCCGAATAAAATCAAATATTTGATTTTAATATTTTCCTCCAATATTTCAATTATTTTGGAGAAGTCATATTTTCTCCTCTCATTTATTTTAATACGAAATATTTTTCGGAGAGAAAAATAATTAAAACCAAAAATCCTCGTTTCATTATTTGATAAAAATCAAATATGAAAACCGCGAAAAATCCCCAACTCTCTCCGAGGGTCCGAGGATTTTGCCAAAATGCAATAAAATATGCTATGCAATGATGATCTAATGTATAACATTCCAAATTGAAAATTTGGGATGTTACACTCGTGGATCGCCCGACCCTCTATATATGATATGGATAGGCCTCCATTTCACACACATTGCATGCAAAATTTTGTTTGAGATGTCATCGACACATATTCCCACAAATACATTCACGAAATCAACCCCCCCCCCCCAAACAAAAAACACTCACGAACGCACAAGCCATTTGTCTAGGTTTGTATCTCTCACACACACCCACGTAGGTGGGGGGCGTGCACGAAGAGAAGAGGTGCACGCACGGCGCACGTACTCCCGTCTCTTTCCCAACCACACCCGCGCGGGTACACGGTGGATCTCATTTCTGTACGAAAAGGCAGCCCACGTGGTAATTTGACACGTGTACTGGTTGTCAACTAGATGGACGGAGAATCGTCTACCACAGGTGAACAAACAAATTGCGAGTTGACGCGTTATGTTAAAAAAGAGGCAAACCATGTGGGGCTTACCTTAGAGGCAAGGCTCTATACACTGGAGTACTTTTAATATGTCCCGTCAACTCGCAGAACGAGGAGAAGCTTGCTTAGTACGCCATCTCCCCCGCCCACGGGTGCGGTGGCTCGCAGGATGAGGTGAAGCTTGCTTACTAGTAGTAGTACTGTACGCCTTACGCCCGCTCCCTCGCCCACGCGCGCGGTGGCTCGCAGGACAAGGAGAAACTTTTAGTACTCCATCTGTTTACTCCTCGTCCCTACTACCTTGGTTAGAGAGATTATCATATTGTTTGGAATATATGTGTCCTTTAGTAGATTTCAATATTTACTACTAGTACATACTCCAAACACTGATGTATATAGACGTATTTTAGAGTGTAGATTCACTCATTTCGCTCCGTATGCAGTCCGCATAAAGTTGAGACACTTATTTTGGAACGGAGGGAGTACATATTTGCTATGATCTATCAATCATTGAGATGCAATAGCATGCATGTTAGTCTCCTTTGTATTTGATGAAATGTTGCAACGGGCAACCTTGGACGCAAGATACATGTAACAGAAGCTGGAAGCTTCGTAGCATTGTACTATCTCGCTGATAAATTACAGTACATACTATACTAGTACTTCCTCCGTTCCTAAATATAAGTCTTTGTAGAGATTTCACCATGAACCACATACGGATGTATATAGATGCATTTTAAGTGTAGATTCATTCATTTTGTTCCGTATGTAGTCCACCTAGTGGAATCTCTACAAAGACTAATATTTAGGAACTGAGGGAGTACTATATAAAGAGTAGGGTGTCGCATGATGTCCAGAAAATATGGTGATAGTGTGAGGTGGGCCATGTAATCACTGAGCCTGCGTGTTTTCACTGCTCTTGCACTCCTCCGCCGTAAGAATGGAGAAAATTGTAATCTAGTAGTACCTCCTTTCGCCGAAAGCGTGGGACATCCAGCAGTCCTACCACCTCAGTAATAATGACCAATGAGCCGTTAAATCACATAGACCCAGCAGTAAGTTGGACGGACGAAGCAACCATCACTCTTGAATCCGCTTCTCCCTTCAACACAGGTGCCAGTGAGAGGTCGCATCCGCTCTGCCCGGGCATGAATGCGGCACCGATTCTGTGGAGCGGTGCTGACCGTTTCAAGCGGGAAGCGCGCGCGGGCGATGGAGGGGCTTTGGGTGGGCCAGGCTGGTCAGGAGCGGGCATGGCAGCTGTCCGCCTGTCCCTACCGGACGCCCGGAAATGAGAGGATGCACCGACTCTCACGGCTAAAATGTACACTACACACCATCTCTCTGTAGGAGTAGGTCAATCTGTCGCTCTCTCTAACACACACATGTTGTTAAACACACACACACACGCACACGCACACACAGGTTCATAGAATAGGAAAATTGTGCGAGTGCGAAGCCACAGGAAGTGAGATACAAATGGAGTACGTACAAGAAGCGAAGATGTGACGAATATTCTATCAAACCTAGACTAAGGAGTAGTACTCCCTCCATCTAGGTGTTAAGTCATCTTACGGAAATCAGATATTCCCAAAATGTTTAGGCGTCGTCCATTAACTTCACATCTCAATCCCCTCCTGGCCTCGTTGCTAGCGAGCGCTGTTACTTAGGGAGCGTTTGGATCCTTAGCAAGAACAGCTTATAGCATAGCCGGGCAAGGATAGGCGTTTGGAACTGTTAAAATATGTTAGCTTTTGTGGGCCAGCTAGCTTGGGTGGGCTAGAAAAACCTTGCTAGCTCAGGAGAGCCATATCAGCTCGCTTCCGATGGCAAACTTCACGTAGTAGTAACATAGACTAGTAACATATGCATGTTACTAGTCCAAGTAACTCACCACTATGACCAGCCTAAGCAATGTAACCAAACGCTCCTTACTCCGCCTTGTTATCTCCCCCGGAAACCCAATGCATGGAGCGCAACTACGCGTTGATCAGTCAAGAAATCAAAGTCGGCTTGCATGCGAGTTAATATGTGGCCCTGCATGGTAGCTAAAACGGCATCTCTTAGTTGTCTGGATTAATTGTTGCGTTTAGAGACAGAAATCAGGGCTTTGATTGGAGGAATGACCGGTCAAGTTTCTCCTTCTCCTCCAATCTGCTTGCACCTTGGTCCCGCTGCACCTTCTAACGTGACTTATTACACCTAGACGGAGGGAGTCGTACGAGATACGGTGGCACACTAACTTAGGTCGAATACAAGTGCCCAAAATTGTGTGCATGTTATAATAAGGATTCACTTAAAATAGTACGTGAGTGAACAGAGGGATCAATTGGACAATGTTCCCGAGCAGTAGCGAGATGTGTGAGGTAAGATACACCGCTGGTGCTTTTAATTTTTCTTATTAATTTGTTTGTTTCACCCTGTGACTGGTGGGACCCAACGTACTACGTGGAGAGAGGTAAGGTGACTAAGGCTGCATTATTTCTGCCACCACTGTGGATAGTCTTACCACCAAAGCCACATGACACGATTATAATTTAAATCCCAATGACCCCCACACAAAAAAACACGGCATGCTTGTCACACGAATGTAGGAATGTATAAAAGGTTATTTTCCTCTCGTTGAACATAACGGGAGGGTTGTGTAGCTTGTTAGCCTGTTCGCTCATCAAACTTGAGGTCTCGGGTTCGATAACTACACTTGAGCATAATTCGTGCCAGGAGGATTCTTTGGCTGCTCAAAATGGATGGATACGGAGCTATATGATCAGCTGCAGCCTCGGCGCTTGTTTTCTAGGGTTTGCACTCTTCACACTCTCTCGAGTATATATATACATGCTAGAGCCTCAGCGCTTGTAGTTGCTCTCTTCACACTCTCTCACCCTCTCCATATCTAAACAAGACTTCGTTGGCCTCTCTCTCTCCCCTCACTGCTGGTCTGCTTGTAGTTGCTCTCTTCACACTCTCTCACCCTCTCCAGATCTAAACAAGACTTCGTTGGCCTCTCTCTCCCCTCACTGCTGGTCAAAGAGCAGGCAGGATCCGTCCGCCGGGAAGGGAAGGAGGCTTAACACTGTCGCCGTCTGCGAGGGAGGGAATCCACTACCGGCGCAGCTGTTCACTTTCACCCAGCAGCGGCGCTGGAGGGCCTCCGACCCCTTCTTCTTTGCTGCCGTACATAGTGTGGGCTGAACGGCCTCCGGTCGCCCACCGAACCACACCCCAAGAACCTTAAGGTATAATTTACTTATTCCACATGCATTGCTCTAGCTGCATGTGGGCTTTCTCCGCTTCTGCACTCGAATCTAGGTGTTGGATCAAACAAGAAAGTAGTGGGGAAAGTTGTATACCATGAATCTAGGACATGGTTCAAAGAGGAAAGGAATGGGGGAAAGTAGTGGGAAAAGTTGTATATCATGAATCTAGGATGTGGTTCAAAAAGGAAAGGAAGGGGGAAAGTAGTGGGGAAAGTTGTATCGCATGAATCTAAGACGTGGTTCAAAGAGGAAAGGAATGGGGGAAAGTAGTGGGGAAAGTTGTATAGCATAAATCTAGGACATGGTTCAAAGAGGAAAGGAAGGGGAAGTACTAGTAAAGACTGGCTATCCAGCACCTACGTTGGTCGAAAAGGGAAAACAATGACAAACGCAGTACGGACATCTGTAATGAACTGATCTTTTGTTTTGGGGGACAAGGCTGTAGAGTTTGAGTAGGACTAGATTTGCTGCTCTCACATAGGGAAAGGTGTCTAAAGATAACAAAACTGGGACCAACACAAATATGCTCCTTGGTTGTTTGTTCTTTGTTGCAACAGACTGTGCATCACCCCAGTACATTGGTAGATGCACATGGTGCTGGTGTGTCCACTGTCCCGTGCAACTCTTTAGCTATTGTTATTCTAAGGCCCTGTTTGGTTAAAAACTCCCTAGTCCCTACCTGCTTGGTTCCAGGGACTAAACATGGACTAGAGGTTATTAAATGACATGCTAAAAGACCATATTACCCCTAGTAATGAACTAATAGGGACAAGGTGCGATGCGTGGCAGGGGCAACTGTTGGAAAAAGTCCCAAAAAGACTCTCCCTCGGGGTCTTCTTTCTTTAGTCCCAAATGCCCACTTTTAGTCCCTAAAAGTCCATCCTGTTTGGTTTAGATGGGACTGACACGGAGTTTTTTAGTCCCTCCACCAAAATGCCCCTGTAAACAAACACCCTCTAATAATGCCGCTGGAAAATTGATGCAATGCCACAGTTAAAAGTAAATTACATGTTTAACGAATTTTATTGTTAATATAATCTCTCTGTTAATATTAATCAATGCCACCGTTTGAGAAATGCTATTGTCTTGCTTTCTTTCCCATTTAGATAAGGTAGATGCTTCTTATTGTTGGCTTCTGTGTCATCCACCGTTATTGACCACTAGTTGTTTCCTTTGCACCTCAGTGTAAACAGGGTTATCTACTTCACCTCGTTGCCATTGTGACCTTTTGTTGCACTGCACAAAACACTTTTGTTTTAAGAGTGTTTTGTGCAGTTCAACCAAAATGTCACACCGACAATGTTGCTTGATTGCTTGATCTTAGTGGAACTGCACAAGAGGAGATCTTACTTCCTATCCGTGTTGGCAAATTTGGTTCAGATCTTCTTCTTGTGAGTTGTTTGAATTCCGCGTCATGAGAGGTCGGTACTAGCCTTCTTTCACATGATTCTGCAGTTTGCTTTCATATGTTGTGCTACTTATATGGTAATGTTACTTGATTTTAGTGAACTGCACAAATGGAGACAAGACTTCTAATCTGTATGTGCACCGTAATATCCCATTGAGGTAAGATAAGGATATTTCACAATTGTTGGCCTGTATTTTGCCACTTTCATCAGAAAATTAATGTCATTGTTTAGTGCTATACTTGTGCAACCTAATTGACATGCCAAATCTTACATTGAAGGCGAAGCTTGTCTGTTATTGAACCAAGTGATGAAGGGGAAGAACAAGCGGAAGAAAAACAAAAATCAACTCCCGGTGCTGTAATGAAGCACTAGAACTGTGATGACACAAGTAATGATATAGTTTTGCATCTTAATTTATTGCTATGGCTGGAATGAGCAATTGTTTTGCCACTGATTTGATGCCACTCTTAATGTAATACGTAATTATCTCTACTTGTGCAAACAGGGATCTTCTTTTAAGATACCATATATTTTACTGGAACTGCACAAGAAGATGTCGGAAACATTAAACTAATCGAGGAGTATATAGTAAGCATGGCCACCACAGTAGATAGCAACAGATGGTTCCGGAGAAGTGTTTCATCTTTATGCTCTAAACAATAAGCCTCCTGACAAAGGTTGGTACTCGCCCACTGATTTCATCCATATGATTGAGCTTTGTCATCTCTATTGGTGTTGTGCTACAGTTTAGATACTGTCATCAAAAAGTGGTATTGTCCTTGAGAAGTGCTTCATCTGTGCTGTTTTAAATATTTCCTTTCCTTTTTTTCGAGCAAACAGGGATGCTAGCATTTAGTTGTCCTCTTGTCTTTGCACAACAGGATCATCCTCCTCTGAAGAAGAATATGGAGTATGTGAAGTGACTAGTTCCGATTATGCCATGATGAAGAAGCCCTGTCTATCTTCTCATCAGAAGGAGCAGTTGAAGGATGGTTACATTACCCCCCACAAGACCAAACTAACATTAGCTCAGAAGGACTGACAAATCTCCATTTTCTTGCTGTGATGCGCGAGTACAATGTTGTTCTAGGATTCTTTCCGGTGAGTTCCATTTTTCTAAAAGTGTGCTCTACATGGACCATGTAGGTGCCTGTTTGAACTGTCAATTCATAGTACAGTTTGCTTTATACTAATCACTTTTTTTGTATTTGTGCAAACAGGGGTGCTCAGCTTGATTTCAATGGGAACTGCATAAAATGTTCATGAATACATCGAATCATTCATTTCCACCACAAGAAAGGAGGTGCCGCGTGAATTTGGTTGATTTTGGTGGAACTGCACAAGAAGAATAGCTGGTTTATTTAGCACGAGGTGCCATGTCAATGTCCGAACTGATGGCAAACCCTGCCCATTCCACAATCGTAGGCATTTGATATTTTGGAATGGGACAACCTTGTCAAATTTTGCTCATTGATTTTAGCAAGAAAACATGCATTTGATATTTTCGAATGGGACGCCCTTTGCTATCAGCAACGTCGATCCATTTTTTTCTTTAGTTGTGAAGTAAATATTGGCTCTAACATGTGAACCGCTAAGATGCATAATCATCGATTGTTTTGAATGTTCTCTATGAATTGCCAGGCTTGTGTGTTTGATTGCAATGTATAGGAACGCTAAAAAGCTGCTCAAACTCTTTGTACTCCTTCTGTTCCTTTTTACTTCGCACATTGTGAAAGTGCATACTTTTTCTATAAGATTGGTCAAAGTAGAGATACTTTGACTCCAGACAAAACTTGTATGCAGACTAGAAAGGACCGGAGGGAGTACATGTGAAACTGCTGCAAACGAGGTGATCACCCTGGGAATAATGCTAGTATGTATTGTTTTGCATGTTCATCCAATGCCAGTGATACAAGAATTCGAACTAATCGAAATAAATTCATTCATACACGGTCGGACTTCATATAAACATGCCGAATTTCATTACATTTCATACATTTTTCAACTAAAAAGGGGTGCGCTGGAGGTATAATTAATTAACCGAAGCTACCCACCTGTGTCCGGCTGAGCTGAACAGAAGCTTCAGTGACTTAACTGCAGGTGCAGTTGCGTAATTGACATGTGGCCCAGATGCCTGTTGGGCCCACATGTCAGTCAGCCAACTGCACCAGCAGTTAAGTAGAAGTAGCGTCCTTCTCCAACATAGCTCTCCGACTCCATGTTGTCGCCAAGAAGCTAACCGGCCGTCAGTGGTCAACCCGCCTAGCTTGTCATAGCGATTAGGGAAACTAGGAGCCCAATGATCAGGATCCCCACATGACAAACACCTTTCTTCTTGTCATTCTTCTTCTTGAAGTTCGTGTGTTGCACAGTCTTGTTCTTCCCATCAAACTTTGCTTTACCATCAAACTTGCCCTTGTTCTTGAACTTGTGGGGCTCGAAGTTCTTCTTCTGTACCAGATTGGCACTAGATCCTCCCTCAATTCCTCAAGCACGTGTGTCCTTTGCTCTCGCCTTTTCTTCCACATCAAGAGTGCCAATGAGATCCACGAAGGAGGAAGCTTAGTGATGATACCTCCGGCAACAAACTTGTCCAGTAGCACACAACTGAAGTGCTCAACTTCTCTAGCAAATGACTGTATCTCATGAGCTTGCTCAACCACGGAGCGCTCTTCAATCATCCTATAATCATAGAATTGCTCCATGATGTACAGCTCAGTGCCAGCAACCGGAGGGTAGCAGCGGTGGCCTTACTTGGACCCGAGCGGCGGCGACCTACCGTGCTCTACTCTTCCTCGTTTTCTGTGTGGCGCGGCCTCGTTGGCAGCGGGGCGGGGCCTCGGCGGAGCTGGTGATGTCCTCTGTCTCGTTGCCGGCGGGCGGCGCCTCGGCGGAATGGGGGAAATCCTTCCCCTCGTTGCCATCAGAGTGGGGCCTCGGCGAAGCCGGCGGTGTCCTCTGCCTCGTTGTTGGCGCCGCGGGGCCTCGGCGGAGCAGGGCCTCATCGACACCAGCGGAGCGGGGACTCGTCGGAGCCGGCATTGTCCTCTGCCTCGTCCTCGGTCTCGCCAAACAGCAACTCGCCCGCTTCATCGCCCTCTTTGTAGGTGGCCGCAGCCTCCGCCACCCGCATGCGGTACCACCAGCGCTCGAGGCGGCCCTCGCGGGCGGAGCGGTACGAGTCGAGCAGCGCCTCGTGCTCCGCCTGCTCTGCAGCGATTTGCTCCTCCGCCTGCAGGTGCTCCTGGAGGAGATGGTGGTTGTAGGCGGCGGCGGCCTGCGCCTCCCGGAACTGCTCCTCACGCTTCTGCCTCACCGTGTCCATATATTGGGCACGGGCCTCGCCGATGGTCATGGTGCAATGCACCAGCGAGGATGGCGCCGAGGAGGGGGTTGGCGTCAGATCGTCGACTACCATGTTCTCCATTGGGATGTCGTCGTCCTCCGGATGCCTGCCGGCCAGCCAGTCGGCAGCAATGGCTGCCATCTCCTTGTGGTCCGTCATCCGCCCGTCCCGAAGAGCACTGGAGTGCGAGGACGCCATGGTGGGTAGTAGTGGTGTGGACGGGAGAAAGGGAACGGATGCGGATGACTGCGGCTATGGCCGTAGCAATGGTGGGTGGCGGAGGGACGGACGTGTGGCGCCGGAGTAGCCGCCTCGGCAACCGCGTATCATTAATGTGGGCGGCAGAAGGACAGACGGACGACACTTGTGTCGTTTGAAGGTGGAGCAATCGCCTGCACCGGGAAGCTGGGCGGGCAGCGCTGACCGTTTCGGGCAGAAAGAGCGAGCGGGCGAGGGAGGCGGTCTGGGTGGGCCAGGGCAGTCAGACTCATGCTTGGCAGCGGGTCGGTCCAGCAGCCGGACATGCTGGCTCGCCAGCTAGCTCACCGAGCTGAGTGACAACAATCAGAGGATGGACGTAGCTTCCAACCAGGAGCCGGCGCCACTGTCCAAGCCGGTTCATGCCGTGTTCACCATAGAGCAGGTGCGGCCACACTTCGACGCCCTAATGGCGGAAGAGCCGAAGAGCTACCAGCGCAGGAGGACCTGTGCTGCAACCTCTGTCTCCTCAACGAGCACCGGTGAACAAGCGAATGACAATGCCGTTGCGGACATGTGGCCCTATGATCCTGGCTTCCCGAATGAGCAGCGGGCGCTGTATCAGACCATCCGTAGGGCCCGCGAGGCCCTCTCCGTTGCGCCGCTGTCTCGCGTTGTCAACATGGTCAACGGACATGAGGATGAGGAGATGACTTTACTTGGAGAGGATGACAGTGGGGACCCACCAGGGCCATAGCCGCACGTACGCAAGTGCCTCCTTATTAGTGTATAAAACTATATTTTTTTTGCTTCCTCCTGGTTTCCTGACATCATGGTCCCACACCATTGTCAACCTATGTAGTCAATAAATGAGAGAATTGCACAAGAAGCGGCCGACAGCTGGGACCAAGCAGCTCGAGCAGTATTTGTGTTTTTGAGGCGTGAGCACTGCAGAGTTTTTCTTGAGCGATATTTAGCCCAGATATTAATTTTTCTCCTCTGAACAACAACGAAAACATCATTGCAGCTATTAACTGGGTGGGCTGTGGCCCGTCTAACCCAGGCCAGATATCCAGCCCAGATATTAATTTTTTTCAAGCTGAAAATGGAAAGCCCAGCTATACTTTTTTTTAGGAATACCCAGGCAAGGTCAAGTTGTTATTCTCCGCCCCGCTGGGCTACAAATCTTTCCTAGGAGGGATTCATTAGGCTTAACAAGAAAATGGGCTTTAAGAAATAATAAATGGGATGTAATTATAAAAACTGGGCAGTAACTATAAAAAATGCACCAAACACGTAATTACTTTATAAAATATTATTTTTGGATATTGAAATTTTTAATTTCATTAATTGTTGCGAGCGCAATGTTTCGTTGGATTTTTACGTAATATAAATTTATATTGAAATTGTATTTAACCTGACTAGAAATTTCGGGATAAAAATATTTCGGATCCCATCAAAATGTGGGAAATTTATTGAATTCTGTTTTGAACGGTTGGTTGAAATGGGTTGTACTTTTAACAAACTGTAAATCGGCTGTAGTAAATTCCATTAGAATTCAAAAATTGGCTGCACATTCTTACAAATCTCAAATGGGCTATAAGTTCTCTGCCACACACTTGTGGCCTTACTAAGTTGACGCGTCCCCTCAAAAAAAAGAGAGTTGACGTGTATGCAAGGCTTTGTCAACTTATAGTCAACACACCGTTCTTGAAGCAGTGGCCGTTGGATGTCCATCCAACGGATGCCGTGCTTCTTCATCAACCTCGGATATTCTAGCTTCACCCGCCCAAAAAATGATTCCTCCCCCTGACATCTGGGGCGCACCATTTCGGAAGCTGACCTGTGGGCCTACTAAGTTGACGCGTACCAAGGGCTTTGTCAACTTAGTCAATATAAATGATTCTAGCTGTAGTGACCGTATGATGTCCATCCAACGGCTGTCGTGCTTCTTCAACCTCTGGTCTTCTTGCTCCAGCCACCCAAAGCAGCGCCGGTCGTGCCGCCTGCTCCTGCCTCCCGTGGCCGGCTGTGCTGCCGCTGAGGCCTCACCGCCCCCTACTACTCCCACCGTTGGCCAGGCCATCCTCCACACACCCACACCCCCTGTTATTCTGCGGCGACGGCAGCCTCACACCGTAGCCAAACCAGTGAACCATCGTACTCCTCTCCGCGTGGGTATCCACTGCCGCGTCTTCCCCGGCTCTGCGTTGTTCCCTTCCTAGGCCTCGCCGTCATCCACCGCCATGGTGCTCTCGGCGCGGCATGGTCAATGTGGTCAACGACCGACTTCCATCGGAAGAGTACTGTACGTGGAGAGGCTGACAGCTGGGTCCACGGCAGCCGCAAGGAAGTGCCTCCTTTTACGTGCAAAATAATTATTCCTGCACCTGACAGCGGGGACCCACCGGACGGGCCACCCTATTTCACGAAAAAAATGTTTCCCCCCTGACTGCTGGGACCCACCAGCTACATCTTCGCACGCAAGGAAGTGCGTCCGGGCAAAAAAAATGATTCGCCCCCTCACTGCTGGGACCCACCAGGTATATTTTCGCACGCAAGGAAGTGCCTGACAGTCGGGACCCACCTGGTTGAAGCGTACGTAGCGTTGTCATTCTGGTCGCGAACGTGTATGTACATACTCGTTGATGTAGAGCGCGCACGTGTCGTAGTAGAGGTGCGCACGTAGCATGTACATGTACGTACAGCGGCCAGGGTGCAAGAAAGTAAATACGGCCATGTATGTACATACGGGCGGGGTCTCGAATGCCTACTCGCGCGTACGTACGGCCAGGGGTCGTGTACATGGCTGGCTCGGAACGGAGAAACAACGTCGTCGTCGTGTTCATGGGGAGCCAACCGGCTGGGTCAGAACGGCATGCGTCGTCGTGTTCATCGGGAGGGCTTGGACGGAACAGCCGATGGAAATGAGGCCTGGCATACCACAGAACGGAGGAAACGGCCTTGTGTTCAACCGGCCACGTTCCAAATAGGATCCTGTTCATCGGGAGGGGTCTGGCGTATCGCAAAACGGAGGAAATGAACCTCCTACGGTCGAAACGGGGGTCCTGTTGATCGGGAGGGGTGTGGCGTACCGCAAAACGGAGGAAACGGACTTGTGTTGGAGTGCTACGGTCGAAACGGGGGTCCTGTTCATTCGGAGGGGTGTGGTGTACCGCAAAACGGAGGAAACGGACTTGTGTTGGAGCGCTACGGTCGAAACGGGGTCCTGTTCATCGGGAGGTGTGTGGCGTACCGCAAAACGGGACTCCATGGGATACTGTTCATCTCCACCGTCGACCCCCTCCAGACTCCACGGGCTACTGTTCATCCACCGTCGACCTCCTCCAGCCTCCACCTGCGACTGTTCATCCACGGGCTCGTGTTCATCCAGCCTCCACCGTGCGCTACTCCACCGGCTACTGTTCAACCAGCCCTCTCCACGGGCTCCTATTCAACCACCCCTCCACGGGCTACTGTTCATCCAGCGCTCCACCGTTACTGTTCATCGAGCCCTCCACGGTGTTGTCCTGTTCATCCAGCCCTCCACGGGGTCCTGTTCATCTAGCCCCAACCGGCTCGATCGGTCGGGGTCCTGTTCATCTAGAGGCAACACCACGGGTTCCTGTTCATCCATCCCCACCGGGAACTGTTCATCCAAACCCCCCAGCAACGCTCACTGTTCATCCAGAGGCAGCATCGATCGGCTTCAGTTAGCAGCAGTAGCGAAGGAATCGCTCGATCGGGTTCAGTTAACAGCCATCGATCGATCGCTCGGGTTCAGTAACGCGTAGCCTGCAGTGCAATCGCTCGGGTTCAGTTAGAGCCCAACGCCTCGCTCGGGTTCAGTTAGAGCCCAACGCTTCGCACCCACGTGCGTGCGTGTACGAGAGAAACGCGCATCGCTCGGCCCCGACCACCCACTGTAACCGGGAACACCCCGATATTTTCCTCGCCCTCGCTTCTACCACGGTTTTTTCCGTCATGGAAGGCCCAAAGAATGTCATGCAGCTACGTCTCCGGCCCGCCCAGGACGAAAAGCCCATTTTCTGTCCTGATTTTTTGTCATAGAAGTAGGAGCCCACCACATCTATGATGATACCGGGTTTTGTCACAATTAATGTCATAGAAGTGTCATAAGTATGACCAATTTTTTTTCGTTTAGCCCAAAATGTCACGGATGTGTCTTTTTTTGTAGTGTTGAGACCGGCAAGCAATCCCTCGTACTCTGTCGTGTTGTTCGTTGACCTTTCCCGGGGAAAGTGCATCTGGATCACGTACTTGAGGTGCTCTCCGGTGGGCGCGACGAGTAGCATGCCGGCACCAGCACCTTGCAGTGAGAAAGCACCATCAAAGTACATAATCCAATCGCGGCAGGTCTCCTTGCCGGGAAGGGTGGTCTCTTGAATCTCTTTGTTGGGCGTTGCGGTCCATTCTGCTGCGAACTCTGCCAAGGCTCGGCTCTTGATCATTGAAGTACTCTCAAACTTGAGGCCAAAGCTCGACAGCTCCAATGCCCACTCCACAATCCTCCCCGTCGCATCCGGGTTGTGCAAAATCCGTTGCAAAGGGAGGCGGGTGACAACGGTGATCTCGTGCGCTTGGAAATAGTGACGCAGCTTTCTCGAGGCCATAACGAGGACGAAAAGTAGCTTCTGCATACCAGAATATCTTGATCTAGCCCCCTCCAAGAGGGAACTGACAAAATAAACCGGGTGCTGCACCACCTTTTTCTTCTGTTCCACTTTGCCCATCTGCGCAGACTCTGCCTTGCCGGGGCCAGGCCTTGCCGGGGGTTCCGCCTTGCCGGCGTCAGGCCCTGCCGGGGAGGACTCTGGCCCACCATCCGACGGCTCCGCTGCCACTACTTCTTCCTCCTCAAGTTCCCTCTGCGCCACCAGCGCAACACTGACCACTTGATTCGTTGCTGCTAAGTATAGCAGCAACGACTCTTGTGGTTTAGGCGCAACTAGTATTGGCGTGGAGGAAAGGTACCTCTTCAAATCTTGTAGCGCTGCCTCTACCTCTGGAGTCCATTTTACTGGACCCGCCTTTTTCAAAACTTTGAAAAAGGGGAGGGCGCGCTCAGCAGATTTGGAGATGAACCTACTCAGGGTAGCAACGCAGCCGGCGAGCCTACGGACGTCTTTGACCCGTTTCGGTGCCTCAATCTGCTCAATTGCTTCTATCTTGTTGGGATTTGCTTCGATTCCACATTGAGACACAAAGAAACCAAGAAATTTTCCGGATGGGACACCAAAAACGCACTTCTCTAGGTTGAGCTTAAGGTTGATCTTGCACAGATTTGTGAATGTTTCTTCTAGATCTTGCACGAGCGTGGCCATGTCCTTGGTTTTGACCACTATATCATCCATATAAGCTTCCATATTTCTATGCAGCTGGGGCTCAAAACCAATTTGGACCGCCCGGGCATACGTTGAACCAGCGCTTTTCAACCCGAAAGGCATTCGTACAAAATAGTACGTACCACATGGGGTGATGAACGCGGTCTTTTCGTCGTCTTCCTTCATCATGAAGATATGGTGGTATCCTGAATAAGCGTCGAGGAATGATAGCATGTCGCACCCGGCAGTGGAGTCCACAATCTAGTCGATGCGTGGCAGAGGGAAAGGATCTTTTGTACAAGATTTATCGATATCTGTGTAGTCGATACACATCCTCCTTTTCCCATTTGCCTTACGCACCACCACTGGATTGGCCAACCACGTGGGGTGGAGTACTCCTTTAACCAGGCCTGCCGCCTCTAACTTCCTGATCTCCTTGATGATGAACTCTTGTCGCTCCAAAGCTTGCTTCCTGACCTTCTGCTTAACGGGTCGCGCATGAGGACAGACAGCAAGATGGTGCTCAATCACCTCCCTGGGAACGCCGGGGATGTCGGATGCTTGCCATGCAAACACATCGACATTCGCCCGCAGGAAGGCAACGAGCGCGCTTTCCTATTTGCTGTCGAGGGTGAAACTTATAGTAAAAGCCCCGCCCGTGTCGTCCTCCTTGACGGACACCTTCTTGGTTTCCTGTCGGGTGTTAGGTGCGACATATGCCAACGGGTGGCTTATCATTGTGGGAGCCAGTAAGACATCGCCGGTGCCTGGAAACGGGATAAGGCGAAGACATGCACGCTGGCGGATCTTACCCAGGTTCGGGGCTCTCCGTGGAGATAACACCCCTAGTCTTGCTCTGCGGGGTCTCCGCATGATCACTAGATCAATACAAGTAGCTACAAATGCTCCTTGAGCTGTTTGGCTAGGGGAAGAAGAAGGGCAAGGCTAGCTCTCCTTCTCTCTCTATGTGGTGTGTGAAACTATCTGAGATCAACCCTTTGCATGGGTGTCCCGGGGGGTTTATATAGGCCTACCCCCAGGGGTACAATGGTAATCCGGCTGGGCGCGGGTCCCAGCCGTCAGTGTCTGTGCTCGCCGGCTTCTCCGCCGGCCATTGGGGCCCGCCGACTGGTGGGTCCCGCTGGCTGCCGGCCTCTTGGTCGAGACGCCGGTCCCACCGCTTGGGGGCCTTGTCGGCGGCTGGTTACTATTGCCTCGCCTCTGATGACGAGGGCTTTGTCGAGGTAAGCGTGGCTACAGTGCCACCGCCTTGCGGGCTCTCACTGTAGCCTCACCTCGTCTTGCCTTCTTAATGACGCACATGTTTTGAGGGAGGGAGGTAGCCGGCTATTGGGAGCCGGCTACGCCCCAGGCCGACTAGGGGAGGCCGGGCCGCCTTCGAGCGTCTCTCTGGCTAAAGGGGCCCGCCGCCCGCGGGCCGTACTGGCGCCTGTCGTGGGTGACATCGAGGTCAACATGGCTACAGTGCCGCGCCGGACGGGGGATGGCTGACCCGTACGGCGCCCTGTGGCCATGCCTGTTCCGGGATTCGGGGGTAGTGGGCTGTACTGCGGCCACGCCCCGTCTTATCACCGTTATGTGGATGCAGTCTTGGCCGGCTTCTGGGAGTCGGCTCTCTTCATGGCCGGCTTCTGGGAGTCGGTCCCCTTAGGGCCGGCTTCCTGGAGTCGGCCATCTCGTAGCTTTCTTCGGGAAGGTTTTTGAGGCCGGGTCGCCTTCTGGTAGTCGGCCCTGGGGATAGCCGGCCGGAGGAAGGCAGCCCCATGTTCTGGATACTTGAAGGCTCGAATGGCCTGATAATTTTTTGAAGAGCCAGGGGGAGTCGGTTAGGCTGCCCGTGGCCATTTACTCCGACAGTAGTCCCCGAAGCTGGTAGGGCTTCGAGGCTGAGAGGAGGTCGAGAAGCTCGGTCAGCTTCTTATCTTGACGAGCCAGCAGCTAGGAACCGGCTTCGGTTGGGTGCGCCGTCTTGGCGAAATTTCTGAACTCTGAAGGCGGGAGTCAGTTGGTGCGCACGCCGGGCTGCGGGCCGGCCGCTCGCCACCCACGAACCACGTGGCATCCTCCGGCTGAAAAAGGCCTGCCAACCCACGCGCGCGACAGGACGTCGCCGCAGGCCGGGGCCCACCACTCCTACGCCTAGGCCCAGGTGCGGATTCTCTGTGGCCCAAAGCTGTCCGCACGCCTTCCGGCGGCGGTTTCCGCATGCCATTAGGGCGCAATAATCGCGGGACGTGGGGGAGTGGGCGCAGTTAATCCCACGTTCCCCCCACGCCTCGCCTCTTCTACTTCGCCGCACGAGGCTATAAGTAGGGGGAGGAGGGGAAGCGGCAGACGCTCGCACGCTCCTCTTCTTCCCGCCATCTTCTTCCTCCTCCTTTCTATCGCAGCAGCGCCGTGCCGCCGCGCCGTCTGACCAAACTTTGCACCACCCCGCAGCTTCGCCGCCGCGGGGCCGTGCTTCCTCCGCCGCCGCACCCTTTCTCGCCAGCTTCTCGCCATCATGCAGTACGGCGGGGATTGGGACGGCTCCAACGTCCATATGGACCACATCGACTTCCTCCGCAAGACGCGGCGGTTGCCCGGTAAGGACTAGGTGCGGGTCCGTCTCACGCCGGAGAAGGAGATCACGCCGGCGCCGGAGGAAGGCGAGCGGGTAATCTTCCACTCACACTTCTGCGTGGCCTCGGCTTGCCGGCGAGCGCCTTCTTCCGCTCCTTTCTCGAGTTCTATCAACTCCAGCCACACCACCTCACTCCAAACACGGTGGTGCTGCTGTCCACCTTCGTCACCCTGTGCGAAGGCTTTCTTGGCGTTCTCCCCACCCTCGAGCTCTGGGGGGAATTCTTCCAAACCAAGCTCGGCACCCGCATGCAGGGCGTGCCGGCTCAGAGCGGTGCCTTCATCGCGATGCGGAGGCCGGCAGCCGACAACCCCTTCCCCGTCATCACGCTGATCCAGTCGGTGAAGCGCTGGCAGAAGTCGTACTTCTACGTGAGGAACGCCGCCCCGCAAGGCGACAACGTCAACCTGCCGGCTTACGTAGCCGGCCCGCCGGCTGGGAGGCGGCCCCAGTGGTCCTATCGGGTCGTGACGCTGTCGCCGGCTGGAGCCGCGGCCGTCGCCCCACTCCGGGTGATGATCCAGTCGGAGGGCCTGACTGGGTCCGACTTGCTGACCGCCTTCGTCGCGCGCCGAGTGCTTCCGCTTCAAAGCCGCCCTCATCTAATCTGTCAGATGAGCGGCCAACTCGATCCGAGTCGGATGTGCACCAAGGATATGCCGCATGACGAGGTGGCTCATATGGTGAATTATCTTGCGAACTGCAAGCTCTCCGCAGAGTGGCGGTTTGGCAAGGAGCCGTACTCCCGTGTTCATCCCCCGCCTACGGTACGCTCTCTTTATCCTTTCTTCTCATAGTTTTGTCGCCGAGTTTTTCTTGGCCGACTCTGACCAGTCGGCACGTCTTGGCAGAGCCCTCTCCTTCGACCTGCAGCCGGGTCGGGGGCGGATCGCCGATTTCTCCCTGACCGGGCAGAGCATGACTTGGAGGACCACGACTTGGGGGCGGCTGCCATGGACGACAACACCGAGGCGGCAGGCAGCAAAGCCGGCGGCTCCGGGCTTGGAGCCAGCTTCGACGACTGGCCGGATGACGACGAGGCGGAAATCGTCCCACGCCGCCAGCCGGCGTCCGGCCATGGCGCGGGTTCCTCCGCCGCGCCGCCTGCTCGGGGCGGTGGGCAGAAGCGTCGGGCCGCGTCGGGCTTGTTCGGCAGTCGGCCGAAGAAGCCCAAGGGTGGGGCGGCGGCGACCAGGCGGGATGAGGCGGCCACGAAGGCGGCCCGCTTCCGCAAGGTGGTGAAGCAGCCGTAGACGGTGTCGGCGTAAGTGTATATTCTTTTGCATACTCTTTCTTCTTTTCTTGTTGATTTCTGAATCCTTCTCTTGTCAAAAATCAGGGCTCCGCTTTCTCTTGAGCGGGTTGCTGCCGTCTCCGTGGTTGGATCGCCGGGAGGATCCGGGAGCACCCGCCGCGTGGACCCCCGCGCCGAGCTTCAAGCGGCGACGGAGCGAAATGCGCGGGAGGCGCGGGAGGCGGAGGAGCTGAGGGCGGCTGCCGCCAAGGCGGCACAGGAGGAGGAGTCGACGAAGGCGCGTGCCGACGCGGCGGCCAAGGCCCGAGCGGAGGCTGCAGCCGCGGCGACAGCGGAGGGGGCCTTGCTTGTCACCCCTCTGCGTGTCGTGGCGCCTGAGGTCCCGGAGTCCCCGCCGGAGGAAGCCGGCGGCGACCAGCCGGGGTTGGAGAGGGAGGACGATGTCGTCATCCCGGAGAGGGAGGTGGCACCGTCCTCACCGACTGGGGCGGCCCAGGGCAGCCGGCCTAACGTGCCGCCTGCACAATCGGCTGGGGGCGAGCCGGCTGCAAGGACGGACCTGGTGGTCCAGTCGCCATCGTGCCAGCGCGCGGGGAATGCCACTTCGGACCCGCAGAAGGCCGCGGGCTCCAGCTCGTCGGCCCAGGACGTGGAGGCGGCCAGCACCAGCTCGAGGTGGACGCCGGGTGGAGGGACGGCCGTGGTGAATGTGGCGGCGCAAGAAGTCCGGAACCGGCTTCAGTCCCGGGCCGCGGCGTTGAGGCAGTATAATGACGAGTTCCTCGCGACGCGGGCGGCCATTCGGGTAAGTCTTCCCGTTTTTGCTTCTTGATCTTGGTTTCTTCCGTGGGGGCGCGTCAGCGCACCCACTGGGTGTAGTCCCCGAGTTCCGAGTCGGCTGCTGAGCAGGCGGCTTGGAACTTCTTAGTGGGCTTTGTTTTCTATCTTATTCTCATTCGCTTCTCTGCCTGACTTGCAGGACTACCACAACCTCCGTGCGGCTGCCTTCAACTCCCAGGCTCGGGAGCTGACCCAGAAGAATGCTGATCTATCTGAGAGCCGGGGTAAGTGCTTCATATTTTATCTCACGTGGGGGCGCGTCAGCGCACCCACTGGGTGTAGTCCCAGAGATTCGGGCCGACTGCTGAGCAGTCGGGTCGGATCTTTCTTGACGATTTCTTTCTTATTGCTTCTTTCTTCTCTGCCATGTCTGCAGCGGCCAACGCCAAACTGAGGGAGCAGCTGGGTGGGACTCAGGCCACCCTTCGTGCTAAGGAAGCCGAGTTCGACGCCTTGGCTCAGGAGCGCGACCGCCTGGTCAAAAAGCTGGCCGACCAGGAGGAGGGCCATTAGGCGGCCCTGAAGGCTGTGCAGGACAGCGAGGCCGCCCTCCAAGCCGAATATGAGACCGAGGCGGAGAGCTGGGCCGAGGCAAGGCAGTCGTTGATCAACGGCTACGGCCAGATCGAAGACTTGGTTGATGGTAGGCCGCCCTCTTCTTCGTTCCTTGCTTGCCGCTTGCTGTTTGGTTCACTTTCTGACTTGGTATATTTTCTCTTCTTTCTCTTTCTTTCTTGTGCAGAGTACTTCCCTGGCTACTCTACTGCCGCCAACCAGGTCGCCGAGGCCCACCGCGAGGTGCAAAGGCAGGCTGGCGCCAAGATCGCGCTGAACGCTCGCCGGTCGCTTGAAGAACAGCTCCTGGTGATTCAAGCCCGCCTCCAGCCGGCTCGCCGCATGCTCCGCCGGCTTCAGCGTGTTGGGGCGCAGGTGTTGGCTGCTCTTTGGCCCGGCGAGGTGATTCCCCGCACCCCCAGTCGGACTGCCGACTGGCTGGAGGTGGCGGCCGGCCGCTTCGAGGCTTGGAAGGCTTCTGCGGCTCGGTCGGGCGCCAGGCGGGCGCTGGAGTTCATCAAGGCCTGGTATCCTGAGCTGAGCTTGGACCAGCTGGCCACCTGGCGGCAGGAGGCTGACACGGAGCTGGAGCCGGTGCGGCCGGCTATCATCCAGCGTACCTCGGCGATCGCAGACTACACCGACACCAGCGCCTTTGCTCCTGAGGTGGACGACAACGGCGTTGCCCAGCCGGAGGAGTGGTTCGGGCTGAACCCGGCCGATGGCGAGGACTCGGCGGAGGAGATCAACTCCAGTGACGAGGGCGAGGAGGAGGAGGAGGGTGAAGACACCGCGCCAAATGATGGAGCAGCCGGCCAGCCTCAGCTTGACCGTGCCTCCAGCAACAAGGCGCGTGCGAGCGCACCGCCTGCAGCCGGCGATGATCAAGCCAAGACTCGCCAGCCGACCACTTCTCCAGCCGGCGCTGCCGTCTCCACCGACCAGCCCGGCTCCCTTGCTGCGCCCTTAGTCTAATCTGCCGCCTGTACTTTCCTGTTTTATTACTCTTGGAACAGTATTTTGTTAAGTTTGCACAGTTCCACCCACTGGGGGTGTATTCGAACTATATTGACTGCCGACCTGTAGAAGGCTTTATGTGTAAATATAATCATGCATGTGTTTGGCTTTCCATTGTTCTTTGCTTTTCATCCTTCGGTTGTTTCCTTTGCCGCCCTCCCTTGGTTGCCGCCTTCCCAGCCGGACAGCTGCTCTGCAGTCTGTGGCTGGAGAAGTGCTTGGCCGGTTGGGAGGGCAAGTACTCTAGCTTTCTTGGATTGTAGCGAAGTGACTGGGAAGCCGGCCAGCCAGCTGTTTTGACAGCTGGTAGGCGTGGTTGGAGGCCGGCTTGTGTTCTATAAGTTCGTATAATCCTTAGCCATATTTCGTGTGGGCATCCTTTCCTGCCTTTGGCTCTTGCCAGTCGGACAGTCGGTTCTTCGAGCTGCGACTTACAACAAGAGAGGGCTCGGGTGCCGGCACACTACTTGTCTGACTTCAGGTAGAACTTTTAATATAACTTAAGGCGGCCTGTCCCCGGGCCGACTAGTCGAACCCGGTGCCAGATAGAAAATCAAATGTAATAGTACATTCATGGGTATGACACTCGTCATTCATAGTAAAGGAGGGCAGTCCCCGAGTGCGCCTCGGGGGGCCCGTTGTCTCGTACTTAATACAAAAAGGTAGCATGATACATACTGCTTTTAACTGTAAAATCTTCTCAGGAGATTGATGTTCCATGGTCGTTCCGACTCCTTGCCGGAATCATCCCTCTTGCGTGCTCTTGGCTTCTGTGCGTCGATCAGGTAGTAGGAGTCGTTGCCTAGGGCCTTGCTGATGACGAAAGGGCCTTCCCAAGGGGCCGAGAGCTTGTGCTGGCTGGCTGTTCGCTGGATCAGCCGGAGCACAAGATCGCCCTCTTGGAAGGACCTTGGCTTGACCTTCCGGTTGTGGTAACGGCGCAAACCCTGCTGGTAGATGGCGGACCGGCTGAGCGCTAACAGCCGGCCTTCTTCTAGGAGGTCGACACCGTCTTCTCGCGCTTCCTTGGCCTCCGCTTCCGTGTACATGGTGACCTGAGGCGAGTCGAACTCGATGTCAGTTGGGATGACCGCCTCGGCACCATATACAAGGAAGAACGGAGTGAAGCCGGTTGACTTGTTCGGGGTAGTACGCAGACTCTAGAGGACAGCCGGCAGCTCATCGAGCCAGCAGCCGACCGAACGCTCCAGTGGTACGACCAGTCGGGGCTTGATGCCGGAGAGGATGAGGCCGTTTGCTTGCTCGACCTGGCCGTTTGACTGCGGGTGGGCAACGGACGCTAAGTCCAGTCGGATGCCCTGTGTCGCGCAGAAACGTGCCAGTGCTCCCTTGGCAAAATTTGTGCCGTTGTCGGTGATGGTGCTGTGTGGTACACCATACCGAGTAGTGATGTCTGCAATGAATGTCACGGCAGTCAGCCCATTCAGCTTCTTGATTGGCTTCATTTCAATCCACTTGGTAAATTTGTCCACGGCGACAAGCAGATGTGTCATGCCGCCACGGGCTGTCTTGAATGGGCCCACCATGTCTAGCCCCCAGACGGCAAAGGGCCAGGTGAGGGGGACGGTCTTGAGTGTAGAAGCCGGCAGGTGTTGCTTGGAGCTGAAGACTTGGCATCCTTTGCAGCATTTGACTAATTCCTTGGCATCTTCCAAAGCAGTCGGCCAGAAGAAACCATGGCGGAAAGCTTTGGCGACAAGTGATCTTGAGGCTGCGTGGTAGCCGCATTCGCCTTGGTGGATGTCCTTGAGGATTGCTATGCCTTTCTCTGGCTCGTCGCAGGGCTGGAAGACTCCAGTGACGTTATGCTTAACAAGTTCTCTGTTTATTATTGCATACGCTCCGGCTCGGTGTTGAACTAGTCTTGCCGAGATCTCATCAGTCGGTAGCTCTCCGTTGACTAGGAAGTTGAGGATGGGCTGGGCCCATGATGGAGCTGAGACTTCTTCTATTGTCAGTACAGCCACTGTGACCCGGGTGGGTGGGTTGGGTGGTGGAGAGTTGGAGTCGGCCACCGCCTCTTGTGTCGCTGCAGTCCCCGGGCCGGGTTCTGAAGTCCCCGAGCCGGGTGCGACTACGGCAGTCCCCGGGCCGCTTGTCGAAGTCCCCAAGCCGCCTGCTGGGTTCCTCCAGTCGGATCCGGCTGCATCAGGGGCGGGCGACGAAGATAGAGTCCGATTCTGGAGACGGCTTGATAGACGGGTTGAGGAGGCGCTGAAGAGAGACACCGGTTGGTATAGCCTGTCGGGTGGAGCCGATCCATGCCAGGGCATCTGCTTGGTCGTTGTCGGCCCGTGGCACGTGGAGGAACTCGCACCCTTCAAAGTATCCACTGATCTGCTAGACGAGGAATCGTTAGCTCGCCCTGTTTGCGTCCTTAGCGTCCCAGTCGCCAGATGACTGCTGGACCACTAAGTCCGAGTTGCCATAACACAGGATCCGGTGTATGCCGAGTTCTTTGGCTAGCCGGAGCCCGTGTATAAGCGCCTCGTACTCAGCCACATTGTTGGAGGCGGCAAAATGGATTTGTAATGTGTATCTGAGCTTGTCGCCTTTGGGAGAGGTGAGGACGATGCCGGCTCCCAAGCCGGTGCGCATCTTGGACCCGTCGAAGTGCATCCGCCAATGAGTGGAGCCGGGAGCCGGCGGTAGGTACTGGGTCTCGGCCCAGTCGACAAGGAAGTCGGCCAAAGCTTGGGACTTGATGGCGGTGTGGGGCTGGTAGAAGATTGTATAAGGAGCCAACACAATGGCCCACTTAGCCACCCGGCCGGATGCATCCCGGCTGCCTATGATCTCGGCAAGAGGGGCGGTGCATACGACCGTGATGGGATGCTCTTGAAAGTAGGGCTTCAGCTTCTTGGCGGCGAAGTACACCCCATAGCACATCTTCTAGTAGTGCGGGTAGTTTTGCTTTGAGGTGGACAGTACTTCGCTTAAATAATATACCGGCCTCTGGACTAACTGGGCTCGGCCTTCTTCTGGGCGCTGGACCACGATGACTGTACTGACCACTCGGCTAGTCGCAGCAATGTAGAGGAGCATGGGCTCCTTCTCAGTCGGCGCTGCCAGGACAGGTGGAGTGGTCAGCATCTTCTTCAACTCATGGAAGGCTTGATCTGCTTGGTCGTTCCACTCGAAGTGGGTGGATTTCTTCATGAGTCGGTACAGGGGGAGAGCCTTCTCTCCTAGCCGGCTGATGAAGCGGTTTAGGGAGGCCAGGCACCCGGTGAACTTCTGAACGTCTCGCAACTTGGTGGGAATCTCCATTCTCTCAATGGCCTTGATCTTCACAGGGTTGCACTCAATGCCGCGTTCGGAGACCAAAAAGCCTAGGAGCTGGCCGGCTGGTACTCCGAACACACATTTCTCGGGGTTGAGCTTGATCTGGAATCAGCGCAAGTTGGCAAATGTTTCATTGAGATCTTCCAGCAGGGTCCCGCGCTTCTCCGTCTTCACCACAATGTCGTCTACATAGACGTGGGCATTTCTGCCGAGTTGCTTGAGGAAGCATTTCTGCATGCAACGCTGAAAAGTGGCACCGGCATTCTGAAGGAAATATGCCCAAGAGGCAATAATAAAGTTATTATTTATTTCCTTATAACATGATAAATGTTTATTATTCATGCTAGAATTGTATTAACCGGAAACATAATACTTGTGTGAATACATAGACAAACAAAGTGTCACTAGTATGCCTCTACTTGACTAGCTCGTTGATCAAAGATGGTTATGTTTCCTAGCCATTGACATGAGTTGTCATTTGATTAACGGGATTACATCATTAGGAGAATGATGTGATTGACTTGACCCATTCCATTAGCTTAGCACTCGATCATTTAGTATGTTGCTATTGCTTTCTTCATGACCTATACATGTTCCTATGACTATGAGATTATGCAACTCCCGTTTACCGGAGGAACACTTTGTGTGCTACCAAACGTCACAACGTAACTGGGTGATTATAAAGGTGCTCTACAGGTGTCTCCGAAGGTACTTGTTGGGTTGGCGTATTTCGAGATTAGGATTTGTCACTCCGATTGTCGGAGAGGTATCTTTGGGCCCTCTCGGTAATGCACATCACTTAAGCCTTGCAAGAATTGCAACTAATGAGTTTGTTGCGAGATGATGTATTATGGAACGAGTAAAGAGACTTGCCGGTAACGAGATTGAACTAGGTATTAAGATACCGACGATCGAATCTCGGGCAAGTAACATACTGATGACAAAGGGAACAACGTATGTTGTTATGCAGTCTGACCGATAAAGATCTTCGTAGAATATGTGGGAGCCAATATGAGCATCCAAGTTCCGCTATTGGTTATTGACCGGAGACATGTCTCGGTCATGTCTACATAGTTCTCGAACCCGTAGGGTCCGCACGCTTAACATTTCGATGACAGTTATATTATGAGTTTATATGTTTTGATGTACCGAAGGTTGTTCGGAGTCCCGGATGTGATCACGGACATGACGAGGAGTCTTGAAATGGTCGAGACATAAAGATTGATATATTGGAAGCCTATGTTTGGATATCGGAAGTGTTCCGGGTGAAATCGGGATTTTACCGGAGTACCGGGAGGTTACCGGAACCCCCCGGCAACATAATGGGCCTTAGTGGGCCTAGGTGGAAGAGAGGAGAGGCGGCTAGGGCTGGGCCGCGCACCCCTCCCCCTAGTCCGAATAGGACAAGGAGAAGGGGGCGGCGCCCCCCTTCCTTCTTCTCCCTTTCCTCTTTCCCCCTTCCCAAGTCCTAATCCAACTAGGAAAAGGGGGGAGTCCTACTCCCGGTGGGAGTAGGACTCCTCCTGGCGTGCCCCAAGGCTGGCCGCACCTCTCCCCCTTTGCTCCTTTATATACGGAGGCAGGGGGCACCCCATAGACACAACAATTGATCATTGATCTCTTAGCCGTGTGCGGTGCCCCCTCCACCATATTACACCTCGATAATATCGTAGCGGTGCTTAGGCGAAGCCCTGCGTCGGTAGAACATCACCATCGTCACCACGCCGTCGTGCTGACGAAACTCTCCCTCAACACTCGGCTTGATCGGAGTTCAAGGGACGTCATCGAGCTGAACGTGTGCTGAACTCGGAGGTGCCGTACGTTCGATACTTGATCGGTCGGATCGTGAAGAAGTACGACTACATCAACCGCGTTGTTTTAACGCTTCCGCTTTCGGTCTACGAGGGTACGTGGACAACACTCTCCCCTCTCGTTGCTATGCATCACCATGATCTTGCGTTGCGTAGGAAAATTTGTGAAATTACTACATTCCCCAACAGTGGCATCAGAGCCTGGTTTTATGCGTAGATGTCATATGCACGAGTAGAACACAAGTGAGTTGTGGGCGATATGAGTCATACTACTTACCAGCATGTCATACTTTGGTTCGGTGGTATTGTTGGATGAAGCGGCCCGGACCGACATTACGCGTACGCTTACGCGAGACAGGTTCTTCCGACGTGCTTTGCACAGAGGTGGCTGGCGGGTGTCAGTTTCTCCAACTTTAGTTGAACCGAGTGTGGCTATGCCCGGTCCTTGCGAAGGTTAAAACAACACCAACTTGACAAACTATCGTTGTGGTTTTGATGCGTAGGTAAGAACGGTTCTTGCTAAGCCCGTAGCAGCCACGTAAAACTTGCAACAACAAAGTAGAGGACGTCTAACTTGTTTTTGCAGGGCATGTTGTGATGTGATATGGTCAAGACATGATGCTAAATTTTATTGTATGAGATGATCATGTTTTGTAACCGAGTTATCGGCAACTGGCAGGATCCATATGGTTGTCGTTTTATTGTATGCAATGCAATCGCCATGTAATTGTTTTACTTTATCACTAAGCGGTAGCGATAGTCGTAGAAGCAATAGTTGGTGAGATGACAACGATGCTACGATGGAGATCAAGGTGTCGCGCCGGTGACGATGGGGATCATGACGGTGCTTCGGAGATGGAGATCACAAGCACAAGATGATGATGGCCATATCATATCACTTATATTGATTGCATGTGATGTTTATCTTTTTATGAGTCTTATCTTGCTTTGATTGACGGTAGCATTATAAGATGATCCCTCACTAAATTATCAAAGTATAAGTGTTCTCCCTGAGTATGCACCGTTGCGAAAGTTCTTCGTGCTGAGACACCACGTGATGATCGGGTGTGATAGGCTCTACGTTCAAATACAACGGGTGCAAAATAGTTGCACACGCGGAATACTCAGGTTAAACTTGACGAGCCTAGCATATAACAGATATGGCCTCAGAACACGGAGACCGAAAGGTCGAGCGTGAATCATATAGTAGATATGATCAACATAGTGATGTTCACCGTTGAAACTACTCCATCTCACGTGATGATCGGACATGGTTTAGTTGATATGGATCACGTGATCACTTAGAGGATTAACGGGATGTCTATCTAAGTGGGAGTTCTTAAGTAATATGATTAATTGAACTTGAATTTATCATGAACTTAGTACCTGATAGTATCTTGCTTGTCTATGTTAATTGTAGATAGATGGCCCATGCTATTGTTCCGTTGATTTTAATGCGTTCCTTGAGAAAGCAAAGTGGAAAGATGATGGTAGCAATTACACGGACTGGGTCCGTACCTTGAGAATTATCCTCATTGCTGCATAGAAGAATTACGTCCTGGAAGCACCGCTGGGTGCCAGGCCTGCTGCAGGAGCAACACCAGATGTTATGAACGTCTGGCAGAGCAAAGCTGATGACTACTTGATAGTTCAGTGTGCCATGCTTTACGGCTTAGAACCGGGTCTTCAACGATGTTTTGAACGTCATGGAGCATATGAGATGTTCCAGGAGTTGAAGTTAATATTTCAAGCAAATGCCCGGATTGAGAGATATGAAGTCTCCAATAAGTTCTACAGCTGCAAGATGGAAGAGAATAGTTCTGTCAGTGAGCATATACTCAAAATGTCTGGGTATAACAATCACTTGATTCAACTGGGAGTTAATCTTCCGGATGATAGCGTTATTGACAGAATTCTTCAATCAGTGCCACCAAGTTACAAGAGCTTCGTGATCAACTATAACATGCAAGGGATGGATAAGACGATTCCCGAGCTCTTCGCAATGCTAAAGGCTGCGGAGGTAGAAATCAAAAAGGAGCATCAAGTGTTGATGGTCAATAAGACCACTAATTTCAAGAAAAAGGGCAAAGGGAAGAAGAAGGGGAACTTCAAGAAAAACAGCAAGCAAGTTGCTGTTCAGGAGAAGAAACCCAAGTCTGGACCTAAGCCTGAGACTGAGTGCTTCTACTGCAAGCAGACTGGTCACTGGAAGCAGAACTGCCCCAAGTATTTGGCGGATAAGAAGGATGGCAAGGTGAACAAAGGTATATGTGATATACATGTTATTGATGTGTACTTTACTAATGCTCGCAGTAGCACCTGGGTATTTGATACTGGTTCTGTTGCTAATATTTGCAACTCGAAACAGGGGCTACGGATTAAGCGAAGATTGGCTAAGGACGAGGTGACGATGCGCGTGGGAAATGGTTCCAAAGTCGATGTGATCGCGGTCGGCACGCTACCTCTACATCTACCTTCGGGATTAGTTTTAGACCTAAATAATTGTTATTTGGTGCCAGCGTTAAGCATGAACATTATATCTGGATCTTGTTTGATGCGAGACGGTTATTCATTTAAATCAGAGAATAATGGTTGTTCTATTTATATGAGTAATATCTTTTATGGTCATGCACCCTTGAAGAGTGGTCTATTTTTGTTGAATCTCGATAGTAGTGATACACATATTCATAATGTTGAAGCCAAAAGATGCAGAGTTGATAATGATAGTGCAACTTATTTGTGGCACTGCCGTTTAGGTCATATCGGTGTAAAGCGCATGAAGAAACTCCATACTGATGGACTTTTGGAACCACTTGATTATGAATCACTTGGTACTTGCGAACCGTGCCTCATGGGCAAGATGACTAAAACACCGTTCTCCGGAACTATGGAGAGAGCAACAGATTTGTTGGAAATCATACATACAGATGTATGTGGTCCGATGAATATTGAGGCTCGTGGCGGATATCGTTATTTTCTCACCTTCACAGATGATTTGAGTAGATATGGGTATATCTACTTAATGAAACATAAGTCTGAAACATTTGAAAAGTTCAAAGAATTTCAGAGTGAAGTTGAAAATCATCGTAACAAGAAAATAAAATTTCTACGATCTGATTGTGTAGGAGAATATTTGAGTTATGAGTTTGGTCTTAATTTAAAACAATGCGGAATAGTTTCGCAACTCACGCCACACGGAACACCACAGCGTAATGGTGTGTCCGAACGTCGTAATCGTACTTTACTATATATGGTGCGATCTATTATGTCTCTTATTGATTTACCACTATCGTTTTGGGGTTATGCTTTAGAGACGGCTGCATTCACGTTAAATAGGGCACCATCAAAATCCGTTTTATACGACACCTTATGAACTGTGGTTTGGCAAGAAACCAAAGTTGTCGTTTCTTAAAGTTTGGGGCTACGATGCTTATGTGAAAAAACTTCAACCTGATAAGCTCGAACCCAAATCGGAGATCATGAAACTTCAGATCAAGTTATTACTGAACCTCGTAGGTCAACCAGAGTAAGATCCGCACCAGAGTGGTACGGTAATCCTGTTCTGGAGGTTATGTTACTAGACCATGACGAACCTACGAACTATGAAGAAGATACGGTGAGCCCCGATTCCGCAAAATGGCTTGAGGCCATGAAATCCGAGATGGGATCCATGTATGAGAACAAAGTATGGACTTTGGTTGACTTGCCCGATGATCGGCAAGCCATTGAAAATAAATGGATCTTCAAGAAGAAGACTGACGCTGACGGTAATGTTACTGTCTATAAAGCTCGACTTGTTGCGAAAGGTTTTCGACAAGTTCAAGGGATTGACTACGATGAGACCTTCTCACCCGTAGCGATGCTTAAGTCTGTCCGAATCATGTTAGCAATTGCCGCATTTTATGATTATGAAATTTGGCAAATGGATGTCAAAACTGCATTCCTGAATGGATTTCTGGAAGAAGGATTGTATATGATGCAACCGGAAGGTTTTGTCAATCCAAAGGAGCTAACAAAGTGTGCAAGCTCCAGCGATCCATTTATGGACTGGTGCAAGCCTCTCGGAGTTGGAATAAACGCTTTGATAGTGTGATCAAAGCATTTGGTTTTATACAGACTTTTGGAGAAGCCTATATTTACAAGAAAGTGAGTGGGAGCTCTGTAGCATTTCTGATATTATATGTAGATGACATATTGCTGATTGGAAATGATATAGAATTTCTGGATAGCATAAAGGGATACTTGAATAAGAGTTTTTCAATGAAAGACCTCGGTGAAGCTGCGTATATATTGGGCATCAAGATCTATATAGATAGATCAAGACGCTTAATTGGACTTTCACAAAGCACATACCTTGACAAAGTTTTGAAGAAGTTCAAAATGGATCAAGCAAAGAAAGGGTTCTTGCCTGTGTTACAAGGTGTGAAGTTGAGTAAGACTCAATGCCCGACCACTGCAGAAGATAGAGAGAGGATGAAAGATATTCCCTATGCTTCAGCAATAGGCTCTATCATGTATGCAATGCTGTGTACCAGACCTGATGTATGCCTTGCTATAAGTCTAGCAGGAAGGTACCAAAGTAATCCAGGAGTGGATCACTGGACAGCGGTCAAGAACATCCTAAAATACCTGAAAAGGACTACGGATATGTTTCTCGTTTATGGAGGTGACAAAGAGCTCATCGTAAATGATTACGTCGATGCAAGCTTTGACACTGATCCGGACGATTCTAAATCGCAAACCGGATACGTGTTTACATTGAACGGTGGAGCGGAGTACATAGCTGCTTCAGAAGCAACAAATGAAGGAGTCTGGATGAAGGAGTTCATATCCGATCTAGGTGTCATACCTAGTGCATCGGGTCCAATGAAAACCTTTTGTGACAATACTGGTGCAATTGCCTTAGCAAAGGAATCCAGATTTCACAAGAGAACCAAGCACATCAAAAGACGTTTCAATTCCATCCGGGATTTAGTCTAGGTGGGAGACATAGAAATTTGCAAGATACATACGGATCTGAATGTTGCAGACCCATTGACTAAGCCTCTTCCACGAGCAAAACATGGTCAGCACCAAGGCTCCATGGGTGTAAGAATCATTGCTGTGTAATCTAGATTATTGACTCTAGTGCAAGTGGGAGACTGAAGGAAATATGCCTTAGAGGCAATAATAAAGTTATTATTTATTTCTTATATCATGATAAATGTTTATTATTCATGCTAGAATTGTATTAACCTGAAACATAATACTTGTGTGAATACATAGACAAACAAAGTGTCACTAGTATGCCTCTACTTGACTAGCTCGTTGATCAAAGATGGTTATGTTTCCTAGCCATTGACATGAGTTGTCATTTGATTAACGGGATCACATCATTAGGTGAATGATGTGATTGACTTGACCCATTCCGTTAGCTTAGCACTCGATCGTTTAGTATGTTGTTATTGCTTTCTTCATGACTTATACATGTTCCTATGACTATGAGATTATGCAACTCCCGTTTACCGGAGGAACACTTTGTGTGCTACCAAACGTCACAACGTAACTGGGTGATTATAAAGGTGCTCTACAGGTGTCTCCGAAGGTACTTGTTGGGTTGGCGTATTTCGAGATTAGGATTTGTCACTCCGATTGTCGGAGAGGTATCTTTGGGCCCTCTCGGTAATGCACATCACTTAAGCCTTGCAAGCATTGCAACTAATGAGTTTGTTGCGAGATGATGTATTACGGAACGAGTAATGAGACTTGCCGGTAACGAGATTGAACTAGGTATTAAGATACCGACGATCGAATCTCGGGCAAGTAACATACCGATGACAAAGGGAACAACGTATGTTGTTATGCGGTCTGACCGATAAAGATCTTCGTAGAATATGTGGGAGCCAATATGAGCATCCAGGTTCCGCTATTGGTTGTTGACCGAAGACATGTCTCGGTCATGTCTACATAGTTCTCGAACCCGTAGGGTCCGCACGCTTAACGTTTCGATGACAGTTATATTATGAGTTTATATGTTTTGATGTACCGAAGGTTGTTCGGAGTCCCGGATGTGATCACGGACATGACGAGGAGTCTTGAAATGGTCGAGACATAAAGATTGATATATTGGAAGCCTATGTTTGGATATCGGAAGTGTTCCGGGTGAAATCGGGATTTTACCGGAGTAGCGGGAGGTTACCGGAACCCCCTGGAAACATAATGGGCCTTAGTGGGCCTAGGTGGAAGAGAGGAGAGGCGGCTAGGGCTGGGCCGCGCACCCCTCCTCCTAGTCCGAATAGGACAAGGAGAAGGGGGCGGCGCCCCCTTCCTTCTTCTCCCTCTCCTCTTTCCCCCCTCCCAAGTCCTAATCCAACTAGGAAAAGGGGGGGAGTCCTACTCCCGGTGGGAGTAGGACTCCTCTTGGCGCGCCCCAAGGCTGGCCGCACCTCTCCCCCTTTGCTCCTTTATATACGGAGGCAGGGGCGCCCCATAGACACAACAATTGATCATTGATCTCTTAGCCGTGTGCGGTGCCCCCCTCCACCATATTACACCTTGATAATATCATAGCGGTGCTTAGGCGAAGCCCTGCGTCGGTAGAACATCGTCATCGTCACCACACCGTCGTGCTGACGAAACTCTCCCTCAACACTCGGCTGGATCAGAGTTCGAGGAACGTCATCGAGCTGAACGTGTGCTGAACTCGGAGGTGCCGTACGTTCGGTACTTGATCGGTCGGATCGTGAAGACGTACGACTACATCAACCGCGTTGTGTTAACGCTTCCGCTTTCGGTCTACGAGGGTACATGGACAACACTCTCCCCTCTCGTTGCTATGCATCACCATGATCTTGCATGTGCGTAGGAAATTTTTTGAATTACTACGTTCCCCAACACATTCCTCAAGCCGAATGTCATAGTCAGGTAACAGAAAGCTCCGAATGGTGTGATGAAGGCGGTCTTCAGGTGGTCAGCTGGGTCCAACTTGATCTGGTGGTATCCCGAGTATGCATCCAAGAAACTCAACAGCTCGCATCCGTCTGTGGAGCCTATCACTTGATCAATCCGTGGTAGGGCAAACGGATCTTTGGGGCAGGCTTTGTTGAGGCTAGTGTAATCTATACACATACGCCATTTGTTGTTCTTCTTCAACACCAAGACCGGGTTGGCAAGCCACTCTGGGAAAAACACCTCCATGATGAAGTCGGCGGCCAGGAGCCGGGCTATCTCTTCTCCTACTATTCTTCTCTTCTCCTCCGATAGCCGGCGGAGAGGCTGCTTGACTGGTTTCGCGTCCGCTCGGACGTGTAGCTTGTGCTCGGCGAAATCCTTCGGAACACCCGGCATGTCCTTTGGGGACCATGCAAAGATGTCTCGATTCTCACGGAGGAAGTCGACAAGCTCACCTTCCTATTTATTGTCCAGGTTTGCACCAATGACAGCAAACCTCTCCGGGTTCTCCGGGTCCAGAGGTATCTTCTTTGTCTCCTTGGCCGGCTGGAAGGAGCCCTGAGCATCATATTCCTTGGGGTTGGGGGACAGGGCCGGCTGCTTGCCGGCCATGGCCACAACTCGCTCCAGCATCTTCTTCTCTTCAGCAACCACGAGGGACTCGGCCAGTCGGCTACTGGCTACAGCGCACTCGATGGACTTCTTGTAGTCGCCGGCTACAGTGATGATCCCTTTCAAGCTCGGCATCTTCATCTTGAGGTAGGCGTAGTGGGGCACAACCATGAACTTGGCCAGCGCAGGTCGGCCAAGCAAGGCGTGGTAAGGGCTTTCTAGGTCCACTACTTCAAACCAGATCGCTTCTCGGCGAAAGTGATCCTTGTCTCCGAAGAGAACATCCATCTTGATCTTGCCGATTGGGGAACAGGACAGGCCGGGTACGATGCCATGGAACACAGTCCGGCTTGGCATGAGCTGCTTCGCCTTGAGGTTCAACTTCTCCATGGTGTCGCGGTATAGTATGTTGATACCGCTTCCGCCGTCAATAAGCACGCGGGAGAATCGGGCAGCTCACCTCTCCGTCGCGAGGGTGACGTCCAACACCAATGCGTAGGAGCCAGGAGAAGGCATCGCCTCTGGGTGATCGGCCCGGCTCCAACTGATAGGCCTTTCAGACCAATGCATGAACTCGGGGTTGCTGGAGGCGACCGCGTTGACCTCTTGGTGCTATCGGCGCCGGTTGCGCTTGTCTTCAACTTGGCTCGTGAAGACGACGTAGGCGGCGTGCTCATCTGGGAACTCATCCTGAATGGCTCCGACTGCTGGTTGAGCAGCCGGCCGCTGGGGGGCTAGAGGCGGCGGGCCGGGAGGCGGAGGCGGCACCAGCCCCTCGCCCTTGGAGATCCGCGTGAGCCAATGGCACTTCCGGGTCGTGTGGTTGGACGGCTTCGCGCCGCTGTGGAACTTGCAGGGGGCATCGAGAGTCTACTCGTAGGAGAAGGCCGGCTGCCAAGCCGGCCTGCCGCCCTTCTTCTTGGGAGCGGGCCGCTCTTCGGGCTGCTCGTCTTCGACAGTGGCCACCTGCCGATTGGTGGAAGGCAGCATAGGGGCCTTGCGCTTGTGGTCGTTCTGGTAGGGGCGTCGGTTGGAGTCGCCAGCCGGCGTCTTGGGAGCCGGAGCGAGCACCTTTCCAGAGGCGTCCACTCGGAGCTCGGTCTTCATCGAGGAGTCGGCCGTGGCGTACTTGTCTGCTATGACCAGCAGCTCGTCGAGGGTAGTCGGCTCGTCGCAGAGGAGTCGGTGCTTGAGGAGGGTGCCCTCTCGGCACCCGGCGGTGAAGTATTCTATGGCTTGAACCTCATGCACCCCCTCGCAGGAGTTGCAGAGCTCGGCCCACCGCGTGAGGTAGTCGCGAGTCGATTCGCTGGGCCCTTGGACGCACAAGGAAAGCTGGCGGGGCTTGGGAAGCCGCTTGTATGTGCTGGTGAAGTTGCGGACGAAGACTTCCGTGAAGTCTAGCCAGCTGTTGACGCTGAAGGGCTTGAGGCTGTTCAGCCAGGTGCGCGCCGTGCCTTGAAGCATGAGAGGGACGTACTTCACGGCAACACGCCTTTTGCCATTCGCTATGCTGACGGCGGTAGAGTAGTCGATCAGCCAATCTTCCGGCTTCATGGAGCCGTTGTACTTGGGCGTGTCTCTGGGGAGCGAGAACCCTTTGGGGAAGGGCTCGTCGCGGATGCGGGGGCCAAAGCAAGGCGGGCCGACATCGTCTTCTTCTTCTAAAGCCAGGGATCGCGCTAGGCGGTCGATCCGGTGGCGGGCATCGTTCTCGCCGACTCCTTCGCGGTGGCCTAGTCGGCCACCGAGAGTCGGATGCGTGACAGGAGGCGGGGTGGGATATCTCTCCCCACGAGGCAGGGGGGAGGCCGATTGCCTTGGCGTTCCACCGCTCGGGGGCGGCCTTCTGCGTCGTGCTCGATGGTGATTCGAGTCCGGCTGCGGCTAGCAGCCGGCTCCTTGTCTTTCCTCGCGCGGGCGCCGCTCGCAGTCGGCGACCGGGATGTCGCGGCATGCTCTCGGCGTGGGGGAGGACTCTCAGCGCGGGCGCCGGCTTCATGTTGTTCTGCGATCGCGTCGATCAGCTGCTGGATGTGCCTTGTCATGTAGGGGAGTTCATCAGCCCCCAGCCCGTTCAGCTCTTCTGCGGCCGCCTGAGCAGCGCGCAGGTTCTCGAGCGGCGTGGCGTAGACTGGGCGGTCTGCCCCCAGCATGCTGGCGATGGCCGCGCCGCGCTTCTTGACGAGGTCGGCTCGGCTCGGCCCGCCATGAGGCGGCGTACCAAAGGCGGCGCGGTCGACTTCGCGCTGGTGAGCCTCAGTGAGGCGTCTCATGGAGGCTATCTTCTGGCCCTCGGCGATGAGGGCGAGGCGGCGTGCTTCCAGAGTCTCGGCGTCGGCGTCGGCCGGGATGGGGACGGATAAGTCGTGCAGCGCCGCTTGTAGGGCGTCGTGGGCGTTCTCGCCCGAGTCGGCGCCGTGGCTGATGACCAGCACCTCAGTGACAGCGCTGCTGCCACTGTCGGCTCGAGGGAGAGGGTCGTCGAAGATCACCACGTCGGTGGGGAAGGCGTCAAGCGATGCCGTGTCGGAGTCGACAAGCATCGGGTCGGTGGAGCATACCGACTCCAAGTCCACGGGAAGCTCGCTGGAGACATGAAGCTGGTCGAGGAGGCTGATGAGGCAGCTCTCGGGGTAGTTTGTGCCCGCGTCGCACGCGGGCTCGTCGGAGATGCGAGTCTCGCCAAGAAGGTCGGCGAGGTAGCTCGCCGCGTAGGCGTCGTCGACACCTTGCTGCGCGTCAGGGCAAGCGCCATCGGGTGTAGCAGGCTGGCTACGCTCGTGGGGGAGGAAAAGGGTTCCTGTCCAGAACAGGTCTCCGGACGACGGTGCACCTGGCCCCACGGTGGGTGCCAAATGTCGGGTGGTAGGTGCGACATATGCCAACGGGTGGCTTATCATTGTGGGAGCCAGTAAGACATCGTCGGTGCCTGGAAATGGGATAAGGCGAAGACATGCACGCCGGCAGATCTTACCCAGGTTCGGGGCTCTCCGTGGAGATAACACCCCTAGTCCCGCTCTGCGGGGTCTCCGCATGATCACTAGATCAATACAAGTAGCTACAAATGCTCCTTGAGCTGTTTGGCTAGGGGAAGAAGAAGGGCAAGGCTAGCTCTCCTTCTCTCTCTATGTGGTGTGTGAAACTATCTGAGATCAACCCTTTGCATGGGTGTCCCGGGGGGTTTATATAGGCCTACCCCCCAGGGGTACAATGGTAATCCAGCTGGGCGCGGGTCCCAGCCGTCAGTGTCTGTGCTCGCCGGCTTCTCCGCCGGCCATTGGGGCCCGCCGACTGGTGGGTCCCGCCGGCTGCCGGCCTCTTGGTCGACACGCCGGTCCCACCGCTTGGGGGCCTTGTCGGCGGCTGGTTACTGTTGCCTCGCCTCTGATGACGAGGGCTTTGTCGAGGTAAGCGTGGCTACAGTGCCGCCACCTTGCAGGCTCTCACTGTAGCCTCACCTCGTCTTGTCTTTTTAATGACGCACATGTTTCGAGGGAGGGAGGTAGCCGGCTATTGGGAGCCGGCTACGCCCCAGGCCGACTAGGGGAGGCCGGGCCGCCTTCGAGCGTCTCTCTGGCTAAAGGGGCCCGCCGCCCACGGGCCGTACTGGCGCCTGTCATGGGTGACATCGAGGTCAACATGGCCAAAGTGCCACGCCGGACGGGGGATGGCTGACCCGTACGACGCCCTATGGCCATGCCTGTTCCGGGATTCGGGGGTAGTGGGCTGTACTGCGGCCACGCCCCGTCTTATCACCGTTATGTGGATGCAGTCTTGGTGGGTGCAGTCTTGGCCGGCTTCTGGGAGTCGGCTCTCTTCATGGCCGGCTTCTGGGAGTCGGTCCCCTTGGGGCCGGCTTCCTGGAGTCGGCCATCTCGTAGCTTTCTCCGGGAAGGTTTTCGAGGCTGGGTCGCCTTCTGGTAGTCGGCCCTGGGGATAGCCGGCCGGAGGAAGGCGGCCCCATGCTCTGGATACTTGAAGGCTCGAATGGCCTGATAATTTTTTGAAGAGCCAGGGGGAGTCGGTTAGGCTACCCGTGGCCATTTACTCCGACATTTGCGGTGGTGCATCCTTGGATTTCTTGCTCTTGCCAATGGAGCTCTCTGGCACGTCCTCGACGGGAGCGCTGCACTCCGAAGAGGCGCGCTTGCTGGAGTGGGTGCCGGAGGTCTTGCCGGAAGAGGTCTTACCAGTCTTCTTCCCTCCCGGGGCTCCAGCAGTAGGAGCAAGTGCCTTGGCGGCAGTTGCTGCAATTGCCTCCCGGTAGAGTTGGTCGGCGCAGATGAGCCCGTCTTTCTTGTCGGAGGGGACGGTGATGATGGTCAGCGGCCCCGGGATCTTCAATGTGTTGTAGGCGTAGTGTGACGCTGCCATAAACTTGGCCAGCACTGGGCGGCCAAGGATCCCATTGTAGGGCAAGGGGATCTCGGTGTCATCAAAAACGATCTTCTCCGTCCTATAGTTCAGCTCACCCCCGAATGTGACGAGCAACGTGATTTTACCTTTCGGCTGACTCCTCCCCGGGTTGACCCCTTGAAATGTGCCCGTCTCCTCGAGGTCTCCGTCGGGGATTTGCAGCCTCTTGATCATGGCAGGCGAGATCAAGTTCAGTCCGGCCCCACCATCAACTAGCACTTCTGTTACCTTGAGGTTGCGTATTGTTGGTGAAACCAACAACGGCAAACACCCGACCGCAGTTGTGCGATCAGGGTGGTCCTGTGTATAAAAAATGATAGGGGTGCTGGACCACTTCAGTGGCTTCTGGGCATCGAACAATGGCTCTGCCGCAGTGATCTCACGTGCCCACTGTTTCAGTTGGCGGTGCGAGGAGTGCAGTGAGGCGCCACCGTCGACGCGCATGGCCTCTGTAGCTTTCTGGAACTCGTGCTCGCCGGACTCGTCGTCCTCATCATGGTCATCATCTTCCTCCTTCTTATCGCAGCCCCGAGCGGGCCTCTCTTGTTGATTGTCTTTGCCGCGGCGACCTCCTTGGCCACCACGCTTCTTGCCAGACCCCTCAGCACCATCCTGGCCCTTCTCCTTGTCCCGCCTTTCATATTCAGCTTTCTGCTTTTCCGCAAGCAGCTCGACCTGTCGGCAGTTCTGGAGGTCATGGCCCTTGGTGCGATGGATCTTGCAGTACTTCTAGTCAGAGCCTCCTGGCTTGTCGGCAGCCGCCAAGGCCCGGCAGGTGGCGCACCCGGCAACTTCCTTGCCGAGGTCGTCAGCCTTGGCCTTCTCGGCGGCGCCGGGGTCGCCGGATCGCTCGACGGCAAGCATAGTCTTGCCCTTACGCTTCCTATTGCGGTGTCGGCCCTTGTTTGTCGGGGCGGCAGCGTCTTCGTCAGTAGTGTCGGTTTCCGCGCCGGCATCTTCGCCGGGGTACCTCCTCCCCTCTTCAGCCCGACCACATCTATCAGCGAGAACATAAAGTTCGGCTACATCCTTAACCTTGTTCATCGCCAGCTCTTCATGCATCTTGCGGCTGCGTACATTCTGATGGAATGCACTGATGACAGCAGCGGGATGAACATCTGGGAAGGTGTACTGTACACGACCGAACCTTTGTATGTATTTGCGCAGGGTCTCACCGTCCTTCTGGGGGATGACATGAAAATCACTTGCCTGGCCAGGAGCTTGGTGGCCTCCGGTAAAGGCGCCAACAAACTCGTGGCACATATCCGACCAAGAAGAGATGGAGTCCACTGGCAGGTGCATCAACCATGACATGACATTGGGTTTGACTGCCAACGGAAAGTAGTTGGCGAGCACTTTGTCGTCGCGAGCCCCGGCGGCTTGCATCACGATGGTGTAGATGCTGAGGAACTCCGACGGATGGGCTTGCTGTTGTACTTTTCCCCAACATCGGGTTTGAACATGCGGTGGGAGGGCCACTGGAACTGCCGCAGCTCTCGGGTAAAGGCTGGACAACCCACCTCGTAAGGCAGGTCGCCGGGGCCCCCGGCGCCGGGTGGTCCATAGTAGGCCCCGCACGCCGATCTGACTGATGGTGCGTCTCCCGCCGTCGCTCGATGGTGGTTCGAGCGTCTTCCTGAGCTCGCTCCCGAAGGACTTGGCATTGGTCGCGGCGGGCTCGCGGGTCGGACGACGTTAGAAACGTTGTTTCGAGCGTCGGCCCGGTGAGTCAGCAGCTGCTGTCGCGGCCGTGGAGGACGAGAGTGCACCGTGGTCGCGGCATCCCCGGTCCTCCCACCGCCGGCATGCACCGGCTCAACAGAACGCCGACATGAGGGTCCCGCTGGGACCGGCTCGTCTTTATTGGCGAAGCTGATGAGGCTTCGGATGGTGGCCCTCCACTCGTTGAGCTTCTCCGCAGTGGGAGGGAAGTCGAGGAGCAGCTGTACGCGCGCCAACGCTTCTGCTGGAGTGGGTGGCCGTGAAAGCTGCATGGACCGTGACGCGCTCCGACTTCTAACCATGTTAGAAGAATCTCTATCACGGTCTCGCGGCCACGCGCCGCTCCCGCCAGTGTCTAGGTGCGCACGCCGGCCTGGTGCGTCCTGAGAGTGGCGCAAAGGGCTCTTCCCGCGGCGGCGCCAGGGGGCGCTGACGTCGCGGTGTTTCTCATCGTGCACGGCCTGGGAAGGTCGTGGCGTAGACGCCGGCTGGGGCATCCGGGAGGTCGCCGCACCGCCCGTGGGCAGCACAGCCCCGTCCCCGGGCCCAGCAGCGTGTGGCTCGTCGTCTTGGGGCCGAACGACGTCGCTCGCCTGGCTCCGATTGCCAGAGTGTCGTGGATGCTCGCGGGCCACGTCTTCGGCACCATCCGTGGCCACCCGGTCGCCCGCCCGTGCTGGTGCGTATGGGCCAGCTCCGGACGACCCGATCGCTGTGATCCCCTTCTTCTTGGGGGCCATGGTGATGATGAAGTCGATGCGCTAACTTCCAAACCGGATTTTCATAGCTTGCGCCCCCTACCACGCGTGCCAAAGAGTTCGGGGAAACGACACCTATGGGATCACAAGGAATCCCTACTACGGTTGGCAGGTCGCGGGGCTGTGGAAAGAGCGGGTTTAGAAGAGCAACACGGAGGAATTTTATCCAGGTTCGGGCCGCAAGCGATGCGTAATTACCCTAATCCTGCTTTGGTGTGTTTATCTGGTGTTCTTGGACTAGCTACAAGACGTGCCGGGTTCAAAAAGTCCGAATCCTTCTCCAGTATGCCTCGGGCCTCCTTTTATAGTCAAAGGGGTCGCCACAGTGGCACACAGGAGGTGGAAAGTATGTACTGTACACAAGTATATCGCCTGGCACCGCCGGACAAATGCATTTAATGCGCTGCCGACGTGCCCTCTTACTTTATCGGGGACGGCAAGAAAGCTCGTCCCGTCCGTCGCCGCCTTGCCTCGCTCTGACGCGCGTCCATGCTAACGAGGCATGCAGCGCCACGCTGGCTGGCTGGCTGCTGAGCTGGTGCGGTGGCAGAGTCTTCACGAAGATCTTCATGCCACCACGCAGGTGTTTGCTGAGTTGGCCTGGAAGCCGCATGCCGCCACACAGGTGTCTGCTTAGTTGGCGGGCTGACTGCTGTGTTGGAACGGCGGTGGAGCCTCAGTCGTTGTGGGCCTGGCTGTGGCCCTACAAATGTCCCCGGCAAGGGTCTTGCCGGGGTCTCGTGGTCGTCCCCGGCAAGGATCTTGCCGGGGGCCTTCGTCTTCTAGTTCTCACCTAGTCTTGCAGGCCTCTGGTCTTCACAAAGATCTGCATGCCACCACGCAGGCGCCTCTCGAGCCTTGGTTCCAATGTTGTCAATGGTGTCGGAACTCTTGGGCTCAAGGGTGGCGGCCTCGCTGGTGTTGGGCAAGTTGCCCCGGCAGGGCTCTTGCCGGGGCTATGCATGCCGCCCCGGCAAGGCTCTTGCCGGGGGAAGCCCGTCTTGCCCCTTCACTCTTTGTGCCTCTGACTTGAGCCTTGCTCTGGTGGTCTTGGATCTTCACTTCCCTCCCTGTCCTGCCAAGCGCGGCCGCAACTGTGGCTCCGACTGCCCATGCACAAGTAAAGGGTACAGAAGGCCCCTACTTTTGTACACCGACAGAAGGCCTGGCCATTAGTAGTATGGTCGGGTGGTGAGGTCTGCACGGCAGCACAGCCGGCCACGGGAGGCTGGAGCAGGCGGTACGGCGGGCGTAGGCTTGGGCGGCTGGAGCGACAAGACCAGAGGTTGAAGACGCAGCTTGGCCGTTGGATTAACATCGAACGGTCAGTGCAGCTAGAATCGTTTATTGACTAAGTTGACAAAGCCCTACGTAGACGTTAACTTAGGAGGCCCACAAGTCAGCCTCCAAATCTGGTGGGTCCCAGCTAGCAGGGGGAATCAATTTTTTTTGCGTAATAAGGTGGCACTTCCTTGCGTGCGAAGATGTTTTCTAGTTTTTTTATTTCTTCCTTTTCGAGTTAGAATAAAAAGAAAACAATTTAGGATCTTCGGTACAATCTATATTTTCATGAAAAGGATCATAATAAAGCTGGTGGGACCCAGCTGTGACGGAGAGGAAACTTTTTATTTCCGCGTAATAAAGGAAGCACTTCCTTGCGTGCGAAGATGTAGCTGGTGGGTCAAACCTGCCAGGGGGAGAAATTATTTGTTTCCGCATAATACGGGGGCACTTGCTGTGTGCGGCCATGGGCCATGTGCGTCCCTACTGTCAGCCAATCCACGTACATGCCTCATCTGAGCCCCCCCTAATCCAACGGATGGCTGGCCGCTAGTTACGGCGTGCCATGCTGTGGGCAAGGCACTGGATCTCTGTCCCCGATGGCTGTTGTTTGTTGACAAAGTTGACCACGCCGCGCCGAGAGAACCAACGCAGTGAACGATGGCGAGTATTACGAAGGGAACGACGCGGAGCCGGCGAAGACACAGCAGTGGATGCCCATGCGGAGGGGAGTACGAGGGTTCACTGGTTCGGCTGCGGTGTGAGGTTGCCGTCGCCGGTGAAGAACATGAGGTGTTGGCGAGTAGAGGAATGGCCCGGACGGTGTTTGGGACTAGAGTGGGCCGGTGAAGTCTGCGCGGCAGCACAGCCGGCCACGGGAGGCGGTAGCAGGCGGTACCGCTGGCGGTGGTTTGGGCGGCTGAAGCAAGAATATCCGAGATTGAAGAAGCACTACAACCATTGGATGGACATCCAACGGCCGCTGCTGCTAGAATCGTGTCTTGACTATATGTTTACAAAGCCTTCTGTACGCCTTAGTAGGCCCACAAGCCTTCCGTACGCGTCACTGACTATAATTCTCAAAAAAATTGTAGGCCCACAAGTGAGCATCACATCTGTGGCAGAGAACATATAGCCCATTTGCGATTTGTAATAGTGTACAGCCCATTTTTGAATTCTAATGGAATTTACTACAACCCATTTACTGTCTGTTAAAATTACAGCCCATTTTCTAGCCAGGACAACGATTAATAATTTAAACCAACCTCTCAAAACAGAATTCAACCAAAAATCCCACATTTTGATGGGATCTGAAAAAAAATATCCTGAAATTTCGAGTCAGATTAAATATAATTACAAAATGAATTTGTATTAGGTAAAAATCTAAAAAAATACTGCGCGCAATAAGTAATGAAATGAAAATTTCCAAATTCAAACAATAATATTTCCAAAACTAATTACCTGCTTGGTGCATTTTTGTATATTTACAGCCCAGTTTTTATAATTACATCCCATTTATTATTTCTTAAAGCCCATTTTCTTGTTAGGCCTAACAGGAAAGATTTACGGCCCAGCGGGGCGGATAATAACAAGTTGACCTGGGTTGGGTATTCCGCAAAAAAAGTATAGCTGGGCTAGCCATTTTCACCTTGAAAAAAATAATATCTGGGCTGGATATTTGGTCGACATAAAATAATAGCTTGGGCTAGACGGGCCACAGCCCGCCCAGTTGATACCCTGCTCCTCTGAACAACAACAAAAACATCGCTCAAGAAAAACTCCGCTTACACCTAAAAAACAAATACTGCTCGAGCTGCTGGGTCCCAACTGTCGGCTGCTCCTTGTGCAATTCTCTCGTTTATTGACTATGTAGGTTGACGATGGTGTGGGACCGTGATGTCAGGAAACCAGGAGGAACCAAAAAAATTATGTAGTTGTATATAATAAGGAGGAACTTGCATACATACGGCTATGGCCCTAGTGGGTCCCTACTGTCATCCAGTCAAAATAAAGTCATCTCCTGAATCCTCATGTTCATTGACCATCTTGACAATGCTCGACGCCACGACAAGTGCAACAACTCGAAGGACGACAGAGAGGGCTTCGTGGGCCCTATGGATTGTTTGATACAGCGCCCGCTCCTCATTCTGGAAGCTAGGATCATCGGACACCTATGAGCACCTTCGAGAGACCGAGACGGCATGAAACGGTAAGGCTGCGCTTGGGAGCTCTGGTTTTTTTCACACATGTATTAAGAACAAGTGTAATTTACTCATCATCGGAAACAACGTGTAAAATACAGGCGTAATGAAACCGAGGGCCCGAGGTCTGTAACGAAAACCGGCGTGTTACGCGTGTAATTTGAGAGACCAGTGTATATTTTTACTAGTCGAAATCGACCAACCAAGCGCTTCACCCGAGACCATCTGCTTTTATTTACAAGCGTCAGTTTTACAAGCGGTTTTGGTTGGAAAACGACGATCCAATCACGGCCTAAGATGATGAGTTGGTCGGAAGATCATATGGTTTCATCTCTAACCTACCCAAGTTGTCGTATAGGCTATGAATGAAACATATGACAATGAACTTCTTAAGCACAGTAACAACAGAAGAGGATGATCTTCCTAACATGCAAATCACAGGCATTAGCTCAACATGCAAAACAATATGAAGCATTATTCTCAGGAGGCACGGTGAACAGCTCGTGATGCCACATGCCTCCGCATTCCAAGCTCAACTTTGCAATCAAACTCACAAGGCCTGGCATTACATAGACAACATTCAGAACAAACTCTTAAAATACCTTACATAAGTCAACATTCATGTGACTATGCATCTCAGCAGAGTAAATATTTACTTCTGAAATGAAGACAGGAATAGGAAAAAATGATCGACGTTGCTCACAGCAAAGGGCGTCCCACTCAAAAATATCAAATGCATGTCTTCTGGCTAACATCAATGAGCAAAATTTGACAAGGTTTTCCAATTCCAATATATTAAACTAATGTCTTCTTTCTAACATCAATGATTAAACTTTGACAAGCTTTTCCCATTCAAAATATGTAATGCCTATGATTGTGGAACAGGTAGGTTTTGTCATTAGTTTGTCATCTGATAGTCCGGTGGCTCAAGGTGACAACAAATGATTAGAGAACCATTCGATGTATTGTGCATGATGAAGTATTATGGAGGACACGAACCATCTGAACATTTTGTGCAGTTCCACTAAAATCAAGCTGATCATCCCTGTGGATTTCGTATTTATATGCTGCAAGAAAACAAAGACACATCAGCACACACATGAATATTGGCCCCAGTGTCAACCCACCAATCAGTGGACTAACAAACTGAAAGTACGGTAAACAGATTACCATACCCAGATGCCCCATAATTGTTGCTTAGAATGACATTGACAGACTTGGAGTCATATCCTAGCTTCGTGTACTTGTTTGGGCACTTTTTGCCCAGTGCACTCCACGTGTTGTGGAGTTGCCTATGCTCTCTGCAGACTAGTCATGTCACCAGCGTCTACTAATACTCTGTAAAGCTTCTCGATCATTCCTTTTGTAACGTAGCACAAACAGTGACTGCTTCATTCATATTAATGCAGCAGTTTGCCTTAGGCACATTGGCTCCTTTTGTGCAGTTCAACTAAAATCAAAGTCGGAATAAAACCGAGCTTTAATTTTGATATCCCTGTAAGCAACAATAGGTATAAGGGAAACAATTACTGAGAAATAACGGTTGATGACTTGTACTCCCAGAAGAAAAACATCTACTAATCTACCTTATCTTAATGGGAAACAAAGCATGAGAGTAGCAATTCTCAATCAGTGTGATTCATTCATATTAACTGAGACATTATCTTAACAATGCCTTGTTTTAACATGTATAAAGAACGACAAAGAAGAAAAGTACCATTCCTAAAACAAGGTCTCATGGTTTTGTCATGGCAGATGTCCTAGGGAAAGGACTTAGTCGTGGAGCCATGGCTATGGGTTAGCTTAAAGGGGTTAAAGCGGACAAGGGACGCGGAGAGTTTATACTGGTTCGGCCCCTTGCGGTGAAGGTAAATGCCTAATCCAGTTGTTGTGGAATTGCTAGGGTTTCGATGACCAGGGAGCGAATACGCTTTGCCTGAGTCTCGAGTTGTTGTCTGTTGTCTTAAACCGCCGCCGGGTCGTCCCCTTATATACATGGGTTGACGCCCGTCGGTTTACAGAATCCCGAGGCCGGCTCATAAACGTGTCCGGCTCGGTCTCTGCTCTTTCTATCTTACAACACAAGTTTACATATCAATGCCGGTTTATGTCTACAGGCCTTAAACCGGCTTTGGGCCCTGGGCCTTCATAAAGCGTCACCGTCTTTGTCTTCATGGGCTTCAGATACAGTGAACCATCAAGGGGTTAACCCGGCCTCTCCTGGCCGGTTTACGCCCAGTGGTAATACCCCCAACATTAGGCCCCAGATTGATTTGAACTTGTTCATGTCAATCCTCAACGAATCATCATCTTCACAGAAATATTGTGAACCGCCATGATGTCACTTTCCAGCACCATGATAAATCGCCATGACATCATCTGTTATTAAGAACTGCGCATAACCCACCTTTATTAATGGGCCTCCGACAATCGAGGCAATAGAGCTGTCACATATCCCATTTTTTGGGCTCCTCGATTCTCGCGCCTGCCACTTATCCATTCACCTTATAAATAAGGCCGAGGGGTCCTTTTCACTTTTTCCCCCCGTGCCTCTTCGCATCGTCTTCTTCCTCGTGCCAACCAACCTTCGAGCTCTGCCGCTGTCGTCGACCTTCGTATCTGCCTCAACAACGACCGCTGCATCAACCTGACCGCACCAGAGAAACGCGGCGATCCTCCGCTGCTTCCTCAACACCAGTAAGTTCCTCTTCTCCTCACTCCAGATCCACCATTAGGGTTCAGTGTTGTTCTTAGTTCTTCGAGCTATTCTTCCTTGTTCCTCTTCAGTAATACAATGAGTAGTTAGATCTGATATTTTCCAGTGCCCTTGTAGTTTAAACTCCTTTTTCCTTGTTAGGGCATCTGCCTTATAAAACTCATCTGAACTTGCTGAACTCTTCGAGCAGTTGAAATTAGGTCAGAATATATTTTGATTTTCCAACGCACGGCAGATCTGAAATTACCATGCCAAGCTGTGAAACTTGTTTTCCTTCACTTACGCATCTTTAGACTTGTATCTTCAATACCAGATTAGGCGGTTTAATCCCGTAGAAAAATGATGACCCAGTAGATACCATTAGTCCCCTATTGAACCGCCAATGCATTCATCATTGTATTGTCTCCATTGTCAGATTCCGGTTTACCAATAACAAACCCCGGTTTAACAATATGCATATATCCTTGCACCGCTTTATAGTTGTCCACTGTGAATCTTAAACCGGCAATAATCATGTTTCAGCTTCTCATTGCAATGGCCAAGCAAGTCTATGAATGCAACTGGGTTCCTTCTCAGGTCACCGAAGATCAGTTAAACAGATGTGTCGCAACTGGAGCCTTAGCCAAAAAAGAGGTCATCCACTGGAGGGCCCCTGGTACAGAAAATCCTCCTGACACTACTAGGAAAAGGCCTGCTAGTGGCGCACCTGTTTTGGCTACTAATGGCGCACTATAGGTGCGCCACTAGCATCACGCCATTAGAATTTTTTACTAATGGCGCACCACAGGTGAGCCATTAGTATCTGGTATACTAATGGCGCACCAGGGAGTGCGCCATTAGTATATCCCACGGTGCGCCATTACTATCTGACTTAGTAATGTCAATTTTTTCAGAATTTTTTTCAAACAATTTTAAAAAAATCACAATTATTTTTTCATTTTTTTCTTAATCTCGGGTCACTATGGCTTAATCTCAAGCCAATATGCTTGATCTCAAGTCAAATCGCACTCCGTGGTCAAACTTCCCGAAAGGTCACCCATCCTCACACTACTCCAACCCAATATGCTTGATCTCAAGTCAAATCGCACTCCGTGGTCAAACTTCCCGAAAGGTCACCCATCCTCACACTACTTCAAACCCAAGCACGCTTAACTTCGCAATTCTATCCAACCCCAGTCACCAGCTCACTTCACAGGCACTTGTTGATATATCTATCATGTCAATCCTATTAAACCTTGTTGATGTCTAGGACTTTGTTCATGTTCATGAGTGTGATGAAATTTTGAAAAAATATTTCAAACTTCCAGGTCATATTACGTATCATATTTTGAAAAAAAATTCCAAAAAAAAGTTTTTTTTAAACCAATTTTTTTTCTGTTACTAGTGGCGCACCTAGCAAATGGTGCGCCACTAGTAAGTTTGATTTTTTTTTTCATTTTCACCCCTCTAGATCTTAAAAGCCCCGTATCTTTCATTCTGTTAGGTTTTTGGGGATTTTGAAGATGTTGAACAAAGTTCCCCCGATTCAAATCGTATGTAACTTTTCAAGTAGATGATTTTTCATATAAAAAACTTTTTAATCCGAGTTCGTATGCAAAAGTTATGCCCATTTTACAAATTCCACAGAGATTTTGCAAATAAAGTCAAAATTCATATTTGTAAATTTTCCCAACAACTAGACCACATATCACATGGGAAACTTATTTTATTTTATTTTTTTGACATTTCCATCATTTTCTTTTATTTTTTCTAAAACTGAAAAGCCGGTCCACAGGGGGGGTGCATTCGGGGGAATTTTTGGGCAAAGTTTTCTCGCTTCACACCCACGGTGCGCCATTACTAACTTTGAAAAAAAATAAAAAAAATTGTTAGTAGTGGCGCACCGAGGGTGTGGTGCGCCATTACTAGTTAAAACTAGTAATGGCGCACTGTCCCCTCGGTGCGCCATTACTAGTTTTGAAAAAAAATTGTTAGTAGTGGCGCACCGAGGGTGTGGTGCGCCATTACTAGTATTGAAAAAAAATAAAAAAAATTTGTTAGTAGTGGCGCACCGTGGATGTGGTGCGCCATTAGTATTTGGACACTAATGGCGTACCAACACATGGTGCGCCATTAGTATATAGTATGGTGCGCCATTAGTGTCCATATTATCTATAGCCCTTTTCCTAGTAGTGTGAACCCAAGGACGGAAAAGTGGTCCTTTTTGTTGATCATCTAGGTCGAGGCTTTAGCCCTCCTGGTTCAAAATTCTTCTGAGATGTGCTTGCCAATTTTCAGCTTCACCCTCAAGACATCGGTCCAAACTCTGTGTCCAACATCTGCCATTTCCAAGTGTTTTGTGAAGCTTCTCTTCAAGAGGAGCCCACAGTTGAATTGTTTAGAGACTTCTTCCACTTAAACCGTCGCACAGAATTCACAGATGGACCCAATACCGAGCTTGGCGGAATGGCGGTTCAAAAGAGGAAGGAAGTCAGCTTCCCTCACGCCAAGCTTCACAGTCACCGCAAAGAGTGGAACCAAACTTGGTTTTACTGCAAAGACACATCTCCAACTGATGAAAACCCTTTGCCGGGTTACCGCCATCACCGTCTTAGCAATACACATCCCTTTCCTCAGAGGTTAACTGCAAAGGAAAGGGCCAACTATGCTCCACAACTGTCAAAGCTTAGAGCCTTTATGGCGAACGGTTTAACAGGTGTCGACCTTGCTCGTTGTTGGATAAACTGGAGCATTCTGCCCTTAAGCCGGCGCCCCGGTTTGATGTGTGAATACACCGGGAGCTTGACTGATCCTCAACGACATATCAATATTCAGCTAACAGAGGCTGAAGTTACAGAGGCTATGAAGAAGATGCTGAATGAACCGGAGGCTGCCTGTAGCCAAACCAGATTAAGTCCTTTCTGTACCTCCAACAAACCGCCAGCTGTAAGAATCATATAACTTCTTTTCTTTCAGCTTAATCCCTAAAATACTCTCAAAATTTTGTCCATCTTTGCCAGGGTGATGATCCGTTCTGGAAGAAAAAACCACAGGACAAACCGGCGAAACCACTTCGCCCAAAGACCAAGGTTGTTAAAAAACCTGCCAAGAAAAGGACCACTCCGTCTTCCGAGCCAAATGCTGATGACGATGTAGCTAATCTGGACTCAGAGGTAGAACTCAACTCTCTTGGTTCATTTTTCATACACCTCATTGACAATGACTATTATCAGGACGGCGCTGAAGGCAGTCAAGCTGATGACGTAGAGGTAATCATTCTTTCCTCCGATTCAGATCCTCTGCCAACATCAAAAATCCGTTGAGCAAACCGGAAAGTAAAATTTTCTCACCCCCTTGCTTACTTGGACCCAAACTTTCTTTTGAAGACGCAGCAACACGAGGCTCGCCGCACAACCCGGCATAGCGGCCAGGTAGTTACCTCCGCCGGTTTACCGAACACTCCGGTTCAGAAACGCCAATCAAAGGTCTCTTATACCCTTGACACTTCTTGCCCCAAAGCGGGTTGTTTCCGTCAGCCTCTTAACCCGTCTGATCCAAATTATCAGGGTACTTCCTACTCATCTTCTGGCGAGTCATCAGCCACAAAGCTTCCACCCCTCAAGACAGTTCCTGGGTGAGTCATACCTTTAAACTTTATTTTCAATGCCTTATGCTTGACACAATATCTTAACCTTTTATATTTGTTTCTCTCGGTGCCAAGCCAAGACCCAGCAAAAAGGCCCGGTTAACTAAACCGGCTGACGATGATATGGTTGTTGAATCAGAAAAAACTCCAGATCCTGAAGAAACCAATGCTGACGCCATGCTCAATGATCCGCCGCCTCAAGACCACGACTTCTTTGCTGAACAAGTAGAAGTTACCACCACAAGACATGCTGACAAGCCAACCAGCCCTGTCCGAACCGATGACAAACCGGTCAGTCCAGCTAAGGAGACTGACAAACCGTCGACTCCAGCGAAGGCTGCTGATGATAAAGAGGATGATGTCATGATTACTGGTGTTGGCCACACCACTCCTGGCAATCTTGTCGCTTTGTCAAAGCATACTACCAAGGATGAGCTTTCTGCTATCGGTAAAGGCAAATGGAACACCGATTTTTGAAACTATGCCCATCTCAATGCTCAAGACATTCATTCCGGCTTCTTGAACCGTCTGTACACCAGCCGCGACTATGAAGCAGGTTTGGTAAACTTGATGAAGGAGCGATATGAGGTAACTACATAACTGTATCTCTCTTATATCCAATTGCAATTTATCAACTCCAGTAGCCCCCAAGTGACGGTTTATGATACCAATCTGAACCGGGACTTAACTTATCATGCTTAGCCTCCAGGGACTGGGTTATCTCTTTAGGATGAACCGGTATTTGTAGAATTGCAATATTGTATCTTTCACTGGTGTAGCCCCCAAGGGTCGGTTTAACTTTGTAAAGATGAACCGGGACTGTTAAAAGACTTCCCAAATCGGTACTTTGAGCAAACATACATTAGACCCCAAGTGCCAAGAGTAATACTTGTATTGTGCTTGGGACTTGTAAAAATTTCCGAGAACAAGCAAATATGCATTAGCCCCCAAGTATCAAGTGCATAACTTGTTATGTGCTTGGTACATCAAACATGTAGCACCAACTCATTATACTTCTGTCTGTTATAGGCTGAACTAAGCAAAAAGGAAGCTCAAACCGCTGATCTGCAAGAGAACATCAAATCTCGGCAAGCCGAAACCTCCAAGGCAAAGGATGGGCTGACTAGCACTTTAGCCGCTATGGAAAGCTAAAGGAGAGTTTCAACAAAGAGCGTGCGGATTGGAACACAGAAAAATCTGCTTTGCAGAAAAGAGCCGAGGACGCAGAAGCAGCTCTTAAACCGGTGGTAGAGGAGCTGACTGGCGTAAAGCGGCAGATACATGTCATGACTGCTGCTGTGTTCGGTAAACATCCTTGCTTTTACACTTTCAACATATCTTCCCATGCGTTGCCGGTTTACTGATATTTTGTAATGATGCAGGAACCCGCATTAGTCATCTGGGCTCTGATGTACAGAAGAAGCTGAAGGTTGCCTACACTTTGATAGAGCAGCTGTATACCGGCGCGCAACGAATCATCAGCACCGCTTCTCACAATAAGCCGCCCCCGACGTTAATCAAGGATACCTTAGACAGGCTCTCTATGCTGCCTGCCCGGGTAGAAGAGCTAAAGAGATCTGCTGCAAGGGCTGGCGCTCTGACCGCACTAACCCGGGCAAAAGCATGGGTGCACGATCTTGATCCGGCGGACGTGGCTAAAGGCTACCCAAGCTTAAAAGAAGACGGATCAGAATTTGGCAATGAAGATCTCCACGCCATAAACCGGGAAATACGTCCACTGGCTTGTCAACTTGCTGAAGAGGCTGATCTTTCATTTTACCAGGCGAGTTATGACACCAATAACAAACGGGTTGCTGCACCGACTCCTGAGGCACAAAACCTGATCCCTCCAATCCGTAAGCACGCTTATGCCCCTGACATTGAACCGTCCACCCTTATAAGTGACGAAGCTGTGTTCCAAGCTTTAACTGGGGTCGACTGGACAACTATTGACTTCCAGCCGCTGGGTAGAGACGAAGAGGATGAACCGGTGCAAGATGATCTGCAGCTGTCAGGTCAAGCTGGTGACCAATCATAATCCGGAGGCTAGTTTAGTCTTCCACATGCTGCAACACTTATTTGAGAAACAATTATCCTTTTGGGCACTGAAACACCTTGTAATAGGCTAGTTAAAGCACTTGGTCTGTTATGCCTTCGTGCATATTTATTTGTGCCTGACACTTGTTAATCCGCCATGCTTAAGACATATGATGCTCATAAACCGTAGCGATTTACTCAAGTCATTCCTGCACACAAGAAGTATATAGTGTCCTGCCGGTTTACCGCCGGTCGGGTCATGATGCCCAGATATATAGCCAGGGTTTATAACCGAGGCTGCAAAAAGATAATTAAATACGAAAACAATTGATACCTGTGACCTTGAGTCGTAATGTTGGCTGACCAACTAGTTGTAGTGAGGGTAACAACCCTAATCCGGAGTATCAATAACTCCTATTATATTATGCCGGTTTACAATAAAACCATTCCGGGTTGCGATAAACACCGATTTATTCAATGCTGGCGACTTTGAGTCGAAACCAGACCGGGTTAAGAAACTTTGGGTTATAAGTGATTACGTACTGATAACTTGTAGTTGAAAGTCAAGCCGGGTTAATGAAATGCCGGTTTATCAAAACATTAGAAATCTCATCAAAGGAAAAAAAATTAGCAAATAAAAGCAGATAAAACACTTGTAGTCGAGGCTTTTCACGGGCTGCCAGGCCCCAAATTCGAGGCTTTTCATGGGCTGCCAGGCCACTGAGTTAAACCATTTTACAAAGCCTTTTAAGATGGTCCTCAATCCTGAACCAATCATCAATTTAACTTGACAAGTTCAGGGTCTTATTAGAGTAACTTGTCAAAGGTCGATGGGTCATACCAGGTTTACCTGGGCGGAGTGACTTACTTAAAAAGGCAGGCTAACCCGGGGTTTTAGGTGTATACACCAGGCTTCCAAGCCGTGGCTTGATAGCCTATTACAAGTGTAGATTCTTTGTTCATTGCGACAGCAAAGAATCCCCAAGTAACATTTTGAGCTGTGCTCAGTGGGTGCCTATGTTTGAGTTGTTATTTTACAACACTCTCTTTGGCGCCGGAGTAATTTGGCTTTGAGCCGATCAAGAGGTGTGACTATGGTTCGAATACGACAAAGCCCCCAAGTGATACTGTGGCATTGCACCGATCAAGAGGTGTAGCTATGGTTCAGATACGACCAAGCCCCCAAGTGATATTGTTTAAAGCTTTGATAAGCTGAATCAAGGGGTAAACCTGACGCCGCTTTAAAAATAGAAGCCCCATGTAACCACACATGATGTAAGAAAAACAACAAATACCCCGCTTTAGCTGAGGTTCCGGTTTATTTTATTGATCATAATATATGCATTGTCATAACTATGTACAAAGCAGAGCCTATGGCTCAAGTATAGTAGGGCCGAAGATGGGCGATATTCCACGGCCGGTGGGTCTCCTCCTCCGATTTACATGAGTCTTTGTGCTCTCGAACATCGATTAGGTAGTATGACCCGTTGTGCAGATTCTTGCTGACCACAAAGGGTCCTTCCCAAGGGGGGATAACTTGTGCATATCATTCTGATCCTGGATGAGCCGGAGCACCAGATCACCTTCTTGAAAAGTTCTGGTTCTAACCCGGCGGCTGTGATAACGATGCAGATCCTGCTGGTAAATCACCGAACGAGCCGCTGCAATGTCACGCTCCTCATCTAACAGATCAAGTGCTTCTTGTCATGCCTTCTCATTGTCAGCTTCAACATACGCCGCTACACGAGGTGAGTCATGACAGATGTCACTAGGAAGAACCGCCTCCGCTCCATAAACCATGAAAAAAGGCATGTAACCCGTCGATCTATTGGGTGTGGTATTGATGCTCCATAACACAGAAGGCAACTCCTCTACCCAACAACCCGGCGTCCGTTTCAAAGGAACCATAAGCCGGGGTTTGATGCATCTCAAGATCTCTTGATTGGCCCTCTCCGCTTGACCATTGGACTGAGGGTGAGCCACTGATGATACGTCAAGCCGGATGTGCTCACGTTGACAGAACTCCTTCATGGCACCTTTTGACAGATTGGTACCATTATCTGTTATAATGCTATGTGGAAAACCAAACCGGAAAATCACCTTTTTGATGAATTGAACCGCCGTGGCCGCATCACACTTACTGACTGGCTCTGCCTCCACCCACTTCGTGAACTTATCAACCGCCACCAAAAGGTGGGTCTTCTTGTCCTTGGATCTCTTAAAGGGTCCAACCATATCAAGCCCCCAAGTCGCAAACAGCCAAGTAATTGGAATCATCCTCAACTCTTGAGCCGGTACATGAACCCGTCGGCTACCAGCGATTTTGAACCGGCGTGGTGACCACAATCTCCTTCGTGGATCTCACGCAAAATTTCACGGCCTTCTTCGGGGGATACACAACATTGAAACACCCCTGTCACACTGCAATGATGTAACTCTCCATTGATAATAGTCATGGACTTGGACCGCCGGATTATCTGCCTGGCCAAAGTTTCGTCTTCTGGTAACTCGCCCCGGTTCATATACGCCAAATATGGAACCGTCCAATCCGGAATAACATGAAGAGCCGCCACCAACTAAACCTCCGGATCAGGAATAGCCAAATCCTCTTCACCAGGGAGCTTGACGGATGGATTATGCAGCACATCCAGGAAGACATTAGGTGGAACCGGTTTACGTTGGGAACCCAAGCGGCTTAAAGCGTCCGCCGCTTCATTCTTCTGCCAGTCCACATGATCCACCTGATAACCTTTGAAGTGACCTGCAACAATATCCACCTCACAATGATATGCCGCCATGAGTGGATCCTTGGAATCCCAAGTACCGGACACTTGTTGAGCCACCAGGTCCGAGTCACCGAAGCACTTAACTCGGCTTAGATTCATCTCCTTAGCCATCCGAAGACCATGGAGTAAAGCCTCATATTCAGCTGCATTGTTAGTGCAAGGGAACATTAAAAGGAGAACATAACAAAACTTATCACCTCGTGGGGAAGTTAACACGACTCCAGCCCCCGAGCCCTCCAATTGCCTGGACGCATCAAAATGAATAGTCCAATAAGTATAATTCGGCTTCTCTTCTGGCGCCTGTAATTCTGTCCAATCATTGATGAAATCCACAAGTGCCTGAGATTTGATCGACGTCCGGGGCATGTACTTCAACCCATGAGGCCCAAGCTCAATAGCCCACTTGGCAATCCGGCCAGTCGCTTCCCTGTTCTGGATCATATCCCCCAAAGGAGCATAACTGACCACGGTAATGGGGTGGCCTTGGAAATATTGCTTAAGCTTTCGGCTCGCCATAAAAACTCCATACACCAGCTTCTGCCAATGCGGGTACCTTTGCTTGGACTCAATAAGTACCTCACTGATATAGTAAACCGGCCGTTGAACTGGATACTCCTTTTCGGCCTCCTTGCGCTCCACCACAATAGCCACGCTAACAGCCCGGGCTTTAGCTGCCACATATAGCAACAATGGCTCTTTATCAACAGGAGCAGCGAGAACCGGCAGATTAGCCAGCTGCCGCTTTAAGTCCTCAAATGCTTTATTGGCGGTGTCGCTCCAGACAAAGTTATCCGTTTTCTTCAGCATCTGGTATAACGGGATGGCCTTCTCACTAAGGCGACTGATAAACCGGGTCAACGCGGCAATCCGGCCTACCAGGCGTTGAACATCATTGATACACTTCGGTTTAGCCAAAGAAGTTATAGCCTTGATCTTTTCCGGATTAGCTTCGATGCCTCTGTTAGACACCAGAAATCCCAAGAGCTTGCCTGCCGGTACACCAAAGACACACTTAGCCGGATTAAGCATCATTTTATAAACCCGGAGGTTATCAAAGGTTTCCTTCAGGTCATCAATCAATGTCTCCTCCTTTCTTGATTTCACTACAATATCATCCGCATAGGCATGAACTTTGTGGCCAATCTGATTATGAAGGCAATTCTGCACACACCATTGATAAGTCGCCTGGGCACTCTTGAGCCCAAAAGGCATAGACACATAGCAGAAGGCTCCAAAGGGAGTTATGAAGGCTGTCTTCTCCTGGTCCTTAACTGCCATTTTGATCTGATGGTAACCAGAATATGCGTCCAGAAAGCTCAAACGCTCGCAACCCGCCGTAGCATCAATAATTTGATCAATACGAGGGAGGGCGAAAGGATCTGCTGGACAAGCCTTGTTGAGATCTGTATAGTCCACACACATGCGCCAAGTGCCGTTCTTCTTGAGTACCAGCACCGGATTAGCCAAACACTCAGGATGAAATACTTCAATGATAAACCCAGCCGCCAAGAGCCTGGCAACTTCCTCACCAATAGCCTTGCGTCTTTTTTCATTAAACCGGTGAAGAAATTGTTTGACCGGTTTATACTTGGGATCAATATTGAGAGTGTGCTCAGCGAGTTCTCTCGGTACACCTGGCATGTCAGAAGGCTTCCACGCAAAGATGTCCCGATTCTCATGGATGAACTCGATGAGCGCGCTTTCCTATTTCGGATCCAAATTAGCGCTGATGCTAAACTGCTTGGATGAATCGCCAGGAACAAAATCAACAAGCTTAGTCTCATCAGCCGATTTAAACTTCAAAGCCGGATCATGTTCTGTAGTTGGTTTCTTCAACGAAGTCATATCTGCCGGATCAACATTGTCCTTATAGAATTTCAACTCTTCTGTCGCACAAACCGACCCAGCATATGCCGCATCACCTTCTTCACATTCTAAAGCGATCTTGCGGCTCCCATGGACCGTTATGGTCCCCTTATGGCCCGGCATCTTGAGCTGCAGATAGACATAACAGGGCCTTGCCATGAACTTAGCATAAGCCGACCGTCCAAACAGGGCATGATATGGGATCTTGATTTTCACCACCTCAAAGGTCAACGTCTCTGATCTTGAATCATGCTCATCACCAAAAGCAACCTCCAGAGCTATCTTACCAACTGGATATGCCGATTTACTAGGCACCACACCATGGAAGACCGTGTTGGATGATTTAAGATTTTTATCTGTTAACCCCATGCGACGGAAAGTTTCATAGTAGAGGATGTTAATACTACTCCCTCCATCCATGAGTACTTTGGTGAACTTATAACCTCCCACCTGAGGTGCCACCACCAACGCCAGATGACCTGGATTATCAACCCGGGGTGGGTGATCCTCTCGACTCCACACAATGGGCTGCTCAGACCAGCGTAAATAACGGGGCACCGCCGGTTCAACGGAATTCACCGCCCTTTTATGAAGCTTCTGATCGCGGTTGTCCAGGCTAGTAGTGAAGACATGATACTGCCCACTATTCAACTGCTTCGCGTTGCTCTGGTAACCCGACTGCTGCTGCTGGTGCTGATTCCCTTGATGATTATAACCACCCTGGTTGCCCTGACTGCCTTGACTGTTATGTCCGTTTTGATTACCATGAAAACCTGAACCGGAACTGCCTCCACCGTAACCCGACCCATGAGATCCGGGGCCTGAACCACCGCCCGGCCCATGATCATACCGAAAGAAGTCGGAATTTTTAAACTCCTGCATGATATAACAATCCTTCCAGAGGTGCGTAGCCGGTTTGTCCTACGACCCGTGCTTTGGGCAGGGCTGGTTTAACAGATAAGACAGGCGCTCCGGGTTAGGACTTGGTCCTCCGCTACGCCGGGGAGGTTTACCCTTACGGCGCTGGCCCTTGTCCTGCGCGTTGGTATTAGCCACAAAATCCAAATTGTTATCCGCTTTACGTTTACCGTTGTTTCCATGACCTGCCGGGTTATGCTGTTGCCCCTTGGTATTGCCACTCTTCTTTCCCTTCCCTGTCTTGTCATCATCAGACTCGGGATCCTTGGTACTATCAGAGTCGGCATACTTCACCAGAGCTGCCATAAGTGTCCCCATGTCATTACAATGATGTTTGAGCCGTCCCAACTTCAACTTCAGAGGTGCAAACCGGCAATTGCCTTCCAGTGTTAAAACTGCTGTATCAGCGTTGATGCGGTCTAATGAATGCAAAAACTCCAAAACCCGGTGCACCCAACGGGTTGTTGACTCTCCTTCCTCCTAGACACAGGCAGCCAAGTCCACAATCGACATGGGTTGCTTGCATGTGTCTTTGAAATGCTGAATAAACCGGGCTCTCAATTCGGCCCATGACCCAATGGAGTTAGCTGGCAAGTTTTTCAACCAAGTGCGAGCCGTTCCTTCCAACATCATGGTAAAGTATTTAGCGCACGCCGCATCGTCCACATCCCGCATCTCCATTGCCATCTCATACCTTTCAACCCATGACTTGGGGGATAAATCGGCCGTGTAATTCAGCACTTTACATTGGCCTTTGAAATCCTTGGGCAGGCGCACGTTGCGTAGTGCTGGGACGAGACACGACACTCCCAAAGAGCTGGAAGTAACCCCTGGTTCCACCGACGTGGTTGGACGAACCGGAGTAAGTTGGCGGGCCTCATACTGTGCCGCTAACTCGGCCTCTCGACGTGCTCTAGCGCGATCTACCACATCCTGAGCATCACCACCGCCACCCGCTGGTTTATGTCCACAGGGTGGATCACGGTTTCGCGCACTGCTTGACACGGCTGGTTCATCAATATGTCTGCTGTAGCTCCGGCTTGGGCGGGGAGTAGAATGGATCCTTTCGTGACTATATGAATAAGCCTGCTGCTGAGTTAAAGCTGTCTAAAGGAGCTCCCAAGCCCATCGCGTCTCGACCGCTACTGGGGACTCGCCTTCGATCGGGAGAGCTGCCAGTCGTGAAGCAGTAGCGACAATGTTATCCACCGGGTTAGAATAGTGACCCGGTGGCGTTGGGATGTGCTGCGGCGGAACGTTGTTCTGACGGGGCGGATCTATTGGACGCGGCTGAACCGGCGCTCCCGTTTCAGGTGCCTCCGCCCGGTTTACTGCCGGCGGATTACTGGTCCCTGCTCCTGGGGTATTAAAGAGATTCCTGGCCTCATAAACCGGCGATAGATGAGACCGGTATCTTCTCCTCATGACATCATTTGACGCACTCTGATCCAACATAAGCCGGTAAGCCTATGCATCCAATGTGGCTTGTTCCGCAGTCATCCTGGCATCCTCAGCTGCCAGGTCGGCCTTGGCCTAAGTTATATGATCCTTCACCTTTGCAATTTCCGCATCATGCTCATCCCGATTGGCCGGGTTGACCTCCGCCATCAATGTTGCCAAAGGGTCGAACAAATCAGACAAAACCTGAGCTGGCGGTCGCACGGGGCCTCCTGCCCCAGCCGCAGTTGCTGCTACTGATCCGGAAATCATCGCCGCTGCTGTCGAAGAATGGAGCGCTGGCTGTGTGCCGGCCATGAAGATCGTGACCCGGTTTGGCGGATCAAAGGGGTCCGGAATACTGTCGCCATCGGAACAGCCCCCAATCTGGCCATCTTGCAACTGGTATAACGACTCTCCGGTCGATGACTCGTCGCCGGAATAAACGACGGTTTCACCACCAGATTCCGACCTATCCTCAGATTCCCCTCCGTGGATGACTCCCACGAAGGCACGCTTCATGACACGCTTAACCCGGGCAGATCTCGCACGCTGAGCCGTTTCGACGAGGTCAGTGCAGATGTCTGGCTCAGGGCCCGGTTCACCGATCTTGCCAATGAAAATGTGTATGCCGCCGAAGGGGACCCGATACCCGTACTCGATTGAGCCGGCCTCGGGGCCCCAGCCAGCATCGTCGATGTAGAGCTTGCCACGACGACTCTTGGTCATTTGGCCCACAGTGTAGCCCTTGAGTCCTTCGAAGCTGCCCTCTAAGAACTCGAAACCATCATGCGATAGCCCCACGGTGGGCTCCAACTGTCGTGGTTTTGTCACGGCAGATATCCTAGGGAAAGGACTTAGTCATGGAGCCATAGCTATGGGTTAGCTTAAAGGGGTTAAAGCGGACAAGGGACGCAGCGAGTTTATACTGGTTCGGCCCCTTGCGGTGAAGGTAAAGGCCTAGTCCAGTTGTTGTGGAATTGCTAGGGTTTCGATGACCAGGGAGCGAATACGCTTTGCCTGAGTCTCGAGTTGTTGTCTATTGTCTTAAACCGCCGCTGGGTCGTCCCCTTATATACATGGGTTGACGCCCGTCGGTTTACAGAATCCCGAGGCCGGCTCATAAACGTGTCCGGCTCGGTCTCTGCTCTTTCTATCTTACAACACAAGTTTACATATCAATGCCGGTTTATGTCTACAGGCCATAAACCGGCTTTGGGCCCTGGGCCTTCATAAAGCGTCACCGTCTTTGTCTTCATGGGCTTCAGATACAGTGAACCATCATGGGGTTAACCCGGCCTCTCTTGGCCGGTTTACGCCCAGTGGTAATATCCCCAACACAAAGCGACTGATTCATTTTAACAGAGACATTATCTTAACAATACCTTGGTTAAACATGTAGAAAGAACTACAAAGTAGGATAGTACCATTTGTAAAACATTGTAACTGATATATAATAACAGAGACATTATCTGAACAATACATTTCTTAAAAATGTACTCCGGCCGATCCCTAACAGAAATGGTACTCCCGCCGATCCCTAACAAGTGTTGCAGCTTTGAACTAAGATTCAGTAGTTAATTCTGAGGAATGTCGGTACTGACCTTTCAAGAGCAAGATTTGAAACAACTCGTGAGGAAGACCTGAAAGAGATCTCAACACATATATGGAAATCTGGTCTCCTTTTGTGCAGTTCCACCAAAATTAAGCGAAGCAAAATGTCGCAATAGCAACGAGTTGACTAGATATCCCTGTTTTAACAGAGGCAAAAAAGGAATTGGTTACTGGCCAATAAAGGAGGATGAAACATGCGGCCACAAAAAAGGTAATCCCGCCAATCCCTAACAAGTGTTGCAGTTTTGAACTAAGATTCAGTAGTTAGTTCTGAGAGTGGCATTGCTTAATTTTACCAGCGACATTAGATTAACAAAAAGCATAAACAGTTCCAGAGGAGAGTGGGCGCAACAACAGCATGTGCTTCCATGCATCTACTTATAAAGGGGGTGATGCAGAGTTTTGTTGTAACAAAGAAACAAGCATCATGTGTGGGTTGGACCAATTTTTGCTCACTTAATGGTAAAAGACAGCAGTTCAATAGCTTCAATTCAACATTTATCCAAAACAGTACCAATACAAGTAGTACAACATCTCAAAGCACACTACAGCATCATGTGGACGAAAGTCGGTACTGACCTTTCTTGACCAAGATTTGAAACAAGAACCTTGTAGGTTGAAAGACAAACAAAAATGGTTACGATGGAGAAGAAGTACATGCAAGCACTCCGGTTGAAACGAGATGTATAAGGAACGATAAAGATCAATTACGACAACACTCCGGTTAAAACAAGATAGAGAAGGAATAAGAGTGATATAATTTGGACAGCACTCCGACTGTAAATGGAAGGAATTGAACATGATCTTGACAAGATGAGAGGATACTCGATGAAATTAACAACACATTGCCTCCAGAACTAATGTAAGAATGGCACAAGGGGTAAGAAAGATTTCAGACAGCACTCCGGTTGAGGAAGGAGACAAAACTTGATAAGATGAGAGAACTCGAATGAAAACACGACACTCCGGCTAAACGGATAAGAAAGGAAAAATTACATGATCTTGACAAAACAAGATGATTGGTCGAAGAGAGCAACATCACAAAGCCTCCAGAAACAATGCATGATAGTTAGATAGTTGGAGTGAATAGAACGAAGAATGAAACCAACATCTCCTACCATAAATGAATTTTAAAGAGCATCCTTACGAAGTAGGATTGAACGGAGTTGTTGGAAAAATCAACAACGAAAAGAACAAGCTTGTTGTGGGCTTATGGAAAACATCTCAAAAACGTGAGGTGAAATTCTGCCACTAACGGACAAACAATAGATTGGATTGATATGAACAAGGAGACGAGAAACTTATTTCGTCGGGAGGATAAATGAAGAACTTGGGTCATTTATGAGCATCATAAATAGCAAAAATCCTTAGGGAAAGCTTTAGGTGAAATATAACCCAAGATAACTCCAATGAAGAGGTTGATTGGTTGAAAAGATGTCTTGAGCAAAGAGAAAATGATGGATTTAGATATGTCACTCTTGAAAACTTGTGAATCATGAAACACGAAGGGAAATTATCGACAATGACATAACACCACCTCAAAAGATAAGGTAGAAAGAATTGCACTTCGGAATGCAAGATGAAGAATGCTGGAACTCCTCAAGACAAAACATGTGTTGAGCACCATGTTTATCTTTGAATATAGCTTGGCGGATCTTAACTTCGAGAAAAATCTTGAAGAACAATTCGAGAATGAAAGGCATCCTTGATGAACCATCATGTAGAGCCTCCATGAAGAACTCCGGTAAAAAGGATGATAAAACAAAAGAGAAGTTGAGAACACAAGGTGAAGCCTTGCGATGATTTAGATGGAGCTTCGCGACGAGATAATGCGGAAAACTTGGAACTCCGGAAAAGAAAAGATGAAGCATCTCGAACCGAGAAAAATGACATGATGAGCAACTCTTGAAAGAAGAAACTAGATCACTTGGATGAAACCATAATAAGAATTACGTTATGTGTATCCTTCACCAATTACATTGATGACAAGCAATGGATTTGGCATACTACTTATTTTCGTAGAAAGGATTAAGATAGATATTGCGCAAACTTGGTAAGGTCTTCAACGAACCACCGGTAGGACTTGAAAAGAACAAATGAATCTATATGATAACGAAGGAAGAGAACTCTTGAACGAACCACCGTAAGAATTGAAAATGAATGAAGAAAAGATAAAGAAACACCGGGAAGAATTAGAAAATGAACGAAGATACTTGAGAGAATTTAGATACAAGTGAACGCAGAGATCCTGAGCTGATTAGATAATACTTGAATGATGCACCGGTATGATTTGGAGAACGAGAGCTGAAAGCTGGGATGAATAATTATGACATGATGGCCTTTGGATGATCAAGAAACGAAAACAACTCATGAAATGCTTCGTATGGGTATGAAAATAATTCTCGCAATTGAAAACAATTATGAGAGGATGGCATAACCTAGAACCATGAATCTTGAAGAGAATCGAGCAAGATTTAAGAGAAACTCTTCTTCGGTCTTCAAATGTTGAGAATGACGATGAGAAACACCACCATGAATTGTTGAGGCACTCCGGAATGAAAATTGGAAAGGTTGAACCAACGATGAAAAGAATTTGAAAGATCTTGGAGAAAGACATATGACTGATGATAATTCATTCTTACGTCAAACTTTGAAATGAATTTGAGAATAACTTCAGAAAAATTAGAAGAGTCAGGTAAGATCCTGGAAAAAGACCTGTGAGTTAGGGCCCACTCAAGAGAAACACTGTTGAACAATTTAAAAGAGAGATTGCGCCGGTTAAATTAAATGGCTCAAAAGAGATAACAACCTCGAGATAGCTTGAATGGATTGGGAATGGAAATGCGAATCTTCTGAGATATCTTCAGCACTCCAGATAACATGAATAGCAAGAGGTGGATGATTAAGAGATGCACCGACATGATAAAGCATTTGAAACGAGGAAAAGAATACGATCAACACTGAAAGCTTGACTTGAGTCCACCGGAGAAGAAAAAGAACGAAGAATAATAAACTTGAAGCTCCGTTAGTCTCTTCATGGGAAATCACCGGATAAGAACATTGATTGAAAAGAGTGAAGAGACTTCGCATCAACAAAAAGGATACTTGATTAAGAAATCTGAGTCCTTTAAGAAAAAGGGTGGGAGGGCGGGAAAAACAAAGACAACTTGGGGCAGATGGAATAAACACCGTTGAGAAAACTTATAATTGATCTTGCGGATGGGCAAAATGATGGGATCATCTCGAAGAGAAACGCACCGATTGGAAATAGAATTAAGATGGCAATCTCGATGATCAAGAAGGATTAGTATCCACATTGGAATATGAGAACACCACTTAGAAAAGGTATGGAATCAACATTTGACTTCGAAGCAACTCGAATACCACAAATAAAACAAAACAAAGGATTGGCTCGCAGAGTAAGCCGGAACAAACATATGATAGAGATTTCGTCCGAAGTTTTTGTGGTGGGGCCCACATGGGCTCGATCGTACAGCACCATCATGTACAAGGCAGTGCACATGACATACGAAGCGTCCCCGAGTCGGCATAGCCAAGGACTCTTTAAGACACTACGAGACCACTGTAAAACCAACCGTGGAAAGGCAGACCACTAGACGTCGAACCCCAATCTCATATCATGCATCTGTCAGAAAGATACCTAGGAGCTACTTGAATTCCCACTTATAAACTCCCGAAACTTTCTGGTTATGCAATCTGGTGTTGGGGATACAGGGGACACAATATATCTCACCCAAACTAACAATCCCTAGATCCAGCTGTATCCATCCGTCAACACATAACCAAGAAAACTTCGGAAATCGTGTACCTCAACCTTCGAAAAGCATCCGTTATACGAGTTATGGCAATACTCCCGAACTCCCGCCCCAGTACTGGGTGGCGTCAAGGTGATCTCACCAACAACTGCATAAAAGAGATTTTCGATGTCGGCGAAACTCAGGTATTCCAGAACTGCAACGATAAAATTGTGACGACAACACCTCGGAGCTCAACTCCCCGGGACACTGCCACAACCCCTAAATGTCAGGAGGCACCAAGAACAATGTTCTCGTCACAAAACCATCGGAACAATTCCAAGATACCCGCGTGATCCTAAATTTTTTTTTAGTGAAATTTGAGGACAGAAAAGTCAAAACTTCTACGTCAGGAGGCCTCACCAGAGCGACGAAGGGACTGAGGAGTAAAAAGAATCCTACTCTCCGATATATATAATCCTAAGACTCAAAACATTTTGTTCTAGACTCAACAACGACAGCGATTCGATCAAGCAGGGGGCTCCTAAGTCGGGGATGGCTCTGATTACCAACTTGTAACACCCACGATGCGGCTATATCTCCCACGTGTCGAGGCATGACTTAGAGGCATAACCGCATTGTGGTTTTGTCGCAAGAAGGGTCATCTTCACACAATCCCATGTAATGAACAAGAATGGGATAAAGAGTTGGCTTACAATCGCCACTTCACACAATACATAAATAAATTCATACATCATTCAAGATACACACATAGACCGACTACGGTCAAATCCAAATAAAAAGAAGATAACCCCAAATGCTAGATCCCTGATCGTCCCAACTGGGCTCCACTACTGATCAACAGGAAATGAAACACAGTAATGGCCAAGGTCTTCGTCGAACTCCCACTTGAGCTCGGTTGCGTCATCTGCAGTGGTATCATCGGCACCTGCAACTGTTTGTAAGTATCTGTGAGCCACGAGGACTCAGCAATCTCACACCCGCGAGATCAAGACTATTTAAGCTTAAGGGTAGGAAAGGGGTAGTGAGGTGGAGCTGCAGCAAGCACTAAGCATATATGGTGGCTAACATACGCAAATAAGAGCGAGAAGAGGAGCAACGGAACGGTCGTCAACTAGTAATGATCAAGAAGTGATCCTGAACTCCTACTTACATCAAACATAACCCAAAAGCCGTGTTCTCTTCCCAGACTCCGCCGAAAAGAGACCATCACGGCTACACACGCGGTTGATGCATTTTAATTAAGTCAAGTGTCAAGTTCTCTACAACCGGACATTAACAAATTCCCATCTGCCACATAACCGCGGGCACGACTCTCGAAAGTTTATACCCTGCAGGGGTGTCCCAACTTAGCCCATTATAAGCTCTCACGGTCAATGAAGGATATTCCTTCTCCCGGGAAGACCCGATCAGTCTCGGAATCCCGGTTTACAAGACATTTCGACAATGGTAAAACAAGACCAGCAAAGCCGCCCGAATGTGCCGACAAATCCCGATAGGAGCTGCACATATCTCGTTCTCAGGGCACACCGGATTGTCCAAGCTTCCGATAGGCAAGCCCAGAGTTGCCCCTGGTGGCCACCGGCGACTGACGGGTTGTACCAACACTCAGAGGAGCACTGGCCCGGGGGTTTAAAATAAAGATGACCCTTGAGTCTGCAGAACCCAAGGGAAAAGGCTTAGGTAGGCAAATGGTAAAACCAAGGTTGGGCCTTGCTGGAGGAGTTTTATTCAAAGCAAACTGTCAAGGGGGTCTCATAAATCACCCAACCGCGTAAGGAACGCAAAATCAAGGAACATAACACCGGTATGACGGAAACTAGGGCGGCAAGAGTGGAACAAAACACCAGACATAAGGCCGAGCCTTCCACCCTTTACCAAGTATATAGGTGCATTAATTAAAATAAGAGATATTGTGATATCCCAACAATATCCATGTCCCAACATGGAACAAACTTCATCTTCACCTGCAACTAGCAACGCTATAAGAGGGGCTGAGCAAAAGCGGTAACATAGCCAAACAACGGTTTGCTAGGAAGGGTGACAAGGTTAGAGGTTCATGGCAATTTGGGAGGCTTGACAAGCAAGTGGTAGGTAACGCGGCATAGCAATAGAACGGACAACTAGCAAGCAAAGATAGAAGTGATTTCGAGGGTATGGTCATCTTGCCTAAAATCCCGCTAGGAAGAAGAACGATTCCATGAAGAAGACAAACAGACGTAGTCGAACGAATCCTCACAACTCCGGAACGAAACCGAAGCTAACGAGAGAAGCAACCCGAAAAGAAACAAACAACATAGTAAAAAACCACCACAAACACATGGCATGATGCAAAAACAAGTATGATGCATGTCCGGTTTAATGATGCATGGCATGGCAAAGTGCACAAACAATACTACAAATTAAGTGAAGCTCAATATGCAACGAGTTGCATATTGAAGAAACACCACATCAATTATTTAGTTCTCTCTCGTTTATGTACCCAACAATATTAAATGTTGTTAAACATGGCAAGAGGTGAAGCATAAGTAAACTAACTATTTAAGCAAGTTAAATGAGGCTGGAAATAACAAACAACAATTCTGTAAAATCCTCATGTCCATATTTTAGATTTGGTACTGTTCTTCCCTAAACACAATTTTAATGTTATTAAACAGGAAAATAAAGTACACCAAGTTAATCTATGCATTTTTCTACCCCATTTACATATAAAGTTTATTAAATTCTGAGTTACGGTTAATTAGTTATGAAATAATTCATTTTAGCATGGCATTTGAGCAAAATTTAACCAAACAGCAATTTAAACATTTTTAACCTGGATGAGAGTAGCATATTATGAAACTAGATGAAATTCTAAGCATTTTACATATATAAAACATTTTAATCCGATGCATGGTTGATTAGTTATTACATGCATGAACATGAGGGTTTTTCTGTAAATATGCAGTTTTCTGGATAATAGACAAAACGTCCAGAACAGGAAAAAAACATAATGGGCCGAAATAGAGCTACAGGCCGAAACAGGGCATGGGCGCTGGGGGGTTTCTCACCATGGGCCATGGCCCAGTTCGGAGGTGCGGTGAGGCCAGCAGGGGGGCGGACGCAGGCCGAGGCGAGGCCGGCCCAGGCGAAGTCAACGCACCTGGTTCCTTCGATGCAGGGAAGCAGGGGATCGAGCTCGTGCTCGACAGAAGGCAGCGACGGCGCAGGGACGCGGTCAACGCAGGCGGTCGAGGCAGAGGCGATGCAGGTGTGGGAACACCGGATCCAGGCAGCGGCGCGCCCGGCAAGAACTTGGCGACGGCGGCTCCTTGCTGCAGCAGCTACATGGAGAGAGAGAGAGAGATGTGAGCCGAGAGAGAGAAGGAGAGGAAAAAGGGAAGGGCGGAGGGGAGCAGAGGGGCGGCCTGGAGTCGAGGTCGCCGACAGCAGGTCGAGCTGGAGGACCTCGGGGCCTCAGGTGCGGGAGCAGAGGAGACCGAGGCGCCATGGCAGGGGAACGGCAGCAGCGGCGGCATCCGGATGGGCTCGACGACCTGCTGGTCACCGGCAGGAGCACAGTCCGACGAGGCTCGGGAGGTTACAGGAGGCGGAGGAACTCGCGATGCAGAGGACTTGGCTCGGGGTCGAGAGGAGACGAGGACGAGCGTTCCTGCTCGAGACGACGAGGAGGTTCGAGGCCCGCGCGAGGTTTAGCTCCAGGAGGCGCTCGGGCACTGGAGCTTCTTCTCCGATGGGGATGGACGGGAGAGGTGGCTCGGGAGGAGGGGATCGAGGGGAGCTCTAGTTGGCCGGGCATGCAGATCGAGGAGGAGAGGAGTGGCGGCTGCTGGATGGGGATGGAATGGTGGATGGGACAGGCGAGATCCCGAAGGGGAGGAGGGGTAGTTGACTGGCGGCGGTGGCGATTGGACAGGCAAGGATCCCTAGAAAATAGGGTTTGGTCTAGAAATGCGCCGGTTATATATAGTAGATGTAGATTAGGGTAGGGGTTAATCTGATCCTTCGATCAAAATCGGACGGTCGGGAAAAATAGGCTAGGGAGTCCAATAAATAAAGCGAAGATGTTTTATGGATGTTAGGGGATGATCCGGACCCAACGGTAACGATGGTCCGGTTCGGGTTCGGGGAAGTTTCGGACGCGCACACGAGGGGTTTGACGAAAGGCCAATAAAGACAAAGCGGTCAGTGAGAGGGTGACGAAGGCAAAGGGGAAACGGCAACGACGAACGAATGGAAGTTTTAAAACATGACGGCAACGGAGTGCCGATGCAATGCGAATGATGTGATGATGAAATGCAACAAACAAATAAAACACACGACGACAACGAAAATCATGGAAGGCTTCTGGAGCGTCGGTCTCGGGGCGTCACAGCCGGTCTATACTACTTTCCCTCCCTCCTTTCCTCATTGAACCACGTCATAGATTCATGCTCCACCCCACCGCACCCTTCTTTCCTCTTTGAACCAAGACCTAGATTCGACTACAGAATCGGAAAAGATCCGCATGCAGCTAGAGCAATGACGGTTTCAAAGAAACTTATACCTTAGGGTCGTCGGGATGTGGCAAGACGAGCGGCGGGAGGCCGGATCAGCCCACACTACGTACAGCAGCGAGGAAGAAGGGGTCAGTGGCCCTCCCGCACAGGCGCTGGGTGAAAGAGAACAGTGCAGCCGGCAGTGGATTGCCTCCCTCGCCAAAGGTGATAGAGTGAATGATGCACCTCCTCCCCTTCCCGGCGCGATGGGATCCGGACGCCTCCTTCACCAGCTGTGAGGGGGGAGAGAGAGAGAGACAGAGGCCAACGCAGTCTTGTTTAGATCCGGTGAAGAGGGTGAGAGACTGTGAATATAGCAAACCCTAGCAAAGGAAGGCTGAGCCTCCAGCGTGTATATATATGTAGTGCGGCGAGAGTGTGGAGAGTGCAAACCCTAGCAAACAAGCGCTGAGGCTCCAGCTTACATAGTACTACATATATACTGTAGTACGGACTGAGCTCCGGTGCCTTAACTGCACCTGCCTTTGGCTGTATGATAGGTGGGCCAGCCACATTTTGGGCCCACCTGTCATACACCCAGCCCACCTGTCATACACCCAAAGGCAGGTGCACTAAGTCAATGAAGCTGCGTCCATATAGTACTCGTGTATACTACTAATATATAGTGGAGTGGTTTTCTTATTCTCTCCATAACAATCGTTTTAAATTGTGTAAGTACGAAACAAAACTCTTTATTTAACGTACCAGTGAAGAAAACTACTACTTTTGATGAACTAACGATCCACGTGTCCTGGTCGCACTTCCTGTCCTTCACGTGTGGTACACTACCCTCCCTTAAGTGAACAACCACACATGCGCCAAATTATCGGAAACGTGTGAGAGTGTGTACAAATAAAGAATTTTAATTTCAATTATCGGAAAGGTTTGAGAGTATGTACAGTTTGCCCTCTCTCAATAATTATGGTTTGTTGTGTTTGGCCTAAACTTGGTTAAACTTTACAAAGTTTGACTTCAGTCAAATCTAATATGCGGAATAAATAAAAATGGAGGGCTACTACGTCCATCCGGGTTTTTTGTCCACATCATTTTTTTTAATCAAAGTTAATAGCTGGACAAATAAAATTACAGGGGAGCTGAAGACAAAGTTGTGAGAAGGCTTAGAAATCAATACAAAACTTATGCTCTTAGTACCAACGTCGAAGCTTCTTCGAGGAAACATTTGGTTCATAGCCAATTGTGTGATAAAATTGCACCAACATGAAAGACCACTGTGTCTCCAACGCAACGAAGGTGAACTGATGAAGGATACCATCTTTGTGGGTAACAAGCAAAGAGCACTGATGGAAGACAACTTGTCGATCAGCTTCACCAGCCGAGGCAACCATGAGCATCGATAGGTCATCGTGGTGATGCATCATCCATTTGGCATCAAGTTTGGGTGAGGCACCTATGAAGTTCGACAAATCCTCATTGTGGTATGTTTCTTGTTAGTAATCAAGCTCGAGGAAGGAAGAACCACGTGACAGAGGACAGTGAGGTGGAACAACAATGGCCATCCAATTTTGTGTAGTTCCACTAAAATTGAGGAAGACATGCCCGGGTATGGAGATACGCATCGTTGTTTGCAAAAATATAAAAAAGGGATATAGTGTTGTTACTTTGTTTTGGCAGTGGTACAAGATTAACAACGACATCTCAATTGTGAATAAGAATTAATGAAAAGTACACCAACAAACAGAAGCATCGTGATTATCTTGATGGGAACTAAACCAAGATACCCGAGAAAAAAAGCATTTCTTCATTTAACCAGTGATAGTATTAGATTAGCAGCAACAATAGGAGCATATGGACAATGACCGCACAACCACCATGTACTTTTTGTCAAAACAACATGTATACCTCCACCGAGGCATAAACCAGGACAACTTTTCGAGTGGCATTTCCTCTATAATAGTAGGTGATGTTGGACCAGCCGAGGAACCCTAGCTACTGTACATGGGGAGCTGGGGAGTAGTCGCATAGAAGAAAACCCGCATGCAGCAACCTGGGGAGTTGGACCAGTACAAGAAGTTATACCTCAGGTGGGCGAGATGTCGCTTAGGCGGGCAGGCGGGATCTGCCCACACGACGGCAGCGAACAAGGGTGCGGAGGACCTTCGTCCGTGCCAGCGCCGGCTCCGAGAGGACGGTGCGCATCGGCTTCCTCCATCGCCGACGGCGACAACATCAACGTTGCACCTCCTCACCTCCCGCAGCGGACGGGATTCGGCCGGATCTGTGACCACCGGTGAGGAGAGAGATAGAGTGGACAATGTCATCTTGTTTTGATATGGAGAGGGTGAGAGAGCGAGACGCGAGAAACCCTATCAAACAAGAGGTTATATATACAATGGAGTAAAAAAATCTCTCCATAGCAGTGGTTTTAAATAGAATACGCGCGTTCCTGGAAAAAAGAAACGAAAACTGGCGGACAATTTTTTAACGTACCAAGAAAGAAAACTCGATCAAAAACACGCCCCCGCTTCCAGGTCGCGAGAGTCGTCGCGCACACACACATAGACATAGACATGCATATCCGTGTTTACGTAAAATTCCATCTCCATCTCCATCTCCAATCATATTTGTCCAACTGGCACATTATTTACGTTGTTAATTATAGTACGCAGCAATATTAACGTACAACATCTCTTGTTTGTGGGCCTCCGGACCGCTGCCACGCCCGCTCCTGACCAACCTGAACCCTCTTCATCACCCGCGCGTGCTTCCCGCCCGAAACGGTCAGTGCCGCATTCATGCCCGGCCAGAGCGGACGCGACCTCTCACTGGCGCCTGCATTGAAGCGGCGCGCCGGGCGAGAGAGCGTCACCCGCGTCGCTTCCCAGTGCACACGACTGCTCCGCGTTCAAAGGTCGCAATAGCCGGCCACAACATGCATGTAAAAGGTTCTTGCGAGTCCGTGCTACAGCTGGCTGTCCTCCCCCAACTCGTCAATCTCTTCCAGTAGTGCTAGTATTCCATGGCACGATCCATCAACAAGCGGGCGGGAAAGTTATCGTATACTCGGTTTGCGGTGAGTGGCATGCCGAGCGACCGTGTGGGGTGGAGCCGTGGAGGAGGGTGAGACACGAACGCGGCAGACGTGATTTAAACGTTGGTTTTGCTCGATGGCGCGATCCAACAAAATGAAACATTGGCTTCTCTCCGTTTCCATTTTTTCTCCGGAAAAATGGAAACTTTCCACTCCATTTTGATTCCTACTCCAAGGTTGCCCCGTTACAACATTCCATCAAATACAATGGAAAACTAACACGCATGCTGATGCATCTCAATGATTCACAGATCATAGCCAATAATTACTTCATAACTAAAGACAAAAGTTGTGAGAGTGTGTACAAAAGAAAAACTACTGATGGGTTCACTACGACTTATACCCTAAACCCTAAACAGGATTTAATTTCATGGCTAGGTAGAACCTGTCGAAGGAAAGACGACTGGCACCCTCGGATCATACGATGCTTTTGTGCAGTTCCACTAAAATCGAGCTGAGCACCCCTGATGGAAAAGATATTGAAGAAGTCTGATTAGAAATAATAGTACTGACACTAGTTCATGAGACATAAACTCATCACAAATAGAAGTCGGTAGAAGTAGAGAAAGATCGACATGGAGATGGAGCTACGTGGGGAGCTGCGGTAGTGGAGCAAGCCAGCTCCAAAAGGAAGATGTACCTGGGACGTCGGGCTGTAGCTAGAAGGGCGGTTGGGACGCAGCATCAGCCCATACCACGGGGACCCCTGATTGGGATGCACCAACTGTGGGTTTTCTCCCTTGTGGATGTCGACCGCGTCTACGCAGAACATCGTTCCCTTCCCCCAGCGGCGGGATCAGGCCGGATATGTGACCAGCGGTGTGGCCACCGTCGTTCTATGCTTGTGAAGAGAGCAACCCAAGCAAGTAGGCTTGTAGCTTAGGCTCCTGCTAGTGTATATATAGAGGTTTTCTTTTTCTCTCCATATCAACCATTTTATATTGCGTACGTGTCATTGAAGAGTGAAATGATGGTTGCTTCTTCCGACTAATTTACTGTGTGATTTGACTGCTCCTTATTGGCCCCTAGACGTACTCCCCCTACGTGTATGACCGTTCCTGAGTCTCACTTGTGCTTATCTCTATTTTCTTGCATGACACATAGACAGGATGCGCATAGAGGAATTTTGTTACTACACGTTGTTACGTAGTACTACTAGTACCTACTTCCTCCTTCTGGTTCACTACTGGTACTCCATCCGTCCTGGCTTATTGGTCCCCTTTGTACTCAATTCATGGGCTCGTTTTTCTCAAGAAATTGTCTTTACCAACGTGTTAATATCGGGAATGCATGCGTGAACAACGAATGATTAAACCTTGCATGCAACGTTTTGACAAAGCATTGACTTATGAACATTAGAATGTGAGGGACTACAACCTCGTGCATGCATGCAACAGTCACACGTACACATGGACGCAAAAACGCGCGTGGCGCCCTAATGCATGCATGTCCGAGCACACGACAGAACACACACGGTCTCGCTCAAGTGCTCAACCTACACGTGCATGCACACACATACTCAGCCAGGGTGAGCTAGTGACCGTATAAACACCGGAAAATGTATATATTGAGGCAATGAGCGTATTATGAAGTCCAATGACCGTATTTTTACAAATATACAGTGACAGATAGTGTATTTATCTCGTTTGAAATTAAGCCATATTAACCGGAAAGGAGGCAGTATGGACTAGCATTACTTTGTTGTGTCCCGTCAACTTGCCGAACGAGGAGAAGCTTGCAGGACGGGAGAAGCTTGCGTGCGGTGGCTCGCAGGACAAGGAGAAACTTTTGACTAATGCAAGCTCTCCCTCACTCAGGCGGTGGACGTGCAACAGTTAATTCGGTGTCAGATTGCCAGAAGCATACACTATACTAGTACTATTATTGTTCGACTTCCCGAAGAGGCGAACAGCCAAGCGCAAAGTTTACTAGTACTAGTACTACTACTATAGAGGTATGTACTACTACTAGGAACCGGATGGAGGAGCGTCTGCACTCTTGTTTTATTTTAAAATGTGATAAAGCAATCTTCAACACATTGCTTTGTGCGAACCGTGCTTGCTGCACTTTGAGTGTGGCCAAGAGCTGGCTTGATGAAACACCTCACTTCGTTCTTCTTTTTTGCGGGGTACCTCGCTTCCTAGTGACCAGTCTCTTGGCTGATCGTCCTAAGAATGCTTATATATGAATAAAGCTCTCTCATTTACCCGCAAAAAAGATTAAGCCATATTAACCGGAAAGGAGGGAGTATGGACTAGCACTACTTTTTGGTGTACCCTGCCAACTCGCAGAACGAGGAGAAGCTTGCAGGACAAGGTGAAGCTCGCTTACGCCTTTTAACTAATGCAACCTACCCTCGCCCAGGCGGTGGACATGCAGCAGTTCATTCGGTGTCAGATTGCCAGAGGCATACACTGTAGTACCCAACATGCGGAGTACCATCATTGTTCGACTTCACGAAGAGGCGAAGAGCCAAGTGCAAGGTTTAGTAGTACGAGTAGTACTACTACTAGAACCGCATGGTGGAGCGTCTGTACTCTTATTTTATTTTAATCTCTGATAAAGTACACATTTATTCGAGAGAAGGGCGGAAAACGACAGCCCAATAGTAGTATTAAAAACATCGAACATGTAATGATGATATTGATCAACGATGCTCGAATATATCTTGGCCTCCGTGCGAGCCCGTCTGTGTGTTCTCGCTCCTCGTCTCTCTCAAGGAACGGCGGGTTGGCCATTTTGCCGTCAATTGAGATCGCTTTGCTCACACTTCGGTCCCACATGTCAGTGATATTCTAAGAGGAAGTGTGTTGACCGACTAGCCATACGCGTACTTGGTTTTGCACCTTCATACTACTCCTCCCTCCGTCATAGTTTACAGGGCGCGCTTCATTCTAATGCATTTCTCTCCATGCATTTCCACCACCAGAGAGACTTTAGACGCGTTTGGTTTAATGCTCAATTAATTAGGGCATGGTAACCGCAATCAAGTCCACAATTTTCTCTCGATGTACTACGGAGTGGAGTAAGTGCATGCATGTGTGTACCCGGGGTGAAAGCACTGCATGCATGTGTGTACACATTATTTCCTCTAGTAATAGACGCCATGCTATAACTACCAATGCTATTTTTCAGGCTGATCGCTAGTCGCCTTGGTCCCAGAGATTGTTTTTTTAAGCGCGCTCTACAAACAGTGACGGATGGAGTAGTATGAGCGGATTCAAAGAAGAGCGTATTGATGGTTGCTTCTTCCGAGCAACTTACAGTGGGAAAGGTTGGGCTTATGATTTGACTGCTCATTACTCACTATTAGTGTGGCGCAACGACCGGGCTAAGTCTCCCATGCGGTTGTGCACTACTCCCTCCGTTCTCAAATATACTCCGGAGTATTTGTCTTTCTAGAGATTTCAACGAGTGACTACATACGAAGCAAGATGAGTGAATCTACACTCTAAAATATGTCCATTTGAAATTTGTAAAAAGAAAAATATTTAGGAACGGAGGAAGTATAATTTTGTGCATGGCACATGAACCCGGATGCTGAAGAGGCTTCTGGCAATGCTATCAAGCTTCCAGCATTTGTTTACATAATTGACCTACTATACAAATAATTTTCCAGCGACATGAAATTGTACAATGCTTTGAGCTTTCAGCTTTTGTTTCGTGTGTCTTGCCATCCATGCTCTTTCCGAAACAATAATAAACTAACTTCCTTGCTAATGCATCTCAATGATTAGCAGATCAGAGCTAATATTTACATCACAACTGAAGACAAAGTTGTGAGAAGGTGTTAAATTAAAATTGATCCATGCTTTCATTGGCAGGAACGTCCCCCCAGCTCTGTCTAAATCAACAAGGCATGTTGGGGAAAAAGTAGCTGTCTGGAGCATGCAACATTTCGATCATTTTGTGTAGTTCCACTAAAATAGAGCTGAGCGTCCCTGTTCCAAAGATATTAAGTGTGATTACAATAATAGAGGACTGCTGATGAAACAATAAACACACAAATAGAAGCCGGTCACCTTTGCAGTCTCTCTTAAGACTAACTAGTTGGAGAAGATTAAGCAAATAGTTGGAGAAGATTAGGCTCGGAGTTGGATGAGGAGGATAGAGCAAAACCAATATCCCTTTGTGCAGTCGCACTGAAATGTAGAGACGTTGCCCGTGTGACATTTTAGTACAACTGCACAAAACACTCTTAAGAAAAAAGTGATTTGTGCAGTTCACCAAAAGGTCGCAATAGCAACGAGGTGAAATGGATAGCCCTGTTTGCAAAAAAGAGGTACAAAGGAAACAATTATTGGCCAATAACAGTTGATGACACATACGACGACAAAAAGAAGCATATTCCTTGTTCTAAGGGAAGATAACAACACGGTTGTGTTTGTCTGAAACGGTGTGAGAATGAGATTGCAATATGGAAAGTACGCCGGACGAGCTACGTTTTGGGCAAAGAACTATGGAAGATCCACATGCAAGATTTTCCACATGCAGCGATGTGGGAAGACGGGCAGTGGAGCAAGGCCGGAGGGGATACCTGGGGGTCGTCGAGATGTAACTAGGTGAGCGGCGGCGGGCGAGATTTGACCATAATGCGGCAGAGAGCAGGTGGCGTAGGCCCTACCGCGCCGGAGCTTGGTCAGAGAGAACGGCGGGTACCGTAGATCGGGTCGTGCTGCCTCGGCACCATCGAACGGAGAAATGATGCACATCCTCCCTTTCCGCCGGCGGACGGGATGCGGCCGAATCAGTGACCAACAGTGAGAGAGAGAGGGGCCACCGCCGCCTTGTGTGAGATACTCTGAAGAGAGACAAACCCAGGCAGGCAGGCTCCATTGTATATAGTGGAGTGATACGTCTCCAACGTATCTATAATTTTTTATTGCTCCATGCTATATTATCTTCTGTTTTGGATATTATTGGGCTTTATTATACACTTTTATATTATTTTTGGGACTAACCTATTAACCGGAGGCCCAGCCCAGAATTGCTGTTTTTTGCCTATTTCAGAGTTTCGCAGAAAAAGAATATCAAACGGAGTCCAAACGGAATGAAACCTTTGGGAACGTGATTTTCGGAACGAACATGATCGAGAGGGGGGCGCGCCTACCCCCCTGGGCGCACCGTCCACCCTCGTGGGCCCCATGTTGCTCCACCGACGTACTCCTTCCTCCTATATATACCTACGTACCCCCAAACGATCAACAGGGGAGCCAAAAACCTAATTCCACTGCCACAACCTTCTGTACCCGTGAGATCCCATCTTGGGGCCTATTCCGGAGCTCCGCCGGAGGGGGCATCGATCACGGAGGGCTTCTACATCAACACCATAGCCTCTCCGATCCAGTGTGAGTAGTTTACCTCAGACCTTCGGGTCCATAGTTATTAGCTAGATGGCTTCCTCTCTCTTTTTGGATCTCAATACAATGTTCTCCCCCTCTCTCGTGGAGATCTATTCGATGTAATCTTCTTTTGCGGTGTGTTTGTTGAATTGTGGGTTTATGATCAAGTTTATCTATGAACAATATTTGAATCTTCTGAATTCCTTTATGTATGATTGGTTATCTTTGCAAGTCTCTTCGAATTATCAGTTTGGTTTGGCCTACTAGATTGATCTTTCTTGCAATGGGAGAAGTGCTTAGCTCCGGGTTCAATCTTGCGGTGTCCTTTCCCAGTGACAGTAGGGGTAGCAAGGCACGTATAGTATTGTTGCCATCGAGGATAACAAGATGGGGTTTATATCATATTGCATGAGTTTATGCCTCTACATCATGTCATCTTGCTTAAAGCGTTACTCTATTCTTATGAACTTAATACTATAGATGCATGCTGGATAGCGCTCGATGTGTGGAGTAATAGTAGTAGATGCAGGCAGGAGTCGGTCTACTTGTTTCGAACGTGATGCCTATATACATGATCATACCTAGATATTCTCATAACTATGCTCAATTCTGTCAATTGCTCAACAGTTGTAACATCCCAAATTTCCAATTTGGAATGTTATACATAGATCATCATTGCATATCATGTTTTGTTGCATTTTGACAAATCCTGGGTAAATCCTAAGCAACTCAAGGACCCTCGGAGAGAGTTGGGGATTTTCTCGAATTTTTTTTCAAATTTGATTTTCCAACGAGGATTGTGGTTTTAATTATTTTCCTCTCCGGAAAAATATTTCAATTTTAAAAATAAACGAGAGGAGAAAATATGACTTCTCCAAAACAATTGAAATACTGGAGGAGAAATATTAAAATCATTTATTGGCATTTATTTGGATTTTATTTGCAATTTTTATTGCATTAAAAATATTGCATATTTTCAAAATATTTATTTTTGATTATCAAAATGTTCACCCTATTCTAGATTTTCTAACTAGACGGGGAAAATTTACTTCATATTTTTCTGATTTTTATTTATTTTTCTACGTATTATTTTCCACGGAACTTATTTTTTTTTAAAACGCCCGCGCCGACTGGGCCAAAGGCCCAGCCGACGGCCCGCTCGCGCCTTCCTCTTCCCGCACGGGATCACCGCCCGAGTCCGGCCGCCGCACGACGCCCGCCGGCCGACCCCTTCCCCAAGCCGCCGCACCCCCCCCTCCTTAAATACCCCCCTCTCTTTCCTCACCTCGAGCCGCCGCCGGAGCCCCTCGCCGCCGCCGCCCGCATCTCGCCCGCCGCCGTCGCACGCGCCGCTCGTCGCCGCCGTCGGGAAGCCGCCGCCGCCCCTCGCGCCCCTCCCCTCCCCGAGCCCCGCGCCCGCCGGAGCCCCTCGCCGGAGCCCGCCGTCGAGGTACCGCCGCTGCCCCGATTCCCGTCGTTGCCGGTTTTCTGTTAAAAAAAACCTCTTCGTTTTAAAAAAAACCCTAGATCGGTTTTTTTTCGGTTTTATTATTTTACGAGCGTTCACTGAACCGTTCGTTTTAACGAACGCGTTCGTCGGTTTTTCTCTGTTAACGAACGTCCGTTCTTTAACCGTTCGTCCATTTTTCTTTTTCGTCGGATTTTTCTGCGATTTTCTCAGATTCGATTTCTGATCGAATTTTCGAATCTGTTTAACTTCTCACTCGTTTATCGGAATTAGGTGATTCAAGCGCCCAGAGTTTCGTCTCGAAATTCTCTTTTCGATTAATCTACTCAAACAAGTTTTTGCTACAGTAAAATTTGACCTAGATCCAGATTAGCAAACGGAGTTTCTTTCTTTCGCCGTTTGACTTTCGTTGCTTCTTTCGAGTTGATTCTTTTTGCAAACCGGAGTTCTTAAGTTGAACTTTCTGGTTGGATCTTTCATTCGAGTTTTACCTGTGCATTAGATGAGTACTGATTGTATGCTTGTTTGTTTGCGATAGAGTACCCGGAGTGTGCCGCTTGTTACTTCGAATCGCTAGGTTTTGCGGATCATCAGCAAGGCAAGTAACACTTTGATCATATTCCGTTCATACCCAGTTTTTATTGCATTGGATCTGTTTTCCTCACACATTGCATGATTAGGATCTAATTAAACTGTGGGTATTGGGAAGTAGTTGAGGTAGTACCTATTACCTGTTTTCTATTCAAACCCTTGGGAGTTACTTCTACGTTGCTTTTATTATTGCCATGCTATGCTCGTAGACGTGGATTGGGTTTGAGAGATATTCATGACAGATGTGAGATGTTTATTAATGGTTCAACTTAAGGTGGCAACTAAAACTCACATCTGGGTGGATTGAGGCACCTGGAGAACCCAGTGTTGTCTGTATGTATAAGGTCCGCCACCCAGGCTCAAAGGGATCATAAGATTATTCATGCTAGAAACTTCCGTGTGCAGCCACAAGCTATTATGGGCTCTAGCATAGCTGAGTAGGTTACAGGATCTCTTGAAGAGGTGGACTAGCAGATGTAGGGGAAAGTAGGTGTACCGGTCCATCCAGAGTAAAGAGTGATTGTTTCTGAAAGACTGTGTCTCGGTCATCTGTTTCTCAAACATCATGTAGTGCGAGAATCAAGCGGAGGCGATCGAGTCTTGTGGGGAAAAGTGCGCAAACCTCTGCAGAGTGTACAAACTGATCATGATTAGCCGTGTCCCCGGTTATGGACAACTTGAGTATCTAGTAACTGGATCATCATTTGAATCTCATCACTATGATACTTATAATTAATTTTGTTGGGATAATGATGACACTTAATTGGGATTGAGTTGGAGGTACCTTCTCAATGTTTCAACCACCATGATAGTTAAATAAAATTTATTCCTTTTGAAGTAGGATAAAATTGGCTTTTCGCAAAACTGTAACCATAGAGCTTTCCACCAGCCATATATGCATATAGTATAGCATTATTATTGTTCATTGCTCTCTATGTGATACTTTGCCAGCATATTCTATGTGCTGACCCGTTTTCGGGCTGCAACATTTCATGTTGCAGACTTTTCAGACGACGAGTAAGGTGCCTTAGGTCGTGGTCTTATACTCAGTGATGCCGCTGGAGTTGATGGACTCACTTATCTTCCAAGTCTTCCGCTGTTATCGTTATTAGATGGCCTTAAGCCATGATTATCATACTTAATCTCTTCGGAGATATTCGATGTAATAAGTGTGTGATTGCTACTCTGTTATAAATCCTCCATTTGTACTGTGCGTGTCAGCATTACTGATCCAGGGATGACACTGGTGCACAGCAGCACAGGCCATTTGAGGTCTGGTCGCTACAACAGTAATTTGTTCACCCACCGTAAATACTTATGCTATTGAGAGAAGCCACTAGTGAAACCTATGGCCCCCGGGTCTATTTTCCATCATATTAATCTCCCGACAACAAGCTATTTCTGGCACCGTTTTTATTTTACTTTCTTTACTTTGCATCTTTATCATAAAAATACCAAAAATATTATCCTATCATATCTATCAGATCTCACTCTCGTAAGTGACCATGTAGGGATTGACAACCCCTTATTGCGTTGGTTGCGAGGATTTATTTGTTTGTGTAGGTGCGAGGGACTCGTGCGTGGCCTCCTACTGGATTGATACCTTGGTTCTCAAAAACTGAGGGAAATACTTACGCTACTTTGCTGCATCACCCTTTCCTCTTCAAGGGAAAACCAACGTAGTGCTCAAGAGGTAGCAAGAAGGTTTCTGGCGCCGTTGCCGGGGAGGTCTATGCAAAACTCAACATACCAAGTATCCATCACAAACCCTTATCTCCCGCATTACATTATTTGCCATTTGCCTCTCATTTTCCTCTCCTCCACTTCACCCTTGCCGTTTTATTCGCCTTCTTCCCGTATGCCTTTCTGTTCGTGTTTCCACGTGCCTTCTATTTGCTTGCATCTTTGCTTGCTAAAAATCTATTGATATGGATCCACTTAAAGTGTTCTACTTGGATCATCTTCGATCCTTATGCGCTCGTGCTGAAACCCCAACTAGCCTAGTTGATGGGAAATCTTTAGATGAGCATGCTCATTTTGTGCATCACCGTTTGTCTGAAAAAGGGAGACTCTTATGGGGTCAAATAAACAGATTGATGTATTATGCTTGGAATCTTTGTGAAATTTATGATTTTACTTGTTGCTCTAAGAACCCTAAAAACACCTTCCCTACCTATGTGAGTTTAATGATAATGAAATCTTATCTTCTTATGCAAAGGGTGTTTATAGTTACTATGATATCGAACAAATTGAAGAATTTGTTGCTTTTAAGGGTGCTTATGAAGTTGTTCTTTGATTGAAAAGTATGATATTACCCTCTATGAATCTGAAAATTTTGACATACTTAAATATTGCTATGAAAACTATGCTCATAATGTCTATGTCAAAGAATTTATTGAGAGCATGACCGTTGCTTTGGAAGAAAATAATGATACGCATGAATCTATAGATAATGATGATTTCGATGATTTGATTGAAATATCCCTTGATGAACATGATGCTTGCTATTCTTGTGGCCATGATGCCAATATTTATGAAGATGAATTTGCTATAGTTCCTTATGTTCAACGTGAGATCGTTGCTATTGCACCCATACTTGATAGTTCCTTCGATGAAAAGCATGATTGCAATGATGTTATTATAAATTCTATTAATGTCAATTGTGTTAATGATATGCAAAACCCTAAGCTTGGGGGTGCTAGTTTTGCTATGTCCACTATTTGTTGCAATGATCATGATTGGGGTGATTTTTCTTATAATCTTGAAAATTTATTTAAGCCCCATGATGAATATGAGATTGATAATAGTGTTTGCAATAATATTGAAAGTGGGTTTGGAATAGTGTCAACTTTAGATCCCACATATTTGGAGAATGTTCAATCTTATGAAGTTTTTGATAAAAGTGGGTTTGGAGAGGTCATGACTTTAGTTAATGTTAATCCCACTATTTTGGAAGAGTGTCAACTTTGCATGCATGTGGATCGTGTTGAGAATATGTTATGTGATAGCTATATTGTTGAATTTTCTTATGATCCTACATTTAATTATTATGAGAGAGGAAAATATGGTTATAGAAATTTTCATATTACTAAATTACCTCTCGTTATGTTGAGATTGCTATTGTTCCTTTCCGCTTCCTTGCATATGCTAGTTTTTGCTTGCTATGATAATTTGTTTTTCTATAAGATGCCTATGCATAGGAAGTGGGTTAGACTTAAATGTGCTAGTCATATTCTTCATGATGATCTCTTTATGTTTCAATTCTTATCTTTTATGCGAGCATCATTGAAATCATCATGCCTAGCTAGGGGCGTTAAACGTTAGCGCTTGTTGGGAGGCAACCCAATTTTATTTTAGTCTTTTTTTCTTTTCGCTTCTGTTTAGGAATAAATATTTGTTATAGCCTCTGGTTATATGTGTTTTTATGTTTTAATTAGTGTTTGTGCCAAGTTAAACCTATAGGATCTTCTTGGATGATAATTATTTGATCTTGCAGAAAATTCCAGAAACTTTCTGTTCACGAAAATAATTGTTAAAAAACACCAGAACGTGATAAAATATTGATTCCAATTGCTGCTGATCAATAAACAAATTTTCTAGGTCGTCCTATTTTGGCTGATGTTTTGGAGTGGCAGAAGTTTGCGTTAGTTACAGATTACTACAGACTGTTCTGTTTTTGACAGATTCTGTTTTTCGTGTGTTGTTTGATTATTTTGATGAATCTATGGCTAGTAAAATAGTTTATAAACCCTAGAGAAGTTGGAATGCAGTAGGTTTAACACCAATACAAATAAAGAATGAGTTCATTACAGTACCTTGAAGTGGTCTTTTGTTTTCGTTCGCTAACGGAGCTCACGAGATTTTCTGCTGAGTTTTGTGTTGTGAAGTTTTCAAGTTTTGGGTGAAAGATTTGATGGATTATGGAACAAGGAGTGGCAAGAGCCTAAGCTTGGGGATTCCCATGGCACCCCCAAGATAATCTAAGGACACCAAAAAGCCAAAGCTTGGGGATGCCCCGGAAGGCATCCCCTCTTTCGTCTACTTCCATAGGTAACTTTACTTGGAGCTATATTTTTATTCACCACATGATATGTGTTTTGCTTGGAGCGTCTTGTATGATTTGAGTCTTTGATTTTTAGTTTACCATAATCATCTTTTCTGTACACACCTTTTGAGAGAGACACACATGATTCGGAAATTATTAGAATACTATATGTGCTTCACTTATATCTTTTGAGCTATATAGTTTTTGCTCTAGTACTTCACTTATATCTCTTAGAGCACGGTGGTGGACTTGTTTTATAGAAACTATTATTCTCTCATGCTTCACTTAGATTATTTTGAGAGTCTTAAATAGCATGGTAATTTGCTTAAATAATCCTAATATGCTAGGTATTCAAGATTAGTAAAAACTTTCTTATGAGTGTGTTGAATACTAAGAAAAGTTTGATGCTTGATGATTGTTTTGAGACATGGAGGTAGTGATATTAAAGTTGTGCTAGTTGAGTAGTTGTGAATTTGAGAAATACTTGTGTTGAAGTTTGCAAGTCCCGTAGCATGCACGTATGGTAAACGTTATGTAACAAATTTGAAACATGAGGTGTTCTTTGATTGTCCTCCTTATGAGTGGCGGTCGGGGACGAGCGATGGTCTTTTCCTACCAATCTATCCCCCTAGGAGCATGCGCGTAGTGCTTGGTTTTTGATGACTTGTAGATTTTGCAATAAGTATGTGAGTTCTTTATGACTAATGTTGAGTCCATGGATTATACGCACTCTCACCTTTCCATCATTGCTAGCCTCTTCGGTACCTGCATTGCCCTTTCTCACATTGAGAGTTGGTGCAAACTTCGCCGGTGCATCCAAACCCCGTGATATGATACGCTCTTTCACACATAAACCTCCTTATATCTTCCTCAAAACAGCCACCATACCTACCAATTATGGCATTCCCAAAGCCATTCCGAGATATATTGCCATGCAACTTTCCACCATTCCGTTTATCATGACACTTTCATCATTGTCATATTGCTTTGCATGATCATGTAGTTGACATAGTATTTGTGGCAAAGCCACCGTTCATAATTCTTCCATACATGTCACTCTTGGTTCATTGCATATCCCGGTACACCGTCGGAAGCATTCATATAGAGTCATACTTTGTTCTAGTATCGAGTTGTAATCATTGAGTTGTAAATAAATAGAAGTGTGATGATCATCATGTTCTAGAGCATTGTCCCAAGTGAGGAATAAAAAAAAGAGAAAGGCCATAAAAAAGGAGAAGGCCCAAAAAAGAGAGAGAAAAAGAGAGAAGGGACAATGTTACTATCCTTTTACCACACTTGTGCTTCAAAGTAGCACCATAATCTTCATGATAGAGAGTCTCTTGTTTTGTCACTTTCATATACTAGTGGGAATTTTCATTATAGAACTTGGCTTGTATGTTCCAACAATGGGCCTCCTCAAGTGCCCTAGGTCTTCGTGAGCAAGCAAGTTGGATGCACACCCACTTAGTTTCTTTTGTTGAGCTTTCATATATTTATAGCTCTAGTGCATCCGTTGCATGGCAATCCCTACTCCTTGCATTAACATCAATCGATGGGCATCTCCATAGCTCATTGATTAGCCTCATTGATGTGAGACTTTCTCCTTTTTTGTCTTCTCCACATAACCCCCATCATCATATTCTATTCCACCCATAGTGCTATATCCATGGCTCACGCTCATGTATTGCGTGAAGATTGAAAAAGTTTGAGATCACTAAACTATGAAACAATTGCTTGGCTTGTCATCAGGGTTGTGCATGATGAGAGCATTCTCGTGTGACGAAAATGGAGCATGACTAAACTGTATGATTTTGTAGGGATGAACTTTCTTTGGCCATGTTATTTTGAGAGGACATAATTGCTTAGTTAGTATGCTTGAAGTATTATTATTTTATGTCAATATTGAACTTTTATCTTGAATCTTTCGGATCTGAATATTCATACCACAATTAAGAAGAATTACATTGAAATTATGCGAAGTAGCATTCCACATCAAAAATTCTGTTTTTATCATTTACCTACTCGAGGACGAGCAGGAATTAAGCTTGGGGATGCTTGATACGTCTCCAACATATCTATAATTTTGATTGCTGCATGCTATATTATCTTCTGTTTTGGACATTATTGGGCTTTATTATACACTTTATATTATTTTTGGGACTAACCTATTAACCGGAGGGCCAGCCCAGAATTGCTGTTTTTTTGCCTATTTCAGAGTTTCACAGAAAAAGAATATCAAACGGAGTCCAAACGGAATGAAACCTTCGGGAACGTGATTTTCGGAATGAACATGATCCAGAGGACTTGGACCCTACATCAAGAAAGCTACCAGGAAGCCACGAGGTAGGGGCGCGCCTACCCCCTGGGCGCGCCCTCCACCCTCGTGGGCCCCACATTGCTCCACCGACGTACTCCTTCCTCCTATATATACCTACGTACCCCCAAACGATCAACAGGGGAGCCAAAAACCTAATTCCACTGCCGCAACCTTTTGTACCCGTAAGATCCCATCTTGGGGCCTGTTCCAGAGCTCCGCCGGAGGGTGCATCGATCACGGATTGGCCTACTAGATTGATCTTTCTTGCAATGGGAGAAGTGCTTAGCTTTGGGTTCAATCTTGCGGTGTCCTTTCCCAGTGACAGTAGGGGCAGCAAGGCACGTATAGTATTGTTGCCATCGAGGATAACAAGATGGGGTTTATATCATATTGCATGAGTTTATCCCTCTACATCATGTCATCTTGCTTAAAGCGTTACTCTGTTCTTATGAACTTAATACTCTAGATGCATGCTGGATAGCGGTCGATGTGTGGAGTAATAGTAGTAGATGCAGGCAGAGTCGGTCTACTTGTTTCGGACGTGATGCCTATATACATGATCATACCTAGATATTCTCATAACTATGCTCAATTTTGTCAATTGCTCAACAGTAATTTGTTCACCCACCGTAAATACTTATGCTCTTGAGAGAAGCCACTAGTGAAACCTATGGCCCCCGGGTCTATTTTCCATCATATTAATCTCCCGACAACAAGCTATTTCTGGCACCGTTTTTATTTACTTTCTTTACTTTGCATCTTTATCATAAAAATACCAAAAATATTATCCTAGCATATCTATCAGATCTCACTCTCGTAAGTGACCGTGTAGGGATTGACAACCCCTTATCGAGTTGGTTGCGAGGATTTATTTGTTTGTGTAGGTGCGAGGGACTCGTGTGTGGCCTCCTACTGGATTGATACCTTGGTTCTCAAAAACTGAGGGAAATACTTACGCTACTTTGCTGCATCACCCTTTCCTCTTCAAGGGAAAACCAACGCAGTGCTCAAGAGGTAGCATGGAGCGGACTACCTTTTTCTCCATAAAAATTGTTCTATATTCTGTGTACGTGCCATTGAGCGATATAACTTTATTTAAAAATAATGCGCCAACGCATCAAGTCGAACTTTGTTTCGTGCACGCGTGGTACACGACCTCCGTAGGTAAACAACCGCTACACGTGTTCAAATTAGCACGTGGGCTGCCATTTCGTACAGAAATGAGCTCCACCGTGTACCCGCGCGGGTGTGGCTGGGCACGAAGTGTGAGTACGTGCACCTATTCTCTTCGTGTACGTACACAACCTACGTGGGGTTGTGTGAGATAAATACAAACGTAGAGAGATATAGTGTGTGGGTTCGTGAGTGCTTTTGGGGGGGGGGGGTTGAGAAATAGTCAAGCAATATATGTGGATGATATTTCAATCAAAAAATGTAACATATGCAATGTGTGTGAAATAGAGTCCTGGATATATCATATATATATAGAGGGGGCGATCCACGAGAAGAGAGTGGAGGTATCATCGGCTTGAGGTATCCATAGAATCGAAGAGAGGGATGATGTGTGTGTGTGCGCGCGCGCGATTGATAAAGAGTGCCATCGAATTTGTGTGTGCCCACATCAAAGATATAGGGTAGCTGGCCTACTGGAACGTGAGAGGGGATAGGTGCAGTTTGTCTCTGTGGCATGGATACCTACCTACAACGCTTGACTATCGGTGTGTGGTGGGGGGTGGGGGGAGACCTAATTAACTATAGAGGTACAATGGCTGGTATATGTGTGGAGGAGGAGAGAGGCCTACCTTGTTGGGGAATGTAGTATTTCAAAAAAAATCCTACGATCACGCAAGATCTATCTAGGAGAGTGTGTCCACGTACCCTCGTAGACCGAAAGCGGAAGCGTTTTTGAACGCGGTTGATGTAGTCGAACGTCTTCGCGATCCAACCAATCCAAGTACAGAACGTACGACACCTCCGTGATCTGCACATGTTCAGCTCGGTGACGTCCCTAGAACTCTTGATCCAGTTGAGGCCGAGGGAGAGTTTCGTCAGCACGACGGCGTGGTGACGGTGATGATGAAGTTACCGGCGCACGGCTTCGCCTAAGCACTACGACGATATGACCGAGGTGTAAAACTGTGGAGGGGGGCACCGCACACGGCTAAAGATCAACTTGTGTGTTCTAGGGTGCCCCCCTCCCCACGTATATAAAGGAGGGGGAGGAGGAGGCCGGCCATGGGGAGAGGCGTGCCATGGGGGGAGTCCTACTAGGACTCCAAACCTTGTAGGATTCGCCCCCCCCCCCCTTTCCTATTCCAAGTGGGGGAAGGGGGGAAGGAGGACAAGGAGAGAAGGAAGGAGGGGGGCGCTGCCCCCTCCCCTTGTCCAATTCGGATTGGGGAGATGGGGGCGCGCGCCACCTCCTGGCCGGCCCTCTCTCTTCTCCACTAAGTCCCATGAGGCCCAATAGCTTTCTGGGGGGGGGGGGTCCGGTAACCCCCGGTGCTCCGAAACTTATCCGAAACGACCCGAACCATTCCGGTGTCAGAATATAACCTTCCAATATATGTATCTTTATGTCTCGACCATTTCGAGACTCCTCGTCACGTCCGTGATCTCATCCGGGACTCTGAACAACCTTCGGTCATCAAATCAGATAAACTCATAATACAAATCATCATCGAACGTTAAGCGTGCGGACCCTACGGGTTCGAGAACTATGTAGACATGACCGAGACACCTCTCCGGTCAATAACCAATAGCGGAAACTGGATGCTCATATTGTTTCCTACATTATCTATGAAGATCTTTATCGGTCAAACCGCATAACAACAACGTTGTTCCCTCTGTCATCGGTATGTTACTTGCCCGAGATTCGATTATCGGTGTCACCATACCTAGTTCAATCTCGTTACAGGCAAGTCTCTTTACTCGTTTCGTAATGCATTGTCCCGCAACTAACTCATTAGTCACATTGCTTGCAAGGCTTATAGTGATGTGCATTACCGAGAGGGCCCAGAGATACCTCTCCGATATACGGAGTGACAAATCCTAATCTCGATCTATGCCAACTCAACAAACACCATCGGACACACCTGTAGAGCATCTTTATAATCACCTAGTTACGTTGTGACATTTGATAGCACACTAAGTGTTCCTCCGGTATTCGGGAGTTGCATAATCTCATAGTCATAGGAACATGTATAAGTCATGATGAAAGCAATAGCAATAAACTAAACGATCATAGTGCTAAGCTAATGGATGGGTCTTGTCCATCACATCATTCTCTAATGATGTGATCCCGTTCACGAAATGACAACACATGTCTATGGCTAGGAAACTTAACCATCTTTGATTAACTAGCTAGTCTAGTAGAGGCATACTAGGGACACTCTGTTTGTCTATGTATTCACACATGTACTAAGTTTCCTCGATAAACGAGAAACATATCCTTCGTCCTTTTCAGGTATTTCAGAATGTTCTTGACCGCTGTCTAGTGATCCACTCCTGGATTACTTTGGTACCTCACTGCTAAACTTATAGCAAGGCACACATCTGGCCTGGTATACAGCATTGCATACATGATAAAACCTATGGCTGAGGCATAGGGAATGACTTTTATTTTCTCTCTATCTTCTGAAGTGGTCGGGCATTAAGTCTCACTCAACTTCACACCTTGTAACACAGGCAAGAACCCTTTCTTTGACTGATCCATTTTGAACTTCTTCAAAATCTTATCAAGGTATGTGCTTTGTGAAAGTCCAATTATGTGTCTTGATCTATCTCTATAGATCTTGATGCCCAATATGTAAGCAGCTTCACCGAGGTCTTTCATAGAAAAACTTTTATTCAAGTATCCTTTTATGCTATCCAGAAATTCTATATCATTTTCGATCAACAATAGGTCATCCACATATAATATTAGAAATGCTACAGAGCTCCCACTCACTTTCTTGTAAATACAGGCTTCCCCAAAAGTCTGTATAAAACCATATGCTTTGATCACACTATCAAAACGTTTATTCCAACTCCGAGAGGCTTGCACCAGTCCATAAATGGATCGCTGGAGCTTGCACACTTTGTTAGGACCCTTTGGATCGACAAAACCTTCTGGTTGCATCATATACAACTCTTCTTCTAGAAATCCATTCAGGAATGTAGTTTTGACGCCCATATGCCAAATTTCATAATCATAAAATGCGGCAATTGCTAACATGATTCGGACAGACTTAAGCATCGCTATGGGTGAGAAATTCTCATCGTAGTCAATTCCTTGAACTTGTCGAAAACCTTTTGCAACAAGTCGAGCTTTGTAGACAGTAACATTACCGTCAGCGTCGGTCTTCTTCTTGAAGATCCATTTATTTTCTATGGCTTGCTGATATTGGGCAAGTCAACCAAAGTCCCCACATTGTTCTCACACATGGATCCCATCTCAGATTTCATGGCCTCAAGCCATTTCGCAGAATCTGGGCTCGTCATCGCTTCCTCATAGTTCGTAGGTTTGTCATGGTCAAGTAACATGATGTCCAGAACAGAATTACCGTACCACTCTGGTGCGGATCTTACTCTGGTTGACCTACGAGGTTCGGTAGTAACTTGATCAGAAGCTTCATGATCATCACCATTAGCTTCCTCACTAATTGGTGTAGCAATTACTGGAACTGATTTCTGTGATGAACTACTTTCCAATAAGGGAGCAGGTACAATTACCTCATCAAGTTCTACTTTTCTCCCACTCACTTCTTTCGAGAGAAACTCCTTCTGTAGAAAGGATCCATTCTTAGCAACAAATATATTGCCTCCGGATCTGTGATAGAAGGTGTACCCAATAGTCTCCTTTGGGTATCCTATGAAGACACATTTCTCCGATTTGGGTTCGAGCTTATAAGGTTGAAGCTTTTTCACATAAGCATCGCAGCCCCAAAGTTTAAGAAACGACAACTTCGGTTTCTTGCCAAACCACAGTTCATATGGTGTCATCTCAACGGATTTAGATGGTGCCCTATTTAATGTGAATGCAGTCGTCTCTAAAGCATAACCCCAAAACGATAGCGGTAAATCAGTAAGAGACAACATAGATCGCACCATATCTAATAAAGTGCGGTTACGGTGTTCGGACACACCGTTACGATGTGTGTTCTGGGTGGCGTGAGTTGAGAAACTATTCCGCATTGTTTCAAATGAAGACCAAACTCGTAACTCAAATATTCACCTCCACGATCAGATCGTAGAAACTTTATTTTCTTGTTACGATGATTTTCCACTTCACTCTGAAAGTCTTTGAACTTTTCAAATGTTTCAGACTTATGTTTCATCAAGTAGATATACCCATATCTGCTCAAATCATCTGTAAAGGTCAGAAAATAACGATACCCGCCGCGAGCCTCAACACTCATCGGACCGCATACATCAGTATGTATTATTTCCAACAAGTCTGTTGCTCGCTCCATTGTTCCGGAGAACGGAGTCTTAGTCATCTTACCCATGAGGCATGGTTCGCAAGCATCAAGTGATTCATAATCAAGTGATTCCAAAAGCCCATCAGTATGGAGTTTCTTCATGCGCTTTACACCAATATGACCTAAACGGCAGTGCCACAAATAAGTTATATCATTATTAAACTTATATCTTTTGGCTTCAACACTATGAATATGTGTATCACTACTATCGAGATTCAATAAAAATAGAGCACTCATCAAGGGTGCATGACCACAAAAGATATTACTCATATAAATAGAACAACCATTATTCTCTAATTTAAATGAATAACCGTCTCGCATCAAACAAGATCCAGATATAATGTTCATGCTTAACACTGGCACCAAATAACAATTATTCAGGTCTAAAACTAATCCCGAAGGTAGATGTAGAGGTAGCGTGCCGACGGTGATCACATCGACTTTGGAACCATTTCCCACGCGCATCGTCACCTCGTCCTTAGCCAATCTTTGCTTAATCTGTAGCCCCTGTTTCGAGTTGCAAATATGAGCAACAGAACCAGTATCAAATACCCAGGCGCTACTATGAGCATTAGTAAGGTACACCTCAATAACATGTATATCAAATATACCTTTCACTTTTCCATCCTTCTTATCCGCCAAATACTTGGGGCAGTTCTGCTTCCAGTGACTAGTCCCTTTGCAGTAGAAGCACTCAGTCTCAGGCTTAGGTCCAGACTTGGGCTTGGGTTTCTTCACTTGATCAGCAACTTGTTTGCCGTTCTTCTTGAAGTTCCCCTTCTTCCTTATACCCTTTTTCTTGAAACTAGTGGTCTTGTTAACCATCAACACTTGATGCTCCTTCTTGATTTCTACCTCCGCAGCCTTTAGCGTCGCGAAGAGCCCGGGAATTGCCTTATCCATCCCTTGCATATTATAGTTCATCAGGAAGCTTTTGTAGCTTGGTGGCAGTGATTGAAGAACTCTGTCAATGACACTATCAACCGGAAGATTAACTCCTAGTTGAGTCAAGTGATTATGGTACCCAGACATTTTGAGTATATGTTCATTGACAGAACTATTCTCCTCCATTTTGCAGCTGTAGAACTTACTGGAGACTTCATATCTCTCAATCCGGGCAGTTGCTTGAAATATTAACTTCAACTCCTGTAACATCTCATATGCTCCATGACGTTCAAAACGTTGTTGAAGTCCCGGTTCTAAGCCGTAAAGCATGGCACACAAAACTATCGAGTAATCATCAGCTTTGCTCTGCCGGACGTTCATAACGTCCGGCATTGCTCCTGCAGCGGGTCTTGCACCTAGCGGTGCTTCCAGGATGTAATTCTTCTGTGCAGCAATGAGGATAATCCTCAAGTTATGGACCCAGTCCGTGTAGTTGCTACCATCATCTCTCAACTTAGCTTTCTCTAGGAACGCATTAAAATTCAACGGAATAGTAGCACGGGCCATTTATCTACAACAACATAGACATGCAAAATACTATCAGATACTAAGTTCATGATAAATTAAAGTTCAATTAATCATATAACTTAAGAACTCCCACTTAGATAAACATCCCTCTAATCATCTAAGTGATCACGTGATCCATATCAACTAAACCATGTCTGATCATCACATGAGATGGAGTAGTTTTGAATGGTGAACATCACTATGTTGATCATATCTACTATATGATTCAGGCTCGACCTTTCGGTCTCGCTGTTCCGAGGCCATATGTGCATATGCTAGGCTCGTCAAGTTTAACCCGATTATTCTGCGTGTGCAAAACTGGCTTGCACCCGTTGTATGTGAATGTAGAGCTTATCACACCCGATCATCACGTGGTGTCTCGGCACGACGAACTGCCGCAACGGTGCATACTCAGGGAGAACACTTGTACCTTGAAATTTAGTGAGAGATCATCTTATAATGCTACCGACGCACTAAGCAAAATAAGATGCATAAAGGATAAACATCACATGCAATCAATATAAGTGATATGATATGGCCATTGATACGTCTCCGTCGTATCTACTTTTCCAAACACTTTTGCCCTTGTTTTGGACTCTAACTTGCATGATTTGAATGGAACTAACCCGGACTGACGCTGTTTTCAGCAGAATTGCCATGGTGTTATTTATGTGCAGAAACAAAAGTTCTCGGAATGACCTGAAACTCCACGGAACTTATTTTTGGAAAATATTAAAAATACTGGCGAAAGAATCAAGGCCAGGGGGCCCACACCATAGCCACGAGGGTGGGGGCGCGCCTGCCCCCCTGGGCGCACCCCCTGCCTCGTGGGCCCCCTGGAGCTCCACTGACCTCAACTCCAACTCCATATATTCGTGTTCGGGGAGAAAAAAATCAGAGAGAAAGATTCATCGCATTTTACAATACGGAGTCGCCGCCAAGCCCTAAACTCTCTCGGGAGGGATGATCTGGAGTCTATTCGGTGCTCCGGAGAGGGGAATCCGTCGCCGTCGTCATCATCAACCATCCTCTATCACCAATTTCATGATGCTCACCGCCGTGCGTGAGTAATTCCATCGTAGGCTTGCTGGACGGTGATGGGTTGGATGAGATTTATCATGTAATCGAGTTAGTTTTGTTAGGGTTTGATCCCTAGTATCCACTATGTTCTGAGATTGATGTTGTTATGACTTTGCTATGCTTAATGCTTGTCACTAGGGCCCGAGTGCCATGATTTCAGATCTGAACCTATTCTGTTTTCATGAATATATGTGAGTTCTTGATCCTATCTTGCAAGTCTATAGTCACCTACTATGTGTTATGATCCGGCAACCCCGAAGTGACAATAATCGGGACCACTCCCAGTGATGACCGTAGTTTGAGGAGTTCATGTATTCACTATGTGTTAATGCTTTGGTCCGGTACTCTATTAAAAGGAGGCCTTAATATCCCTTAGTTTCTGTTGGGACCCCGCTGCCACGGGAGGGTAGGACAAAAGATGTCATGCAAGTTCTTTTCCATAAGCACGTATGAATATATTCGGAATACATGCCTACATTATATTGATGAATTGGAGCTAGTTCTGTGTCACCCTATGTTATGATTGTTACATGATGAACCACATCCGGCATAATTCTCCATCACCGATCCAATGCCTACGAGCTTTTCACATATTGTTCTTCGCTTATTTACTTTTCCATTGCTACTGTTACAATCACTACAAAACCCAAAAATATTACTTTTGCTACCGTTACCGTTACTTCCATATTACTTGCTACTAAATACTTTGCTGCAGATATTAAGTTATCCAGGTGTGGTTGAATTGACAACTCAACTGCTAATACTTGAGAATATTCTTTGGCTCCCCTTGTGTCGAATCAATAAATTTGGGTTGAATACTCTACCCTCGAAAACTGTTGCGATCCCCTATACTTGTGGGTTATCAAGACTATTTTCTGGCGCCGTTGCCGGGGAGCATAGCTCTATTCTTTGAGTCACTTGGGATTTATATCTGCTGGTCACTATGAAGAACTTGAAAGATGAGAAAACAAAAATTTATCCCTCAACTATTACGGGAGGTAAGGAACTGCCATCTAGCTCTGCACTTGATTCACCTTCTGTTTTGAGTAAGCTTGCGACACCTAAACCTGCTTCTGCTATTAATTTTGATATGTCGCATATTATTGATGATGCCACTTCTGCTATGCATGATACTTATGATGAAACTACTTCTATGCTTGATACTACTGTGCCACTTGGTGAATTTCTTGATGAACAACTTGCTAGGGCTAGAGAGAATGAAACTATTGAAACTGATAATATTGATGAAAGTGATGATGAAGGCTCTCCCAATAAATATGAATAGCCTGTTGTTCCTAAGGGCTATGTTACGGATGAAGAAACTAAAAGAGACTTTCTTGCTTGCAATGATAGAAGTGATCTTAAGAAATTATTAGCTAAGCTTAAACAAAAAACTCTGAATGCTAGAATGAAATATGATCCTGCTTATGCTACTTCACCTATCTTTGTTACTGATAAGGATTATGAATTCTCTATTGATCCTGATATAATTACTTTGGTTGAATCTGATCCTTTTTATGGCTATGAATCGGAAATTTTTGTGGCACATCTTACTAAATTAAATGATATAGCCACCCTATTCACTAATGATGAGAGAACTCGCTACTTTTATATCCTTAAAATATTTCCGTTCTCATTAAAGGGTGATGCTAAGATATGGTTTAATTCTCTTGATCCTGGTTGTGTGCGTAGTCCCCAGGATATGATTTATTACTTCTCTGCTAAATATTTCCATGCTCATAAGAAACAAGCTGCTTTAAGGGATATATATAATTTTGTGCAAATTGAAGAAGAGAGTCTTCCACAAGCTTGGGGGAGGCTTCTCCAATTACTTAATGCTTTGCCTGATCATCCTCTTAAGAAAAATGAAATACTTGATATCTTTTATAATGGACTAACCGATGCTTCCAGAGATTACCTGGATAGTTGTGTTGGTTCTGTTTTCAGGGAAAGAACACCGGATGAAGCTGAAATTCTATTGAATAATCTGTTGACAAATGAAAATAATTGGACACTTCCTGAGCCAGCTCCTGAGCCTATTCCTAAACCAACTCCGAAGAAAAGAGGTGTTCTATTTCTCAGTCATGAAGATATGCAAGAGGCAAAGAAATCTATGAAAGAAAAGGGTATTAAAGTTGAAGATGTTAAGAATTTACCTCCTATTGAAGAAATACATGAATTTACCGCCTGCTGAAGAAATACATGGTTTTAATTCATCACCTATTGAAGAAACACATGGTCTTGATAACCCGACATAGGTAGTAAAGGTAAATTCTCTCTATAGATATGATAAAGCTGGAATCCCTCCTACTAAGTTTGCTAGCCAATGTTTGGATGAGTTTGATAACTTTATGGTTAAGCAAGAAGATTTTAATGCTTATTTTGGTAGACAATTGAAACAAAATTCTTATATGATCGAACACTTGGGTGATTATATGTCTAGAGTTAAAGGTGAACTTAAACTCATTAGTAAACATGCTTCTATGGTTACCACTCAAGTAGAACAAGTACTTAAAGCTCAAAATGATTTGCTCAATGAATTGAATAGTAAGAATAATGATTATGCTGTTAGAGTGGCTACTAGAACTGGTAAAATGACTCAGGAACCTTTGTATCCTGAAGGCCACCCTAAGAGAATTGAGCAAGATTCTCAGAGAAATAATATAGATGCACCTAGTTCTTCTAAAAAGAAAAATGATAGGACTTTGCATGCTTCTAGTGAACCTATTGCTGAAACACCTGAGAATCCTAATGATATTTCTATTTCTGATGCTGAAACACAATCTGGTAATGAACATGAACCTGGTGATAATATTAATAATGATGTTCATGTTGATGCTCAACCTAGCAATGATAATGATGTAGAAATTGAACCTGCTGTTGATCTTGATAACCCACAATCAAAGAATCAACGTTATGATAAGAGAGACTTTGTTGCTAGGAAACATGGTAAAGAAAGAGAACCATGGGTTCAGAAACCCATGCCTTTTCCTCCCAAACCATCCAAGAAAAAGGATGGTGATGATTTTGAGCACTTTGCTGAAATGATTACACCTATCTTTTTGCATATGCGATTAACTGATATGCTCAAAATGAATCCTTATGCTAAGTACATGAAAGAAATTGTTACTAATAAAAGAAAGATACCGGAAGCTAAAATTTCCACCATGCTTGCTAATTATACTTTTAAGGGTGGAATACCAAAGAAACTTGGAGATCCAGGAGTACCCACTATACCATGCTCCATTAAAATAAACTGTGTTAAAACTGCTTTATGTGATCTTGGAGCCGGTGTTAGTGTTATGCCTCTCTCTTTATATCATAGACTTGACTTGAATAAGTTAACACCTACTGAAATATCTTTGCAAATGGCCGATAAATCAACTGCTATACCTGTCGGTATTTGTGAGGATGTGCCTGTTGTGGTTGCAAACGTTACTATTTTAACGGACTTTGTTATTCTTGATATTCCCGAGGACGATAGTATGTCTATTATTCTTGGAAGACCCTTTTTGAATACTGCAGGGGCCATTATTGATTGCAAGAAAGGCTGTCACTTTTCATGTTAATGGTAATGAGCATACGGTACACTTTCCGAGGAAACAACCTCAAGTTCATAGTATCAATTCTATTGGAAAAATTCCATTGATTATTTTTGGAGGTTTTGAATTTCCTCTTCCTACTGTCAAGAAGAAATATGATATTCTTATTATTGGGGATGTGCATATCCCCGTTGAGGTAACATAGTGTTATTCGAAATTTCTCCGGTTCCATGTTAGTCGGAATGAGTTTGTTAACAAGACCTGATCAACCTTGTTAGTGGATTCCTTTTGATGAGCATGAGATGGATGAAGTTAGAAGGCACAACCTTCTGTACCCTCCTTTTAATTTCTGTTATTTAGTTGAAATAAAGTAAAAATAGTATTTTCTGTCTGTTTTCTGAATTATCCGTGCAATATAAAAATACCCCGAAAATAAAAGTTCTCCAAATGCCCTGAAATTGAAATATGATTTTTTTTCTGGAATATTTGAGAATATCTGGCACTGAGAACACAACAGGGAGAGCTGGCACCTGGCTGCAAGGGTCAGGGGCGCGCCCACCCCCTGGGCGCGCCCCTCTGCCTCGTGGGCCCACGGTGGCTCCCCTCCACTTATTCCTGCACCCACACACTTCTTCTTCCTCCCAAAAAAATCACCATCCAGCTCAAGCACGAGTTCTAGCTCATTTTGCTGCGATTTTCGATCTCCTTGCTCATAGCACCTCTCACAAAACTGCTTTGGGGGATTGTTCCTTGGTATGTGACTCCTCCAATGGTCCAATTAGTTTTTGTTCTAGTGCTTTATTCATTGCAAATTTGTGTTGCCTAGGTGACCATGTTCTTGAGCTTGCATGTCAAATTTATATGGTCCCAAGTAGTTCTAATGCATGATAGTCTCTAGGCACTTGTGGGAGTAGTTGCTATCAATTTTATTGAGTGTGGTTCATTTTTATTTTGAGTTACTAAAATTTTCAGAAATTTTTCTGAGGAAGAAATATGTTTAGGAAAATGTACCAAGGTGGTTCTTCAAGGAAGCAAGGACCCAGGCCCGCAATACGTGAGCCGGACCATGAACCACCAAGAGAAGCTCGAGTGCGGCCTTGTGAATGGCCGTTAGAAGATTTCATGGTTCGAGCAGGAATTAAGGAGGAATTTGATGCATATGTGCGTAATGCTGAACTCGAGGGCTTCATGCTAGATAAATGCCCTCAGTATTATTACTTAACTGATTACTTTGTGAGAAGGTTCAAATTTTCATCTTCACATAATTCTCACACTGTCCTATTTGATCTCTATGGTAAATCTTATACTATGGACTTAGAGGATTTTAACACTGCTTGTAAACTTCCGCAGTGGGGTAGTGCTAGTGAACCTCGCAAATATGAGTTTAGGGATTTTCTTGCTAGTATCACCGTCGGGGAATCAAGAGAAATAACACAAGCTACCATAGGGAGCATTCATTTTCCTGCTATACATTATTTTGCTCTCTTTGTAGGTAGATGCATAAATGGTAAGGATGAGGCATGCCACATGTGTGTTCCAGATCTTAGTGTTCTCAAGAGTGCTGTTTTAGGAGATAAACAATATAACTTGGGGGCCATTGTTGCACGAAGGTTGCACAATAATGGTTTAAGTGGAGACTTGTTTGGTGGAATTTATGCACGAAGGTTCAAAAATGTAGTAGTAGTGTGGACATTTCTTTTATTAGTGAAGTGTCGGGTTGAGGCATGTAATGGAATGCAGGAGATTGAAATAATTTGAGAATCAATAAAGTTAGCATCATTGGTATTGGTTTGGATTTTATGAGTTGTTACTCTATGAAGAAAATTTTTGACCATTTTTGAGGATATGAGAAATATGGTCTATGGAAGATTGAGCATTTTAAAGGTGGTAGCACCCTGTGAGGAAACTTAGCCCTTGGAAAAAGGTAATGATATTCCACGAAGTGGATTTCGAACAAAATAAGTATGAGTTTTATTTCGATATGTTGGATACCCCAAGAATATGAGGGTATGGAGTATTATTGGATGTAAAGGAGATAGCCATGAAATTGGAGACAGAGCATGTCTTCGTGTGTCCCTCTGCGAGGAGTTAAACTATTTGGAGTTAAGGGAAAGTTAGCCCCGAGATTTGTAGGACCATACCGAGTTTTGGAGCGTATGGGAGAAGTGGCCAACAAGCTGGAGTCACCCGAAGGACTGTCAGGAGTTCATGATGTGTTTCACGTTTCCCGGTTGAAGAAGTGCCATGCAGAGATGGCCAATATTCCCCTGTAAGGACGCTTGACCCTGGAAAGGATAATGATGTTCCACGAAGTGGAGTATGGACTTCATAAGTATAAGTTTTTTTATCTCGGTATATGGGATATCCCACGAGGATGAAGAGATAAATTACTATTGGATATAAAGGAGGTATGATGTTGGAAATATGGATCAATGGAAATTCCATGATGAGTCTGAGTAATCATGTCCTAGTTTGGTGCCAATAGAAGGAAGGAAGACAGTACAATTGGATGGATTTAAGAATACCAGGAAGTTGGATGTTGGATTAAGGATCAGTTGCCCGATGATAAGTTCAAGGAACTACAAGTGATGAGATGGGCCATAACCCGCAGGCCCCAGGACCTGCCAAGAAGCAAGCACACTCTTGTTGAAGGGAAGACCCTGGAAGAAGTTACGATTTTTATCGACAGACGATCTTATAGGACTTACGCAAAACCTGAGGGTTGGGAAGGAACGATAGATGTTTGTTTGGCTTGCAGAATCCATGGATTTATCCGAACTTGGTTCGTCGACAAGAGAAATTCTGCAATGCTTGCGAGGATGACCGAGTGTTAGAATGCGAGATTCGCTAAACCATATACAAGGTAATGATTTGGGTGCGGGATGGATTGATCACCATACCGACTTACTCTTATTGTTCGCTTTGCTATATGGGATGGTAAATCTGAGTGACCTACCTATAGTAGAGAGACGACGGTATTAAACCTTGCTTGAACCTTAGAATGGTATAAGAATGTTTCCCTTGTACACGGCAGTTGATGCCAATCGTAGGTTATACGGTGAGGATCAACCAGACCCATTTCCTGCAGGAGAAACCGTAAATTGTTGATCACCATGAGATGTCGATAGTTGTTTAGTATTGGCGCCTGACCCGTCAGCTAAGAAGACCGAGTCATGGAAGAACCTTACCAAGATGAAAGGACAGAAGAATTGTGGTAAAGGTTATGCCACTACCTGAAGAGTCCAGAAAAGGAATTATACTAAAGATCTGAGAAGACTGACCCTGTCAAGGATAAGGATGGAGTATATGAGTATTGATGCGACCGTAACCATGCTTCTAAGGGTGGTAGCACCCCAGACCCCGGTGATGATCGATGGATTTTGAGAAGACCCCAAACCCTAACCTTTTTCTTGCTAGCCTCTCCGAATCTCGAGGACGAGATTCATTTTAAGGATGGTAGGTTTGTGACATCCCAAAATTCTAAATTTTGGAATGTTATAATAAATAGATAGATTTGATTGTTCGTTGGATTGTTGTGTGATTGATTGACTGAAAGTGAGTGAAATTCGAAATCTTTTGAAAGTTAAATGAGAGGGAATAAAAGGACTTTCCCAAACTTTCATTTTGCTTTTATGATCTCCATGAATTCAAATTCTTTTCATCACAAAACCCTCGAGAGAAGATGACATGACTTCTTCCATTTATTTAAATGAAAAGGGGTGTTGAAAATATTTGAATTTCATTTGAGAATATTTCCAATTCTGAAACTTTATGCAACTCGATGATTTTCACGAGAGAAGATAAAATGACTTCTTCAAAACATATGAAATATGAGTTGGGAGTTTCAAAGGATTAAATTCAAAGTCCCATTGAAATTATCTTTCAATATTGGAGTTATTTGAGTTTTATTCAAATTATTTTATCCAAAATAAAAATATATAGAAAATAGGGTAACATGATTCCCTACATCAGAAAATTGGAGAGAATTTTGGTATTTTTTAAAATGATTTTATTGGATTTTATTAAGGCAGAAGCACTGTTTGATTTATTTGAATTTTTGAGGACTTTATTTGACTTTAGAAAAATGGTCAGCTTGTAGGAAATAATTTTCTGAAAATTTTGATATATTATATGCCTATATAATATTTTATTTTCTTTTGTTTTTTATTATTTTCGTTTCTCTGTTTCTTTAAAAAAAACTTCTCTTCGCCGACTGGGCCGGCCCAGCACCCAGCCAGGCCGCGGCCCAGCCAGCCCAGCCCCGCGCGTCCCCGACCTCCGCCCGGACTCCGGCTCCCGCACGCCGACCGCCGCCGCCATGGACGCCGTGCCGCCTCCGGCCTCCTCTGCCCCCTCCCCCACGCCACCTCCTCGCCCCCCTCTTAAAGGGCGCGCCCCGGCCCCGTTTCGCTCAGAGCCCGAGCTGCCAGAGCCCGCGCCGCCACCGCCGGATCTCACCGCCGCCGGAAGTCGTAGCCGCCGCCCTCGTCGCCGTCGACCGCGGCCGACGCCACCACTGCAACCGCCGCCCCACGCCGCCCCTCCCCGTGCTCTTCGCCGCCTCCCGCGACGCCCGGAGCCGCCGCTCCGGCCGAGACCGAAGCTGCCGCCGCCGTCGTCCTCCCCGACTCCGGCGATCGCCGTGGTAACCGCCGCCTCCCGTCCGTTGGATCTGGATCGAACGATCCAGATTTCGTTTTGTTTTTTTTAAACGTTTTTTTATTTGATGAACGTTCGTTAGTTAGGGTTTGCACCGAACGGTTTTTCGTTCGTTAGCGTTCGTTAGCAAACATTTGTTAGATAGCCTTTTCGTTTTATTTTATTTCTGCCAGGGACCCATCTGTGAATAATTTATTTACAAATTAGTCCCTGATTTTCAAATGTCTACAACTTTTTACTCGTTTATCCAAATCCAATGAAACCAACGCCCACATCTTCGTTATGATCCCCTCTATACAGTAAAACAACTTAAACATGTTTTTGAAAGTTTTAAAATTTGAATTCAAACAGATTTGTATTCAAACTTCTTTTGTTCATAACTTAAGTTCTGTAACTCCGTTTGAGTTGATTCTTTTTGCATACCGAAGCTCTTGACCTAAACTTTCTGATAAGGCCAAATTCACATAATTTTGGTACTGTTAGAAATTGTTTTATGTTGCAAGAGTTATTTGCTTGGTTTTGATGTTTTTCGAAGTGTCTTCTTCGTTCTTCTCGATCTTTTGAGTGATTGCTTATGTGTGGTTACTATTGCTTGCTTACGATAGATTGACGGAGTGTGACGAGTAGATCTATCAAGAGTTTTGAGTGCGAATCATCTTCATCAACATTGCAGGCAAGTTCACACTTTGATCATATCCCTTTCATACCCAGTTTTTATGCATTAGATTCAACCCTCAAACATTGCATGAGTAGGATTGATAACATGTGGGTATTGGGAAGTAGTTGATGAGGTAGTACCTATTGCCCTGTTTACAATCAAACCTTTGGGAGTTACTTCACGTTTGCTTATATTGCTATGCTATGCTCGTAGACGTGGATTGGGTTTGAGTGAATTTCCATGACAGATGTGAGATTGTTAATTAATGGTTCAACTTAAGGTGCTTACTTAAATAAACATCTGGGTGGATTGAGGCACCTGGAGAACCCAGTGTTGCCTGTATTTTTGGATATCCCGGAGTACCCGTGTGATCATCCTATGGACCGCCACCCAGACTCAAAGGGATCATAAGATTATTCATGCTAGAAACTTCCGTGTGCAGCCACAAGCCATTATGGGCTCTGGCATAGTTGAGTAAGTTGTGTGAGCTCTTGAAGAGGTGGACTAGCAGATGTAGGGGGATTGTAGGTGTAACGGTCTGCCCGGAGTAGAGAGTAAATGCTTCTGAAAGACTGTGTCTCGATCATCCGTTTCTCAAACACCATGTAGTGCGAGAAATCCAATGGAGGAGATCGAGTCTTGTGGGGAAAAGTGTGCAAACCTCTGCAGAGTGTAGAAACTAATCATGATTAGCCGTGTCCCCGGTTATGGACATCTTGAGTATCTAGTTCTTGGATTATCCCGTTGATCTCATCATGTTACTTAATTTAAATTTGATTTGGGTTTAATCACGTTCTTAATTGGGATTGAGATGCTGTCAACCATCTCAATGTTTCACAACCACAATGGTAGTTAAATAAAATTTATTCCTTTGCAGTAGGGAAAAATTGGCTTTTCGCAAAAACATTATAACCATAGAGCTTTTCCACCAGCCATATATGCATGTATTGATAGCCTTTGTTCATCATTTCTCTATGGTGTGAATTTGCCAGCATATCCTTGTGCTGACCCGTTTTCGGGCTGCAATGTTTCGTGTTGCAGGATCCTTACGACGAGTAAGTGATACGTTAGGGTTACGATTTCTACACTCAACTTTGCCGTTGGTGTTGATGGGAATCCACAACCTTGTTACTTCCGCTATTTGGATTGAGGTAATAGTATTTACGTTACTTTATACATGTGATTTACCTATGTTATAAATCCTCGAGTACTGTGTGTGTCAGCATACCGATCCAGGGATGACACTTAAGCACAGAGACTTGATCCATCCGGGTCGGGTCGCTACAAGATGGTATCAGAGCACATGTTGACTGTAGGACGTGACCCTAGAAACTGGCAAGCCCATAGGACTTTTTTTTTGTCTACAACTTTCCTTTTCAAAAAGATCTTTTACCTCTCTCCTTTTCTGAGTCTTGTTCAAATATTCCCTTTTAGTGAGACCATACCCCTTTCCCCTTTTGACCACTCGAAGATTCGACGGATGAGACCACTCCAAGAGGTACAAGATATCGGACAACTAAGACCATTCGGAATGAAGAGGATTTTACCATACATTATGATAATGGAAACTACAACGGTTGAAGACTCCGAAGACTGGGAGAATTTGAAGGCTCTGAAGACTTGCCAGATGTGTATGACCTAGGAAGGTTACCCTTATGGAACTTGGCAGACTATGGAAGCCGTCAATGCCCGAGATCAAGGTGTATCGAAGAAAGACCGAAACATGGAGAGTTAGAAACTCAAAGTTTTTGTTAAGAAACCCAAAGACAGGAGATATTAGTTATGGAATGAAAGCTCATGGCAGTAACATGGGCATAAACACGGCTATCCATGATGTTATTGTCCGCTTATGCTATTGTCACCGTGCGGAGTTAAGCATGCAGAAGCATGGAAGGATTGGATGGTAGAAAACTGATGGAGCACCTATCAGCAAGATGAAGTTTTAACTTTAGACCGGTGTATCACCAGGATCTGGAGTATTACATCAAGAAGTTTAGGATGGACCTGCAGGAAGCTGTATTTGGCAAAGAAGTGTTTCGTGAAGAACTCGGAACCCAGAAACTGAAAGTAGCCAAGCTGGGAAAGCAAAACCTCGAGATAACGGAGACTCGTCAAGAGCTGAAGGACAGTAGGATGATGGTTCATGTCAAGGATGTTGAAACCCAGAAGTTTGGAACGCAACTCGAGAAATATTAAAGGACGTCACGAGAGACTTCGCGTCAACAGAGATGATTTGGCAAAAGAACTTGAGAAGGACAAGCATGATTGGAAGAAGCCATCGGAGACATTAACAAGACTTGAAGAGTTTGGCGACGTTGAAGACTTATTGACCTTTAGAAGACCAAACCCCTGTTATACCTACGTTAGATGCGACGTTTGTGAGCTGTCATTTGTTTGTTGTTTTTCCGACAGCCACAATAAAAATCTGTCTTTTCAAAACTATTGTTTGTATTGTGTGCATCCCTCTCGACCTCTCTTATCTCACCCCAAACCCATGGACCCAATAGAGGATGAATGGAGATGAGCTTGTATTTTCTGGACCGATGAGTCAATTGGAGACGGACCGATGGATTCAGAACATGGAGGATCACATGAAGAATAACCCTATAGTCGGAAAGGATATGACCCGGCATGCTCTTCAATGTTTTGAAAGAGGTGCTGCTACTTGGTGGAGGATGTACCAAACCATCAATGGTTGGCAAGGAGTAACCACTTGGAAAGAATTTAAGTGGACTCTACAAAGATCTCGTCTTGTGTCCTAGAAGTTGGGGCCTTATGGAAAGGATGTGAAGAAACCTTGTGCATACAAGCCTTGTGGAGAAATAGGACACAACCATAAGGAACACAAGGGTGAATGCCCAAATTTGTGAAGGAAGTCACCCAGTTGAAGAATGCCCAACTAGGCAGATCACTTGATTCTTGTGTGAAGGGACTACCCACTACCCTGCTCAGTGTCACATCTACCCCATGGTACAAAGGACCGTCCAGCAAAAGAAAGAAGCAATGAAAAGAGCCCTCATGGAAATTTTAGAGGAATCTGTGATGAAGGAAGGGGTGGAGGACACACCCAAAGAAGAACCAAATAAACCCTGCACCAAGTCATGCTATTCATGTGGAGAAGAAGGACACATCTCCCAAAATTGTCTGAATGGGGATTTAGTAGAATTCCCGACAGAGGAAGTAGAGTATGACCCACAGGAAATAGAAGCCCTGATTGGAACGGAAAAGTCCAGGAAGAGAAGTAGATTGGATGCCAGGAACAACCCAATTTCTACAAAGAGAGACCTGAGTCATATCACATGTTTCAGGTGCAAAAAATCAGGACACTACCACAATGATTTCCCAAAAGGGAAGATGAGGACCCCAGGAGGCTATATAATCACAAGGAAACCCCGAGATATGTCAGAAGTAATATGTTTCCGTTGTCATGAAGCAGGGCACTTTGCCAGAGAATGCCCCAAGGAGACGGAGACTTGTGATAAATAGTTGAGTGCAACGAGAAAAAAATGTAGTAGTAGTGTGGACATTTCTTTTATTAGTGAAGTGTCGGGTTGAGGCATGTAATGGAATGCAGGAGATTGAAATAATTTGAGAATCAATAAAGTTAGCATCATTGGTATTGGTTTGGATTTTATGAGTTGTTACTCTATGAAGAAATATTTTGACCATTTTTGAGGATATGAGAAATATGGTCTATGGAAGATTGAGCATTTTAAAGGTGGTAGTACCCTGTGAGGAAACTTGGCCCTTGGAAAAAGGTAATGATATTCCACGAAGTGGATTTCGAACAAAATAAGTATGAGTTTTATTTCGATATGTTGGATACCCCAAGAATATGAGGGTATGGAGTATTATTGGATGTAAAGGAGATAGCCATGAAATTGGAGACAGAGCATGTCTTCGTGTGTCCCTCTGCGAGGAGTTAAACTATTTGGAGTTAAGGGAAAGTTAGCCCCGAGATTTGTAGGACCATACCGAGTTTTGGAGCGTATGGGAGAAGTGGCCAACAAGCTGGAGTCACCCGAAGGACTGTCAGGAGTTCATGATGTGTTTCACGTTTCCCAGTTGAAGAAGTGCCATGCAGAGATGGCCAATATTCCCCTGTAAGGACGCTTGACCCTGGAAAGGATAATGATGTTCCACGAAGTGGAGTATGGACTTCATAAGTATAAGTTTTTTTTATCTCGGTATATGGGATATCCCACGAGGATGAAGAGATAAATTACTATTGGATATAAAGGAGGTATGATGTTGGAAATATGGATCAATGGAAATTCCATCATGAGTCTGAGTAATCATGTCCTAGTTTGGTGCCAATAGAAGGAAGGAAGACAGCACAATTGGATGGATTTAAGAATACCAGGAAGTTGGATGTTGGATTAAGGATCAGTTGCCCGATGATAAGTTCAAGGAACTACAAGTGATGAGATGGGCCATAACCCGCAGGCCCCAGGACCTGCCAAGAAGCAAGCACACTCTTGTTGAAGGGAAGACCCTGGAAGAAGTTACGATTTTTATCGACAGACGATCTTATAGGACTTACGCAAAACCTGAGGGTTGGGAAGGAACGATAGATGTTTGTTTGGCTTGCAGAATCCATGGATTTATCCGAACTTGGTTCGTCGACAAGAGAAATTCTGCAATGCTTGCGAGGATGACCGAGTGTTAGAATGCGAGATTCGCTAAACCATATACAAGGTAATGATTTGGGTGCGGGATGGATTGATCACCATACCGACTTACTCTTATTGTTCGCTTTGCTATATGGGATGGTAAATCTGAGTGACCTACCTATAGTAGAGAGACGATGGTATTAAACCTTGCTTGAACCTTAGAATGGTATAAGAATGTTTCCCTTGTACACGGCAGTTGATGCCAATCGTAGGTTATACGGTGAGGATCAACCAGACCCATTTCCTGCAGGAGAAACCGTAAATTTTTGATCACCATGAGATGTCGATAGTTGTTTAGTATTGGCGCCTGACCCGTCAGCTAAGAAGACCGAGTCATGGAAGAACCTTACCAAGATGAAAGGACAGAAGAATTGTGGTAAAGGTTATGCCACTACCTGAAGAGTCCAGAAAAGGAATTATACTAAAGATCTGAGAAGACCGACCCTGTCAAGGATAAGGATGGAGTATATGAGTATTGATGCGACCGTAACCATGCTTCTAAGGGTGGTAGCACCCCAGACCCGGGTGATGATCGTTGGATTTTGAGAAGACCCCAAACCCTAACCTTTTTCTTGCTAGCCTCTCCGAATCTCAAGGACGAGATTCATTTTAAGGGTGGTAGGTTTGTAACATCCCAAAATTCTAAATTTTGGAATGTTATAATAAATAGATAGATTTGATTGTTTGTTGGATTGTTGTGTGATTGATTGACTGAAAGTGAGTGAAATTCGAAATCTTTTGAAAGTTAAATGAGATGGAATAAAAGGACTTTCCCAAACTTTCATTTTGCTTTTATGATCTCCATGAATTCAAATTCTTTTCATCACAAAACCATCGAGAGAAGATGACATGACTTCTTCCATTTATTTAAATGAAAAGGGGTGTTGAAAATATTTGAATTTCATTTGAGAATATTTCCAATTCTGAAACTTTATGCAACTCAATGATTTTCACGAGAGAAGATAAAATGACTTCTTCAAAACATATGAAATATGAGTTGGGAGTTTCAAAGGATTAAATTCAAAGTCCCATTGAAATTATCTTTCAATATTGGAGTTATTTGAGTTTTATTCAAATTATTTTCTCCAAAATAAAAATATATAGAAAATAGGGTAACATGATTCCCTACATCAGAAAATTGGAGAGAAATAAATTTGAAATCATTTTGGTATTTTTTTAAAATGATTTTATTGGATTTTATTAAGGCAGAAGCACTGTTTGATTTATTTGAATTTTTGAGGACTTTATTTGACTTTAGAAAAATGGTCAGCTTGTAGGAAATAATTTTCTGAAAATTTTGATATATTATATGCCTATATAATATTTTATTTTCTTTTGTTTTTTATTATTTTTGTTTCTCTGTTTCTTTAAAAAAAACTTCTCTTCGCCGACTGGGCCGGCCCCGCACCCAGCCAGGCCGCGGCCCAGCTAGCCCAGCCCCGCGCGTCCCCGACCTCTGCCCGGACTCCGGCTCCCGCACGCCGACCGCCGCCGCCATGGACGCCGTGCCGCCTCCGGCCTCCTCTGCCCCCTCCCCCACGCCACCTCCTCGCCCCCCCTCTTAAAGGGCGCGCCCCGGCCCCGTTTCCCTCGGAGCCCGAGCCGCCAGAGCCCGCCCCGCCACCGCCGGATCTCACCGCCGCCGGAAGCCGTAGCCGCCGCCCTCATCGCCGTCGACCGCCGCCGACGCCACCACTGCAACCGCTGCTCCACGCCGCCCCTCCCCGTGCTCTTCGCCGCCTCCCACGATGCCAGGAGCCGCCGCTCCGGCCGAGACCGAAGCTGCCGCCGTCGTCCTCCCCGACTCCGGCGATCGCCGTGGTAACCGCCGCCTCCCGTCCGTTGGATCTGGATCGAACGATCCAGATTTCGTTTTGTTTTTTTAAAACGTTTTTTTTATTTGATGAACGTTCGTTAGTTAGGGTTTGCACCGAACGGTTTTTCGTTCGTTAGCGTTCGTTAGCAAACGTTTGTTAGATAGCCTTTTCGTTTTATTTTATTTCTGCCAGGGACCCATCTGTGAATAATTTATTTACAGATTAGCCCCTGATTTTCAAACGTCTACAACTTTTTACTCGTTTATCCAAATCCAATGAAACCAACGCCCACGTCTTCGTTATGATCCCCTCTATATAGTAAAACAACTTAAACATGTTTTTGAAAGTTTTAAAATTTGAATTCAAACAGATTTGTATTCAAACTTCTTTTGTTCATAACTTAAGTTCCGTAACTCCGTTTGACTTGATTCTTTTTGCAAACCGAAGCTCTTGACCTAAACTTTCTGATAAGGCCAAATTCACATAATTTTGGTACTGTTAGAAATTGTTTTATGTTGCAAGAGTTATTTGCTTGGTTTTGATGTTTCCCGAAGTGTCTTCTTCGTTCTTCTCGATCTTTTGAGTGATTGCTTATACGTGGTTACTATTGCTTGCTTACGATAGGTTGACGGAGTGTGACGAGTAGATCTATCAAGAGTTTTGAGTGCGAATCATCTTCATCAACATTGCAGGCAATTTCACACTTTGATCATATCCCTTTCATACCCAGTTTTTATGCATTAGATTCAACCCTCAAACATTGCATGAGTAGGATTGATAACATGTGGGTATTGGGAAGTAGTTGATGAGGTAGTACCTATTGCCCTGTTTACAATCAAACCTTTGGGAGTTACTTCACGTTTGCTTATATTGCCATGCTATGCTCGTAGACGTGGATTGGGTTTGAGTGAATTTCCATGACAGATGTGAGATTGTTAATTAATGGTTCAACTTAAGGTGCTTACTTAAATAAACATCTAGGTGGATTGAGGCACCTGGAGAACCCAGTGTTGCCTGTATTTTTGGATATCCCGGAGTACCCGTGTGATCATCCTATGGACCGCCACCCAGACTCAAAGGGATCATAAGATTATTCATGCTAGAAACTTTCGTGTGCAGCCACAAGCCATTATGGGCTCTGGCATAGTTGAGTAAGTTGTGTGAGCTCTTGAAGAGGTGGACTAGCAGATGTAGGGGGATTGTAGGTGTAACGGTCTGCCCGGAGTAGAGAGTAAATGCTTCTGAAAGACTGTGTCTCGATCATCCGTTTCTCAAACACCATGTAGTGCGAGAAATCCAACGGAGGAGATCGAGTCTTGTGGGGAAAAGTGCGCAAACCTCTGCAGAGTGTACAAACTAATCATGATTAGCCGTGTCCCCGGTTATCGACATCTTGAGTATCTAGTTCTTGGATTATCCCATTGATCTCATCATGTTACTTAATTTAAATTTGATTTGGGTTTAATCACGTTCTTAATTGGGATTGAGATGCTGTCAACCATCTCAATGTTTCACAACCACAATGGTAGTTAAATAAAATTTATTCCTTTGCAGTAGGGAAAAATTGGCTTTTCGCAAAAACATTATAACCATAAAGCTTTTCCACCAGCCATATATGCATGTAGTGATATCCTTTGTTCATCATTTCTCTATGGTGTGAATTTGCCAGCATATTCCTTGTGCTGACCCGTTTTCGGGCTGCAACATTTCATGTTGCAGGATCCTTACGACGAGTAAGTGATACGTTAGGGTTACGATTTCTACACTCAACTTTGCCGTTGGTGTTGATGGGAATCCACAACCTTGTTACTTCCGCTATTTGGATTGAGGTAATAGTATTTACGTTACTTTATACATGTGATTTACCTCTGTTATAAATCCTCGAGTATTGTGTGTGTCAGCATACCGATCCAGGGATGACACTTAAGCACAGAGACTTGATCCATTCGGGTCGGGTCACTACAAGATGGTATCAGAGCACATGTTGACTGTAGGACGTGACCCTAGAAACTGGCAAGCCCATAGGAATTTTTTTTCTCTACAACTTTCCTTTTCAAAAAGATCTTTTACCTCTCTCCTTTTCTGAGTCTTATTCAAATATTCCCTTTTAGTGAGATCATACCCCTTTCCCCTTTTGACCACTCGAAGATTCGACGGATGAGACCACTCCAAGAGGTACAAGATATCGGACAACTAAGACCATTCGGAATGAAGAGGATTTTACCATACATTATGATAATGGAAACTACAACGGTTGAAGACTCCGAAGACTGGGAGAATTTGAAGGCTCTGAAGACTTGCCAGATGTGTATGACCTAGGAAGGTTACCCTTATGGAACTTGGCAGACTATGGAAGCCGTCAATGCCCGAGATCAAGGTGTATCGGAGAAAGACCGAAACATGGAGAGTTAGAAACTCAAAGTTTTTGTTAAGAAACCCAAAGACAGGAGATATCAGTTATGGAATGAAAGCTCATGGCAGTAACATGGGCATAAACACGGCTATCCATGATGTTATCGTCCGCTTATGCTATTGTCACCGTGCGGAGTTAAGCATGCAGAAGCATGGAAGGATTGGATGGTAGAAAACTGATGGAGCACCTATCAGCAAGATGAAGTTTTAACTTTAGACCGGTGTATCACCAGGATCTGGAGTATTACATCAAGAAGTTTAGGATGGACCTGCAGGAAGTTGTATTTGGCAAAGAAGTGTTTCGTGAAGAACTCGGAACCCAGAAACTGAAAGTAGCCAAGCTGGGAAAGCAAAACCTCGAGATAACGGAGACTCGTCAAGAGCTGAAGGACAGTAGGATCATGGTTCATGTCAAGGATGTTGAAACCCAGAAGTTTGGAACGCAACTCCAGAAATATTAAAGGACGTCACGAGAGACTTCGCGTCAACAGAGATGATTTGGCAAAAGAACTTGAGAAGGACAAGCATGATTGGAAGAAGCCATCGGAGACATTAACAAGACTTGAAGAGTTTGGCGATGTTGAAGACTTATTGACCTTTAGAAGACCAAACCCCTGTTATACCTACGTTAGATGCGACGTTTCTGAGCTGTCATTTGTTGGTTGTTTTTCCGACAGCCACAATAAAAATCTGTCTTTTCAAAACTATTGTTTGTATTGTGTGCATCCCTCTCGACCTCTCTTATCTCACCCCAAACCCATGGACCCAATAGAGGATGAATGGAGATGAGCTTGTATTTTCTGGACCGATGAGTCAATTGGAGACGGACCGATGGATTCAGAACATGGAGGATCACATGAAGAATAACCCTATAGTCGGAAAGGATATGACCCGGCATGCTCTTCAATGTTTTGAAAGAGGTGCTGCTACTTGGTGGAGGATGTACCAAACCATCAATGGATGGCAAGGAGTAACCACTTGGAAAGAATTTAAGTGGACTCTACAAAGATCTCGTCTTGTGTCCCAGAAGTTGAGGCCTTATGGAAAGGATGTGAAGAAACCTTGTGCATACAAGCCTTGTGGAGAAATAGGACACAACCATAAGGAACACAAGGGTGAATGCCCAAATTTGTGAAGGAAGTCACCCAGTTGAAGAATGCCCAACTAGGCAGATCACTTGATTCTTGTGTGAAGGGACTACCCACTACCCTGCTCAGTGTCACATCTACCCCATGGTACAAAGGACCGTCCAGCAAAAGAAAGAAGCAATGAAAAGAGCCCTCATGGAAATTTTAGAGGAATCTATGATGAAGGAAGGGGTGGAGGACACACCCAAAGAAGAACCAAATAAACCCTGCACCAAGTCATGCTATTCATGTGGAGAAGAAGGACACATCTCCCAAAATTGTCTGAATGGGGATTTAGTAGAATTCCCGACAGAGGAAGTAGAGTATGACCCACAGGAAATAGAAGCCCTGATTGGAACGGAAAAGTCCAGGAAGAGAAGTAGATTGGATCCCAGGAACAACCCAATTTCTACAAAGAGAGACCTGAGTCATATCACATGTTTCAGGTGCAAAAATTCAGGACACTACCACAATGATTGCCCAAAAGGGAAGATGAGGACCCTAGGAGGCTATATAATCACAAGGAAACCCCGAGATATGTCAGAAGTAATATGTTTCCGTTGTGATGAAGCAGGGCACTTTGCCAGAGAATGCCCCAAGGAGACAGAGACTTGTGATAAATAGTTGAGTGCAACGAGAAAAAAAATGTAGTAGTAGTGTGGACATTTCTTTTATTAGTGAAGTGTCGGGTTGAGGCATGTAATGGAATGCAGGAGATTGAAATAATTTGAGAATCAATAAAGTTAGCATCATTGGTATTGGTTTGGATTTTATGAGTTGTTACTCTATGAAGAAATTTTTTGACCATTTTCGAGGATATGAGAAATATGGTCTATGGAAGATTGAGCATTTTAAAGGTGGTAGTACCCTGTGAGGAAACTTGACCCTTGGAAAAAGGTAATGATATTCCACGAAGTGGATTTCGAACAAAATAAGTATGAGTTTTATTTCGATATGTTGGATACCCCAAGAATATGAGGGTATGGAGTATTATTGGATGTAAAGGAGATAGCCATGAAATTGGAGACAGAGCATGTCTTCGTGTGTCCCTCTGCGAGGAGTTAAACTATTTGGAGTTAAGGGAAAGTTAGCCCCGAGATTTGTAGGACCATACCGAGTTTTGGAGCGTATGGGAGAAGTGGCCAACAAGCTGGAGTCACCCGAAGGACTGTCAGGAGTTCATGATGTGTTTCACGTTTCCCAGTTGAAGAAGTGCCATGCAGAGATGGCCAATATTCCCCTGTAAGGACGCTTGACCCTGGAAAGGATAATGATGTTCCACGAAGTGGAGTATGGACTTCATAAGTATAAATTTTTTTATCTCGGTATATGGGATATCCCACGAGGATGAAGAGATAAATTACTATTGGATATAAAGGAGGTATGATGTTGGAAATATGGATCAATGGAAATTCCATGATGAGTCTTATATGCATTATTGTTGATTTAACCAAGAGTCCATATTGCCTTGTCTTCTCCTGTTTATTGAATGCTCGCAGATTCCAGCTTAGTCCAATGCACGTGCATTATTAGTATTCTCATCATTCAGTCGTGCAAGTGAAAGGCAAATATGATGATATATGATGGACTGATTGAGATGAGAGAAGATGGTATGAACTCGACCTCTCTTGTTTTTGTAAATATGATTAGTTCATCGTTCCTGATTCAGCCTATTATGAATAAACATGTTTGCAATGATAATTAGAGATTATAGTTACTTATGCCATGCTTAATTAGCTAGGAGTTTATAATGGTTTACCTTGCGTGCCAACATGTTATTAAAATGGTTGTGATGTGGTATGATGGGGTGGTATCCTCCTTTGAATGATTCGAGTGACTTGACTTGGCACTTGTTCACATATGTAGTTGAAACAAAATCAACATAGCCTCCACGATATTTATGTTCATGGTGGATTATATCCTAATCATGCTTGCACTCAATGTTTATTAATTTTAATGCATGTTCATGACTGTTGTCGCTCTCTAGTTGGTCGCTTCCCAGTCTTTTGTTAGCCTTCACTTGTACTAAGCGGGAATACTGCTTGTGCATCCAATCCCTTAAACCCCAAAGTTATTCCATATGAGTCCACCATACCTTCCTATATGCTGTATCTACCTGCCGTTCCAAGTAAATTTGTATGTGCCAAACTCTAAACCTTCAAATGAAACTCTGTTTTGTATGCTCGAATAGCTCATGTATCAACTAGGGTTGTCCGTATCTTCCATGCTAGGAGGGTTATTCTCAAGAGGAGTGGACTCCGCTCCTCACTCACAAGAAAATGGCTGGTCCCCGGGATGCCCAGTCCCATGCTTTATGCAAATCAAATCAAAATAATTGCAAACAAAACTCCCCCTGGGACTGTTGTTAGTTGGAGGCACTCGTTGTTTCGAGCAAGCCATGGATTGATGCTTGTTGGTGGAGGGGGAGTATAAACTTTACCATTCTGTTTGGGAACCGCCTATAATGTGTGTAGCATGGAGCCATCTCTTGGTCGTTATGTTAACAATGAAAGTATACCACTCAAAATATTATTTATCTCTGCTTTAAAATCGAGCTCTAGCACCTCTACAAATCCCTGCTTCCCTCTGCGAAGGGCCTATCTATTTACTTTTATGTTGAGTCATCACCCTCTTATTAAAAAGCACTAGCTGGAGAGCACCGCTGTCATTTGCATCCATTACTGTTAATTTATATTGGGTATGACCATGACTGGATCTCTTTTACCATGAATTACAATGTCTAGCCAGTCCTTGATCTTTAAAGGTGCTCTGCATTTATGTTTTGCTGTCTCAGAAAGGGCTAGCGAGATACCATCTTGTTATATCATATCATGATTGTTTTGAGAAAGTGTTGTCATCCGAGATTTATTATTATTGCTCGCTAGTTGATTATGCCATTGAATGAGTAAACATGAGACCTAAGAGTTATTGTGAATATGGTTAGTGCATAATCTTTGCTGAAAACTTGAATGCTGGCTTTACATATTTACAACAACAAGAGCAAACTGAGTTTGTAAAAGTTTTTCTTTATCACTTTCAGTTTGTCAACTGAATTGCTTGAGGACAAGCAAAGGTTTAAGCTTGGGGGAGTTGATACGTCTCCGTCGTATCTACTTTTCCAAACACTTTTGCCCTTGTTTTGGACTCTAACTTGCATGATTTGAATGGAACTAACCCGGACTGACGCTGTTTTCAGCAGAATTGCCATGGTGTTATTTATGTGCAGAAACAAAAGTTCTCGGAATGACCTGAAACTCCACGGAACTTATTTTTGGAAAATATTAAAAATACTGGCGAAAGAATCAAGACCAGGGGGCCCACACGCTAGCCACGAGGGTGGGGGCGCGCCCCCTGCCTCGTGGGCCCCCTGGAGCTCCACCGACCTCAACTCCAACTCCATAAATTCGTGTTCGGGGAGAAAAAAATCAGAGAGAAAGATTCATCGCGTTTTACGATAGGGAGCCGCCGCCAAGCCCTAAACTCTCTCGGGAGAGATGATCTGGAGTCCGTTCGGGGCTCCAGAGAGGGGAATCTGTCGCCGTCGTCATCATTAACCATCCTCCATCACCAATTTCATGATGCTCACCGCCGTGCGTGAGTAATTCCATCGTAGGCTTGCTGGACGGTGATGGGTTGGATGAGATTTATCATGTAATTGAGTTAGTTTTGTTAGGGTCTGATCCCTAGTATCCACTATGTTCTGAGATTGATGTTGCTATGACTTTGTTATGCTTAATGCTTGCCACTAGGGCCCGAGTGCCATGATTTTAGATATGAACCTATTATGTTTTCATGAATATATGTGAGTTCTTGATCCTATCTTGCAAGTCGATAGTCACCTACTATGTGTTATGATCCGGCAACCCCGAAGTGACAATAATCGGGACCACTCTCGGTGATGACCGTAGTTTGAGGAGTTCATCTATTCACTATGTGTTAATGCTTTGGTTCGGTACTCTATTAAAAGGAGGCCTTAATATCCCTTAGTTTCCGTTAGTACCCCGCTGCCACGGGAGGGTAGGACAAAAGATGTCATGCAAGTTCTTTTCCATAAGCACGTATGACTATATTCAGAATACATGCCTACATTATATTGATGAATTGGAGCTAGTTCTGTGTCACCCTATGTTATGGTTGTTACATGATGAACCACATCCGGCATAATTCTCCATCACCGATCCAATGCCTACGAGCTTTTCACATATTGTTCTTCGCTTATTTACTTTTCCGTTGCTACTGTTACAATCACTACAAATCCCAAAAATATTACTTTTGCTACCGTTACCGTTACTTCCATATTACTTGCTACTAAATACTTTGCTGCAGATATTAAGTTATCCAGGTGTGGTTGGATTGACAACTCAACTGCTAATACTTGAGAATATTCTTTGGCTCCCCTTGTGTCGAATCAATAAATTTGGGTTGAATACTCTACCCTCAAAAACTGTTGCAATCCCCTATACTTGTGGGTTATCAGCCATCATCATCTTGTGCCTTTGATCTCCATCTCCAAAGCACCGTCATGATCACCATCGTCACCGGCTTGAAACCTTGATCTCCATTGAAGCATCGTTGTCGTCTCGCTAACTATTGCTTCTATGACTATCGCTACCGCTTAGTGATAAAGTAAAGCAATTACATGGCGATTGCATTTCATACAATAAAGCGACAACCATATGGCTCCTGCCAGTTGCCAATAACTGTTACAAAACATGATCATCTCATACAACAATTTATATATCATCACATCTTGACCATATCACATCACAGCAAGCCCTGCAAAAACAAGTTAGACGTCTTCTACTTTGTTGTTGCAAGTTTTACGTGGCTGCTACGGGCTTCTAGCAAGAACCGTTCTTACCTACGCATCAAAACCACAATGATTTTTCGTCAAGTGTGTTGTTTTAACCTTCAACAAGGACCGGGCGTAGTCACACTCGATTCAACTAAAGCTGGAGAAACAGACACCCACTAGCCACCTGTGTGCGAAGCACGGCGGTAGAACCAGTCTCATGAACGCGGTCATGTAATGTCGGTCTAGGCCGCTTCATCCAACAATACCGCCGAATCAAAGTATGACATGCTGGTAAGCAGTATGACTATTATCGCCCACAACTCTTTGTGTTCTACTCGTGATCTACGCATAGACCTGGCTCTGATGCCACTGTTGGGGAACGCATTATTTAAAAAAAATCCTACGATCACGCAAGATCTATCTAGGAGAAGCATAGCAACGAGCGGGGAGAGTGTCCACGTACCCTCATAGACCGAAAGCGGAAGCGTTTAGGAACGCGGTTGATGTAGTCGAACGTCTTGGCGATCCAACCGATCCAAGTACCGAACGTATGGCACCTCCGCGATCTACACACGTTCAGCTCAGTGACGTCCCTCGAACTCTTGATCCAGTTGAGGCCGAGGGAGAATTTCATCCGCACGGTGGCATGGTGACGGTGATAATGAAGTTACCGGCGCAGGCCTTCGCCTACGCACTACGACGATATGACCGAGGTGTAAAACTGTGGAGGGGGGCACTGCACATGGCTAAAGATCAACTTGTGTGTTCTAGGGTGCCCCCCTCCCCACGTATATAAAGGAGGGGGAGGAGGAGGCCGGCCAAGGGGGGAGGCGCTCCATGGGGGGAGTACTACTAGGACTCCAAACCTAGTAGGATTCACCCCCCCCCCCCGCCCCTTTCCTATTCCAAGTGGGAGAAGGGGGCGGGAGGAGGAGAGAAGGAAGGAGGGGGGCGTCGCCCCCTCCCCTTATCCAATTCGGATTGGGGCAAGGGGGCGCGCGCCACCTCCTGGCCGGCCCTCTCTCTTCTCCACTAAGGCCCATGAGGCCCAATAGCTTCCTTGGGGGGGGGGGGTTGTTCCGGTAACCCTCGGTACTCCGAAACTTATCCGAAATGACACGAACCATTCCGGTGTCCGAATATAACCTTCCAATATATGAATCTTTATGTCTCGACCATTTCGAGACTCATCATCACGTCCGTGATCTCAACTGGGACTCTGAACAACCTTCGTTCATCAAATCACATAAATTCATAATACAAATCGTCATCGAACGTTAAGCGTGCGGACCCTACAGGTTCGAGAACTATGTAGACATGACCGAGACACCTCTCCGATCAATAACAAATAGCGGAACCTGAATGCTCATATTGGTTCCTACAGATTCTACGAGATCTTTATCGGTCAAACCGCATAACAACATACCTTGTTCCCTTTTTCATCGGTATGTTACTTGCCCGAGATTCGATCGTCGGTATCACCATACCTAGTTCAATCTCATTACCGGCAAGTCTCTTTACTGGTTCCGTAATGCATGATTCCGCAACTAACTCATTAGTCACATTGCTTGCAAGGCTTATAGTGATGTGCATTACCGAGAGGGCCCAGAGATACCTCTCTGATATACGGAGTGACAAATCCTAATCTCGATCTATGCCAACTCAACAAACACCATCGGAGACACCTGTAGAGCATCTTTATAATCACCCAGTTATGTTGTGATGTTTGATAGCACATTAAGTGTTCCTCCGGTATTCGGGAGTTGCATAATCTCATAGTCATAGGAACATGTATTAGTCATGATGAAAGCAATAGAAATAAACTAAACGATCATAGTGCTAAGCTAACGGATGGGTCTTGTCCATCACATCATTCTCTAATGATGTGATCCCGTTCACCAAATGACAACACATGTCTATGGCTAGGAAACTTAACCATCTTTGATTAACGAGCTAGTCTAGTAGAGGCATACTAGGGACACTTTGTTTGTCTATGTATTCACACATGTACTAAGTTTCCGGTTAATACAATTCTAGCATGAATAATAAATATTTATCATGATATAAGGAAATATAAATAACAACTTTATTATTGCCTCCAGGGCATATTTCCTTCATACCTTATGTATTGAGGGAGATCGATCGGATATCCACGCATATGTGTAGGAGAGGAATAAGGTTGGGAAAGAGACAGAGCTAGAGTGTTGGAGGGGGTAGTGGTGGAGTTGCTTCTAACAAATGGTGGGAGAGGCTTGCTAGACAAACGGAGGGCACACCTGCAATATCTATAAGAGAGGGGATGGCTGCCTGTCTGTGCACGTGCGTGTGAGAGACGGGTCAAGAGGCTGCACGAATGATGAGGGGGGACAATATGGCTGTGGTAAGCAGACGTAACTACATAGGAAGATCAATCGTCCTTTGTCAGACAAAGGAGAGACATAACTTGTGAGGTACGTCGATCGATGGGTGGGGGAAAATAGTTAAAGTCAACCTAGGTATATGTAGGGAGATCGATCGGCATACATGCATGTATGTGTTAGAAGCAAATAAGGCTCGGGGATGCATCTAGGAGGTGGTGCGAGAGGCATACTGTAACATCCCAAATTTTCAATTTGGAATGTTATACATAGATCATTCTTGCATATCATATTTTATTGCATTTTGTTTTGCGATCCTAGAAATTCTACGTAACTCAAGGACCCACTGAGAGAGTTGGGGATTTCGTTATTTTCATATTTGGGTTTTCTCAAATTTTGAAAATAGGATTATTTGTTTTAATTATTTTTCTCTCCGAAAATATTTCATATCAAAATATATGAGAGGAGATAATATGACTTCTCCACAAATAATGAAATATTGGAGGAAAAATATTAAAAACAAATATTTGATTTTATTTGGATTTTATTTGATTTTATTTGAATTAGGAAAAATACGCGTTTTTCAAAATTGCATTTTAGGCCCAAATAAATTTCATCTTGTCCGGCTTATTTTTAGAGGACGGGGAAAATTTATTTCGGGATTTTTGGAGTCTGTTTAGTATTTCTTTTGTTTGTTTTTCTGCGCGAAATTATTTAAAAAAAATCGCGAACCGCCTTACGGGCCGTGTCCGACCCGGACACCTCAGCCCGGCCGACCTTATAAACCGCAGCCCGAGCCCCGCCTCAGCCCAAGTCGCTGCGGCCCCGCAAACCCTAACCCTAACCGATCCGCGCCGCCGCCGCCGCCATCGCCGACCCCGCCGGCGACGCCCGACGCCGTCGTTCGTCGCCGACCCCGCCGCCCGTCCCGCCGCCCGACGCCGCCCGACGGAGCCCCGCCGCCCCTCGCCCGCCGTCGGCCCGCCGGAGTTGCTCGCCGCCGCTGCCGTCACGCGAACCGAGGTAGCCGCCGGTTTTCTCGAAAAACCGTTCGGTTTTATTTCGAAACCGAGATGCTTTTTTTATTAGATCGGTTTATTTTTTTTCCTGGTTTAACTAAATAGCGAACACCATTTCGTATGTTCGTTTTAACGAATGGTTTTTGTCGTTTAACCGCAGACAGCGAACGTTCGTTCGTTAGCCTGTTCGTCAGTTTTTCTTTTTATAGGATTTTCCGTGATTATTTTCGATCGCGATTTCCGATCTGTTTTTCGTTTTAGTATAACTTTTCGCTCATTTATCGGAATCAGGCGATTCAAGCGCCTAGAGTATCATCTCGAAACCCTCTTTCTGTTTAACCAACTCAAACAAGTTTTTACTGCTATAAAATTTGACTTAGGTCCAGATTAGTAAACGAAGCTTGTTTCTTTCGCCGTTTGAGTTTCGTTGCTTCGTTCGATTTGATTCTTTTTGCAAACCGGAGTTCTTAAGTTGAACTTTCTGGTTAGATCTCTTATTTTGAGTTTTATTCGTGCACCCTTGCTTGATTGCTTATGTATGTATTGTTTGTTTGCGATAGAGTACCCGGAGTGCGAAGCGTGCTACTACGAGTCTCTAGGTTTCACGGATCATCAGCAAGGCAAGTAACACTTTGATCATACTTTTCATTACCCAATTTTTATGCATTAGTTTCAACCCTCAAACTATTGCATGATTAGGATCTGATTAATATGTGGGTTTTGGGAAGTAGATGAGGTAGTACCTATTACCCTGTTTACTATCAAACCTTTGGGAGTTACTTCTACGTTTGCTTATATTGCTATGCTATGCTCGTAGACATGGATTGGGTTTGAGAGATTTCCATGACAGATGTGAGATTGTTACTTAATGGTTCAACTTAAGGTGGCTACTTAAATAAACAACTGGGTGTATTGAGGCACCTGGAGAACCCAGTGTTGCCTGTATTTTTGGATATCCCGGAGTACCCGTGTGATCATCCTATGGACCGCCACCCAGACTCAAAGGGATCATGTGATTATTCATGCTAGAAACTTCCGTGTGCAGCCACAAGCTATTATGGGCTCTAGCATAGTTGAGTAGGTTACATGATCTCTTGAAGAGGTGGGCTAGCAGATGTAGGGGAAAGTAGGTGTAACTGTCCACCCGGAGTAAAGAGTATTGTTTCTGAAAGACTGTGTCTCGGTCATCCGTTTCTCAAACACCATGTAGTGCGAGAAATCAAGCGGAGGCGATCGAGTCGTGTGGGGAAGAGTGCACAAACCTCTGCAGAGTGTACAAACTAATCATGGTTAGCCGTGTCCCCGGTTATGGACGTCTTGAGTATCTAGTTCTTGGATTATCATGTGAATCTCATCATCATTTTACTTAATTTAATTTAATTGGGTTAATCACATTCTTAATTGGGATTGAGTTGGAGGTACCTTCTCAATGTTTAACAACCACCATGATAGTTAAATAAAATTTATTCCTTTGTGGTAGGGAAAAATTGGCTTTTCGCAAAACTGTAACCATAGAGCTTTCCACCAGCCAAATATGCATGTAGTGATAGCATTATTCTGTTCATTACTCTCTATGTGTTACACATTGCCAGCATATTCCATGTGCTGACCCGTTTTCGGGCTGCAACGTATCATGTTGCAGACTTTTCAGACGACGAGTAAGGTGCCTTAGGTCGTGGTCTTATACTCAGTGATGTCGTTGGAGTTGATGGACTCACTCTATCTTCCAAGCCTTCCGCTGTTACCGTTTTTAGATGGCCTTAAGCCGTATTTATTGTATTAAGTTCTCTTTTGAGATATTCGATGTAATAAGTGTGTGATTGCTACTCTGTTATAAATCCTTCAAGTACTGTGCGTGTCAGCATTACCGATCCAGGGATGACACTGATGCACAGAGACTAGACTGTTTGAGGTCTGGTCGCTACAAAGATGGTATCAGAGCACACGCTAACTGTAGGACACGACCACTAAGCTAAAGCCCTAGATCACTACTCTCTTCTCATTTCTGACTCCTTTCCTTTCTTCCACTCTTTTAGGATGGCGGATGCAAGGAACAAGTTCGCACAACCAGATGAGGATACACCTTTTGGACGACACTTGAAGGAAGTTACTAAGTACCTGAACATCGGAATACCAAGCTGTAGCGACCAGACCTCAAACAGTCTGTGCTCTGTTCTTTAGTGTCATCCTTGGATCAGTAATGCTGACACGCACAGTACAAATGGAGGATTTATAACAGAGTAGCAATCACACACTTATTACATCGAGTATCTCAAAAGAGAAATAAGTATGATAAATACGACTTAATGCCATCTAAATACGATAACAGCGGAAGACTTGGAAGATAAGTGAGTCCATCAACTCCAACGGCATCACTGAGTATAAGACCACGACCTAAGGCACCTTACTCGTCGTCTGAAAAGTCTGCAACATAAAACGTTGCAGCCCGAAACGGGTCACCACATGGAATATGGTTGCAATGTAACTCATAGAGAGTAATGAACATAATAATGCTATACTACTTGCATATATGGCTGATAGAAGGCTTTATGGTTATAGTTTTGCGAAAAGCCAATTTTTCCCTACTACAAAGGAATAAATTTAATTTAACTATCATGGTGGTTGTGAAACATTGAGATGGTTGACAGCATCTCAATCCCAATTAAGTATCATCATTAACCCAACAATATTAATTAAAGTAACATGGTGGTGAGATTCGCATGATAATCCAAGTACTAGATACTCAAGATGTCCATAACCGGGGACACGGCTAACCATGATTAGTTTATACACTCTGCAGAGGTTTGTGCACTTTTCCCCACAAGACTCGATCTCCTCCGTTGGGATTCTCGCACTTCATGATGTTTGAGAAACGGATGACCAAGACACAGTCTTTCAGAAGCGTTAACTCTCTACTCCGGGTAGACAGTACTACCTACATCCCCTACATCTGCTAGTCTACCTCTTCAAGAGCTCACACAACCTACTCAACTATGCTAGAGCCCATAATAGCTTGTGGCTGCACACGGAAGTTTCTAGCATGAATAATCTCATGATCCCTTTGAGCCTGGGTGGCGGTCCATAGGATGATCACACGGGTACTCCGGGATATCCAAAAATACAGGCAGCACTGGGTTCTCCAGGTGCCTCAATCCACCCAGATGTGAGTTTTAGTTGCCACCTTAAGTAAACCATTAATTAACAATCTCACATCTGGCGTGAATACCTCTCAAACCCAATCCACGTCTACTAGCATAGCATAGCGATATAAGCAACGTAGAAGTAACTCCCAAGGGTTTGACAATAAACAGGGCAATAGGTACTACCTCAACTACTTCCCAATACCCACAATTTAATTAGATCCTAACCATGCAATGTTTGAGGGTTGGTCTAATGCAATAAAACTGGGTAGTAAAAGATATGATCAAAGTGTTACTTGCCTTGCTGATGATCCGTGAAACTTAGAGATTCGAAGTAGCAAGCGGCGCACTCCGGGTACTCTATCGCAAACAAACAAGCATATAATAAGCACTCATCAAATGCACAGGTAAAACTCAAATAATGATCTAACCAGAAAGTTCAACTTAAGAACTCCGGTTTGCAAAAAGAATCAAATCGAACGAAGCAACGAAAATCAAGCGGCGAAAGAAACAAGCTTCGTTTACTAATCTGGATCTAGGTCAAATTTTACAATAGAAAAAACTTGTTTGAGTGGGTTAAACGGAAAGAGAATTTCGAGACGAAACTCTAGGCGCTTGAATTGCCTGATTCCGATAAACGAGCGAAACGATAAACGAAAACGAAAATCTGATCGGAAATCGCGATCTGGAATAACCGCGGAAAATCCGACGAAAAAGAAAACTGACGAACAGTTAAAACGGACGTTCGTTAACAGCGACAATCCGACGAACACGTTCGTTAAAACGAACGGGTCGGTGAACGTTCACTAATTAATAAAACCAAAAAAATAAACTGATCTATGTAAAAAAACTAGGGTTTCAAAAAAAAAACCGAATCGGTTTTTTTTTTAAATCCGGACTCGGCTGCGGCGGCTTCGGTTACCTCCGGCGAGGCTACTCCGGCGGGGCGGGGCGGGGCGGCTCCGGCGGAGCTTCGGGGTGCGGGCGGGGTGCGGGGAGAAGGCGGGTGGCGACGGGGTCGGCGGGCGGCGGCGGAACGGCGTCGGGGCGGGCTCCTCGCAGCGGCGGCGGCGGCTTCGGGCTCCGGCGTCGGCGGGGTTCGGCGGCGGGGCGAGGTGAGGGAGGCGGCGGCGGGGCGGGGTATATATATAGGTGGGGGGGGCTACTTCGGCTTGGGGAAGGGGGCGCCGGGGAGGCGTGGCCGTCCCGGACTCGGGCGGCGGCGGCGTGCTCGTCCCGGTCTCCAGGAGGGAGACGGCGACGCGGGATTGGGCCGGCCTGGCTCGGCTGGGCCTCGGCCCAGTCGGGCGCGGGGATTTTTTTAAATAATATTCCGCCGAACTAAAAAAATCATAGAAAAAGAAATAAAAATCCAAAAATGCCAAAACAAATTTTCACCGTCTAATTAAAATAATTAGGATGACGTGAACATTTTCTTGGCCCAAAATTTGCAGTTAAAACGTGAAATTTTTCTAATGCAATAAAAATTGCAAATAAAAATCCGAATAAAATCAAATATTTGATTTTAATATTTTTCCTCCAATATTTCAATTATTTTGGAGAAGTCATATTTTCTCCTCTCATTTATTTTAATATGAAATATTTTTCGGAGAGAAAAATAATTAAAACCAAAAATCCTCGTTTTATTATTTGATAAAAATCAAATATGAAAATCGGTAAAAATCCCCAACTCTCTCTCCGAGGGTCCTTGAGTTGCTTAGGATTTTTGAGGATTTGCCAAAATGCAATAAAATATGCTATGCAATGATGATCTAATGTATAGCATTCCAAATTGAAAATTTGGGATGTTACAAACCTACCCCCTTAAGATGAATCTCGCCCTCGAGATTCGGGTTGGCTAGAAAATAGATGAGAGTGGTTCTTCCGTAGATCTTCCTCTCGCTCCCAGGTGGCTTCATCTTCAGTGTGGTGACTCCACTGAACTTTGCAGAACTTGATAACCTTGCTGCGGGTGACTCGGCTGGCATACTCAAGAATCTTAACTGGTTTCTCCTCATAGGTCAAGTCACTTTCCAAGTGAATCGCTTCCAGGGGCACTGTATCTCTCAGTGGTATCTCAGCCATCTTTGCGTGGCACTTCTTTAACTGGGAAACGTGAAATACATCATGAACTCCTGACAATCCTTCAGGCAATTCCAGCTTGTAAGCAACTTCTCCCATACGCTCCAAAACTCTGTATGGTCCGATAAAACGGGGTGCTAACTTTCCTTTAACTCCAAAGCGCTTCACTCCTTGAAGTGGTGATACTCGAAGATAAACTCTGTCTCCGACTTCGTGAACTGTCTCCTTGCGTTTAGAATCCGCATAACTCTTCTGCCTGGACTGGGCTACCTTGAGCCTATCGCGAATCAACTTCACCTTCTGTTCTGATTCCTTAATCAAATCTGGTCCAAACAACTGACGGTCTCCAACTTCGTCCCATAACAATAGTGTCCTACACCTCCTTCCGTACAACGCTTCGAAAGGGGCCATCTTCAAACTAGTTTGATAGTAGTTGTTGTAAGAAAACTCTGCATGTGGCAAATTGTCATCCCAACTAGATCCATAATCTAGCGCACAAGCTCTCAACATGTCTTCCAAAATCTGATTGACTCTCTCGGTCTGTCCATCTGTCTGTGGGTGAAAAGCTGTACTGAATTCTAACCTGGTTCCCAAAGTTTCATGTAACTGATTCCAGAACTTCGACGTAAACTGGGTTCCTCTGTCTGATACAATGGTCCTCGGAACTCCATGCAAACATACGATTCTGGTCATGTATATCTTTGCCAACTTAGCACTGGTGTAAGTGGTCTTCACTGGGATGAAATGAGCTACTTTCGTCAAACGATCGACTACAACCCATATTGAGTCATAGCCTGAACGAGTCCTGGCCAATCCCGTGATAAAATCCATGCCTAGTTTATCCCACTTCCATTCGGGTATCGGCAATGGCTGTAGCAATCCTGCTGGCTTCTGATGCTCTGCCTTCACTCTCTGACATACATCACAAACTGCTACATACTCCGCAATATCCTTCTTCATTCCGGTCCACCAGAAAGTATCCTTCAAATCCAAATACATCTTGGTATTTCCTGAGTGAATCGAATACGGTGAATCATGGGCCTCTTGCAAGATCAACTTCCTGATCTCCGGATCATTGGGCACATAAACGCGGTCCTCAAACCATAAGGTATCGTGCTCATCCTCACGAAATCCCTTGGCTTTTCCTTTGCTCATCTTTTCCTTTATCTCGTCAATCTCCTTGTCTGTCTTCTGAGCTTCTCGGATCTTTTCCATCAAGGTAGACTGAATCTCCAACGTTGCTAAATAGCCTCTCGGTACTATCTCCAAACATAGCTCGTGAAGATCCTCGGCTAATACTTTCGGTAACTCTCCAGTCATGAGTGTGTTGACATGGCTCTTGCGGCTCAACGCGTCTGCTACTACGTTAGCCTTTCCGGGGTGATAATGCAACCTCATATCATAATCCTTTATGAGTTCCAACCATCTCCTTTGCCTGAGATTCAACTCCTTCTGCGTGAAAATGTACTTCAAACTCTTGTGATCCGTGTACACCTCACAATGGTTTCCGATGAGAAAATGTCTCCATGTCTTCAACGCATGCACTACGGCTGCTAACTCCAAATCATGTGTGGCATAATTCTTCTCATGGGGTTTAAGTTGCCGTGAAGCATATGAAACAACTCTTCCTTCTTGCATAAGCACTGCTCCAAGTCCTCGACGTGAAGCGTCGCAATATACTTCATAATCCTTGCGTTTATCTGGCAGAATCAACACTGGTGATGTAACCAATCGTTTCTTCAACTCTTGGAAACTAGCTTCACATTCCTCAGTCCAATTGAACTTGGTGTCCTTCTTTAACATCTCTGTCATGGGCTTAGCAATCTTCGAGAAATTCTCGATGAACCTCCGGTAGTATCCTACAAGTCCAAGAAAACTCCGGATCTCTCCAACTGACGTGGGTGATTCCCAGCTTGTTACTGTGTCAACTTTGGTGGGTTCTACTGCTATTCCTTCTCCGGATATAACATGTCCGAGGAATCCAACTTCCTTCAGCCAAAATTCATATTTGCTGAATTTGGCATATAACTGGTGTTCTCTGAGCTTCTCAAGTACCAAACGCAAATGCTCCTTATGCTCTTCTTCATTCTTGGAGTAGACTAAAATATCGTCAATGAACACCACGACGAACTTATCCAAAAACTCCATAAACACTTTGTTCATCAGGTTCATGAAATAGGCAGGTGCGTTAGTCAGACCAAATGACATAACGGTATACTCATATAGCCCATACCTGGTGGTAAAAGCCGTCTTAGGTATATCCTGCTCTCGAATCTTTAACGGATGGTATCCTGATCGTAGATCGATCTTGGAAAATACCTTAGCTCCTTGTAATCGGTCAAACAGATCATTGATCATCGGCAATGGGTACTTGTTTTTGATGGTCACTTCATTCAATCCACGATAGTCAACAACCATCCTCAATGATCCATCTTTCTTCTCTACTAGAAGTACTGGTGATCCCCAAGGTGACGAACTTGGGCGAATATAGCCTTTATCCAGTAACTCCTTAATCTGCTTCTTAATCTCCTCCAAATCTTTTGCGGGCATCCTGTACGGTCTCTTAGATATTGGCCCTGTGCCTGGCAAAAGTTCAATCAAGAACTCAATGTCTCTATCCGGTGGCATGCCTGGCAACTCTTCTGGAAATACATCCGGGTAATCCTTCACCACTGGTACTTCCTCCTGTACAACTCCTGATAAGGAATTCACCTAAGTCCTCTTCGGCATATGCCGGGATACATACTTAATCCTCCTTCCTTCCGGGGTGGTAAGAAAAATCGACTTACTGGCGCATTCAATGTTCCCTTCATACTTTGATAACCAATCCATGCCTAATATCACATCCAATCCTTGCGATTCCGATACTATTAGGTCCGAGGGAAACACGTAGTTACCAATCCTTAATGGTAACCGATCACACCATAAACTAGCCATATACTCTGCTCCTGGCGAGGTTACTAACATGGGTGACCTAAGGGCTTGGGTTGGCAGTTTATACTTATCCACAAATCCCCTTGATATGTATGAATGTGATGCACCAGTATCAAAAAGAACGAGTGCAGTAAATGACTTAACCAAAAACTTACCTATTACTGCATCAGGCTGTGCTTCAACCTCCTCCACATAAACGTGGTTCACTTGTCCTTTGTTGAAAGGGTTCGGCTTCTTCCCAGAGCTTCCATTGCCATTTCCATTCTGGGCTTCAGGACAGTCAGTTGCATAATGTCCAGTCTTCTGGCACTTGAAACATGTAATGTGACTTAGATCCCTCTTGGCTGGGGTAGATGGGTTATTACGGTTCTGCCCGTTGCTCCCTCCATTCCCATTACCATTCTTGGGTCCACTATGGTTGTGCGAACTACCTCCTCCATGGGTATGCTGAAACTGTCCTCCCGATTTCGGGGTAAAACGTGGCTTCTGCTGAGCTCCAGAATTGTACTTCCCTTGTCCATACTTCCTCTTACGGTTTTCAATCTGCTGTTGCTTCCCTTCAATCATGAGAGCTCTATCTACCAACTCCTGGTAGTTGTTGAAGGTTGCTACCATCAACTACATGCTCAGCTCATCATTCAATCCTTCGAGAAACTTCTCCTGCTTGGTTGCATCTGTAGCAACGTCATCGGGAGCATAACGTGCTAACTTACTAAAGTCCTCCACATACTGGCCTACGGTGCGTCCTCCTTGGCGTAGGTTGCGAAACTCACGCTTCTTCATAGCCATAGCTCCTGCTGAAACATGGGCAGTACGGAAAGCTTGCTGAAACTGGTCCCATGTGACAGTGTCAATAGGGCGTGTGGCTGTGTAATTCTCCCACCATGATGCTGCGGGTCCATCAAGCTGATGTGCGGCAAAACGCACTTTCTCCGCATCCGTGCATCCTGCAGTGGTCAACTCCCTTCCAACCTTGCGGAGCCAATCATCTGCAACAATCGGCTCGGTGCTGCTGGAAAACACCGGCGAATTTAGCCTCAAGAAACGGGCTAAGTGAGCAACAGGTGGTGGTGGTGGGTTGTTGTTGTTGTTGTTGCCTTGGTTCTGTACTAACACTTGCATCAGGGCATTCTGCTGCTGAATCAACTGAGTGATCTCCGGTGGGAAAACAAATCCGGTGTCGTGTCTCGGAGGCATCTGATAGGTTTAGAAAAGATGAGAATTTAGAATAGAATGAGGTCTAGAGGGAAAACACTACCCATATGCTCATGAGACAAACACAATCAATATCACTCAATCAAATCAAACAAGGCATACAATCGATCTAACTATCGTTACAAAAGTGCTCGGACTATACTATATACATGGGGAAATACTACTACTGATATGGTGGTCTACTAGAAATTTTGATGTGGTCGAAGACTCCATGATATCTGCTCCAGCTTCATCAATAAAGTCATCTTCACTGGGGTCTGAGTCGGTGTCGTCGATGATGATGTAGTTATTCGGGCAACTAGAATCGTCATCTTCTCCTCCAGGTGATGAGTCTCCCATGAATACTTCGATCTTCTGTATCAGTTCGCCGTTCTTCTCCAACGACGTGGCGATCTCCTCCTCATATCCATCGCGCGTAGACTTGAGTTCTTCCTCCAACTCCGTGATCTTGGTCAATGCCTTCTTCAGATATATCATGTCTGAGCACATCCGGTTCTCCTGGCGACGAATGTGTTGGTTTTGCTCCTGGATGAAAGCTGCAATTGATCCATCCTTCTTGGTGCTGATCATCTCCCATTGTTCATCTCGGCGTCCACAAATCTGATAGATAGTATCCTTAAGCTCCCTGCGGTAGACTTCTCCAATGCGTCCCATAGAGATGTGGGTTTCCATGCTCTTCCCTAAACTCCAGGTTGGTGCATCAAAGGAAAACTCTATAGGCTCAGTGACTGGCGTAAACGTCCTTCCAGGAATTTGAACTTGAATCTTCCAGCGCTCCTCTTCTGGTAGTGTGGCGTTGTGGGTCCCGGTGAAGCTTGGTATTCCGATGTTTAGGTACTTAGTGACTTCCTTCAAGTGTCGTCCAAAAGGTGTATCTTCATCCGGTTGCATGAACTTGTTCCTTGCATCCGCCATTCCTAAAGAGTAGAAAGTGAAGAGGAGTCAGAAATGAGAAGAGAGTAGTGTTCTAGGGTTTAAGCTTAGTGATCGTGTCCTACAGTCAGCGTGTGCTCTGATACCACCTTTGTAGCGACCAGACCTCAAACAGTCTGTGCTCTATGCTTTAGTGTCATCCCTGGATCAGTAATGCTGACACGCACAGTACAAATGGAGGATTTATAACAGAGTAGCAATCACACACTTATTACATCGAGTATCTCAAAAGAGAAATAAGTATGATAAATACGGCTTAAGGCCATCTAAATACGATAACAGCGGAAGACTTGGAAGATAAGTGAGTCCATCAACTCCAACGGCATCACTGAGTATAAGACCACGACCTAAGGCACCTTACTCGTCGTCTGAAAAGTCTGCAACATAAAACGTTGCAGCCCAAAACGGGTCAGCACATGGAATATGCTGGCAATGTAACTCATAGAGAGTAATGAACATAATAATGCTATACTACATGCATATATGGCTGATAGAAGGCTCTATGGTTATAGTTTTGCGAAAAGCCAATTTTTCCCTACTGCAAAGGAATAAATTTAATTTAACTATCATGGTGGTTGTGAAACATTGAGATGGTTGACAGCATCTCAATCCCAATTAAGTATCATCATTAACCCAACAATATTAATTAAAGTAACATGGTGGTGAGATTCGCATGATAATCCAAGTACTAGATACTCAAGATGTCCATAACCGGGGACACGGCTAACCATGATTAGTTTTATACACTCTGCAGAGGTTTGTGCACTTTTCCCCACAAGACTCGATCTCCTCCGTTGGGATTCTCGCACTTCATGATGTTTGAGAAACGGATGACCGGGACACAGTCTTTCAGAAGCGTTAACTCTCTACTCCGGGTAGACAGTACCACCTACATCCCCTACATCTGCTAGTCTACCTCTTCAAGAGCTCACACAACCTACTCAACTATGCTAGAGCCCATAATAGCTTGTGGCTGCACACGGAAGTTTCTAGCATGAATAATCTCATGATCCCTTTGAGCCTGGGTGGCGGTCCATAGGATGATCACACGGGTACTCCGGGATATCCAAAAATACAGGCAACACTGGGTTCTCCAGGTGCCTCAATCCACCCAGATGTGAGTTTTAGTTGCCACCTTAAGTAAACCATTAATTAACAATCTCACATCTGTCGTGAATACCTCTCAAACCCAATCCACATCTACTAGCATAGCATAGCGATATAAGCAACGTAGAAGTAACTCCCAAGGGTTTGACAATAAATAGGGCAATAGGTACTACCTCAACTACTTCCCAATACCCACAATTTAATTAGATCCTAACCATGCAATGTTTGAGGGTTGGTCTAATGCAATAAAACTGGGTAAAAAAAGATATGATCAAAGTGTTACTTGCCTTGCTGATGATCTGTGAAACTTAGAGATTCGAAGTAGCAAGCGGCGCACTCCGGGTACTCTATCGCAAACAAACAAGCATACAATAAGCACTCATCAAATGCACAGGTAAAACTCAAATAATGATCTAACCAGAAAGTTCAACTTAAGAACTTCGGTTTGCAAAAAGAATCAAATCGAACGAAGCAACGAAAATCAAGCGGCGAAAGAAACAAGCTTTGTTTACTAATCTGGATCTAGGTCAAATTTTACAGTAGCAAAAACTTGTTTGACTGGGTTAAACGGAAAGAGAATTTCGAGACGAAACTCTAGGCGCTTGAATCGCCTGATTCCGATAAACGAGCGAAAAGATAAACGAAAACGAAAATCTGATCGGAAATCGCGATCTGGAATAACCGCGGAAAATCCGACGAAAAAGAAAACTGAAAAACAGTTAATCAAACGGGCGTTCGTTAACAGCGACAATCAGAAGAACACGTTCGTTAAAACGAACGGGTCGGTGAACGTTCACTAATTAATAAAACCAAAAAAAATAAACCGATCTATATAAAAAAACTAGGGTTTCGAAAAAAACCGAATCGGTTTAAAAAAACGGACTCGTCGGCGGCGGCTTCGGTTACCTCCGGCGTGGCTACTCCGGCGGGGCGGGGCGGCTCCGGCGGGGCTTCGGGGTGCGGGCGGGGTGCGGGGAGGCGGCGGGTGGCGGCGGAACGGCGTCAGGGCGGGCTCCTCGCGGCGGCGGCGGCGGCTTCGGGCTCCGGCGTCGGCGGGGTTCGGCGGCGGGGCGAGGTGAGGGAGACGGCGGTGGGGCGGGGTATATATATAGGTGGGGGGCTACTCCGGCTTGGGGAAGGGGGCGCCGCGAAGGCATGGCTGTCCCGGACTCGGGCGGCGGCGGCGTGCTCGTCCCAGTCTCTAGGAGGGAGACGGCGACGCGGGATTGGGCCGGCCTGGCTCGGCTGGGCCTCGGCCCAGTCGGGTGCGGGGATTTTTTTTTTAAATAATATTCCGCCGAACTAAAAAAATCGTAGAAAAATAAATAAAAATCCAAAAATGCCAAAACAAATTTTCACCGTCTAATTAATATAATTAGGATTACGTGAACATTTTCTTGGCCCAAAATTTGCAGTTTTGAAAACATGAAATTTTTCTAATGCAATAAAAATTGCAAATAAAAATCCGAATAAAATCAAATATTTGATTTTAATATTTTTCCTCCAATATTTCAATTATTTTGGAGAAGTCATATTTTCTCCTCTCATTTATATTAATATGAAATATTTTTCGGAGAGAAAAATAATTAAAACCAAAAATCCTCGTTTTATTATTTGATAAAAATCAAATATGAAAATCGGTAAAAATCCCCAACTCTCTCTCCGAGGGTCCTTGAGTTGCTTAGGATTTTCGAGGATTTGCCAAAATGCAATAAAATATGCTATGCAATGATGATCTAATGTATAACATTCCAAATTGAAAATTTGGGATGTTACACAAGCTTCACCGGAACCTACAACGCCACACTACCAGAAGAGGAGCGCTAGATGATTCAAGTTCAAGTTCCAGGAAGGACGTTCATGCCAGTCACTGAGCCCATAGAGTTTTCCTTTGATGCACCAACCTGGAGTCTAGGAAAGAGCATGGCAGCCCACATCACCATGGGACGCATTGGAGAAGTGTACCACAATGATCTCAAGGATACTATCTATCAGATTTGTGGGCGCCGAGACGAGCAATGGGTGATGATCAACACCAGGAAGGATAGATCTATTGCAGCTTTCATTCAGGAGTTAAACCAGCACATTCGTCGCCAGGAGAACCAGATGTGCGCAGACATGATAGAACTGAAGAAGGCAGAGACTAGGATCATGGAACTGGAGGAAGAACTCAAGGCTACACGCGATGGATATGAGGAGGAAATCGCAACATTGTTGGAGAAGAATGGCGACCTGACACAGAAGCTAGGAGTTTTCATGGGAGACCCCGCACCAGGAGGAGATGATGACGATTCTACTTGCCCGGAGAACTACATCATCATCGACGACACTGACTCGGACCCCAGTGATGATGATTGGGAGGATGAAGCCGGAGCAGATATCATGGAGTCTTCGACTGAGCAATTTTTCTAGTAGACCACCAAATTAGTAGTAGTATTCCACCATGTATATAGTATAGTCCAAGCACTTTGTAACGATAGATAGATCGATTGTATGCCTTGTTTGAATTGATTGGAGTGATATGTTTGTGTTTGTCTCATGTGCATATGGGTAGTGTTTTCCCTTTAGACCTCATTCTATCCTATTCTCATCTTTTCTAAACCCTCAGATGCCTCCGAGACGCGACACCGGATTTGTTTTCCCACCGGAGATCACTCAGTTGATTCAGCAGCAGAATGCCCTGATGCAAGTGCTAGTTCAGAACCAAGGCAACAACAACAACAACAACCCACCACCACCTGTTGACCACTTAGCCCGTTTTCTTAGGCTAAATCCGCCGGTGTTCTCCAGTAGCACCGAGCCGATTGTGGCAGATGATTGGCTCCGCAAGGTTGGAAGGGAGCTGGCCACTGCAGGATGCACAGATGCGGAGAGAGTGCGTTTTGCCGCACATCAGCTCGATGGACCCGCAGCATCATGGTGGGAGAATTACACAGCCACTCACCCCATTGACACTGTCACATGGGACCAGTTTTAGCAAGCTTTCCATACTGCCCATGTTTCAGCAGGAGCTATGGCCATGAAGAAGCATGAGTTTCGCAACTTACGCCAAGGAGGACGTACCGTTGGCCAGTACGTGGAGGATTTTAGTAAGTTAGCACGTTATGCCCCAGATGACGTTGCTACGGATGCAGCTAAGCAGGAGAAGTTTCTGGAAGGACTGAATGATGAGCTGAGCATGCAGTTGATGGTGGCAACTTTTAACAACTACCAGGAGTTGGTAGATAGAGCTCTCATGATTGAAGGGAAGCAGCAGCAGATTGAGAGCCGTAAGAGGAAGTATGGACAAGGAAAGTACAGTACAGGAGCTCACCAAAAGCCTCGCTTTACCCTGAACTCGGGAGGACACCTTCAGCATAACCATGGAGGTCACAATCACAATGGAGGGAGCTCGCACAATCATAGTGGCCCCAAGAATGGCAATGGAAACGGAGGAAGCAATGGACAGAACCGTACCAACCCATCAACCCCAGCCAAGAGGGATCTAAGCCACGTTACTTGTTTCAAGTGCCAGAAGACTGGACATTATGCAACTGAATGTCCGGAAGCTAAGAATGGAAATGGCAATGGAAGCTCGGGGAAGAAGCCGAACCCTTTCAACAGGGGACAGGTGAACCACGTTAATGTGGAGGAGGTTGAAGCACAGCCTGATGCAGTAATAGGTATGTTTTGGTTAAGTCATTTACTGCAATCGTTCTTTTTTGATACTGGTGCATCACATTCATACATATCAAGGGGATTTGTGGATAAGTTTAAGTTGCCCACCAAAGTTCTCAGAACACCTATGTTAGTAACCTCGCCAGGAGCAGAGTATATGGCAAGCCAAGGATGTTTTCAGATGCCATTGGCCATAGGTAGGCATGTTTTCCCCTCAGACCTAATAGTTTTGGAGTCGCAAGGTTTGGATGTGATTTTGGGAATGGATTGGCTATCGATGTACGGAGGAAACATCGATTGCGCCAGTAAGACGATTTTTCTTACTACCCCAGAAGGAAGAAGGATTAAGTATGTATCCCGGCATGTGCCGAAGAGGACTCAAGTAAATTCCTTATCAGGAGTTGTACAAGAGGAAGTGCCAGTGGTGAAGGATTTCCCTGACGTATTTTCAGAGGAGTTGCTAGGCATGCCACCGGATAGAGACATTGAGTTTTTGATCGAGCTTTTGCCAGGCACTGGGCCAATATCTAAGAGACCGTACGGGATGCCCGCTAAGGATTTGGAAGAAATTAAGAAGCAAATTAAGGAGTTACTGGATAAAGGATATATTCGCCCAAGTTCTTTACCTTGGGGATCACCAGTACTTCTAGTGGAGAAGAAAGATGGATCGTTGAGGATGGTTGTTGATTATCGTGGATTGAATGAGGTGACGATCAAGAACAAGTACCCACTGCCGATGATCAATGATTTATTTGACCAGTTGCAAGGAGATAAAGTGTTTTCTAAGATTGATTTGCGCTCAGGATACCACCAGTTGAAGATTCGAGAGCAGGATATACCCAAGACAGCTTTTACCACAAGGTATGGGCTATATGAGTACACCGTTATGTCATTTGGCCTGACTAACGCACCCGCCTATTTCATGAACATGATGAACAAAGTGTCTATGGAGTTTTTGGATAAGTTCGCCATAGTGTTCATTGATGATATTCTGGTCTATTTGAAGAATGAAGAAGAGCATAAGGAGCATTTGTGTTTGGTACTTGGAAAGCTCAGAGAACATCAGTTATATGCCAAGTTCAGCAAGTGCGAGTTTTGGTTAAAGGAAGTTGGATTCCTTGGACATGTTATATCCGGAGAAGGAATAGCAGTAGAGCCCACGAAGGTTAACACTGTGACAAATTGGGAGTCACCCACGACAGTTGGAGAAATCCGGAGTTTTCTGGGACTCGCAGGATATTACCGTAGATTCATCGAGAATTTCTCGAAGATTGCAAAGCCTATGACAGAGTTGTTGAAGAAGGACGCCAAATTCAAATGGACTGAGGAATGTGAGGCTAGTTTCCAGGAGTTGAAGAAACGTTTGGTTACAGCGCCAGTGTTGATTCTGCCAGATCAACGCAAGGATTATGAAGTATATTGTGACGCTTCTCGTCGAGGACTTGGAGCAGTGCTAATGCAGGAGGGAAGAGTTGTTTCATATGCCTCACGACAACTTAAACCCCATGAGTTGAATTATGCTACACATGATTTGGAGTTAGCAGCCGTAGTGCATGCGTTGAAGACATGGAGAAATTTTCTCATCGGAAACCATTGTGAGGTGTACACGGATCACAAGAGTTTGAAGTACATTTTCACGCGGAAGGAGTTGAATCTCAGGCAAAGGAGATGGTTGGAGCTCATTAAGGATTATGATATGAGATTGCATTATCACCCAGGGAAGGCTAACGTAGTAGACGATGCGTTGAGCCGCAAGAGCCATGTCAACACACTCATGACCGGAGAGTTACCCAAGGAGTTAGCAGAGGATCTTCGTGAACTATGTTTGGAAATAGTTCCGAGAGGCTATGTAGCAGCATTGGAGATTCGGTCTAGTTTGATGGATAAGATCAGAGAAGCTCAGAAGACAGACAAGGAAATTGCTGAGATAAAGGAAAGGATGAGTAAAGGAAAAGCCAAGGGATTTCGTGAGGATGAGCACGATACCTTATGGTTTGAGGACCGTGTTTATGTGCCCAATGATCCGGAGATCAGGAAGTTGATCTTGCAAGAGGCCCATGATTCATCATATTCGATTCACCCAGGAAATACCAAGATGTACCTAGATTTAAAAGACAGTTTCTGGTGGACCGGAATGAAGAAGGATATTGCGGAGTATGTAGCAGTTTGTGATGTATGTCAGAGAGTAAAGGCAGAGCATCAGAAGCCAGCAGGATTGTTACAACCATTGCCGATACCCGAATGGAAGTGGGATAAGCTAGGCATGGATTTTATCACAGGATTGCCCAGGACTCGTTCAGGCTATGACTCGATATGGGTTGTAGTCGATCGTTTGACGAAGGTAGCTCATTTCATCCAGTAAAGACCACTTATACAAGTGATAAGTTGGCAAAGATATACATGACCAGGATCGTATGTCTGCATGGAGTTCCGAGGACCATTATATCAGATAGGGGAACCCAGTTTACTTCAATGTTTTGGAATCAATTGCACGAAACTTTGGGTACGAGGCTAGAGTTCAATACGGCCTTTCATCCACAGACAGACGGACAGACCGAGAGAGTCAATCAGATTTTGGAGGACATGCTGAGAGCTTGTGCGCTAGATTATGGATCTAGTTGGGATGACAATTTGCCGTATGCAGAATTCTCTTACAACAACTGTTATCAATCCAGTTTGAAGATGGCCCCTTTCAAAGCTCTGTACGGAAGGAGGTGCAGGACACCGTTGTTGTGGGACGAAGTTGGAGACCGCCAGTTGTTTGGACCAGATTTGATTAAAGAGTATGAACAGAAAGTGAAGTTGATTCGCGATAGGCTCAAGGTAGCCCAGTCCAGGCAGAAGAGTTATGCGGATTCTAAACGCAAGGAGGCAGTTTACGAAGTCGGAGACAGAGTTTATCTTCGAGTATCACCACTTCGAGGAGTGAAGCGCTTTGGAGTTAAGGGAAAGTTAGCGCCACGTTTTGTAGGACCATACAAAGTTTTGGAGCGTATGGGTGAAGTTGCTTACAAGTTGGAATTGCCCGGAGGATTGTTGGGAGTTCACGATGTGTTCCATGTTTCTCAGCTGAAGAAGTGCCACGCAGAGATGGCTAAGATACCACTGAGAGATACAGTGCCACTGGAAGCGATTCAGCTGGATAGTGATTTGACCTATGAGGAGAAACCAGTCAAGATTCTCGAATATGCCAGCCGAGTCACCCGCAGCAAGGTTATCAAGTTTTGCAAAGTCCAGTGGAGTCACCATACCGAGGAGGAAGCCACCTGGGAGAGAGAGGAAGATCTACGGAAGGACCACTCTCACCTATTTTCTAGCCAACCCGAATCTCGAGGGCGAGATTCATCTTAAGGGGGGTAGGTTTGTAACATCCCAAATTTTCAATTTGGAATGTTATACATAGATCATTCTTGCATATCATATTTTATTGCATTTTGTTTTGCGATCCTAGAAATTATACGCAACTCAAGGACCCACGGAGAGAGTTGGGGATTTCATTATTTTCATATTTGGGTTTTCTCAAATTTTGAAAATAGGATCATTTGTTTTAATTATTTTTCTCTCCGAAAATATTTCATATCAAAATATATGAGAGGAGATAATATGACTTCTCCACAAATAATGAAATATTGGAGGAAAAATATTAAAAACAAATATTTGATTTTATTTGGATTTTATTTGATTTTATTTGAATTAGGAAAAATATGCGTTTTTCAAAATTGCATTTTAGGCCCAAATAAATGTTCATCTTGTCCGGCTTATTTTTAGAGGACGGGGAACATTTATTTCGGGATTTTTGGAGTCCGTTTAGTATTTCTTTTGTCTGTTCTTCTGCGTGAAATTATTTAAAAAAAATTGTGAGCCGCCTTACGGGCCGTGTCCGACCAGGACACCTCAGCCCGGCCGGCCTTATAAGCCGCGGCCCGAGCCCCGCCCCAGCCCAAGTCGCCGCCGCCCCGCAAACCCTAACCCTAACCGATCCGCGCCGCCGCCGCCGGATCCACCGCCGCCGTCGCCGACCCCGCCGCCGCCGCCCGACGCTGCCCGCCGGAGCCCCGCCGCCCCTCGCCCGACGCCGCCCCGCCGGAGTTGCTCGCCGCCGTTGCCGTCACGCGAACCGAGGTAGCCGCCGATTTTCTCGAAAAACCATTCGGTTTTATTTCGAAACCGAGATGCGTTTTTTTATTAGATCGGTTTATTTTTTTACCGGTTTAACTAAATAGCGAACGCCCGTTCGTACGTTCGCTTTAACGAACGGTTTTCGTCGTTTAACCGCAGACAGCGAACGTTCGTTCTTTAGCCTGTTCGTCAGTTTTTCTTTTTTCTCGGATTTTCCGCGATTATTTTCGATCGCGATTTCCGATCTGTTTTTCGTTTTAGTATAACTTTTCGCTCGTTTATCGGAATCAGGCGATTCAAGCGCCTAGAGTTTCATCTCGAAACCCTCTTTCTGTTTAACCAACTCAAACAAGTTTTTGCTACTGTAAAATTTGACTTAGGTCCAGATTAGTAAACGAAGCTTGTTTCTTTCGCCGTTTGAGTTTCGTTGCTTTGTTCGATTTGATTCTTTTTGCAAACCGGAGTTCTTAAGTTGAACTTTCTGGTTAGATCTCTTATTTTGAGTTTTATTCATGCACCCTTGCTTGATACTTATGTATGTATTGTTTGTTTGCGATAGAGTACCCGGAGTGCGAAGCGTGCTACTACGAGTCTCTAGGTTTCACGGATCATCAGCAAGGCAAGTAACACTTTGATCATACTTTTCATTACCCAGTTTTTATGCATTAGTTTCAACCCTCAAACTATTGCATGATTAGGATCTGATTAATATGTGGGTTTTGGGAAGTAGATGAGGTAGTACCTATTGCCCTGTTTACTATCAAACCTTTGGGAGTTACTTCTACGTTTGCTTATATTGCTATGCCATGCTCGTAGACGTGGATTGGGTTTGAGAGATTTCCATGACAGATGTGAGATTTTTACTTAATGGTTCAACTTAAGGTGGCTACTTAAATAAACAACTGGGTGGATTGAGGCACCTGGAGAACCCAGTGTTGCCTCTATTTTTGGATATCCCGGAGTACCCGTGTGATCATCCTATGGACCGCCACCCAAACTCAAAGGGATCATGAGATTATTCATGCTAGAAACTTCCGTGTGCAGCCACAAGCTATTATGGGCTCTAGCATAGTTGAGTAGGTTACATGATCTCTTGAAGAGGTGGGCTAGCAGATGTAGGGGAAAGTAGGTGTAACTGTCCACCCGGAGTAAAGAGTATTGTTTCTGAAAGACTGTGTCTCGGTCATCCGTTTCTCAAACACCATGTAGTGCGAGAAATCAAGCGGAGGCGATCGAGTCTTGTGGGGAAAAGTGCACAAACCTCTGCAGAGTGTACAAACTAATCATGGTTAGCCATGTGCCCGGTTATGGACGTCTTGAGTGTCTAGTTCTTGGATTATCATGTGAATCTCATCATCATGTTACTTAATTTAATTTGATTGGGTTAATAACATTCTTAATTGGGATTGAGTTGGAGGTACCTTCTCAATGTTTAACAACCACCATGATAGTTAAATAAAATTTATTCCTTTGTGGTAGGGAAAAATTGGCTTTTCGCAAAACTGTAACCATAGAGCTTTCCACCAGCCAAATATGCATGTAGTGATACATTATTCTGTTCATTACTCTCTATGTGTTACATTGCCAGCATATTCCATGTGCTGGCCCGTTTTCGGGCTGCAACGTATCATGTTGTAGACTTTTCAGACGACGAGTAAGGTGCCTTAGGTCGTGGTCTTATACTCAGTGATGCCGTTGGAGTTGATGGACTCACTCTATCTTCCAAGCCTTCCGCTGTTATCGTTTTTAGATGGCCTTAAGCCGTATTTATTGTATTAAGTTCTCTTTTGAGATATTCGATCTAATAAGTGTGTGATTGCTACTCTGTTATAAATCCTTCAAGTACTGTGCGTGTCAGCATTACCGATCCAGGGATGACACTGATGCACAGAGACTAGACTGTTTGAGGTCTGGTCGCTACACATACTATATCGAGGGGGAAGGATTGTGCGAGTACGAGATCGATGAACAGAGGGGTGGGAGTGAGGCATGGACGGTGAGAAGAGAAGAGAGAAAGCTTGTGTTTGTGGTAGGAACACCTGGCTAGAGAGGCATATCGATCTATGTGTGCCGTAAAGAAGGAGCTAGGGGGGCCTACACACACCGTGGCTGAACGACCTAAAGTGAAAATACGAATTTGCGCGATGGGGCTAGAGAATGCTGAGGGAGGGTGAGAGGGATGCGGGCGTGTGCATGCACGAGAGAAAGTTAGCGCTAGCTACAAAGATAAGAGGATTGTGTGGGTGTAAAAGACGAATAGAGATCATAATTCATTATAAAAAGTGAATTCGGATATTTGAAGAATTTATCATAGTGTTTTAAACCGACGCATGCGTGAATATATATACGGTGATACACATGGTGTGGTTATGAACATGTTATACTACATATAATATATTTTATCTCTAATCTTATAAAACAGAGTTGTTGATGATGGTGTGCCTGCCATCCTGCAATATAGGCCGTCCGATTTATATCTGACGGATAGGAAGGAAACTATGGCAATTTTGAAAAAAGATACCCACACCCCTCTCCATATTTGCAAATAAGGCCTCCCCTCGATCATCTTGATGTTCCATGAAACGCATGGGCATCTTGCTAGTACTACATATAATATAGAACATTGATTATAATTTGGGCTAATGCGTGGCTTTTGCAGCTCACGGCTAAAAACTTGTCATAATGTAGGGGGAGGGGCACTATACTTTGTGTGATAAACACAGTGTACGTATGGAACATGGTTTAGATTATGAATATGTAGTTAGTACATCAAATGTACTATTATTTGGAATCAACATCAAATGTATTCATAAAATTGAATTTGAATTCATATAGTACACATAGTTCATATCTATCTTTATAGTAATCATGTGGTGTGTTGTTAAGGTAATACACGAATGATGGTTGAAGTTGGCAACAATCATGATTGTAGATTCTTATTGAAATAGAGAAATGAATTCAAATTCAGTTCGAATTGCAGCGGTAGTATAGACATTTCGAATGCACTAAAATGTTGGTATGAGTAGGTTACATGCATTATACAGCCAGCGAAAAAATTTAATTGGACATAACATGGATTCATAGCTTTGAATAGCATTTGTATAGTAAAACGGGACAAGACTCTCTCTTTGTGTGGTGTGAATAGTTTTATTTTTATTCTTGTTTTTTTCGTTGAGGAAAGTGCGAATGATTTGGTATGTACAAGTACAATATTACATGTTAGGCTTGTCCCTAAAATTCAACCCGCGCCTTGTTATATCCCGAAAATTCAGATATCGTGCTCCCAGAACTGGCACCTTCACAACCCTCGCCTTGTTATCCCGAAATTACAACGCGCACGAAAACTCCCTCCAGCTGCCAAATCCCGACACGCGAAATCCCCCTTCTAACCCTGAGCCGAAAGGGCCGCTAGTTCAAATCGGTGGGGGTACTTTTGTAACACACCCTATATTTTGGACAAGCGCGTCCCTAAGTCATGGTTCCTCCCTCCCATCGCCTCCTTTTCGCCATTCGAAATCCCAGGCCGCCATAACCTCTCCGCTCCAGCCGCGAAACCCCACCCTCCTCCGTCCGCCACCTCATCGCTACCTAGTCGGAGCCTCTTCCCCGATGACGTCGTCCACCGCAACAGCTCGACGTCCCTCATGCACCTCCCCGGATGAGGATCCGTCATCCATCTCGTCATCCCGCCAGTTCAGCCGCCCCGTCCTCCACCTCCAAGGAGCTGCTCCAATGATCGCCTCGTCTATCGCGGCTACTCCATCCCCACAGCGCCGCCTTAACCTGCTCCACTGGAACTGCAGCATCCTCACCGACTCCTCGGACGAAGCCGAGGCCTACTCGGCGCCACCAAAGAGGTTGTACACTCATTGCATCGCAACTTCTCCTTAACTCGACCTCCCGGCACCGACGGTGCTCCATCCCGCACCCCCATGGAGCGGCTACCTCGAAGTCGGCGCCGCGGGCGACATCTCCACAGCGGCTCTCCCCCAATGCGAGGCCCCTTCGGCGGCGACGTCCATACCAGCCGGATCTGCTGCTGCTGCTCCGGTTCTCGCTCGCTCACGCTGCTGCTTCTGCTCTCCCCCTCGATCGTGCTGCTGCACTGCTCCGATTTAGCTACACTTCAGTCGACTGAATCGACTTTTGGGTCAGTCAATTTTCAGGGGGTGGGGGCTCACCGGAGTTAAGGAAGAACCACCCGCAGCGGGGAGGGGGGCTCGCCGGAGAGGTGCCCCACTATCCATCTTAGGGTTCAGGGTGGGGCGATGGTCGCCGGCGGTGGGGGGCGCGGTGGTGGGACGGTGGCATGGGGAACGCCGGAGAAAAAGCTCGGCGCGGGGGAGGCCTAGAGGGCTGGCCGGGGCGGCACTGGACCGGCGGTGGGGAGTTGTTTCGGGCCGGCGAGGCGGCGCGGGGGGCGGCGGTTCGGCCGCTGGTGGCTGGCGGCTCAGGGGGGGTGCAGGTGGAAGATGAACTGCAGGCCCTCCCTAAACTACATGTGAAGTGCCTCTCTGCTACCATTGCGTTTAGTTTCGACAGTAACATTCAGATTCCACAGTAAATTTCAGTTTTGACAGTTAAGTTCAGAGTCAACAATTTTTACCTCATCTGTTGTAGTTAGGTGGTTTTTGGTGATGTAAATTTTACGAGCATAATTGGTTTGGTGCCAAAAATAGGCATGCCAATGTTTGGCATTGTACCCAATATTCGCTACTACTTGGTTGGTTACCGTGTTGTCTTGCCTATCTCACATAAAGTTGCCAATATTTGGCAAGTCTTTGTATTGCCAATATTTGGCAATTCCAACATTTGGCTAGCCAAATATTGGCAGCAAACCAATCATGCTCGTAAATCTATCACTTTTTGGTAATGTATTTAACATCATCTATAGGAGATGCTATTAGAATCCCACTTGAGATTAATGATGTATGTCTTGTGCTGCTTCAGCCTCGACATCTTACGGCTCACCGGAGCTGCTCCAACGACGGAATGATCCATCACAACAGAGCAGTGCCCTGGACGCCGTCTACAGATTCCTCAAATCTTCCTCCACACCTCCGACAGCCACCTCTGCCTCAACTTCTTCAGCGACCAACCCAATGATGCTGAGGTCGACACGGTTACAGCAAAGAGGTTATACACTTGTCGCATCACTTATTACTCTACATTCATGTCGATCCATTAGGGCTATTTTGGTTCAACAGAAAAACATAGCAATAGGAAATTTTCCTATGGCACTCTACTATTCAATTATTCATGCATTTGTTGAAAGGAATGGAGCAAAACATCCACTTGGACCTACTTTTCAAAATCCTATGCATGAAAACAAGACCAAGTGCATTAGTGGAAGAATAACATTCTAACTGTACACTCTTTCATATGGTTTCACTTTATTTTGGCCATGTTTCTTTGCATTCCTCTGCTCCTCCAATTCTTGTCAACCAAACACCCAAGTTGACAGAAATCCTGTGTTCACAAATGCTCTGTTTCCCATGTGCATTCCTAACCTATTCCGGTGTTTTTCCTCCTATCCCTGCGCTTTTAGAATCATGCAAGCCAAATGAGCCCTTACAGAATTACTTCAGTTATAGGTAGGTGTCGAAGAAAACTTTGTGTGGTTTGTCCTGATCCTGTCGCGACGTCATCCACCTCACCTGAGCTGCTCCATCGACAGAAGCATCCACCAAACCAAACATCACGACTCCTGACCGTCTTTCGCCGCCTCAGATCTCCTTCCCTGCCGCTGGCACCCACCGCAATGGCATCACCATCATCGACTCAGCATATGAACCTGAGGAGTACACGGGTCCACAAGAGAGGTCGCACTCTTTTGTTTCTGCTTATGTTATGCATTGCTTAATATTACCTGCTACATTATTGTCCTGTTCACCTCTTAGACTCCAAGTCAGGTCCAAATTGATGTTCAAACTTGAGTTCTAAATTAGTTGTGGGGCACATATCGAGGCAGCAATGAATAGTATCTCTGTCTAATATCTGGTTCACCTAGGGTATGCCTATGTTGTTCATCTTGGGTGGGAAACAAATAGTAAAGAAATCATCATCTGTTTTTTATTAAATTAAAGCAATCATCAGCCTGCTATCATTATTTTTGGATCCATCCACTGGTTGTTACCATTACTCTAGATTTCTGCATGCTCTCCTTACATAATCTCACTATATTTTTTTTGTATGCATGTCAGATATTGTACACAGTCATGTTGAACATGTAGAGAAAAAGAGAAGAGTTTTGCGTGGCAATACAATGCCATGCAGACATCGCTCCATGGTGGGTTCAATGGCAAACCCTCGCCCCCTCTCCAGATTGTAATCCAGAGGAAGATATCTGTTCTGAGGCGGATTCAGACGCGGCTGACCACTCCTATTTACCCCCCCAAGGTGTTTGCTCTAACTTGGCATGATGATGTTAGTCATATCATGCATATGTTTCCTTGCAGTGCCTACTTTCAACATCATATATGTCATCTGCTTAGTTTAGACATGTTCTGAAATGCCACCTGTTTAGTTTCAATATCATATATGGGAATTATGCAGTCTCATGTCTTTTAGCCAGCCATAATATATGTGAAATGTGCAATACCATCCTGTTTAACCAGGCATCATATATTTGAATGATATCTTGCCCATCCTTTTCTTCATTACATGTCCATTTGTCGATAATGTTTGTACATTAAACTACTCTTCCTGTGAATCATTCATTTGAGTGGGTGATGGAAAAATCTGGAGTGAAAACAAGGCCTTCAGAGCAGACAGTGCTACCTGTCGAAGCAGATCTCTTGCTGGGTCCCGATAGCTCCTCGGAGATGGATTCAGAGATAGATGACCAGTCCTATTCCCCCACCGAGGTGTATGCTCTAACTTGGCACGGTTATACTGCTCATATCATGCATATGGTGTCTTGCATTGCATAGTTTAGACATCACATACACAATATTCAACACCATGTTCTTAGTTCAGACATCATATATGTGAATGCCCTCTGCTTAGCATATAAATCACATATGTGAATTAAATCATGCGGTCCTGATTACTTAGATAACATGTATGTGAATTATGTCATGCGATCCTGTTTAGTTAGTCATCATATTTTGAATATGTTATGCTATGCTATCCAGTTTACATAGACATCATATATGTGAAATTATGTCATGCTATCCGTTTTAGTTAAACAATATACATGTCAACTATTTCATGCCCACTTTTTTCCACACTATCTATTGCATCTGTCTCTCATACAATGTATGTACATTCAACTATATTTCCTGTTTATCAGCCATTTGAATTGGAGCGGGTGATGGCAGTATCTAGCGGAGTAAAAACACGGTCTTCAAATAAAATAGTGCTACCTCTTGGTGGAGATAGCACCCCGGCTGTACATGCACGAGAACCAGCCCTACCACACAAAACCCAGACTCTCGCAGATTTTACCCCTACTGCGATGGACAGAGAACCAGCTTCACCCAATCTAACCCCAACCCCAGCAAATAGTAACCCAGTTCCTGTTGACACAGCACCATCTCCACCACAGAGCTCCCAAACAAGAGCAGTTAGTAAGGCAGCTCCAGTGCCCAAAGCGCCAGTACTACCACGGCGAACCCCAACTCCACTAGTTAGTACACCTATTCCTGTGGAGGAAGAACAACCAACCATTCATAGTTTAGCATCTATCGCATTTGATGTTGTTAAATCCTACGTGCGTATCTTCCCATCATGGAAATATTATACTGAAGATGAAGGAAAATGCCAGTTGCAGGTGTTTGTCCAGGAGTTATGTGTAAGTAATGTTATTCATGGCAATTACTTTGCTTTGTCCCATACATTCTACCTCCATGATGGTTATAATACAGCAAATTTTCCCATTTTTCTCTATAGAGAAGGACCAATTTGGAAACTCAGGATGAGGTAACCTATGCTAATACCTCCGCTATCTTCAAGAATGCTTGGTGGCAGTATCAGAATTACTTGAAGAAAACGTACTTCACTGGCAAAGAAACTCATCAAATTCCCTTACGTTCTCCTGAGACACATTTACTGGACGATGACTACGAACGCCTTGTTCTGTACTGGTCCCGAACCAAGAATGTGGTAAGGTCTATGAGCTCATTTTATTTTAAGTACTATATGCTTGCGTCTTACTGTACTCTATTCATGTAGAACAAGTGCTTAAACCTGAAGAACAACTGTTCTCATTTAATATTCCATTGCTATCATGCATACTGCTTTGCTCTTGTATCATTGTATTTACTCATACAAAATTATTTTTAAATTGAACGATCCAATGGAAACTCCAATGGCACAACAGGTATGTTTAGGCATGTTTCTTTAACAGGTTTGCTCTTATAAATAGCTCTGTTGATTTCAATTTCAATTGTGTATACAGTTGACTTCTCATATCATGCACGTTACTAGCATCACAACAGGGCCAATAGTGTTGTTGTACATGTAGACCCGTGGTACCCATCTGAAATCTTGTTGTGCCGTGTAGTTTCCCATGCTTTGTATTCTTTCAGTGCTGCTTTCTCTTGAACTGATATGATTTGAACCGTGTCTCTATTTTGATTTGGCAAGACAATGCAGTGACCATAGGACATATATATATGTTTGTTTGATGCTTTTATAATGTACTACTTGGTAATAGAAGACTTGGTAGTTTAATCTTGTCCACCTTACTAATGAACAGGTTCACCGAAATGAGTTTCATATACTAGTACATGCTAAACCTGTTATGTGTCTGCTTGTTTCTTCATTTAGAATGCTGACGGAATATTGGGGAAGAGTGCCTTATTAAGCAATGGTAAAGGAAGTAATGCAGATAAGGTTCAGGATCGAGAGACATCCTTGTTGGTCTCCAACAAAGCTGATAAAACAACTAAGGAAAACTATCTTGAAGACAGTGAGACAACCCCAAGGTCATGTCTTGGTTTACTGTTCGAGTTACTGGCCACTACCGCTTGCACAAGCTATTCAAACTCACTGTCTGAATCAGTTCGGTTTCTTGAGTCTCAACTACAAGCTGAAAGACATCGATCAACTGTGCTCCGACAAGAAGCGGAAGGACTGCGGAAGTCCCTGGTGCATTCAGATGCATACTTTCTGGTGCAACATTAAGCGTTGGAGGATTTTAGCGCCAAATAGGACAAAGCTACTAAGCTTGCTAAGCTTATTGCCAGCATGGTGGATACCCAGGATAACGTTTCTTGAGCTCTTCTGAAGTTGTTTCAGTTATGGACTTGTTTTGCTGCCGCGTTTATTTGCACTGGTGGCCAATTTTGACGGCCGGTGTATGTAATATGCTGCTTTGTTCCCTATATTTGCACTGGTGGCGAACTTTGATGCCCAGTGGATGTAATATGTGTAATAGCTGTAATAGGCTAGCATTAGTTGCTTGCTTATTTATTTCATTATTGTCTTGTTTAGTTGTTTGCTTGTAGTCACTGTAGTTCTTTCTCCGCGTTTTTCTAGTGGCCACAATAACCTATTTTTGGTAACTAAGCCACAATAATCATCATGGCAACACACGGGCCGTAGGATCCATGGGCCTCCCACGGGCCGTAGGATCCATGGGCCTTCTACGGGCCGTAGGATCCATGGGCTTTCTACAGGCCGTATGATCCATGGGCCTTCTACGGGCCGTATGATCCATGGGCTTTCTACGGGCCGTATGATCCATGGGCCTTCTACGGGCCGTAGGATCCATGGGCCTTCTACGGGGCGTATAATCATTTCGCCAAACATGGGCCATACTATTCATGGACCATAACGGGCCGTTAATAGGCCGTATTTGATAACGCTATGAAAATAGCCCAACGGGTTAACGGGCCACAAAAGGGTCGAATGTAACCACTGGTTGAATTTGGCCCACAAACAGAACAGGCCAGTAACGGACCGTAACTAACCGAATTCTAGAAATGAGCCCAAGAATAAATGGGCCCTTAGAAGGCCAAAAGGTAACACAGGCTGGAAACGACCGACGGGATAATGGGCCGTTAATGGGTATAAAGCGATACACTGTTCATTATGGGCCAGTTTCATCTTGGGCCTTTAATGGGACCAGAGTTATAAAGGGCCTCATATGGGCCGAAAGACATCATGGGCCATACATGGGCGGGAAGTTACAATGGGCTGGAATCATATTGGACGGCCCAGATGAAACTACTGGGCTTAATTCCGATAGGCCATAACGGGTTGGGAGTTAGCGGGCCGTAAATGGGCTATATACGAACAGGCCGTTAACAGGCTTTCTGTGGGCCGGCTCGTTACCTTTTGACCAAGTCAAACGGGCCGGCCTTTTCACCGGAATGGGCCTCTGTTGGGCCGTGCCACATGTCGACGTATCATACGTGCCTCATGTCCAATGAGTGGATGACATCTGTCCCAACGGTGAGCCAACACGTGTTTCCTCTGGCCAATGAGAATTTTAGATGTGGAAAATCCCCATTGGTCCGGGCTGTTAACGGGTTATCGGATCCAAAACCGGACCCGATAGCTTAACGACGACCCGTTACGGTGGATGCCACGTGTCGGTCACCCTTGACGAAAGCACTTCCATGACGCGGCATTTATCGGCATGGAAGTGGACACTTCCGTGATGATAATTTTGGTAATGTCATAGAACACTGCTACGACATCACATGTATGACTATCTTGATTATGTCATAAAATCGTCATGGATGTACATGCATGACAGAAAACGTGACCTACTGTGACAAACACGTATCATCACAGAAGTGTATTTTTTTTGTAGTGCTGCAAGTTGTTTGGTTGCCTGCATGCCCTCTTGCATGCATGGGCTGAACCACACTGCCTGGTGTTTGGTTGCCTGCATGTTAGTGGACAAACCCAAGGCTTGGTGTTTGGTTGTATGCAACGCCTGGTGTGTGGTAACCTCTTTGGCTAGTTGGTGAGGTTACCAGCACACTTCGGCACAACCATGTAGCACACATCATAAGCAGAGCAGAGTATAAACAGAGCATCAACTACTTAACAGCATAATTCAGATAAGCAGTACCACACTTCATAACAGTTCAACGCATAAACCATAAATAGTTCAAAGAAGACTCGATAGTACTTAGGAAGGAGGTGCCCCGGCCCTAGTCCTTGGTGGCGAAGGCTTCGTCGTGCTTCCCGCACTTGTTCACGACCTCAATGCCATCGTCGTCGAAGATGATGACCTTGAGGGTGTCGGGAGTGAGGAGCTTGAACATCACCATGTAGCCGATCTTGATCTGATGAACGGCTACATAGGTGGCCCAACCCTGACCCAGGGTCACCCTGCCGTTCATCAGCTTCACCGTCACCTTCCAAGAGCAGCCGGTGTTGTCCCTGAACTTGAACTCCGTCGGCACCGCAACGAAGTGCTTGGTAAAGTCCAGGAGCATGGGGATGCACTCAAGCTTCGGTGCAAGGATGACATTGCAGAAGTGAGTTGGGCCATCTTCCTCATGGTAGTGGTTGTAGTTGCGGCGCTTGTTGCTGGGGAGCTCCTCCATGCGCTCGTCGTCGCCAACCTTAGGTGTCTTCGGTTCTTCCTCGGCGGTGGGCGGCAGCACAACCTCAGGCATTGGATGAACGGGCTGCTTGCCCTTGTTGTCAACGGCCGGGAGCACCTCCGTGCCCATCTCATTGCTCTCCTCGATTTGCACACAATTCATGGAGTCAGGCACAGCACAGAGTTCATGGCTTATTGAAGAGCATGTAGTTAAAACGGCATGACTGTCACTCTTCCTCCTCTCCATCACACCTATATTTACTCACCCTGCCCACCACTACTTACCCACCCCCTCTCTTCTCTCCCTATCAACCTTCCTCCTCTCCATCGTCATGAGCTCTAGCTCCAGCTCCAACGCCAACCCCTTCCCTTGGCGTATTGGATGGAGGGCCTTCTTCCTCGGGTGGTCGGCTGACCGCACCAAGTTCAAGAACACCATGGAGGTGTGCTCGAACTTCGGCTCCATGCCTAACATGCAGAAGGAATCTGATGCAGTGCTCATGAGGGCCACTGCATAAGAGCTGAAGACGCTGATTCCTGACCCAGCGAAGGGCGCGATGGCAGTCGACATCATTCGCTTGGCCATGAATCAGGCCGTCTCCGACGACACTAAACGAAGGAAGAAGTGGTCCAAGTACAAGAACTACTGGGCTCTGACCGCCATGCCGCAGTGTACTGGGAGATGGCAATCGTGCCTCCGGCGGTCATCGGTGGGGAGCCTAAGGAGGCGGAAGAACCGGTGCAGATGCCAGTGAGGGCGCCGGAGCCAGGCCGTCGTACGTTGCAAATCGACCTCACCTCCTCCGACAGCGACGACGACCCGCCGCCCCGCATGGCGATGGACAAGAAGATGAAGGCCAACCACTCGACTCGCCGCTCCGCACGCCAGTGACGGCCGCCGCGGTTAGCCGGTGTCTGTTCTGTACCCCCAATCCCCCAATCCCCCTTCTACTACATCCGCATCTACCTCTATTCCGATCTTGCATGAACTAGTATGAAGTAGTATGAACTCGTATGAACTAAGTATGAACTGCCATGCTTATCTACCTCTATTCCTCATTCCCCTCTCCGCCGTGGATCAAATCTATCGCCGGATCGAACGCGAAAAAGTAGTGCATGACAAACAGAGAAGTGCTTACCGCCATTGCCGCGGGCCAGGTGATGATCCGCTCGCTGGTGATGGAGTCCGGTGGTCTTCTTGCTCTCCTCCGATCCGCCACCGCCGATGAGAGTTGGGAGAGTGGGGAGAGGGAGCGGTGAGGCTAATAACTGCCGGCACTTCGGGAAGCAACGCGGCTTCTCGAGCGTGGCCGGGCGCGTGCAGCCGCCGCCGCCCACGTGCCCCGCTCGGGCCTGGCCCTGGAGAAACTGCTGATTCGAGCGTTCCCAGGGAGCCAGGCCCAGGAGTGCTTTAAGGTTCGTGCCATGCAGGCCGAACAGTAAAACCAGGCAACCAATCGGCCCGTTTGCGTCCCGCGCGAGCCAGGCCGGGCCTCATGCAGGCAACCAAACACGCCCCATGTGGTTGTATTGGACGTGGATGCTATTCCTTGTATGCGGAGTTTGACATCAACGGTTTTACGCTGTCTTGAAGTCTTGATTTTTGAACATATTGCAACTTCTAACAGCAACAAACATAGCAGCACATTACTTTATTTGTAAAGAATCTATTTCCTCCGTTCGAGCTTACTGGGTCTCCTCGTATTTTGGGTCAAACTTTGATTATCTATATAACTAACAAAATATAGAGTATATGCTATAAAAATGTATTTTTTTGGATTTGTATTCAAAAGAGATTTTCCATGATAATATTTGTGACATATAGTTTATGTTTTACGAACTAAATCTATGATCAAATTTTGACTCAAAATAAGAGTGTCTAATAAAACCGGACAAAGGGAGTATTCTAATCCTGCCATCGATCACAAGCAGTGAAAAGAATAGCGCACCATACCGCCGCTAATAGCATGAAGTAATGTCTCACTAAATAAATCAGTGTATAATATCTTGCTAATAGCATATTTTAAGGCCACGTTATTTTGTTACAGCATGCTAGTTTTTTCATTGATCACAAGGTCTGACTAGGGCGCGCCTTGGCGCGTATCGGCACTAGTAAGTTATAATAAGGACCTGCCTTAAGCGTGCCCCGGTTGCACCACTTGCTCCCTCGATTTTCTCGCCCGTTAGCATTACACGCTTGCTCCCCTTCCTCCTCTCCTCGTCGCCATCTTCTCCCTCCTCCTCATCATCGCCATGACGAGCACATCTTCCCACTTGAAGCGTTGAAGATCGAAGCAGTACAAGCAACAAGGTAAGCGTCATCCCATATCCTCCCTTGCATGCAAAGTAGGAGGTCGTTTAGTTATACTCCGGTGCTTTGCTAGCTTCTTGCTCATTTGAGAATACGATGCAGTTTCTTGGCAGCTGATGCACGTTTAGCAATTCATCATCAGCATCATCAGTAAATAGATTATATCCACGTTTTGCTTTAAGTTTGGTATGTAGAAGCAGGTGTTTAAGGGTTATTACGGGTACATAGCTTAGCTTTGGAGAAGGAACGAGAAGGCAGGTCTGACGATGAAGAACAAATCAAAGATCATCACCTGGGAATAGCCGCCATGCATGTTCATTACTAGAATAAGAAAAGGGAGAAGAAAAAAGAAGGGCTTGGCTGCCGTCTACGCATTTCAAAGACGGCGTGAAACAACGACAAATGCAGGCTTGACTGGACCGGAGGCGCCCGGTCTGGCGCCATGCCACATTTGGCAGTTCCTGGCGTTGCATCGTCGTATCTTTAATTTGACAAACTACCGGCCAAGAAACTTTAAAGAATGCACTATACAAGTTCATTGGATTTGACATGGACGCTCAGGTTAATTTTCTAATGAAAAAAGGCTTATGAAAAAAATCAACAAATATATTTTGATGTTCTAAAAAAATTGATACAGAACACATATGTACATAAGGATGTATACTACATTTCTGTACAACTTCATGATGAAATACATTTCGGTGTGAGCTGCAAAAAAAAATATGATGGATATTTATAGTGAATAGCGCATGTGTTAGAAATACAGGTTTTTTTAGCTTGCACCAAACGTATTCATCATGAAAATTTACATAAATGCAGTATACATACTTTTTTTAAGTCTAAGGCACATCTAGATGTGCTCTAGTTATTGCACATCTAAGTGACTCAATCAAAATTGAAAGAAAAAGGAAGAACACAAAAGAAAATGCTTGCACGAATCTTCGCGTAAAATCAATGGCATAAGACTTAGATGTGCGATACTTAAGGCACATCTAGATGTGCTTTAGCAAAACTGTTTTTTTACTTCAAAAAATTTTATTTTTCAATAATCGATGCTCCATGGAATCCAGGATCCGAAAACAGTTTTTGGTTTTTAATATCTATCTATCTATGTATGATATACGGAAAGAATAATATAGATAAAAATAGGAAGGTGTGTTGAAAAATCATACAAAAAGCAGAACTTGCTGTAGCTCGCTATTAAATTTCATCAATACTTTGCCCATCTCATTCTCTCACAAAGATTTCTGGAGCCCTTGTTGTAATTTACAACGCGCTTCTCTTCTCTCTTCTCTCATCTATCCTCCAGCTCAGTACAAATCTGATGTGATAGTTCCTATAGTCTACTTACGTCATATTATACCTAATCTAACACTTTTTTTTCTTAAGTCAATGGTTCAATGACCTCGATAAAATTAAAATATTTATGTTTGCTTAATTGTAGTACTGGTTAGGAGTAAGTATGACGTTCCCGAGGAATAAAAGGATTAAGTATGGCCAACATCTCTTGATTATGTACATATATGGGCTCGTGAACACTACATATTTTTGTCATTACATTGTTAAGCATAAATTTGATCTTCAATATCTAAATAGCTAGCCCCTACTAATATATTTCTTTTAACATGCAAGCATGCCACCTCATCATGCAAATGCATGAGAAAACACCCACCTCAACAGTCAACAATGCATTGGAAAAGCTCACTTCAACATGCAAATATGCATGATAATTTCCGCTCTATTATGGTCTTTATATTTTATCTATGCAATAATCAAACACAAAAAAATCTCGTAAAAATTCAAACACAAAAAATCATATGTAATTTTACTTTTAGTTATCATATCATTACTCCAAATATTCACATTTCATACCACCAAATCTCATTAAAATAGATTGCAGAACATTCCCGCAACAACGTGCGGGGTATCATCTAGTACCAAAGTTAGATTCCAACCAATTACTCCCCAACGGACCCCTTCTCAAAATTGATATTTTCTACAAACACAAGACAAGTTTTTGCAACTTGTGTGCATGGTCAAAAGCTCATTAAATGACTTGGTGGAAGGTGCTCCCATAACTATTGTGTTTCACTAACTAATAAAAACTTTCCGAATATATGTGTTCCATATATTCGTATTTAAAATAAAAATCATGCACTACTATCTCCCACAACCTTGGACAACTAGATTTGGGTAGACCCGCTTGTACCGGTGGGCCGATGGTGACCAGCTCCCTATCCCAGTTTTCTTATGAAGCCGAGTCAAAGGACCCGGACTTCAAAATATGGGTCAGACCAATGTCCTAGTGGATAGCGACGGCTCATTCCCATCGTGAATTTTTAGAACTCAGGGGCTTACGAGGCCCTTGAAACTCGGGCAAAAATGGGGGGGGGGCATGACATGGCGCCTCCAATGTTGAAGCATGCCTTCTCATCTTTCTTCACACGCTTCCCCAACATTCCCATCAGCAACTGCGAATACGGCTCCAAAGGATGCCCCCTTCTCTACGGCTGCGACAAGCACACGAAGTCGAATCTGGGAAAGAGAGCTTCTAACCTCACCATAACAACTCGGAGGGTCGGCATGATTAAGTCGATCATGGTGAACTTACCACAAGAATCTTGGTTTGTTGCTCCTTGGACTCCATCTAGAGAGGTTGCTCCATGTACGCTATATTGATATCCAATGATGGCAATTTACTCATGGGCGCGAGTACCCGTGGGTACCCGGCTCACATGGATAGGGTATGGACACATTTTCTTGCCCATGGGTGATGCCCAAACCCAACTCGACTAGTCATGGGTAGGGAATGAGTATGATGTATTGATTATCGCAAAAAAATTATAAGCTAGCTCGTGAAATAGATGCATTGATTTAATGAAAGACACACAAACAACGTCATGAATATAGTGCTTTTCAAAGGGCATAATGATCATTGTCCCACGATTAAAGTTATTAAATGCATATTCTCTATTTTATTTGGCACAATGTTTACGTTGGTTATAGAACTGTAGTAGTATTTCTTAATTCTTATCACATAATATAAATATGCACACACTTCATTCGCTAAAGGAGGTCTAGTTTTTTTTTGTTTTTTTTCTTTTTTTTGCGGGGGAAGGAGGTCTAGTTAACCCAAAAACTAAAAGAGTTTTCAGTTCCTATGGCATAGTTCGTTCCCATTGTATATGATGCATGTGGCATGCTAAGGAGAAAAGAATGCTTACATTGAAGCTAAAGAAGTGACGATAATTACATCGACAGGTGCTATGCTGGATAGACTGCAAGTGCAAGGGCTAGTTTTCCATTCAAATCAGCAGTGCCCTGCCTGATTGCCACGGTTCCATAGAAAGTGAGATCGGAGATGTGGACAACAAAGCAGCTCTGCATCGCAGTTCTGATCACCTTCTTTTCTCCGCTTATCGTGCGACATTTGATATTGAACAACCCCATATCAGGAACATCCCGCTATCAAATTCTCCATGCCAATCCCCTTACATGGCTCAGCAACCGAGTGGACGCAGATGCACCGGCAGCCAATCCAGTGAATGCGCAAGTGGTATCATTGCCAGCGGATGATTCAAGCAGCCTGGATCCCAGAAATTCCTCTACTAGTGTGGTATCATCACCAACGGATGATTCAAGCAGTCTGGATCCCAGAAACTCCTCTACTGAAAGACTACACTGGCTAGACACATGGAACCATATGAAGCAGCTAACCAACGTTTCCACTGGCCTTCCCCATGCGACCGAAGCGATCAAAGATGCAAGAACCGCATGGGAAAACTTGACGACAACGGTTCAAAATGCAACTTCTCCGGGATCGGAGAAGCGGAGGCTCTGCCCGTATTCGGTTCGCAGAATGGACGCTTCCAAGTCGGCGGGCGGTCACTTTACCATGGACATACCGTGTGGGCTTGTCGCAGGTTCTTCCATAACTGTCATAGGCACTCCTGGCAGCCTGTCTGGTAACTTCTGGATTGATCTTGTCGGGACGGCACTCCCGGGGGAACCTGAAGAACCCATTGTGCTGCGGTACAATGTTCGTCTAACCGGCGATAAACTTGCTCAAGGTCCGGTCATAGTGCAGAACGCCTTCACTGCAAGTAATGGCTGGGGTTATGAGGATCGTTGTCCCAACAGCAACTCGAACAATGCAACTCAAGGTACTTTAAACTTGCTTATAAATTGCTTACTAGTAGTAGTTATTATTGTGGTGCCTCACACCACTTATCTGACATCTTTCACAGTGGATGATTTGGAGAGATGTAATTCCATGGTGGGCAGAGAAGAAAAGAGCATAAAGAACTCTACACATCACGCTGGTCCCAAGCAAGGTGGAAAACCAAGCACATATTTTCCTTTTAAGCAGGGATACCTTGCTATCACAACTCTCCGGGTAGCGCTCGAAGGAATACATATGACGGTTGACGGGAAACATATTACTTCATTTGCATACCGAGCGGTAATCTTCTCCCGTGTAGATCATGAAATAAATGTGATGTTTTGTCAAATCCTTACGGTCTGAGTTTCTGTTATCAGGGCTCGGAACCTTGGTTTGGCACTCAAGTAAGGATTTCTGGTGACTTCAAGCTAGCAAGTGCCATTGCAAGTGGACTGCCTACCTCCGAAGACTTGGAAAATAGCTTGGATCTTGAAATGCTGAAATCATCACCTATTCCAGACGGCAAAGATCTTGACCTTCTGATCGGCATCTTCTCAACAGCAAACAACTTCAAGCGTAGAATGGCGATTCGAAGGACCTGGATGCAATATGATGCTGTGCGTAACGGAACAGTTGCGGTCCGATTTTTCGTTGGCCTGGTAAAATACTAAGCGATAGTTATGTCAGTCAACTGTCCAAGGGTTTCAGAGTGTTCTTTTACTGCTTCCGTTTACAGTCCTTAATCCTGACACGTTTGGTATTGTTTTGTTTATTAAAAGCATACGAACCTGATGGTAAATAAGGAACTCCGGAACGAGGCACGCACATATGGTGACATTCAGGTGTTGCCCTTTGTTGATTACTACAGCCTAATCACATGGAAGACACTGGCAATATGCATATATGGGGTAAACATTGATCTTCTTCTCACAATTAATTTAGGCTTCTCCATTTCTTCTGCTTTTTTGTGCTTAACTGTGGTCTTTTGAACAGACCAACGCTGTGTCGGCCAAGTATCTAATGAAAACAGATGATGATGCTTTTGTTCGAGTACATGAAATCTACTCCTCGGTTAAACAGCTGAATGTCAGCAACGGTCTGCTCTATGGTCGTATCAATTCAGATTCAGGTCCTCACAGAAATAGTGAAAGCAAGTGGTACATAAGCCCGGAGGTAATGTCCCCACATAGAAAGATTCGCTGCCGTAAACATGGGTATCAAGATTTCTGATGTATTCTGCTTCTGTAGGAATGGCCTGAAGAGAGATACCCACCATGGGCTCATGGACCAGGATATGTGGTTTCAGAAGACATTGCGAAGACAATCAACACTTGGTATAAAACAAGTCGTCTAAAGGTATTTCTGGTTAGGCAGAAGTGTAACCTATGGCTCTGTGATATACAGTACAGTACATGCTAGATGAAAACTAATTTACAAACGACCGGTCAAGTGCCAAACCACAAACAAGTCACCTAGAGGTATACTGATTTAGCAAAAATGGGCTATGATTTCCCTCCTGGAACAAAGAAAAACTAGCTGAGAGAGGCACATTCAAAGCTATAATTTCGCTATTCTAAAAAGAACTCTACTGTACCTAAGTCTAGCCTCTTATTATTTGATCTTCTCTGCTGCTACCAGCTGACAGATTGTATAGCTAAACAAGATGTTATCTACATCCTTCATTCTTGCAGATGTTCAAACTAGAAGATGTGGCAATGGGCATATGGGTTGACGAAATGAAGAAGGGTGGTTTACCTGTGAGATACGAAACAGATGAGAGGATTCACACTGATGGTTGTAAGGAGGGGTACATTGTTGCTCACTATCAAGAACCAAGGAATATGCTATGCATATGGGAGACACTCCTAAGGACAAATCAAGCAATGTGCTGCAACTAACTAACTAGTAATGCAGAAGCAATTCCGATGATGTGAATGTTTTTAAAAATTCACAAACATTTTTAAATCATGATCCTTTTTTGAGTTCACCAACATGTTTTAAAATCTTCAAAATAAATAGAAGGGAGGCACTGCGGTCTGTCGATCCGTTTTTGTTTGGGGGGCAAACAGTTGCAACCGGTTTTCTCAGTAAGCCAAGGGAGTCATCGCCGGTTTCTGTGGGGAGCGAACGAACACTAGGCCAGTGGTGTACTAGTAACAGGTTTGTGGAGGAACGGCAGCGAGGGCACGGATGTTGGAGACGGAGAGCCTCAAAGACGACATGTACCACATTATCGCCTCCCTCGTCGCCCTCTCCACCTAGCCCGCCGGAGAGCCTAGCAGATAACTCCAGCACAACTAAACAACAGCAGCATCCGTACGTGTGCATTGCCATGACACGCAATCGATGTTTCCAGTCCCCAATTCATGATCACCAAATCCATAGAAACTGTAGGTACAAACAATTCTCGGTTTACACAAAGATCTTCAGAGCACAGATGTTCACATTCAGATTTAGTACCCACTATATGGCTGTTCACATCAGAAGGTTAATTAACTCATGAGCTACCAAGGGCCTGCTAAATGCGTGTGAAAGCAGTGAAAACATTACCACTGACTAGCTAATTAGTCAAAATCAATCAAAGCAACAAGCATGGAACTCATAGTTCACATTGTAACTCGGAGTACTCTGTTTTGTGCCAATGCATCAGAGGTGTCTCAATCTAACTAATGCCCCCTCCGTCCCGTAATAGTAAGACGTTTTTACAAGCTAGCATAGCTTGTAAAAACATCTTATATTGTGGGACGGAGGGAGTACTAACTTTTAAACCATGTACCAATACAAGTTTTAAACCATGTACATTTAATATACCATGTAAGTTTTTTAATAGGAAAATACCATATAATTTGTCAACACACAACCCTGACAAGCTCGGTCGTCAATACAGGAAAAATGGACTCTACATATTTGTCAGCAAGTTCAGACTTTCACCAATTCATTTATGTGAAAAGAGTCGAGACACTAAGAAATAGTAGCACATGAGAAGTATCCAATGTGAAGAGAGCCCTCGGTTACAGGCTGGAAACCATGGAACATAAGGGTTGCACATCCTGGGCCGATGGCCCATGTGAGTTCGGAGTAGCGCCAGTCATCAAACAAACGAGCAACATAACAGCAATCTTCACAGCCTGCCTCGCGAGTTTGGGCCCGCTGCATTAAATCGGCTTATACGCCTCATGTATCCTGCTTTTCTGCATTCACATATATATCACGAAAATACATCTAGCACACATCTCCAATCAAGAAATTGCAGTCCATTAGGTACCAGGAGCAAGTGTGCGCAGGTACCAAAACGACACCCCCTTTTATTACCAAGAGGCGAGAGCTTTAAGGAGGTTACTGATCAAGGGGACAACCTTTGGATGTGCCATTCTGTACTCCCACCTACTTCTCGCTGTGAATACTGTAGCCTGTTTATATCAAAAAGTATTGTGTTCAAAACTACATTGACATGCTCACGGATAATCAAATGAGGGTTTCTGACAAAATCAAAATTGATAATCAAATGACAAATGTACAGAACATACCGGTCATGCAGACGAGACTGTTGGCCTTGCCAGAACTCAAAAAGATTTGGTGTCAATCTGTACCCACCCCAGTAATCAGGTTTTGGGATGAAGCTACTGCAGAACAAGAAAACAGCAATGGGGTTAAAAGAAGCAAGAATTCAGGATTAACATGCAGCAGCTAACTAAAGATTGTTACACTTTAGCAGCTTAGACTGACGCACTAACTGCACTTGATAGGCATCTAATCACAGATAGGACACAAGTGATTCATGCCAACTATGCCACACTAATACCGACATACTGGCTAGCCTTTGAGCTGTACTCTCCAACTCCCTCTCTCTCCAGACGTAACAGGAGTAAATGAATCCATTTCCGTTGCTCCAGATATGGGACTAGGGACAGAGAGTTACCATAATGTGCTGAAGCTCCAACAGAGGATCGTTGCAGTGCATGCTTTTCATGATGTTGTATTCACAAATACGTTCCAAAACAAGTGACGTGGTTTTAGTTCAAATTTAAACTAAAACCACGTCACTTATTTTGAAACGAAGGGAGTAATATGCAATATGAAGATGCAGACATTAAGGTTGTTGAGTACACCCCAAATAAATTTCAGCACTTCGACAACTGTTCACGAAACTGGGTTTATGGCAGCAGGGTTGCCCTGTCCTTGAATCTAGGGAGTATTAAACTGGTGTCGCAGTTACCATTAACGTGGTAAAGTAGAAATAAACTGCTTGGAAACAAAGCAGCTAGGGTGAATTATTCGTGTTAATAAAAAAGAAATGGCATGGATGACAAAAAGACTGGCTTTTCATGGAAGTAGCATGATTCTTTGACCGAATCAGCTGCAGCTCTTACAGATGCTATTTCTATAAAGCATATTATCTGAATAGGAAATTAAAGATAGAGTTAGGGAAATCCTTTCTTGAGGGTCAAGTAATTTTTTCATCTATATAGGCACCCACTTGTATTAGTCTCTAAGTTAACCAACAAGAATAATTTATCAATCTCTTCTCCCTTGTTCGTCATCAATAATCTATGTTTTACTCATCCCTTAGCTATCTTTAAAACACCCAAGGATGCTTACAGAAACATGCAATCGAGACCAAACATGGGTGCAGCTGGCATACTGACTCACCCATCAGAATATTTTTGTTCCAATTCCTTGTACGCTTGTTGGAGAACTTCTCTTCCAGAAATGACAGTGCTCTAGAAATAGCATAGTTAATACTGAATCTTGCTTTGAAGCGCTCTGCGACAAAAATAAACTAGAACAACAATACCTGCTTGCTAACAATAGCACCAAGCTGACTTCCACGTGGGCGGCTGTGGAAATACTTCTCAGATTCTTCTTCTGAGACCTTCTGAACTGACCCTTCTACTCTAACCTATGAAACAATAAAGGTCAGCATCAGCCAACAAGAGCACTTTTAGTATACGCTGTTTTCTCAGTCAGTTTGAAACAGATCGTTCCACTGGAGCGTTAGAAATATGACTGAACTCAGCACCTGACTGAATTTACAAAATATGCGATAAATAGGAATTCAGCATGTATTTGGTTTTAAAAACAAAAAAAATTGATGTACCAACACCAAACTAAATTACCAAGCAAACCAACATATCATTTATTTGCCTTGAAGACCCATTGTATTTCAACACATACCGAACCAAAGTTGTTTCACGTTAATTTAGTAAACCACACTGAAAGTCTGTTTGGTAAATCTCTTGCCTGGTTGAAAACTATGTTGCATAAAAATATACCAAACATGCCTCATGAGTTCATTCCTTACTCCTTGTTAAACGAATACACCAGATGCATCAATGTTCGTTGTTCTCACTTATAACTGGTACCAAAAATCAGATGGAACATGAAATGAGACCTAGTCTAATAATTAAATACATGGTAGAATAATGAAGAATGTCGGATTTGAGAAAAGACCAGAAAAGAAGGACGCACAAAAACAAGAGATTGCTTAACAGATCAGCTTACAAATAAATGCAAAACCAGATTATGCTGAAAGAGGTGAGACCATATTTCACATATCTTACACCAAGCATAGTATAGTTTTGGAAAGGCCTGCCATTGTGTTGCTTTCGCCCTCTTGCTACTGGCAATAAAAATATCCTATAATAGTAGCGCATGCGGTTGGTAAAATCACCTGTCGGTTCATCTCATTCCAGTAGAAAAGAAGTGCCGCATTTGAATTTTCCGATAAATCATGTGCTTTTTGGCTACCGTAATTTGTGTACCTGCACAAGACCCAATAAAGGCATGAGTAACAAAATTGTAGGGAGGTCACTGCAATGGATAATTGTTTAAAATGGTGATTATTGACGTACCAAACAAATCCCTGCTTATCAACGCCTTTTAAAAGAACCATTCTTGAAGAACTGCCCATAAATTAACGACAAAGAAAAATATCATTATTAGTAACCAGTTTTGTAAGCTGAAAGGAACATTAAGGAAAGAGAATCATACGGCTTTCCCGCTTTATTGACAGTTGTTAAAGCCATGGCATTTGGTTCGCGCAGGCCAGCAGTAACTGCTTCATCAAACCAACTACGAAACTACAGCAAAGAAACAGTCATCAGAATATAATATTATTGAAAAATTGGCTTATGATTTCCGGAATTACTTCAAGTTAATCGTACCTGGTCAAATGGATTAGGCATCACTTGGTTCTCAAGAAGTTCTGGGGAAATATAATTCTCCCTGAGAGATGAAATGTCAACTGACGGCACTTTTCCAATTCTTACACACATGGAGGTTCCAGGATATGGTGGAAGTTCGAGCCCATATTTGCTCGAAATGGGAGGCGGGACAAACCTACCCCCTAGGAAATGGTGGGGCCCAGTAAATTTTTTGGCACAGAGCTTTGGTGCAGTCAATGATACCTAGACATTCCGCAATAACTTGAGAACTAAAATTTGTCATGGTTAAATGGTTATCTATAATGATGATGCATGAAATTTTCAAAAAATCTTTCAATAGATGCTAACCAGCATATCAGGCTTAATTCCTCCTCCACTGACATCTCCCTCTTCTACATGCCACCCAGAAGGGATATCAACAGAAACAATTGGTGGTCTTTTCGCTGAATCACCAACAACACTCAATGAAACAAGCATTTGGATAAGATCATCAAAGGGTGGTCGGGGTGTTCCTGAACAATAGTTTCCAAAAACAAAATTTTAAGTAAGAATGATGGGGAATATATGGTATAACTGTGGAAAACAATCACATAGCCTGTTAGTTCAATTCCATTCAGTTCACACTTCAAATGGTAGCAGTACTTTCTTAATTAACAGATTACAGATCATTCTTTCTTTTATAAGATTCTGCATTAAACTAAGCCACTTGCTCCCAGCACCCTTCTGTATACCTATATTCCAAAATACCACTTGATACAGGAACAGTAACCCCATGTGTTTACTAAATGATCATGTTATGTATGAGTATGATCAAATTCAATTTACCCAAAAAGCTGCTAACACTTTCCATCCTGAAAATCATTGTTCTTTATTCTTGGAGCTCAACCATTGTTTTGATTAGATTATGCATAAAAAATTCTGACTTGTGCAACCTATGTGTTATGCATACATTCAGCTCCTCAACTCCTGCTGATACAGGGACAACAACGAACATTGTTTCATTGAGAACATACAACAACAACAAAGCCTTTAGTCCCAAACAAGTTGGGGTAGGCTTTCATTGAGAACATATGAATTACTTTAAAAAATCATATAGCGTAGAATATTCACATTGAGCAAAACAGGGCAAACATGTATAAATGATAAAAATATCTGACACGAGCTTTACATAAATCAGTGGTCACAAATCAGAACAACACAAAAGGTTAAGAGGATATAAAAATCCCACATACCATGAAATGAGAAACCAAACATCGCGTCAATAACAATGTCATACTGCCCTGATAAGTCCTGAGGTAGGTCTTCAACAGGCACAAACGGGATAGCCAGCGATTCAAGCTACAACATAAAGATGATTAAAAGAATGATACTGGAAAAGGGTACCATATGGCACACCAAGAAAATTGTGGAGTCCATCAAAGATTACCTGAGTAACAAGGCCAGAATAAAGAGGTTTGGCGGTACGTTTTGGATAACAAACAAAGGGCTTGTATCCAAAATGATAAAGATGGCGAGCAGCAACCAGACCATCACCACCATTATTTCCCGGACCACAGATGATAAGAACCCTCGTATGCTCACTCAGCTTATAAACCTGTGTTGATCATGAAAATTTTCACTAAACAGAAAGAATAACTAATAAAAAAAGAAGGGGCCTGAAAAGACAAACATGATCAAGGACATAGATGATAGCTCACGTAGAACATTAGTACTACCTCTATGTCTGATCAGTTCCTATCTTTTCAACTAGTTAGTGGGAGTTCACAACTATCAAGAGACCATAGTACTGTATTGCCCAGTCATTTTCTTTGTAGTGGTCTCCTCTTGAGTGCTTTAATGGCGACATCTTTCTATCATTTCGCAACAACAGCAAGCTGCTGCTGCTGCATAGTCTAGATGGTCTAGTGCTAGACAATTAACCAGCTAACTGGTAATTAGCACGGCAACCAGAACAACAAGCCAACATGGCAATACAGTTCAAGAGCAGCACAGAAAGTCAGGTGTCTTATACCTCCGCGACGGCCGTAGCGACGCTTAGCCCGGCGAGCTCCTGCAAGGAAGCAAGCCCAGATCAAATCAAGCAGTCAGCGCCAGAGAGCCCCCGTCCCACAACCGCGGGGTCAACAACAACAGGTGAAATGGGAGCAGGGGGCGGTGGTTCCCCGGCACTTACCATGAGCTGGTCGACGCTGAAACCGAGGGGGCCCATGAGCTGCTCGTCGATATCCGCAGCGTCGCGCTGCGAGAGGTGCGTCACCTCCGCGGCGGCGGCGGCCGCCGTCGACGTCGCCAGCGACGCCATGGCCTGCCTGGGCGTGGGGGGCAGGGCCCGCGGCGGCGCAGCGGCGGCGAGGAAGGCGAGGCCGCGGCGGGGCAGGGAAGGGAGGCGGAAGTGGGGGCTAGGGTATGGGGACGGAGGAGGGCAGAGCGGAGCGGCGGTGGCGGGGGCGGGGAAGGTGGAGAGGAAGAAGGGCATAACACGGGTGGTGCTGGCGAGACCGGATTTGTTGCGGAACTTGGACACGGCGGTCAGCATCGAGCGCTGGCGGCGGCCGGGACTGGGCGCTCGCACCGCGGTGACTGGCTCAGCGCCTCAGCTGGCTGGTGTGTATGTCAGGTGTCATGTACCGGGTGGCTGCTAGCCAGCTGGGTGATGTGGCGTGTCAAGGGTTACATAAAATTTTGACCTGAAAGGGTTGATGTATGAAAAATGTTTAGGCCTCTTTGGTTCATAAAAATATTGTAGGAATGATAAAGGTTAGAAACTTTGTAGAAAAAATTCCTTTAAAGCCCTTTGGTTTGTAGGAATGGATTCCTATTCCTATATAGGATATGAATAAATTCTTCACATTTCAAAAGAAAAGAAAATTAACCTAGACTCAATGAAAAATTCCTATCCTATGCATCAAATGACATCTCTTTCTATATACGAATTGAGATGCATGTCATCTTACTTCCTATGATTTTTCTATTCTTATTATACTAGTCCTATCCTAAGAACCAAAGGAGACCTTAGAATGCATGGATGCACCAACCAAAGAGATGAAACTTGGAGCCCTCCTGGGCCACTCGGGGGAAACCCTAGCAGCCGCAGGCCCGGCCACTACCTACCGCTCACCCCCACATCGCGTCGTCGGAGGGCCAGCCGGCGAAGCCGCGTCACGCCCTAGGGTGGCGGAGGCGAGGTCATTCTCTTCCTTCTTCGCCCCCAACCTCTCCCTCCCCCCTCCCCCATCTGGTGCTTGGTGGCGTCGGGGCGGTGGTGGCCTTCCCTGGCAACTCCTTCCTTAACATGCTGGCAGCGTGATGACCCACAAGTATAGGGGATCTATCATAGTCCTTTCGATAAGTAAGAGTGTCGAACCCAACAAGGAGCAGAAGAAAATAATAAGCGGTTTTCAGCAAGGTATTCTCTGCAAGCACTGAAATTATCGGTAACAGATAGAGTTGTGATAAGATAAATCATAACGGGTAACAAATAAATAAAGTAACTAAGGTGCAGCAAGGTGGCTCAATCCTTTTTGTAGCAAAGGACAAGCCTGGACGAACTCTTATATAAAGCAAAGCGCTCCGGAGGACACATGGGAATTGTTGTCAAGTTAGTTTTCATCATGCTCATATGATTCGCGTTCGTTACTTTGATAATTTGATATGTGGGTGGACCGGTGCTTGGGTGCTGCCCTTCTTTGGACAAGCCTCCCACTTATGATTAACCCCTTACGAAGCAACGCATAAACTAGGGTTTAAACTTCTGTCACTCTAGCAACCCATCATCTATTTATTACTTCCCAATGACTTTCCCTAGGCCTAAATAATGGTGAAGTGTCATGTAGTCGACGTTCACATAACACCAGTAGAGGAAAGACAACATACATCTCATCAAAATATCAAACGAATACCAAATTCACATGATTACTTATAACAAGACTTCTCTCATGTCCTCAGAAACAAAAGTAACTACTCACAAAGCATATTCATAATCATAATCAGAGGAGTATTAATTATCATTAAGGATCTGAACATATGATCTTTCACCGAATAAACCAACTAGCATCAACTACAAGGAGTAATCAACACTACTAGTAACCCACAGGTACCAATCGAGGTTTTGGGACCAAGATCGAATACAAGAGATGAACTAGGGTTTGAGAGGAGATGGTGCTGGTGAAGATGTTGATGGAGATTGACCCCCCCCCCCCTCGATGAGAGGATCATTGGTGATGACGATGGCGATGATTTCCCCCTCCCGGAGGGATGTTTCCCCGGCAGAACAGCTCCGCCGGAGCCCTAGATTGGTTCTGTGTAACACCCCGGATGTAACCTTCCATATTTGTAACTCCAACTCTTGCCATTTTCGGCTATGTGTTATGATATTCCCTCCGTGGTTGGGTTTCGTCTTCGTTTTGCATTTTGTTCATGTCATGCATCTCATATCATGTCATCATGTGCATCTCATTTGCATACGTGTTCGTCTCATGCATCCGAGCATTTTCCCCGTTGTCCGTTTTGCAATCCGACACTCCCACGTGCACCGGCGCACCCCTCTTGTCTCTTTTCGTGAGCGGGTGTTAAACGTTCTCGGAATGGACCGAGGTTTGTCAAGTGGCCTTGGTATACCACCGGTAGACCACCTGTCAAGTTTCGTTCCATTTGGAGGTCGTTTGATGCTCCAACGGTTAACCGGGTAACCGCAAAAGCCTTTTGTGTGTTGCAGTAAAACCCCCCTCCAAACAGCCCAATAACCCCTCTAAGTCATCTCCATTCTCTCGGTCGTTCGATCACGATCATGTGGGCGAAAACCGCACTCCATTTGGAGTCTCCTAGCTCCCTCTACCTGTAAATATACCCTCCCCGTCCAAAATCTCGGATGAAACCCTAGCAAATTCGCCCTCCGCCTCCACCGGACGAACCCGCCACCGCAGCCGCACCAGTCACCGCCTGCCACGTGGCAGCGCCGCCGCCCGCCGACCGCAGGCCCGCGAGGCCCACGGCCGGCCCCCAAGCCCGTGCGCCTCCCCCGCCGCCCGTCTCCAGCGCCGCCCGCACCCGGTCGCCGCCTCCCGCGCCCGGCCGCCCGCGCCTCCACGCCGGCGCCGCCGCCCGCCGCTTCGGTCGCCGCCTCTCCTCCCCGTCGCCGAGGACGTCCCGGCCCCCGCGGCCCCGTGCTCCTCCTCCCCGATCCCGTGCTCCGCCGCCTTCCCCGAGCCCCGCGCCGGTCGCCGCCGTCTCCCTCTTCCCCTCCTTCTCCGGCGAGCCCCGGCGAGCCTCGAGCCGGCCCGATCCAGATCTGGACGAGGTTGACCTCTCCCCTTCCTCCGATTTTTCTCTAAGTCCCTGAAAACAGAAACATCACGAAGTCTAGTTTGCATGCTTGTGCTAGTCACCACATAGATCACAAAAATACATGGCATACACCTCTGTAAAGATAGCATAGCATAGATCAAAACACATGTAGAGCTCCTACTCATAAGATGCACACATTAAATGCAACAAAAATAACAAAACACCAACCCCGTGCTCCGCCGCCTTCCCCGAGCCCCGCGCCGGTCGCCGCCCGTCTCCAGTGTCGCCCGTGCCCGGCTCCTCCCGCGCGCGCATCCGCCCGCGAGCTCCCCGCCGCCGCCGCCCGCACTCGCCGCCCGCCGACGCCCGCCGTCCACGCCCGCGCCCCGGCGTCCTCCTCCCTCTCCGGCCGTCGTCGCCCTCTCCTCCGGCCGGCTCCGTCCTCGATCTCCGGCGAGCTCACCCCGGCGCCTCGGTTCGCGCGCGCCCCGATCCAGATCCAAAGAGAGGTTGACTTTCCCCCTCTCGAATTTTTCTCTAAGTCCCGAAGTTCCAACATTCTTGTGCCATGTTCATTGCATCATAACTCTTTGCATACTGCTCCGTTTCATGCGCATGATATATCGAAATGTTCGCCTCGAGATGCTCTTCATTTTGTTCTATTGTGCCATGCTCGTTTGAGTCCATCTTAATGCCCAAATATCTGGTGCAAGAGTGCTATATGATGTTTACTGCTATTACTTATCAGAACTTGATGTTTTGTTATTTTTGTTGCATTTGTTGTGTGCATCTTATGGGCATGAGCTCTACAGGTGTTTTGATCTATGCCATGCCATCTTTACAGAGGTGTATGCCATGTATTTTGTGATCTATGTGGTGACTAGCACAAGCATGCAAACTAGGCTTTGTGATCTCTTAATGCTGTTATTTTGTTGCCATGTATCCATGTGTCTACAGAGATATCCATGGTTCTTTTGGGTATGTTCAGTAAGGATGTTTTGTAGATATAGTTGTGCTCTATCCATCCATGCCCATTTTTGCAATTATATAGTGACCTAGCATGCCTTAATCTTGCTCTACTTTTGCTATAAAATATTCTTGGCAGATTGTTAACATGATATTCAATTTTGCCAAGGTTGTTGTAGTTGATCCATACATGCTATGTATTTGCTCTTGTCATACATAGCTTCATAAACATGCCATCTTGCTGTAGGTATGCTTGTTTTGTCATGCATTGCTTTGTCATGAGTGAATCGAGCTCACAAAGGTGCCTTCATAATATTGTGAATGCCATGTTCTGTTTTCTGCTAAGTCTGAAACCTGTTAACGAAACTTGCTATGTTTACATGAGTGCCATCATATCTTCTGATCCTTTTTGGCTCATGGTTAGTAAGGGACTTTTGTTCTATGCATTTAGTAGGTTCATGCCATGCCTTGTTTTGCTATGTTAAGTTCCTGTAGCATGTGTTTTTCTTGCTCTGAACATTGCTACCTGATACTGTTTCAGCCATGTCCAGTAATTTCACCAAGTCTGTGAAGCTGATATCTTTTGCACTTTTGCCATGCTTATTTGAACTTGTTATTGTGTGTTCTAGCCGTAGCTCAGTGTTCATCTTTTGTCAAGCATCTCCTGTAGATTACTGTCATATGCTTGGTTGCTATGTTGGGGTGCTGTAGCATAGTTACTTGATGTATTCTAAGTGCTATCATGCTGTTAATCGCAGATTCGTGTCATTCTTGTTTTGCTCGCCATTTGCAAACCGTGCTTCCGTTTTCGGTGATCTTTATATCGATTTCGACCGAAATCATCTCATCTTTCCAGTGGCATACTTGGTTTGCCAAGTTACTGCCTTGTTCATCCTTTTTTCTGGAGCACGCTTATGCATCCCATATCATATCTCGCATATCATGCATGTATTGCATCATGTTGCTTGTGCATCAAGTTACTGCCTTGTTCATCCTTTTTTCTTCCGGAGCATGCATACGCATCGCATATCATATCTCGCATATCATGCATGTTTTGCATCATGTTGCTTGTGCATTTCCCGTGATTGATTGTGGTTCCATTGCTTGTGTTCTTGCTGTGGGTAGAGCCGGGAGACGAGTTCGGGAACGAGGAACCTGTTGAGTACGCTTACGAGGATCAAGCTTTCGACAACTCTGAGAACCTTGCAGGCAAGATGACCATACCCTCGAAATCACTTCTATCTTTGTTTTGCTAGTTGTTTGCTCTATTGCCATGCTGCGCTACCACTTGCTATATCATGCCTCCCATATTGCCATGTCAAGCCTCTAACCATTCTTTCCTAGCAAACCGTTGTTTGGCTAAGTTACCGCTTTTGCTCAGCCCTTCTTATAGCGTTGCTAGTTGCAGGTGAAGTTGAAGTTGGTTCCATGTTGGAACATGGATATTTTGGAATATCACAATATCTCTTATTTAATTAATGCATCTATATATTTGGTAAAGGGTGGAAGGCTCGGCCTTATGCCTAGTGTTTTGTTCCACTCTTGCCGCCCTAGTTTCCGTCATACCGGGATTATGTTCCTTGAGTTTGCGTTCCTTACGCGGTTGGGTGATTTATGGGACCCCCTTGACAGTTCGCCTTGAATAAAACTCCTCCAGCAAGGCCCAACCTTGGTTTTACCATTTGATACCTAAGCCTTTTTCCCTTGGGTTTTCGCGAGCCCGAGGGTCATCTTTATTTTAAACCCCCGGACCAGTGCTCCTCTGAGTATTGGTCCAACCTGTCAGTCGCCGGTGGCCACCAGGGGCAACTCTGGGCTCGCCTATCGGAAGCTTGGACAATCCGGTGTGCCCTGAGAACGAGATATGTGCAGCTCCTATCGGGATTTGTTGGCACATTCGGGCGACTTTGCTGGTCTTGTTTTACCATTGTCGAAATGTCTTCTAAACCGGGATTCCGAGACCGATCGGGTCTTCCCGGGAGAAGGTTTATCCTTCGTTGACCGTGAGAGCTTATGATGGGCTAAGTTGGGACATCCCTCCAGGGTATTATCTTTCGAAAGCCGTGCCCGCGGTTATGAGGCAGATGGGAATTTGTTAATGTCCGGTTGTAGAGAACTTATCACTTGACTTAATTAAAATACATCAACCGTGTGTGTATCCGTGATGGTCTCTTCTCGGCGGAGTCCGGGAAGTGAACACGGTTTGAGTTATGCATGAACGTAAGTAGTTTCAGGATCACTTCTTGATCATTTCTAGCTTCGCGACCGTTGCGTTGCTTCTCTTCTCGCTCTCATTTGCGTATGTTAGCCACCATATATGCTTAGTGCTTGCTGCAGCTCCACCTCATTACACCATCCTTTTCCTACAAGCTTAAATAGTCTTGATCTCGCGGGTGTGAGATTGCTGAGTCCTCGTGACTCACAAATTCTACCAAAACAGTTGCAGGTGCCGACGATACCAGTGCAGGTGACGCAACCGAGCTCAAGTGGGAGTTCGACGAGGAACGTGGTCGTTACTATGTTTCGTTTCCTGATGATCAGTAGTGGAGCCCAGTTGGGACGATCGGGGATCTAGCATTTGGGGTTATCTTATTTTCATTTGGTTTTGACCGTAGTTGGTCTATGTGTGGATTTTGGATGATGTATGAATTAATTTATGTATTGTGTGAAGTGGCGATTGTAAGCCAACTCTCGTTATCCCATTCTTGTTCATTACATGGGATTGTGTGAAGATGACCCTTCTTGCGACAATACCTACAATGCGGTTATGCCTCTAAGTCGTGCCTTGACACGTGGGAGATATAGCCGCATCATGGGCGTTACAAGTATGTTCTCAGAATCAAGCTCCAAAGTCGAATGCTCCTTATCACCGTCCACTCTCGGAGGTGACTTGCAACAAGTGTCAGCAGAAAGGTCACTATGCTAACAAGTGCTTCAACCAAAGGCGCCTTCCGCCTCCTCCTCCTGTGAGATCTTCCAGCAATGCAGTGGTCAAGCATAATCCCAAGTCTGCAAAGGTGAACATGATGAATGCAGCTCAAGCGGAGGAATCTACTGATGTGATAATGGGTAATCTTCCTGTTAATGACTTTCCTGCGAAAGTTCTTTTTGACATTGGTGCATCGCTTAGTTTCATATCAAGACCATTTGCATCTAAGCATGAGTTGCATTTCCAAGAATTGCCTAGAACGTTAGCAGTTGTCTCTCCGGGCAAATGCATGAACGCAAGCCACAATGATTCCGGAGGTTTCTATCAAGATGGGCGACTATAAATTTCTGTCTAAACCAATTATCCTTGGTGACTCGGATATTGATCTAATTCTCGGGATGGACTGGCTTTCTAAGCACAAGGCTCAACTTGATTGTGCTGCCAGGGAAATTCAATTGACACACTCTTCTGAGGATGTTATCATCTATGCCGCTCGTGATGAAACCATTCGGTTGTTTTCACTCAATGAGAAGGGCGAGTTGGATGCTATTTCTCAAATTCCAGTCATTTGTGAGTACCAAGATGTCTTTCCAGAAGAGCTTCCGGGTATGCCTCCTCACCGGCCAGTTGAGTTCGTTATCGATCTTGAGCCCGGCACTGAACCCGTTTGCAAGCGTCCTTACAAGCTTGGACCCAAGGAGCTGAAGGAATTGAAGAAACAGCTCGATGTACAAGAGCGTCTGGGTTTGATCAGACCGAGTTCATCTCCATGGGGTTGTGGTGTTCTTTTTGTCCAGAAGAAGGATGGCACGGACCGACTTTGTGTCGACTACCGTCCATTGAACAAGAAGACAATCAAGAACAAGTATCCACTTCCCAACATCAATGAGCTATTCGAGCAACTTAAAGGTGCTAAAGTATTCTCCAAGTTTGACCTTCGTATGGGTTATCATCAAATTCGCATTCGTGAAGAAGATATTCCCAAGACAGCATTCAGAACAAGCTTTGGTTCTTATGAATATACTGTCATGTCTTTCGGCCTTGTCAATGCTCCTCCAACATTCTCTCGAATAATGAATTTCATCTTCAACCCCTATACCAATGAATTTGTCCTGGTGTATCTCGATGATATCTTGGTCTTCTCCAAGAATAAGAAGGATCATGCCAAACATTTGCGATTGGTGCTCGACAAGCTCAGAGAGTATCAATTCTATGCGAAGTTTTCCCAATGTGAGTTTTGGTTCGATGAAGTTCTTTACCTTGGTCATATCATCTCTGCCAAGGGCATCGCTGTTAATCCCGAGAAGGTGTCTGCAATTGTGAATTGGGAACCTCCTCAGAATGTCAAGCAGCTTCGCAGTTTTCTTGGTCTGGCAAGCTATTGCCGAAGATTCGTTGAGAATTTCTCTAAGATTGCAAAGCCTCTTTCCAACCTCCTCTAGAAGCATGTGAAGTATGTCTGGACTCCTGAGTGTGACGTTGCTTTCAACACTCTTAAAGAGAAACTCGTCACAGCTCCTGTCTTAACTCCTCCTGACGAATCCAAGCCATTCGAAGTTTTCTGTGATGCTTCTCTTCAAGGTCTCGGTGTTGTGTTAATGCAAGAGAAGAAAGTTGTGGCCTATACCTCTCGTCAGTTGAAGCCCAATGAAAAGAACTACCCCACTCACGATCTTGAGTTGGCGGCAGTTGTCCATGCATTAATAACATGGAGACATCTCTTGTTGGGAAGAAAAGTGGACATATTCACCGATCACAAGAGTCTCAAGTACATCTTCACTCAGCCCAACCTCAGCCTTAGGCAAACTCGATGGGTCGAAATGATTCAAGAGTACAATCCGAGTATTGAATATACTCCAGGCAAGGCCAATGTCATTGCAGATGCTTTGAGCAGGAAGGCTTATTGCAACAGCTTAATTCTCAAGCCATTCCAACCGGATCTTTGGGAAGCTTTCCGCAAGCTGAATCTCCAAGTTGTTCCTCAAGGCTTTCTTGCCAACCTCATAGTCTCTCCTACATTGGAAGATCAAATACGTGAGGCACAACTCTGGATACCATGGTGAAGAAGGTGAAACGTGGTATCGACAAGGGTCTTTCCAAATACAAGTGCTATCGCATTGATGACAGAGACACTTTATTCTTTGAGGACCGGATTGTGGTTCCTAAAGGTGATCTAAGGAAAGACATTATGAACGAGGCACACAATTCTCTTCTTTTCATTCATCCTGGAAGTACGAAGATGTACCATGACCTCAAGCAGTCGTATTGGTGGACTCGAATGAAGCGAGAAATCGCTCAATTCGTGAATGAATGTGATGTCTGTCGAAGGGTGAAAGCAGAACACCAACGACCAGCTGGTCTCCTCCAACCTCTTGCTATCCCAGAATGGAAGTTTGATCATATCGAAATGGACTTCGTGACTGGATTTCCCAAGTCCAAGCGCGGAAATGATGCTATCTTCGTTGTCATCGACAAGCTTACTAAAGTGGCTCATTTTCTTCCAATCAAAGAATCTATCACAGCAGCTCAGTTGGCAGAGCTATACACCTCCAAGATTGTCTCCTTGCACGGCATTCCACAATTGATTTCTTCAGATCGTGGAAGCATCTTCACTTCTAAGTTCTGGGACTCTTTCCAGAAGGCCATGGGCACCAACATTCGCTTCAGCACAGCTTTCCATCCTCAAACTAGTGGCCAAGTCGAGCGAGTCAATCAAATCCTTGAAGATATGCTCAGGGCCTGTGTCATTTCCTTTGGCATGAAGTGGGAAGATTGTCTTCCATATGCAGAGTTCTCCTACAACAACAGTTTCCAAGCGAGTTCGGGCAAGGCCCCATTCGAAATTCTATATGGCAGAAAGTGTCGTACTCCTGTCAATTGGTCAGAGACTGGTGTACGCCAACTTCTTGGCAACGACTTAATCACAGAGGCTGAAGAAATGTGTAAAGTCATCCGTGAAAACCTCAAAGCCGCGCAATCGCGCCAGAAGAGTTACTATGATAGTAAGCACCATGACTTGGCTTTCGAGATCGGAGACCATGTCTACCTCCGCGTCTCTCCAATGAAAGGCACTCGTCGCTTCGGTATCAAAGGGAAGCTTGCCCCTAGATACGTGGGTCCTTTCAAGATCATTGGCAAAAGAGGCGACCTCGCCTATCAACTTGAGCTTCCCTCCAATTTCGCGAATGTGCACGATGTGTTCCACGTGTCACAGCTTCGCAAGTGCTTCAAGACTCCTGAGCGCACCATCAACTTCGAAGAGATTGACCTCCAAGAAGATCTGTCTTATCATGAGAACCCCGTTGCTATTCTTGAAGAAACTGAGCGCAAGACTCGCAACAAGTCAATCAAATTCCTGAAAGTGAAGTGGTCGCACCATTCCGACCGAGAAGCCACCTGGGAACGCGAGGACCACCTCCGTTCTGAATATCCGGAGTTCTTTCAGTCCTAGATCTCGGGACGAGATCCTCTCGTAGTGGTGGAGTGTTGTAACACCCCGGATGTAACCTTCCATATTTGTAACTCCAACTCTTGCCATTTTCGGCTATGTGTTATGATATTCCCTCCGTGGTTGGGTTTCGACTTCGTTTTGCATTTTGTTCATGTCATGCATCTCATATCATGTCATCATGTGCATCTCATTTGCATACGTGTTCGTCTCATGCATCCGAGCATTTTCCCCGTTGTCCGTTTTGCAATCCGACACTCCCACGTGCACCGGCGCACCCCTCTTGTCTCTTTTCGTGAGCGGGTGTTAAACGTTCTCGGAATGGACCGAGGTTTGTCAAGTGGCCTTGGTATACCACCGGTAGACCACCTGTAAAGTTTCGTTCCATTTGGAGGTCGTTTGATGCTCCAACGGTTAACTGGGTAACCGCAAAATCCTTTTATGTGTTGCAGCAAAAAACCCCTCCAAACAGCCCAATAACCCCTCTAAGTAACCTCCATGCTCTCGGTCGTTCGATCACGGTCGTGTGGGCGAAAACCGCACTCCATTTGGAGTCTCCTAGCTCCCTCTACCTATAAATATACCCTCCCCGTCCAAAATCCCGCATGAAACCCTAGCAAATTCGCCCTCCGCCGCCACCGGACGAACCCGCCACCGCATCCGCACCAGTCACCGGTCGCCACGTGGTAGCGCCGCCGCCCGCCGACCGCAGGCCCGCGAGGCCCACGGCCGGCCCCCGAGCCCGTGCGCCTCCCCCGCCGCCTGTCTCCAGCGCCGCCCGCGCCCGGTCGCCGCCTCCCGCGCCCGGCCGCCCGCGCCTCCACGCCGGCGCCGCCGTCCGCCGCTCCGGTCGCCGCCTCTCCTCCCCGTCGCCTAGGACGTCGCCGGCCCCCGCGGCCCCGTGCTCCTCCTCCCCGACCCCGTGCTCCGCCGCCTTCCCCGAGCCCCGCGCCGGTCGCCGCCGTCTCCCTCTTCCCCTCCTTCTCCGTCGAGCCTCGGCGAGCCTCGAGCCGGCCCGATCCAGATCTAGACGAGGTTGACCTCTCCCCTTCCTCCGATTTTCTCCAAGTCCCGAGGATTATTTTATAATGTGCTCATGTTCATTGCCTCATACCTCATCGCATACTGCTCCGTTTTGCGCGCATGATATATCGAAATGTTCGTCTCGAGATGCTTTTCATTTTGTTCCATTGTGCGATGCTCGTTTGAGTCCATCTTGATGCCCAAATCTCTGGTGCAAGAGTGCTATATGATGTTTACTGCTGTTACTTAACAGAACTTGGTGTTTTGTTATTTTTGTTGCATTTAATGTGTGCATCTTATGAGTAGGAGCTCTACATGTGTTTTGATCTATGCCATGCTATCTTTACAAAGATGTATGCCATGTATTTTTGTGATCTATGTGGTGACTAGCACAAGCATGCAAACTAGACTTCGTGATGTTTCTGTTTTCAGGGACTTAGAATTTTGCTAAGTCTGTGACTGCTGTTATTTTGTTGCTACGTATCCATGTGGCTACAGAGAGATCCATGCTTATTTTGAGTATATTCAGTAAGGATGTTTTGTAGATATAGTTGTGCTATATCCATCCTTGCCCCTGTTTGCAATTATGGAGTGCCCTAGCATGTCTTAATCTTGCTCTACTTTTGCTATAAATATTCCTGGCAGATTGTTAACATGATATTCAATTTTGCCAAGGTTGTTGTAGTTGATCCGTACCTGCTATGAACTTGCTCTTGCCACGGTTAGCTTCATAAACATGCCATCTTGCTATAGGTATTCTTTTTTGTCATGCATTGCTTTGTAATGAGTGAATCAAACTCACCAAGATGCCTTCATAATTCTGTTACTGCCATGCTCTGTTTTCTGCTAAGTCTGAAACCTGTTAAAGAAACTTGCTATGTTTACATGGGTGCCATCATGTCTTCTGTACCTTTTTGGCTCATGGTCAGTATGGGACTATTGATCTATGAATTAAGTAGATTGATGCTATGCCTTGTTTTACTATGATAAGTTCCTGTAGCATGTTGATTGCTTGCTCTGAACATTGCTATCTGATGCTGTTTCAGCCATGTCCAGTAATTTCAGTGTCTGTGAACCTGATATCGTTTGCACTTTTGCCATGCTTGTTTGAGCCTGTTATGGTGTGATCTAGCCATATCTCAGTGTTCATCTTTTGTTAAGCAGCTTCTGTAGATCACTGCTATATGCTTTGTTGCTATCTTGGGGTGCTGTACCATAGTTACTTGATGTATTCTAAGTGCTATCATGCTGTTAATCGCAGATTCGTGTCATTCTTGTTTTGCTCGCCATTTGCAAACCGTGCATCCGTTTCCGGTGATCTTTATATCGATTTCGACCGAAATCATCTCATATTTCCAGTGGCATACTTGGTTTGCCAAGTTACTGCCTTGTTCATCCTTTTTTTTCGGAGCACGCTTATGCATCGCATATCATATCTCGCATATCATGCATGTATTGCATCATGTTGCTTGTGCATTTCCCGTGATTGATTGTGGTTCCATTGCTTGTGTTCTTGCTGTGGGTAGAGCCGGGAGACGAGTTCGGGAATGAGGAACCTGTTGAGTACGCTTACGAGGATCAAGCTTTCGACAACTCTGAGAACCTTGCAGGCAAGATGACCATACCCTCGAAATCACTTCTATCTTTGTTTTGCTAGTTATTTGCTCTATTGCCATGCTGCGCTACCTACCACTTGCTATATCATGCCTCCCATATTGCCATGTCAAGCCTCTAACCATTCTTTCCTAGCAAACCGTTGTTTGGCTAAGTTCCGCTTTTGCTCAGCCCTTCTTATAGCGTTGCTAGTTGCAGGTGAAGTTGAAGTTGGTTCCATGTTGGAACATGGATATTTTGGAATATCACAATATCTCTTATTTAATTAATGCATCTATATATTTGGTAAAGGGTGGAAGGCTCGGCCTTATGCCTAGTGTTTTGTTCCACTCTTGCCGCCCTAGTTTCCGTCATACCGGGATTATGTTCCTTGAGTTTGCGTTCCTTACGCGGTTGGGTGATTTATGGGACCCCCTTGACAGTTCGCCTTGAATAAAACTCCTCCAGCAAGGCCCAACCTTGGTTTTACCATTTCACACCTAAGCCTTTTTCCCTTGGGTTTTCGCGAGCCCGAGGGTCATCTTTATTTTAAATCCCCGGGCCAGTGCTCCTCTGAGTATTGGTCCAACCTGTCAGTCGCCGATGGCCACCAGGGGCAACTCTGGGCTCGCCTATCGGAAGCTTGGACAATCCGATGTGCCCTAAGAACGAGATATGTGCAGCTCCTATCGGGATTTGTCGGCACATTCGGACGGCTTTGCTGGTCTTGTTTTACCATTGTCGAAATGTCTTGTAAATCGGGATTCCGAGACTGATCGGGTCTTCCCGGGAGAAGGTTTATCCTTCGTTGACCGTGAGAGCTTATACTGGGCTAAGTTGGGACACCCCTGCAGGGTATTATCTTTCGAAAGTCGTGCCCGCGGTTATGAGGCAGATGGGAATTTGTTAATGTCCGGTTGTAGGGAACTTGACACTTGACTTAATTAAAATACATCAACCGTGTGTGTAGCCGTGATGGTCTCTTTTCGGCGGAGTCCGGGATGTGAACACGGTTTGCGTTATGCATGAACGTAAGTAGTTTTAGGATCACTTCTTGATCATTGCTAGCTTCGCGACCGTTGCGTTGCTCCTCTTCTCGCTCTCATTTGCGTATGTTAGCCACCATATATGCTTAGTGCTCGCTGCAACCCCACCTCATTACACCATCCTTTCCTATAAGCTTAAATAGTCTTGACCTCACGGGTGTGAGATAGCTGAGTCCTTGTGACTCACAGATTCTACCAAAACAGTTGCAGGTGCCGACGATACCAGTGCAGGTGACACAACCGAGCTCAAGTGGGAGTTCGACGAGGAACGTGGTCGTTACTATGTTTCGTTTCCTGATGATCAGTAGTGGAGCCCAGTTGGGACGATCGGGGATCTAGCATTTGGGGTTATCTTATTTTCATTTGGTTTTGTAGTCGGTCTATGTGTGGATTTTGGATGATGTATGAATTAATTTATGTATTGTGTGAAGTGGCGATTGTAAGCCAACTCTCGTTATCCCATTCTTGTTCATTACATGGGATTGTGTGAAGATGACCCTTCTTGCGACAATGCCTACAATGCGGTTATGCCTCTAAGTCATGCCTCGACACGTGGTAGATATAGCCGCATCGTGGGCGTTACATTCTGCCCAGGTTCCGCCTCGAGACGGCGGTGCTTCGTCCCGAAAGCTTCATTCTGATTTTTTTCTAGGTCAAACACACCATATAGCCAAAGATGGGCACCGGAGGCCTGCTAGGGGGCCCACAAGGACGGGGGGCGCGCCCTCCACCCTTGTGGCTGGCTGGTGGCCCCCCTCTAGTTCTTTCTTCGCCCAATATTTTTTTATTCCAAAAACATGCTTCGTGAAGTTTCAGGATTTTTGGAGTTTTGCAGAATAGGTCTCTAATATTTGTTGTTTTTCCTGTCCAGAATTCCAGCTGCAGTATCAACTCCATAATGCAATAAATATCAATATAAAAGCATGATGCAAAATGGACGTTTCAACTCCCCCAAGCTTCGACCTTGCTTGTCCTCAAGCGAAAGCCGATATCAATAAATATGTCCACATGTTTAGAGATAGAGGTGTCAATATAATAAAATATGGACATGAGGGCATCATTATCATCTTTAGAACAACAACATATAATGCCATATAATTTCTCATGCTAAAGTAACAATTCGTTCACAAGGTAAAGTATGAATTAGAAACTTCATTGAAAACTAACAAACTATGATCTCAGTCATTGAAGCAATTACAATTTATCATAACATCGGAAAGAGCCAATATAAGAGCTTTTCAGCAAGTCCACATACACAACTATCATTTAATCTTTCACAATTGCTAACACTCACGTGATACTTATGGGTACAAAGTTTCAATCAGACACAGAGAAAGATAGGGGCTTATAGTTTCGCCTCCCAACTTCTTACCTCAAGGGTAATGTCAACAATAATACTTTATGAAAACCTACATCCGAGTGGATATATATATATATATATATATAGGGCTGGACTATTCTGTTACTAGTAACAAAGTATTATTTTGTTACCCCTCGGCCCTATAAGGGCGCGACGCGCAGGCCATAGCAGAAACTCCCCGACCCGACCCCAACCTAACCCGCCTCCTACCGCCGGAGGCAGCCGTCGCGGGCGAGCGAGCGACGGCGGCAGCCGGAGCGAGGGAGCCCGCGGCGCCGTAACGGGTCGCTCCTCCGACCCACGTGCTGCCGCCGGCCGGCCATTCGCACGCCTCCCCGCTGACGGGCTCGCCGGCCCCTCCCCGCGTGCCTTCCCTCCGACGGGCGCCGGCCCCTCCCCGCGCACCTCCCCGTCGACGGGTGCCGGATCCTCCCCGCGTGCCTCCCCTCCGACGAGCTCGCCGGCCCGTCCCCGCCTCCGGCGGCTGCCGCGCCCCGTCCCAGCCTCCCTCCGCCGCCGCGCACCGCCATCCCCGCCCCGCGCCGCCACCCCGAGCCCCTCCACCGTGCGCCGCCACTCTGAGCCCCGCCGCCCTGCGCCTGTCACCCCCCGCCTTGTGCAGCATCCTACCGATCGGACCAGCCGTCGGCCGAATCCAGCCTCGCCCCCGAGCTTCGTCTTGTTCCTCGCCGAGACACGCGACAGCCACCCCAGTCCGGGCGTAGTAAGCACCTCAGTACGAGTTAAAAACGGTGGTCCATTCGGAATAAAAGAACTGGCAAAAATTCAAATTGTAAAATTTCAAGCAAAAAAAGAAACCCCATGAAAATCATTCTTAGTAAGTACCTCAGTACAAGTCGTAAAATGAGAGAAGTTCAGAACATCTTTTTTAAAAAGATGTTGAGTTCAGAAAAAAAAACAAAACAAAACATTTTCTTTTTGAATAAAATATCATTCAGTTCGATGATACAAACCATGCAAGTACAGGGGCGACGATAGAGTAAACCGTTGAAAATTTACGAGCAAAAATATTACCCAAAAACCGAGCAAAGTCTAATTAGTGAAAAACATGCTTAGTACAAACCCATGCAAACATCAGTACAAGTACTGTTTTTTCAGAATAATTCAAAATTACTCTACAAAAAATATCTCAGTACAAACACACACATATATCAGTACGAGTACTCTGTTTTTCAGACGGGAAAACAACAGGATCCATCTTGCCGTATTCAAAATTACTCTTAAATGATTGCGAATTTGAGAAAATGTTTAACATGACTAAGTTTCGCATTTTCGGTAGCTTTTCAATGGTATATTATTTGCATCATTTCAATAAACTTTTTAACAAAATCACGTTCAAAACCAACTTTAACCGTATTTGAATTCATATTTAAACTGTAAGGAATTAGAAAAAACTTTCTATATGCAAAAGTTGCGCATTTTCCATAGCTTTCCAACGCCGTATCGTTTGCATCAATCCGACAAAAAATTGCAAAAAACAGCGAAAATACTTTTCGCCCAGAATTTCACCATTTTTCAAATTACTCTTAAATCATATAGAATTTGACAAAATAGTAGATATATGGAAGATGCGGATTTTCACAAGCTTTCCAACGCCATCTTATTTGCTCAATTCCGACAAACCGTTTGAAAATTAAGTCCAAAATATGATTTGCGTTTTCGGTTTTGAAAAAAACTGTTTTTTGAAAACTGCTCTTAAACCACAATTTTTTGCAAAAACAAATTATAAAATTGTAATGTAGATGTCAAGAGCTTTCCAACGATATATTAAATGCCCCGTTTCGACAAAAAATTTTGCAAAAAAAATTAAACTAAAGAAGATGATTTTTAACAGAAACAAAAAACATCAGTTCAAGCGCTCGAATTTCATCAGTTCAGCCGCTTGAATTCATCAGTTCATGTAGGGTAACAGAATAATATTCTGTTATGCGTAACAGAATAGGCCAGATGTATATATATCCGGATCTCTCCAACACCTAGAGCTTGCCAAAGGAAAAAGTGTAAAAGGAAAGGTGATGATCACCATGACTCTTGTATAAGGGTAGGAGATAAAAGTAAAGGATAGTCCCTTCACAGAGGGAAGCAGAGGTTGTCATGCGCTTTTATGGTTGGATGCACAAAATCTTAATGCAAAAGAATGTCACTTTACATTGCCGCTTGTGATAAAGACCTTTATTATGCAGTCCATTGCTTTTATTTCTTCCTTATCACAAGTTCGTATAAAGCTTATTTCCTTCACACTAATAGATCATGCATATTTAAAGAGCAATTTTTATTGCTTACACCGATGACAACTTACTTGAAGGATCTTACTCAGTCCATAGGTAGGTATGGTGAACTCTCATGGCAAAACTGGGTTCAGGGATGTTTGGAAGCACAAGTAGTATTTCTACTTGGTGCAAAGAATTTGGTTAGCATGAGAGGGAAAGGCAAGTTCAACATGTTGGGTGATCCATGACAATATAACTTCTATTCAGATATAAGAAAATATAACCCATTATGTTGTCTTCCTTGTCCAACATCAACTTTCTAGCATGTCATATTTTAATGAGTGCTCGCAATTACAAAAGATGTCCAAGATAGTATATTTATATGTGAAGCCTCTCTTTCTTTATTACTTCCTATTAATTGCAACAATGACTAAAACTATGTTTGTCAACTTTCAACAACTTTTATTCATCATACTTTTTACAAGTGAAGTCATTACTCTCCATAAGATCAATATATGAACTTTTTATTTAATTCCCTCAATACCATAGCAAGAAAGCAAAGCCCTCAACTCAAAACTACTCTTTATTATATATCTCACGGACTCGATTACATTGATAGAGATCGAAGCAAAACTCAAAGCTAGATCATACTAAAAACTTTATTCTACTAGATCAAGATATAACCAAAAGGATCGAACTAAGAAAAACGATAAAGATAAAGATGTGGTGATGATACGATACCGGGGCACTGATACGTCTCCAACGTATCTACAATTTTTTATTGTTCCATGCTATTATATATTCTGTTTTGGATGTTTAATGGGCTTATTTATACACTTTTATATTATTTTTGGAACTAACCTATTAACCGGGGGCCCAGCCCAAATTGCTGTTTTCTTGCCTATTTCAGTGTTTCGAAGAAAAGGAATATCAAACGGAGTCCAAACGGATGAAACCTTCGGGAGAGTTATTTTTGGAATGGAAGCAATCCAGGAGACTTGGAGTAGACGTCAGGGAAGCTTCGAGGTGGCCACGAGGCAGGGAGGCGCGCCTACCCCCCTGGGCGCGCCCCCCACCCTCGTGGGCCCCTCGTGGATCCCCTCACCGACTTCTTTCGCTCATATATATCAATATACCCTAAAAACATCGGGGAATAGAATAGATCGGGAGTTCCGCCACTGCAAGCCTCTGTAGCCACGAAAAACCAATCGGGACCCTGTTCCAGCACCCTACCGGAGGGGGGAACCCTCACCGGTGGCCATCTTCATCATCCCGGCGCTCTCCATGACGAGGAGGGAGTAGTTCACCCTCGGGGCTGAGGGTTTGTACCAGTAGCTATGTGTTTGATCTCTCTCTCTCTCGTGTTCTTGAGGTGGTACGATCTTGATGTATCGCGAGCTTTGCTATTATAGTTGGATTTTATGATTTCTCTCCCTCTACTCTCTTGTAATGGATTGAGTTTTCCCTTTGAAGTTATCTTATCGGATTGAGTCTTTAAGGATTTGAGAACACTTGATGTATGTCCTGCATGTGCTTATCTGTGGTGACAATGGGATATTCACGTGATCTACTTGATGTATGTTTTGGTGATCAACTTGCGGGTTCCGTGACCTCGTGAACTTATGCATAGGGGTTGGCACACGTTTTCGTCTTGACTCTCCGGTAGAAACTTTGGGGCACTCTTTGAAGTACTTTGTGTTGGTTTGAATAGATGAATCTGAGATTGCGTGATGCATATCGTATAATCATACCCACGGATACTTGAGGTGACATTGGAGTATCTAGGTGACATTAGGGTTTTGGTTGATTTGTGTCTTAAGGTGTTATTCTAGTACGAATTCTATGATAGATCGAACGGAAAGAATAGCTTCATGTTATTTTACTACGGACTCTTGAATAGATCGATCAAAAAGAATAACTTTGAGGTGGTTTCGTACCCTACCATAATCTCTTCGTTTGTTCTCCGCTATTAGTGACTTTGGAGTGACTCTTTGTTGCATGTTGAGGGATAGTTATATGATCCAATTATGTTATTATTGTTGAGAGAACTTGCACTAGTGAAAGTATGAACCCTAGGCCTTGTTTCAACACATTGCAATACCGTTTGTGCTCACTTTTATCATTAGTTACCTTGCTGTTTTTATAATTTCATATTACAAAAACCTATATCTACCGTCCATATTGCACTTGTATCACTATCTCTTCGACGAACTAGTGCACCTATACAATTTACCGTTGTATTGGGTGTGTTGGGGACACAAGAGACTCTTTGCTATTTGGTTGCAGGGTTGTTTGAGAGAGACCATCTTCATCCTACGCCTCCCACGGATTTATAAACCTTAGGTCATCCACTTGAGGGAAACATGCTACTGTCCTACAAACCTCTGCACTTGGAGGCCCAACAACGTCTACAAGAAGAAGGTTGCGTAGTACACATCAAGCAGTTTCTGGCGCCATTGCCGGGGAGGTGAGTGCTTGAAGGTATATCTTTAGATCTTGCAATCGAATCTTTTAGTTTCTTGTTTTATCACTACTTTAGTTTATAAAAGAAAACTACAAAAAAATGGAATTGAGGGTGCCCCATATGGTTCATCTTTTTAATATCTTTCATGAAAATAAGGATTTCGATAATTGTGCTCAATTGCTAGAGGAAGAATGCATTAGAATGTTTGGCACTAAATCTATGAATTATGAGCATGATTGCAATGTTGTTAGTATGAATTCTTTGAATACCCATGATGCTAATGGTATGCAAAGCCACAAGCTTGGGAATGCTATGTTTGATGAAGATGATATGTTTTGTCCCTCATGTTTTGATGAGCAAATTTATTATGATGATAGCATGCCTCCTATTTATGATGATTATATTGATGAAAGTGGGTTTGGAAGAGTGTCAACTTTAGGAAGTAATGATCCCACTATTTTGGAGGATGTTGAATCTTATTGTGATAATTATGAAAGTGGATTTGGAGAGGTGATGACTTTATTTAGTGATGAAGCCACTATTTCGGAAGAGGTTCCAATTGATTATGAGAACAAAGTTGCTATCTATGATGATTATAGTGATGACATGTATGCTATAAAGAATAATGATAACCATGAAACTTGTCATCATGATTTTAATTTTCAATTGGATTATGCCTCACGTGATAATTATTTTGTTCAGTTTGCTCCCACTACTATTGATGAGAAGAAATTTGCTTATGTGGAGAGTAATAAAAATTCTATGCTTGTAGATCATGAAAAGAATGCTTTATGTGATAGTTATATTGTTGAATTCATTCATGATGCTACTGAAAATTATTATGAGGGAGGAATATATGCTTGTAGGAATTGCAATAATATCAAGTTTCCTCTCTATGTGCTTAAAGTTTTGAAGCTATGCTTGTTTTGACTTCCTATGCTAGTTGATTATTGTTCCCATAAATTGTTTGATCACAAAATCCCTATGCATAGGAAGTTGGTTAGACTTAAATGTGATAGTCACATTCTTCATGATGCTCTCTTTATGTTTCAATTCTTATCTTTTATGTGAGCATCATTGAAATCATCATGCCTAGCTAGTGGCGTTAAACGTTAGCGCTTCTTGGGAAGCAACCCAATTTTAATTTTGTTCTTTGCTTTTTGCTTCTTTTTAGTAATAAATATTTCATCTAGCTTATGTTAAGATGTGTTTTTATGTTTTTAATTAGTGTTTGTGCCAAGTAGAACCTTTGGGAAGGCTTGGGTGAAATCTTTATGATCTTGCTGTAAAAAACAGAAACTTTAGCGCTCACGAGATTAGATACAACTTTTTACTGGAGAGTGATATTTAGTTGATTCTTTTTGCAGATGATTAATAGATAAATTCCTCAGGTCCGCCAATTTATTTAAGAATTTTTAGAGTTCCATAAGTATACGTTTGATACAGATTACTACAGACTGTTCTGTTTTTGACAGATTCTGTTTTCTATGTGATGTTTGCTTATTTTGATGAATCTATGAGTAGTATCGGAGGGTATGAACCATATAGAAGTTGGAATACAGTAGATATTACACCAATATGAATTTAGAATGAGTTCACAACAGTACCTAAGTGGTGATTTATTTTCTTATACTAACGGAGCTTACGAGTTTTCTGTTAAGTTTTGTGTTGTGAAGTTTTCAAGTTTTGGGTAAAGATTCGATGGACTATGGAATAAGGAGTGGCAAGAGACTAAGCTTGTGGATGCCCAAGGCACCCCAAGGTAATATTCAAGGACAACCAAGAGCCTATGCTTGGGGATGCCCCGGATGGCATCCCCTCTTTCGTCTTCGTTCATCGGTAACTTTACTTGGAGCTATATTTTTATTCACCACATGATATGTGTTTTGCTTAGAGAGTTATTTTATTTTCTTTTGTTTTGCTTGCTGTTTGAATAAATTACCAAGATCTGAAGTTCTTAAATGTTAGAGAGTCTTCACTTAGTTACATAATTATTCGACTACTCATTGATCTTCACTTATATCTTTGGAGTAGTTTGCCGTTTGTTCTAGTGCTTCACTTATATTATTTTGAGAGTCTTTAGAACAGCATGGTAATCTGCTTGGGTTATAAAATTAGTCCTAATATGATGGGCATCCAAGAGGGATAAAATAAAAACTTTCATATAAAGTGCATTGAATATTATGAGAAGTTTGATGCTTGATAATTGTTTTGAGATATGAAGATAGTGATATTAAAGTTGTGCTAGTTGAGTAGTTGTGAATTTGAGAAATACTTGTGTTGAAGTTTGCAAGTCCTGTAGCATGCACGTATGGTAAATGTTGTGTGACAAATTTGAAACATGAGGTGCTCTTTGATTGTCATCCTTATGAGTGGCGGTCGGGGACGAGCGATGGTCTTTTCCTACCAATCTATCCCCCTAAGAGCATGCGCGTAGTGCTTGGTTTTTGATGACTTGTAGATTTTTGCAATAAGTATGTGAGTTCTTTATGACTAATGTTGAGTCCATGGATTATACGCACTCTCAACCTTCCACCATTGCTAGCCTCTTCGGTACCGTGCATTGCCCTTTCTCACCTTGAGAGTTGGTGCAAACTTCGCTGGTGCATCCAAACCCCGTGATACGATACGCTCTATCACACATAAACCTCCTTATATCTTCCTCAAAACAGCCACAATACCTACCTATTATGGCATTTCCATAGCCATTCCGAGATATATTGCCATGCAACTTTCCACCGTTCCATTTATTATGACACGCTTCATCATTGTCATATTGCCTTGCATGATCATGTAGTTGACATCGTATTTGTGGCAAAGCCACCATGCATAATTTTCATACATGTCACTCTTGATTCATTGCCCATCCCGGTACACCGCCGGAGGCACTCATATAGAGTCATATTTTGTTCTAGTATCAAGTTGTAATCATTGAGTTGTAAATAAATAGAAGTGTGATGATCATCATTAATAGAGCATTGTCCCAATAAAAAAAGGGAGAAAGGCCAAATAAAAAAAAGGGAGGCCAAAAAAAGAAGGGACAATGCTACTATCCTTTTTCCACACTTGTGCTTCAAAGTAGCACCATGATCTTCATGATAGAGAGTCTCTTGTTTTGTCTCTTTCATATACTAGTGGGAATTTTTCATTATAGAACTTGGCTTGTATATTCCAACAATGGGCTTCCTCAAATGCCCTAGGTCTTCATGAGCAAGCAAGTTGGATACACACCCACTTAGTTTCTTTTGTTGAGCTTTCATACATTTATAGCTCTAGTGCATCCATTGCATGGCAATCCCTACTCCTTGCATTGACATCAATTGATGGGCATCTCCCTAGCCCGTTGATTAGCCGCGTCAATGTGAGACTTTCTCCTTTTTTGTCTTCTCCACACAACCCCCATTATCATATTCTATTCCACCCATAGTGCTATATCCATGGCTCATGCTCATGTATTGCGTGAAGGTTGAAAATTTTTGAGATTACTAAAGTATGAAACAATTGCTTGGCTTGTCATCAGTGTTGTGCATGATGAGAGCATTCTTGTGTGACGAAAATGGAGCATGACCAAACTATATGATTTTGTAGGGATGAACTTTCTTTGTCCATGCTATTTTGAGAAGACATGATTGCTTAGTTAGTATGCTTGAAGTATTATTATTTTTATGTCAATATTAAACTTTTGTCTTGAATCTTATGGATCTGAATATTCTTGCCACAATAAGGAAGATTACATTGATAAATATGTTAGGTAGCATTCCACATCAAAAATTCTATTTTTTCATTTACCTACTCGAGGACGAGCAGGAATTAAGCTTGGGGATGCTTGATATGTCTCCAACGTATCTACAATTTTTTATTGTTCCATGCTATTATATATTCTGTTTTGGATGTTTAATGGGCTTATTTATACACTTTTATATTATTTTTGGGACTAACCTATTAACTGGAGGCCCAACCCAAATTGTTGTTTTCTTGCCTATTTCAGTGTTTCGAAGAAAAGGAATATCAAACGGAGTCCAAACGGATTGAAACCTTAGGGAGAGTTAATTTTTGGAACGGAAGCAATCCAGGAGACTTGGAGTAGACGTCAGGGAAGCTTCGAGGTGGCCACAAGGCAGGGAGGCGCGCCCCCACCCTCGTGGGCCCCTCGTGGCTCCCCTGACCAACTTCTTTCGCTTATATATATCCATATACCCTAAAAACATCAGGGAACAGAATAGATCGGGAGTTCCGCCGCCGCAAGCCCCTGTAGCCACGAAAAACCAATCGGGACCCTGTTCCGGCACCCTGCCGGAGGGGGGATGAAGGAAATATGCCCTAGAGGCAATAATAAAGTTATTATTTATTTCCTTATTTCATGATAAATGTTTATTATTCATGCTACAATTGTATTAACCAGAAACATAATACTTGTGTGAATACATAGACAAACAGAGTGTCACTAGTATGCCTCTATTGACTAGCTCGTTGATCAAAGATGGTTATGTTTCCTAGCCATAGACATGAGTTGTCATTTGATTAACGGGATCACATCATTAGGAGAATGATGTGATTGACTTGACCCATTCCGTTAGCTTAGCACTTGATCGTTTAGTATTCTGCTATTGCTTTCTTCATGACTTATACATGTTCCTATGACTATGAGATTATGCAACTCCCGTTTACCGGAGGAACACTTTGTGTGCTACCAAACGTCACAACATAACTGGGTGATTATAAAGGTGCTCTACAGGTGTCTCCAAAGGTACTTGTTGGGTTGGCGTATTTCGAGATTAGGATTTGTCACTCCGATTGTCGGAGAGGTATCTCTGGGCCCACTCGGTAATGCACATCACTATAAGCCTTGCAAGCATTGTAACTAATGAGTTAGTTGCGGGATGATGTATTACGGAACGAGTAAAGAGACTTGCCGGTAACGAGATTGAACTAGGTATTGAGATACCGACGATCGAATCTCGGGCAAGTAACATACCGATGACAAAGGGAACAACATATGTTGTTATGCGGTTTGACCGATAAAGATCTTCGTAGAATATGTGGGAGCCAATATGAGCATCCAGGTTCCGCTATTGGTTATTGACCGGAGACGTGTCTCGGTCATGTCTACATAGTTCTCGAACCCCTAGGGTCCGCACGCTTAAAGTTCGATGACGGTTATATTATAAATTTATGTGTTTTGATGTGCCAAAGGTAGTTTGGAGTCCCGGATGAGATCGGGGACATGACGAGGAGTCTCAAAATGGTCGAGACGTAAAGATCGATATATTGGACGACTATATTCGGACATCGAAAAGGTTCCGAGTGATTCGGGTATTTTTCGGAGTACCGGGGAGTTACGGGAATTCGCCGGGGAGTATATGGGCCTTATTGGGCTTTAGGGGAAAGAGAGAGGGGAGGCTGCGCGCCCCCAAGGCTTAGTCCGAATTGGACTAAGGGGAGGGGCGGCGCCTCCTCCTTCCTTCTCTTCTCTTTTCCCTTTCCTTCTCTCCTACTCCTACTACTTGGAAGGGCTCCTAGTTGTACTAGGAAAGGGGGAATCCTACTCCTGGTGGGAGTAGGACTCCCCTAGGGTGCGCCATAGAGAGGGCCGGCCCTCCCCCTCCTCCACTCCTTTATATACGGGGAGGGGGGCACCCCTTGGAGACACAACAATTGATCTCTTGATCTCTTAGCCGTGTGCGGTGCCCCCCTCCACCATAATCCACCTCGATAATATCGTAGCGGTGCTTAGGCGAAGCCCTGCGTCGGTAGAACATCATCATCGTCACCACGCCGTCGTGCTGACGGAACTCTCCCTCAAAGCTCGGCTGGATCGGAGTTCGAGGGACGTCATCGAGCTCAACGTGTGCTGAACTCGGAGGTGTCGTGCGTTCGGTACTTGATCGGTCGGATCGTGAAGACGTACGACTACATCAACCGTGTTATGCTAACGCTTCCGTTTTTGGTCTACAAGGGTACGTGGACAACACTCTCCCCTCTCGTTGCTATGCATCACCATGATCCTGTGTGTGCGTAGGAAATTTTTTGAAATTACTACGTTCCCCAACAAGGAACCCTCACCGGTGGCCATCTTCATCATCCCGGCGCTCTCCATGACGAGAAGGGAGTAGTTCACCCTCGGGGCTGAGGGTATGTACCAGTAGCTATGTGTTTGATCTCTCTCTCTCTCTCTCGTGTTCTTGAGGTGGTACGATCTTGATGTATCGCGAGCTTTGCTATTATAGTTGGATCTTATGATGTTTCTCCCCCTCTACTCTCTTGTAATGGATTGAGTTTTCCCTTTGAAGTTATCTTATCGGATTGAGTCTTTAAGGATTTGAGAACACTTGATGTATGTCTTGCATGTGCTTATCTGTGGTGACAATGGGATATTCACGTGATCTACTTGATGTATGTTTTGGTGATCAACTTGTGGGTTCCGTGACCTCGTGAACTTATGCATAGGGGTTGGCACACGTTTTCGTCTTGACTCTCCGGTAGAAACTTTGGGGCACTCTTTGAAGTAATTTGTGTTGGTTTGAATAGATGAATCTGAGATTGTGTGATGCATATTGTATAATCATACCCACGGATACTTGAGGTGACATTGGAGTATCTAGGTGACATTAGGGTTTTGGTTGATTTGTGTCTTAAGGTGTTATTCTAGTATGAATTCTATGATAGATCGAACGGAAAGAATACTTCGTGTTATTTTACTACGGACTCTTGAATAGATCGATCAGAAAGAATAACTTTGAGGTGGTTTCATACCCTACCATAATCTCTTCGTTTGTTCTCCGCTATTAGTGACTTTGGAGTGACTCTTTGTTGCATGTTGAGGGATAGTTATATGATCCAATTATGTTATTATTGTTGAGATAACTTGCACTAGTGAAAGTATGAACCCTAGGCCTTGTTTCAACACATTGCAATACCGTTTGTGCTCACTTTTATCATTAGTTACCTTGCTGTTTTTATAATTTCATATTACAAAAACCTATATCTACCGTCCATATTGCACTTGTATCACTATCTCTTCGCCGAACTAGTGCACCTATACAATTTACCATTGTATTGGGTGTGTTGGAGACACAAGAGACTCTTTGCTATTTGGTTGCAGGGTTGTTTGAGAGAGACCATCTTCATCCTATGCCTCCCACGGATTGATAAACCTTAGGTCATCCACTTGAGGGAAACTTGCTACTATCCTACAAACCTCTGCACTTGGAGGCCCAACAACGTCTACAAGAAGAAGGTTGCGTAGTAGACATCAGGCACCTCCCCCAAGCTTGGCAGTTGCCAAGGGGAGTGCCCATACCCATGTATTTATGTCTTTCTTCGGAGGTGGTGATGATGGGGTTGTTGATGAAGCAGGTTTGTCGTCCATCTTCCAAGGCATAGGCTCACCATTGATATGTCTCCAACGTATCTATAATTTTTGATTGTTCTATGCTATATTATATTCTGTTTTGGATGATTAATGGGCTTTATTATACAATTTATATTATTTTTGGAACTAACCTATTAACCGGAGGCCCAGCCCAAATTGTTGTTTTTTTGCCTATTTCAGTGTTTCGCAGAAAAAGAATATCAAATAGAGTCCAAACGGAATGGAACCTTCTGGAACGTGATTTTTGGAACAAACGTGATCCAGAGGACTTGGAGTGGACGTCAAGCAACAGACGAGGAGGCCACAAGGTAGGGGGTCCCTCCACCCTCGTGGACCCCTCATGGCTCCACGGACCTACTTCTTCCTCCTATATATACCTACGTACCCCCAAACCATCAGAAGCACCCACGAAAACCTAATTCCACTGCCGCAACCTTCTGTACCTGTGAGATCACATCTTGGGGCCTTTTCCGGCGTCCCGCCGGAGGGGGCATTGATCACGGAGGGCTTCTACATCAACACCATAGCCTCTCCGATGATGTGTGAGTAGTTTACCTCAGACCTTCGGGTCCATAGTTATTAGCTAGATGGCTTCTTCTCTCTCTTTGGATCTCAATACAAAGTTCTCCTCGATTGTCTTGGAGATCTATTTGATGTAACTCTTCTTTTGCGGTGTGTTTGTCGAGATCCGATGAATTGTGGGTTTATGATCAAGATTATCTATGAACAATATTTGAATCTCCTCTGAATTCTTTTATGTATGATTGGTTATCTTTGAAGGTCTCTTCGAATTATCAGTTTGGTTCGGCCTATTAGATTGATCTTTCTTGCAATGGGAGAAGCGCTTAGCTTTGGGTTCAATCTTGCAGTGTCCTTTCCCAGTGACAGCAGGGGCAGCAAGGCACGTATTGTATTGTTGCCATCGAGGATAAAAAGATGGGGTTTATATCATATTGCATGAGTTTATCCCTCTACATCATGTCATCTTGCTTAAAGCATTACTCTGTTCTTATGAACTTAATACTCTAGATGCATGCTGGATAGCGGTCGATGTGTGGAGTAATAGTAGTAGACGCAGAATCGTTTCGGTTTACTTGTCTCGGACGTGATGCCTATATACATGATCATACCTAGATATTCTCATAACTATGCTCAATTCTATCAATTGCTCACCAGTAATTCGTTTACCCACCGTAATATTTATGCTATCTTGAGAGAAGCCACTAGTGAAACCTATGGCTCCCGGGTCTATTTTCCATCATATTAATCTTCCGCCAACAAGCTATTTCTATTGCCATTTATTTTGCTTTCTTTACTTTTACTCTTTATCATAAAAATACCAAAAATATTATCTTATCATATCTATCAGATCTCACTCTCGTAAGTGACCGTGAAGGGATTGACAATCCCTTTATCATGTTGGTTGCGAGGTTCTTATTTGTTTGTGTAGGTGCGTGGTACTCGAGCATAGTCTCTTAGTGGATTGCTACCTTGGTTCTCAAAAACTGAGGGAAATACTTACGCTACTTTACTACATCACCCTTTGCTCTTCAAGGGAAAGCCAACGCAGTGCTCAAGAGGTAGCAAGAAGGATTTCTGGCGCCGTTGCCGGGGAGTCTACGCACAAGTCAAGACATACCAAGTACCCATCACAAACTCTTATCCCTCGCATTACATTATTTGCCATTTGCCTCTTGTTTTCCTCTCCCCCACTTCACCTTTGCCGTTTTCTTCACCCTTCTTCTGTTCGTCTTTTCGTTTGCCTTGATGTCTTACTTGGCTCGTTTGCTCGTTTGGTTGGAATATTTATTGCTAAACAGAGAACCTAAGATCTTTGGATCCTCATCCGCTTGCCAATCTTTTTAAGAGATCCAATTATGATGAACCAATTCCTAGTGATTTGAGTGCACTAGATTATCTTTATGAGGTTTTGCTTGAAATCAGTGAATCTGAAAATTGTGATGAAGTGCTTTATGAAGTGATTCACGATAGATCTTTGAATAAAAAGCATGATTGCAATGATGATATTATAAATTCTATTAATGTCAATTGCGCTAATAATATGCAAAACCCTAAGCTTGGGGATGCTAGTTTTGCTATGTCTATTACTTATTGCAATGATCATGATTGGGGTGATTCTTCTTATGATCTTGAAAATTTATTTAAGCCCCATGATGAATATGAGATTGATAATAGTGTTTGCAATAATATTGAAAGTGGGTTTGGAAGAGTGTCAACTTTAGATCCCACATATTTGGAGAATGTTCAACCTTATGAAATTTTTGATAAAAGTGGGTTTGGAGAGGTCATGACTTTAGTTAATGTTAATCCCACTATTTCGGAAGAGTGTCAACTTTGCATGCATGTGGATCACGAAGAGAATATGTTATGTGATAGCTATATTGTTGAATTTTCTTATGATCCTACATGTAATTATTATGAGAGAGGAAAATATGGTTGTAGAAATTTTTATCTTACTAAATTACCTCTCGTCATGTTGAGATTGCTATCGTCACTTTCTTCTTCCTTGCATATGCTAGTTTTTGCTTGCCTTGCAAATTTGTTTACTTATAATATGCCTATGCATAGGGAGTATGTTGTACTTAGATGTGTTTGTCACGTGTTTTATGATGCTCTCTTTGCGCTTCAATTCTTGTCTTTCATGTGAGCATCATTAAGATTATCAATGCCTAGCTAGAAGGCTTTAAAGAAAAGCGCTTGTTGGGAGACAACCCAATATTTTTCCTTGCTGTTTAGGAATAAATAATCCATCTAGCTTCTGTGTAGATGTGGTTTTGTGTTTTAATTAGTGTTTGTGCCAAGTTAAACCTATAGGATCTTCTTGGATGATAGTTATTTGATCTTGCTGAAAATTCCAGAAACTTCCTGTTCACGAAAACAATTGTTAAAAATCACCTGAACGTGATAAAATACTGATTCCAATTGCAGTAGATCAATAAACAAATTATCTAGGTTTTCCTATTTTGGTAGAATTTTTGGAGTTCCAGAAGTTTGCGTTAGTTACAGATTACTACAGACTGTTCTGTTCTTGACAGATTCTGTTTTTCGTGTGTTGTTTGCTTATTTTGATGAATCTATGGCTAATAAATAGTTTATAAACCATAGAGAAGTTGGAATACAGTAGGTTTAACACCAATATAAATAATTACAGTACCTTGAGGTGGTGTTTTGTTTTCTTTCGCTAACGGAGGTCATGAGATTTTCTGTTAAGTTTTGTGTTGTGAAGTTTTCATGTTTTGGGTAATGATTTGATGGATTATGGAACAAGGAGTGGCAAGAGCCTAAGCTTGGGGATGCCCAAGGCACCCCAAGGTAAATCCAAGGACACCAAAAAGCCAAAGCTTGGGGATGCCCCGGAAGGCATCCCCTCTTTTGTCCTCGCCCATCGGTAAATTTACTTGGAGCTATATTTTTATTCACCACATGATAAGTGTTTTGCTTGGAGCGTCTTGTATGATTTGAGTCTTTGCTTTTAGTTTACCACAATCATCCTTTCTGTACACACCTTTTGAGAGAGACACACATGATTCGGAATTTGTTAGAATACTCTTTGTGCTTCACTTATATCTTTTGAGCTATATAGTTTTTGCTCTAGCGCTTCACTTATATCTTTTAGAGCACGGCGGTGGTCTTGTTTTATAGAAACTATTGTTCTCTCATGCTTCACTTATATTATTTTGAGAGTCCTACAAAACATCGTGGTAATTTGCTTAAATTGAGAAGGTAGTCCTAATATGATAGGCGTCCAAGATTAGTAAAAACTTTCTTATGAGTGCATTGAATATTATGAGAAGTTTGATGCTTGATAATTGTTTTGAGATATGAAGATGGTGATATTAGAGTCATGCTAGTTGAGTGGTTATGAATTTGAGAAATACTTGTGTTAAAGTTTGTGATTCCCGTAGCATGCACGTATGGTGAACCGTTATGTGATGAAGTCGGAGCATGATTTATTTATTGATTGTCTTCCTTATGAGTGGAGGTCGGGGACGAGCGATGGTCTTTTCCTACCAACCTATCCCCATAGGAGCATGCGCGTAATACTTTGTTTCGATAACTAATAGATTTTTGCAACAAGTATGTGAGTTCTTTATGACTAATGTTGAGTCCATGGATTATACGCACTCTCACCCTTCCACCATTGCTAGCCTCTCTAATACCGCACACTTTTCGCCGGTATCATACAGCCACCATATACCTTCCTCAAAACAGCCACCATACCTACCTATTATGGCATTTCCATATCCATTCCGAGATATATTGCCATGTAACTTTCCACTGTTCCGTTTGCTATGACACGCTTCATCATTGTCATATTGCTTTGCATGATCATGTAGTTGACATCGTATTTGTGGCAAAGCCACCTTTCATAATTTTTTATACATGTCACTCTTAATTCATTGCATATCTGGGTACTCCGCCGGAGGCATTCACATAGAGTCATATTTTTGTTCTAAGTATTGAGTTGTAAGTAAATAAAAGTGTGATGATCATCATTATTAGAGCATTGTCCCAAGTGAGGAAAGGATGATGGAGACTATGATTCCCCCATAAGTCGGGATGAGACTCTGGACGAAAAAAAAGAGATCATAAAAAAAAAGAGAAAAGGCCCAAATAAAAAATTGAGAGAAAAAGAGAGAAGGGACAATGTTACTATCCTTTTACCACACTTGTGCTTCAAAAGTAGCACCATGATCTTTATGATAGAGAGTATCCTATGTTGTCACTTTCATATACTAGTGGGAATTTTACATTATAGAACTTGGCTTGTATATTCCAATGATGGGCTTCCTCAAAATGCCCTAGGTCTTCGTGAGCAAGCGAGTTGGATGCACACCCCTTAGTTTCTTTTGTTGAGCTTTCATACACTTATAGCTCTAGTGCATCCGTTGCATGGCAATCCCTACTCACTCACATTGATATCTGTTAATGGGCATCTCCATAGCCCGTTGATACGCCTAGTTGATGTGAGACTATCTTCTCCTTTTTTGTCTTCTCCACAACCACCATTCTATTCCACATATAGTGCTATGTCCATGGCTCACGCTCATGTATTGCGTGAAAATTTAAAAAGTTTGAGAACGTCAAAAGTATGAAGCAATTGCTTGGCTTGTCATCGGGGTTGTGCATGATTAAATACTTGGTGTGATGAAGATAGAGCATAGCCAAACTATATGATTTTGTAGGGATAACTTTCTTTGGCCATGTTATTTTGAGAAGACATGATTGCTTAGTTAGTATGCTTGAAGTATTATTATTTTATGTCAATATTAAACTTTTATCTTGAATCTTTCGGATCTGAATATTCATACCACAAATAAGAGAATTACATTAAAAATTATGCTAAGTAGCATTCCACATCAAAAATTCTTTTTTTATCATTTACTTACTCGAGGACGAGCAGGAATTAAGCTTGGGGATGCTTGATCCGTCTCCAACGTATCTATAATTTTTGATTGTTCCATGCTATATTATATTATGTTTTGGATGATTAATGGGCTTTATTATACACTTTTATATTATTTTTGGGACTAACCTATTAACCGGAGGCCCAACCCAAATTGCTGTTTTTTGCCTATTTCAGTGTTTCGCAGAAAAAGAATATCAAGCGGAGTCCAAACGGAATGAAACCTTCGGGAACGTGATTTTTGGAACAAACGTGATCCAGAGGACTTGGAGTGGACGTCAAGCAACAGACGAGGAGGCCACGAGGTAGGGGGCGCGCCTACCCCCCCCCCCCCAGGCGCGCCCTCCACCCTCGTGGGCCCCTCGTGGCTCCACCGACCTACTTCTTCCTCCTTTATATACCTACGTACCCCCAAACCATCACAAGCACCCACGAAAACCTAATTCCACTACCGCAACCTTCTGTACCCGTGAGATCCCATCTTGGGGCCTTTTCCGGCGTCCTGCCGGAGGGGGCATTGATCACGGAACATCAACACCATAGCCTCTCCGATGATGTGTGAGTAGTTTACCTCAGACCTTCTGGTCCATAGTTATTAGCTAGATGGCTTCTTCTCTCTCTTTGGATCTCAATACAAAGTTCTCCTCGATTCTCTTGGAGATCTATTTGATGTAACTCTTCTTTTGCGGTGTGTTTGTCGAGATCCGATGAATTGTGGGTTTATGATCAAGAGTATCTATGAACAATATTTGAATCTCCTCTGAATTCTTTTATGTATGATTGGTTATCTTTGCAAGTCTCTTCAAATTATCAGTTTGGTTTGGCCTACTAGATTTATCTTTCTTGCAATGGGAGAAGTGCTTAGCTTTGGGTTCAATCTTGCGGTGTCCTTTCCCAATGACAGCAGGGGCAGCAAGGCACGTATTGTATTGTTGCCATCGAGGATAAAAAGATGGGGTTTATATCCTATTGCATGAGTTTATCCCTTTACATCATGTCATCTTGCATAAAGCATTACTCTGTTCTTATGAACTAAATACTCTAGATGCATGCTAGATAGCGGTCGATGTGTGGAGTAATAGTAGTAGATGCAGAATCGTTTCGGTCTACTTGTCACGAACGTGATGCCTATATACATGATCATACCTAGATATTCTCAGAACTATGCTCAATTCTATCAATTGCTCGACAGTAATTCGTTTACCCACCGTAATACTTATGCTATCTTGAGAGAAGCCGCTAGTAAAACCTATGGCCCCCGGGTCTATTTTCCATCATATTAATCTTCCGCCAATAAGCTATTTCTATTGCCGTTTATTTTGCCTTCTTTACTTTTACTCTTTATCATAAAAATACCAAAAATATTATCTTATCATATCTATCAGATCTCACTCTCGTAAGTGACCGTGAAGGGATTGACAACCCCTTTATCGCGTTGGTTGCGAGGTTCTTATTTGTTTGTGTAGGTGCGTGGGACTTGAGCGTAGTCTCCTACTGGATGGATACCTTGGTTCTTAAAAACTGAGGGAAATACTTATGCTACTTTACTGCATCACCCTTTCCTCTTCAAGGGAAAACCAACGTAGTGCTCAAGAGGTAGCAACCATCATAGAAAGATGAGCGGGTCTCCGGGATCCTCGAATCTGCAGCCAAACTCATCCTCTTGAATCTATATTCATACTCACAGTTTTGGTTTTGTAGGTCATAGATCTGGGCTTGGAGGTGCTCGATTTTCTCATGAAGCTTGAAGATGACCTCCTCAATGCTCTTGGGGTCCAGCTTGTGCTTGTTGGTGAACTCCACGATCATCATGTGGTTGCCGTTGAGTCCACGTTCTACCATCCCTTGACACTTGAAAACTTGCTGCTCCATTGCTTCGAGTCTTGTCTCCATGCTTCCGGTCTTCTTTGGCCCCTCAACATCATGGATGTGCAACACCCCTCATGCATCTCAACGGCTTGAGGGTGTCGCAGCACCTCCGCAAGGTAGGGGTTGATGACCTTCTAAAAAAACTTGTCCTTGGGGGCACTTGGAGACGTCATGGTGATCTAGATCTGTCAGAAAAACAATTCGAAACAAAAACAGGAGATATTGTCGTGGTACGGTGGTCAAAACCTTCAGGAAATTATATAATGAATTTTTACCGACCAAAAGAAGTATCATGCAAGAAAATGGAGTTCAGAGGGCACACACAAGGACGGGGGGCGCGCCCTCCACCCTTGTGGACGCCTCATGTCTCTTTCAGACTACTTTTAATTTTCCTAATTTTCTTAAATATTCCAAAACGGAGAAAATTTATCATTGAAAACATTTTGGAGTCGGTTTACTTACCGAGTTACCGTACCACATACCTATTCCTTTTTGGAGTCTGAAACGTTCTGGAAAGTGTCCCTTATGTACTCCTCCGGTGTTACGGTATTAATTATATGGGATTTTTATTTCTGTGCCCTTGGTTCGTTAGTTGTACTCATTCATCCCCACTCTGTTAACTTTTTCTCACTTTCCCCACTCCCTTGCCCGAAACACTCAGAACAGGTTACAACGAACGTTGCTGTCAGGTCAATGCCTTTGACCGTTAACTCTGACAAGTGGGGCCGCGTAGGGCCGAGTACACCTTTGACCGTTTACCCGTATAGTGGTTTCATATGCTGACCGTACAGTAGTATTCGTATATGTGGGCGCATGCAACTGACCGCGGTCGTGGGGTAGCACGTGTCCATGGGACATGCCCCGAAACGTCCCATCGTATAAAAGAGGGGGAACCACCTCGCGGCGCATCGCCCCTACCATTTCCCCCAGGGTTTCCCCCCAAATCCACTCCTTGCCGCATCGTCTTTCTCTCCCCCACCGGAGTCGTCTCGCTCTCCTCCACTGCCTCCACCGCACCGTCTCGCTCTCCCCCACCGCATCCTCTTCCTCACCTTCATCGCCTCCATCTATCCGATGGACGAAGCTCGTGGCGACGTCGGCGCAGCGGCCGGAGATGTGGTGGAGCTGCAGGGCGCGGTGACCGCGGATGTCGGCGACGTCCATGGCGGTGCGGGGAAACTCGCAACCGCTGCGGATGTGGAGAAGGAGGTGGCGGGCTCCGCCTCAGCGCTGCAGAAGGTGACAGCGTCAAGCGGTGCAGTCCATCCCGATACCCCCGATGCGCAGCCTGGCGAGGAGCAGGAGGTATTTGCACTTGCTTTAGGATATTATCTTGTAGAGTTAGTCCCTAGTTCCATTGGTTAGATTGTGATTCATACGGTAGTTCAGATGGTTAGAGTAGTTGGTTTGACGGATGGCCCGGGGTGTTCTGTATTGAGGGGTGGGGGTTTTTGTACTAGGGTTTGTTGGATAAATTCGTTGCAAAAATGATAGATAGATCTGTATGAGAGATAGGGATCTCTATGCTTCAATGCTACACAGATGTATGCTTATTAGATTTGTTTTTTATGCTCACAAATTGGGGTTTTTAATGCTACAGACATGTATGCCTATTAGATTGGGTCCCTATTAGATTTGTTTTTGAATGCTATTTAGGTTGGGGTTTTGAATGTCATATGCCCAAATGGAATCCATTGATTAAGAAGTTATTTGATTCATTAGTATATAAATTTGTCCACATTATGTAGTTATATTAGCTTTGTTGTTCAATGTGTGTGCATGACAATGGAAAATGCAAATAGGATCATAGTATATTGGGAGTATATTAGCCCTATGATCAATGTGTCATGTGTGCATATCTACATTTTCAATTGGCTTCTGTATTTACTATTGATGGATGTAATTGTATATTCAGGAGGATGATGGTTGGTGGGGGGGAGAGGAAGCTGGCCCAGTACGATCTAGAGTTTAGTGACGACGAAGAATATGAGGTAAGCCTACTTGAAATTTTGATTGTTCATTTAGTTCCTTTGACGTGGTGTATATGAATCTATAATGTACTAATGTAACTCATTCATGTGTGCAGTATGATTCTGGAGAAGATGTGTACAAGGGCAACGTCGCGTCCTTCACAGCCAAGGAGGTGGTGAAGATCAAGGCCAAGGGAGTTGCTTCCTTCTACAACCGCAAGATCAAGAAGTGGAACTGCCCCTACTGCACCACCAAGCCAAAGCCAAAGGATGGCCGCTTCGATCACCTTCTGTCTCATGCAGATGATGTAGCGATTCGCGGGGAGGACTACATGATCAGGGGGCAGCATGCTGCTCTCGCGAAGGCCCCGACTCCGGCGTGATGTGATGCTGTGATGAACTAAATCTTTATCTTTATCTTTTGGGTAAACTGAATGTGGCTGTTTATGGTGTGTTGAACTGAATCTATGGTGATGCTAGTAATGTATTATGCTATCTATATTTGGTTGTCCTTAAATTTGCCTATGGTGTATGGTTAGTTCTGTTTAGATGTTGTGAACTGTGAGTTTAGGTGTTGCAATGATCACACATGTTGTTTCAGTGTTGCTTCACTGATCAGACATGTTGTTTCAGTGTTGCTTCATTGATCACACATGTTGTTTTAGTGTTGCTTCACTGATCACACATGTTGTTTCAGTGTTGCTTCACTGATCACACATGCTTTTTCCCACCAGCATGTTTGTCTAATTATCTAATCATTTTTCTCATGTTTATTAATCAAATCAAATGCATGCCTTTTTCCCACCAGCATGTTTCATTATCCGATGTTTTGAACTGACATTCGACAGGACAATATAAATTCAAGAAAATGCAAAAAAAAACTTGGCAAACTATCTATGTTTGTGTAGGAGATCATGTGTGCAAAATTTGAGGTGATTTAGAGGAGGTCAAAGAAATTTGAATTTGAGAAATGTGCTCCAAATGAGCTCCCAGGCTAGGGTAAACAACCCATTTGTAATCAATTATTTTTGGACCTACTCTAAATGAGCCAAATGTTTTTATTAACACCTATTCAATCTATATAGTGTAGATTCGAAGTCTCACTATTTTTTGAATTAATCTTCATATTTTTACATTTTCTTTTAAAAAATATGCTTTAATATAAAAACTATTAAAAACACGTTTAAAATATGAAAATGGAAAACTAAGTTCAGATCCTTCTTATTCACTTTGAAATAAAGCTTTGTGATTTTTTTGATTTTTTTAAATTTTTCAAAAACAGAAGGTAACCCTACCTCCTCTCCTTGAACTCTATGAAATCTTGTATGTGATAGCTCATATGTGTGAAAGTTTTCTTATGAAAATGACCATAGACCAAGTTTATGATTTTTGGTTGGTAACATGTCACATAAGAGAACATTGTGCACATGTTTTATATATTTTTTTGATTTTTTTAAATTAATGGTGCTCATTTGACCTCGATCGTTCCAGCTAGGGTTTTTTTTCATGAAAATGACCATAGACCAAGTTTAGTATTTTTCCTCGTTAGTGTGTCTTACAAAACAACGAACGGTGAAGGTTTCATATTTTTTTGATTTTGTTTAAATTAGTTATGCTTAGTCAAAGCCTTCGAAACCCCGTTGACCAGCTCAAAACCCCTCTAAACCCTACGGGGTTTCGCCTAACCCTAGCTTCGAACGTCAGCCATCCGATCATACCCTGGCGCCAAGCGACAGCCCTCAGATGTGGTCTTCTAGAAGGAATTCGGTGGGCAGGCTGCATGCAGGCTCCGCGCCGTTGGATCACAAGGACGGCTCCGCATCGTTGGATCATGGGGCGATCCACGAGAGGCGATCCTGTTGGTTGTGCTCGGCTGCTCGCCCACCACTGACTCCGCGAAAAAAACATTGTTGTTGGGCCCAAAAGGAAACCAAGCTCTCGTTGGGCCGTCGAATTGCGTCATTTTTTTGCATCGTTTGCTCTGTTTTTTGTGAACGTGTTGGCTCTGTTTTTTTGCATCGCTTAAAATTACACAACAATTGACATTGCGTAGAAAATTTAGTTCTTTTTGTTCTATACAAATGCAAAATGACCAAATTTATAAGGGCCAAATTTATTTTTATCATGCAAAATGGCCACAAACTATTCAAAAATTGTCTCTTTTTGTTCATATAATATATATGACCACGGATTCCCACGCGTGCAATTACTTTCTTTTTCTTCTTCTTTTCAAACCACCATTTCCCATGCGTGTACACTCCTGATGCTGCGGTGGGATTGAAAACGGGCTACTTCACATTTGACCCCGTTATTACCACGGCCAAATAACACGTAGCACTACGGCTATTTAAGCCATCCTCTGCCTCTGTCATCCCTCATCCATCTCCCATCCTCTGCCATCTGCCCTTCTTGCTCTTCGATCCCTTCTCCTTCTTCTGCACATCCCTCAGCCATGGAGTACACCGGACCAACCTACCGCTTCCCACCCACCGTGCCAGAGAGGCTCTACCCTACCGGCGTGTACGTTGATCACACACTACGCGTGTGGGCGATATCAAGGTTGAGGACCGCAAGGAACTTCACCGAGTTCTTCCTCGCATCCGGCTACCACCACCTCCCGCGGGGATCTCCAACGATGTTCTGCTTCGAGGAGGTCATCCAAAACCGGGTGATGGTTGCTCTCCTTGCCCACTTCACCAACACATTCGACGCCTTCTACCTCCTCGGCCGGGTGTTTTGGTGTGGCTCCGAGTTCATCACTTTCACCACCCACAACAGGTTCACGGAGTACACCAACATCTTCCCCACCGTGACGCGCATGCACACTCTTTCGTACCCCATCGACAACGCCCCGGAGGAGCAGTGAAAAGGGCGCCCGGAGGAGGAGTGAGGTGGAGAAGGCGGCGGCTAGGGTTCTAAACCCCCTGCCTTTTTTTAGTCTATGTTATGTTAAGTTGTAATTGAACTATGTTGGAGTTGCTATGGGCTTGTTGGCCCTTTTATCATGTTCTATTATTAAGTTTTCTATCTATTCTATTATTAAGTTCTTCCTAGTTTGAACTATGAGATCATGCTATGGGCTTGTTGGCCCTATCTACATATCGGGACTACATATTTGTTGATTGTTTTCTTAGAGAGCTCGCTTTGTTTGTAGGGTTCCCTTGTTAGTAACCACCTAATGCATGCAGCCACAACGAAATCTTTTTTACACAAGGCACAAATATGTAGCCACCTAGCTAAAAGAGAGGAACCAGCGGCAGTGACCGTTGCTGCATCCGTGGCGGCTGGCAAGCAAGAAAGCTGCTCGGTCAGTGCATCATGGCGGATGCATCAGCACATGCAGGCTCGGTCGGCGCATCGTGGCATCGACGCATGTAGGCTCGATCGATGCATGCAGGCAGGCTTTGCTGGGTGCATGCATAGCAGGCTTCTGTCCTGGCAGCGCGCGCATGCGTTTAATGCAAGGGACGGCCCAACGAAACCACAACCCAATGGTCGAACAGTGACACCACCCAACGCGGCTCCACTTGTTAGGTCCAACGGACAACACAGTCCAGCGCGGCCCCACTTGTCAGGGTTAACGGCCAAGCCTTTTACCCAATGGCAACGTCTGTTTTAACCAGTTCTGAGGGTTTCTGGCAAGGGAGTGGGGAAAATTGAGCAAAATTAGGAGCGCGGGGATGAATGAGTAGAGCTAAGGAACCAGGGGCACAAATGTAAAAACCTAATTTTATTGGTCTCAACATTTATGGGAGTACCTGAGATATAATGCTTGATTTTTTGACCGTTTACCACCTTCGGATTTGTGCCTTTGTCATTGTTAATTTTTATGGCACCAGAACGATAGACCTCGTCGATAATGTATGGACCTTACCATTTAGAGAGAAACTTTCCTGCAGAAAATCTTAAAGAGAGTTGTATAGCAAAACATGATCACCTACATTAAACTCACACTTTTGTATCCTTCTGTCATGCCATCTTTTAACTTTTTCTTTAAAATACTTGGCATTCTCATAGGCTTGGGTTCTCCATTCATCAAGTGAGCTAATGTCAAATAACCTCTTCTCACCGGCAAGTTTAAAATCATAATTGAGATCTTTAATAGCCCAATATGCCTTATGTTCTAGTTCGAGAGGTAAAAGACATGCTTTTCCATAAACCATTTTATATGGAGACATACCCATAGGATTCTTATAAGCAGTTCTATAAGCCCACAAAGCATCATCAAGTTTCTTAGACCAATTGTTTCTAGATCTATTAACAGTCTTTTGCAAAATTAATTTAATCTCTCTATTGCTCAACTCTACTTGACCACTAGACTTAGGGTGATAAGGAGATGCAATTCTATGATTAACATCATACTTAGCAAGCATTTTACGGAAAGCACCATGAATAAAATGTGAACCACCATCAGTCATTAAATATCTAGGGACTCCAAACCTCGGAAGAATAACTTCTTTAAGAATCTTAATAGAAATGTTATGATCAACACTACTAGTTGGAATAGCTTCTACCCACTTAGTAACGTAATCAACAGCAACTAAAATATGTGAATACCCATTAGAGGAAGGAAAAGGTCCCATATAATCAAAGCCCCAAACATCAAATGGTTCAATAACAAGTGAATAGTTCATAGGCATTTCCTGACGTCTACTAATATTACCAATTCTTTGGCATTCATCACAAGACAAGACAAACTTACGGGAATCCTTAAAGAGAGTGGGCCAATAGAACCCAGATTGTACCTTATGTGCAATTCTATCTCCGGCATGGTGCCCTCCGTAGGCCTCGGAGTGGCACTTGCGTAGGATCTGTTCCTATTCATGCTCAGGTACACAACGTCTAATAACACCATCTACTCCTTCTTTATAAAGGTGTGGGTCATCCCAAAAGTAATGTCTTAAATCATAGAAAAACTTTTTCTTTTGCTGGTATGTGAAACTAGGTGGTATAAATTTAGCAACAATATAATTAGCATAATTAGCATACCACGGGGTACTATGAGAAGCATTTATGACATCTAATTGCTCATCAGGAAAACTATCATCAATAGGTAGTGGGTCATCAAGAAAATTTTCTAATCTGGACAAGTTGTCTGCAATGGGGTTCTCAGCTCCCTTTCTATCAATAATATGCAAATCAAATTCTTGTAGCAAGAGAACCCATCTAATAAGTCTAGGTTTAGCATCTTTCTTCTCCATAAGATATTTAATAGCAGCATGATCAGTGTGAACAGTTACTTTAGAATCAACAATATAAGGTCTAAACTTATCACATGCAAATACAACTGCTAAAAATTCTTTTCAGTGGTAGCATAATTTCTCTAGGCGCTGTCTAGAGTTTTACTAGCATACTAAATAACATTTAATTTCTTATCAACTCTTTGTCCTAGAACAGCACCAACAGCATAATCACTAGCATCACACATAATTTCAAAGGGTACATTCCAATCAGGTGGCTTAACAATAGGTGCAGAAATCAAGGCTTTCTTAAGTATTTCAAATGCTTCTACACAATCATCATCAAAAACAAAAGGACATCTTTTTGTAAGAGATTGGTGAGAGGCCTAGAAATTTTAGAGAAGTCTTTAATAAACCTCCTATAGAAACCAGCATGACCAAGGAAACTTCTTATACCTTTGATATCTTTAGGACATGACATCTTTTCAATAACATCTACTTTAGCTTTATCAACTTCAATACCTCTTTCAGAAATTTTATGCCCCAGGAAAATGCCTGCATTAGCCATAAAGTGGCACTTCTCCAATTCAAGACAAGATTAGTTTCTTCACATCTCTACAAAACTCGATCAAGGTTGCTTAAGCAATCATCAAAAGAAGTTCCGTAAACGGAGAAATCATCCATGAAAACCTCAACAATATTTTCACAAAAACCAGAGAATATAGCTATCATATATCTTTGAAAGGTAGTAGGTGCATTGCATAAACCAAAAGGCATACATCTATAAGCAAAGGTACCGAAAGGGCAAGTAAAAGTGGTTTTCTCTTGATCCTCTTTTGACACAGGTATTAGAGAGAAACCAGAATAACCATCTAGAAAGCAAAAAAGAGTATGTTTGGATAGTCTTTCTAGCATTTGATCGATAAAAGGTAGAGGGTAATGATCTTTTCTAGTAGCTTTATTCAATTTTTGAAAATCAATTACCATTCTATAACCTGTAACAATTCTTTGTGGAATCAATTCATGCTTATCATTAGGAACAACAGTAATACCTCCTTTCTTAGGGACACAATGAACATGGCTTACCCATTGACTATCAGCAATAGGATAAATTATACCTGCCTCCAGAAGCTTTAGTATTTCATTGCTTACCACTTCTTTCATCTTAGGATTTAATCGTCGTTGATGATCAACAACTGGTTTAGCATCTTTTTCCAATTTTATCTTGTGCTGGCACAGAGTGGGACTAATGCCCTTAAGATCATCAAGAGTATATCCAATAGTGGCACAATGCTTCTTCAGAGTTTTCAATAATTTCTTTTCTTCATGCGCTGAAAGGTTAGCACTAATGATAACAGGATATATCTTCTTTTCATCAAGATAAGCGTATTTCAGAGTATCAGGTAATTGTTTAAGCTCTAACATGGGGTCACCCTTAGGTGGAGGAGGATCCCCGAGGATTTCAACAGGCAAAGTGTGTTTCAGAATAGGTCCCTGATTAAAGAATACTTCATCTATGTCCCTTCTTTCATTCATAAACATATCATTTTCATGGTCTAGCAAATAGTGTTCTAATGGATCAGCAGGAGGCGCGACAATAGAAGCAAGACCAATAATTTCATCCTTACTAGGCAATTCTTTATCATGAGGTTGTCTATGAAATTTAGAGAAATTAAAATCATGAGACATATCTCCTAAACCAACAGTAACAATATCTTTCTCGCAGTCTATCTTAGCATTAACAGTATTCAAGAAAGGTCTACCAAATATAATGGGACAAAAGTTATCTTGTGGGGAACCAAGAACAAGAAAATCAGTAGGATATTTTATCTTCCCGCACAAGACTTCAACATCTCTAACAATCCCAACTGGTGATATAGTATCTCTATTGGCAAGCTCAATAGTAACATCAATATCTTTTATCTCAACAAGTGCAATATCATTCATAATTTCTTTATATAAGGTATAAGGAATTGCACTCACACTAGCACCAACATCACATAAGCCATGATAACAATGATCTCCTATTTTAACAGATAGCACGGGCATGCCCACAACAGGTCTATGTTTATCTTTAGTATCAGGTTTAGCAATTCTAGCGGCTTCATCACAGAGATAAATAACATGCCAATCAATATTATTAACCAAGAGATCTTTAACCATAGCAACACTAGGTTCAACTTTAATTTGCTCAGAGGGTTTGGGTGTTCTAATATTACTTTTGTTGACCACAGTTGAAGCTTTAGCATGATCCTTTATTCCAACAGGGAATGGTGGTTTCTCAATATACGCAGTAGGTGTTGGGTAACGTAGCAATAATTCAAAATTTTACTACGTGTCACCAAGATCAATCTAGGAGATGCTAGCAACGAGAGAGAGGGAGTGCATCTTCATACCCTTGAAGATCGCTAAGCGGAAGCGTTACAAGAACGCGGTTGATGGAGTCGTACACGCGGCGATTCAAATCGCGGAAGATCCGATCTAGCGCCGAACGGACGGCGCCTCCGCGTTCAACACACGTACAGCCCGGGGACGTCTTCTCCTTCTTGATCCAGCAAGAGGAGAGGAGAAGTTGAGGGAGAACTCCAGCAGCACGACGGCATGGTGGCAATGGAGCTCGTGGTTCTCCGGCAGGGCTTCGCCAAGCACTACGGAGGAGGAGGAGATGTATGAGGAGGAAGGGGTTGCGCCAAGGGAAGGGTGTGGCTGCCCTCCCACCCCCTCACTATATATAGGGGAAGGGGAGAGGGGGCCGGCCCCTCTAGATGGATCTAGAGGAGGAGGCGGCGGCCAGGGGAAACCCTAGATGGGTTTGGGCGCCCCCACCCCCGAGGAAACTTGCCCCCCAAGCCGGGAGGGGTGGCTGCCCTAGGGGTGGCGCCCCCACCTCTCCTGGTTACGTGAGAGGGGTTGGGAGGGGCGCACAGCCCCTTAGTGGGCTGGTTTGCCCCTTCCCCTTGGCCCATAAGGCCCCCCAATGCTTGCCGGGGCCTCCGAAACCCCTTTCGGACATGCTGGCCATAGCTTGTTACCCCCGGAACAATTCCGGACTCCAATACCCTTCGACCAATATACCGATCTTCACCTCTGGACCATTCCGGAGCTCCTCGTCATGTCCGGGATCTCATCCGGGACTCCGAACAACCTTCGGTAACCACATACTATTTCCCACAACAACTCTAGCGTCACCGAACCTTAAGTGTGTAGACCCTACGGGTTCGGAAACCATGCAGACCTGACCGAGACACCTCTCCGGCCAATAACCAATAGCGGGATCTGGATACCCATATTGGCTCCCACATGTTCCACGATGATCTCATCGGATGAACCACGATGTCGGGGATTCAATCAATCCCGTATACAATTCCCTTTGTCTATCGGTATGTTGCTGTCCGAGATTCGATCGTCGGTATCCCAATACCTCGTTCAATCTCGTTACCGGCAAGTCTCTTTACTCGTTCCGTAACGCATGATCCCGTGGCTAACTCATTAGTCACATTGAGCTCATTATGATGATGCATTACCGAGTGGGCCCAGAGATACCTCTCCGTCATACGGAGTGACAAATCCCAGTCTCGATTCGTGCCAACCCAACAGACACTTTCGGAGATACCTTTGATGCACCTTTATAGCCACCCAGTTACGTTGTGACGTTTGGTACACCCAAAGCATTCCTACAGTATCCGGGAGTTGCACAATCTCATGGTCTAAGGAAACGATACTTGACATTAGAAAAGCTCTTAGCAAACGAACTACACGATCTTGTGCTATGCTTAGGATTGGGTCTTGTCCATCACATCATTCTCCTAGTGATGTGATCCCGTTATCAATGACATCCAATGTCCATGGTCAGGAAACCATAACCATCTATTGATCAACGAGCTAGTCAACTAGAGGCTTACTAGGGACATGTTGTGGTCTATGTATTCACACATGTATTACGGTTTCCAGTTAATACAATTATAGCATGAACAATAGAAAATTATCATGAACAAGGAAATACAATAATAACCATTTTATTATTGCCTCTAGGGCATATTTCTAACAGTCTCCCACTTGCACTAGAGTCAATAATCTAGTTCACATCACTATGTGATTGTAATGAATCCAACACCCATGGGGTTTGTTCATATCTCGCTTGTGAGAGAGGGTTTTAGTCAACGGGTCTGAACCTTCCAGATCCGTGTGTGCTTTACAAATCTCTATGTCATCTTGTAGATGCAGCTACCACGCGCTACTTGGAGCTATTCCAAATAACTGCTCTACTATATGAATCTAGTTTACTACTCAGAGTCATCTGGATTAGTGTCAAAGTTTGCATCGACGTAACCCTTTACGACGAACTCTTTTACCACCTCCATAATCGAGAAAATTCCTTAGTCCACTAGTTACTAAGGATAAGTTCGACCGCTGTCATGTGATCCATTCCTGGATCACTCTTGTACCCCTTGACTAATTCATGGCAAGGCACACTTCAGGTGCGGTACACAGCATAGCATACTGTAGAGCCTACGTCTAAAGCATAGGGGACGACCTTCGTCCTTTCTATCTCTTCTGCCGTGGTCAGGTCTTGAGTCTTACTCAATACTCACACCTCGTAACACAGCCAAGAACTCCTTCTTTGCTGATCTATTTTGAACTCCTTCAAAATCTTGTCACGGTATGTATTCATTTGAAAGTACTATTAAGCGTTTTCGATCTATCCTTATAGATCTTGATGCTCAATGTTCAAGTAGCTTAATCCAGGTTTTCCATTGAAAAAACACTTTTCAAATAACCTTGTATGCTTTCCAGAAATTCTACATCATTTCTGATCAACAATATGTTAACAACATATACTCATCAAAAATTCTATAGTGCTCCCACTCACTTCTTTGGAATTACAAGTTTCTCATAAACTTTGTATAAACCCAAAATCTTTGATCATCTCATCAAAGCGTACATTCCAACTCCGAGATGCTTACTCCAGTCCTTAGAAGGATTGCTGGAGCTTTGCATACTTGTTATCATCTTTCAGGATTGACAAAACCTTCTGGTTGTATCACATACAACCTTTCCTCAAGAAAATCGTCGAGGAAACAATGGTTTTTGACATCCTATCTGCAAGATTTCATAAATAATGCAGTAACTGCTAATATAATTCCAACAGACTCTTAGCATCGCTACGAGTGAGAAAATCTCATCGTAGTCAACTCCTTGAACCTGTCGGAAAACATCTTAACGACAAGTCGAGCTTTCTTAATGGTGACACTTACCATCATTGTCCGTCTTCCTTTTAAAAACCATCTGCACCCAACAGCCTTACGACCATCAAGTAGTTCTTCCAAAGTCTATACTTTGTTTTTATATATGGATCCTCTCTCGGATTTTACGGCCTCGAGCCATTCGTCGGAATCTGGGCCCACCATCGCTTCTCCATAGCTCGTAGGTTCATTGTTGTCTAGCAACATGACTTCCAAGACAGGATTACGTACCACTCTAAAGTAGTACGCATCCTTGTCGACCTATGAGGTTTGGTAGTGACTTGAGCCGAAGTTTCATGATCACTATCATAAGCTTCCACTTCAATTGGTGTAGGTGCCACAGGAACAACTTCCTGTGCCCTGCTACACACTAGTTGAAGTGATGGTTCAATAACCTCATCAAGTCTCCACCATCCTCCCACTCAATTCTTTCGAGAGAAACTTTTCCTCGAGAAAGGGCCTGTTTCTAGAAACAATCACTTTGCTTCCGGATCTGAAATAGGAGGTATACCCAACTGTTTTGGGTATTCTATGAAGATGCATTTATCCGCTTTGGGTTCGAGCTTATCAGCCTGAAACTTTTTCACATAAGCGTCGCAGCCCCAAACTTTTAAGAAACGACAGCTTAGGTTTCTCTAAACCATAGTTCATATGGTGTCGTCTCAACGGAATTGCGTGGTGCCCTATTTAAAGTGAATGCGGTTGTCTCTAATGCCTAACCCATAAACGATAGTGGTAATTCGATAAGAGACATCATGGTATGCACCATATCCAATAGGGTGCAGTTATGATGTTCGGACACACCATCACACTATGGTGCTCCAGGCGGTATTAGTTGTGAAACAATTTCCACAATGTCTTAATTGTGTGCCAAACTCGTAACTCAGATATCTCTATGATCATATCATAGACATCTTATCCTCTTGTCACGACGATCTTCAACTTCACTCTGAAACTACTTGAACCTTTCAATAATTCAGACTTGTGTTTCATCAAGTAAATATTCTTAGCATCTACTCAAATCATCTGTGAAGTAAGAACATAACGATATCCACTGCGTGCCTCAGCACTCACTGGACTGCACACATCAAATGTATTACTTCCAACAAGTTGCTCTCTTGTTTCATCTCACTGAAAACGAGGCCTTTCAGTCATCTTGTCCATGTGTTATGATTTGCATGTCTCAAGTGATTCAAAATCAAGCGAGTCCAAACGATCCATCTGTATGGAGTTTCTTCATGCATATCTACCAATAGACATGGTTCGCATGTCTCAATCTTTTAAAAAACGAGTGAGTCCAAAGATCCATCAACCTGGAGCTTCTTCATGCGTTTTATACCAATATGACTCAAATGGCAGTGCCACAAGTATGTGGTACTATCATCACTATTTTATATCTTTTGGCATGAACATGTGTATCACTACGGTCGAGATTCAATAAACCATTCATTTTAGGTGCAAGACCATTGAAGGTATTATTCAAATAAACAGAGTAACCATTATTCTCCTTAAATGAATAACCGTATTGTGATAAACATAATCCAATCATGTCTATGCTCAACGCAAACACCAAATAACAATTATTTAGGTTTAATACCAATCCCGATGGTAGAGGGAGCATGCGATGCTTGATCACATCAACCTTGGAAACACTTCCAACACATATCGTCATCTCACCTTTAGCTAGTCTCAGTTTATTCCGTAGCCTTTTATTTCGAGTTACCAACACTTAGCAACCGAACCGGTATCTAATACCCTGGTGCTACTAGGAGTACTAGTAAAGTACACATTAATATAATGTATATCCAATATACTTCTGTCGACCTTGCCTGCCTTCTCATCTACCAAGTATCTAGGGTAGTTCTACTTCAGTGACCGTTCCCCTCATTACAGAAGCACTTAGTCTTGGGTTTGGGTTCAACCTTGGGTTTCTTCACCAGAGCAGCAACTGATTTGCCGTTTCATGAAGTATCCCTTCTTTCCCTTGCCCTTCTTGAAACTAGTGGTTTTACTAACCATCAACAATTGATGCTCCTACTTGATTTCTACTTTCGCGGTGTCAAACATCGCGAGTTGCTCAAGGATCATCATGTCTATCCCTGATATGTTATAGTTCATCACGAAGCTCTAATAGCTTGGTGGCAGTGACTATGGAGAACCATCACTATCTCATCTGGAAGATTAACTCCCACTCGATTCAAGCGATTATAGCACTCAGACAATCTGAGCACATGCTCAACGATTGAGCTTTTCTCCCTTAGTTTGCAGGCTTAAGAAACTTGTCAGAGGTCTCATACCTCTTGACGTGGGCACTAGTCTGAAATCCCAATTTCAGTCTTTGGAACATCTCATATGTTCTGCGATGTTTCAAAAACGTCTTTGGCACCTCAATTCTAAACCGTTAGCATTACGCACAGAACTATCACGTAGTCATCAAAACGTGTATGTCAGATGTTCGCAACATCCACAGACGACGCTCGAGGTTCACACACCGAGCGGTGCATTAAGGACATAAGCCTTCTGCGCAGCAATGAGGATAATCCTCAGTTTACGGACCCAGTCCGCATAATTTCTACTATCAACTTTCAACTAAATTTTCTCTAGGAACATATCTTAAACAGTAGAACCAAAGCGTAAGCTATGACATAATTTGCAAAGACCTTTTGACTATGTTCATGATAATTAAGTTCATCTGATTATTTAATGAACTCCCAATTAGATAGACATCCCTCTAGTCATCTAAGTGATACATGATCCGAGTCAACTAGGCCGTGTCCGATCATCACGTGAGACGGACTAGTTATCATCGGTGAACATCTTCATGTTGATCGTATCTACTATACGACTCATGTTCGACCTTTCGGTCTCTTGTGTTCCGAGGCCATGTCTGTACATGCTAGGCTCGTCAAGTCAACCTAAGTGTTTCGCATGTGTAAATCTGGCTTACACCCATTGTATGCGAATGTTAGAATCTATCACACCCGGTCATCACGTGGTGCTTCGAAACAACGAACCTTCGCAACGGTGCACAGTTAGGGGGAACACATCTCTTGAAATTTTAGTGAGGGATCATCTTATTTATGCTACCGTCATTCTAAGCAAATAAGATGTAAACATGACAAACATCACATGCAAATCATAAAGTGACATGATATGGCCAATATCATCTTGCGCCTTTGATCTCCATCTTCGAGGCGCGGCATGATCACCTTCGTCACCGGCATGACACCATGATCTCCATCATCGTGTCTTCATGAAGTTGTCTCGCCAACTATTACTTCTACTACTATGGCTAACGGTTAGCAATAAAGTAAAGTAATTACATGGCGTTTTTCATTGACACGCAGGTCATACAATAAATTAAGACAACTCCTATGGCTCCTGCCGGTTGTCATACTCATCGACATGCAAGTCGTGATTCCTTTTACAAGAACATGATCAGTCTCATACATCACATATATATAATTCATCACATCCTTTTGGCCATATCACATCACATAGCATACCCTGCAAAAACAAGTAACGGCAAGCAAATTGAACAAATCATCGCCCACAACTACTTTGTGTTCTACTCGTGCATAGAATCTACGCATAAACCTAGCTCATGATGCCACTGTTGGGTAACGTAGCAATAATTCAAAAATTTCCTACGTGTCACCAAGATCAATCTAGGAGATGCTAGCAACGAGAGAGAGGGAGTGCATCTTCATACCCTTGAAGATCGCTAAGTGGAAGCGTTACAAGAACGCGGTTGATGGAGTCGTACACACGGCGATTCAAATCGCGGAAGATCTGATCTAGCGCCGAACGGACGGCGCCTCCGCGTTCAACACACGTACAGCCCGAGGACGTCTCCTCCTTATTGATCCAGCAAGGGGAGAGGAGAAGTTGAGGGAGAACTCCAGCAGCACGACGGCATGGTGGCAATGGAGCTCGTGGTTCTCCGGCAGGGCTTCGCGAAGCACTACGGAGGAGGAGGAGATGTATGAGGAGGAAGGGGTTGCGCCAAGGGAAGGGTGTGGCTGCCCTCCCACCCCCTCACTATATATAGGGGGAAGGGGAGAGGGGGCCGGCCCCTCTAGATGGATCTAGAGGAGGAGGCGGGCGGCCAGGGGAAACCCTAGATGGGTTTGGGCGCCCCCACCCCCTAGGAAACTTGCCCCCCAAGCCGGGAGGGGCGGCTGCCCTAGGGGTGGCGCCCCCACCTCTCCTGGTTACGTGAGAGGGGTTGGGAGGGGCGCACAGCCCCTTAGTGGGCTGGTTTGCCCCTTCCCCTTGGCCCATAAGGCCCCCCAATGCTTGCCGGGGCCTCCGAAACCCCTTTCGGACATGCTGGCCATAGCCTGGTACCCCGGAACAATTCCAGACTCCAATACCCTTCGTCCAATATACCGATCTTCACCTCCGGACCATTCCGGAGCTCCTCGTCATGTCCGGGATCTCATCCGGGACTCCGAACAACCTTCGGTAACCACATACTATTTCCCATAACAACTCTAGCGTCACCGAACCTTAAGTGTGTTGACCCTACGGGTTCGGGAACCATGCAGACATGACCGAGACACCTCTCTGGCCAATAACCAATAGCGGGATCTGGATACCCATATTGGCTCCCACATGTTCCACGATGATCTCATCGGATGAACCACGATGTCGGGGATTCAATCAATCCCGTATACAATTCCCTTTGTCTATCGGTATGTTACTGTCCGAGATTCGATCATCGGTATCCCAATACCTCGTTCAATCTCGTTACCGGCAAGTCTCTTTACTTGTTCTGTAACGCATGATCCCGTGGCTAACTCATTAGTCACATTGAGCTCATTATGATGATGCATTACCGAGTGGGCCCAGAGATACCTCTCCGTCATACGGAGTGACAAATCCCAGTCTCGATTCGTGCCAACCCAACACACTTTTGGAGATACCTGTAGTGCACCTTTATAGCCACCCAGTTACGTTGTGACGTTTGGTACACCCAAAGCATTCCTACAGTATCCGGGAGTTGCACAATCTCATGGTCTAAGGAAACGATACTTGACATTAGAAAAGCTCTTAGCAAACGAACTACGCGATCTTGTGCTATGCTTAGGATTGGGTCTTGTCCATCACATCATTCTCCTAATGATGTGATCCCGTTATCAATGACATCCAATGTCCATGGTCAGGAAACCATAACCATCTATTGATCAACGAGCTAGTCAACTTGAGGCTTACTAGGGACATGTTGTGGTCTATGTATTCACACATGTATTACGGTTTCCAGTTAATACAATTATAGCATGAACAATAGACAATTATCATGAACAAGGAAATACAATAATAACCATTTTATTATTGCCTCTAGGGCATATTTCCAACAGTAGGAACAATAGGATCACATTGTAAGTAATAGTTTCTTCTTCAACTTTAATAGGTTCTACTACTTTAACTTCAATGGGAGGATTATATTTAAACCACTTCTCCTTACGGAGATCAACATGAGTAGCAAAAGATTCACAGAAAGAAGCTACTATCTCGGAGTCAAGTCCATATTTGGTGCTAAAATCACGAAAAGCATCGGTATCCATAAAAGATTTAACACAATCAAACTTAAGGTTTATACCCGACTCTTTACCTTCGTCGAGTTCCCAATCTTCAGAGTTGCGTTTAATTCTTTCCAATAAATCCAATTTGAATTCAATATCCTTCTTCATATAGGAACCAGTATAAGAAGTTTCGAGCATGGATCGATCATTATGATAAAGTCGAGCATAAATTTTTTGAATAATAATTTCTCTTGAGAGCTCATGATTGGGGCATGAATATAACATTGACTTAAGCCTCCCCCAAGCTTGATCGATACTTTCTCCTTCACGACGCCAAAAATTATATATATAATTCGAATCACGATGAACGAGATGCATAGGATAAAACTTCTGATGAAATTCCAATTTCAATCGGTTGTAGTTCCATGATCCAATATCATCCAATAGCCTATACCATGTCAATACCTTTCCCTTCAAAGATAAAGGGAAGACCTTCTTCTTGACAACATCCTCGGGCATACCTGCAAGCTTAAATAATCCACAAACTTCATCCACATAGATTAGGTGCATATCAGGATGTAATGTTCCATCTCCTGCATAGGAATTAGCTAGCAGTTTCTCTATCATACCCGAAGGAATTTCATAATAAATATTTTCAGTAGGTGCAGTAGGTCGAGGAGTGATATGTCTCCAACATATCTATAATTTTTTATTGTTCCATGCTATTATATTATCTGTTTTGGATGTTTAATGGGCTTTATTAAGCACTTTTATATTATTTTTGGGACTAATCTACTAACCGAAGGCCCAGTGCAAATTGCTGTTTTTTTGCCTATTTCAGTGTTTCACAGAAAAGGAATATCAAACGGAGTCCAAACGGAATGAAACCTTCGGGAGAGTTATTTTTGGAACAAACGTGATCCAGAGGACTTGGAGTGGACGTCAAGAAAAAACCGAGGAGGCCACGAGGCAGGGAGGCGTGCCTGCCCCCCTGGGCGCGCCCCCACCCTCGTGGGCCCCTTGCAGCTCCACCACCTACTTCTTCCCCCTATATATGCGCATATACCCCGAAAACATCCAGGAGCACCACGAAACCCTATTTCCACCGCCGCAACCTTCTGTACCCGTGAGATCCCATCTTGGGGCCTTTTCCGGCGCTCCGTCGGAGGGGGAATCGATCACGGAGGGCTTCTACATCAACACCATAGCCTCTCCGATGATGTGTGAGTAGTTTACCACAGACCTTCGAGTCTATAGTTATTAGCTAGATGGCTTCTTCTCTCTCTTTGGATCGCAATACAAAGTTCTCCTCGATCTTCTTGGAGATCTATTTGATGTAATTCTTTTGCGGTGTGTTTGTCGAGATCCGATGAATTATGGGTTTATGATCAAGATTATTTATGAACAATATTTGAATCTCCTCTGAATTCTTTTATGTATGATTGGTTATCTTTGCAAGTCTCTTCGAATTATTAGTTTGTTTGGCCGACTAGATTGATCTTTCTTGCAATGGGAGAAGTGCTTAGCTTTGGGTTCAATCTTGTGGTGTCCTTTCCCAGTGACAGTAGGGGCAGCAAGGCACGTATTGTATTGTTGCCATCGAGGATAAAAAGATGGGGTATATATCGTATTGCTTGAGTTTATCCCTCTACATCATGTCATCTTGCCTAATGCATTACTCTGTTCTTATGAACTTAATACTTTAGATGCATGCTGGATAGCGGTCGATGTGTGGAGTAATAGTAGTAGATGCAGAATCGTTTCGGTCTACTTGTCGCGGACGTGATGCATATATACATGATCATGCCTAGATATTCTCATAATTATGCACTTTTCTATCAATTGCTCGACAGTAATTTGTTCACCCACCGTAATACTTATGCTATCTTGAGAGAAGCCACTAGTGAAACCTATGGCCCCCGGGTCTATTTTCCATCATATAAGTTTCCAATCTATTTTTACTTTGCATTCTTTACTTTCAGTCTATATCATAAAATACCAAAAATATTTACCTTATTATCTCTATCAGATCTCACTTTTGCAAGTGGCCGTGAAGGGATTGACAACCCCTTTATCACGTTGGTTGCAAGGTTCTTATTTGTTTGTGTAGGTATAAGGCGACTTGTGTGTAACCTCCTACTGGATTGATACCTTGGTTCTCAAAAACTGAGGGAAATACTTACGCTACTTTGCTGCATCACCCTTTCCTCTTCAAGGGAAAAACCAACGCAAGCTCAAGAGGTAGGAAGGAGCAACTCTTTGCTCTTCTAGTCGAGGTGAAGATACCCCGAACAAGCCCCTCAAAGAATTATTTTCCATAGTAACAAGTGACAGTAAATTTCAGCACACTATATAAATGATTCCTTACCAAAGGCGCTTCACTCCCCGGCAACGGTGCCAGAAAAGAGTCTTGATGACCCACAAGTATAGGGGATCTATCTTAGTCCTTTTGATAAGTAAGAGTGTCGAACCCAACGAGGAGCAGAAGGAAATGATAAGCGGTTTTCAGCAAGGTATTCTCTACAAGCACTAAAATTATCGGTAACAGACAGTGTTGTGATAAAGATAAATCGTAACGGGTAACAAGTAAATAAAGTAACTAAGGTGCAGCAAGGTGGCCCAATCCTTTTTGTAGCAAAGGACAAGCCTGGACGAACTCTTATATAAAGCAAAGCGCTCCCGAGGACACATGAGAATTGTTGTCAAGTTAGTTTTCATCATGCTCATATGATTCGCGTTCGTTACTTTGATAATTTGATATGTAGGTGGACCGGTGCTTGGGTGCTGCCCTTTCTTGGACAAGCCTCCCACTTATGATTAACCCCTCTCGCAAGCATCCGCAACTACGAAAGAAGAATTAAGGTAAACCTAACCATAGCATGAAACATATGGATCCAAATCAGCCCCTTACGAAGCAACGCATAAACTAGGGTTTAACCTTCTGTCACTCCAGCAACCCATCATCTACTTATTACTTTGCAATGCCTTCCTCTAGGCCCAAATAATGGTGAAGTGTCATGTAGTCGACGTTCACATAACACCACTAGAGGAAAGACAACATACATCTCATCAAAATATCGAACGAATACCAAATTCACATGATTACTTATAACAAGACTTCTCTCATGTCCACAGGAACAAAAGTAACTACTCACAAAGCATATTCATAATCATAATCAGAGGAGTATTAATTATCATTAAGGATCTAAACATATGATCTTCCACCGAATAAACCAACTAGCATCAACTACAAGGAGTAATCAACACTACTACAACCCACAGGTACCAATCTGAGGTTTTGGGACCAAGATCGAATACAAGAGATGAACTAGGGTTTGAGAGGAGATGGTGCTGGTGAAGATGTTGATGGAGATTGACCCCCCCCCCCCCTCGATGATAGGATCGTTGGTGATGACGATGGCGATGATTTCCCCCTCCCGGAGGGATGTTTTCCCGGCAGAACAGCTCCGCCGGAGCCCTAGATTGGTTCTGCCCAGGTTCCGCCTCGAGACGGCGGCGCTTCTTCCCGAAAGCTTCCTTCTAATTTTTTCAGGTCAAAACACAACATATAGCCAAAGATGGGCACCAGAGGCCTGTCAGGGGCCCATAAGGACGGGGGCGCGCCCAGGGGGGTAAGGCGCGCCCTCCACCCTTGTGGCCGGCTGGTGGCCCCCCTCTGGTTCTTTCTTCGCCCAATATTTTTTATATATTCCAAAAACCTGCTCCGTGAAGTTTCAGGACTTTTGGAGTTGTGCAGAATAGGTCTCTAATATTTGCTCCTTTTCCAGTCCAGAATTCCAGCTGCCGGCATTCTCCCTCTTCATATAAACCTTATAAAATAAGAGAGAAAAGGCATAAGTATTGTGATATAATGTGTAATAACAGCCCATAATGCAACAAATATCAATATAAAAGCATGATGTAAAATGGACGTATCACAGCGCAGGTGGTCTCCCTCGGCCGCGGCTTCCCTGTGGTGGTTCTGGTCTGCCTCGAGCGCGATCTAGGGGCTCACACTGGTTGGTTGTGGTGTTCTCAGGCCGACTTCCCGTGGCGGTTGGGCGCGCCCTGCTAGCTATGGCTCCCCTCCCCCGACCCTCATCCCCCTTTGAGCTTTGGGTCAGCCTCTTCGGGAGGCAGCCATGGATGAGGTTGGTTGTGCGCGGCGGTTGCTACTCCTTGCACTACGTCAGAAGGGTGATTTGGTTCGCGAGTCCCCTTCACCCTCCCCCCGACAAGGGTGGCTTCGTCCCAGCAGCCGTGGACCTGTGCCCTACCCGCATTCATGGTCGGCCATGCACGGCTTCGGGCCAAGCGAGCCCTGGGAGCTGCGCTCTTTTTGGCTCCTTTGGCTCGCTGGCTCCTCAGCGTCTTCACACCACCACCACCCTATTGGTGCCCTGGTTGGTCGTCCATCCCGGTGCATCTTTGTCTCCGGCACGCTATGGGAGTTGCGTCCCCTTCCGGCTCCTCGGGCCCGTAGGCATCTCTGTTGCTCCGGTCCAGGTTGCTTGGATCTACGTTCCCTTATAGATCCTGGCTCGTCCGGGGCTCCGGCCATCGTCGCATCCCGGTCGCCTCTCATTCCGCTCATGCAACCTCGCCCTCCTCCGAAGCTCGCATGTCCGGTAGTGCCCGGTGCCTCCTTCAGCGTCTGGCGTGGCTCCCCTTCCTGCAGTTGCTGCTCCGACCTATGCTCGACTGCCTCTTCTCCGGCGGCTTGGGCTTGCTCAAAATTTGGCCAGGGCAAAATCCATGCATCTTATGCTGGCAGCGGCGACACCCGCGAGTGTCATCCCCTTATTGGAGGCGCCGCCATGGCCATTATCTATGCCCCTCTTCGAGCATCAGGGAAAACCTAGGTCTTGTTTTTCAAATCGGACGACTACGGCGTCTTGGTGTCGTTCTCCTTTGTGAAGGTGTTCTCTTGTTTTGCTCGCAATGTCCTTGGTGTTGGACTTGGAGATGTTGGTCGTCTAATTGGTTAGATCACTTCTCTGGTCTATGAGTTAGTTGTGTTCTTCAATGTTTGGGTCGAGTATCTCATGTCTCTTGGCTTCAGGCAGCATGTTCACGCCACTTGCGTTGGTTCATGTGTTGTACCACCTCATATACTCATTCAAATTTCTTCTATAAATGAAGTGATATGCAAGCTTTGCGTACTCATGAAAAAATGTTTAAAAATTCATTTATTTCGTCCGAACCATATTTGTGTGGGATTTTGGACAAGGTTAGCGAGCGCCTGGGCGCCCGTTTGTACCGTCGAGCGTTATACCATTTATAGAAAGTCTAACTGGTCCATCTGCATACACTTCCAAAAAAGGAAGCACTTTTGCTCCCTACCACCACCTTTTTCGTGCACACGTGATACTGAAACCTTACCAGCCTAAATCTTGTTCCCATGTGCATTTATTTGGGGTTCAAAAGGTTTAAAAACTCATAACTTTTGATTCAAGCGTCAAAATCCAGTTTCGTTTTCACCGTTGGGTTTCTCGCGACGAGTTCTTCAAAACTAGATCCCATATTGGTAGGTTTTGTCGAACTTTTTTTGAGACAACTTTGGGTGCGATGGAGGAAACTTTAGTGCTATAGGGAAGCAACTTCATTTTTTCCCTAGTAGGACTGCCTATTAGTTGGTTTGTGTACAAATGAAAAAATCACACAAAACATGAGGCACCTTGATTCCCCCCTCCCCCCCCCGCCTTAGCAACTCGATGTCATATTGTGTGCAACTCCTACTCATCTTGCGTGTATGCAACTATACACATATGCATATAACAGTTGTTCTAGCAAACTCTAAGGCAACTGCCCACCCCCCCCCCCCCCCCCAAAGCAGAAATCTGCACAACTGTTCTACCAAGATCCAAAGCAACTATTCCTTGTAAAAATCCAATCAATTATCCTAGCAAATCTAAGCAATTATATTACCAAAACACAATGCAAAACCGTTTCAGGCAAAACCAAGCAAATGTATTACCAAATCACAATGCAAAATTGTTCTAACAAAATCGGACAACTATCCTACAAAACCAAGCAACTGTACTATTCAATCCAAGCAACTGCATTACTAAAAAACAACTATGGAAAAATTGCCCTAGCAAAACCAAGCAACTTGGTTCTGGTCTGCATTAGTACTTAGATTGTCTGCTTTAGGCAGAAAAAATGTATGACCAACTTGAATAGGCTTTGTGGACAACTATCTGATCCCCCTCCCCATGCAACTTATCTATTCTAGCAAAATCCAAAACAACTCAATTATAAAGAAAACACAAAATAAAAAATTTGTTCTAGTAAAAAAACTCAAGCAACTTTCTAGCAAAACCAAGCAACTGCATTACAAAAAACATAAATGCAAAAGCATGTTCAAAACTAATCCGAGCAACTGCCCCTACAAATCACGAGAACTTAACAATGATAATTAATTGCCTAGCAATGATGACCGGTTGCATGTCATCGCTAATTAGTTGGCTACGGTACTAGTAGAAGTTGTCTGTCGGTGTAGCTCATGTTGCCTATACTCTAAAACATAGTGTTAGCATCCTCGATAGTGGGGTAGACAACTTATATGTGAATTTAGTGAACATGATAGTCATGGGAGGCAACTTATAAGGACTTCTTGTTGATAGGCAACCATAGTAGGCAAACTAAGAAAAGTTGCTTTACTATAGCACTAAAGTTGCCTCTGCAGCACCCAAAGTTGCTCTAACAGAAGTTCGTCTAGTTTCGAAGAACTCGTCACAAATAACCCGAAGGTGAAAACGAATCTAAATTCCGATACTCAAATAAAAAGTTATGACTTTTAAAATTTTATAAAACCCAAATAAATGCATGTATTTTTTTCTTTTTTGACTTGTGCAAAGTGGAGAGCGTTCCAAGCGACGAGGACCAGATAGTTTCTATCTTTGTAGTTTAATGATGACACGGGATGCTAATTACCTTTTATGATAGGTCTGCTCGGATGCACCCCATGCTGTGTGAATTTTTTGTTGTGTAGCGCGTACGCTCGGTTAACCCAATTAGTGCAGCTGCACTAATAAGCATTTTGGATTTTTCAGATAACAAAAGTGCTAAGCTTAGAGAAACTCCGTCACCAAATTATCCAGACCGGAACGTTCGGACAATTTTAGCCATTCAACAGCTGTCATCAAAATTGTCCGGACGTCCGAAAAATCGCCATCAAATTGGGTTCGGGGCACCCTCGGCAGTGGGCACTTCCTGCGCGTGGGCAGTGGGCAGCAGTAGCCAGTACTAGCAGGGAGGGGAACAAGTGTGAGGACACCCATAGTGGATATCAGATGCATCACACGGTGAACGGACCTCAGCTGATTGTCCCGTCACAAGCAGCAAAACTTATAGGGGCGTGCGGGTGATCCAAGCCTACATTTCATCGGCTTATTAAGCTATCAATCGATAGAGATCGTTTCACACAAAAAGAAAACTATCGATGATATTAACTGCTTGTGACTGAGCTGATGGTCGTCAGGGCTTTGCGGTGCCGTCGCTCTTGGCAGCCGGAGCCTTCTCCGCAGCAGAGGTGAATGACACCGGGCGGTGCGGCTGGTCATCCACTACCAAGCTCAGCACCTCAGGCCGAGAGTAGTGGCCCACCACGTCAAAATCAAACTTGGCCCGGACGATCTCTCCCATGTCTGCACAAGAAGGCATTTCATCAGAATCTTTCGGGACCAACTGCATGCGGGAATAAGTACAGTAGAGTAGAACCGGGTACAGAAACGTAGTATGCTGCACAAAGAGCATGTATCTGGTTACTGTCTTACCAAGGTCGGCTGTGATGAGCGCCTCTCCATCGTAGTTGGGACCTGCCAGGACTTCGCCTGACGGCGAAATGATAACACTGCCTCCAGGGCAAACAACGGTGTCCGGAGAAGGCTCTTCTCCCAAACCGGCAAAGGCGTACTCGGACGGCGGAGGGTAGTCCTGTCTGCGGCAGAACTGGTTTGCCGACAACACGAAGCATCCCCCCTCCATGGCGATGTGTGTCATGGAAGCTTGCCAAACTGGCCTTGAATCAGCCGTGGGAGCGCAGTATATCTCAATCCCTGCACACAACACAAGATGTGTTTGGAAAAACTCAAAGCAGTGCCAGTGCATATCTTCTACTACATTAACCTATCTGGCTTGTACACAGGGATGTATTTCAAGGTTATCAACTTATCATCTCATGAGGCCATGGCACTTCCAAGAATGCTGGCTCTAGGCTTTTTATTAGCATACATGAAAAGCCTTACCTTTACCATACAGTGCTGTCCTCAAAAGTGGCATCTTATTTTCCCAGCAAATAAGGGCTCCAATCTTTCCAAGTGGAGTGTCATACACAGGAATTGTTGATCCATCTCCAAATCCCCATATTATCCGTTCTAATGCCGTCGGCATGAGCTTGCGGTGCTTACCCAGGTACCGACCTAGAGGGTCAAAGAAGAGCACTGAACAATACAGTGTGTAACCTTCTCTCTCAATCACACCCATTACCAGAAAGACCTTATATTTCCCAGCCATAGCAGCTAAACGTGTCACCTCTGGACCTGCAGGTTCTTCTGTCAGTAACAACATACACAGTGCTAGTCGAAACAAACCATATGTCGACACTTGAGAGTAATGAAATAGCTGAAAAACTTGTTAGCTGAGCTAAAATAAAAATAGAGCATAAATGGAATATTAAAACAATTAATATGTAAGATGCAGAGTTGCTCGGTGACAATCAACGGCAGAGATTGAAGAACATGACCAGAAAATTTAGCTGGAGCTGCAGAACCAGGTATGAGGTATCAAATTATCAATGATCTACGGTAGACGGTTGTCCATACTTTTTGGGAAATTATATTCATAAACTGCATCAGGAAGACAACGAACGACCAGATACTAAGACTTTTTTTTTCTCAACAAACTAACTCGATGTCTAGCTTTGAGGATTTCATCCAACAATTTCTTCCTTCTCCGAACTCCTTGACAGTCTATTAGGAACCACATTTCTGTAGTGTTCACCGAAGTATGTGAAAAGATATTTGATTTTCCATTTCACAACCAAAGAGTGCCATGAAGAATATGCATTTGCAAAAATCAGTTCTTCCTCTGCCCAATACTAAAAAGGCATGACTCAGTTCTAAAGCAATTATTGATATGCAGATATGCTTCATGCTAAAGATGAAAAAAGCAGATGTCAGCTGTTCTCCAAATTACACATATGTCAGACACAAAAAAGAGACTAGAAACAGGAGCAGTTCAAGGAAAAATATATTAGGAAGATAATGCCTTAAAAGTTAACAATAGTCAACAATAAGAATAGAATATAATAGTCCATTACATTCTCACGTACCAGGCACGTCTATGGCGGCTGCATAATACTTCTGGAATTCACGCTTTCCTTTGTCTTTTGGATTAGTGATACTAATACTGATCCCAAAGCCAAAGGTGGATCCGCGAGGATAACCACCAACAAAAGCTTCCGGGAACACCACCAACTGTGAACCATATCCAGCAGCCTCTGCTATTAATCTCTCTGCTTTATCTGCGGTGGAAATAACGATATTACCAAAAGATACACATAGCCTATGCTGATAAATAACCATCTGGTCCTCCAAAATGTTAGTACTGACGCGCGGCGCGGGTCGATCTTTACGGAGGCCAAGCACATGTATCCAGAAAAAACAAACTATGAATTATGTCCCCGTGCCAGGCAATTGCAGAGGTGGTGGACATGAGAGATGCGACCATGATGTGGCAGCATACTAGAATGAAAACTGGGAAGTGCAGCGGTTTCATCGTTTTATTTGGCTTGGTACAGTAAATCTCTGTTAGGTTATGTCGATAGTGGTTTGAAAAAAAGAAAGGAACATCCTCGCTTCCCTTTAAACTTCCCATAACGCTAGCTAGCTTCATTTGACATCAAAAAGTATAAATACATGGTCAATAACAAGCCTTGAAAGAAGCTATTAGTTTTGAGTGATGACCATTGCTGCCTGCAGGCCACAATACTTTCAGCTGTGTGAATCAAACAGAACGAATATACAAGTCTAATTTTCGTACGCAGAAAACCAAGGAAGCACGAACAAGCTAAGACAAGGCTTATGCATCAAAATCAATGGATACAAGAGACAATGATCATTAACAGCCGTCTCCACCATTGCATTACTAATTTGCTATGTTTTGCAGCGAGATGGCAACCTTTTCTACCACTATACACGCCCTAAAGATGCAAACAAGAAGATTTGCCAATCATGGCAAAGCAACGGTGTATAACAAACTGGTGATTCCCATTGACAGAGAACACCAAGTCATCACAGCACCCGCGGATCACTCTGAAATGAACTGCGCCGAGAAAAGTTTAGACGCCATCATCTCCATGATCTCATCTCAGCTGATGGCAACTATAACTAATTATCCAACACGCTGGTGATTCTTCCAGAGGTAATCGAGCAGCAACAGGGCGGCTAACGAAAGAATTAAGTGGTTCGTTTAACAAGGCAGGGGAACCGGCGCGCGGGTAGTTATACCGAGAGTGGCGGGGGTGTCGTAGAAGACGGTGGAGGCCTGCACGACGGTGGCTCGCACGGTGGTGGCGCTCTGGTCGGCGCCGCCGTTCATCTCCACCTCGGCGATCACCGGCGCGCCGCCTGAGCCCGAGGGAACCAGAGCCATCAGTGTGGGCCCGGGAAACTCTCTCGATCGATCGCGCTACTTCCGACGCTGAGGCTTACGGACGAACTGGAGCTTGATGTGGAAGTTGGATTGGAAGCAGAGGTGGGCGTTGGAGGGGAAAGCGGGGATGGTGGGGACCGGGGAGCGCCGGAGCGGGTGAGCGAACTACTACTAGACAAAGAGAGCGCCAATCAATCCACGGCTCCACGCTGGTGTGAGTGTGACAGCGGTTGTTAGTACGACGACAAAGCGGAGGGAGTTGAATTCCACAGCGCATGATTGATGCTTCTAGGCCTCTCTTGCCTTGTCCGGTTATTTTCTTATTTTCCAAGCATTGTCCAGCCTTGTCCTCTCTTTTTCTGAACAGCTGTCTCGCTGTTTCCAGCTTCTAAATTGTCTTCCATTGATAAAATGATTCGCACTCTCTCTGTGAAGAAAATATAAAAGCGTTTATGATCTAAACGCTCCTATATTTCTTTACGAAAGAAGTAATTTTTAACAATGTCTACCTGTTTCCTTTATATATACGCGGCTAGCCATCACCTGTTTGTTCTCTAGCGATCGCGAGCGCCTAAATAAATTCGGAAGCCCTGATGCCGGATACTGGTATCTGTTCCAGTGATTGAATCAAATCGAAGATTTTTTTTTTTGAAAAAACATACAATGGGAAGGTGATGTTCGGTAAGCATCCACATCCCTGTATGCTAACAAGATGTTAAAGCTGATAGAAATTGTATATATGGCGGCCGGTGACTACGAGTGAGAGTGTGACAGCAAACCAGTAGAGAATGACCGATGACAAGACCTGTAGAATAGGGCATGTGCATGCCTTAATGCTAACAAGCATCTTCTCCGAATCTTTACAAGAAATATATGAAGCCACAATTATTGTTGTAATGCCGACAAAGACGTTGGACGAGAACTTTGTTATACACGACTACGGAAGACTACTGGACATCAGGTCTTCAAACTATCGTCCCTCTTTGCGCCTCGAATCTTATCCCACAGTAGAGGTGAAAGACACGGCGTGCTTCGGTTCGGTCTTCACAGTCAAGCTCAGCACCTCAGGGCGCGCGTAGTGTCCCACGACGTCGAAATCAAACTTGGCTCGAACAATTTCTCCAAGGTCTGCGAAACAGAACACCAAGTTTCTAGTAAGAATTTATATGCTTGTCATGTTTCGGTCACAATATGGATTTATGTAGGTGATAGCTGCAATACTGATAACTGTAGATTACTGAAAACATATGAATAGATAAATCCATACACCGTGTCGTACTGCGTATAAGTACCCAAAATGATACGAGTATGTGTTTAGCATAGACTTGGGAGTCATCGGTTTCTTCTTACCCAGGTCAGCTGTGAGGAGGGCCTCGCCTTCATAGTTGGGACCTGCCAACACTGTCCCGGATGGCGAAATGATGGCGCTCCCTCCAGGACAAACAGCGGTTTCTGGGGATGGCTCCTCCTCATGGCCACCAAAGGTATACTCAGGCGGGGGAGGAAAGTCTTTTCTGCGGCAGAACTGGTTTGCTGTCAGAACAAAGCATCCCCCTTCAAGCGCAATATGTGTCATGGAAGATTGCCAACTTGGCAGCGCATCCGCAGTGGGAGCACAATATATTTCAACACCTGGATAAGCATAGGAGTGCACGTCAGGGAAAATATAAACTCAACAACATGTCATGGTTCGTTGTCAGCATTTATCTCTAGTTTTAGATTTCATGCTGCCATTCTTTTGTACGTTAATGCGTTGAGCCAATCTAGTAACTCTTACGTGGGATCTCAGTTTCTGCCAATAAAAATTCAATAATCTTGATACGGAGGAAGTGTTGAAGTTGGGAAACATATTACATCGCAAGAACTTGGAATACCTTTGGCATACATCGCTGTCCTGATAAGTGGCATTCTGTTCTCCCAGCAGATGACGGCACCTATCTTTCCAAGTGGAGTATCATAAACAGGTATGGTAGATCCATCTCCACACCCCCAGAATACTCGTTCCAGTGCGGTAGGCATGAGCTTGCGGTGCTTTCCTAGGTACTTTCCCAGAGAATCAAAGGAGAGCACTGTATTGTAGAGTGTGTAGCCTGCCCTTTCAACAACCCCAATCACCAAGAAGACATTGTATTTTCCGGCCAATGCAGCTAAGCGGCTAACCTCTGGGCCTGCATTTGTCGTGCATGCTCACATTACTTTTTCACTATGCTCTGTTGTGATGATTTGGATTAAAAAATCAAATGTACGTGAATAATGAATTACGCCATCGACCAGGCACATAACAAAGAAAGTTAACAAGGTCAAAATCAAAGGTTTTGTCAATTATGGAGCTCTACTTTTTTTGGAAGAAGAGCTCTACTTCTTGAAATGCTGTAAAGCACGGAAAAGGGAACCAAATATCATGCACACTTCAGCTCAGTAATACCAGTTGTAACTTATCAGCTTGTGGTCTGAACAGCAAGTTTGAGGGTTTTTTCCATGATTGCTTTTCCATTTTTCAACAATGTAGGAAAAAGAAGTGATACATAGTCTTACATTATTTTGTGGTTTATACTTCATATCTAGCACTAAACTGTTCGAATATGTTGTCAATGTAACTGTAACTCATCAAAAAATAATTGTGTGCTTCAAAAATTTGTAGCTCAACATATGGATTGAATCTACAGTTCCAAAGCCGAACACAATAGTTTGATTCTAGGTGTATTTCTATTTATCAAAAGCAAAATGCACACTAGGAAATGATAAGCATCAAGCAAAATGATGAAGCACGGCGACTATTGTGAAAAACAATGTACAGTGAGTATATATATTGACAGTATCTTGGAATACCAGGCACATCTATGGCAGCCGCATGATACTTCCAAAAGTCTTCTTTTCCTTTGGCAGATCGACTGCCAATAGTCAGTCCAAAGGTAGACCCATGAGGGTAGCCACCAACAAAGACTTCTGGAAAAAGAACCAACTGTGAACCATATCCAGCAGCCTCCGCTATCAATTTCTCTGCTTTATCTGTCGACAATGCATTTACAAAATTAGCAGCGACAAAACATTGTCCAGTCCTGTAAGGAATTCATGTAAATAAATGGAGTACAAGATATCCTACCAACATGCATTTCCTATTTCAAATCCTTGAACTCTTTTGGCGTAATACTGTATTTATTTATTTTATTCTTCCCTCGATTTGGTGGCATAGCGTTTATTGCAGTTAAGTCATTAATGACTTTGTTAATTAAAAGACTAAGAAAAATGATACGAGGCCTCAACTCTCCAATAGATCTTGCTTAATAGGGAAGAACATAGAAATAAAAAGAAAAAACATGCAAGAAAACAAATAGATAATCGAATTTTATCGACCCAAAAGGAATCTCTCAGTAGGAGACTGCAAGTTAGTGTTCGCTTTCTTAAAGATTGACATCACAGCTCTGTGGCAAAACAAACAAGTTTGGTACTGCCTTCTATCCAATGCTCCTTCCGCATAACCACAAAGTGTAGAGCAATAATTGCTTCCATTCCACACATGTATAATTGAGAGAAAAAAAAAACTGGCATGAACATCTGTCCCCTTGGTATCCAAAGTGGATAGTTTATACTTTATACCACACCAGCACACAAACAACTTGTTTTCCGAGCAAGAAAGACTGGGACTTAGTAAATTGCCACTAAGAAAATTACACCAACTGCTATTGAAGAGAAGCTATCAATTCCGTTTTCATCTAGTCCACTAACGTTGAGAAAGCAAGGCAATTCCTTTGTATATACATCCAAGATCACAATAAGAAGGGAGAATAATATTACAGATCGGCGCACCATCCTTGCGATTCGAGGCATCAGTCTGATCGACTACAACAAGGCAAGTTCGTGCTAGTGAGACAAGAAGGCAAACACCTAGCGCTCAACACCCGATCCAAACAGACACACGAGCGAGACAAATGATCGAACACCATACGGGCTATACTAGCAACAACAGTAAACAAGAGGGTCGGAGCACGCACCGAGCGTTGCAGGGGTGTCGTAGAAGACGCTGCAGGCCTGCACGACAGTGGCCCGCACGGTGGTGGCACCCTGATCGGCGCCGGCGTTCATCTCCACCTCCGAAATCACCGGCCCGACGCTCGCGGGGGACAAAGCCATCGCCGACGAGCAGGAACGGCGAGAGATCGAGCGGACTGGGAGGGGGATGCCGTGGGGGGTGCGGGCTTACTTGTCGTGCTTCCTGCGTAGGTAGTCGCGGACGAATTGATCGCGGGCGAGCGTGCGCGCGCGCTGGGGCTCGATGTGGACGTAGGAGAGGTGAGCGCCGTAGGTGAGGAGCCCCGCGCCGAAGGCAAAGAGTGCGACGGTGGATAGCAGCTGCCGGGGAGTGGATGGGGAGCACCAGCCCATTCGTGGGGAGTTTGGTGGCGACTGGCGACTTTTAAAGGCAGGGCCAACGAGGAAGAGAGAGGAGAGGAGGAGGATGACGAGTTGACGATTGACTAGTCCTATAGATCTTCATCTCTCTTGGACTTGAGTATGTGATCTCGTGGAGTACTTTCGCATCTTTTTTTTAAAGATATACTTACACACATACATTACTTGTATTCGTTATAGTAACGACAGAGAGACGAAAGGCATACAAGCAACAAAAAATAAAAAAGATACAAGCGGTTGTACTATTGTATACCGTCCTTACCAACTACCGAGCACCCACGACCTTTGTTGTCATCAAAGAAGGGGAGCACCCGAAGCTGGTCCACATCGAAACCCCTAGGCAGGAGGCGTTAAGGAGCCTCACCGAAAGGCTGGATCTAACCCGATAAGGAACATCGGCCGAATGAGCCCTCCAAGCCCCTTCAACACCGGATCCAGGGCCAAGCAAATTCGCCCTTCACCAGGCGGTTAGATCCTCCACCGTCTTCTGCATGTTCGCAACAGTCATCACCGTCACCCTCCAAGAGCAACCCATCACGCCAAGGCACAACGCCAGATCGAAGCCGCCCCAACATTTTGGACTCCACAAGCCTCTCACAGGTGCCAACAACACCTCCGACGAGCAGGAGCATGGGCTGGAAGATAATTATTCCTATGAGCACCATCGGCATCAGCTCCGCCATGACACCGATGGAGGAAACTCAAAAAATCTAGAAACCATAGGACTTCTCGCCCGAACGAGAAACCTGCCCCCCCCCCTTCACGACGCCAAGACGGCGGTCGAAGAGGAAGGAGAGCGAAGGAATCACATGTAGCGCTCTTGGATCTAGAGGAACTGCCGGTTCCTGTTGATCGCGAGAGGAAACAGTTCCTGGTGAAACGGGGGCGATAGGCTTCTGTCGTGCCCTTATAGAGTCTTCATCTCTATCTATACTACTTAAACGGAAAGTAAGCTTTCATGTTTTACTTTTCTTCCAATCACCCCTTCGTACAACCTTCCACGTATGATAATCAATCATCTTAAATTACTTATCTTCTGAACCAATTTCACTTTAATTTACTTACCAAATTCCACCTCAAGACAGCGACGCTTCGCCCTAAAAGTTTCTCTTATTTTTGTTATAGGGCAAAAGGCTTCATATAGCAGAAGGAGGGCGTCGGAGGGCCGTCGTGGGCCCCACAAGGCATCAGAGCGCGTGGGCGAGGGAGGGGTAGTCGCGCCCTGTTTTCTTTCGTCGGGAATCCATTGCATCCGCCGCGAGGTGTGTCGTCGTTGCCTCACCGGAGGCGGTGCGGCCCGTGGGGCGTCCGAACGCGGTGGCAGATGCGCAACCCCTTCGTTGGCGCGCCGAGGCAGAGGTGAACACATGGGCATTGTCCGACGTAAACGTGGCCCGCCATGCGAGGCAGCGGGTGCAGGAGACAACGACGGCCCTCGCGACGGTGGACATTGGCGAGGCAGAGTCGCATTCTCCGGGGGCCCGCATGGTGCACAAGTCCGGGCACCGCAACCGCATCGTGGTGGATGTCGCCGACTCCTCCCCGGACGGATCCATCATCGATCCCACCTCCATCGGCACCGTCAGGGTTCCAGGCTCCGACAAGGGAGAGCGGGGCATGGGCGACGGCGACGCCTTGAGTCCCATGAGTCGGTCCATGTCCTATGGCCTACTTGAAGGAAATATGCCCTAGAGGCAATAATAAAGTTGTTATTTATATTTCCTTATATCATGATAAATGTTTATTATTCATGCTAGAATTGTATTAACCGGAAACATAGTACATGTGTGAATACATAGACAAAACAGAATGTCCCTAGTATGCCTCTACTTGACTAGCTCGTTGTTCAAAGATGGTTATGTTTCCTGACCATAACCATGTGTTGTCATTTGATAAACGGGGTCACATCATTAGAGAATAATGTGATGGACAAGACCCATCCGTTAGCTTAGCATAATGATTGTTAAGTTTATTGCTATTGCTTTCTTCATGACTTATACATATTCCTCTAACTATGAGATTATGCAACTCCCGAATACTGGAGGAACACCTTGTGTGCTATCAAACGTCACAACGTAACTGGGTGATTATAAAGATGCTCTACAGGTGTCTCCGAAGGTGTTTGTTGGGTTGGCATAGATCGAGATTAGGATTTGTCACTCCGAGTATCGGAGAGGTATCTCTGGGCCCTCTCGGTAATGCACATCACTATAAGCCTTGCAAGCAATGTGACTAATGAGTTAGTTGCGGGATGATGCATTACAGAACGAGTAAAGAGACTTGCCAGTAACGAGATTGAACTAGGTATGAGGATACCGACGATTGAATCTCGGGCAAGTAACATACCGATGACAAAGGGAATGACGTATATTGTCATGCGGTTTGAACGATAAAGATCTTCGTAGAATATGTAGGAACCAATATGAGAATCCAGGTCCCGCTATTGGTTATTGACCGGAGATGTGTCTCGGTCATGTCTACATAGTTCTCAAACCCGTAGGGTTCGCACGCTTAACGTTCGATGACGATTTGTATTATGAGTTATGTGTTTTGGTGACCGAAGTTTGTTCGGAGTCCCGGATGAGATCACGGACATGACAAGGAGTTTCGAAATGGCTGAGAATTAAAGATTCATATATTGGAAGGTAGTATTCGGACATCGGAATGGTTTCAAGTGGTTCGGGTATTTTACCGGAGTACCGAGGGGTTACCGAAACCCCCCGGGAAAGTATTGGGCCTACATGGGCCCTAAGGGAGAGATAGGGAAGCCCGCGGGGGGTGGCGCGCGCCCCCCTCCTAGGGAGTCCGAATAGGACAAGGAGGAGGGGCGCGACCCCCCTTTCCTCTCCCTCTCCTTCCTTTTCCCTCTGGTGAAGAAAGGAAAAAAGGGGGGGCGAATCCTACTCCTAGTAGGACTCCCCCCATGGCGCGCGCCCCCTGGCCGGCCTCCTCCTCCTCTCCTCCTTTATATACGGGGGCAGGGGGCACCCCATAGCACATCAATTGTTCTCTTAGCCGTGTGCGGTGCCCCCCTCCACAGTTTACTCCTCCGGTCATAGCGTCGTAGTGCTTAGGCGAAGCCCTGCGCGGATCACATCACCAACACCGTCACCACATCATCGTGCTGACGGAACTTTCCCCCGACCCTCTGCTGGATCAAGATTTCGAGGGACGTCATCGAGCTGAACGTGTGCTGAACTCGAAGGTGCCGTACGTTCGGTACTAGATCGGTTGGATCGTGAAGACGTTCGACTACATCAACCGCGTTAACCTAACACTTCTGCTTTCGGTCTACGAGGGTACGTGGACACACTCTCCCCCTCTCGTTGCTATGCATCTCCTAGATAGATCTTGCGTGAGCGTAGGAATTTTTTTGAAATTGCATGCTATGTTCTCCAGCAGTGGCATCCGAGCCAGGTCTATGCATAGATGATATGCACGAGTATAACACAAAGAGTTGTGGGCGATAATAGTCATACTGCTTACCACCAACATCTTACTTTGATTCGACGGTATTGTTGGATGAAGCGGCCCAGACCAACATTACATGACCACGTTCATGAGACTGGTTCTACCGACGTGCTTTGCACACAGGTGGCTGGCGGGTGTCTGTTTCTCCAACTTTAATTGAATCGAGTTTGACTACGGCCGGTCCTTGTTGAAGGTTAAAACCGCACACTTGACAAAAAAATCATTGTGGTTTTGATGCATAGGTAAGAACGGTTCTTGCTAGAAGCCCGTAGCAGCCACGTAAAACTTGCAACAACAAAGTAGAGGACGTCTAACTTGTTTTTGCAGGGCATGCTGTGATGTGATATGGTCAAGACATGATGTGATATAATTTGTTGTATGAGACGATCATGTTTTGTAAAAGTTATCGGCAACTGACAGGAGCCTTACGGTTGTCGCTTTATTGTATGAAATGCAATTGCCATGTGATACGTCTCCAACGTATCTATAATTTTTGATTGTTCCATGCTGTTTTATTATCAATCTTGGATGTTTCATAATAATTTTATAGTCATTTTATATCATTTTTTGGTACTAACCTATTGACATAGTGCCAAGTACCAGTTGCTGTTTTCTGCATGTTTTTTACATCGCAGGAAATTGATATCAAACGGAGTCCAAATGCCCCGAAACTATTTTTGTGATTTTTTATGAGCCAGAAGGAAGGCAATGGGCCCTAGTTGCACCTGCAAATTGCCCCCAGGGGGGCACAATACACCAGGGCGCGCCAGGAGGCCCAGGCGCGCCCTGGTGGGTTGTGCCCACCTCGGGCACCCCCCGGACCGCCTCTTTGCTCTATAAATACCCCAAAAATACCAGAACCCTGTTGGGGAACGTAGCAGAAATTCAAAATTTTCTACGCATCACCAAGATCAATCTATGGAGTAATCTAGCAACGAGGGGAAGGGGAGTGCATCTACATACCATTGTAGATCGCGATGCGGAAGCGTTGCAAGAACGCGGATGAAGGAGTCGTACTCGTAGCGATTCAGATCGCGGTTGATTCCGATCTAAGCACCGAACCACGGCGCCTCCGCGTTCAACACACGTGCAGCCCGGTGACGTCTCCCACGCCTTGATCCAGCAAGGAGAGAGGGAGAGGTTGGGGAAGACTCCGTCCAGCAGCAGCACAACGGCATGGTGGTGATGGAGGAGCGTGGCACTCCAGCAGGGCTTCGCCAAGCACTGCGAGAGATGAGGAGGGAGAGGGGTAGGGCTGCGCCAAGAGAGAGATGTTCTCATGTCTCATGGCAGCCCCAAAACCCCCACTATATATAGGGGAGGGGGAGGGGCTGCGCCCCCATCTAGGGTTCCCCCCCAAAGGGTGCGGCCAGCCCTAGATGGGACTTGGAGGGGCGGCCAAGGGGGGAGAGAGGGGGGCGCACCACTAGGTGGGCCTTAGGCCCATCTGAGCCTAGGGTTTCCCCCTTCCCCCCTTCCTGCGCCCTGGGCCCCTTGTGGGAGGCGCACCAGCCCACCTAGGGGCTGGTCCCTTCCCACACTTGGCCCACGCAGCCCTCTGGGGCCGGTGGCCCTACCTGGTGGACCCCCAGGACCCTCCCGGTGGTCCCGGTACGTTACCGATAGCACCCGAAACTTTTCCGGTGACCAAAACAGGACTTCCCATATATAAATCTTTACCTCCGGACCATTCCGGAACTCCTCGTGACGTCCGGGATCTCATCCGGGACTCTGAACAACATTCGGTAACCACGTATATCTATTCTCTATAACCCTAGCGTCATCGAACCTTAAGTGTGTAGACCCTACGGGTTCGGGAACCATGCAGACATGACCGAGACGTTCTCCGGCCAATAACCAACAGCGGGATCTGGATACCCATGTTGGCTCCCACATGTTCCACGATGATCTCATCGGATGAACCACGATGTCGGGGATTCAATCAATCCCGTATACAATTCCCTTTGTCAACCGGTATAGTACTTGCCCGAGATTCGATCGTCGGTATCCCGATACCTTGTTCAATCTCGTTACCGGCAAGTCTCTTTACTCGTTCCGTAACACATCATCCCGTGATCAACTCCTTGGTCACATTGTGCACATTATGATGATGTCCTACCGAGTGGGCCCAGAGATACCTCTCCGTTTACACGGAGTGACAAATCCCGGTCTCGATTCGTGCCAACCCAACAGACACTTTCGGAGATACCTGTAGTGCACCTTTATAGCCACCCAGTTACGTTGTAACGTTTGGTACACCCAAAGCATTCCTACGGTATCCGGGAGTTTCACAATCTCATGGTCTAAGGAAATGATACTTGACATTAGAAAAGCTCTTAGCAAACGAACTACACGATCTTGTGCTAGGCTTAGGATTGGGTCTTGTCCATCACATCATTCTCCTAATGATGTGATCCCGTTATCAACGACATCCAATGTCCGTGGTCAGGAAACTGTAACCACCTATTGATCTACGAGCTAGTCAACTAGAGGCTTACTAGGGACATGGTGTTGTCTATGTATCCACACATGTATCTGAGTTTCCTATCAATACAATTCTAGCATGGATAATAAACGATTATCATGAACAAGGAAATATAATAATAACCAATTTATTATTGCCTCTAGGGCATATTTCCAATAGTCTCCCACTTGCACTAGAGTCAATAATCTAGTTCACATCACCATGTGATTAACACTCACAGGTCACATCACCATGTGACCAACATCTAAAGAGTTTACTAGAGTCAACAATCTAGTTCACATCACTATGTGATTAACACTCAATGAGTTCTGGTTTGATCATGTTATGCTTGTGAGAGAGGTTATTAGCCAACGGGTCTGAACCTTTCAGATCCGTGTGTGCTTTACGAATATCTATGTCATCTTGTGGATGCTACCATGCGCTACTTGGAGCCATTTCAAATAACTGCTCTACTATACGAATCCGGTTTACTACTCAGAGTCATCCAGATTAGTGTCAAAGTTCGCATCGACGTAACCCTTTACGACGAACTCCTTTTCACCTCCATAATCGAGAAAATTCTTTAGTCCACTAGATACTGAGGATAAGTTCGACCGCTGTCATGTGATCCATTCCCGGATCACTATTGTACCCCTTGACCAAATCATGGCAAGGCACACTTCATGTGCGGTACACAGCATAGCATACTGTAGAGCCTACGTCTAAAGCATAGGGGACGACCTTCGTCCTTTCTCTCTCTTCTGCTGTGGTCAGGTCTTGAGTCTTACTCAATACTCACACCTTGTAACACAGCCAAGAACTCCTTCTTTGCTGATCTATTTTGAACTCTTTCAAAATCATGTCAAGGTGTGCGTTCTTTGAAAGTATCATCGGGCGTCTTGATCTATCTCTATAGATCTTGATGCCCAATATGTAAGCAACTTTATCCAGGTCTTCCTTTGAAAAACTCCTTTCAAACAACCCTTTATGCTTTCCAGAAATTTTACATCATTTTGGATCAACAATATGTCATTCACATATACTTATCAGAAATGTTGTAGCGCTCCCACTCACTTTATTGTAAATACAAGTTTCTAACAAACTTTGTATAAACCCAAAAACTTTGATCACTCCATCAAAGCGTATATTCTGACTCCAAGATGCTTGCTCTAGTCCATGGAAGGATCGCTGGAGCTAGCATACCTTTTAGCATCCTTAGGACAAAACATTTCTTATTGTATCACATACAACCTTTCCTTACGAAAACTGGTAAGGAAACTTGTTTTGACATCCATCTGCCAGATTTCATAAATGTAGCTAATGCTAACATGATTCCGACGGACTTAAGCATCGCTACGGATGAGAAAATCTCATCGTAGTCAACTCCTTGAACTTGTGAAAATTCTCTTTGCCACAAGTCGAGCTTCATAGACGGTAACATTACCGTCCATGTCCATCTTCTTCTTAAAGATCCATTTATCTCAATGGCTTGCCGATCATCGGGCAAGTTCACCAAAGTCCATGCTTTGTTCTGATACATGGATCCTATCTCGGATTTCATGGATTCTAACCATTTGTCGGAATATGGGCCCACCATCGCTTCTCCATAGCTCGTAGGTTCAGTATTGTCTAACAACATGATATCTAAGACAGGATTACCGTACCAATCAGGAGTAGTACATATCCTTGTCGACCTACGAGGTTTGGTAGTGACTTGATCCGAAGTTTCATGATCACTATCATAAGCTTCCACTTCAATTGGTGTAGGTGCCACAGGAACAACTTCCCGTGCCCTGCTACACACTAGTTGAAGTGACGGTTCAATAACCTTATCAAGTCTCCACCATCCTCCCACTCAATTCTTTCGAGAGAAACTTTTCCTCGAGATAGGACTCGTTTCTAGAAGCAATTACTTTTGCTTCCAGATCTGAAATAGGAGGTATACCCAACTGTTTTGGGTATTCTATGAAGATGCATTTATCTGCTTTGGGTTCGAGCTTATCAGCCTGAAACTTTTTCACATAAGCATCGCAGCCCCAAACTTTTAAGAAACGACAACTTAGGTTTCTCTAAACGGTGTCATCTCAATGGAATTGCGTGGTGCCCCTTTTAAAGTGAATGCGGTTATCTCTAATGCCTAACCCATAAACGATAGTGGTAATTCGATAAGAGACATCATGGTATGCACCATATCCAATAGGGTGCAGTTATGATGTTCGGACACACCATCACACTGTGGTGTTCCAGGCGGTATTAATTGTGAAACACTTTCCACAATGTCTTAATTGTGTGCCAAACTCGTAACTCAGATACTCATCTCTATGATCATATCACAGACATTTTATCCTCTTGTCACGACGATCTTCAACTTCACTCTGAAATTACTTGAACCTTTCAATAATTCAGACTTGTGTTTCATCAAGTAAATACACTCAGCATCTACTCAAATCATGTGTGAAGTAAGAACATAACGATATCCACTGCATGCCTCAGCACTCATTGGACTGCATACATCAAAATGTATTACTTCCAACAAGCTGCTCTCTTGTTCCATCTTACTGAAAATGAGGCCTTTCAGTCATCTTGCCCATGTGGTATGATTTGGATGTCTCAAGTGATTCAAAATCAAGTGAGTCCAAACGATCCATCTGCATGGAGTTTCTTCATACCAATAGACATGGTTCGCATGTCTCAATCTTTTCAAAAACGAGTGAGTCCAAAGATCCATCTACATGGAGCTTCTTCATGCGTTCTATACCAATATGACTCAAATGGCAGTGCCACAAGTATGTGGTACTATCATTACTATTTTATATCTTTTGGCACGAACATGTGTATCACTGCGATCGAGATTCATTTTATGTGCAAGACCATTGAAGGTATTATTCAAATAAATAGAGTAACCATTATTCTCCTTAAATGAATAACCGTATTGCGATAAACATAATCCAATCATGTTTATGCTCAACGCAAATACCAAATCTCAATGGTAGAGGGAGCATGCGATGCTTAATCACATCAACCTTGGAAACACTTCCAACACATATCGTCATCTCACCTTTAGCTAGTCTCCGTTTATTCCGCGGCTTTTATTTCGAGTTACTAACACTTAGCAACCGAACCGGTATCTAATACCCTGGTGCTGCAAGGAGTACTAGTAAAGTAAACATTCATATAACGTATATCCAATATACTTCTGTCGACCTTGCCTGCCTTCTCATCTACCAAGTATCTAGGGTAGTTCTGCTTCAGAGACCGTTCCCCTCATTACAGAAGCACTTAGTCTTGGGTTTGGGTTCAACCTTGGGATTCTTCACTAGAGAAGCAAATGATTTGCTGTTTCATGAAGTATCCCTTTTTGCCCTTGCCCTTCTAGAAACTAGTGGTTTTACTAACCATCAACAATTGATGCTCCTTCTTGATTTCTACTTTCGCGGTGTCAAACATCGCGAGTTGCTCAAGGATCATCATGTCTATCCCTGATATGTTATAGTTCATTACGAAGCTCTAATAGCTTGGTGGCAGTGACTATGGAGAACCATCACTATCTCATCTAGAAGATTAACTCCCACTCGATTCAAGCGATTGTGGCACTCAAACAATCTGAGCACATGCCCAACGATTGAGCTTTTCTCCCTTAGTCTGCAGGCTTAAGAAACTTGTCAGAGGTCTCATACCTCTTGACGTGGGCACTAGTCTGAAATCCCAATTTCAGTCTTTGGAACATCTCATATGTTCTGCGACATTTCAAAACCGTCTTGTCGCCACAATTTTAAACCGTTAGCATCACACACTGAACTATCACGTAGTCATCAAAACGTGTATGTCAGATGTTTCGTAACATCTACAGACGACGCTGAGGTTCAGCACACCTAGCGGTGCATTAAGGACATAAGCCTTCTGTGCAGCAATGAGGACAATCCTCAGTTCACGGACCCAGTCCGCATAATTGCTACTATCAACTTTCAACTAAATTTTCTCTAGGAACATATCTTAAACAGTAGAACTAAAGCGTAAGCCATGACATAATTTGCAAAGACCTTTTGACTATGTTCATGATAATTAAGTTCATCTGATTAATGAACTCCCACTCAGATAGACATCCCTCTAGTCATCTAAGTGATACATGATCCGAGTCAAACTAGGCCGTGTCCGATCATCACGTGAGACGGACTAGTCATCATCGGTGAACATCTCCATGTTGATCGCATCTACTATACGACTCATGTTCGACCTTTCGATCTCTTGTGTTCCGAGGCCATGTCTGTACATGCTAGGCTCGTCAAGTCAACCTAAGTGTTTCGCATGTGTTCCGAGGCCATGTCTGTACATGCTAGGCTCGTCAACACCCGTTGTATTCGAACGTTAGAATCTATCACACTCGATCATCACGTGGTGCTTCGAAACAACGAACCTTCGCAACGGTGCACAGTTAGGGGGAACACGTCTCTTGAAATTTTAGTGAGGGATCATCTTATTTATTCTATCGTCGTTCTAAGCAAATAAGATGTAAACATGACAAACATCACATGCAAATCATAAAGTGACATGATATGGCCAATATCATCTTGCGCCTTTTGATCTCCATCTTCGAGGCGCGGCATGATCACCTTTGTCACTGGCATGACACCATGATCTCCATCATTGTGTCTTCAAGAAGTTGTCTCGCCAACTATTACTTCTACTACTATGGCTAACGGTTAGCAATAAAGTAAAGTAATTACATGGCGTTTTTCATTGACACGCAGGTCATACAATAAATTAAGACAACTCCTATGGCTCCTGCCGGTTGTCATACTCATCGACATGCAGGTCGTGATTCCTATTACAAGAACATGATCAATCTTATACATCACATATATCATTCATCACATCCTTTTGGCCATATCACATCACATAGCATACCCTGCAAAAACAAGTTAGACGTCCTCTAATTGTTGTTGCATGTTTTACGTGGCTGCTATGGGATTCTAGCAAGAACGTTTCTTACCTACGCAAAGGCCACAACGTGATATGCCAATTTCAATTTACCCTTCATAAGGACCCTTTTCATCGAATCCGATCCGACTAAAGTGGGAGAGACAGACACCCGCTAGCCACCTTATGCAACTAGTGCATGTCAATCGGTGGAACCTGTCTCACGTAAGTGTACGTGTAAGGTCGGTCCGGGCCGCTTCATCCCACGATGCCGCCGAATCAAGATAAGACTAGTAACGGCAAGTAAATTGACAAAATCGACGCCCACAACTACTTTGTGTTCTACTCGTGCATAGAAACTACGCATAGACCTAGCTCATGATGCCACTGTTGGGGAACGTAGCAGAAATTCAAAATTTTCTACGCATCACCAAGATCAATCTATCGAGTAATCTACCAACGAGGGGAAGGGGAGTGCATCTACATACCATTGTAGATCGCGATGCGGAAGCGTTGCAAGAACGCGGATGAAGGAGTCGTACTCGTAGCGATTCAGATCGCGGTTGATTCCGATCTAAGCACCGAACCACGGCGCCTCCGCGTTCAACACACGTGCAGCCCGGTGACGTCTCCCACGCCTTGATCCAGCAAGGAGAGAGGGAGAGGTTGGGGAAGACTCCGTCCAGCAGCAGCACAACGGCATGGTGGTGATGGAGGAGCGTGGCACTCCAGCAGGGCTTCGCCAAGCACTGTGAGAGACGAGGAGGGAGAGGGGTAGGGCTGCGCCAAGAGAGAGATGTTCTCATGTCTCATGGCAGCCCCAAAACCCCCCACTATATATAGGGGAGGGGGAGGGGCTGCGCCCCCATCTAGGGTTCCCCCCCAAAGGGTGCGGCCAGCCCTAGATGGGACTTGGAGGGGCGGCCAAGGGGGGAGAGAGGGGGGCGCACCACTAGGTGGGCCTTAGGCCCATCTGAGCCTAGGGTTTCCCCCTTCCCCCCTTCCTGCGCCCTGGGCCCCTTGTGGGAGGCGCACCAGCCCACCTAGGGGCTGGTCCCTTCCCACACTTGGCCCACGCAGCCCACTGGGGCCGGTGGCCCTACCTGGTGGACCCCCGGGACCCTCCCGGTGGTCCCGGCACGTTACTGATAGCACCCGAAACTTTTCCGGTGACCAAAACAGGACTTCCCATATATAAATCTTTACCTCCGGACCATTCCGGAACTCCTCGTGACGTCCGGGATCTCATCCGGGACTCCGAACAACATTCGGTAACCACGTATATCTATTCCCTATAACCCTAGCGTCATCGAACCTTAAGTGTGTAGAGCCTACGGGTTCGGGAACCATGCAGACATAACCGAGACGTTCTCTGGCCAATAACCAACAGCGGGATCTGGATACCCATGTTGGCTCCCACATGTTCCACGATGATCTCATCGGATGAACCACGATGTCGGGGATTCAATCAATCCCGTATACAATTCCCTTTGTCAACCGGTATAGTACTTGCCCGAGATTCGATCGTCGGTATCCCGATACCTTGTTCAATCTCGTTACCGGCAAGTCTCTTTACTCATTCCGTAACACATCATCTCGTGATCAACTCCTTGGTCACATTGTGCACATTATGATGATGTCCTACCGAGTGGGCCCAGAGATACCTCTCCGTTTACACAGAGTGACAAATCCCAGTCTCGATTCGTGCCAACCCAACAGACACTTTCGGAGATACCTGTAGTGCACCTTTATAGCCACCCAGTTATGTTGTGACGTTTGGTACACCCAAAGCATTCCTACGGTATCCGGGAGTTGCACAATCTCATGGTCTAAGGAAATGATACTTGACATTAGAAAAGCTCTTAGCAAACGAACTACACGATCTTGTGCTAGGCTTAGGATTGGGTCTTGTCCATCACATCATCCTCCTAATGATGTGATCCCGTTATCAACGACATCCAATGTCCATGGTCAGGAAACCGTAACCATCTATTGATCAACGAGCTAGTCAACTAGAGGCTTACTAGGGACATGGTGTTGTCTATGTATCCACACATGTATCTGAGTTTCCTATCAATTCAATTCTAGCATGGATAATAAACGATTATCATGAACAAGGAAATATAATAATAACCAATTTATTATTGCCTCTAGGGCATATATCCAACAAACCCTAGGGGAGTCGACGAAATATTCAACCAGCCGCCGCAGAGTCCAGAACCACCAAATCCAATCTAGACACCATCACGGAGGGGTTCACCACTTACATTGGTGCCTCTCTGATGATGCGTGAGTAGTTCTTTGTAGACCTTCGGGTCCGTAGTTAGTAACTAGATGGTTTTCTCTCTCTCACTGAATTCTCAATACAATGGTCTCTTGGAGATCCATATGATGTAACTCTTTTGCGTTGTGTTTGTTGGGATCTGATGAACTTCGAGTTTATGATCAGTCATATCTTTTTATATCCATGAAAGTTATTTGAGTTTCTTTGATCTCTTATATGCATGATCTCTTATAGCCTCGTATTTCTTCTCCGATATTTGGGTTTTGTTTGGCCAACTTGATCTATTTATCTTGCAATGGGAAGACGTGCCCGGTAGTGGGTTCGATCTTACGGTGCTTGATCCCAGTGACAGAAGGGGAACCGACACATATGTATCGTTGCTACTAAGGATAAAAAGACGAGATCTATATCTACCGCCATATAGATAAATGGATCTTGTCTACACCATGTCATCGTTCTTATTGCATTACTCCGTTTTTCCATGAACTTAATGCACTAGATGCATGCTGGATAGCGGTCGATGTGTGGAGTAATAGTAGTAGATACAGGCAGGAGTCGGTCTACTAATCTTGGACGTGATGCCTATGTATTGATCATTGCCTGGATATCCTCATAATTATTTGAAGTTCTATCAATTGCCCAACAGTAATTTGTTTACCCACGTTTGCTATCTTTTTCGAGAGAAGCCACTAGTGAAACCTACGGCCCCCGGGTCTTCTTTCTCATATATTTGCCTTGTGATCTATTTTTCCTTTGCGTTTTTATTCAGATCTATTCAACCAAAAAATACAAAAATACCTCGCTGCATTTTATTTCTATTTATTTTATTTGTGATCTACTATTTCAATCTATCACAATTTCCTCCCGTCTCCTTGCCGATTTCTGGCGCCGTACCCCGGAAGGGATTGACAACCCCTTTAACACGACGGGTTGCGAGGTGTTGTTTTTGTGTGCAGGTGCTGCTTACGTTGTGTTGCTTGGTTCTCCTACTGGTTCGATACCTTGGTTTCATAACTGAGGGGAATACCTACCGTTGTTGTGCTACATCATCCTCTCCTCTTGGGGGAAATACCGACGTAGTCCTAGCGACATCATCAAGTAGAATTTCTGGCGCCGTTGCCGGGGAGGATCTTCAACATAACCAGGTTCCTAATCACAAATCTCATCTCCTCGCAATTTACATTATTTGCCAATTGCCTCTCGTTTTCCTCTCCCCCACTTCACAAAAATTTGTCGTTTTATTCGCCTCTTTTTTTCCATTCGCCGTTTTCTTGCCAGATCTGTTTTTGAGTGCGATCTTGTTGTGTGGTCATCATGACTCAAGAGAACACCAAATTATGTGATTTCTCAAATACCAACAACAATGATTTTATTGGCACTCCGCTTGCTCCTCCGCCACTAGTGCGGAGTCTTGTGATATTAATACTACTTTGCTGAATCTTGTTATGAAAGACCAATTTTCCGGTACTCCTAATGAGGATGCCGCGTCCCATCTTAATACCTTCATGGAATTATGCGGTATACAAAAGAAAAAGATGTGGACAATTATGTGGTCAAGATGAAATTATTTCCATTTTCTTTGCGTGATTCTGCGAAAATTTGGTTCTCTTCTTTGCCTCGCAATAGTATCGATTCTTGGAACAAGTGCAAAGATGCTTTTATCACTAAGTATTTTCCGCCCGCAAAAATTATTTCCCTTAGAACCCAGATCATGAATTTTAAGCAACTTGAACATGAGCATGTTGCGTAATCTTGGGAAAGGATGAAAGTGATGCTAAGGAACTGCCCAACTCATGGGTTGAATCTTTGGATGATCATATAAAATTTTTATGCGGGGTTGAATTTTGTTTCTCGTAATCTTTTAGATTCCGCCGCGGGTGGTACTTTTATGGAAATTACTTTGGGTGAAGCCACCAAATTGCTTGATAATATCATGGCAAATTATTCACAATGACATACCGAAAGAGCTCCTACTAGTAAAAAAGTTATTCCGTTGAAGAAATTTCTTCTTTGAGTGATAAAGTTGATGCTCTTATGAAATTGGTTGCTAGTAAAAATGCTCCTGCTAATTTTAATGATATGCCTTTGTCTACTTTGATTGAGCAAAATAGTAATGCCATTGATGTGAATTTTATCTCTCGCAATAATGTCAACAACAATGCTTATAGAGGAAATTTTAATCCTAGGCCTTTTCCTAGTAAGTCCTTTAATAATTATGGTAATTCCTATGGAAATAAATCTTATACTAATAATAGAAACACCTCTAAACTTGAGAATAATATTAAAGAATTTATCAACACGCAGAAAGTTTTTAACACTTCCATAGAAGAAATGTTGAACAAGATTGATGATTTGTCTAGAAGTGTTGATAGAATTGCTCACGATGTGGAAAATCTCAAGATGAAATTTTTTGTGCCTAAAGTTGATGAATCAATTAAAGCTCTTTATGTTTCTATGGATGAAAGTAAGAAAAGAACTGCTATGCTTAGAGCTAAAAGAGAATTTTTAGAAAAGGCTTTTTCTAGTGATTATTCTCGCAAAAATGATGAAGATCTTAAAATGATTGGGGTTTCTTCTATTGATTCCTTGTTTAGTAAAGTTAAGAATGGTGAAAAAGGGACTGGAGAAGAGTCAACTTTAGGTAGAAGGCGTCCCAATACTTCGGAGGGTGAAAATCTTGTTGAGAAAATTGATAAAAGTGGGTTTGGAGAGGTCAAAACTTTAACTAGTGATGCACCCACTATTTTGGATTACAAAGACTTTAATTATGATAGTTGCTCTTTGATAGATTGTATTTCTTTGTTGCAATCCATGTTAAATTCACCCCATGCTTATGAACAAAACAAAGCTTTTACTAAACATATTGTTGATGCTATGATGAAAGCTCTTGAAGAAAAGTTGGAATTAAAAGTTTCAATTCCTAGAAAATTGCATGATGAGTGGGAACCTACTATCAAAGTCAAGATTAAAAATTATGAGTGTTTTGCTTTGTGTGACTTGGTGTAACGCCCACGATGCGGCTATATCTCCCACGTGTCGAGGCACGACTAGGAGGCATAACCGCATGGTGGTTTTGTCGCAAGAAGGGTCATCTTCACACAATCCCATGTAATGAACAAGAATGGGATAAAGAGTTGGCTTACAATCGCCACTTCACACAATACATAAATTAAACATACATCATTCAGAGTACAATCAAGGTCCGAGTACGGAACCGAAATAAAAGAAGACAACCCCAAATGCTAGATCCCCGATCGTCCCAACTGGGCTCCACTACTGATCATCAGGAAACGAAACATAGTAACGACAAAGTTCCTCGTCGAACTCCCACTTGAGCTCGGTTGCGTCACCTGCACTGGTATCGTCGGCACCTGCAACTGTTTTGGTAGAATCTGTGAGTCACGAGGACTCAGCAATCTCACACCCGCGAGATCAAGACTATTTAAGCTTATAGGAAGGATGGGGTAATGAGGTGTAGCTGCAGCAAGCACTAAGCATATATGGTGGCTAACATACGCAAATAAGCGCGAGAAGAGGAGCAACGCAACGGTCGCGAAGCTAGAAGTGATCAAGAAGTGATCCTGAAACTGCTTACGTTCATACATAACCCAAACCGTGTTCACTTCCCGGGCTCCGCCGAAAAGAGACCATCACGGCTACACACGCGGTTGATGTATTTTAATTAAGTCAAGTGTCAAGTTCTCTACAACCGGACATTAACAAATTCCCATCTGCCACGTAACCGCGGGCACGGCTTTCAAAATATAATACCCTACAGGGGTGTCCCAACTTAGCCCATCACAAGCTCTCACGGCCAACGAAGGATATTCCTTCTCCCGGGAAGACCCGATCAGACTCGGAATCCCGGTTACAAGACATTTCGACAATGGTAAAACAAGACCAGCAAAGCCGCCCGAATGTGCCGACAAATCCCGATAGAAGCTGCACATATCTCGTTCTCAGGGCACACCGGATGAGCAAGACGTCGGGTTGGCATAGACCCTGGTTGCCCATGGGGCGCCGGACATCGCCCAGTTTGGACCAGCACTCGAAGGAGCACTGGCCCGGGGGTTAAAATAAAGATGACCCTCGGGCTCGCGAAAACCCAAGGGAAAAAGGCTTAGGTAGGCAAAAGTAAAACCAAGGTTGGGCCTTGCTGGAGGAGTTTTATTCAAGGCGAACTGTCAAGGGGGTCCCATAAATCACCCAACCGCGTAAGGAACGCAAAATCAAGGAACATAACACCGGTATGACGGAAACTAGGGCGGCAAGAGTGGAACAAAACACCAGGCATAAGGCCGAGCCTTCCACCCTTTACCAAATATATAGATGCATTAATTAAATAAGAGATATTGTGATAAGCCAAAATATCCATGTTCCAACATGGAACCAACTTCAACTTCACCTGCAACTAGCAACGCTATAAGAAGGGTTGAGCAAAAGCGGTAACTTAGCCAACCAACGGTTTGCTAGGAAAGGATGGTTAGAGGCTTGACATGGCAACATGAGAGGCATGATATAGCAAGTGGTAGGTAGCGCAGCATAGCAATAGAGCGAACAACTAGCAAGCAAAGATAGAAGTGATTTCGAGGGTATGGTCATCTTGCCTGCAAAGTTCTGAGAGTTGTTGAAAGCTTGATCCTCGTAAGCGTTCTCAACAGGTTCCTCGTAAGCGTTCTCGTCTCCCGACTCTACCCAAAGCAAGAACACAAGCAAGGGACCAACAATAAATCACGGGAAAAGCACAAGCAACATGATGCAATACATGGCATGATATGCGAGATGTGATATGCAATGCATATGCGTGCTCCGGAAGGGAAAAGATGAACAAGGCATCAACTTGGCAAACCAAGTATGCCGCTGGAAAAATGAGATGATTTCGGTTGAAATCGATATAAGGATCACCGGAATCGGATGCACGGTTTGCAAATGACAAGCAAAACAAGGATGGCACAATTCTGCGATTAACAGCACGATGCCACTTAGTATGCAACAAGAAGCTAAGCTAATGCACTCCAACATAACAACAAAGCATATGACAGTGATGTACTCAAGATGCTTGACAAAACATGAATACTGAGCTATGGCTAAATCACACCAGAACAGGTTCAAACAAGCATGGCAAAAGTGCAAAAGATATCAGCTTCACAGACTTGGTGAAAATACTAACATGCCAGAAATAACATCAGGAAGCCATGTTTAGAGCAAGCAAATAGCATGCTACAGGAACATATCATAGTAAATAAAGGCATGGAATAAATCTACTAAATGCATAGAACAAAAGTCCCTTAATTATCATGAGCCAAAAAGGCATAGAAGATATGATGGCACCCATATAAACATAGCAAGTTTTATTACCAGATTCAGACTTAGCAGAAAACAGAGCATGGCATTAACATAATTATGAAGGCATCTTTGTGAGCTCGATTCACTCATCACAAGGCATTGCAAGACAAGATAAGCATAGAATCAGCAAGAAGACATGTTCATGAAAATAACCATGGCAAGAACAAGCTCATAGCATGCAAGGATCAACTACAACAACCTTGGCAAAATTGATTAACATGTAAACAATCTGCCAGGAACATTTTATAGCAAAAGTAGAGTAAGATTGAGACATGCTAGGGCACTCCATAATAGCAAACAGGGGCATGGATGGATAGAGCACATCTATATGTCCAAAACATCCTTAATGAACATACTCAAAAGAAGCATGGATCTCACTGTAGCAATATGGATACATGGCATCAAAATAACAGCAGGAAAAGGACTTGGCAAAATCCTAAGTCCCTGAAAACAGCAACATCACGAAGCCTAGTTTGCATGCTTGTGCTAGTCACCACATAGATCACAAAAATACATGGAAAGCACCTCTGTAAAGATGGCATGACCTAGATCAAAACACATGTAGAGCTCATGCTCATAAGATGCACACATCAAATGCAACAAAAATGACAAAACATCATAATCTGATAACTAACAACAGTAAACATTTTATAGCACTCTTGCATCAATGAAAATGGCATCAATATGAACTCAAACAAGCATGGCACAATGGAACAAAATGAAGAGCATCTCATGATGAACAGTTTGACATATTATATGCACAAATCGGAGCACCGAGCGTGGAGATATGATGTGATGAACAGGGCAACATAATGTGAGAATTTCGGGACTTGGAGAAAAACGAGGGGGGGATTCAACCTCAGATCTAGGGTTCGTCGGGGTGCGCCAACCGAGGCGGGGCCGGCTCGCCGGAGACGAGCAGCGCGGCGGCCGGAGTGGACGGGGGAGGTCGGATCTGGCGCGGACGGCGGCGAGGGCGAGGAAGGGCGCGGGGGTGGCGAGGCCGAGGCGGCGGAGTCGAGGCGGCGGGGGTCGCCGGCGGAGGCGACGGCGCTCCGGCGTGGCGGCGGACGAGGTAGGTCGCGGGGCGGCGGATGCGCGACCCGCGCGCGGCGGCGGCGGTTGGGCTCGGGGGGCCCCTCGCGGGCCTGGCGGCCGGCGGCGGCGGGCGGTGGCGGAGGCCATGTGGCGGCGCCTGATTGGTGCGGGCGCGGCGGCGGTTTCGTCCGGCTCGGGCCGGACGTGTCCGGCGGCGGAGAGGGGAAGGGGCTAGGGTTAGACTGCGAGATTTTCGGAGGGGATCACATATTTATAGGTAGAGGGAGCTAGGAGACTCCAAATGAGGTGCGGTTTTCGCCCACACGATCGTGATCGAACGACGGAGAGCATGGAGGGGGCTTAGATGGGTTATTGGCTGTTTTGGAGGGGTGTTGGGCTGCAACACACACGAGGCCTTTGCGGTTCCCCGGTTAACCGTTGGAGTAACAAACGGCCTCCAAATGGAACGAAACTTGACGGGTGGTCTACCGGTGGTGTACCAAGGCCACTTGGCAAACCTCGATCCATTCCGAGAATTTTTAACACCCGCTCACGAAAAGAGACAAGAGGGGCGCGCCGGTGCATGTGGGAGTGTAGGATTGCAAAACGGACAACGGGGAAAATGCTCGGATGCATGAGACGAAGACGTATGCAAATGCGATGCACATGACGACATGATATGAAATGCATGACAAGAACAAAATACAAAACGAAGACAAAACCCAACCACGAAGGGAATCTCATAACTTAAAGCCGAAAATGGCAAGAGTCGGAGTACAAATATGGCAAGTTACATCCGGGGCGTTACACTTGGGTGCTATTGTTTCTATAATTTCGAAATCTTTATGTGATGTGCTTGGTCTTACCAATCTTGAAGAATGTTCCTTGAATTTGCACTTGCGGATTCTACTATTAAAAAGCCTATGGGAAGAATTAATGATGTTCTTATTCTTGCAAATAGAAATTATGTGCCCATAGATTTTATTGTTCTTGATATTGATTGCAATCCGTATTGTCCAATTATTCTTGGTAGACCGTTTTTACGCACTATCGGTGTCGTGATTGATATGAAAGAAGGCAATATCAAGTGCCAATTTCCTTTGAGGAAGGGCATGGAACACTTCCTAGAACAAAAATTAAGCCACCTTATGAATCAATCATGAGGGCATCTTATGGATCTCGAACCAAAGATGAAAAAACTTAGATCCTTGCCTTACGCCTAGCTAAGGGCGTAAAACTATAGCGCTTGTTGGGAGGCAACCCAATGAATAAAATTTATTTTTAATTTTTGCTTTCTGTACTTGAGTGTTTACACAATTATGCTACTGGTATGATTGTGCTCTTTATGTTTTAATTAGTTTTTGTGCCAAGTAAAGCCTATAGGATCTTCTTGGTTGATAGTTGTTTGATCTTGCTGAAAAAGACAGAAACTTTGTGCTCACGAAAACAATTTTTAAAAATCACCAGAACGTGATAAAATGCCAATTCTTTTTGCAGAAGATTAATATACAAATTACCCAGGTCGTCCTATTTTGGTAGAATTGTTTGAGTTACAGAAGTATTCGCCAAAGTCAGATTACTACAGATTGTTCTGTTTTGACATATTCTGTTTTCTTTGATGAGTTTTTGCCATAGAAAAGTTGGAATACAGTAGATATAATACAAAAATAAAATATGAATTGGTTTGATACAGCACTTATAGTAGTAGTTTGCTTTCTTATACTAACGGATCTCACGAAGGTTTTGCTGAGTTTTGTGTGATTGAAGTTTTCAAGTTTTGGGTTATCTTACGATGGATGAAGGAAGGATGTAAGAGCCTAAGCTTGGGGATGCCCCGGCATCCCAAGCTATTATCCAAGAATGAGCAACCAACTAAGCTTGGGGATGCCCCCAAGTGGCACCCCCGCTTTCTTCCAACAACTATCGGTATTTTACTCGAGGCTATATTTTTATTCGTCACATAATATGTGTTTTGCTTGGAGCGTCTTGTATGATATGTGTCTTTTCTTGTTTTATTTTATGTTTTAAGTTATCAATCCTTGCTGGACACACCTATTTGAGAGAGCCAAATTATATCATGACTTGTTAGAATTTCTCTCTTTGCTTCACTTAAATCTTTTATGAGCTAGGACTTGCTCTAGTGCTTCACTTATATCTTTTTGAGCACGGTGTGCTTAGTTTTTTTTTGAAAAAAATGCTCTCTTGCTTCACTTAGATTTATTTGAGAGTTAGTAAAACTTTAAAGAAATTCTCTCTTGCTTCACTTAAATTATTTTGAGAGAAAGAAAATTTGTTATGCTCATGATCTTCACTTATATTTGTTTGAGCTTATGAAAAGCAACACATAAAAATTAGTCCCAAAGTGCTAGATATCCAAGAAGGATAAAGTAAAAAAATGTCATGAAGATCATTGGACAAAATAAACTTGATTCTTAGTAATAGTTTTGAGATTGAGATATGATGATGTGATATGTGAGTTATGTTGATGAGTAATTGTGCTCTAGTAAGAATATTGGTGTTAAGGTTTGTGATTCCCTACGCATGCACGAAAGTCAATAATCATGCAATGAAAATTATATCCTACTTGTGGTGCATTATTCGGTGTTAATTATGCTTAATGCTTGCTTTACGAAATTATTCATTTCTTGGTTGGTCGCTTCTCAATCTTTTTGCTAGCCTTCATTTTGCACCAAGTATGATCTCTACTTGTGCATCCAAAATCCTTTAAACCAGATTTGCCACATGAGTCCACTATATCTACCTATATGCGGTATTCTTTTGCCGTTCTAAGAAAATTTGTATGTGCCATCTCTAATTTTCAAAATAAACTTCTCTTTTGTGTATTTTGTTTCGCTCGCGGAACGGTAACGGGTGGCTAATATTTTCCATGTTGCATGTGTTATTCTCAAGATGACTGTTTATTCACTTGTCATTGCACGAGAGTAAGGCAAAGTTTTTAGGGATTCCCAGTCCCGAATTGCAAAAATGAATTTACTTTATTTTGTCAAATAATAAATTCCTTGGAAAGTGTTGGTATGGAAGGCACCCGTGGATGCGACTAGCCATGGAAAGTGAAAGTATGGTGGAAAAAGGAATAAAATTTATTTTCTGTTTGGGAACCGCCTATGGCATATCTAGCATGTAAAGTGTTCGTAGCTCTACGTCGTTTTCGTTGGTGGGATGGATGCACCTCCCAAAATGTTTTTATCTCAAATTTTTCACTTTGAGCTCTGGCACCTCTACAAATCCCTACTTCCCTCTGCGAAGGGTCGTTCTTTACTTTATGCAATTTTTATTTTGAGTCTCCATCTTCTCTTGGGTATAGCTAGTATTCGAATGTGTTTCATGAATGGATCAATGTTTGAGCACGATGGGCTAGGGATAACTTGTTGTAGCATTGATATTTTGAAAGACATGATTGCTTGTTGATATGCTTGAGTATCTAAATTATTATGTCCAAACTAGACTATTGCTTTGAATCACATAAAAGTCCAAATGTCCATGCTATAAAGAAAAGAATATGATATGACTTGATGAACAACACTCCAGATCAAAAATTCTGTTTTTATCACTTACCTACTCGAGGACGAGCAGGAGTTAAGCTCAGGATGCTGATACGTCCCCAACATATCTATAATATTTGATTGTTCCATGTTGTTTTATTATCAATCTTGGATGTTTTATAATCATTTTATATCATTTTTTGGTACTAACCTATTGACATAGTACCAAGTGCCAGTTGCAGTTTTCTGCATGTTTTTTACATCGCACGAAATCGATATCAAACGGAGTGCAAATGCCCCGAAACTATTTTTGTGATTTTTTATGGGCCAGAAGGAAGGCAATGGGCCCTGGTTGCACCTGGGAAGTGCCCTGAGGGAGGCACAATACACCAGGGCGCGCCCTGGTGGGTTGTGCCCACCTCAGGCACCCCCAGGCCCGCCTCTTTGCTCTATAAATACCCCAAAAATACCAGAACCCTAGGGGAGTCAACGAAATATTCATCCAGCCGCCGCAGAGTCCAGAACCACCTGATCCAATCTAGACACCATTACGGAGGGGTTCACCACTTCCATTCGTGCCTCTCCGATGATGCGTGAGTAGTTCTTTGTAGACCTTCGGGTCCGTAGTTATTAGCTAGATGGCTTTCTCTCTCTCGCTGAATTCTCAATACAATGGTCTCTTGGAGATCCATATGATGTAACTCTTTTGCGGTGTGTTTGTTGAGATCTGATGAACTTTGAGTTTATGTTCAATCATATCTTTTTATATCCATGAAAGTTATTTGAGTTTCTTTGATCTTTTATATGCATGATCTCTTATAGCCTCGTATTTCTTCTCCGATATTTGGGTTTTGCTTGGCCAACTTGATCTATTTATCTTGCAATTGGAAGAGGTGCCTAGTAGTGGGTTCGATCTTACCGTGCTTGATCCCAGTGACAGAAGGGGAACCGACACGTATGTATCGTTGCTACTAAGGATAAAAAGACGAGATCTATATCTACCGCCATATAGATAAATGGATCTTGTCTACATCATGTCATCATTCTTATTGCATTACCCTGTTTTTCCATGAACTTAATGCACTAGATGCATGCTGGATAGCGGTCGATGTGTGGAGTAATAGTAGTAGATGCAGGCAGGAGTCGGTCTACTAATCTTGGACGTGATGCCTATGTATTGATCATTGCCTGGATATCGTCATAATTATTTGAAGTTCTATCAATTGCCCAACAGTAATTTGTTTACCCACGTTTGCTATCTTTTTCGAGAGAAGCCACTAGTGAAACCTACGGCCCCCGGGTCTTCTTTCTCATATATTTGCCTTGTGATCTATTTTTCCTTTGCGTTTTTATTCAGATCTATTCAACCAAAAATACAAAAATACCTCGCTGCATTTTATTTCTATTTATTTTATTTGTGATCTACTATTTCAATCTATCACAATTTCCTCCCGTCTCCTTGCCGATTTCTGGCGCCGTACCCCGGAAGGGATTGACAACCCCTTTAACACGTCGGGTTGCGATGTGTTGTTGTTTGTGTGCAGGTGCTGCTTACGTTGTGTTGCTTGGTTCTCCGACTGGTTCGATACCTTGGTTTCATAACTGAGGGAAATACCTACCGTTGTTGTGCTACATCATCCTCTCCTCTTCGGGGAAATACCGACGTAGTCCTAGCGACATCATCACCATGTAATTGCTTTACTTTATCACTATGTGGTAGTGATAGTTGTAGAAGCAATAGTTGGCGAGACAACAACGACGCTACGATGGAGATCAAGGTGTCAAGCTGGTGACAATGGAGATCATGACGGTGCTTTGGAGATGGAGATCAAAGGCACAAGATGATGATAGCCATATCATGTCACATATTTTGATTGCATGTGATGTTTATCTTTTATGCATTTTATTTTGCTTAGTACGGCGGTAGCATTATAAGATGATCCCTCACTAAATTTCAACGTATAAGTGTTCCCCCTGAGTATGCACCGTTGCTACAGTTCGTCGTGCTGAGACACCACATGATGATCGGGTGTGATAAGCTCTACGTTCACATACAACGGGTGCAAGCCGGTTTTTGCACGTGCAGAATACTTGGGTTAAACTTGACGAGCCTAGCATATGCAGATATGGCCTCGGAACACTGAGACCGAAAGGTCGAACGTGAATCATATAGTAGATATGATCAACATAGAGATGTTCACCATTGAAAACTACTCCATCTCACGTGATGATCGGACATGATTTAGTTGATATGGATCACGTGATCATCTAGATGACTAGAGGGATGTCTATCTAAGAGGGAGTTCTTAAGTAATATGATTAATTGAACTTTAATTTATCATGAACTTAGTCCTGATAGTTTTTGCATATCTATGTTGTTGTAGATCAATAGCCCGTGCTATCGTTCCCTTGAATTTTAATGCGTTCCTAGAGAAAGCTAAGTGGAAAGATGGTGGTAGCAACTACATGGACTGGGTCCGTAACTTGAGGATTATCCTCATTGCTGCATAGAAGAATTACATCCTGGAAGCACCGCTAGGTGCAAGGCCCGCTGCAGGAGCAACTCCGGACGTTATGAACGTCTGGCAGACTAAAGCTGATGACTACTCGATAGTTCAGTGTGCCATGCTTCATGGGTTAGAATCGGGACTTCAAAGACGTTTTGAACGTCATGGAGCATATGAGATGTTCCAAGAGTTGAAGTTAATATTTCAAGCAAATGCCCAAGTTGAGAGATATGAAGTCTCCAACAAGTTCTATAGCTGCAAGATGGAGGAGAACAGTTCTGTCAGTGAACACATACTCAGAATGTCTGGGTACCATAACCACTTGACTCAGCTGGGAGTTAATCTTCCTGATGATAGTGTCATTGACAGAGTTCTGCAATCATTTCCACCAAGCTATAAAGGCTTCGTGATGAACTATAATATGCAAGGGATCGAAAAGACAATTCCCGAGCTCTTCGCGATGCTAAAGGCTGCGGAGGTAGAAATCAAGAAGGAGCATCAAGTGTTGATGGTTAACAAGACCACTAGTTTCAAGAAAAAGGGCAAAGGGAAGAAGGGGAACTTCAAGAAGAATAGAAAGCAAGTTGCTACTCCTGGGAAGAAGCCCAAGTCTGGATCTAAGCCTGAAACTGAGTGCTTCTACTGCAAAAAGGGACTGGTCACTGGAAGCGGAACTGCCCCAAGTATTTGGCGGATAAGAAGGATGGCAAAGTGAAAGGTATATTTGATATACATGTTATTGATGTGTTCCGTACTAATGCTCGTAGTAGCGCCTGGGTATTTGATACTGGTTTTGTTGCTCATATTTGCAACTTGAAATAGGGGCTACGGATTAAACGAAGATTGGCTAAGGACGAGGTGACGATGCGCGTGGGAAATGGTTCCAAAGTCGATGTGATCGCCGTCGGCACGCTACCTCTACATCTACCTTCGGGATTAGTTTTAGACCTGAATAATTGTTATTTGGTGCCAGCGTTGAGCATGAACATTAGATCTGGATCTTGTTTGATGCGAGACGGTTATTCATTAAATCAGAGAATAATGGTTGTTCTATTTATATGAGTAATATCTTTTATGGTCATGCACCCTTGAGGAGTGGTCTATTTTTGTCGAATCTCGATTGTGGTGATACACATATTCATAATATTGAAGCCAAAAGATGCAAAGTTAATAATGATAGTGCAACTTATTTGTGGAATTGCCGTTTAGGTCATATTGGTGTAAAGCGCATGAAGAAACTCCATACTGATGGACTTTTGGAATCACTTGATTATGATCACTTGATGCTTGTGAACTATGCCTCATGGGCAAGATGACTAAGACTCCGTTCTTCGGAACAATGGAGCGAGCAACTGACTTATTGGAAATAATACATACTGATGTATGCGGTCCGATGAGTGTTGAGGCTCGCGGCGGGTATCATTATTTTCTGACCTTCACAGATGATTTGAGCAGATATGGGTATATCTACTTAATGAAACATAAGTCTGGAACATTTGAAAAGTTCAAAGAATTTTCAGAGTGAAGTGGAAAATCATCGTAACAAGAAAATAAAGTTTCTACAATCTGATCATGGAGGTGAATATTTGAGTTACGAGTTTGGTCTTCATTTGAAACAATGTGGAATAGTTTCGCAACTCACGCCACCTGGAACACCACAACGTAATGGTGTGTCTGAACGTCGTAACCATACTTTATTAGATATGGTGCGATCTATGATGTATCTTACCGATTTACCACTATCATTTTGGGGTTATGCTTTAGAGACAGCTGCATTCACGTTAAATAGGGCACCATCTAAATCTGTTGAGATGACACCATATGAACTGTGGTTTGGCAAGAAACCTAATTAAGCTGTTGTTTCTTAAAGTTTGGGGCTGCGATGCTTATGTGACAAAGCTTCAACCTGATAAGCACGAACCCAAATCGGAGAAATGCGTCTTCATAGGATACCCAAAAGAAATTGTTGGGTACACCTTCTATCACAGAACCAAAGGCAAGATATTCGTTGCTAAGAATGGATCCTTTCTAGAGAAGGAGTTTCTCTCGAAAGAACTGAGTGGCAGGAAAGTAGAACTTGATGAGGTAGTTGTACCTTCTCCCGAATTGGAAAGTAGTTCATCACAGAAATCAGTTCCAGTGATGCCTACACCAATTAATGAGGAAGTTAATGATGATGATCATGAAACTTCAGATCAAGTTACTACCGAACCTCATAGGTCAACCAGAGTACGTTCCGCACCAGAGTGGTACGGTAATCCTGTTCTGGAGGTCGTGTTACTAGACCATGACGAACTTACGAACTATGAGGAAGCAATGATGAGCCCAGATTCCGCAAAATGGCTTGAGGCCATGAAATCTGAGATGGGATCCATGTATGAGAACAAAGTGTGGACTTTGGTTGACTTGCCCGATGATCGGCAAGCCATAGAGAATAAATGGATCTTCAAGAAGAAGATTGACGCTGACGGTAATGTTACTGTCTACAAAGCTCGACTTGTTGCGAAAGGTTTTCGACAAGTTCAAGGAGTTGACTACGATGAAACCTTCTCACCCGTAGCGATGCTTAATTCTATCTGAATCATGTTAGCAATTGCCGCATTTTATGATTATGAAATTTGGCAAATGGATGTCAAAACTGCATTCCTTAATGAATTTCTTAAAGAAGAGTTGTATATGATGCAACCAGAAGGTTTTGTCGATCCTAAAGGTGCTAACAAAGTGTGCAAGCTCCAGCGATCCATTTATGTACTGGTGCAAGCCTCTCGGAGTTGGAATATACGCTTTGATAGTGTGATCAAAGCATATGGTTTTATACAGACTTTTGGAGAAGCATGTATTTACAAGAAAGTGAGTGGGAGCTTTGTAGCATTTCTGATATTATATGTGGATGACATATTGTTGATTGGAAATTATATAGAATTTCCAGATAGCATAAAAGGTTACTTGAATAGGAATTTTTCAATGAAAGACCTCGGTGAAGCTGCTTATATATATTGGGCATCAAGGTCTATAGAGATAGATCAAGACGCTTAATTGGACTTTCACAAAGCACATACCTTTATAAAGTTTTGAAGAAGTTCAAAATGGATCAGTCAAAGAAAGGGTTCTTGCCTGTGTTACAAAGTGTGAAGTTGAGTCAGACTCAATGCCCGACCACTGCAGAAGATAGAGAGAAAATGAAAGTCATTCCCTATGCTTCAGCCATAGGTTCTATCATGTATGCAATGTTGTGTACCAGACCTGATGTGTGCCTTGCTATAAGTTTAGCAGGGAGGTACCAAAGTAATCCAGGAGTGGATCACTGGACAGCGGTCAAGAACATCCTGAAATACATGAAAAGGACTAAGGATATGTTTCTCGTTTATGGAGGTGACAAAGAGCTTGTCGTAAATGGTTACGTCGATGCAAGCTTTGACACTGATCCGGATGACTCTAAGTCGCAAACCGGATACGTATTTATATTGAATGGTGGAGCTGTAAGTTGGTGCAGTTCCAAGCAGAGCGTCATGGCGGGATCTACGTGTGAAGCGGAATACATAGCTGCTTCGGAAGCAGCAAATGAAGGAGTCTGGATGAAGGAGTTCATATCCGATCTAGGTGTAATACCTAGAGCATCGGGTCCAATGAAAATCTTTTGTGACGATACTGGAGCAATTGCCTTGGCGAAGGAATCAAGATTTCACAAGAGAACCAAACACATCAAGAGACGCTTCAATTCCATCCACCATCAAGTCAAGGAGGGAGACATAGAGATCTGCAAAATACATATGGATCTGAATGTTGCAGACCCGTTGACTAAGCCTTTTCCACGAGCAAAACATTATCAGCACCAAGACTCCATGGGTGTTAGAATCATTACTATGTAATCTAGATTATTGACTCTAGTGCAAGTGGGAGACTGAAGGAAATATGCCCTAGAGGTAATAATAAAGTTGTTATTTATATTTCCTTATATCATGATAAATGTTTATTATTCATGCTAGAATTGTATTAACCGGAAACATAGTACATGTGTGAATACATAGACAAAACAGAGTCTCCCTAGTATGCCTCTACTTGACTAGCTCGTTGATCAAAGATGGTTATGTTTCCTGACCATAAACATGTGTTGTCATTTGATAAACGGGATCACATCATTAGAGAATGATGTGATGGACAAGACCCATCCGTTAGCTTAGCATAATGATCGTTAAGTTTTATTGCTATTGCTTTCTTCATGACTTATACATATTCCTCTGACTATGAGATTATGCAACTCCTGAATACCGGAGGAACACCTTGTGTGCTATCAAACATCACAACGTGACTGGGTGATTATAAGGATGCTCTACAGGTGTCTCCGAAGGTCTTTGTTGGGTTGGCATAGATCGAGATTAGGATTTTTGTCACTCCGAGTATCAGAGAGGTATCTCTGGGCCCTCTCGGTAATGCACATCACTATAAGCCTTGCAAGCAATGTGACTAATGAGTTAGTTGCGGGATGATGCATTATGGAACGATTAAAGATACTTGCCGGTAACGAGATTGAACTAGGTATGAGGATACCGACGATCGAATCTCGGGCAAGTAACATACTGTCGGTGTCAAAACCGGACGATCTCGGGTAGGGGGCCCCGAACTGTGCGTCCGAGGATCGAAGGTAACAGGAGGCAGGGGACACGATGTTTAGCCAGGTTCGGGCCCTCTTGATGGAGGTAATACCCTACTTCCTGCTTGATTGACTTTGATGAGTACAAGGGTTACAAGAGTTGATCTACCTCGAGATCGTATTGACTAAACCCTAGATGTCTATCCTGTATGATTGTGTTAGCTCTACGGACTAACCCCTCCGGTTTATATAGACACCGGGGAGGGCCAGGGCTGTACAAAGTTGGTTTACAGAGAAAGGAAACCATACGACTAGCCGCCAAGCTTGCTATCCACGCCAGGAAGAGCTCCATCCGGACACGGGAAAAGGCCTTCTATCTTGTACCTTCACGGCCCATTAGTCCGTCCCACGTCACATAGTCCGACCATCCGAGGACCACTTAATCCAGGACTCCCTCAATAGCCCCCGAACTTGCCTTCAATGACGATGTAGTATCCGGCTTTATGTCTTCGAGGACGATAGTTCGGCTTCCCATTAAATACCATTTCTTTATTGTTGTCGCCTCGGCTTCCACGTGTCAATGAATGTGAACAGTCTTGGTGTTTTTACAAAGAACCCCTCGACTAGGCGGGAAAGGTGCCTATATAAAGAGATTGGATCCCAGCAACCATTCCCCACCACGCGGAAATCCTTAGAGCTTGCCGTAGGAAATCGCCCAAACATGGCCAGCGTCCCCAGCTCCTCCTCGCGCCCCAACGGCACTCAAAAAGGTGACTGGGAAAGTTGTCCGGTATCCCATGCCCATCTGAGCATACTTCAGATGCAGGGGTACCTTCCTCCCGCGGATCTAGTCTCCGTTCGGGCTGGATTAACTTCCATCGACGGTGAAGCCTTGGCGGAGAATTTCCCCAATCCTTCTAAAGAGGAGCAGGTGTGCTTTGTTTCCTTCCTCTTGAGAGGCGTAGGATTTCCTATTCATCATTTGCTCAGATGTCTACTGGAGTATTACGGCCTCCAACTGCACAACCTGACGCCGGGTTCCATCCTGCATATCGCGGGCTTCGTTGCTCTTTGCGAGCTATTCCTGGGCTGCGAGGCCCATTTCGAGTTATGGCGGAAATTTTTCTGCCTCGTCCCCCTGTCCCAAAAGGGATCTATATTCGAGGTGGGCAGCGCCGAAGTATGGCGCATAGCCGGGACTGGATACCTGTCCGGCACTCCGAAGAAGGCATCTGAAGAGTGGCCCTCGGAGTGGTTTTATATTGAATACATCATTCTTTCAGACCCAATCCGGCACGGTCTTCCCGAATTCTCCAGCGCTCCCTTAAAGAAGCGCGCCTGCTGGCGTCCCCGAAGCCTCGAAGAAGAAGATAGTGCGGAGGTTTCAAGACTGACAAGCAAGACCAGAGTACTCGCCAACTCCGGGCTGTCTATAATTGAGGTAATGGCAATTACCTTAGCCCGATGCGTTCAGCCGCTCCAATCTAGAGGCCTCCCCATGTGGAATTATAACGGGGAGGACGACGCTTCCCGTTGTCTGCGCAAAGGTCCAGATAATTTTGCTGCCCTGGCCGCTATCTTAACCGATCTATACAAAGGGGAGAAGGAAGACTTCGCTCGTTTAACGTGTCGGGAAGGCTTTTCCATGTATAACCCCGTCCCCTGGGTGAGTTCTCCAATTATTGGCTTTACTCAACCTTTCTCCAGAGTCTATGTTAGTCGAATTTAATCCGGCTGCTTTTTGACAGGAATGGAGAAAGATCGTGAGACGTCCATTTTGCATCATGTTTTTATATCGATATTTATTGCATTATGGGCTGTTATTACACATTATGTCACAATACTTATGCCTATTCTCTCTTATTTTACAAGGTTTACACGAAGAGGGAGAATGCCGGCAGCTGGAATTCTGGGCTGGAAAAGGAGCAAATATTAGAGACCTATTCTGCACAACTCCAAAAGTCCTGAAACTCCACGAAAGTCAGTTTTGGAATATATATAAAATACTGAGCAAAGAAAGCACCAGAGGGGGGCCACCCACCATCCACGAGGGTAGGGGGCGTGCCCTACCCCCCTGGGCGCGCCCCCCTGCCTCGTGGGCCCCCTGGCAGGCCTCAGGTGCCCATCTTTTGCTATATGAAGTCTTTTGCCCTGGAAAAAATCAGAAGAAAGCTTTCGGGACGAAGCACCGTTGTCTCGAGGCGGAACCTTGGCGGACCCAACCTAGGGCTCTGACTGAGCTGTTCTGACGGGGAAACATCCCTCCGGGAGGGGGAAGTCATCACCATCGATCCTCTCATGAAGAGGGGGTCAATCTCCATCAACATCTTCACCAGAACCATCTCATCTCAAACCCTAGTTCATCTCTTGTATCCAATATTTGTCTCAAAACCTCAGATTGGTACCTGTGGGTTGCTAGTAGTGTTGATTACTCCTTGTAGTTGATGCTAGTTGGTTTATTTGGTGGAAGATCATATGTTCAGATCCTTTATGCATATTAATACCCCTCTAATTATGAACATGAATATGATTTGTGAGTAGTTACGTTTGTTCCTGAGGACATGGGAGAAGTCTTGCTATAAGTAGTCATGTGAATCACTACAAAAAAAAGACACATCTGTGACATTTTGGGCCGAATGAATTTTTTATGTCATACATATGACACTTCTATGACGATAATTGTGACAAAACCCGGTATCATCATAGATGTGGTGGGCTCCTACTTCTATGACAAAAAATCATGACAGAAAATGGGCTTTTCGTCCTGGGCGGGCCGGAGACGCAGCTGCATGACATTCTTTGGGCCGTCCATGACGGAAAAAACCATGGTAGAAGCGAGGGGGAGGAAAATTTCGGGGAGTTCCCGGTTACGGTGGGAGGTCGGGGGCCGAGCGATGCGCGTTTCTCTCGTACACGTACACGCGTGTGTGCGAGGCGTTGGCTCTAATTGAACCCGAGCGAGGCGTTGGGCTCTAACTGAACCCGAGCGATTGCACTGCAGGCTACGCGTTACTGAACCCGAGCGATCGATCGATGGTTGTTAACTGAACCCGTTCGAGCGATTCCTTCGTTACTGCTGCTAACTGAAGCCGATCGATTGGATGAACAGTGACCGTTGCGGGGGGGGGGGGGGGGGGTTGGATGAACAGTGAGCGGTGGCGTTGCCTCTGGATGAACAGGACCCCGTGGTGTGGTGGAGGGCTCGATGAACAGTAGATGGTGGAGGGGTGCCCGTGGAGGGGTGGTTGAACAGGACTCCGTGGTGTGGAGGGCTGGATGAACAGTAGACGGTAGAGGGGTGCCCGTGGAGGGGTGGTTGAACAGTAGCCGGTGGAGTAGCGCGCGGTGGAGGCTGGATGAACAGGAGCCCGTGGAGGCTGGAGGAGGTCGACGGTAGCCCGTGGAGGCTGGAGGAGGTCGACGGTGGAGATGAACAGTATCCCGTGGAGTCCCGTTTTGCGGTACGCCACACCCCTCCCGATGAACAGGACCCCCGTTTCGACCGTAGGAGGTCCGTTTCGTCCGTTTTGCGGTACGCCACACCCCTCCCGATCAACAGGACCCCCGTTTCGACTGTAGGAGGTCCGTTTCGTCCGTTTTGCGGTACGCCACACCCCTCCCGATCAACAGGACCCCCGCTTCGACCGTACGAGGTCCGTTTCATCTGTTTTGCGGTACGCCACACCCCTCCCGATCAACAGGACCCCCGTTTCGACCGTAGGAGGTCCGTTTCCTCCGTTTTGCGGTACGCCACACCCCTCCCGATCAACAGGACCCCGTTTCGAACGTAGGAGGTCCGTTTCCTCCATTTTGCGGTATGCCAGGCCTCGTTTCCATCGCCTGTTCCGTCCAAGCCCTCCCGATGAACACGACCACTCATTCCGTTCCGACCCAACCGGTTGGCTCCCACGCGTTCCGTTGCCTCCTGATGAACACGACGCATTCCGTTGCCTCCCGATGAATACGACGCATTCCGTTGCCTCCCCATGAACACGACGCATTCCGTTGCCTCCCCATGAACACGACGCATTCCGTTGCCTCCCCATGAACACGACGACGACGCTGTTTCTCCGTTCCGACCCAGCCATGTACACGAGCCCTGGCCGTACGTATGCGTGAGTAGGCGTTCGAGACCCTGCCCTTATGTACACATACGTGGCCGTATTTTCTTTCTTGCACCTTGGCCGCTGTACGTACGTGTACATGCTACGTGCGCGCCTCTACTACGACACGTGCGCGCCTCTACATCGACCAGTATGTACGTACACGTTCGCGACCAGAATGACAATGCTACGTATGCTTCGACCAGGTGGGTCCCGACTGTCAGGCACTTCCTTGCCCGCGAAGATGTAGCTGGTGGGTCCCAGCAGTCAGGGGGGTGAATCGTTTTTTTTGCCCAGACGCACTTCCTTGCGTGCGAAGGTGTAGCTGCTGGGTCCCAGCAGTCAGGGGGGCGAATCATTTGTTTTTGCTCGGACGCACTTCCTTGCGTGCGAAGGTGTAGCTGGTGGGTCCCAGCAGTCGGGGGGCGAATCGTTTTTTTTCGGACGCACTTCCTTGCGTGCGAAGATGTAGCTGGTGGGTCCCAGAAGTCAGGGGGGTGAATCGTTTTTTTCGGACGTACTTCCTTACGTGCGAAGATGTAGCTCGTGGGTCCCAGCAGTCAGGGGGCGAATCATTTTTTTCGCGAAATACGGTGGCCCGTCCGGTGGGTCCCCGCTGTCAGGTGGAGGAATAATTATTTTGTGCGTAATAAGGAGGCACTTCCTTGTGGCTGCCGTGGACCCAGCTGTCAGCCTCTCCACGTACAGTCCACATCCGATGGAAGTCGTTCCTTGACCATGTTGACCACGCCGCGCCAAGAGCACCAGGGCGGTGGACGACGGCGAGGCCTAGGAAGGGGACGACGCGGAGCCGGGGAAGACGCGGTAGTGGATGCACACGCGGAGAAGAGTAAGAGGGTTCACTGGTTTGGCTGCGCTGCCGTCGTCGCAGAATAACAGGGGGTGTGGGTGAGTGGAGGGATGGCCTGGCCAGCGGTGGGAGTAGTAGGGGGCGGTGAGGCCTCCGCGGCAGCACAGTCGGCCACGGGAGGCAGGAGCAGGCGGCACGACCGGCGCTGCTTTGGGCAGCTGGAGCAAGAAGACCAGAGGTTGAAGAAGCACGATGGTCGTTGGATGGACATCATACGGTCACTGCAGCTAGAATCGTTTATATTGACTAAGTTGACAAAGCCCTTGGTACGTCAACTTAGTAGGCCCACAGGTCAGCTTCCAAAACGGTGCGCCCCAGATGTCAGGGGGAGGAATCATTTTTTAGGCGGGTGAAGCTAGAATATCCGAGATTGAAGAAGAAGCACGACACCCGTTGGATGGACATCCAACGACCACTGCTGCTAGAACCGTGTGTTGACTATAAGTTGACAAAGCCTTGCATACGCGTCAACTCTGTTTTTTTAGGGGACGCGTCACTTAGTAAGGCCAGAAGTGTGTGGCAGAGAACTTATAGCCCATTTGAGATTTGTAAGAATGTGTAGCCCATTTTTGAATTCTAATGGAATTTACTACAGCCCATTTACAGTTTGTTAAAAGTACAACCCATTTCAACCAACCGTTCAAACAGAATTCAATAAAATTTCCCACATTTTGATGGGATCCGAAATATTTTTATCCCGAAATTTCTAGTCAGATTAAATACAATTTCAATATAAATTTATATTACGTAAAAATCCAACAAAACATTGCGCTCGCAACATTTAATGAAATTAAAATTTTCGATATCCAAAAATAATATTTTATAAAGTAATCACGTGTTTGGTGCATTTTTTTATAGTTACTGCCCATTTTTTATAATTACATCCCATTTATTATTTCTTAAAGCCCATTTTCTTGTTAAGCCTAATGCATCCCTCCTAGGAAAGATTTGCAGCCCAGCGGGGCGGAGAATAACAACTTGACCTTGCCTGGTTATTCCTAAAAAAAGTATAGCTGGGCTAGCCATTTGCAGCTTGAAAAAAATTAATATCTGGGCTGGATATCTTGCCTGGTCTAGACGGGCCACAGCCCGCCCAGTTAATACCTGCAGCGATGTTTTCGTTGTTGTTCAGAGGAGAAAAATTAATATCTGGGCTAAACATTGAAAAACTCTGCAGTGCTCATACCTCAAAAACACAAATACTGCTTGAGCTGCTTGGTCCCAGCTGTCGGCCGCTTCTTGTGCAATTCTCTCGTTTATTGACTACTACATAGGTTGACAATGGTGTGGGACCGTGATGTCAGGAAACCAGGAGGAAGCAAAATAAATTATAGTTTATATATATATATATATATAATAAGGAGGCACTTGCGTACGTGAGGCTATGGACCTGGTGGGTCCCCATTGTCATCCTCTCCAAGTAAAGTCATCTCCTCGCCCGCGCGCGCTTTCCGCCCGAAACAGTCAGCGCCGCCCGCCCTGCTTCCCGGTGCAGGCGATTGCTCCGCCTTCAAACGACACAAGTGTCGTCCTGTTGGAAATATGCCCTAGAGGCAATAATAAATAGGTTATTATTATATTTCCTGGTTCATGATAATCGTTTATTATCCATGCTAGAATTGTATTGGTAGGAAACTCAGATACATGTGTGGATACATAGACAACACCATGTCCCTAGTAAGCCTCTAGTTGACTAGCTCGTTGATCAATAGATGGTTACGGTTTCCTGACCATGGACATTGGATGTCGTTGATAACGGGATCACATCATTAGGAGAATGATGTGATGGACAAGACCCAATCCTAAGCCTAGCACAAGATCGTGTAGTTCGTTTGCTCAGAGCTTTTCTAATGTCAAGTATCATTTCCTTAGACCATGAGATTGTGCAACTCCCGGATACCGTAGGAATGCTTTGGGTGTACCAAACGTCACAACGTAACTGGGTGGCTATAAAGGTGCACTACAGGTATCTCCGAAAGTGTCTGTTGGGTTGGCACGAATCGAGACTGGGATTTGTCACTCCGTGTAAACGGAGAGGTATCTCTGGGCCCACTCGGTAGGACATCATCATAATGTGCACAATGTGACCAAGGAGTTGATCACGGGATGATGTGAGTTACGGAATGAGTAAAGAGACTTGCCGGTAATGAGATTGAACAAGGTATAGGGATACCGACGATCGAATCTCGGGCAAGTAACATATCGATAGACAAAGGGAATTGCATACGGGATTGATTGAATCCCCGACATCGTGGTTCATCCGATGAGATCATCGTGGAACATGTGGGAGCCAACATGGGTATCCAGATCCCGCTGTTGGTTATTGACCGGAGAACGTCTCGGTCATGTCTGCATGGTTCCCGAACCCGTAGGGTCTACACACTTAAGGCTCGATGACGCTAGGGTTATAGGGAAAAGATATACGTGGTTACCGAATGTTGTTCGGAGTCCCGGATGAGATACCGGACGTCACGAGGAGTTCCGGAATGGTCCGGAGGTAAAGATTTATATATGGGAAGTCCTGTTTTGGTCACCGGAAAAGTTTCGGGTGATATCGGTAATGTACCGGGACCACCGGGAGGGTCCCGGGGGTCCACCAAGTGGGGCCACCAGCCCCAGAAGGCTGCGTGGGCCAAGTGTGGGAGGGGACCAGCCCCAGGTGGGCTGGTGCGCCCCCCACTAAGGCCCAAGGCGCATGGGAGAGTGGGAGGGGGCAAACCCTAGGTCCAGATGGGCCTTAAGGCCCACCCTAGTGGCGCCCCCCCTCTCTTCCCCCCTTGGCCGCCCCCTAGATGGGATCTAGGGCTGGCCGCCACTCCTTGGGGTGGGAACCCTAGAGGGGGCGCAGCCCCCTCCCCCCCTATATATAGTTGAGGTTTGGGGCTGCCCAAGGCACGAGAACGTCTCTCTTTTGGCGCAGCCCTACCCCTCTCCCTTCTCCTCCTCTCCCGCGGTGCTTGGCGAAGCCCTGCGGGATTGCCACGCTCCTCCATCACCACCACGCCATTGTGCTGCTGCTGGATGGAGTCTTCCCCAACCTCTCCCTCTTTCCTTGCTGGATCAAGGCATGGGAGACGTCACCGGGCTGCACGTGTGTTGAACGCGGAGGCACCGTTCTTCGGTGCTCAGATCGGAATCAACCGCGATCTGAATCGCTACGAGTACGACTCCCTCATCCGCGTTCTTGCAAAGCTTCCGCATCGCGATCTACAAGGGTATGTAGATGCACTCCCCTTCCCCTCGTTGCTAGATTACTCCATAGATTGATCTTGGTGATGCGTAGAAAATTTTGAATTTCTGCTACGTTCCCCAACAGTGGTATCAGAGCTAGGTCTATGCGTAGTTTCTATGCACGAGTAGAACAGAAAGTAGTTGTGGGCGTCGATGTTGCCAATTCTTCTGGCCGCTACTAGTCTTATCTTGTTTCGGTGGCATTGTGGGATGAAGCGGCCCGGACCGACCTTACACGTACGCTTACGTGAGACAGGTTCCACCGACTGACATGCACTAGTTGCATAAGGTGGCTAGCGGGTGTCTGTCTCTCCCACTTTAGTCGGAATGGATTCGATGAAAAGGGTCCTTATGAAGGGTAAATAGAAATTGGCATATCACGTTGTGGTTTTACGTAGGTAAGAAACGTTCTTGCTAGAAACCTATACAAGCCACGTAAAAACTTGCAACAACAATTAGAGGACGTCTAACTTGTTTTTGCAGCATGTGCTATGTGATGTGATATGGCCAGAAGATAATGATGAATGATATATGTGATGTATGAGATTGATCATATTCTTGTAATAGGGATCACGACTTGCATGTCGATGAGTATGACAACCGGCAGGAGCCATTGGAGTTATCTTTATTTTTTGCATGACCTGCGTGTCATTGAATAACGCCATGTAAATTACTTTACTTTATTGCTAAGCGCGTTAGCCATAGAAGTAGAAGTAATCGTTGGCGTGACAACTTCATAAAGACACAATGATGGAGATCATGGTGTCATGCCGGTGACGAAGATGATCATGGTGCCCCGAAGATGAAGATCAAAGGAGCAAAATGATATTGGTCATATCATGTCACTATTTGATTGCATGTGATGTTTATCATGTTTTGCATCTTATTTTTTTAGAACAACGGTAGTAAGTAAGATGATCCCTCACTAAAATTTCAAGAGACGTGTTCCCCCTAACTGTGCACCGTTGCGAAGGTTCGTTGTTTCAAAGCACCACGTGATGATCGGGTGTGATAGATTCTAACGTTCGAATACAGCGGGTGTTGACGAGCCTAGCATGTACACACATGGCCTTGGAACACATGCGAAACACTTAGGTTGACTTGACGAGCCTAGCATGTACAGACATGGCCTCGGAACACAAGAGACCGAAAGGTCGAGCATGAGTCGTATAGAAGATACGATCAACATGGAGATGTTCACCGATGATGACTAGTCCGTCTCACGTGATGATCGGACACGGCCTAGTTTGACTCGGATCATGTATCACTTAGATGACTAGAGGGATGTCTATCTGAGTGGGAGTTCATTCAATAATCAGATTAACTTCATTATCATGAACATAGTCAAAAGGTCTTTACAAAATATGTCATACGCTTTAGTTCTACTGTTTAAGATATGTTCCTAGAGAAAAATTTAGTTGAAAGTTGGTAGTAGCAATTATGCGGACTGGGTCCGTAAACTGAGGATTGTCCTCATTGCTGCACATAAGGCTTATGTCCTTAATGCACCGCTCGGTGTGCCGAACCTCAGCGTCGTCTGTAGATGTTGCGAAACATCTGACATACACGTTTTGATAACTACGTGATAGTTCAGTGCGTAATGCTAACGGTTTAGAACTGTGGCACCAAAGACGGTTTTGAAACGTCGCAGAACATATGAGATGTTCTGAAGACTGAAATTGGGATTTCAGACTAGTGCCCACGTCAAGAGGTATGAGACCTCTGACAAGTTTCTTAAGCCTGCAGACTAAGGGAGAAAATCTCAATCGTCGAGCATGTGCTCAGATTGTCTGAGTGCCACAATCGCTTGAATCGAGTGGGAGTTAATCTTCCAGATGAGATAGTGATGGTTCTCCATAGTCACTACCACCAAGCTATTAGAGCTTCGTGATGAACTATAACATATCAGGGATAGATATGATGATCCTTGAGCTATTCGCGATGTTTGACACCGTGAAAGTAGAAATCAAGAAGGAGCATCAATTGTTGATGGTTAGTAAAACCACTAGTTTCCAGAAGGGCAAGGGCAAAAGGGATACTTCATGAAACAGCAAATCATTTGCTGCTCTAGTGAAGAATCCCAAGGTCGAACCCAAACCCGAGACTAAGTGCTTCTGTAATGAGGGGAACGGTCACTGAAGCAGTACTACCCTAGATACTTGGTAGATGAGAAGGCAGGCAAGGTCGACAGAAGTATATTGGATATACGTTATATGAATGTGTACTTTACTAGTACTCCTAGCAGCACCAGGGTATTAGATACCGGTTCGGTTGCTAAGTGTTAGTAACACGAAATAAAAGCTGCGGAATAAACGGAGACTAGCTAAAGGTGAGATGACGATATGTGTTGGAAGTGTTTCCAAGGTTGATGTGATCAAGCATCGCATGCTCCCTCTACCATCGAGATTTGGTGTTTGCGTTGAGCATGATTGGATTATGTTTATCGCAATACGGTTATTCATTTAAGGAGAATAATGGTTACTCTGTTTATTTGAATAATACCTCCAATGGTCTTGCACCTAAAATGAATCTCGATTGTAGTGATACACATGTTCATGCCAATAGATATAAGATAGTAATGATAGTTCCACATACTTGTGGCACTGCCATTTGGGTCATATTGGTATAGAACGCATGAAGGAGCTCCATGTAGATGGATCTTTGGACTCAGTCGTTTTTCAAAAGATTGAGACATGCGAACCATGTCTATTGGTATATATGCATGAAGAAGCTCCATGTAGATGGATCGTTTGGACTCACTTGATTTTGAATCACTTTAGACATGCAAATCATACCACATGGGCAAGATGACCGAAAGGCCTCATTTTCAGTAAGATGGAACAAGAGAGCAACTTATTGGAAGTAATACATTTTGATGTATGCAGTCCAATGAGTGCTGAGGCACGCAATGGATATCGATATGTTCTTACTTCACAGATGATTTGAGTAGATGTTGAGAATATTTACTTGGTGAAACACAAGTCTGAATTATTGAAAGGTTCAAGTAATTTCAGAGTGAAGTTGAAGATCGTCGTGACAAGAGGATAAAATGTCTATGATATGATCATAGAGATATCTGAGTTACGAGTTTGGCACACAATTAAGACATTTTGGAAAGTGTTTCACAATTAATACCGCCTGGAACATCACAGTGTGATGGTGTGTCCGAACATCATAACTGCACCCTATAGGATATGGTGCATACCATGATGTCTCTTATCGAATTACCACTATCATTTATGGGTTAGGCATTAGAGACAACCGCATTCACTTTAAAAGGGGCACCACGCAATTCCGTTGAGACGACACCGTTGTCGTTTCTTAAAAGTTTGGGGCTGCGATGCTTATGTGAAAAAGTTTCAGGCTGGTAAGCTGGAACCCAAAGCGGATAAATGCGTCTTCATAGAATACCCAAAACAGTTGGGTATACCTCCTATTTCAGATCTGGAAGCAAAAGTAATTGCTTCTAGAAACAGGTCGTTTCTCGAGGAAAAGTTTCTCTCGAAAGAATTGATTGGGAGGATGGTGGAGACTTGATAAGGTTATTGAACCGTCGCTTCAACTAGTGTGTAGCAGGGCACAGGAAGTTGTTCCTGTGGCACCTACACCAATTGAAGTGGAAGCTTATGATAGTGATCATGAAACTTCGGATCAAGTCACTACCAAACCTCGTAGGACGATGAGGATGCGTAATACTTCAGAGTAGTACGTGATCCTGTCTTGGAGGTTGTCGGGGATATACCCCGCGGTATGACCCGGCCGGAAGTATGACCCGGCCGGACTTGGCGCTTCACCGTGGCCCGCCGGAGGACTGGCGAGTCACGGGTCTGGCGGCTCACTGTCAGATGACTCACGAGCCTGACGGCTCACGGATGACCCCGACGGCGGGTCAGATAGAAGACTAGGCCCAAGGCCCACAAGGCCGGCTCATGTGATGATGGGCCGGCTTAAGAAGAAAGGGATGACGAATATTTCCTTTACAAGGAAGCAAGACCCGGACTTGTAATTAACTTGTAAGAGAAGATAGACTAGTCCTAGTCCTACTAGGACTCCACATGTAACCCGCCCCTCTAACTTATATAAGGAGGGGCAGGGCTCCCCAAAGAGGACAGGCAACAAGAAATAATCTCTAGGGCTCCCGTGACCATAATGAAACCTAGCCTCAAACAGCACGTAGGGTTGTTACCAGATGATGTTTCCCGGGGCCCGAAGCTGTCTAAACCCTTGTCTTGTGTTGCGTCTCTCATCCCAATCAACCCCTCTCAAGCTACTACATAGATGCGCTGGCCTCACGACTAAGTCCTTACACCTAGGACATCTGACGTGTCAATTCCATGACAGTTGGCGCCCACCATGGGGCCTGCACACGATGGTGTTGAGTTCTTGAAGGGATCTCTTCAAGGGTTCGAGAAGTTGGCAAATTTTTCGGATGAAGAAAGAATCAGTTTGAAGGATATGCATCAGCCAGCCGATTTTGCGATCCGCCGAGTTGTAATAATTTTCAAAGATTCGCCAAATTGCCACCGCCACGTACGTACTTCACATCAAGACAAAGTTGATTTGTTCCAAAATTATCTGAAGACAAACCGGTCTTCTTTGGCCAACTCCGACGGCTATAAGGAATCTGCTAAAAGATTACATCAAGGATTAAGGAAGGAAAAAGCCGCAGCCCACGTGAAGGTGTAGTACTTGCTACAGTGACCCCACGTGAAGGATCAATCAAAGGAAAAGTGAGCCATGCATGTACGCACAGATTCTTGATGGGATTAGTAGTACTCTTTGGACTTGGGCTCCACAATCGGGTATCTGCGCCGCGACAGCCGGTTTCGGCCCTGATGCCTCTGCCGCAGCACTTCTAAGCCTGCCTGCGCAAAGCCGCCTCCGGCCGCGGGCCTCTGGCCTGCGCGTCTTCGTCCCGGCCTCTGGCTCATGCGCCTCCGTGCTTCGTCGACGGCGTTCTTTCTCCTCGTGGTCGCACCTGCACGACTCTGAGTGCTAATCGCCAAGTTCCGTGCCACGCGCGCCCTCTGTTCTAGAGTCACCTTCGTCAAGTCATCACCATGACTCGCCCGACCGCGGGCCTCCTCACCACTAGCTGCTATCACCAGATCCGCTCGTTCACTGGTTTTACTCCGCTACGCTGGACCCGTCGCGCTTAAACCGCTGCTATCAGGGGAACGCCAGCTTCAAGTCCCGAGGGAATCGGTGCCGTTGTTACGGTGTCCTACCAGACCTAAGGAATAAACCAATGTGACTAATGCTGGTACTCCGTATTGGGCTGATTTTCTTCGGAGATCAGTTTGCATGGAATACACATATGTGGAGACCAGCTACGCGCTAATGGCCACGCTCACATGCGTCCAAAAAGTAAATCAGGTGTTATTTCTCCTATACATTTTCTCAGTATACTTTAATTACTATGAGCACAACTACTCTGCTCTACGGTATTTTTATATATGCAGGAGAATTATTCATTACAAAGTGGTGTTATATCACGGAGGCACGTTCGGCGGTACCGCGCGGCTTCATGGACTGGCGTGTCATGGTCCGGATTACAGCAACGCACCGGCCGACTCGCCCGTCCGCGCCGCATTGCAGCACCACAAACGACTCGCCCGCACGCCCTCGCGACCGGTTCACGCGTCCGCATCGGCTTACAACGAGGAGGACAATTTTCTCGTCCGCACCGGCTTACAACACTGCGGCCGATTTATCTGTCTGCTCCTACGGCCGATTCACCCCCCGCGGCCGACTCGCCTGTCCGCCCGGCTTACCGTACCTGCGATTAGCTCGCCCGTCCGCACCGGCTTACAGCGCCGCGGCCGACTCATCTGTTGCTTGGGCGAATCAGGTGATATCTTTCTTCTGTATTTTATCAGTATGTTAATTCGTCTGAGAACAATTACTTGGCGTGTAATATTGTTTCATATATAATTGTAATACTACGGGTACGGAGCGCACACTGGCAAATGTTCTGGCCTAGTGTTTCGTTCGTGCCACACTACCCGATGAACGGACGTGCGTAAGTCGCCGCTCCTGTGGCCTGGTATACATCAACTCGTCAGTCTGCACGGCTTACCACGCCTGCGATTGACTCGCCGTCCACGCGGCTTGCCATGCGATTGACTCGCCGTCCGTCATCAGGTGATATCCATCCAAGATTGTTTTATTAGCACATGTTGTTTTGTCGAAGAACAAGCTTATCTCTGCCTTGATCTGCAATATTGTTCATGCAGGGCAGTTATTTATGACAAAAAGTGATATTATACTGCGGGGATGGAGGCATGCCAACATCTTTTGGCACAGGTGGTCTTCGTTATTCAACGGACCCCCGCACCGGCTTACAACGCCGTAGCCGTCTCTCGCGACCGCGCCGGCTTACCACGCCGTGGCCGTTTCTGGCGACCGCGCCAGTTTACAACGAGGAGGACAACTTGCCCGCTTGCACCGGCTTACAACGCCACAGTCGACTCACCCGTCTGCACCGGGTTACCACGCCGCGGCCGGTTCTCCCGTGAGCGACTTCAACTTCACCTAGCAATCATTAATTTCATGGCGGATTATTTCCGGCCTGGCACATCAGGTGATATCCATCTAAAATATATTTTATTGGTACATATTATTTTTTATCAAAGAGAAGTTTATCTTTGTCTTGGTCTGCAATAGTGTTGATGTAGGACAATTGTTCACTACATCAAAATGATGTGGTTAACTCGTTCATCCGCACCGGCTTACAATGCCACGGCCGGCTCGTCTGTTTGAGCTGCCTCTGACGCGGCGGTCGTCTTTTCCATCTGTCTATTGTGGCCGTGTCTACATTGACACACCAGGACTGCACCTGTCTGCATGAGTGGATTATTGAATATGAGCAAGTCACTGCTTGGGAAGCCCGGTTTTCTTTCAACAAAATGGAGGCAAATTATCATATACTATCAACCGCCGTCTGTACCGGATGGTTCAATGGACATGCGCACAAGTCGCCATCACTACAGTTTGGTTAAACTTCAAACAGCCAGTTGGAATGAACCATTGGCCGAGTTGCTGACACGGCTCATATGGGATCATTTATAACCCGCCGCAGTCACCTCAACCTTCTATGGATACACATCATGTTATCAACACTAATGATATGCAAGTTATGCCGGTTTATATCACGGTTAAATATGGAGAATCTCAAGCCAACTCCTCGAGTCATCTTGAGACTCGGGGGCTACAGTGACATGACTCAGGAACCCCGGGTCGTTGGAGGGAATGATAACCCGGTTCCGGAGGCTGCTACCATATTGATGAAACTTTAAAGGCCGTCAGAAAATTGCCGGTTCAAATAAAGATTCCGGTTTAAAATCCGGTTCAAGAGATATCTTTCTCCCGCAAGGTTTTGAAGCTCTCAAATCCGGTTCAAACGTCCGACTCAAGGTAAATTTGTATCTTATAAAGCTTTGAAGCTCTTAATATCCGGTTTACAAATTTCCGGTTTAAAAAGCGGTTGTCTCTCGCAAAGTTCGAGTTCTCAGGAAAAATTAAAGGGACCAAAGAGAGTCTGTTACAAAGCACAACTCAAATATAGGTACCCTGCTTTAATGACCATCGAGAGCTGATCGTATTCGAATTTAGCTTAACCCTTTTGGTGTGACCCTGATCGTATTCGAATCGAAGTCGTTAAATATTCTCATGATCACTAGGGGGCTTCCTGTTCAAACATAGGTCGTATTCGAACCAAAGAGAACATAGCTGTCGATACCCTTTTGATCGGCACATTGCCGAGCTCATTGGGGAGTTTTCTTGGTCATATTTGAACCATAGCTCAACCCCCTTTTGGGAACCGACGTGGATCGTATTCGAATCAGCGTCGTTAAACAACTCTCAAGGTCATTTGGGGGCTTCTTGTTCAAACATAGGTCGTATTTGAACCAAAGAGAACATAGCTGTCGGTACCCTCTTGATCGGCAACGCCAAATCCACTGGGGGCTATATGATCGTATTCGAATCTTAGCTTAACCCCTTTGGGACGGTTTTCTGATCGTATTCGAATCAGAAGCCTCAAAATTTTTGAAGTCTCTTTTTGCAAATAATTTTTGGGATTTTATTTGAAAGCTCTTTTGAACACATCTAAAGTGTATATGAGTGGTTTCTATTTAAACCCGGCTTGATTTTCGATGATAAGTTGTCGGCTTATGACAATCATCATCTATGTGGAAGCATTGGCTTCTAAGGATTGGGTTATCACACTTACTGCACAGGTATCATAAGCCGGTAGTACAATTCAATATCACAGGTATGATATTGTTTATACATGATTATGTTTAAACTGGGCCTGGCTATGGACTTTAAGCCGCCGGTAGGTTTTGTATTGCGCCATTGGAATCATGCGCGTATCAAAGATTGGGTTGTCACCCTTATTGTGCAGATCATATAAACCGACAATGCAAATTCAATATCACAAGTATGATATTATAGTTACGTTTCAAAGTTGTGGTTCATAACAGGCTTATCTGTGACTCCTTGTTACACATCAATAGTTATATGTGAGATATTATGACCCGCCCTGCGGTAAACCGCCAAGGGATCTTGTGATCTACTTGTGTGCAGGGTAAGACTACATTTGGGTGGTTACCCGCCCTGGCTTTTGACGTTAAGTCGCCAGGGCATATGTTGTTTAAACTCTGTGCAGGATTTGCAGAACTATGATTTATATAAATGCTTCAGTCCTAGCTCATCACTAAAATTAGTGTTTCAAAAGAGTTATCAATTATTGATTTTCTCAAGGGATATAGGCCACCAGATTACAAAAATTCCGGCTTATAAGGAATGCGCATTAAGTCATCATCGGCCAAGAGCCGCCAGGTATTTAAACTCCGGATTTACTTGTCAACCGATGAGGTATTCAAATCTTTAATAGCCAAAACTGGCTGGATTTTCATAATGATATTGAATGATTGAGGTTTTCATACCGGATTATATTATTCAAATCTTGAATAGCCATCATGGCTGGATTTCTATTGTGATTATCAATAACCAATGTTATGATTGAGATTTTCAAAGTCGCTTTAGCGCAATGGCTATTATTTTATCAATGGATATAATTTATTCTACAATGGAGGAAATAGTCCCGAGTCGCTGCAGGCTTACGACCCGGCACTTGGGGGCTACATTATTCAAGTTGAGATTACATCAAATATTCAAGTCCCATGTCACTGCCAGCATGCACCATGGCACTTGGGGGCTAATGCAGAGTCATTTTTTTGCTCACTTCATTGAAGAACCGACTCATCACATCGTAATGAGCCGGCCCTTGGGGGCTACCAATTGCTCCTGTCAAAACATTCAAGACAATTCTAGGATGACCCGGCTACACTACTATGACTATAGCCGACTCATGGGGGCTACACAACTGGATTTTATTTAAAGCCATGGTGATAAGTCCCGGCTTATTCATGCTGATTAAACCGGCCCTTGGGGGCTACAGGTAATATGGATATAAGGGAGAAATATCTTCAAATTCTCAGTTTTGAGTAAATCAGATTGACCTGGTGTCTGCAAAAATCATAAACCAGCGTCGGCGACAATTATGACTTGGCATCATCTATTTATAACCCGGCAATTTTGGTACTCATAAACCGGCAAGTTTTATATCTTTAAGCCGGCTGAATATAAGTTGAATATTTGAAGACCAATATTTTTGTCAAGTCAGAGCATTGAAAGCCGACTCAAGTGGATTATCTCTTACAATATTTCTCAACAAGAGATCAATGTCAGCAAATTGATTCTGAAGCGGGCCTGTTGACCCGGATTTTTCAAAGGAAGTATCTGGATTTTTTGCATTGGCAAAATTTGAACATATCTGCTAAAGAGATTTGCTATGAGATTATGGATACATATCAAGAAGGAAGATGACAAGGACTTAAGGATGATCATGTGTCGGCTTACAAAGAATATTTAACCCGGAACACAACCTGTCAAATTTGTTCTTGTGTTTATATTGCAGATTAGTTTAACATGGATAAATCCAAATTAAACTGGGAGCTAATGTCGGGGATATACCCCGCGGTATGACCCGGCCGGAAGTATGACCCGGCCGGACTTGGCGCTTCACCGTGGCCCGCCGGAGGACTGGCGACTCACGGGTCTGGTGGCTCACTGTCAGATGACTCACGAGCCTGCCGGCTCACGGATGACCCCGACGGCGGGTCAGATAGAAGACTAGGCCCAAGGCCCGGAAGGCCGGCTCATGTGATGATGGGCCGGCTTAAGAAGAAAGGGATGACGAATATTTCCTGTACAAGGAAGCAAGACCCGGACTTGTAATTAACTTGTAAGAGAAGATAGACTAGTCCTAGTCCTACTAGGACTCCACATGTAACCTGCCCCTCTAACTTATATAAGGAGGGGCAGGGCTCCCCAAAGAGGACATGCAACAAGAAATAATCTCTAGGGCTAAACACCGAGAGCCGGAGCCGGCGACTCTCCCGTGATCATAATGAAACCTAGCCTCAAACAGCACGTAGGGTTGTTACCGGATGATGTTTGCCGGGGCCCGAAGCTGTCTAAACCCTTGTCTTGTGTTGCGTCTCTCATCCCAATCAACCCCTATCAAGCTACTACATAGATGCGCTGGCCTCGCGACTAAGTCCTTACACCTAGGACATCTGACGTGTCAATTCCACGACAGAAGTCATGTTGTTGGACAACGATGAACCTATGAGCTATGGAGAAGCGATGGTGGGCCCATATTCCGACAAATGGTTAGAAGCCATGAAATCCGAGATAAATGGATCTTTAAGAAGAAGACGGACATGGACAGTAATGTTACCGTCTGTGAAGCTCGACTTGTGGCTAAGAGTATTTCCACAAGTTCAAGGAGTTGACTACGATGAGATTTTTCTCATCCATAGCGATGCTTAAGTCCGTCGGAATCATGTTAGCATTAGCTGCATTTATGAAATCTGGTAGATGGATGTCAAAACAAGTTTCCTTACCAGTTTTCGTAAGGAAAGGTTGTATGTGATACAATCAGAAGGGTTTTGTCGATCCTAAGGATGCTAAAAGGTATGCTAGCTCCAGCGATCCTTCCATGGACTAGAGCAAGCATCTCGGAGTCAGAATATATGCTTTGATGGAGTGATCAAAGTTTTTGGGTTTATACAAAGTTTGGTAGAAACTTGTATTTACAATAAAGTGAGTGGGAGCGCTACAACATTTCTGATAAGTATATGTGAATGACATATTGTTGATCCGAAATGATGTAAAATTTCTGGAAAGCATAAAGGGTTGTTTGAAAGGAGTTTTTCAAAGGAAGACCTGGATAAAGCTGCTTATTGGGCATCAAGATCTATAGAGATAGATCAAGACGCCTGATGATACTTTCAAAGAACGCACACCTTGACATAATTTTGAAAGAGTTCAAAATAGATCAGTCAAAGAAGAAGTTCTTACCTGAGTTATAAGGTGTGAAATTGAGTAAGACTCAAAGCTTTACCACGGCAGAAGAGAGAGAAAGGACGAAGGTCGTCCCCTATGCTTCAGGCGTAGGCTCTACAGTATGCTATGGTGTGTACCGCACATGAAGTGTGCCTTGCCATGAGTTGGTCAAGGGGTACAATAGTGATCCGGGAATGGATCACATAACAGCGGTCGAACTTATCCTTAGTATCTAGTGGACTAAGGAATTTTCTCGATTATGGAGGTGAAAAGGAGTTCGTCGTAAAGGGTTACGTCGATGCGAACTTTGACACTAATCCGGATGACTCTGAGTAGTAGATTGGATTCGTATAGTAGAGCAATTATTTGAAATGGCTCCAAATAGCGTGTGGTAGCATCCACAAGATGACATAGATATTCGTAAAGCACACACGGATCTGAAATATTCAGACCCATTGACTAATAACCTCTCTCACAAGCATAACATGATCGAACCAGAACTCATTGAGTGTTAATCACATAGTGATGTGAACTAGATTGTTGACTCTAGTAAACTCTTTGGATGTTGGTCACATGGTGATGTGACCTATGAGTGTTAATCACATGGTGATGTGGACTAGATTATTGACTCTAGTGCAAGTGGGAGACTGTTGGAAATATGCCCTAGAGGCAATAATAAATAGGTTATTATTATATTTCCTTGTTCATGATAATCGTTTATTATCCATGCTAGAATTGTATTGGTAGGAAACTCAGATACATGTGTGGATACATAGACAACACCTTGTCCCTAGTAAGCCTCTAGTTGACTAGCTCGTTGATCAATAGATGGTTACGGTTTCCTGACCATGGACATTGGATATCGTTGATAACGGGATCACATCATTAGGAGAATGATGTGATGGACAAGACCCAATCCTAAGCCTAGCACAAGATCGTGTAGTTCGTTTGCTCAGAGCTTTTCTAATGTCAAGTATCATTTCCTTAGACCATGAGATTGTGCAACTCCCGGATACCGTAGGAATGCTTTGGGTGTACCAAACGTCACAACGTAACTGGGTGGCTATAAAGGTGCACTACAGGTATCTCCGAAAGTGTCTGTTGGGTTGGCACGAATCGAGACTGGGATTTGTCACTCCGTGTAAACGGAGAGGTATCTCTGGGCCCACTCGGTAGGACATCATCATAATGTGCACAATGTGACCAAGGCGTTGATCACGGGATGATGTGAGTTACGGAACGAGTAAAGAGACTTGCCGGTAACGAGATTGAACAAGGTATAGGGATACCGACGATCGAATCTCGGGCAAGTAACATATCGATAGACAAAGGGAATTGCATACGGGATTGATTGAATCCCCGACATCGTGGTTCATCCGATGAGATCATCGTGGAACATGTGGGAGCCAACATGGGTATCCAGATCCCGCTGTTGGTTATTGACCGGAGAACTTCTCGGTCATGTCTGCATGGTTCCCGAACCCGTAGGGTCTACACACTTAAGGTTCGATGACGCTAGGGTTATAGGGAAAAGATATACGTGGTTACCGAATGTTGTTCAGAGTCCCGGTTGAGATCCCGGACATCACGAGGAGTTCCGGAATGGTCCGGAGGTAAAGATTTATATATGGGAAGTCCTGTTTTGGTCACCGGAAAAGTTTCGGGTGATATCGGTAATGTACCGGGACCACCGGGAGGGTCCCGGGGGTCCACCAAGTGGGGCCACCAGCCCCAGAAGGCTGCGTGGGCCAAGTGTGGGAGGGGACCAGCCCCAGGTGGGCTGGTGCGCCCCCCCCACTAAGGCCCAAGGCGCATACGAGAGTGGGAGGGGGCAAACCCTAGGTCCAGATGGGCCTTAAGGCCCACCCTAGTGGCGCCCCCCCTCTCTTCCCCCCTTGGCCGCCCCCCTAGATGGGATCTAGGGCTGGCCGCCACCCCTTGGGGTGGGAACCCTAGAGGGGGCGCAGCCCCCCTATATATAGTTGAGGTTTGGGGCTGCCCAAGACACGAGAGCGTCTCTCTTTCGGCGCAACCCTACCCCTCTCCCTTCTCCTCCTCTCCTGCGGTGCTTGGCGAAGCCCTGCGGGATTGCCACGCTGCTCCATCACCACCACGCCGTCGTGCTGCTGCTGGATGGAGTCTTCCCCAACCTCTCCCTCTCTCCTTGCTAGATCAAGGCGTGGGAGACGTCACCGGGCTGCACGTGTGTTGAACGCGGAGGCACCGTTCTTTGGTGCTCAGATCGGAATCAACCGCAATCTGAATTGCTACGAGTACGACTCCCTCATCCGCGTTCTTGCAACGCTTCCGCATCACGATCTACAAGGGTATGTAGATGCACTCCCCTTCCCCTCGTTGCTAGATTACTCCATAGATTGATCTTGGTGATGCGTAGAAAATTTTGAATTTCTGCTACGTTCCCCAACACGTCCGTCCGTCCATCTGCCGCCCACATTAATGATACGCGGTTGCCGAGGCGGCTACTCCGGCGCCACACGTCCGTCCCTCCGCCCGCCCACCATTGCTACATAAACTGCTGCGCCGGCCATAGCCACAGTCATCCGCATCCGTTCCCTTTCTCCTGTCCACACCACTACTGCCCACCATGGCTTCCTCGTGCTCCAGCGCTCTTCGGGACAGGCAGACGACGGACCACAAGGAGATGGCAGCCATTGCTGCCGACCGGCTAGCCGGTAGGCAGCCGGAGGACGATGACGTCCCAATGGAGAACATGGTAGTCGACGATCCGGCGCCAACCCCCTCCTCCGCGCCATCCTCGCCGGTGCATTGCACCATGACCATCGGCGAGGCTCATGCCCAATATATGGACTGTTGGAATTTGCTAGTGGGCTTTTGGCCCAAAGCCCAACTAAAATTCTGAAATTCTCTTGGCCCATTCATGCACACATGTGAGTGGAGTGAGTGAGGCTAAAGTTTAGTCCCACCTCATAAGTTGAGAGAGAGCTGCACCTTTTTATAAGGTGAGCTCTTCTACCACTTGTATGAGCATGAGAAGAGGAGACCTACACATGCGCTCCTCCTCCTCGCTCGCCTCGCCACGCCACGCCTCGTCACGACGCGCCGCGGGTTGCGGGATTGAGCCGAGCCGAGGACAGAGCTATGCACGTTGTCTATATTTTTGCTGTTCGGGAAAAATTAATGAGTCATTAATTAATAATTAACGGACGCTTTAATTACTGAACCGTTTCTGATTCGTTTGGATCGTGACGACTCGGACGTGGGGTTTACTCCCACGACCTACCCGGCCCGCACTATATAGTCAGGCAGACGTCTACCCTAGCCGCTGCCGTTTCGTATGGTTTCTCACCACCGTTCCACATCATTGCGCCGCCAAGCAAGTCCTCTCCATCCCTCCTTCCGGCGTGCACCGGGAGAAGGGACAGCAGGCCTCTGGAACCCCGCCTCTCGTGATCCTGTACGGGAGAGGGGCGATCAAGTTTTTGGGGAGCGCACTCGCGCGACTGCTGGTAGCGACGACTTCGCAAACGACGACTTCTTCCCCGACCTCGGCAACCTCATCCTCGACGACATGGGCGACAACGTCAACGTCGGCGGTGCTGCTCCCGCTGCACCGTATGTGATTCTATCCTTCCTGTTCGAGATCGTGGTAGAATTCATGCTTCTAGTATGTGCCCTAGATGTGATCTGTTCATCTACTATGCTAGTTCGCATGATTAGTTTAATCTCTACTGTTGCTGTCATGATCTATTTCCTATTTATTCAGATTAAATCTCGTAGTAATTTGCTCATATTTCCAACAATCCAAAAACCTGATCATAGGCAATTTACTCCGAGTGGTTTTGCTGCGCATCTGAAGCCGCCTGCCTTTAAGGGGGCGCAATATAAGAGGTGGCGCACGAGAGCAGTCTACTGGTTTCAGACCATGGGCTGCTATGACGCCACCAAGGGGAAGCCTGAGGGCGATCTTAATCCAGCACAGCTGGAAGCTTTTGAGAAGATCGATACTCTCTTTAAAGGCACTCTTCTGAGTGTTCTTGATGACTCCATTGTGGATTCGTATATGTCGTTTGACAACGGCAAGGACATGTGGGCTGCGCTCGAGGCCAAGTTTGGTGCCTCGGACGCCGGCAGCGAGTTGTACGTCATGGAGCAATTCTATGACTACAAGATGACTGATGAGTGCTCTGTTGTACAGCAGGCTCATGAGATACAGTCGCTCGCAAAAGAACTTGAGTACTTCAAGTGTGTGTTGCCGGAGGCATCATTGCCAAGCTTCCACCTTCGTGGAACAATTTTGCTACTTCCCTGAAACACAAGAGACAGTAGTTTTCCGTTGCGGATCTCATTGGTACTCTTGATGTTGAAGAGAAGGCGAGAGCAAAGGACACACATGCTCGAGTTGCTGAGGGAGCTTCTAGTGCCCACATGGTACAGAAGAAGAACTTCCCACCCAACAAGTTCAAAAATAACAAGAACAAAACTCAGGGCAAAGGCAAGTTTGATACAAAGAACAAGCCGTCACATTCTACCAACTTCAAGAAGAATTCTCATAAGAAGGGGAAGGGACTTTGCCATGTCTGCGGTGATCCTAATCACTGGGCTCCGAAGTGTCCTAACCGCTTTGAGGAGCGCGAACATGAGAAGAGCGGCAAGTCCGCTAATGTTGTCATCGGTGATACTGATATGAAGGATTCTGGGTACGGTATTCTTCCTACCATCCTTTCAGTATTTCAATCTCCTGATTGGTTAATTGACACCGGTGCCAATGTACATGTTTGTGCTGATGCCTCCATGTTTTCTTCTTACCAGGTCACAGGGACTTCTCCCGTGCTGATGGGGAACGGGTCACATGCCATCGTTCGAGGTGTTGGTACGGTCGATCTGAAGTTTACTTCGGGGAAGACCGTGCGTCTGAAGAATGTTCATCATGTGCCGTCCATCAATAAAAATCTCGTTAGCAGTTCCTGTTTATGTCGAGATGGTTTTAAGTTGGTTTTGGAATCCAATAAAGTTGTAATTTATAAGTGTGGACAATTTGTTGGAAAAGGCTATGAGTGCGGAGGCTTGTTCCGCCTATCCTTGTCAGATATTTGCACTAAAGTTATTAATAATGTTTGCCACAATAATGAGTCTGATATTTGGCATTCACGACTTTGTCATATTTACTTTGGTTGCATGACGCGGCTAGCCAATATGAATTTAATTCCAAAAATCTCTACTGTCAAAGGCTCCAAGTGCCAAGTATGTGTGCAAGCTAAGCAACCTCGCAAGTCCCATAAGACTGCTGAGGCAAGAGACTTGGCGCCACTAGAGCTTATACATTCTGATCTTTGTGAGATGAATGGCGTGTTGACAAAAGGTGGAAAGAGACACTTCATGACGTTGATTGATGACTCCACTAGATATTGTTATGTGTATCTTCTGAAATCAAAAGATGAGGCTTTAACTTTCCTCAAAAACTATAAAGCTGAGGCAGAGAACCAACTTGATCAAAAAATGAAACGGCTTAGGTCCGATCGTGGTGGAGAGTATTTTTCCAATGAATTTGATTTGTTTTGTGCGGAACATGGTATAATCCATGAGAGGACGCCTCCCTACTCACCTCAGTCAAATGGGGTAGCCGAAAGAAAGAACCGAACTCTAACTGATATGGTTAACACCATGTTAGACACATCTGGTCTTTCCAAGGAATGGTGGGGGGAGGCGCTAATGACTACGTGTCATATCCTAAATCGAGTTCCCACAAAGCATAAGACCATGACTCCTTTTGAGGAATGGGAAAGGGAAATATTGAAACTCTCTTACCTACGTACTTGGGGTTGTTTGGCGAAAGTAAATATACCAATTCCCAAGAAGCGCAAGCTTGGACCGAAAACCGTGGATTGTGTTCTTCTGGGCTATGCTTTTCATAGCATTGGCTATAGATTTTTGATAATAAAATCTGAGGTATCTGACATGCATGTTGGTACGATTATGGAGTCGAATGATGCAACTTTCTTTGAGGACATATTTCCTATGAAGGATATGTCGAGTTCATCAAATCAGGAGATACCTACTCCATCTAGTGAGGAACTCACTGAAATTCCTGAACCCACCATTGCGATGGAACACGTTGAGAATCCTGTTGAGGGTGACAATGAAACTCCTGTAAGGAGTAAGAGACAGAGGACTGCAAAGTCCTTTGGTGATGATTTCATTGTGTACCTTGTGGATGACACACCCAGGACTATTTCAGAAGCCTATGCATCTCCTGATGCTGACTACTGGAAGGAAGCTGTTCGTAGCGAGATGGATTCCATCTTAGCTAACGGAACCTGGGAGATCACTGACCGTCCTTATGGGTGCAAACCTGTTGGATGTAAGTGGGTGTTCAAGAAGAAGCTTAGACCTGATGGTACGATTGAAAAGTACAAGGCACGGCTTGTGGCTAAGGGTTATACCCAGAAAGAAGGTGAAGACTTCTTTGATACTTACTCACCCATGGCTAGACTGACCACAATTCGGGTGCTACTATCACTGGCTGCCTCACATGGTCTTGTCGTTCATCAAATGGACGTTAAGACGGCTTTCCCCAATGGAGAGTTGAAGGAGGAAATTTACATGGATCAGCCAGATGGTTTTGTAGTACCTGGTCAGGAAGGAAAGGTGTGCAAGTTATTAAAGTCTTTATATGGCCTTAAACAAGCTCCTAAGGAGTGGCATGAGAAGTTCGAAAGAACATTAACTGCTGCCGGCAGTAAACGATGGTGACAAGTGTGTGTACTATTGCCATGGTGGGGGCGAAGGAGTTATTCTTTGTCTGTATGTCGACAACATACTGATCTTTGGAACCAAACTTGATTTGATCAAGGAGGTTAAGGATTTCTTATCTCGCTGTTTTGAGATGAAGGATCTAGGAGTAGCTGATGTTATCTTAAACATCAAGCTGTTGAGAGATGAGAATGGTGGGATCACACTGCTTCAGTGTCACTATGTGGAAAAGATCTTGCGTCGTTTTGGGTATAGCGACTGCACGCCTTCTCCAACTCCATATGATGCTAGTGTGTTGCTTCGAAAGAATCGACAGATTGCTAGAGATCAACTGAGATATTCTCAGATTATTGGCTCGCTTATGTATTTGGCGAGTGCCACGAGGCCTGACATCTCTTTTGCTGTGAGCAAGCTGAGTCGGTTTGTGTCAAAACCGGGAGATGATCATTGGCATGCGCTTGAGAGAGTTATGCGCTACTTGAAAGGCACTGCGAGCTATGGGATTCACTACACCGGGTATCCAAGGGTACTAGAGGGTTATAGTGACTCAAACTGGATATCTGATGTTGATGAGATTAAGGCCACAAGTGGTTATGTTTTTACACTTGGTGGTGGCGCTGTTTCCTGGAAGTCTTGCAAGCAGACCATCTTAACGAGGTCAACTATGGAAGCAGAACTCACAGAATTAGACACTGCCACTATTGAAGCAGAGTGGCTTTGTGAGCTCTTGATGGACTTACCTATGGTTGAAAAACCAATACCCCCATCCTGATGAACTGTGATAATCAAACTGTGATCGTCAAGATAAACAGTTCTAAGGAAAATATGAAGTCCTCAAGGCATGTGAAGAGGAGACTAAAATCTGTCAGAAAATTGAGGAACTCTGGAGCTATTACGTTGGATTATATCCAAACATCGAAAAACTTGGCAGATCCCTTCACAAAGGGTCTGTCACGTAACGTGATGGATAATGCATCGATGGAGATGGGCTTGAGACCCACCGCATGAGTTGTCCATAGTGGTAACCCACTCTATGTGATCGGAGATCCCGTGAAGTAGAAGTGGGAGACAAGCTGTTGGTCAGCTGAAAGGAGAGTATTCCTATTTTAATTATCCCACTCCGTGAAGATGCAATACTCTCCTGATCTGCATGGCAGGTTGATATTTATCTTAATGTGTTCCAAGTGGCTTATTTGAGTAAGCAGAGATGTTGTCCTGCAGAGCATCTCCTGAGGAACACACCTATATGAATTCGACTGTTAACGTCACAGTGTGTGAGAATTGGGTGTTCTCTAATAAATTCATGAAAGGCCCTGGAGTATGACGTATACGCTCCACCCACGGGGAAGCCTTGCGGCAGCCCAGTATCGGTCAAGAATTTGTGTGAAACTAGTCTCGCAGAAAACTTGTAGTTCAAGGCATAGTCCACTGTTCAAGTTGTGATCTAGTGTAGCATAAAAGTCTAAGTGGAAGTTCAACTTCCCAGTCTCCACTAAGCACCGATATATAAACAATGTTTTGGAACCAAATGGTGAAATGTGCCAATGAGACTTTGTGGGGGATTGTTGGAATTTGCTAGTGGGCTTTTGGCCCAAAGCCCAACTAAAATTCTGAAATTCTCTTGGCCCATTCATGCACACATGTGAGTGGAGTGAGTGAGGATAAAGTTTAGTCCCACCTCATAAGTTGAGAGAGAGCTGCACCTCTTTATAAGGTGAGCTCTTCTACCACTTGTATGAGCATGAGAAGAGGAGACCTACACGCGCGCTCCTCCTCCTCGCTCGCCTCGCCATGCCACGCCTCGTCACGACGCGCCGCGGGTTGCGGGATTGAGCCGAGCCGAGGACAGAGCTATGCACGTTGTCTATATTTTTGCTGTTCGGGAAAAATTAATGAGTCATTAATTAATAATTAACAGACGCGTTAATTACTAAACCATTTCCAATTCTTTTGGATCGTGATGACTCGGACGTGGGGTTTACTCCCACGACCTATCCGGCCCGCACTATATAGTCAGGCAGACGTCTACCCTAGCCGCTGCCGCTTCGTATGGTTTCTCACCACCGTTCCAGATCATTGCGCCGCCAAGCAAGTCTTCTCCATCCCTCCTTCCGGCGTGCACCGGGAGAAGGGACAGCAGCCCTCCGGAACCCCGCCTCTCGTGATCCTGTACGGGAGAGGGGTGATCAGGTTTTTGGGGAGCGCACTCGCGCGACTGCTGGCAGCGACGACTTCGCGAACGACGACTTCTTCCCCGACCTCGGCAACCTCATCCTCGATGACATGGGCGACAACGTCAACGCCGGCGGTGCTGCTCCCGCTACACCCTATGTGATTCTATCCTTCCTGTTCGAGATCGTGGTAGAATTCATGCTTCTAGTATGTAACCTAGATGTGATCTGTTCATCTACTATGCTAGTTCGCATGATTAGTTTAATCTCTACTATTGCTGTCATGATCTATTTCCTATTTATTCAGATTAAATCTCGTAGTAATTTGCTCATATTTCCAACATGGACAGGGTGAGGCAGATGCGTGAGGAGCAGTTCCGGGAGGCGCAGGCCGACGCCGCCTACAACTACCATCTCCTCCAGGGGCACCTGCAGGCGGAGGAGCAGATCGCCGCGGAGCAGGAGGCGCTGCTCGACTCGTACCGCTCCGCCCGCAAGGGCCGCCTCGAGCGCTGGCGGTACCGCATGCGGGTGGCGGAGGCTGCGGCCGCCTACAAAGAGGCTAGCAAAGAGGGCGATGAAGCGGGCGAGGCGCTGTTTGGCGAGACCGAGGACGAGGCAGAGGACAATGCCGGCTCCGACGAGTCCCCGCTCCGTTGGCATCAACGAGGCCCTGCTCCGCCGAGGCCCCGCGGTGCCAACAACGAGGCAGAGGACACCGCCGGCTCTGCCGAGGCCCCGCCCCGCCAACAACGAGGCAGAGGACATCACCGGCTCAGCCGAGGCCCCACCCTGCCGGCAACGTGGGGGGAAGATTTCCACCGCTCCGCTGAGGCGCCGCCCGCCGGCAACGAGACAGAGGACATCGCCGGCTCCGCCGAGGCCCCGCCCCACTGCCAACGAGGCCGCGCCACACAGAAAACGAGGAAGAGTAGAACACGGTAGGTCGCCGCCGCTCGGGTCCAAGTAAGGCCACCGCTGCTACCCTCCGGTTGAAGCCAAGCTAGGCGGGTTGACCATTGACGGCCGGTTAGCTTCTTGGCGGCGACGTGGAGTCGGAGAGCTGCGCTGGAGAAGAACGCTGCTTCTACTTAACTGCTGGTGCAGTTGGCTGACTGACACACGGGCCCAACATGCCACATGTCAGTTACGCAACTGCACCTGCAGTTAAGTCACTGAAGCTTCTGTTCGGCTCAGCGGAACACAGGTGGGTAGCTTCGGTTAATTAATTATACCTCCAGCGCACCCCTTTTTAGTTGAAGAATGTATGAAATGTAATGAAATCTGGCATGTTTATATGAAATCCGACCATGTATGAATGAATTTATTTCGATTAGTCTGAATTCCTGTATCACTGGCATTGGATGAACATGCAAAACAATACGTACTAGCATTATTCCCAGGGTGATCACCTCGTTTGCAGCAGTTTCACATGTACTCCCTTCGGTCCTTTCTAGTCGTGCATACAAGTTTTGTCTGCAGTCAAAGTATCTCTACTTTGACCAATCTTATACAAAAAAGTATGCACTTTCACAATGTGCGAAGTAAAAAGGAACAGAAGGGGTACAAAGAGTTTGAGCAGCTTTTTAGCATTTATGTACATTGCAATCAAACACACAGGCTTGGCAATTCATAGAGAACATTCAAAACAATCGATGATTATGCATCTCAGCGACTCACATGTCAGAGGCAATATTTACTTCACAACTAAAGAATAAAGAAAAAATTGATCGACGCTGCTGACAGCAAAGGGCGTCCCATTCGAAAATATCAACACATGTCTTGCTAAAATCAATGAGCAAAATTTGACAAGGTTGTCCCATTCCAAAATATCAAATGCCTACGATTGTGGAATGGGCAGGGTTTGCCATTAGTTCGGACATTGACATGGCACCTCGTGCTAAATAAACCAGCTGTTCATTTTGTGCAGTTCCACCAAAATCAACCAAATTCGCGCGTAGCTTGTATGATTTCGCCCTTATATGTTGCAACGCCTTGAACTTATCGGCACCTCCTTTCTTGTGGTGGAAATGAATGATTTGATGTATTCATGAACATTTTGTGCAGTTCCCATTGAAATCAAGCTGAGCACCCCTGTTTGCACAAATACAAAAAAGTGATTAGTATAAAGCAAACTGTACTATGAATTGACAGTTTCAACAGGCACATACATGGTCCATGTAGAGCACACTTTTAGAAAAATGGAACTCACCAGATAGAATCCTAGAACAACATTGTACTCGCGCATCACAGCAAAAAAATGGAGATTTGTCAGTAATTCTGAGCTAAAGTTAGTTTGGTCTTGTGGGGAGTAATGTAACCATCCTTCAACTGCTCCTTCTGATGAGAAGATAGATAGGGCTTCTTCATCCTGGCATAATCGGAACTAGTCACTTCACGTACTCCATATTCTTCTTCAGAGGAAGATGATCCTGTTGTGCAAACACAAGAGGATACTAAATGCTAGCATCCCTGTTTGCTCGAAAAAAAGGAAAGGAAATATTTAAAATAGCACAGATGAAGCACTTCTCAAGGACAATACCACTTTTTCATGACAGTATCTAAACAATAGCACAACACCAATAGAGATGACAAAGCTCAATCATATGGATGAAATCAGTGGGCGAGTACCAACCTTTGTCAGGAGGCTTATTGTGTAGAGCATACAGATGAAGCACTTCTCCGGAACCATCTGTTGCTATCTACGGTGGTGGCCATGCTTACTATATACTCCTCGATTAGTTTAATGTTTCCAACATCTTCTTGTGCAGTTCCACTAAAATATATGGTATCTTCAAAGAAGATCCCTGTTTGCACAAGTAGAGATAATTACATATTACATTAAGAGTGGCATCAAATCAGTGGCAAACCAATTGCTCGTTCTAGCCATAGCAATAAATTAAGTTGCAAAACTATATCATTACTTGTGTCATCACAGTTCCAGTGCTTCATTATAGCATCGGGAGTTGATTTTTGTTTTTCTTCCGCTTGTTCTTCCCCTTCATCACTTGGTTCAATAATAGACAAGCTTCGCCTTCAATGTAAGATTTGGCATGTCAATTAGGGAGCACAAGTATAGTACTAAACTTAATTTTCTGATGAAAGTGGCAAAATACAGGCCAACAGTTGTGAAATATCCTTATCTTACCTCAATGGGATATTACGGTGCACATACAGATTGGAAGTCTTGTCTCCATTTGTGCAGTTCACTAAAATCAAGCAACATTATCGTACAAGTAGCACAACATATGAAAGCACACTGCAGAATCATGTGAAAGAAGGCTAGTACTGACCTCTCATGATGCGGAATTCAAACAACTCACAAGAAGAAGATCTGAACCAAATTCGCCTTAACGGATAGGAAGTAAGATCTCCTCTTGTGCAGTTCCACTAAGATCAAGCAATCAAGCAACGTTGTCGGTGTGACATTTTGGTTGAACTGCACAAAACACTCTTAAAACAAAAGTGTTTTGTGCAGTGCAACAAAAGGTCACAATGGCAACGAGGTGAAGTAGATAACCCTGTTTACACAGAGGTGCAAAGGAAACAATTAGTGGTCAATAATGGTGGATGACACAGAAGCCAACAAAAAGAAGCATCTACCTTATCTAAATGGGAAAGAAAGCAAGACAGTAGCATTTCTCAAACGGTGGCATTGATTAATATTAACATAGAGATTATATTAACAATAAAATTCGTTAAACATGTAATTTGCTTTTAACTGTGGCATTGCATCAATTTTCCAGCGGCATTATTAGAGGGTGTTTGTTTACAGGGACATTTTGGTGTAGGGACTAAAAAAACTCCGTGTCAGTCCCATCTAAACCAAACAAGAGGGACTTTTAGGGACTAAAAGTGGGCATTTGGGACTAAAGAAAGAAGACCCCGAGGGAGTCTTTTTGGGACTTTTTCCAACAGTTGCCCCTGCCACGCATTGCACCTTGTCTCTATTAGTTCATTACTAGGGGTAACATGGTCTTTTAGCATGTCATTTAATAACCTCTAGTCCATGTTTAGTCCCTGGAACCAAGCATGTAGGGACTAGGGAGTTTTTAACCAAACAGGGCCTTAGATTAACAACAGCTAATGAGTTGCACGGGACAGTGGACGCACTATCACCATGTGCATCTACGGATGTACTATGGTCATGCACAGTCTGTTGCAACAAAGAACAAACAACCAAGGAGCATATTTGTGTTGGTCCCAGTTTTGTTATCTTTAGACACCTTTCCCTATGTCAGCGCAGCAAATCTAGTTCTGCTCAAACTCTACAGCCTTGTCCCTTCCTTTCCTTTTTGAACTAGTACTTTCGCCCCTTCCTTTCCTCTTTGAACCACGTCCTAGATTTATGCGATACAACTTTCCCCACTACTTTCCCCCATTCCTTTCCTCTTTGAACCACGTCCTAGATTCATGCTATACAACTTTCCCCCTTCATTTCCTCTTTGAATCACGTCCTAGATTCATGCTATATACAACTTTTCCACTACTTTCCCCCACTCCTTTCCTCTTTGAACCACGTCCTAGATTCATGGTATACATGCAGCTAGAGCAATGCATGTGGAGTAAGTAAATTATACCTTAAGGTTCTTGGGGCGTGGTTCGGTGGGCGACGGGACGGCGGTGAAGAAGAAGGGGTCGGAGGCCCTCCCGCGCCGCCGCTGGGTGGAAAGTGAACAACTGCGCCGGTAGTCCCTCACCGACGGCGACAGCGTTAAGCCTCCTTCCCTTCCTGGCGGACGGATCCTGCCGGCTCTTTGAGCAGCAGTGAGGGGAGAGAGGGGCCAACGAAGTCTTGTTTAGATCTGGAGAGGGCTAGAGAGTGTGAAGAGAGCAACTACAAGCGCTGAGGCTCCAGCGGGAGAGGGCGAGAGAGTGTGAAGAGAGCAACTACAAGCGCTGAGGCTGCAGCATGTATATATATATACTAGAGAGAGAGTGTGAAGCGTGCAAACCCTAGAGAACGTTTTGACCAGTCAAAGAATCCTCCTGGCACAAATTATGCTCAAGTGTAGTTATCGAACCCGAGACCTCAAGTTTGATGAGCGAACAGGCTAACCAGCTACACAACCCTCCCGTTATGTTCAACGAGAGGGAAATAACCTTTTATACATTCCTGCATTCGTGTGACAAGCATGCCGTGTTTTTGTGTGTGTGTGTGGGAGTCATTGGGATTTCAATCATAATCGTGTCATGTGGCTTTGGTGGTAAGACTATCCACAGTAGTGCAGAAATAATGCAGCCTTAGTCACCTTACCTCTCTCCACGTAGTACGTTGGGTCCCACCAGTCAGAGGGTGAAACAAACAAATTAATAAGAAAAATTAAAAGCTCCAGCGGTGTATCTTACCTCACACATCTCGCTACTGCTCGGGAACACTGTCCAATTGATCCCTCTGTTCGCTCACATACTATTTTAAGTGAATCCTTTTTATAACATGCACACAAATTTTGGGCACTTGTATTCGACTTAAGTCAGTGTGCCACCGTATCTCGTATACTTACTACTCCCTCCGTCTAGGTGTAATAAGTCACGTTAGAAGGTGCAACGGGACCAAGGTGCGTGCGTGTGCGTGTGTGTGTGTGTGTGTGTTTAACAGCATGTGTGTGTTAGAGAGAGCGACAGATCGACCTACTCCTACAGAGAGATGTTGTGTAGTGTACGATTTTAGCCGCGAGAGTCGGTGCATCCTCTCGTTTCCGGGCGTGTCCGGTAGGGACATGCGGACAGCTGCCACGCCCGCTCCTGACCGGCCTGGCCCACCCAAAGCCCCTCCATCGCCCGCGCGCGCTTCCCGCCCGAAACGGTCAGCGCCGCTCCAAAGAATCGGTGCCGCATTCATGCCCGGGCAGAGCGGACGCGACCTCTCACTGGCGCAAGAGGATGGTTGCTTCGTCCGTCCAACTTACTGCTGGGTCTATGTGATTTGACGGCTCATTGGTCTTTATTACTGAGGTGGTAGGACTGCTGGATGTCCCACGCTTTCGGCGAAAGGAGGTACTACTACTAGATTACAATTTTCTCCATTCTTACAGCGGAGGCATGCAAGAGCAGTGAAAACACGCAGGCTAAGTGATTACATGGCCCACCTCACACTATCACCGTGCGACACCTAACTCTTTACATAGTACTCCCTCCATTCCTAAATATTACTAGATGAGTCCCCGCGCGTTGCCGCGGAACAGCGGTATATCTCTCTGCGCAAAATTATCGATTTCATATAACTAAAAAAAAACTCTATAACCGCATGACAAATGTGGTAGCCAAACTAAATAAACTCCCATCATCATTTAGATCATCCCACGTAAGGAAAAAAGATCAGCCAACTCCTACTGCATAATGGGATTATATTTTTCTTTTTGACATGTTAATGGGACTTAAAAGCTCACTTACATGCATGCTACCGGTGCATGCTTGCATGCAGACATGTTGATGTGATTTAAAACCCACTCACATGCATGTGCCACGGTATTTCTGCATGCTTGCATGTGGCTTAGTGCGGAGCCTCTCAACGTCTAGATCAGACGGCTATTATGGAATGATTTACTTCATCTAACGGCTACATCAATTTTGATGATGTGGTTCAAGGAGAGGATAGAGAATTCCTAGTAGTGGGGGCTAGCTATTAATAGTAGATAAGTCTTTGTAGCGATTCCACTACATACGGAACAAAATGAATGAATCTACACTTAAAATGCATCATAGCAAATACAAAGGAGACTAACATGCATGCTATTGCATCTCAATGATTGACAGATCATAGCAAATATGTACTCCCTCTGTTCCAAAATAAGTGTCTCAACTTTGTGCAAACTTTAGTACAAAGTTGTACTACTACTAAAGTTGACACTTATTTTGGAACAGAGGCAGCTAAAGAAAAAAACGATCCATGCAGTCCCTAGCCCTTGAACCGTGAACCCTGACCAGGCTTCAATTTGCTGGCAACGTTCGAGCTTCCTAATAAATGAAGTTTGCAACCTTTTGACCATCAGATCATTTTGTGCAGTTTCACCAAAATCGAGATGAGCATCCCTGTGGCAAAGAAATTGAAGAAGCGTGATTAGAATAAGATTACTGGGACTAGTTGATGAGACATAAACTCATCACAAATACAGTACGTAGAAGCCAGTAGAGGTATGTGCGGGGTAAAGAAGTAGAGAAATATCCACAGGGAGTGATGTGGGCAGCTGGAGCAGTGGTGCAAGCCGGCTGTAAAGGGAGTTGTACCTGAGGGACGTAGCTCAACCTTGAGGAGGGCGGCGGGAGGCGGCAACTGCCCACGTCGAGACAGTGAGCAAGGGACGAAGGCAACCTCACCGGCTTTGTGAGAGATAACGGTGGGGACCCCTGATCGGGACGTGCCGACAGTGGGTTTTGCCGTCGGCGACAGCCACCGCATCTACACTAAGCATCCACCCCTTCCCCAAGCGGACGTGATCCGCCGAGATGTTAGAGATGTGGTCACAGTCGTTTTGTGCGAGAGAGTGTGAAGAGAGCAACCACAGCAAGCAACCGTGTAGGCTGGCCCGTCCTGACTATGTATATAGTGGAGCGGTTTCCTTTTCTCTCCATATGAACCTATCATATTGCATACGTGCCACTGAAGAAAAAAAACTTTATTTATAAATGACGCGGCACCTACTACTCGTTCTCCTATAACCTTGCGCTTGGCATCTCCAAAATATTAACCTTGCGATTGGCTCTTCGCCTCTTCGGGAAGTCGAGCAATAATGGTAGTGCAGTATATATCGTTCTGGCTATATGAGACCGAATGAATTGCTGCACGTCCACCACGTGGGCGAGGGTCGAGGGGCGAGGGAGAGTGCTACATACGGAGCAAAATGAGTGAATCTACACTCTAAAATACATCTATATACATCAGTGTTTGGAGTATGTACTAGTAGTTCATATTGAAATCTACTAAAGGACATATATATTCCAAACAATATGATATAATCTCTATAACCAAGGTAGTAGGGACGAGGAGTAAACGGATGGAGTAGTAAATTTTTCTCCTCGTCCTGCGAGCCACCGCGCGCATGGGCGAGGGAGCGGGCGTAAGGCGGAGCAAGCTTCACCTCATCCTGCGAGCCACCGCGCCCGTGGGCGGGGGAGATGGCGTACTAAGCAAGCTTCTCCTCGTTCTGCGAGTTGACGGGACACATCAAAAGTACTCCAGTGTATAGAGCCTTGCCTCTAAGGTAGGCCCACCATGGTTTGCCTCTTTTTTAACATAACATGTCAAGTCACAATTTGTTTGTTCACCCGTGGTAGACGATCCTCCCTCCACCAAGTGGACAACTAGTACACGTGCCAAATTACCACATGGGCTGCCTTTTTCGTACAGAAATGAGCTCCACCGTGTACCCGCGCGGGTGTGGTTGGGAAAGAGACGGGAGTACGTGCGCCGTGCATGCACCTCTTCTCTTCGTGCACGTCCCCCACCTACGTGGGTGTGTGTGAGAGATACAAACCGCATTCGTGAGTGTTTTTTGTTTTGGGGTGGGGGTGGGGTGGGGGTTGATTTCGTGAATTATTTGTGGGAATATGTGTCGATGACATCTCAAACAAAATTTTGCATGCAATGTGTGTGAAATGGAGGCCTATCCATATCATACATAGAGGGTCGGGCAATCCACGAGAAGAGAGGGAGCGGTCATAGCTATCGATAGAGTCGAAGAGAGGATCAAGTGGGTGGGTGCGAGATCGATGAAGAGAGCCATCGAAATTGTGTGTGTGTGCAAGTCAAAGATATAGGGCGACTGGCCTACCGGAACGTTAGAGGGCACATGTCAAGTTTGTGTGTGGCAGGGAGACATGACTAGAGCGCTCGATGTATCGGTGTGTGTGGGGGGGGGAGGGGGTGGGGGAGGGGTAAGCAGAGGCCTAACTATAGAGGTAGAACGACTCGTATATGTGTTGAGAAGGAGAGACCCAGCTATGTCTTGAGGGAGATCGGTCGACATCCATACATAACTGAAGGACGGGAAATATGATGGGACAGAGAGAGAGAGAGAGAGAGGAGAGAGAGAGGGAGGGAGAGGGAGGGAGAGGGGTAGAGTGCTGGATGGGTGATGGAGTTGCTTCTCGAAGATGGTGGGAGAGGCCTACTAGACAAACCGAGGGTGGAACTGCAATGTTATCAATAAGAGTGGGGATGTGTTTCTTGTTGTGCCTGTGCGTGATAGATCTGTCGGGACGCATCCATGGATGATGAAGGGGAACCATGTGTTTGGTAAGCAAACCTAACTAGATTGGTAGATCAATTGTTGTTTGTCGGAGGAAGGGAGAGACACAACTAATGAGGTAGATCGATTGACGTGTGGGTAAAAACGAGTTATAAGGACCTAGCTAGCTATATGTATAGCGAGAGATCGGTCGGTGTACGTCCATTTGTTAGAGGCAAATAAGGCCCAGCGAGACGGATAGACAGAGAGAATGGAGCTAGGAGGTGGTGCGAGAGGCCCAACTACTAGCTAGATAGGGGGAGGAGTGCGCGGTTGTGAGATTGATGAAAAGAGGGGCGAGAGTTTACACGTGTGTCTGACCGTATGAGAGACACGAGGCAAGGACACATAAAGGAGGAGATTGAAGGTGTGTGTGTATGTTGTTGGCAGGCATCGCTGGAGAGGCTTATTGATCGGTGTGTGTCGGAAAGGAGTTGTGGAGACTCTGGGAGAACGACCTAAAGAAAAAAATGAATGTGCCCGGTGGATAGAATGCCGAGGGAGGGGGAGGGCGAGGAGGGCGTGTGCATGCACGAGAGAAAGTTAGTGGTAGCTACAAAGGTTAGATGATTGTGTGGGTGTAAGAGACTAAGAAAGATCATAATTTGATATGAAAGCGGATTCATATATTTGAATAGGAGATCATAGTGTTTTAAACATTGCATGCATGAATATAGCGGTGATACACGTGTTGTGCACATGTTATACCATAATGTGATAATGCATGGCGTTTGCAACTCACAGCTAAATGCCGAACAATCTAAACCATACTATACATCAAACAATCTCACATTTTATTTGAATTTGTGATAATGTGTGGCATTTGCAGCTTACAACTAAATATCGAACAATCTAAACAATACTATATATCGAACATTCTCACATTTTATTTGAATTTGTGGTAATGTGTGGTGTTTGCAACTCACACCTAAATACTTGTAGGCGTAGGGGGCGGGGCACCGTACATAATGTGATAAACACATTATACATATGAGACATGGTTTAGATTATGAAGATCTAGCTAGAGCTAGAAATGTAATGTGATTTGAAATAAAAATAAAGTGGATTCAAAAAATCTAGTTCGAGTTCATATAGTACACATAGTTCATATGTAACTCGAGACTAATCATGTGGTGTGCTGTGGAGATAATACACAAACGATGGTTTAACTTGACAATAATGATGATTGTAGATCTTATTAAAACAGATAAACGAATTCAAATGCTTTGACTTCACAACAATCATTACTATAGATCTTATTCAAATAGAGAAACGAATTCAAATTTAGTTCATATTGAAGCGGTAGTATATACGTTTGGAATGCACTAAAACGTTCATTTGAGTAGTAGGTTGCATGCATTATACACGTAGCAAAATATTTTAATTGAACATAACATGAATTCAAAGTTTTGAATGACATTTGTAGTGCACATTGATTTGGTACAGTACACGTTAGGCTTGTCCGAAAATTTCAACCCGCGCCATGTTAGCCCGAAATATTTAAGATATATCTTTGTCTCGTTGTGCTCCGACAACTCCCTCCATCTCACCCCGCGCCTTGCTATTCCGAAATTACAACGCGCGCGAAAACTCCCACCTCCTGTGAAATCCCGACACGCGAAATGCCCGTGGTACCCCTGAACCGAAAGAACCGCCTCAAATCGGTGGGGGTACTTTCGTAACTTACCCCACATTTCGGACAAGCGCGTCTCTAAGCCATGGTTCCTCACTGCCATCCCATCCGCCCACCCATTCGTACACCGAGGCCACGAAAACCCGCGACGAAACCCCACACCCTGCTCCGTTCGCCACCCAGCCGGAGCCTCTTCCCCGACGACGTCGTCCACAGCAACACCTCGACGTCCCTCATCCACCGTACCGGATGAGGATCCGTCGTCGATCTCATCGTCCCGCCGGTTCAGCCACCCCGTCCTCCACCTCCAAGGAGCTACCCCGACGTTCCCCTCGTCTTTCGCGCCACCTCCATTCCCACACCGTCGTCTTCACCTGCACCACCGGAAGAGCATCATCATCACCGTTTCCTCGGATGAAGCTGCGGCCTAATCGGCGCCACCAAAGAGGTTGTACACTAACTGCCACATTTTCTTCTTGATTCGATCTCACGGTGCTGCCGGCACTCGGTCCCGAGCCGACACGGCGCGGCTCCAGCCACGGCAGCGTTGCCGGCCACTTCCTCCACGGCGTCGCTCCCTCGGCGGCGACGTCCACATCAGTAGGAGCTACTGCTGCTTTAGCTCTCGCTCGCGCAGCTGCTCTGCTCTTGCTCTCGGTCCCCTGCCTGGTCTGCTCTTGCTATTGCTCTTGCTCGCGCTGCTGCTCTCGCTCTTGCTTGCGATGCTGCTCCGATTTAGCTACACTTCAGTCGACTGAATCGACTTTTGGGTCAGTCGATTTTTAGGGGGTGGGGGGCTCGCCGGGATGAAGGAAGAACCAGCCGCAGCAGGGAGGGGGGCTCGCCGGAGAGGTACCCCACTATCTATCTTAGGGTTCAGGATGGGGGCGGTGGTCGCCGGCGGTGGCGGGTGTTGGCGGGGCGATGGCGTGGGGATCGTCGGAGAAAAAGCTCGGCACGGGGGGGCCTAGAGGGATGGCCAGGGCGGCGGCGGACCGGCGGTGGGGAGTGTTTTCGGGGCGGGCGGGGCGGCGCACCGCCGGCCGGGGGCGGCGGGGGGCTGCTGTTTGGCCGGTGGTGGTTGGCGGCTCAGGGGGGTGGAGGTTGAAGATGAACCGCAGGCCCTTGATTTCATATCCAACGGCTGCAAAATCGACTGACCAGAGATGAAAAAGTCAGTTGACCGACGTGTAGCCTCACCTTGCTAGTGCGTTCAGTTTCGACAGCAAAATTCAGTTTCGACAGTTAAGTTCAGTTTCGACAGTTAAGTTCAGTTTCGACAGTTAAGTTCAGAGATGAGCGGCTGATGTATTTTACATCTAGCACTTTATGGTTATGTATTTTACGTCATGTATTGGAGATGCTATTAGAATTCCACTCAGGTTAACGTTGTTCGTTGTCTCTCTTGTCCTGCTTCAGCCTCGGCGTCGTACAACTCACCGGAGCTGCTCCAACGACGAAACCTTCCATCACAGTGGAGCAATACCTTGGGCTCCATCTCCAGACGCCTAAGATCTTCTTCCCCTCCTCCGACAGCAAAGTCAGCCAGAGCATCCTCACCGGCCAACCCAACCACGCTGAGATCGACATGGCTTCGCCAAAGAGGTTGTACACTTGTTGCATCTCTTTTTTACTCTACATGTTATATATATTGTCCACTGAGCACACGGATTTGTTCCTTTAGTGTCTCCTTGAAAGAAAAAACGTAGGAATTTTAATTTTCACTTGTCCTCCTTTTCAAATTCCTATTCATGAAGCACAAGACAAAGAGATAGTAGCATAATAGCATTATAACCGTACATTTTCTTGTGGTTTGACTTAATCTCACCATGATTCTTTGCATCCTGTGATCTTCCAATTGTTGTGAATCAAACACCCAGATTGGCAGAAATCCTGTGTTTTTAAATTCTCTGTTTTGCACATGCATTCCTATCCTATTCCTGTCTATTTCCTATCCCTACATTGTTGGAATCCTCCAATTCAAACGAGCCCTTACAGAATTACTTCTCTTACAAATAGTTGTCAAAGAAAACCTTGCGTGGTTTGTCCCGCTCCTGCTGCGCCGTCGTCCACCCCAGCTCAGCTGCTCCAACGACAGAAGGGTCCAGCACAGCAGGGATCCGGCCTCCAAACTGTCTTTCGCCGCCTCAGATCTTCTTCCCCGCCGCTGGCAGCCATGAAAACTGCATTACCATCATCAACCGAGCAGATGACCTCGAGGAATACACGGGTCCGCAAGAGAGGTCGCACTCTTTCGTGTCTGCTTACGTTATGCATCGCTTAATATTACATGCTACTTTATCGTCCTGTTCACCGATTAGACTCTGAGTCAGCTCCAAACTAATGGTCAAACTTGAGTTTTTAAATGGTTGTGGGGTACATATCGGGGCCGTTATCAATAGTATCTATCTACTATCTGGTTAATCTCCGGTGTCTACTATGAGTTTCATGTTGGGTGGGAAACAAACAGTAAAGAAGCCATTATCTGTATTTTTTAACTGAAGCCATTATCTGCCTGCTATTATTGGTTTGGGGTCTATCCACAGGTTGCTACCATCACTCTGGATTTCTGCATGCACTCCTTACATAATCTCACTATGTTTTATTCCTATGCATGACAGTTATTGTAAACAATGGAACTGAACATATAGAGCAAAAGAGGCGAGCCTTGCGTGGCAATAAAATTTCATGCAGACGTCGCTCCATGGTAGGCGCAAAGGCAGCCCCCTCCACGCATTTCGGATTGTAATCAAGAGGAAGATATCTGTTCTGAGGGGGATTCAAAAGGAGAAGACAACTCCTATTTACCCCCTGAGGTCTTCGCTCTAACTTGGCATGCTGATGTTGGTTATATCATGCATATGGTGTCTTGCATTCCTTACTTTATACATCAAATATGTCATCTGCTTAGTTTAGACATCCTTTGTGCGAATGCCATCTATTTAGTTTATTCATCGTTTATGTGAATTATGCAACACCATCTTGTTTAGCCAGGCATCATATATGTGAATTTTGCAATGCCATCCTGCTTAGCCAGTCATCTTATATGTAAATTATATCAGGCCATCCTTTTTTTGTTACATATTACATTTGTCAACAATGTTAGTACATTCAACTGCTCTTCGTGTGCATCAGCCATTTGACACGGTGATGGCAAATTCTGGAGTGAAAACAAGGTCTTCAGAGCAGACTATGCTATCTGACGAAGCGCATATCTCGCTGGTTACGGATAGCTCCTCAGAGGAGGATTCAGAGACAGATGACCAGTCCTATTCCCCCCCGAGGTGTATGCTCTAACTTGGCAGGGTTATGTTGCTCATATCGTGCGTATGGTGTCTCGCATTGCTATGTCATTTGATTAGTTTAGACATGCTTTGTGTGAATGCCACCTGTTCAGTGTCTAATTACCATATATGTGAATTATGCATTGCCATCTTGTTGCAAGACATTATATATGTGAATTATACAATGCTATCTTGTTGCAAAGGCATTATATATGTGAATTATGCAATGCCATGCTGTTTAGCCAATCATCATGTATGTGAATTATATCATGCTATCATTTTTTTTATTACGTGTTCCATTTGTCGACAACATTTGTATATTCAACTACTCTTCCTGTGCATCAGCCATTTGAAGCGGGGATGGAAGTATCTGGAGTGAAAACAAGGTATTCAGAGCAGACAATGCTACCTGCTGAAGCAGACATCTTGCTGGTTACAGAGAGCTCCTCAGAGGAGGATTCAGAGACTGATGACCAGTCCTATTTCCCCCCTGAGGTCTATGCTCAAACTTGGCAGGGTTATATTACCCATGTCATGCATGTTGTCTTGCATTGCTTAGTTTTTACATCATATATGGATTGCCATCTGCTTACTTGCTTACTATATAAATCATATATTTGAATTATATCATGCCATCATGTTTACATAGTACATACACATCATCTATCTGAATTATGGCATGGCAACCCATTTAATAAAGACATCATATAGTTATATCATCTCATCCTGTTTAGTGTTTACAGTCATCATATTTTGAATTATGGCATTCTATCCGTGAATGTATGTGAATTATGGCATGCCAACCTATTTAATAAACACATTATATAGTTATGTCATGTCATCCTGTTTACATAGTCTCATATTTTGAACTAGGTCTTTCCATCTTTTTTAGTTAGCCATCATAATGTGAAATTGTGTCATGCTATCCTGTTTAGTTAGCTATCATATATGTGAAATTGTGTCATGCTATCCTGTTTGGTTAGACAACATAAATATGAATTATTTCATGCCCTCTTTTATTCCCCACTATCCATTGCACCTGTCTATCATACAATGTCTATACTTTCAATTACTTTTCTTGTTTATCAGCCATTTGAATTGGAGAGCGTGATGGCAGTATCTAAGGGAGTAACAACACGGTCTTCAGAAAAGATAGTGCTACCAGTTGATGCAGATAGAACCACGGTTGTACTTGCCCAAGGACCAGATCCACCACACATAACCCAGACTCTCGCAGATTGTACCCCTACCCGGTTGGATAGAGAACCAGCTACACCCCTTCTAACCCCAACCCCGGCAGATAGTAACCCAGTTCCAGTTGACATAGCACCATCTCCACCACAGAGCACCCAAACACGAGCAGTTAGTAAGGGGACTGCAGTGCCCAAAGCATGAGGACCACCACTCCGAATCCGAACTCAACGCTTATAGGAGAAGAAGATTTGTTCTCAGGTCAGGTTCTGTAGCTATGGTTCATACTCCTTTGCTCTTGCATTATTGTATTTACTCATACCAACTATTTTCAAATTTGAAGGATGGAATTGAAACTCCAATGGCGCAACAGGTATGTTTTAAACCCGTTTCTTTAACTGGTTTGCTGTTGTAACCTGCTCTATGTTGATTTCAGTTTCAATTGAATAAACAGTTATGTTCTCATGTCATGCACATTACAAGTGTTGTTATTCCTCTATAGTTACCCACACTTATATTCTGTCTATTCTGCTTTGTCTTGAACAAATATTATTTGAACTGTGTCTCTATCTTGATTTGGCAACAAAAACTAGAATGATATAGACCATAAAGTGACCATGGTACATAGATATATGTTTGTTTCATGCTGTTATCCTGTCCACTTTACTACTGAACTCATTTACCAAAATGAGTTTCATATACAACATGGTAAACATGTGATGTGTCTGCTTGTTTCTCTTTTAGAATGCGGACAAAATATTGGAGAACAGTACCGCGTTATCCAATGGTAAAGGAAGTAATGCAGATAAGGTTCAAGATAGTGAGACATCCTTGTTGGTCTCCAAGAAAGCTGATAAAAACTATCTTGACGACAGTGAGGGAACCCAAAAGTCCTGTCTTGATGTAGTGTTCGAGTTACTGGCCACTACTGCTGGCACAAGCTCTTCGAACTCGCTGCCTGAATCAGTTCGTCTTCTTGAGTCTCAACTTCAGGTTGAAAGACATCGATCAGATGTGCTGCGATAGGAAGCTGAAGGACTGAGGAAGTCCCTGCAGAATTCAGATGCATATTTTCTGGTGCAACAGCAAGCGCTGGAGGATTTAAGCGTCAAACAAGAGAAAGTTAATAAGCTTGCTAAGCATCTTGCCAGCATTATGGGTACCCAGGATATTGTTTCTTGAGATCTTCTGAAGTGGTTTCAGTTCTGGATTTGTTTTGCTGCGGCGTTTATTTGCGCTGGTCGCCAACTTTGACAACCAATGTATATGATATGCTGCTTTGTTCCCTATATTTGCACTGGTGGCGAACTTTGATGCCCAGTGGATGTAATATGTGTAATAGCCGTGATAGCCTAGCGTTAGTTGCTTGCTTATTTATTTCCTTGTTGTCTTGTTTATTTGTTTGCTTGTAGTCATTGCAGTTCTTTTTCCGCGGTTAGCTAGTGGCTGCAATAACCTATTTTTTAAAACTAGGCCACAATAACCATGGGCTAATATTTACTGTAGTGACACTGGGCCTCCTACTGGCTATAGAAACAGTGGGCCTTCTACGGGCCGTAGAAACAATGGGCCTTCTACGGGCCGTAGAAACAATGGGCCTTCTACGGGCCGTATCATCAATGGGCCTTATACGGGCCGTATGATCGATTGGCCAAACATGGGCCAAACAGACCGCATTATGGCCGTAAATGGGCTAGAGTTGGAATCGTCCGTTCATGGGCCGACCATAACGGGCCATCGTTAATAGGGCGAATTTGGTGATGCTATGAAAATGGCCCAACAGACTAACGGTCCACAAACGGGCCGACTGTAACGACGGGCTGAATTTGGCCCACAAGCAGAAAATGACAGTAACGGGCCGCAAGTAACCGAATGCTGCAACTGAGCCCAAGAATAAATGGGCCCTCAGAAGGCCGAAAGTTAACTTGGGCTGGAAACGGCCCAACGGAATAACGGGCCGTTAATGGGTATAAAGTGATACACTGTTCATTACGGGCCAATTTCACCACGGGCCGTTAATGGGTGTAAAGTAATACACTGTTCATTACGGGCCAGTTTCAGCACGGGCCGCTAATGGGCCAAGAGTTACAAAGGGCCTCATATGGGCCGAAAGACGTCATGGGCTATACATGGGCCAGAAGTGAAAATGGGCTGGAATCATATTGGATGGCCCATATGACGCTACTGGGCCTAATTCGGATAGGGCGTAATGGGCCTTGGGTTAGAGGGCTATAAATGGGCTATATGCGAACAGGCCGTTAACAGGCTTTCCATGGGCCGGCCCGCCAGCTTTTGACCAAGTCAAATGGGTCGGCCTTTTCACAGGAATGGGCCACTGTTGGGCCGTGCCACGTGTCCACGTATCATAGGCGCCTTCTGTCCAGTGAGTGGATGACATCTGTCCCAACGATGAGCCGACACATGTTTCCTCTAGCCAATGATGATTTTACACGTGGAAAATCCCCATAGGTCGGGGCTATTAACGGGTTATCGGATCCAAAACCCGACCCGATAGCTTAACGGCGTTCCGTTACGGTGGATGCCACGTGTCGGTCACCCTTGACGAAAGCACTTTTGTGACGCGCGATTTATCGTCATGGAAGTGGACACTTCCGTGATGATAATTTTGGTAATGTCATGGAACACTTCTACGACAACACAGGTATGACTATCTTGATTCTGTCATAAATTTGTCATGGATGTACATGCATGACAAAAAACGCGACCTACTGTGACAAACACGTATCATCACGGAAGTGTATTTTTTTGTAGTGAATTTGGTATTCGTTCGATATTTTGATGAGATGTGTGTTGTCTTTCCTCTAGTGGTGTTATGTGAACGTCGACTACATGACACTTCACCATTATTTGGGCCTAGGGGAAGGCATTGGGAAGTAATAAGTAGATGATGGGTTGCTAGAATGACAAAAGCTTAAACCCTAGTTTATGCGTTGCTTCGTAAGGGGCTGATTTGGATCTACATGTTTCATGCTATGGTTAGGTTTACCTTAATACTTCTTTTGTAGTTGCGGATGCTTGCAAGAGGGGTTAATCATAAGTGGGATGCTTGTCCAAGAAAGGGCAGTACCCAAGCACCGGTCCACCCACATATCAAATTATCAAAGTAACAACGCGAATCATATGAGCATGATGTAAACTAGCTTGATGATAATTCCCATGTGTCCTCGGGAGCGTTTTCCTTTACATAAGAGTTCGTCCAGGCTTGTCCTTTGCTACAAAAAGGATTGGGCCACCTTGTTTACTTTTGTTACTTGTTACCCGTTACAAATTACCTTATCACAAAACTATCTGTTACCGATAATTTCAATGCTTGCAGAGAATACCTTACTGAAAACCGCTTGTCATTTCCTTCTGCTCCTCGTTGGGTTCGACACTCTTACTTCTCGAAAGGACTACGATAGATCCCCTATACTTGTGGGTCATCAAGACTCTTTTCTGGCGCTGTTGCCGGGGAGTGAAGTGCCTTTAGTAGGTGGAATTTGGTAAGGAAAAATTTATATAGTGTGTTGAAATCTACTGTCACTTGTTACTATGGAAAATAATCCTTTGAGGGGCTTGTTCGGGGTATCTTCACCCTGACCAGTAGAGCAAAGAGTTGCTCCTCAACCTACTGAAAATATTTACTTTGAAATTCCTTTGGGTATGATAGAGAAACTGCTAGCTAATCCTTTTACAGGAGATGGAACATTGCATCCCGATTTGCACCTAATATATGTGGATGAAGTTTGTGGATTATTTAAGCTTGCAGGTATGCCCGAGGATGTTATCAATAAGAAGGTCTTCCCTTTATCTTTGAAGGGAAAGGCATTGACATGGTTTAGGCTATGCGATGATATTGTATCATGGAACTACAACCGATTGAAATTGGAATTTCATCAAAAGTTTTATCCTATGCATCAGGTTCATCGTGATCGTAATTATATATATAATTTTTGGCCTCGCGAAGGAGAAAGCATCGCTCAAGCTTGGGGGAGGCTTAAATCAATGTTATATTCATGCCCCAATCATGAGCTCTCAAGAGAAATTATTATTCAAATTTTTTATGCTCGGCTTTCTCTCAATAATCGCTCCATGCTCGATACGTCTTGTACTGGTTCTTTTATGATGAAGACTATTGAATGCAAATGGGATTTATTGGAAATAATTAAACGCAACTCTGAAGATTGGGAACTCGACGATGGTAAGGAGTGAGGTATAACACCTAAGTTTGATTGTGTTCAATATTTTATGGATACCGATGTTTTCCGTGAATTTAGCACTAAATATGGACTTGACTCTGAGATAGTAGCTTCTTTCTGTGAATCATTTGCTACTCATGTTGATCTCCCTAAGGAGAAGTGGTTTAAATATCGTCCTCCCATTGGAGTAAAAGTAGTTGAACCTATTAAAGTTGAAGAAAAGAGTATCACCTATAATGTTGATCCTATTGTTCCTACTGCTTATGTTGAGAAACCACCTTTCCCTGTTAGAATAAAGGATCATGCTAAAGCTTCAAGAGTGGTCAACAAAAGTAATATTAGAACACCCAAACCCTCTGAGCAAATTAAAGTTGAACCTAGTATTGCTATGGTTAAAGATCTCTTAGCCAATAATATTGATGGGCATGTTATTTACTTCTGTGATGAAGCTACTAGAATTGCTAGACCCGATACTAAAAATAAACATAAACCTGTTGTAGGCATGCATGTTATTTCTGTTAAAATAGGAGATCATTGCTATCATGGCTTATGTGATATGGGTGCTAGTGCGAGTGCAATACCTCATTCTTTATACGAAGAAATTATTCATGATATTGCACCTGCTAAGATGGAAGATATTGATGTTACTATTAAGCTTGCAAATAGAGATACTATTCACCAGTTGGGATTGTTAGAGATGTTGAAGTCTTGTGTGGGAAAGTTAAATATCCTACTGATTTTCTTGTTCTTGGTTCCCCACAAGATGACTTTTGCCCCATTATATTTGGTAGACCCTTCTTGAATACTGTTAATGCTAAGATAGATTGCAAAAAGGATGTTGTTACTATTGGTTTAGGGGATATGTCTCATGATTTTAATTTTGCTAAATTCCGTAGACAACCCCATGATAAAGAATTGCCTAGTAAAGATGAAATTATTGGTCTTGCTTCTATTGCCGTGCCTCCTGATGATCCTTTAGAACAATATTTGCTAGACCATGAAAATGATATGTTCATGAATGAAAGAAGAGAATTAGATGAAGTATTCTTTAAACAGGGACCTATTTTGAAACATAGCTTGCCTGTTGAAATTCTAGGGGATCCTCCTCCACCCAAGGGTGATCCCATGTTTGAGCTTAAACCATTAGCCGATACTCTTAAATATGCTTATCTTGATATATCCTGTTATTATTAGTGCTAACCTTTCAGAGCAGGAAGAAGAGAAATTATTGAAAAATCTGAAGAAGCACCACGCTGCTATTGGATATACTCTCGATGATCTTAAGGGCATTAGTCCCACTCTATGCCAGCACAAAATAAAATTGGAGAAAGACGCTAAACCGGTTGTTCATCACCAACGACGGTTAAATCCTAAGATGAAAGAAGTGGTAAGAAAAGAAATACTAAAGCTTATGGAGGCAGGTATAATTTATCCCGTTGCTGATAGTTAGTGGGTAAGTCCTGTCCATTGTGTCCCTAAGAAGGGAGGTATTACTGTTGTCCCTAATGATAAAGATGAATTGATCCCACAAAGAATTGTTACCGGTTATAGAATGGTAATTGATTTTTGTAAATTAAATAAAGCTACTAAAAAGGATCATTACCCTTTACCTTTTATTGATCAAATGCTAGAAAGATTATCCAAACATACATATTTTTGCTTTCTAGACGGTTATTCTGGTTTCTTTCAAATACCTGTGTCAAAAGAGGATCAAGAAAAGACTACTTTTACTTGCCCTTTCGGTACCTTTGCTTATAGACGTATGCCTTTTGGTTTATGCAATGCACCTGCTACCTTCCAAAGATGTATGACTACTATATTCTCTGACTTTTGTGAAAAGATTGTTGAGGTTTTCATGGACGATTTCTCCGTGTATAGAACTTCTTTTGATGATTGCTTAAGCAACCTTGATCGAGTTTTGCAGAGATGTGAAGAAACTAATCTTGTCTTGAATTGGGAGAAGTGCCACTTTATGGTTAACGAAGGTATTGTCATGGGGCATAAAATTTCTGAAAGAGGTATTGAAGTTGATAAAGCTAAAGTTGATGCTATTGAAAAGATGTCGTGTCCCAAGGACATTAAAGGTATAGGAAGTTTCCTTGGTCATGGCGGTTTTTATAGGAGGTTCATTAAAGACTTCTCAAAAATTTCTAGGCCTCTGACTAATCTCTTGAAAAAGGATGTTCCTTTTATCTTTGATGATGATTGTGTAGAAGCATTTGAAATACTTAAGAAAGCTTTGATTTCTGCACCTATTGTTCAGCCACCTGATTGGAATTTACCCTTTGAAATTATGTGTGATGCTAGTGATTATGCTGTAGGTGCTGTTCTAGGACAAAGAGTTGATAAGAAATTAAATGTTATCCAATATGCTTGTAAAACTCTAGACAGTGCCCAGAGAAATTATGCTACTACTGAAAAGGAATTTTTAGCAGTTGTATTTGCTTGTGATAAGTTCAGACCTTATATTGTTGATTCTGAAGTAACTGTTCACACTGATCATGCTGCTATTAAATATCTTATGGAAAAGAAAGATGCTAAACCTAGACTTATCAGATGGGTTCTCTTTCTTACAAGAATTTGATTTGCATATTATTGATAGAAAGGGAGGTGAGAACCCCGTTGCAGACAACTTGTCTAGGTTCGAGAATGTTCTTGATGACCCACTACCTATTGATGATAGCTTCCCTGATGAACAATTAGCTGTCATAAATGCTTCTCGTACTACTCCATGGTATGCTGATTATGCTAATTACATTGTTGCTAAATTTATACCACCTAGTTTCACATACCAGCAAAAGAAAAAGGTTTTCTATGATTTAAGACATTACTTCTGGGATGACCCACATCTTTATAAAGAAGGAGTAGATGGTGTTATTAGACGTTGTGTACCTGAGCATAAACAGGAATAGATCATGCGCAAGTGTCACTCTGTGGCTTATGGAGGACACCACGCTGGAGATAGAACTGCGCATAAGGTATTTGCAATCCGGTTTTTACTGGCCTACTCTCTTCAAAGATGCCCGCAAGTTTGTCCTGTCTTGTGATGAATGTCAAAGAATTGGTAATATTAGTAGACGTCAAGAAATGCCTATGAATTATTCACTTGTTATTGAACCATTTGATGTTTGGGGCTTTGATTATATGGGATTGTTCCCTTCCTCTAATGGGTATACACATATTTTAGTTGCTGTTGATTACGTTACTAAGTGGGTAGAAGCTATTCCAACTAGTAGTGCTGATCATAACACCTCTATTAAGATGCTTAAAGAAGTTATTTTTTCGAGGTTTGGAGTCCCTAGATACTTAATGACTGATGGTGGTTCACATTTTATTCATGCTGCTTTTCGTAAAATTCTTGCTAAGTATGATGTTAATCATAGAATTGCATCTCCATACCACCCACAGTCTAGTGGTCAAGTAGAATTGAGTAATAGAGAGATCAAATTAATTTTGCAAAAGACTGTTAATAGATCTAGAAAGAATTGGTCCAAGAAACTTGATGATGCATTATGGGCCTATAGAATTGCATATAAAAATCCTATGGGTATGTCTCCGTATAAAATGGTTTATGGAAAAGCATTTCACTTACCTCTCGAACTAGAACATAAGGCATATTGGGCCATTAAAGAGCTCAATTATGATTTTAAACTTGCAGGTGAGAAGAGACTATTTGACATTAGCTCACTTGATGAGTGGAGAACCCAAGCCTATGAGAATGCTAAACTGTTTAAAAAAAAGTTAAAAGATGGCATGACAGAAGGATACAAAAGCGTGTGTTTAATGTAGGTGATTATGTTTTGCTATACAATTCTCGTTTAAGATTTTTTGCAGGAAAACTCCTCTCCAAATGGGAAGGCCCTTACGTTATCGAGGAGGTCTATCATTCCGGTGCCATAAAAATCAACAACTTCGAAGGCACAAATCCAAAGGTGGTGAACGGTCAAAGAATCAAACATTATATCTCAGGTAATCCCATAAATGTTGAAACTAATGTTATTGAAACCGTAACCCCAGAGGAGTACATAAGGGACACTTTCCAGAATGTTTCAGACTCCGAAAAGGAATAGGTATGTGGTACGGTAAGTAAACCGACTCCAAAACAGTTCTAATAGCAATTTTTCTCCGTGTCGGTGTACAAAAAGAGGGGTGCGTTTTTGTACCCCTATACCTGTGCACGGGTAGTCGGAGCCGCGCCTACGGTCGCGCCAAACAGGGCAGGGGAGGTGAGCCAAGGTAAGACCGAAGCCCAAGACAATCAGAGCAATGCCAAGGCCAAGACCACAAAGAGCAGAGGGACGAAGCAGGTTCCCCCGGCAAGACCCTTGCCGGGACAGCTCGCCCCACACCAACAGAGCGAGCCATCCTTGAGCCCCCGGTCCCCAACGCCATCATCCACGTGGGGCCAGGGCTCAGGAAGGCACCTCTGTGGTGGCATGCAGATCTTTGTGAAGAGATATTCAAGATCAGATGAGGATTAGAAGACGACGATCCTCGGCAAGATCCTTGCCGAGGGAAGCCACCAGACCCCCGGCAAGGTCCTTGCCGGGGACAACAGCGCGCCACGGCAAGACCCTTGCCGGGCCACCCGGCAAGGCCCTCACCAAGGACGCCAGCAGGGCCACCGCCAGGCCCACGCCAACCAAGCTTCCACCGCCGTTCACATGCAGCTGCCAGCCCAACCAGCCGGGCAGGCACCTGCGTGGCGACATGCAGCTCCCAGGCCAACTCATCGAGCGCCTGCGTGGCGGCATGCAGATCTTCGTGAAGGCTCCGCCACTGCGCCACCTCAGCTGCCTGCCTGCCTACATGGCACCACACACCTCACTGGCCAGGGCGCGTGTCAAAGCAAGGAGGAGCAGCGACGGACGGGACGGGCCTCGCCCCCATCCCCAATAAAGCAAGGGGACACCTAAGCTACACATTAAATGCGTCTTGTCCTGTAATACGAGCGATAAGCTCAGGGCACTATACGCCTTTCCACCTCCTGTGTGCCACTGTGGCAGCCCCTTCCGACTATAAAAGGAGGCCCATGGCATACTAGAGAAGGATTCGGCTCTTTCGAACCACGCATTGACCACAGCTAGTTCGAGAGCTCAAGAACTCTCTGAAATACACCCACCAAAGCAGGACTAGGGTTTTACGCATCCTCGCGGCCCGAACCTGGCTAAACGATTCTTGTGCTGTCTACTAGCACTGCTCTTCTCGCAACCCTGCACCCCGGCAACCGTAGTAGGGATTCTTGTGATCCCATAGGTATCGTTCCACACCGACACTCCGTTTCGGAATATTTAAGAAAATAGGAAAATAAGAAGTAGTCCGGGAAGGACACAAGGCATCCACGAGGGTGGAGGGCGCGCCCCCTGCCTCATGGGCACCTCGTGTGCTCTCCGGACTCCGTTTTCTTGCAAGATACGTCTTTTGGTCGGTAAAAAATCATTATATAATCTCCCGAAGGTTTTGACCACCATACCACGCAAATATCCTCTGTTTTTGTTTTGAGTTGTTTTTGCTGCAGATTAGAGTAAGATGTCCTCTCAAGAGTCAGTCGGGGAGAGTCGGGTATCTCATCCGACACCGGGTTCAGGAGCAAACAGCGATGCCTATCACTTTGGGCCATCAACTGAGGAGGAGATGGAGGCTGATTTGAAAAGGATAGACGCGATGGAGGAGCTTCAGAGCTCAGCAATTCCAAACTCGGTTATCCCTCCCAATGCTAGATTTCTTTCTTATGAAAATATGAAGAAGAGTGTTACTTGTTCTCCCGCAGCTATGCAGCATCCATGGGTGCAAGGAGCTTTAACCGTCACGGGTAAGCTCGGTAAGGAAATAATGGATCTCAAGCAGAAAGTCAACAAGCTCGAGGAAGAGAATCATATCCTGAGAGGCATCATCGCCAAGAAGGCATCATCGCCAAGAATATCACATCACCACCTCCGAAGAAAGAAACATAATCACATGGGTATGGGCACTCCCCTTGGCAACTGCCAAGCTTGGGGGAGGTGCCCCGGTATCGTATCACCATCATACTCCTATCTTTACCATTTTTCTTAGTTCGATCCTTTTGGTAATATCTTGATCTAGTAGAATAAAGTTTTTAGTACGATTTAGTTCTGAGTGTTGCTTTATGATTCCTCGATGTAATCGAGTCCGTGAGCTATATATAATAAAGATTGGTTTTGAGTTGAGGGCTTGATTATCTTGCTATGATCTTGAGGGATTAAAAGAAAAAGAAAGAATAAAAAGAAATAAAGAGATCATATTGATCTTATGGAGAGTAATGACTTCACATATAAAGAGTATGATGAATAAAATTTGTTGAGAGTTGACAAACATAGTTTTGGTCATCGTTGCAATTAATAGGAAGTAATAGAGAAAGAGAGGTTTTCACATATAAATATACTATCTTGGACATCTTTTATGATTGTGAGCACTCATTAAAATATGACGTGCTAAAAAGTTGATGTTGGGCAAGGAAGACAACGTAATGGGTTATGTTTTCTTATATTCAAAATAAAGTATATTGTCATGGATCATCCAACATGTTGAGCTTGCCTTTCCCCCTCATGCTAGTCAAATTCTTTGCACCAAGTAGAGATACTACTTGTGCTTCCCAATATCCTTAAACCCAATTTTGCCATGAGAGTCCACCATATCTACCTATGGATTGAGTAAGATCCTTCAAGTAAGTTGTCATTGTTGCAAGCAATAAAAATTGCTCTCTAAATATGTATGATCTATTAGTGTGGAGAAAATAAGCTTTATACGATCTTGTGATATGGAAGAAATAAAAGCGATGGACTGCATAATAAAGGTTCATATCACAAGTGGCAATATAAAGTGACATTCTTTCGCATTAAGATTTTTTGCATCCAACCATAAAAGCACATGACAACCTCTGCTTCCCTCTGCGAAGGGCCTATCTTTTATTTTTGTCTTATGTCTTATGCAAGAGTCGCGGTGATCTTCACCTTTCCTTTTTACACTTTATCCTTTGGCAAGCACATTGTGTTGGAAAGATCCTGATATATATATATATATATATATATATATATATATATATATATATATATATATATATATATATATCCAATTGGATGTAAGTTATCATGAAATATTATTGTTGACATTCACTGGTACACGTCGGTCCTAAACAAACGGTTTTTTACCCTTTCCCCGATGGCATTTGGAACCATCGCCAAGTGAGTCCAGGCGATAGGGGGGTCCTTCCCACACGACCCAGAAACCGTTGGGGATATGCCCTCCTGGCACACACGCTCGGCAAAATGAGGTCGTGTGCGACCGGCGAGCTCTCAAATACAGAAATACGTACATCAGTGCTAAAAAAATACAATTATACAGGCAAAATCATTTCTGGTCGTAAGTACATCCCACAAAGTCAGTCACCACTAAACGTATCCGTTCGTATATACATCCCACACAGTCACTACAAGGAAAACGTTTGCGCAAGGTGGCGTAACGCAAACAGTTTCGAAGAGAATGTCGTGTGTGATTGTTCATTGATCCAACACGGTTTATTCCTACAAACTGTGTGCGTTGCCTTAGGTCATCGCCCACGGTGTTTTCTCATTAACCGTTCGCAATAGGAAAACCCAATTAGCAAGCTAATTGGCCAATTAGCGGGCTAATTGGCCTATTATTAATAATCCATTTACTAATCTAATTAACATTCATATTAAGCACATAATATATTCCATTTCAATATTAAGGAAGCAGGATTTCATAATTGAAATACATCGGAGTACAACATGATATAGCTTCAGCACTCAGCTACCCCATTACACAACTGCACCAGCAGCAAGTTTCACACGCAACATCTAGAACCTTTCGAAATTAGCATCATAGATGGTACATAGAGAGATGCATCTCATCTGGAAAACTGCTGAAGCGGAAGGCGAATATTGAGCCTTCATTCATGTTGAAGGTCTTTGCAACTTTAGGCCCGTGCCTGTGGATGATTGACTGTCCATCCTTCGACCTCTTCAGGAACACTTCAGTATTGAACCGTGGGTGTTGTGTGAAAACTTTCCTCGCCTCCTGACCATAGAGGTGGTTTGAGAGGTAATCATTAGTGAAGCCTGAAAACAAGGATGTGCATAAATATCTTCTCTATATTGGAAATGGGGCAAAGGAATACAAAAAGGCAAGGTATAATAGTTAGTACCATCTTGTAAACCTCACTGCTTCCCATTGTTTCCCTGCAACACATATAAGGTAGTTAGTCATCAGGTTGGTTCGCATCACTACAAAAAAAAAGACACATCCATGACATTTTGGGCCGAACGAAAAAAATTTCTGTCATACATATGACACTTCTATGACGATAATTTTGACAAAACCCGGTATCATCATAGATGTGGTGGGCTCCTACTTCTATGACAAAAAATCAAGACAGAAAATGGTCTTTTCGTCCTGGGCGGGCCGGAGACGCAGCTGCAGGACATTCTTTGGGCCGTCCATGACGGAAAAAACCATGGTAGAAGCAAGGGGGAGGAAATTTTCGGGGAGTTCCCGGTTACGGTGGGAGGTCGGCGGCCGAGCGATGCGCGCTTCTCTCGTACACGTACGCGTGTGTGTGCGAGGCGTTGGCTCTAACTGAACCCGAGCGAGGCATTGGGCTCTAACTGAACCCGAGCGATTGCACTGCAGGCTACGCATTACTGAACCCGAGCGATCGATCAATGGCTGTTAACTGAACCCGATCGAGCGGTTCCTTTGCTACTACTGCTAACTAAAGCTGATCGATTGGATGAACAGTGAGCGTTGCGGGGGGGGGGGGGGGGGTTGGATGAACAGTGAGCGGTGGCGTTGCCTCTGGATGAACAGGACCCTGTGGTGCGGAGGGCTGGATGAATAGTAGATGGTGGAGGGGTGGTTGAATAGGACCCCGTGGTGTGGAGGGCTGGATGAATAGTAGATGGTGGAGGGGTGCCCGTGTAGGGGTGGTTGAACAGTAGCCGGTGGAGTAGCGCGCGGTGGAGGCTGGATGAACAGGAGCCCGTGGAGGCTGGAGGAGGTCGACGGTGGAGATGAACAGTATCTCGTGGAGTCCCGTTTTGCGGTACGCCACACCCCTCCCGATCAACAGGACCCCGTTTCGACCGGAGCGCTCCAACACAAGTCCGTTTCCTCCGTTTTGCAGTACGCCACACCCCTCCCGATCAACAGGACCCCCATTTCGACCGTAGGAGGTCTGTTTCCTCCGTTTTGCGGTACGCCAGACCCCTCCCGATGAACAGGATCCTATTTCGAACGTGGCCGGTCGAACACAAGGCCGTTTCCTCCGTTTTGCGGTATGCCGGGCCTCGTTTCCATCGCCTGTTCCGTCCAAGCCCTCCCGATGAACACGACCACGCATTCCCTTCCGACCCAGCCGGTTGCCTCCCACGCGTTCCGTTGCCTCCCGATGAACACGACGCATTCCGTTGCCTCCCCATGAACACGACGACGACGTTGTTTCTCCGTTCCGACCCAGCCATGTACACGAGCCCTGGCCGTACTTATGCGCGAGTAGGCGTTCGAGACCCTGCCCGTATGTACGTACGTGGCCGTATTTTCTTTCTTGCACCCTGGCCGCTGTATGTACGTGTACATGCTACGTGCGCGCCTCTACTACGACACGTACGCGCCTCTACTACGACACGTGCGCGCCTCTACATCGACCAGTATATATGTACGTACACGTTCGCGACCAGAATGACAACGCTACGTATGCTTCGACCAGGTGGGTCCCGACGGTCAGGCACTTCCTTGCCTGCGAAGATGTTGCTAGTGGGTCCCAGCAGTCAGGGGGGCGAATCGTTTTGTTTTTTTGCCCGGACGCACTTCCTTGCGTGCGAAGGTGTAGCTGCTGGGTCCCAGCAGTCAGGGGGGATCTTTTTTTTACCTGGACACACTTCCTTGCGTGCGAAGATGTAGCTGGTGGGTCCCAGCAGTCAGGGGGGCGAATCGTTTTTTTTCGGACGCACTTCCTTGCGTGCGAAGATGTAGCTGGTGGGTCCCAGCAGTCAGGGGCGAAACATTTTTTTCGAACGCACTTCCTTGCGTGCGAAGATGTAGCTGGTGGGTCCCAGCAGTCAGGGGGAAACGTTTTTTTCACGAAATACGGTGGCCCGTCCGGTGGGTTCCCGCTGTCAGGTGGAGGAATAATTATTTTGCGCGTAATAAGGAGGCACTTCCTTGCTGCGGCCGTGGACCCAGCTGTCAGCCTCTCCACGTATAGTCCACGTCCGATGGAAGCCATTCCTTTACCACGTTGACCACGCAGCGCCGAGAGCACCAGGGCAGTGGACGACAGCGAGGCCTAGGAAGGGGACGATGCGGAGCCGGGGAAGACGCGGCAGTGGATGCCCACGCGTAGAGGAGTATGAGGGTTCACTCGTTCGGCTGCAGTGTGAGGCTGCCGTCACCGCAGAATAACAGGGGGTGTGGGTGCGTAGAGGGATGGCCTGGCCAGCGGTGGGAGTAGTAGGGGGCGGGGAGGCCTCCGCGGCATCACAGCCGGCCACGGGCGGCAGGAGCAGGCGGCACGACCGGCGCTGCTTTGGGCCGCTGGAGCAAGAAGACCACAGGTTGAAGAAGCACTACGGCCGTTGGATGGACATCGTACGGTCACTGGAGCTAGAATCGTTCATATATTGACTAAAGTTGACAAAGGCCTCCGTCCCAGTCAACTTAGTAGGCCCACAAGTCAGCCTCCCACCAAGGTGGGTCCCAGCTAGCAGGGGGTATTCATTTTTTTGTGCGTAATAAGGAGGCACTTCCGGTGGGTCCGAGCTGACAGCGGGGGGAACGTTTTTTTCGCGAAATACGGTGGCCCGTCCTGTGGGTCCCAGCAGTCAGGGGGAAACGTTTTTCGCGAAATACTGGTGGCCCGTCCGGTGGGTCCCTGCTGTCAGGTGGAGGAATAATTATTTTCCGCGTAATAAGGAGGCACTTCCTTGCGGCTGCCGTGGACCCAGCTGTCAGCCTCTCCACGTACAGTACTCTTCTGATGGAAGTCGGTCGTTGACCACATTGACCACGCCGCGCCGAGAGCACCACGGCGGTGGACGACGGCGAGGCCTAGGAAGGGGACGACACGGAGCCGGGGAAGACGCGGCAGTGGAAGCCCGCGCGGAGAGGAGTACGAGGGTTCACCGGTTCGGCTGCGGTGTGAGGTTGCCGTCACCGCAGAATAACAGGGGGTGTGGTGAGTAGAGGGATGCCCTGGCCAGCGGTGGGAGTAGTAGGGGCGCTGAGGCCTGCGCGGCAGCACAGCCGGCCACAGGAGGCGGGAGTAGGCGGTCCCGCCGGCGCTGCTTTGGCGGCTGGAGCAAGAAGATCAAAGATTGAAGAAACACGACGGCCGTTGGATTGACATCCAACGGTTACGTCTGCTAGAATCGTTTGTTGACGTATATAATAACTAAAAAAATCTTGCATACGCGTCAACTAAACAGGCCCACAAGTCAGACCACTACCTCTTTTTTTTAATAATTTATATATAGCTCATGGCAACTTCTTATGCAATTTATTGCAGTCATTTTTTTGGTTGGCCAGGGCCAATTTCGCATATTTTTGTGGGTTCCAAACTATTTTTAATACCGAAATGTCGATCCAGATTTAAAGCACTTTGAAGATATATTTAAATTAGGTTAATGCCCAGTGAAATAGGAATCTGAAAATGTGAAAAAAATCAGAAATTCTAAAGTAATTGCCAATTTGTCATCTGTTTTTATATTTACAACCCATTTCATATTACTTTCAAGATTTGCAGGCGTCTTGAAAGAGTTGCAGCCCATCAGGGCGTAGAAAAATAAGTAGGCCTGGATTGGGTATTCTTCAGAAAAAATAAACTGGGCTCATTTTCACAAAGAAAAAATAGCTGGGCTGGTCACATGGTGAACATAAAATATAAGCCTGGGCTAGACGGGCCACAGCCCAGTTCAAACCCTGCTCCGTCTCAACAATACCAAACAAAAAAAATACTGCTCGAGTAGCTACATCCCAGGTGTCAGCCGATCTTGTGCTGTTCTCTTGTCTATTGACTATATACGCTCACAATCTCGTGGGTCCCAGATGTCAGGAAAACACTAGGAGGAAGCATTTTATTTTTCCATACGCTGATGTGGTGGGCCCCTACTGTCATCCTCTCCACGTACTTCTGCCGATTCCTGTTGTTTGTTGACCATGTTGACAACGCGAGAGGGCGGCGCCGTGGCGAGCGCACCAAAGCGCGCGGAGGACGTCGGCGTTAACGATTTAGGAGACGGTGGGGCGGCGATGCGTGCGCTGAGGCGCAGCCAGCCGTGGGAGGCGGAAGCAGGCGGCCCCGCCGGCGCTGGTTTGGTTTTGGCGGCTGGAGGAAGACAGGACTGAAGAAACACGACAGACTGTAAAAGCAGCAGGAGTACTTAACAACCTTAACTGAAACCAGCAGGGGCACTTAACAACCAAAGGTGAAAGCAGTATGAGTACTTATACAGGTTCAACCGTACAAAGCACGCCTCGAACAGTGCTACTTTGCCTACAGTTAACCAAGGGTGAGGCCGCCAAGCCCCAGGACAAGGCCCAGGCGCCACCCCGCGCATCCACAACCTTCTGAAAGCGGCTTCATCTCGCAACATGGTCAATAAACAGGATATTCGCTTTAGAGCCATGGAAAAGCATGAACATAATCTTCTGTCCTATTCTCCAAGATGGACGGGCCTTCATTATTTGAGACCACCCATGAATAAGTATTTTTCACCTCCAAGGGGAATTGAGTAGGTCGACATAAACATCATGTTGTGACCAAGCGCAAGTCTGACCCGACCATGGTCAGGCATCTGTATAGGAACAATAGAACTCGGTAGTTCCTATTTCAAGAAGATCACAGCTGTAAAACTGTGTATAAGCAATAGTTTATGAACAACATATATAACAGAAAACTGCTCGTACCATAAGTTTCTCGACACAGTTGGACCTGTTCAACGAGTGCCCCAGTGGCACACATATCCCACGTGGCCTTCCACCATTGAAACGCCCCACAAGGACCTCAAGACAATCAATAAAGTGTAGGAACTTGTGGATGTCGATCCAGTCAACTTCAGTGCCATTAGTAACAGCCGAGTTATTACAGAGTAACAAACGAGCAGACTGCTTAACTCTGAAAAAACCTACACGTGCCACCAATTATAAGAAAATATTAGTTAGAAGTAGCATCTTCGTGAGAGATTTGTTGCTACTTCTAAAGTTAAATTGTGATTAGTTAGACAGAATAGGTGGATTAAGAAGTAATCGAGGCAACAAGCAAGAACCAAATACAAAACTAACATGGATGAACAATTGGAACGACGTCGGGGTGGAAGATCGCAGTAAAGATGAGACCAGGTTCTGCTATTTCCATCAACATTCGTGCGCCAACTTTCAGTCTGTAACACTTGAGAAAGTTTATCCAAGTTTGGCCATAAAAAAAGCAGCGATCTTCTTGGTTCATGAACCCAACTCGGAACTTATATCCATGGCTTATCTTCACTGTGACCATTAAACTAGTGTATTCAGTTATGGCAAGGCCGAGCATCTTGAGTACATGTGTTCTGGCAGAGCAAATAATACACTGCAGGAAAAATAATATGAGAACACAGCATGTTCAAAAAACCCCCACCCTCCCGGATAGAAAAGAGGATTCTAGGAACATACTGTGCGCGTTTCAAAATGCTGTGTTAAGATGAGAAGGAACAAGTGTGGCGTCTCGCCGAGGGCGCAGAAACCTGTAGGGTACTCGCACTTTGGGCACTGCAAATGAAACACACTAGATTCAGTAGGAAGAAAAATGCATCAACGGCGGCGGCTGCCATCCTAGGATTACCTGCGACCAAGGGACTTGGATTTATCGGGGATGGATGAAGAATTCATACCTGGTTCTCCATGAGAAAACCCTATGCAATCGCCGAGAGGGGGTTTTCTCTGAACAAGCAGACGAGGGAGAAGGGGATTCAGGCCCAGTGAAATATTGCCGCTTCGTCCGTCCAGCTTACTGCTAAAGCTGGAAAGGGGGTTGTGATTTGACGGCTCATTGGGCATTACTGCGGCGCTACGACCGGGGTGTGTCTACCGTGAAGTTGTGCACTCTAATTTGTGCATATGGCACGTGGACCCCGTTGCCGGTTGCCCCACATATCAGCGAAAGGAAGTAGAAAGACAAGAGTAACTAGTTACACATAAATATATTTTTTGACAGAGAGATACTCCCTTTGTAAAGAAATATACAAATCTTTTATATCACAAGCTCACCTTGCCGAGAAATATACTCCCTCTGCAACGCATGGGCATTGTGGGGGTTCAGCTTTTTTTATGGGGGTTCAGCTGAGAATATAATACTCAGATAGGCTCACGGTTCTAGACTTTGGGCCGCAGGCCGACCCTGCATGTTTGGGGGCCCATGTGTTCTACCTCAGCGCTTTTCATATTGCAAGCGGTCGGTACGGCGCTGGTTTTAGATGCTGTCGCAAGGCGAATACACAAAATTGAATAAAGCACGACAGCTGTTGGAATGAAATCGAACGACAGTTCCTAACTAGCAATCAGAGTTGCAATTCTATCAACGATATACCATGTGATAAATAATACTGTCGTACTACTTATACACGCATGACACTTGTTTCACCATGCCAAATTATTACATCAAAATCTCTCGGAGGATAGATCAGTTCGGCAGTTGCGTGCTGCTACTGAAGAATTTCAAAGTTGATTTGGACCAGCTCTCCTTGCCGAGAAAGTTCAATTTTGACATCATCCCCTACCGCAAGATATGATTTAGATTTGAACCTTGACCATCCTTTAGCATCAATCATCATGCGACCATCCGTTGTACTTACGGTATATTGAGAAGGTTCATTCACACCAAGGCTGCGCATGGTAAGAGAAACTTGGCCGCGGTCGCCCGGATTGTTGAACGACTCCCTCGTTGCTCTAGGAATTCACTGTTTGCAAACAAGAAGACATACCCAAACAGTTAGATCAACACAGTGAATCATGTGAAACAACATGGAAAGAAAAAAGAACGAAGCACTTGGGCGGCCAATGCTTACCATGAAGGTGGATATGTCGGTTTTTGTAAGGACTTTGGTATATGAAGTGCGAACTGCAGCCCAGTCTGTTGCCGGTGCAACTGCACGGGCCGAAGCAGATGCAAGTGCAAGTGTTGGTGCAGGTGCCGAAGCCGCCGCTGCTGCCGGAGATGGTGCTCCTTGTAGAGCTGGTGCCGGTGTCGGAGCAGGTGCCGGTGTCGATGCCCAATCCTCCGGTAGATCAGACTGATCCGCTAATGCGGTCGGTGCCCAATCCTCAGCTGGATCAGACTGAGATGCTGCCGTTGTCAGTGCTAGAGCAACTGCTGGTGCTCGATCTGTGCGAGACAGCGGCGATCGTGTCTGGTCTGCTATGATCAGCTTTCTAACTTGACTAGGATCCGTGACCGTGATCCAGTTTTTTTCTTCATTTCTTTTAAACGCGAGAAGGACTAATTGTGGCATTTTTGTTAAACCAAACTGCAGTTCATCATAGGGATTCAGCTTGTACTCAGACAACCGACTGATCCAATTTTTTCCAGTAATATAAGTGATGGAGAGTGCCTTCGTTACTGACACGACATAAGAAGCGAAACCTACAAAATAGCCATCGTAGAGCAAACCAAACGGTTTATTTTGTGATGAATGTCACATGGCAAAACCTGCATCGTAAAATTGCAGGAAAAGAAAGAAAACATGACATTAAATCAATAAGATTTAGACAGTAAATCAATAAGATTTACTTGATGTGACACGAGTGAATCCTTACCAGGAAATCACTATGTTGAAGTACTAAACAGAAGATTGATCGTCCAACTACGCGTGGCATGCAGGGGCCCCGCCTACTCCCACAAGCAGGACAGTCCAAAGGTCGTGACAAACCGTATGGACCGAACATCCATGGGACTGGAAATCCTGGTGGGTGCGATAAACCCTGCAATGCATACAGATATTGGAGTGTAACCATAATTGATAAACCGTCCTCACAAAAAATATGATCTGGATACTTCAAAATATACAGACTGAATTGAGTGGACAGACATTAACATAGACCGTTCACACACCAAAAGCGGCAGTACTAATCAACAATACAGGGTTCACAAACACAAATCAAGTACTGAACAATAGTACTTACTACAGACAAGCAAAGTTGCACTAACTAAACTCTGCTGACTATTTCTTGCCACCGACCTACGGGATGAACCCCGCATAACTGACTAGGCCATGGACTTCGTGTGAGATGTCTACATGCACCATCACCATCTTGTCAACCCTGGAGAACCTAACAGAGTGGTCTTTCCACTCATAAACATGATGATGAAGACAGGCCGCATCAGATTTGTTGGGAAGCTTTACAAGAACCACACCCTTCGTAATCGAAGGCACAACCAGGAAATTGTTGTGGTCAAGTACAGCCTCGAGAACACGTCTGAAAACAATGCTACAGGAAAACACTAGTTCAGGACACGTGGCGACAAGGACACAGCAGCTGGATAGTTCAGCAGTAGAACTCATCATCAGGTCTTCCAGTTCACACGGCATGACTTTGAGAACTTCATCTCCACCGCGGACCTGGTTCTAATTCAAACAGAAACCATATTTATTACTACCTCCGTTCAGAAATATAAGATGATTTTCGATATTATACTCCATATATGACTACATATACGCACAGAAATGAGTGAACAAAGACACTAGAACATGTCTTCAAAGGCATGTGAGCAGAAGGATTACATGCAATATCCATAACACAAGTTACTGAGGCAAATATACCCTCTTAAAAGGTAGCATTGATGTTCATAAAGTACCCCCTCCGTCCCAAAATTCTTGTCTTAGATTTGTCTAGATAAGGATGTATCAAGTCACATTTTAGTATTAGATACATCCGTATCTAGACAAATCTAAGACACGAAATTTGGGACAGAGGGAGTAGTTGAAAGTAATCTATAAGAAATAAGTGTCAACCTCTCGCATGTTTTGGTCAAAAGAGGAATTTAGAACCGTCATTTGGCACACTAAAATCACATGCAAGATCACCCAGAAAGTTGTACTACCAGTACTAGTACTGCGTGTTAGATGAAAAAACACGATCAAGATCGAGAGAAAGATCGTCAACAAGAGACATTACCTGGACTTGCTTAATGAGGGATCCCGGAGAGGGGGGCTTGGACAGGGCGATGGCTTTGAGCTTGTCTGCGGTAGTCTCGGCGGGGTGCTTGCACTTCTTCGTACCATGAGCCTCGACGGTTTTGGCCAGAGCCATAAACATCACATCGGCCGATGCTCCGGCGTCCATCCAAGAGAGGAAGCTGAGAGAGAAGAGTGAAAGGAGGAACGAGATGTGGGAGAAGCGAAGCGAGTGGGGGTTTTCTTCAAGAGAGGAAGCTGAGAGAGAAGAGTGAAATGATGGTTGCTTCGTCCGTCCAACTTACTGCTGGAAAGGAGGGGGTTTTGTGATTTGATGGCTCATTGGGCATTACTGTGGCAGTTCGATCGGGGTAGTCTACCGTCACTCTACTACGGAGTAATTTAGTGCATGCCTGGTGGACCCAGGTGCTGGCTGTCCCACACGTCGGCGAAAGTGAGTAATTTAGTATGGCTGGAGGAGGATCCGCACGGTAGAGCGTGTCCACTGTTTTTCTGAAGAAAAAATGATTACAGCAAGTGTTTCCACTCTTACGACGGAAGAGTGCGAAACACGGCAGCCACTTGAACATACACAGTGCTCCTACTACTAGGCATGTGCAGTAGTTCATACGTCAGTACTACACAATCTTGTTGCTAGTGTAGTAAGATATGACGATAACAAATGATGTTGTGCGCATGTCAACTACTCCTATATGTAACATAGTACTGCTTTTTCGACTGTCCGGTCGAGAATGAACGGTGAGATCAATGTTAACAGAACTAGGTCCACATCGCACGGAGAGTATGGTGCTACAGTACTCCACGAAACATGAACCATATGAAGCACGAGTGTTAGGCAGGGTGTATGAAGGGTGCATGGGATGGGAGCAAAAGTTCCCTTCTCGACCCACTTTTGGGTGTTTGGCAGAGTGCATGAAGGGTGCATGAGTCCACACTAGTAGGTTGACAAAAATACACGAAGAGGAAACAACTATATTGAGATGAGAATGCAACCAAACACACCCACACGCTTTGTGCTACAGTGACTGATCTGCACCGTCTGAGTTTGATCCAACGGTCATGTTGCGCCGAGACATGGACATGCCCATGCAGAGGGCGCCTAAACACCACCGAAGTCCCTCTGCTTCTCGAGGCGCACGACGTTGGTGATGCAGGGTGCAACCGCCCGCAGAGCCCGCTCCCGGTCGACGGGAGCCAGCTCGTCAAAGACGGCGTCCAATGGCACGAATGGATTCCGGTGATGGAGCCCTGAAAGGATTCGCCCGGCAACGGAGACGGCAGCCCGCAACCCCTCCTTGTCCAGCTCAGCCCCCACCATCACGCGGAGATGGCTCAGCTCCTCGGAGATATAGGTGAAGAACTAGACCAGGTCAGGAAGCCGCAGCTCATTGAAGTCGACCGGGTGGTCGAACGGGTTTAGCCCGACGGCCGGCATCGTCGCGTTGGCACGACGGTAGGCATCGCGCAGCCGCAACACGTGCGTGGCAACTTGGTTCACCAAGTGGCTGAGGCGATCCTGGACCTCGTCACGATCGGCCCGCTCGCGCTCCAGCCGGCTCCCCTGACGGCCTATCGTATCTCCCGCTTTCTGCAGCAACGCCGCCGACACCTTGAGCATCTTTGTGGTGGACGCTTGCCGCTTTTGAAGCTCCGTGAACTCCCGCACATAACGGAGGAGCATGGCACTCTCCTCCTTGAGCTCACGGAGCTCCACGTCCTTGGCCCTGAGCTCCGCATCCTTGGCATGGAGCTCCTGTGTCAGGCGCCTCACCTCGGACTCCGTGATCTGCTGCGCCGCCATGGCACCAGGTAGAAGCAATGGGGAGAGGAAGCAAAGGGGGCGAAATGGCTGAAAGGCAATGCAATCTATGGGAAGGCGGAGGGAGCGGGGGATCTTTTGGTTTTCACCACGGTAAAACACCAGTCTATGACTTCTCACATCAGGGAGCAGTGGGTTTTTACAGGCGGAGTCATCGTGACTAATTGCTGCCGCGCCTGCTCCCGTCAATCAAAAAATTAAAAATCCTGTCGCGCCTGCTCCCGTCAATCAAAAAATTAAAAATCCTGCCGCACCCAAACACGAGAGCAACGCCGCGGTGGATATTTAAATTTACCTGCCGGCAAGTAGATAAAAAAAGGGGTGAAAAAACAAATGTGGCGGCGACCTAGCTAATCGGTCGAACTAGCCCAACTAGCTAGCCACCGTGCTTCACTGATGTACTCGGCGGGAAAGGTGGTCTTTCGTGATTTGACGACTCATTTACTTGCTTCGGCGCTACGACCGAGGAGGACCCAGAAAACGCGCGGTAGGGCGTCCCACGTCAGGAAGAATATATGCGTGCACCACCTGGGAGGACCCCGAAACTGCGCGGTAGGGTGTGCCACGTCTCGGCACAGAGGAAAAATGTGCGTGTAAAAATATACCGTATCAGACGTAGTACCTATGGTTCAACCTCGGGACCCAGCCAGTCGGTCGAAACACCCCACTAGCCACACAGCTTCATCATGCAAATGTGGCACGGAGGATAGATGTGGTTAGCTCCGTCTCGACCAGCCACAACGTCTGTTGTTCTAGGCGATTCTTCTATTTTCCAAGCTTTTTTTAGTTGTAATAACACCACGGCAAGTTAGCGCCGCTCTTCGTGTGTGCCCGTGCAAAGGTTAGACGATGGAGAGAAGAGAGATCGAGATCGCAGACCTGGGACCCACCAGTAAGTGAGACAACGGTCATGCACGTGTTGACGAGGCACTCCCTCTACTCTACTCAACGCAAGTACTGTATAAAATCAAGTTATGGGACAAAGCCAACAACCGTTCGTTTTTTCAGGCTATCGACTTACGCTTTGTAGTCCAGGTTTCCAGTTCGAATCTCGTCTTTCAGATTTGTTAGTTTTAGGTCCAAATTTGATTAATGACAAGTGGGACCCCCGTGTGTTGTTCCGATATTTCAGTGTAGGATGGTTTTTTTGAACAAACACTTTGCGCGGTTAGACAAGTAACGGCACGAGTTACACATATTTTACAAGGTTACGAACAAAAATGACAGCGGCATAGAATATCACATCCACCCTGCAGCTTAGATACTATGGTGATACGAATTTTTACACCGTTGGAAGTGAGATCCAATGGCTTGGGAGTAGTCTTTGTAATTATGCGCAATTTCCAAACTCTCCAAAGGTTTTTTTTGCAAATAAAACATTCAGGCCTCGTGTGTGCCACTGCATCTTCGATCCAACGGCTCCCCGGTGCTCATATTAGGTGCTCCCCGTAGCTTAATTACCCGCTACGGTGATATGAGCATCTAGGTCGTATGATCAGTGATCAGATGGCACATGCGTAGTACTTGTACTTTCTGCGCATTTCCCAAACTCTATCAGCCGTATATTGCAAAAACATTCAAACCTCCTACCGTGGGCCGTTAGATCTCAGTGAACTCGTATCACCATAGAATCTACGGTGCGGGAGCACCTCATACTCTCCCGTGCGAGAAAACATAAGGTGCTATCGCAGCTTGGATGATACGGTGATACGAGCTTGGAGGTCGTTTGATCTGAGATCCAATGGGATCTGAGCAGTCTTTGTGCTTGTAAGCAGTGGCCGAACTCTTTTGGGGCTTTTCTGCAAAAAACCATTCAAACCACCGAGGAAGTGTTGGGTCACAAATCCAACGCCTCCGAAGAGCTTGTATCACCAAAGCATCTAAGGTGTGGTAGCACATGATATTCTTACATACAGGAGAATATGATGTCCTCCTTCATCTTAGATGCTACGGTGATACGAGCTTCGAGGTCGTTGGATATGGGATCAAAGGGCATCTAAGTAGTTTTTGTACAAATTGTGTGCAATTCTCAAACTCATCAAGGTTTCCTGCAAAAATATTAAGACACGTCATGTGAGCTGCTATATCTCAGATCTACAAGCTCCAAGAAACTCGTATCGGCATATAGCATCTAAGGTATGGGGGCACATGATATTCTCCCGAGGAGGAGGGGTGGGGGTGCACAACCAATCGGTGGTTGGGAGGGTGGGGACAAATATAATCTAAACAACCCTAAACAGAGCTCCACAATTTTATCTAAGGTCGAGGGGTTGACCCCCGACAATCATAGCTCTGCCTAAACACAACATTTGCATGTACTGTAGTACTAGACTTAATATTCATGTTTCAGTTTCATGTTCATTTTAAATATTGAACTGAGGACCATGGATGTCTTACATTTTACTCCCTTCATTCCTAAATATTAGTCTTTTTAGAGGCTTCAAACGGACTGGCACATACGGATGTATATAGACATATTTTAGAGTCTAGATTCACTCATTTTGCTCCGTATGTAGTCACTTGTTGAACTCTCTAAAATACTAATATTTAGGAATAGAAGGAGTATTTTTGAATTCGTGTCATACATGCATGGTTTGGAAAAATAGATGCACTATACTTATTGGATTGTTGTTGTGTTCGTGCGTGTGTGTCTCTCTCTCTCTGTGTGTGTGGTCATATGATTGATACATACAAAGTTTTCTCACCTCCATATTGTTCATCTTTTAAATTTGAATTTGCATTGGAAAACTTACTAGGGATACCATGAAATGTGAAATCCACGTTGAGATCACTATATCACAAACTCACTCTAATTCAACGACTCGTCATAAATCAATTACCACGTTGAGATTAGTATTTGCAAGGAAAATACGGGTATTGTAATACACATAGATTCGTTCGGCAATTTAAAAGGTTCCTTTCGTATTCTCGAACGGTAGGACCCAACGGCGTACCAGCCAGACCTTGGCTCGTGTTGATCCTAAAAAAACTGGGCGCGTGTCCTTCGGTGGAGTGTGTGGTACGCACATTAGGCAACCCCAACCAGTCGAGCCTCAGCGTTTCAAGTCGGAATATCTGGCGGCCAGAATTCCAGCCCTAGGAAATTCCCCTCATGTCCCCGGTCCATAATGACTACCGATGAACAACGGAGGGATGCTTTAGTAACTAGACAATGTTACCTACCGTGCCGAGGACGGTTCAATTCCCTCGGTCGCCACTCGTCAAGGACACCCGTCAACTGCATTGCCTAGTAGTACTACTACTACACCAGGATGAGCACAGAATTGAGCCCGTTTGTTCGTGCCTAGTACTTGAGTTAATATATCAGGTAATGCACTGGTACGGAGGGATTATCCTTTTACTCTGCATATGTAACTTGTCTGAAGTCTAACTAAGCAAAATGTTTGACCAAATCATTTCTTAAGAAATACAACAGGACAAATGTACGGCTTGAAAATTTATTGCATGATGTAGGTTATGATATTGTTTCGAATCCTGGATCTTAAATTTCAGAAAATCCAAAAGTGAGCATAAATTCCTGAAACTAAGCATGGTCACGTGATATGGCACAAATATTACTTCGTAAGGTTTTTCTTCAATTTGAGACAAGCTGCTTATGACAAGTTGCACAAATGAAGAGCCAAGGTATTTTGGAACAAAGACCTGTCACGTTAAGGCGAACGCTTTCACTATTGAAACCGTGGGCGTTTACGTGCCGCCACGAGTCCCCGCTTCTCATCGGCAGGTGCCATCCGAGCAAGCGTGTGAGTCGACGGGAGGCGTGCGAGCAGACCGCTGCGCAGGCTGTCAGGGAGGCGTGCGAGCAGACCGCTGTGCAGGCTCACCGGGAGGCGAGCCCTTTGACCAGGCTCCGCCGCCCACCGTCGTCCCAACTGCTCCCACTTTTAATGTCGTCGGCGCCGCAGTTTAAAATCAACCCCGCACTACCCGGTATCGCTACAATCCTCTCTCTTCCTCTCCGATTCTCCCGTTGTCTACCTCCAACTAGCCTGACCTAAACGTATGCCATGCCGCATCACGATGGTCTGCCCTTAGTGTTCCAGTTTCCTGAGGAAGACACCCAGCCGGAGTCTCAAGAACATAAGGCGCTTTGGGACGAGCTTGAAATGGCCTTGCGGGAAGACGCCGCGCCTGTCCACGCTCCCGTTCCGGCTCCCGTCGCCCCGACTGCGCCAGCGCCCATCCCCGTGGCATTGATGGGCTGGGAGCCGCACATTGTCGCCGAGCTTGATCCCACGGGGTTCCATGAGGTCCCCGCCGACTTTCACGCGCCCGTGCACCTGCCAGCGCATGCGCCTGCGCGTGCACTGACACGCACGCCCGTGCTGGTGCCCGTGCACCTGCCAGCGCATGCGCCTGCGCGTGCACTGATGTGCGCGCCCGTGCCGGTGCCCGTGCACACGAATGTCTCCGCCACGCCGTTGACAGCGCATGTCCCCGCGCGGGTGCCAGTGCCCCCCTCAGCGGCATGGATGGCCGCCGTCGACCGCTTCCTTGCACCAACGCCAGTCGCCTCCTCCCGCCAGTTGACTCGCTCCGAAGTCCAGAACATTTTGGCCTTCCTTGAAGCTAGGCCAACGTCCAGAAGTACGCCAACAACGGTGCAAGACGCCGCCGTCGCCATCGGTCAGTGGCCCGACGACACACAAAGCACGGCAGAGGAGCCGCTTCCCATCGGGAGACGCCCCCGCCGCCGCCGCGTAATCTAAATTTGCCATGAAAAACGTTCGGATTGCCATGCTTAAAATCCGAACATTTATCATTTCCGTTTATTTTATATCGATCGTCGTATAATTTAAAGTCGGAGTCAGACTGAACGAAATGTATGGTTTGATCGATTGAATGTTCTGCTAGAGCCGTATCAAATTAAATATAAAACATCATCAAGCCACATGTATTCCTTGTCATCCAACGACCTAGACTGCTTCAATGTCGAGCGCTCCACACGTTTAGCGTGCAGTTAATCTCATGCCAAAAATAGTGCTAATCACATGACAACACGCAAATAATATCTTAGTAGTTAATATCCGCATGCACTTAATATACTTCCAAATTAACGTGCATTGCACATACACACTGACTAGTGCTGCTAGTACGTGAAACTGGTGCCGTGACTTGTGAACGCGTCCAGATATGGTCAACGGCAACATCGCCCGCGAGTTCTTCCTGTTTGCCCGTGCGTCTAAACGCAGAAGGGGAGGAGAGAGAGAGAAAGCACACATGGAACCCACCAGTAAGTGAAGGCGAATAGTACTAAAAATAATATTACATGTTATCCATTAATTAGGCTGTGGTAATATAAAAACATTATGTGAACAAAGGGGGTACAACAAACATTGATATTCTACGTATGTTGCCTATTGACGTGCGGCTTGAAGGCCCGGTCGCATGTTCGATCCTCGTCCTTTATTTTTTAATTTGTATATGGGTCCAAATTTTTTTCATGACATGTGGGCCCCTCGGTGTGTAGTTTGTAGCACTTTAATTTGTGGGTCGAAATTTGTTCCATTCCAAGTGGACTATCGGTGTGTAGTTTTGTAGCTTATTTATAATAATTAAAGAGAACAACATATTTTTTCAATAATACCATGGTGCGACGTTGAAGGCGAGAAAGGACGTGCGAGAGAGCGATGACCGAGCCAGAGGGAAATCAACTAGGGGAGTTGCGTGGGTTGCAACGGTGTTTGGAGTAGTTGTGGGCCGAATGCTACGAAAATATAATCTAAACCGACCGGAATAAATGCCTACACAAATTAATCCAAGGTTGGAGTGCCCCACGCAATGTAAATAGCTCCGGCTTTGCAAGGGATGGAGAGGTAGTAGCTTCAACGCGTGGAAGATACGGTGTCAGAAAGTGAGGTCAATCGAGAGACATATAGATAGAGAGACAAAGTGAGTGTGGTCCGACATTCATTGAACAAATATATATGCTCTGGAGAGATATTGTCCGATTGAGCTTTTTGGCAAGGGTGAGGGCTGTAAGATAGAGCTTGAGAGATGATCCAGTCATAGACGTGTAGATATATTTTGTGCGTGGGAGGAAGCAAGGTCAACCGATCACATAGGGTCGCAGTGCGATCGAAAGAGTGAGACGGGTTGGAGAGAGTGACCTAGATAGACGATGTGCGTGAGAGAGTATACAATGTGAATAGGTCAAATTGGGCTCAAACATGGTGATATATCGTTTTTGTCCGAGAAAGAGCGAGGTCAATCGAGACATACGGAGAGAGAGAGAGATTGAGTGAGCGTGGCCCACCATGAGGTCGAAAGAGTGGCGGCGGCTTGGATGGACTGACCTAGATAGACAATCTGCGTGAGAGAGTATAGAGTGTGTCGATCGAGGCCCGAACAGGGAGATATATCATTTGTGTGTGAAAGAAAACGAGGTTAAACGAGACTTAGATAAAGAGAGCGAGATTGAGCGAGTGTGGCCCGCCGTGCGGAAGAAAGAGTGAGACAGTCTCGAGGGAGTGACCTAGATATACAACGTGCATGCGTGCGCATGAGAGGTTGGGGGGCTAGATAGGCAATGCATGTATTTAGCGCGAGAGGGTGAGAGGGAGAGGGGGGAGAGAGAGAGAGCTCAGCATGGGGTGCAATGGCGGGTGTGTGAGGTAAATACATTTGGTAACAGAGTGGAAAAAGGGGTTGTGTAGTTGAGAGACTTAGAGATCGAAACATGGAGAGAAAAAATGAACATGTGTTGGAAACCGATAGCTTCCTAAGGTGGTTAGGAGAGGAAGATTGACCGATACAGGAAGTATGTAGCGTTTGTGCGGGGGGGGGGGCTAAAAACAACATTTGAATGTACATAGCATGAGACTTAATATCGATGTTTCAATTCGGTGTACATTGTAAGATTTGAACCGACGACCAGGCATACGAGTAATTATTTCGAATTCGTGCCATACTAAGTTTCGAAAAGTTGACATTGACTCAGTTTGTTGTGCTATTTTGTAGGTCATATGTTTGAATCCATCCAAAAGTTTTCTCACTACCATGGTGTTCATCATATACATATGAATTTGTATTAAAAAAAGTAGCGTGGATACAGTGAAATGCGAAATCCACGTTAGAATTGGAGATCGCTACGTGACACACACTCTAATTCAAATAACTAACTACGTGACACACACTCTAATTCAAATAACTAATTATGTGACACACACTCTAATCCACGTTAGCGTGGGTACCGTTTCAATTTTTTTCAAATAACTCCTCATTAATTAATTTATAGTACTCCCTCTGTTCACTTTTATAAGACCTTGAAGACATTTCAGACAATGTGCAAAACAGTTCATTTTAAGTTGTCTGAAACGACTTACAAAAGTGAACGGATGGAGTATCTCGTTTCGAATGACTAATTATTGCAAGGAAAACACGGGCATGGTAATACATACAGATATGTTTGCAAATGAAAAAAGATTCGTTTGCATTCTCAAATGTAGGCGCACCAGGCAGACCAGGGTCGTGTCGGGGTGGACGCTGCTTCGGTGCCTTAAAGGCAACTGCCTTTGGGTCACTGACATGTGGGCCAGCCACCTGTTGGGCCCACATGTCATGGACACAAAGGCAGGTGCCTTAAGGCACCAAAGCATAGTCCTGTCGGGGTGGTCGCATGTGTCGGACGGATGCGTAGCACCCAGCCACCCACCCCCCTCCCCCCAAAAAAGGACTACGACAATATAAGTTCGCGCTTCCATGTTTCGGATTGAAATATCTGGCGGCCCCAATTCCAGCCCTGCAAAATCTCTCTTCTCCATCGTCCCCTTCCGCGCCCAGATTGCTCAAATCCCTAATTCGCCGCCAACCCTCGAATCGCCCCTCGTCTCGTCTCTTTCCCCACCATTCCCCACCTATGTGCCGGACGACGACGACGAAGACGACAGTCGCGCTTCACCACCGCACCGGAGCTACCTCATCTATGCCCTCGTCCACCGCACCGGGTGGTCCACCGACAACATCGGCCGCCACAACCGATGTGCCTCACAGACACCGAGTTCCACCGCATCAGGTGCGCTTCACCGACGCCTTCTCCCAGCTCACCGGGGCTACTTCACCGAGCACATCGTCGCACCTCCGGCCCCCGAGGCCGTTGGGGCTTCATCAACGGTCTCGTCCACCACATCATAGTGCTCCGCTGCCACTCAAGATCTGCATCCGTGCGCGGCCAGCCAACGCCAGCGCATCACCCTCAACGGCTCTGAAGTGACCCGCACTCTAGCTAGGCGAGCATGCCCAAACGCCGGCCCGAACTAGGTATCCACACATCACTCCCTTGTGCACTGTTCCGACGATGTTTGGATATCCTTTCACTGCTCTCTTAGCTTACACACCTATGCAACTCTGACTTTAACTCTTATTTCCTCTGGAGATATCATCTGAAACAGGCAAATCCATTTTTTAGCGAAGCATGATGGCGCTACGGGATCTGGTACACATCCTGCACACCCGTATAACCTTGTAAGTATCTGTCCTCCGGTACAACATCAAGGTCGATTCCTCTTATTTGATCAACCATTCGCCGTGTCAAAAATGCAGAGGGGGATGCAAGGAGCACAAGGCCTGCACATCCAAGCAAGTGGTAACATGGACTTGTACATGGAACATCCCAAGCGCAAGCAGAGCTGCAGTGAGCCTGTACCACGAGCTAGCGTAAGTCCCTGCATTTCATTTAATTCGTACTGGCATTCGTGTATGATTTGTCTGCAGTGGCTGATCCATGTATTCAAGTTACCAGGGGCGAACATTTAACTTAAAAATACGAAGGTACTTGCACTCCGGAAATCAACATAACTTGAGAAATGTGAAGCTACATGCACTTTGAAAACCAGCTAATGATCCAAAGTAGTTCAGATTATAAACACAAAATGATGCAAGCACCAAAAAACACAAAATGCAACATGGTGTACAAGGACTACAAACATGGTCTGTACCTGCTTGAATTATTCGTTCTCTGGCTGAAAATATCGAAGTGTAATTGCACGTATAACCAGTGCGCAAACTGCATATCAATATATCTATCCTGCACAAGTATGCCAATAGTTTCAAACAACAGATTAGAAAAGTATTTATGCTATGTTGTCATGATACGGGGACTTTCCAGTACATGGCCTCGACGTTTCCTCAAGCTATGAAAATGCACTATAATTTGCTTGTCATCAATGCCTGCAAATCTCTGTCTCTCTCAACATAGTAGATCATCATTAGACACTAAATCCTTCAATGAGCTTGCAAAATGCTTGCATTAGATCCCTCATTAGACACTATATGTTCATCACCAGGAGCATGTAAAATGTTTGCATCAAATCCTTCATTAGCAGTCTGTTCATTAGACACTTCAGGCTCAAGAACAACATGAGCTTGTATGTTTGCACCAGAAACTTGATTAGATACATCAGATTCAGTCAGTTCACTATTGATTGGGGGAGTTATAAAATAAGTAGAAATTGGTTTCATTTTCTCATAGATTCCCTACATACAAGCAGTTTTCCAACACCGTCAGGTTTAACTATTGGCCAGAAATTGAAGAGTTGAATTAGATATAATCAGGGATGTGATGTACCTGCTCGTTGCGCATGCTACTCTTGCAAGCTGCGACTGTCCGTTTGCGCAAGCTCGATGCCATGCCCGTGCTGCCGCCGCTGCCTCCCACGCAGGCTACACCCAGGGTTGGATCTTCATCTTCTTGTCCTTCCGTTCGCTTGAAGCTCGGCGACCGCCCTCCAACGAGGGCGCGAGGAAGTGCTGTGTCGGTCTGTCCAGCGGCGGCTAGGTTAGGAGCGAACCAGGCTGGAGGCTGGAGCGAATGAATTGGGATTTTTCCTGCTGTCGATCGATATGGGAGGCGCTCGTTTGGGCCGCGAGCCTGCTATAGGGCCTGCCTTGCACTTATGTTATTGGCCCATCCAAATTGAAACATTTTTCTTCATTTTTTACATTGCCTGCTCGTGCGTTGGGATGAACAAAACTAGCGTGGGCCAACCTGGACGACTCAAACTAGGTGCACACTTTCCAGCCGCCTGAGGCGGCCGCCCATACCAGCCCCTATGGTGGCGCCGCCCCTTTTTGCGTGTATGATTGGATAGTGAAAAATATTCCAGTGGCACTTTTGATTTACCCATAGAATGGTTGAATTGCTTGTTTCTATGAACTGAGTTCACCAATAATGTGAAGGATGCCAGTCTTTTCATCCTATTGTAGATTGCTTAGATCTCGATATGCCAAAAGTAATCGCATGAAATATACAGTAAAAGCCAGTGTGATGTGTTTGGCTACAACTAGTCTGACTACACGTCCTCATATAACATATCAAGGACGCACCATCTTACCAGATTAACCATCGACTTACCCATGCAGTGTGGGAAGAAAGAAGTATTGGGACTTCGTATCCAAGCAATTGATGCCATGGACTCCTTCGTACAACCTTGTAAGTGAAAAAGAAGTTGCAGTGTGCCTGTACAAAGAACTAGCGTAAGTTCAGTTACCTGCTTCTCGAAATTTTAGTTAGCCACTTATTGCAAAATTGGTCAATTACGTTGCTTGGCTTAACTTAGTTTGCTACTGATTACATAATGGCACAGCCTGTTAATCATATTGTAGACTGCGCCTATCTATGTGTTTGATACTTACTGTTAAGAATTACCTGTTTGCCTTAAATTAAATATCTACTTGTTTGTTTAACTGCTTTGTTGCTGCAACAGCGGGTTACAATGATGTTAATAACTACTTTTCAGCATCCAATTGAAACTCTTTAATTCCTTGTTTGTTTAACTGGTTTGATGTTATAACTCCCAGTTGAGATGTTTTGCTAACTTCAACTTTTCTGAATCCAATCGGAACTTTAATGGCAAAACAGGTTAGCCCAAGATCAAAGAGCGAGGTCCCCATGGACATTGCATCATCCCACAGCAGTGGCACCGGCCCAATCGTGCATTATGAATTGCCAACTGCTGATGCTCTAGAGGCTAAACTAGTGGTAGAAAGAGATTCTGCTTCTGCACTTAGAGATGAAGTTGACATGTTGAGGAAGCAAATAGCACAATCACAAGCAGTACTCAAGACAACCATTAAATATTTGGTGGATTTCAAAACGAAGCAAGCTGAGACTGACCAGATTGTTAAGGTCCTGAAGGAAAAAAGGAAATTAAATTCCTACTTGGTAAATTATAGGTGAAATGTTCTTTCCATAGTTGAATAACCTTTGTGTTGTCTGTTCATGTAATCAATCAAACCATTTGTTTTAGAGATCATGTAATAATTTTTTTTGTTTTTTGGTTTGTAATTTTATTTGAGCACAAGTCTGTATTAATTGATAAGACTCGGAGACATTTCATTTGGATTGCTGTGCCAGACCTACAAATATGCCAATCACATTCAGCAATAGTAGTAGTATAGATGGACCATAAGTGGCACGCATCGGAAAGGGCAAAGATGCTGGCTAAAAAAAGGATGCTATTGTAGCCAAAAAAAAGTACAACGGCCTAGCTTATGTATGTTAGTTGATATTATTGATCCATATACTCTATAAGTGTTTATATGTCTGTTAGTTTTGTACATTCTTGGTTGATTGACTCGGTATTTCAATCTTGATACATCGCTTGTGTACATATCTAAATGGGAGTACACATTATGTTGCGTGTGACATTTGAGTTGGACATGAAGTGTTCCAAATATTCGAATTCACCTTAAACTGGATTCTAGTTTCTGAATTTGAGTATCGGCATTTGTAAACCATATTCATATATGACAGTGGAATACATCTTTGTCGTCCTTTTGAAGATATATAAAAACACATAGAATGATTTATAAAGATTCATATAGGGATACAAAATGGATTCGAATTTAGTTGCCAGGGTAAACGTGGATGCTTATTGTCCCAAAATTCGAAAGAAGCAGCAAAATGTCCACTCCCACGTCGGCTGCCCGAAGCAAAGTGTTTGGGAGATGGAAATTACTGTCTACCCATTACACGGACAATCCTTCGGCCCGATTTCCACTACTCTAAATAGGGGTAGGTTAGTAACTTCAATTAGACGTGACACGATCGCCTCTGAGCCCATTCCGACACGGTGGGCGTCAAACATGGGCGGCAAAACTCATTTGATTCAAGCTCGTCCGAAAGACCTCTGTTTCTCCCTCCATTCCCCATTCATACACGGTGGGCGATAAAACAAACTCGACTCGGCCGAAATCGATGTAGGCAAATATTTTCAATAGGGGCAGGTTTGTAACTTCACTTAGACGTGACACAACCGCCCTACCTGTCAACCCCGTTCATACACCGTGGGCGCCAACCATGGGTGCCAACCACCCTCTCCTCACCCGAAATCGCTCTGGGCAAATATTGGCGAGATGCGAGATTACCGTCCTATCCCCAACCGACGAGACGTCCAAATTTTAAACGGGGGCTAAGTTCGTAACTTTCCCATATTTCAGACAGGCGCGTCCCAAAAACATGGTTCCCCGTACCTCTCCCTCCATTTTCCCATTCATACACCGTCCGCGCTAGAACACCCCATCCCCACACCAGCCTCCGTCCGCCACCCCATCCATTGCCGCCGTCCTCCACCACATCCATCGTCGCCGTCCTCCACCATGCCGGAACGCCTACCAAGACCGCGTCGTCCACTGCTAGAGATGGACGTTTCACATCCACGGCGACGGACCAATAGCCTTGCATCGCGTCCTCTCGCTTCATCGGCGCCGTTGTCCTCTTTGTCGGGGCCGCTCACACGACCTTCTCTTCCACCGCAACGGGACTTATCCCCCGATGCACCCGTCTACCGTCGCAGATCTGCTTCAACGCCACCGATAGCCATCGCACCCCCGATGCCTACACGGTGCCGCAAGAGAGGTGGTACTTCATATCTCCTCAACTTTTTGATCTCAACCAGAAAATAGATCTTAACTTGGTTACTCTGCTTTCTTTTCAGGTCTTAGAATTTAGTTCTTAGTTTGAAGCAAACAATGGATGCTAAATATCATTTCTCCGGTTTGCAGCTTCAAATCTGCCATGGCACAGCCATAATACGGTTTAATTGATCATGCTTAGGGTTTAATTGACCATGTTGGTTCCGTGGTGGTTTCTTTAATAGAAATCGGAGGGGACACCCTCTTTTGCTAAAAAAATATGCTTCGAGTTTCCCCCTTTTATGATCACTATACGATCAGAATACGTGCTTCGTGTCATAATAACACTGCTCCACCCATCAAGCTAAACAAAGTTGTTTAATTGGTCAGCTAAATGTTCCTAAATTAGTTTTGAAAATGCATGTTCGCCGCTCGGGTGTGTATCTCTACAGGGTGCCCACGGTGGGCCGGCCCACCCTGGGATTTTGGGTCGTCCCAGGCCCCGATTCCCCTCTGTTCTGCTGTGCGCTTCCGATCTCTACTCGCCCCCAGCCGCCTGCCTCGCCGGCGACTTGCCGTCCCCGGACGGCATGACTCTAGGAGGAGACGCCGGACTAACAGGAGGCCAGAAGCCACTCGCCCAACAGCGTCACCGCTGCCCGGGCGCGCCGCCGTGCCAACCTTCCCAGTCCGTTCAGGGCTCAGGCGTGCAGCACCCACCAAGCCAACCCGATTTATCCTGAGATACGCCCTCAACACTCAGCAGCCACTCCTCATCACCCATTTTCTAATTGATTCATTACTCATTAGGCAGGACTGTCATTAGGGTTTGTTGTGTGCTCAGTGCTACCTACACTTAATGGTTCAGATGTATTTCAGTAATCTTTAGTACCTCTAAAGTTCACAGGGTTTTCAAAATTCTGGCCCTCGGAACAGAAACTAGTCATTTTGGATTGTTGGTCGTAGTGACATTGACCCAGATTACTACTGCAAGCCAGGTTTGTTGTCAATTTTACTTGTCTTTCTTACTCATTCGATATAATATCCAATTATTCACGTCGATTAGTTGCAAACAATAAGTGCTAGACAAACTTCTTCATTCAGATTTTGGACGGTCTCTTACTGCAGTTACAATTCTGCATACTTGTCCTAGTAAGCTCACAAGTAAATGATTGATTCACTACATCTATGCTTGCCTTGTCATATTTGTTGTCAATATTCTTTTAGGGTGGACCACCCTGTTTCTAAATACTGGAACCGTAGACATGAGCGAATAGTATTTCTCTATGTGATCTCTTCCATCATGTGTGGGTAACGAACACTGCATTGTATAGAAAGAAAGTGTCATTTCCAGCTTTTACATAGGTTTCGATCTTTTACATGGAATACAATCTGCCTACTTGTTTTGTGTCGCACTACCAACACTCCACCCTTGAAGCTAAACATTACGCCACTCATAATTGCTTAGTTTATTTGTTCAAATACGAATTTCATATGATTCTAATGTTCCTACTTCAGTTTTGAAATGTGTGCCTGCCTGTTATAGAGACATAAGGGGTTTGTATTTGTGTGTGTGGTCTGGTCAGCACGGTTGGGGAGGTGAACTTTGCATATGCAGGGGTTTATAGGGAGATACTCTCTGAGTTGAATCCGCAATGCATTCCATAGATAATCTGACTACTTTTTATGTTTTCATGAATCTCAAATACTGAACAGCATCATAATGATTATGAGCTCGCGCGCATGAAAAGAATAAAGCAGAACAATGCCATGGCTATCAAACTTGGCATTAAGGGACTGAAATCAAGTCTGGATGCAATGCAATGCAAACGCTCTCCACCTAGAGATTCATGCTCAGAATATGATCCTAACAGTGATTCTGAGCTAGAGGGAGATCTATGTCAATGTAGCTCCCTAGTGGAGGAGTCAGAGGAAGATGCCCTATCTTATTCACCCATCAAGGTACTTGCTCTAACTTTCCAAGGTTACATTGCTCGCACATATCTTGCAACTGATGCTTTGCATTGCTTCTACTTTGTTGAACTGCCATTAGCTTAGTTTACACATCGTGTATGTGAATACGCCCTGCCTATCCATTTTCAGTACATATTCCATCTGTCATCATACCATATTTATCCATTCAAATGCTGTTCTTCTGTATCAGACGTTCAAAAGGAAGAGGGCGATTACTGATCGTGGAGGAGCACAAGCAAAGTATTTGGAAAAGGTAGTGGCACCTGATAAATCAAATAGCCCATTAGGTGTAGTTGCAATATCACCTGACCCACAAATACCCCAACTCTAGCAGACTCTAGCCCTACTACACTGGTCATTTCTGATGCCCCAACTCAGCAGACCCCAACTACAGCAAACAGTATGATTATGCCAGTTGACATAGCACCAACTGTACAACGCAAAACCCCCATTCCAGCAAAGAGTACACCAAATCCAATTGCCAAATCCCTTTTTGAACCAGACAGAGCCCCAATTGCAGCAAATAGGACCCCTGTTCCATTCCTTCCCAGTTTAGAAGACGAAGCTTGTGTTGTTGTTAGGAACTTTGTGCGCATCTTTCCTTCATGGAAAGATTATACCGCAGACACAGAACAATTTCCAGTCTTCCTCCGCAACTTACGCGTAAGTAATGTACTAATGTTATTCATGGTCATTACTGCATATGTTTCTGCTGTTAGAAGACACAAGATTTCATTCTTTTAAATAGGCGAGGAGCAAACTGGATTGTGATGACGAGCAAGGGTTGGTTGCGCTTTTCAAGCACTTGTTGATGAAGTATCGTTCCTACCTGAGGCAAGCGCACTTTGATGGCAAGCCTCTGAACAAAATTTCTGTAAAGTCTCCGGTGCTACATTTATCCGATGGTGACTGGAATAATCTTGTTACACATTGGTCTTGGCTGCAGCGTAAGGTACTGTCTATGATATCACATCACAATTTGAACTACATTTCTGCATTTGCCTTAATGTCTCACTTGTACGAAAACTGTTAGCAGAAGAACATTCGTTCTCAAGGGACCACAGAATCTCGCAACTATACTGCACACTACATTGCTCTTGTGAGTACCTCTTGCCCTGTATGACCATACTTACTTTCAAAGCTGTTTGATTATGTAGCATCACTGCACATGTTAGCCTCGTAATCGTCCATTTGGTGGACATTATAAGATCCGTATGGACTCTTACATAAATTTAGAATCAACCCAATGCTTTTGAAGAGGTTTAGCTCTGCAGTCCTCTTGTAAGGACTGAACGTGGTCTATCACTGTACTTACATTAACAGCTACTCCCTCCGTCCCATAATATAAGAACGTTTTCTACAGTACACCAGTGTTCGAAACACTCTTGTATTATGGGAAGAGGGATTGGTTCATTTTGTAGCATTCTGCATCTTATCTCCCTCGCCCACCATTTACTAAAACGATCAGATCTTTATTTAATCTTACCAACAAGTAGAATACACAGACAATGCCAGTGCAGAAGTGTAGCCCATTGCTCTTGTCAGTACATTTTGTCCTGTAACGCTTGTACTTCCAGGGATTGGTAGTTGATTATGTAGCATCAATCTGCATCTTATCTTCATTATCCTCTATCCCTTCCAGTATTATCATATCTATAATTACTCTCTACAAAATGTAGAGTACAGGCAATGCTTATGAAGAAGATTCTGTGCTAAAATTCTTGAGTTATCCTTCCCTTGACATGGAGAAGGGCATTATAAAGCCGGTGTTAACTGCTAATGTAAGTCAGTCCTTCTAAAGCCTTTATCCTCAACTGCTGTTTAATTTGCTCATACTCCCTATCGCTTACTGCTGTTTAGTTTGCTGTTTCTACCAAAATCCATGTTCGTAAGAACCGTAAGTTCTAAGTTTTACTTGTAAAACCAAATTCCTTATTCATACCATGCACATTACTTAATACTCCCTATATGTATGCTTGTTTTTGTGGATCTATAATCCAGTGTGTGGTGAAGCAGCCCACGTTGGCACCTTGTCATCTCCTGTTTTATCTTACTGATGTGGCTAATGATATGAACAACATGCCATGCACATTATCCAAAATAGATACAATGATTTTCTTTGCCCTTCATCTATGCTTGTTATGTTGACATGGTAATCCAGTAGTGTGGTGAAGCTCCCCGCATTATGAACAATGCCAAATTATGCTATTGATATTTTGAACTTACTCTTTATTTTCTAATTTGAAATTGGATAGCATTGACAGAACAGTTATCATCTTTGTTTATACATGTGCAAAACCTGTCATCTCTCTGCTTTGTTTCAGGGTGATATGCCTGATGGCATGCACAAGTCCGCTGAAGGCTGTGAGACAAACCCAACATATATTGCAGCAAAGAAGGCAAAACATCTTGAAGATAGCGAGACAACCCCAAAGTCTTGTCTTGATGCAGTGTTCAAGTTACTTGAGACTAACAGTCAGACAAGCTCACAGAATTCGTTGTCTGAATCAGTTCGACTTCTTCTGTCCCAAGTTCTAGCAGAAAGGCAATCTGCAACTCAACTTCGACTTGAAGTCCTATCTCTAAGAAAGATTGCGGAGAACACCAATGAGAACCTCATCGCTAATTAGCTACACCTGGAAGCTATGACCGACATGCTAGGCCGGTCTCACAGCCTTGCTCAACAGCTTGCGCAACAGTTCCCCCGCAAGGCTAACCTTTCTTGAACTATCTTGGAAGTGGTCTCGGTTCAGTATTATTTTGTTACGCTGCAATGGTGCCCAGTTTTTGTAATCTGCTTCTTCGTTGCGCTTTATAATCACTGGTGGTCAACTTTGATGCCGAGTGGATGTAATATACCTTAAATCCTTTATTGTATAGTGTACGTTTATTCTTAGTTACTATGCCGTAATTTCTTTATTGTATAGAGTAGGTTTGTTCTTAATTCCTACTAGTTACTGCCATCATTTGCTATCTGAAAAAAATCAGATGTAGTCGACCGGACTGAAACATTCGACTCTAACGGGCCAGGTTTTTAGCGGGCCACAATTGGGCCGGCCTACGTCTTTCTTGGGCCTGAATGATTGGGGCCTTCACACATTGCGCCAGGCCCAAACTTACACCGGCCTATATTTTAGTTGGGCCTTTTGTCGACCCAGCGCTTGGTTTGGCCCAGGTAGCGTTGGGCCATTAACAGGCTGAATATTATACTGGCCTGTTACGGCCGAGATGAAACCACGGGCCTTTAGCAGGACAAAATGCATGTTGGGCCTCAATTTTCACTAGTCGTCGACGGGCCTTCAGTAGGCCGAAATGTAGACCAGGCCGTTTTGGGCCCAGTTAGCTCATGGGCCGTTACCAGGCCAAAACATATCTCGGGCCTTAGTTGGCCCACTGATATCATGGGCCTTTAAGAGGCCGAAAGCTTAGCACAGGCATCAACGGGCCGAATTACGCGACAGGCCTTTAACAGGCCCAAAGTCACGTGTGGCTTAACTGTTGCCACCTTTAGCACGGGCCGTTAGTGGGCCCGATGTCCCGTCGGACCATATATGGCCCATGGGCAGCACGGGCCATTCCCAGGCCGAAAGTCACACTGGGCTGAAATGGACCCATGTCTACATCAGGCCTCTAACAGGCCGAAAGTCACTCAGCTGTAGTTGGGCCCAAATATTCGGCGAACAATTAACGGGCCAGATCTGGCTTCGGGCCGCAAATGGGCCCAAATATTGGGCGAACAATTAACGGGCCAGATCTGGCTTCGGGCCGTAAATGGGCCCAAATATTGGGCGAATAATTAACGGGCCAGATCTGGCTTCGGGCCGTAAATGGGCCTTTATTAAGCAGGCCATTATTGGGCTGGCCCACTAGTACCTGATTAAGTTCTACGGGCCTTTGACTGGGCCGGTCTTTTCAACCTATATGGGCCTCTGTTGGGCCCAACCACGTGTCGACGTATCATAGGCATGTCTCCTCCAATGGACGGGCGACATCTGGCCCACTGACGAGCTGACAGGTGTTCCCTTCGGCCAATCAGAATTTTACACGTGGAAATTTCCCATTCGTCAGGGCTATTAACGGGTTATCGGATCCAAAATCCGACCCGATAGCTTAACAGCGTTCCGTTACGGTGGATGCCACATGTCGGTCACCCTTGACGAAAGCACTTCTGTGACGCGTGATTTATCATCATGGAAGTGGACACTTCCGTGATGATAATTTTGGCAATGTCATGGAACACTTCTACGATAGCACAGGTATGACTATCTTGATTCTGTCATAAATTTGTCATGGATGTACATGCATGACAGAAAACGCGACCTACTGTGACAAACACGTATCATCACGGAAGTGTATTTTTTTTGTAGTGCATGCTATCAGTAAAATATGTTGATGATAAATAAGCACATTGCAGATTCATCAGATTAATTCAAGCCACATGGAAAACCCATTTATCCAAACCAAGCATGATTAGGAACTAGGAAATATAGCACTTGTATATGTTTCTCATGTATTAAGTGCAGCCAAATTCGATTTATTCCTCACATGGTATACAATAACAGAATGCAACCACAACAATTGAACATCGCATTGCAGAAATGAACCAAGCAGTTAACTAAACACCACAACAAATGAACCAAACGTTAACTGAGCACCACATTGTACAATATAACATAGTCCTAATAGAAGATCATACATTTAACCAAACCAAGCATGCTTAACAACTTGGAAATATAGCAATTGTATTTGTTTCTCATGTATATAGTACAGCCAAATTCGATTTATTCCTCAGATGGTATACAATAAGAGAATGCAGCCACAACAATTGAACATCGCATTGCATAATTGAACCAATCAGTTAACTAAACACCACAACAAATGAGCCAAACGTTAACTGAGCACCACATTGCACAATATAACATACTCCTAATAGAAGATCAGACAGTTAACCAAACCAAGCATGCTTAACAACTTGGAAATATAGCAATTATATTTGTTTCTCATGTATTTAATACAACCAAATTCGATTTATTCCTCACATGGTATACAATAAAAGAATGTGAAAGTGCTAGTTATCGACTAGAGGGGGGTGAATAGGCGCTTTTTATGAAAGTCTTCAATACATGGAAGTTTCAAAGACAAAAAATAGAAATGAACCTATTAGCATGCAGCAGAAGGTAGACTACACTAGGCAAGCCATAGTCAAGTATTCAATGAAGTGAAAGCACGAAGACTAATAGCAGCTAGGTAGTAATGATCAGGATGGAAGATAGTATGAAGCCAATCAGAACAAGTAGTTATACAATGAAGTCAAACAGATAGTGCCAGCAGGGAATGACTTCACGAAGACAAACTATAAGTAAAGAGAGAGAGAAGATATAACCAGTCTCTTGGTGAGGACAAGGATTTGTTGGACCAGTTCCAGTTGCTGTGACAACTGTACATCTGGTTAGGGAGGCTGAGATTCAACTCAGAAGACCACGTCTTCACCTTATTCCCCTTGAGCTAAGGACACCCAGTCCTCGCCCAATCACTCTGGTAAGTCTTCAAGGTAGACTTCCGAACCTTCACAGACTTCGTTCACTGGCAATCCACAATGACTCTTGGATGCTCAGAACGCGACGCCTAACTGGCTGGAGGATTCACACTCCTCAAGTGTAACAAGTCTTCAGGTCACGCTGACAGAAATACTTCAGTGATGCCTAACACTCTTCGGCTCTGGGTGTTTTGGGTTTTGTCCTCGCAAGGATTTCTCTCTCTCAAAAGCTTCGAGGTGGGTTGCTCTAAAACGACAAAAGCCGTGCACTAACTCTGAGCAGCCACCAATTTATGGTGTAGGGGTGGGCTATTTATAGCCACTAGGCAACCCGACCTGATTTGTCCGAAATGACCCTGGGTCACTAAGGAACTGACAGGTGTTCCAATGGTCAGATTTCGAACACACGCGACAACTTGACTTGGGCTACAAGTAAAGCTGACTTATCCAGCTTTGGATAAGATTTGCTCTCATTGTCTTCGCTCGAAGACATAGGATTTGGTTGAGCATCACTTCAGTCACTCTGACTTTGTTCACTTGGACCCCACTTAACAGTACGGTGGTTCCTATGACTCAAAAAAGAAGAAAAGGAAACTACAAAACAACTATGTCTTCGCACTTCATAATCTTCACATGAATGTCTTCTCGAATCATAAGCTTCGATGTGATTGTCTTCACATACCAGCATTGTCTTCAATGTCTTCATACATTTTTAGGGGTCATCTCCGGTAGGTAAACCGAATTAATGAGGGACTACTACCCGTGTTATCCTGCGATTCTCACAAACACATTAGTCCCTCAACCAGGTTTGTCGTCAATACTCCAAAACCAACTAGGGGTGGCACTAGATGCACTTACAATCTCCCCCATTTTCGTGATTGATGACAAACTGATTGAAGTTTTCAACGGGGATAAAAGTATGTGAAATTGTAAAGAATTAAGACATTGTCTTCGTAAGTAGTGAAAGGCTCCCCTTGAAGATGTGCATATAAGTATTTTGCTTTTGGAATGCAAATGCACATGGCAAGTTGTACTTGTGGAGATCCTCTACAACTTATGAAGACAATTCGTCATGCATGAAAAGATATGATGAAGATAATGACATGCATAATAAAAAATGGACGTCTGCAATATGACTTCATGCGGGATTTATCATCGCACATGCGGAATTTATGATCGCATCACAGAATAGCAGAAAAAGTAGCAGACGACCATCAAGTTTAAGTGTTACAACTCAAAGAACCAGAAGTATCAAAAGCGAGAGTTGTAAGAACTTGGCAAAAGTATAGCAACCACTCATATGGACCCGCTTGAAGACTATCAACTCATACGCTTCTCCCCCTTTTGTCAGTAAGGACAAAAAAGGTTTGAAGACATAGAGTCTCCAATCGTTCCCATGAGGAGTAGGTGAAGCAGTAGGGTCGTCGTTGAGGTTTCGTGGTGCAGAAGAACTTGGTGCAGTGTCGATACGCGCCGAAGTTGGAGGTGGTGATGTAGCATCATCTTCGTCATCAATGACTCTGGCATTAACAGTTGCAGCTGAGGAAGAATAGTCAGAGTCTTCAAGTGAGGGAGTCTGACGCAAGACAGCATTCCTGGGAGGAGTGGAATCAAACTTGAATCTCTCTGTGAAGCTGTCATCTTGAAGATCAGCTTCAGCACTGAGCAATGTCAGACTCTTCCACGATCTCCGACAGGTTTCGTGAGTGACAAATGCATTTTTGGTGGCAAGGTTATGAATGTGGTTGACATCCACCAAGAGGCTTTGCATCTGATGCTTCATCCAGTCGTGATGCTTATCTTGCTTTTGATGCAGGGCAATGAGAAGCTCTCGGTCATTGTGAACACGAGAACTCTTTCGAGGCCTTTGAGCAATTGTGCTTTCAGTGGCTTCAGTATGGGCACAATGAGGTGCACGTGTATTGCCAGCCAAAGGATAAACACGAGTGGCAGCCAGAACTCCTTCAATGGGCTGAGTGAAGCTTTGGTGATCGGCGTTGTGAAGATAAATGGGCTCCTTGGCAGGCTCTGGGTATATGGCTTCGACAGACAGATCAACCTCTGGCAAGAATATCAGATGGTTGCGCACACACGGCTGATAGTTGACAGCAGAGTGAAGCTTGATAAGGCGCATAACCCATGGAGGGTAGAACTTCACACCAAAGAGATCAGAGCCGGATGCAGCCAATTGCCTAATGAAGAAGTCTTGAGCATTGAAGCTGATGCCATTGAAGATATAGAAAACCAATGTCTTCATTGCTCCTTCAAGCTTCGCTAGAGGAGAATGTCCCTTGATAGGCCATAGAGTTCGCCTGATAATAGGATAAATAGTGCGGGGCAGATACTCTAGGTCTTCAACAAAGAATTCCCTTGGATACTCAGCGTCGCGTGGCAGTGGCTTCATCATGCTCAGCATTTGGCTCAAGTTGGGCTCAGGCTTCTGGAAGATGCTCTCCAAGGCATTGCAGTGAAGCTGACAACCAGGTTCAAAGAGTTCACCTGGAGTGGGCAGGCCAGTGAGCTTAATAATATCAAGGGCTTTGGCTTCGTGATGTACATTGCCTGTCATCCACTCAAGGATCCATGTCTTCGGATCCCTGTTGTAGCCGCGAATGTGGAGGGTGGCATAGAATTGCAGCAGAAGCTCTTCGTTCCAGTGCTCTTTATCAGTCACAAATTGTAGCAGACCAGCATCTCGGAAACAATCAAGGGCTTCTTCTAGGCAGGGCAGGCCAGCAATAGCTTCCCAGTCTAGACGCATATGGGGAAAGATGTGCCCTTGATCATAAAGAACACAAGAGTAATAACTCGTTGTTGATAGCTCCAGAACCGATCAGATGAAATTCTGGGCCTTGAGTGTGGGTTCTTGTCGCTGTCAAAGAAGGTGTTGTGTGCAATGAAGCCATTCACATTGAAAGATCCTAGTGAAGTTGCAGTACCTGGAAACCTTGGCAGCCTCGGTTTTGGCTTCTGGACCTGAGGCCTGTGCTCCACATGATAGTCAAATTGAGGTCCGGGAGCAGGAGGAGGAACCAGAATGGGCCAGCGAAACATGACAGGTTGGCCGCGATCAAATGCCAGCTCGATAGTGTGTGGCCTTGGAGGCGGTACAGGAGCACCGGCATTGACGTGAGCTGCAAGTGGTATAATGACTTCAAGTGCAATATTGACTTCAGGTGCATTAGAAGCTTCAGGCTCATTAACTTCTGGCGCCACATTGACTTCAGGCGCCACATTTGCTTCAGCCATGACAACATCATTGGCTTCAGTATTGGTGTTGGTGGCCGCCTCAATGTTATCAACCTCCACTTGAGTAGCTGGAGGGTCGGACACGTTCTCCTCGAGAACAACTTCTTGGTTGGACGGGGGGTGTAGCAACACGTTCTTCTTCTTGACGGGGGTTCCTCTTGTTCATCGGCTGATGCAGCCTGAATGTCTTCAGTAGCTTTGCCTTCAGACTCTGAGATGTTCATAGTTGGAGTGGCTTCAGGAAACACTTGGCGTGAAACTGAGTGGTGGTGCTCTTCTTCTTCTGGAACACTCAAAAGAGTGACTTGGGGCCTTGGTCCTTTGCGAAGCCTGTGAAATACGGTCAACGCTTGTGGAGAGGGAGTTGGCTGGGCCTCAAAGTCGTCATCATCAAGCACCGGAGTGGTGACTTGAGTCGGGGGAGTACTTGGTGATTCTTCTTCACGGGGGGAGTCTTGAGGGTGATTAGCCCATGAATCATCCTGAGCAATTGGTGTCAAAGGAAGACCAATGCTGATGAGTTCGTTGTTCATTAGAACAGGCGATGATACCATTTCGTGCTCGATCTGAGGAAGGACTTCATCATCATCTACATTGTCTTGGGGACCAATGTCTTCAGCTGCGGTGTGGTCAACAGCTGGATCTTCTTGAGCTTCAGGAGCCTCTGTGGTAGCAGGCTCGTGAACTATCAAACGACGCTCTTGATGTGTGGACGCAGGACGAGCAACAGAGATTGGCTTGACGACAAGGGGCTCTGTGGGAGCAGCCCGATCTTTCTTCTTTGTCTTTCTTTTCTTGGTTGGTGGAGCATCGTTAGTGGTGTTCTTGGACTTGTGCTTTCTGGCTTCGGCTTCAGCTGTCCTTGTTTTCTTGAGTTCTGAAGCTACTGTGGGGACCTTTGGCTTCACCTGTCATACTGGTGGGGAAGACAATGCGAGGTTCTTCCCGCCTGGATGCTTCAGCTAGGGCCACAACAGGCTTCTTCTTCCTGGCAGCCATCTTGAGGTCGATGCCAGGACGCCCAAGTGCCTTGCGCTTCTCGGCTTCATTGTAAGCTTGAACACATTTGGCAGCGAGGAGTTTCATGTGCTCTCATGAACCTTCAGCTTCGTCACGTTTCTTGTGAAACGCCTCCTTGAGCTCATGCATCATTTGCTTGAAGTTTTGGACATCAGTCACACTGAGCTTGGCCATATGCTTCTTGAACTGGGCTTTTTCATAGTCAATTTTGTTCTTCGGTTCAACAATTCTCTGAGCTAGAGCCAGCTCAGGAGCAATGGATCCGTGGAAGGAGACGCTGAGGCCACTTGGGAGCTGAAGATCATCAAAACTGAGGTTTGGGCTGTCAAACCACTCATCAATGAACTTGTTCAGGATGTCCACATCGAAAAGGGGAAGATCGTTGAAGATTTAAGCCTCTTGCTTGCTCTTTATCAGCAGCTCGAGAGCATAGTCGCCAAGGTCGTCATCACTTGACAGATCAATGGCTTCGTTCTCATTCCTCGGAACGGCAGCTGGGGTTAGTGCTTGACCAGTAATCTGCATGGGCTTCTTCTTCTTCTCAGTCTTGGAGATGCAAGAAAGATCTTCAGAATGCACACTTGGTGCAGGAGGAGCAGTGGCTAGAGGCTTCGCACGTGAAGCTCTTGGTGCAGTGGAGGGCTTTGAAGCCTTGGGTTTCTTTTGCTTTTGAGGCTTCGGGGGAGCAGGAGCTTCATCAGAATCAGCTTCATCTCCAGACTGATCCACTATGGCTCTCTGAGCGGCGATGTAGGAGAGGAGACCATCAAAGTTGTTGAAGGGGCCAATGACATTGGGATTGGCATGACGTGTGCCATCAGCCCACGGAGCAGAAGGACCTGGGTTGAAATTGCATGCTAGACTCTTCTTGTTCTTTACGACAGAATCCTTGGCAAACTTGTAGTTGCGCTTGAACAGATTGTCTTCACGAAACCATAGCAGAGAAGATGGGTCAGCATTCTCTGGTTGTGGTCGGCGAACCATGCAAGGATAGAAGCCTTGAGCAATGGCTTCAGTTCTGGACCTAGGTGGAAGATTTTTGAAAAGAATATCTCCCCATGGTCGTTTGATGGCATTCTTCTCAGCATACTCTGTAGTCACAAATTTGTACAGAAACCATTGTTCAGCCCAGTATCTGCGAATCCATTGGATTCGAGTCTTGCGTTCGCCATAGGTTTCTTATGGGTCAGTCTTGTACATCTCATACAGATCAGGAGGCAATCTTTGGATGTATTCCCACGGCGTTGTCTGCCGCCCTTTCTAGCTGATTTTTCAGTTGCCATGAAGTTCAGACTGAATGGCTTCAAAGCTGTCAAAGTCTTCCGTCTGCTGGTCAGACAAGAACTAGCTTCGGGAGAGTTAATGTGATGCTGTAAGAATTCTGCAAATGAATGCAGACTATGAGAACTAATGGATTCTCCCACAGACATGTACGTGTGACAGCATTAGAGATGCGAGGGAGGGGGAAGAGGTCATATGCATTCTCAGAAGATTTTGAAGATAAATCAGTTTTGAAGACATTGACCTCATAGCACGAAGACATTCACTTATATGTTGAGAGTTGGTTCCAGATTTGTACGAATCCGAGAATAGGTACAAGTGAGGAATCTAACTACGTGTGAAGCATAAGTGAATATACTAGGCATATTATGAGATGCAGAACATGATAGATCCAAATTTGTTGGCACAGAAACCACTTTTGGTGAAGAGGGATGAATCTATCAGATCAAAAAGGCAGTAAAAAGTGAGTTTTAATTACCACACGAAGAACTGCTAGACGGAGTAGAGAGGAGGCCGAGCAGTTCGATCTTCCGTGCCCTAACTTGGCGACGGAAGACACCTACGGCGGCGATGGAGAAGACGAGATCCACGGCCGGCGTGAGGACGGCGTCGGTGAGGTCGCGGCAGCTAAGCGCTTCGTCGCCGGCGTCATAGAGAGCTAGCGGTGGCGCTAGGGTTTGTCGAGGTGGAGAGGTGGAAGAAATATTTTGACCGCGATGTGATGTCCATTTATAGGGAGAGGGGCAGCACAGTGCAATTACGCAGGTGCCCTTGGCGGTTCACATCTGAGGGACACGTGGCGAACATGCAACACATCGGAAGTTGTTCCATGTTCCCACGCACGCCTGGACTGTCGGCTGGTCGTTCTGGCTTCTCCGGGTTTCAGGCAATAAGGATTGATCATTTAAAATAGAATCAATGTTTGTCTCTGTACCTTCTGCTGACAAGGACGTAGAGAAGACATTCGACGGTTTCAATAGAATGCATATGATTTGGATAGATAGAATTTGAGGAAGAAGCATAGCAGAGGTTAGGGTCCGATCACATTCACTTAGTTCAAAAGATTCAAACAAGAAGACATAGCTATAAGTGAATGCTGTAGAGGACAGAACACAAATATATGTATATATCTGAGTGAGACTAAGTCATCAAAGTGAAGATCATCATGAAGACAAATCAATGTTGAAAATAAATCAAATGCGAAGACTTAGCAAATGTAACGCCAAGAGAAAACACTCCAAACAAGAATTTGGTGGTGGCGTTACCCACCGTATAGGAAGTATTAGACCCAGACATGGCACACAATTATCGTGGCGCCCCGAAGTCAAATTCCGCATTAATGTATTCACACTCAGAGTGCAAGTCTTCATTGATTGAAGATATACATTACTTCGTGTGTTGCACATCTAAGTCATCAACATGCATAGGTGTTAGAATGTGTGCCTAATCATAGGACATTCAAGGATTCCAAGATATTTAGCTCACACCGTAACTTGCAAAACCTTTTCTCATCCAAGGGCTTTGTGAAGATATCTGCCAATTGCTCTTCAGTGTTGACGTGAATGATATCAATATCTTCCTTCATGACATGATCTCTGAGAAAGTGATGACGAATTTCAATGTGCTTTGTCTTCGAGTGCTGAACTGGGTTGTTGGCAATCTTGATGGCGCTTTCATTGTCGCAGTAGAGTGGTACTTGCTTCAGATGGATGCCATAGTCCTTAAGAGTTTTCTTCATCCATAGAAGCTGAGCACAGCAAGATCCAGCAGCAATGTATTCAGATTCAGCAGTGGAGAGCGATACACAGTTCTGCTTCTTTGAAGACCAATAGACAAGTGATCGTCCCAGAAAGTGACATGTGCCTGATGTAGACTTGCGATCTACCTTGTCACCAGCATAATCAGCATCCAAGAATCCGACTAGATCAAACTCTAAGCCCTTTGGATACCACAATCCTAGTGTTGGGGTGTAAGCCAAATATCGAAGAATTCGCTTCACAGCTAAGTGATGCGATTCCTTTGGTGCCGCTTGGAATCGGGCACACATGCAAACACTAAGCATGATATCTGGCCTAGAAGCACATAAATAAAGTAAAGAACCAATCAGGGAGCGGTATACCTTTTGATCGAACTCTTTACCATTGGCGTCAGGACCCAGATGACTTTTGGTTGGCATTGGCGTCGTGTAACCTTTGCAGTCTTGCATTCCAAACTTCTTCAGGCAGTCTTTGAGATATTTTCTTGAGATATGAAGATGTCGTTGCTTTGCTGACGAATTTGAAGACCAAGGAAGAACTTCAGCTCACCCATCATGGACATCTGATATTGCTCTTGCATCATGTGTCCAAACTCATCACTGTATTTCTGGTTAGTGCAGCCGAAGATAATGTCATCCAGATATATTTGGCACACAAATAGTTCACCATCATATGTCTTCGTGAAGAGTATGGGATCCAGGGAACCAGGTTTGAAGCCTTTTCTCTTCAGGAAGTCTTTGAGTGTGTCATACCAAGCGCGAGGGGCTTATTTGAGGCCATACAATGCCTTGTTAAGCTTGTATACCATATCAGGATGTTTTGGATCTTCAAAGCCAGGTGGTTGTGCAACATGCACTTCTTCTTCAATCTTGCCATTGAGAAAAGCACTCTTCACATCCATTTGATAAAGAAGATGTTGTGATGATTTGCGTAGGCTAGCAGCATGCGAATGGCTTCAAGCCTAGCCACAGGAGCAAACGTTTCATCGAAGTCAATCCCTTCAACTTGAGAAAATCCTTGAGCAACGAGACGAGCCTTGTTTCTGACAACTTGACCATGCTCATCTTGCTTGTTGCGATATATCCATTTGGTGCCTATTATGTTGTGCTTGCGAGGGTCAGGACGCTTGACTAGATCCCACACATTGTTTAGCTTGAACTGTTGAATCTCTTCTTGCATAGCTTGAATCCATTCAGGTTCCATGAAGGCTTCAGCAACTTTCTTGGGTTCTGATATTGAGACAAATGCAAAGTGCCCACGGAAATTTGCTAGCTGTGTTGCTCTTGAACGAGTGAGTGGACCTGGTGCATTGATGCTATCAATTATCTTCTCAATCTGTACTTAATTTGCAACACGAGGATGAACTGGATGAAGATTTTGCTCTTGCTGATCATTGTCATCATTTGGAGGATTGTCTTCGGGCTGAGCATTGGCTTCAGGTTGATTAGGTGCAGAAATGATGAGTTCCTCTTCAGCCTGTGCCTCAGAAGGTATGATCTCTCCAGTTCCCATGAGCTTGATGGATTCACTAGGTGGATCTTCATCTAGCACATTTGGCAGGTGCTCTCTTTGTGAGCCGTTAGTCTCATCGAACCGCACATCTACAGTTTCAACCACTTTATACTGAAAGAGGTTGAAGACTCTGTAGGAGTGCGAATCCTTTTCATAACCAAGCATAAAACCTTCATGTGCTTTCGGTGCAAATTTTGAAGTGTGATGTGGATCCTTGATCCAGCACCTAGCACCAAATACTCTGAAGTAACTGACATTTGGCTTCTTACCAGTCAGGAGTTCATAGGATGTCTTCTTCAGAAGCTTGTGAAGATAAACACGGTTGATGACATGGCATGCAGTATCAATGGCTTAGGGCCAGAACTTTCTTGGAGTCTTGTATTCATCAAGCATTGTTCGAGCCATCTCAATGAGGGTTCGGTTCTTGCGCTCCACGATGCCATTCTGCTGAGGAGTGTACGGAGCGGAGAACTCATGAGTGATGCCCAATGTATCTATGTAAAGGTCGAGCCCGGTGTTCTTGAACTCTGTGCTGTTGTCACTTCTGATATGCTTGATCTTGACGCCATAGTTATTCATGGCACGGTTGGCGAAGCGTCTGAAGACATCCTGCACTTCAGTCTTGTAGAGGATTATATGCACCCACATATATCTTGAATAATCATCAACAATGACGAAGCAATAGAGACAAGCAGTAGTAGTGAGAGTAGAGTAGTGAGTAGGGCCAAATAAGTCCATGTGTAGCAGCTCGAAGGGTTGAGATGTCGTCATGATTGTCTTCGAGGGGTGCTTGGCCCTCGTCATCTTTCCAGCTTCGCAGGCACCTCATAAGTGATCCTTCTTGAACTTGACGCCCTCGATGCCTATGACATGTTTCTTCTTCGCGAGAGTGTATAGATTCCTCATGCCCGCATGTCCTAGCCTCCGATGCCAGAGCCAGCACTCTGAAGCCTTTGCTAGTAGACATACGGCCAACTGTGGTCCTGCTGAGAAATCTACCATGTACAAATCATCTTTTCCATACCCTTCAAAGACTAGAAACTTGTCAGATTCCATTAGTACAAGGCAACGATATTTTCCAAATATCACAATCATGTTCAAGTCACAAAGCATTGAGATAGACATTAAGTTGAAACCAAGGGATTCAACAAGCATCACTTTATCCATGTGCTGATCCTTTGAGATTGCAACTCTACCTAGACCCAATACCTTGCTTTTACCCGTGTCAGCAAATGTGATGTGACTCTTGTCATATGGACGTAAGGTTGAGTCCATGAGAAGACTTCGATCACCAGTCATATGATTCGTGCACCCGCTGTGCATAATCCATTTTGAAGCATGAGGTGTCATACGCTACAGTACAGTTAGGGGGACAGGCTTCACCAAGAGTATTGTGAAGCATAAACATTTGACGCACAAGAGGATTATCAAAGCTCAGATCAAGGTTAGGACTGATAGGATGATTGGCAAGCGATTCAGGAACAAAATACATAGTCAGACCATTTGGGCATTTTATCTTGCACCCTACAAGATGTTTTAGGTCCCCAGCAAAAGCATCGGACGCCTTTGATTTCTGGCTGGAGACCTTTCCCTGCAAAAGAAGGTTAATTTTGCTTAACCACCCATATTTTCAGAGGTGGCTTAGAAGCAATAAGTCTAAGAGCAGCATCTGAGAACTTCGGCTTTGGAGCCCTAGCAAATAGCCTTGCGGGAGGTGAATAGTACTCATATGAATAAGCAGAATAGTTCTTAGTCTTATGAACATAACGGTTTGATGACACACGCTCATATTCATAAGTTTGAGTATGATTTCCCTGCAAAACATTGGCGTTAGGGTGACTCAGGTGAGTCTCGTGTCTGTATGAAGCCTTTGGGCGATATGAAGCCTTTGGTCTGGTGTTTGTCTTCTTCCCTTGTGGTGTCATGATGACATTCACAGGAAGATTCTCAAGACACTTTTTGGGCAACCAGATCTTCTTCATAGGTGGTCCATTCCTGCAGTTAGTACCAATATACCTGGCAAACACTTCACCATTCTGATTCTGAAACAGTTTATAGTTTGCATCAAAGGATTCATCAATGATAATTGGTTTAGCACAAGTGAAGCCAGATAAGGTGGATGGATCCACTGAAGGTCCCTTTGCAGCAACCCATGTGGTTTTGGGGTACTGCTCAGGCTTCCAGTAAGAACCATCAACATTCATTTTCCTCTCGAACCCAACACGCTCTTTTCTAGGGTTTCGGTTCAGAATCTGCTTTTTGAGGACATCACACAGTGTTTGATGCCCTTTGAGACTTTTGTACATCCCTGTCTCAAGCAATGTCTTTAATGCATCATTTTCATCAGCAATAGTAGTGGCATCCTCAGCAGAGGGGTTAGTTACCACATCAACAGTTGAAGATATTGCACCAGTAGCAGCAGTAGAACATTCAGCAACAGAAGTAGCGTTATCACGCTCAATGCATTTTAGACATGGTGGTTCAAATCCTTCCTGAGTGGGATTGATCTGTTGAGCGCGAAGTGACTCATTCTCTTTTTGAAGATCTTCATGAGCCGCTCTCAATTTCCCATGTTCTTGCTTCCTTTGAAGATAATCGTAGGAAAGTTTTTCATGAGTTGTTGAGAGCGTTTCATGACGACTTTCAAGTTCCTCGTACTTAACGTGAAGATTTTTTATGTCTTCAATTAAGGACTGAGATCGGGTCATTTCCGCGTCCAACATGTCATCGCTTTTGTCTAATAGTTTTTGAATATGATCCATGGCTTTCTGTTGTTCAGTTGCAATTTTAGCAAGTGTTTTGTAGCTAGGTTTGGATTCACAATCAGAGTCATCTTCATTTGATGTTTGAAAGTAAGCATCGCGTGAGTTTACCTTGGCACCACGTGCCATGAAGCAGTAGGTGGGGGCAGAGTCGTCCATGTCATTATCATCAGCGTTGGTGACGGAGCCATTGTCTTCAGTGTTGAAGATGGACTTAGCTACGTAGGCTGTAGCTAGAGCCAGACTCGCAACGCCAGAGTCGGACTCCTCCTCAGATTCCACCTCCACCTCCTCAGAAGCAGACTCCTCCTCTGAATCCATCTCCTTGCCAACAAAAGCACGAGCCTTGCCAGATGAGCTCTTCTTGTGTGATGAAGACTTCGATGAAGATTTGGAAGAAGACTTTGAGGATTTCTTCTTCTTCTTGTCATCAGAATCATATTCCTTGCTCTTTTTCTTCTTGTTTTCATTGTCCCACTGTGGACACTCAGAGATGTAGTGACCAGGTTTCTTGCACTTGTGGCATGTTCTCTTCTTGTGGTCATGAGTAGAAGCTTCATCATTTCTTGAGTTGGATCGTGAAGACTTTCTGAAGCCTTTCTTCTTGGTGAACTTCTGGAACTTCTTCACAAGCATAGCAAGCTCCTTTCCCATGTCTTCAGGATCACCAGAACTGCAGTCACATTCTTCTTCAGATGAGGAAACAACCTGTGCCTTCAAAGTGCGAGTTCGGCCATAGTTGGGACCATAGATGTCTATTTTCTCAGATAGCTGAAACTCATGTGTGTTGAGCCTCTCAAGTATGTCAGACGGATCGAGTGTCTTGAAGTCGGGGCGTTCTTGAATCATCAGGGCTAGGGTGTCAAATGAGCTATCAAGTGATCTCAGGAGTGTCTTGACGATTTCATGCTTGGTGATCTCAGTGGCGCCGAGAGCATGAAGCTCATTTGTGATGTCAGTGAGGCGATCAAACGTGAGCTGGACATTCTCATTGTCGTTTCTCTTGAAGCGGTTGAAGAGGTTGCGAAGAACACTGATCCTTTGATCTCTCTGGGTTGAGACGCCTTCGTTGACCTTGGAGAGCCAGTCCCGGACTAGCTTCAAAGTTTCTAGAGCGCTCACACGGCCATACTGTCCTTTGGTCAGATGACCGCAGATGATGTTCTTCGCAGTAGAATACAGTTGAACGAACGTCTTGACATCACCAGGGTGACACCTTCACCAGTCTTGGGAACGCCGTTCTTGACGACATACCATAGATCGACATCAATGGCTTCAAGATGCATGCGCATCTTATTCTTCCAGTAGGGGTAATTAGTGCCATCGAAGACAGGGCACGCAGCAGAGACTTTGATTATCCCTGCAGTCGTCATAGCTAAAACTCCAGGTGGTTAAACTGAATCACACAGAACAAGGGAGTACCTTGATCTGATACCAATTGAAAGTGCTAGTTATCGACTAGAGGGGGGGTGAATAGGCGATTTTTATGAAAGTCTTCAATACATGGAAGTTTCGAAGAAAAACAATAGAAATGAACCTATTAGCATCCAGCGGAAGGTAGACTACACTAGGCAAGCCATAGTCAAGTATTCAAAGAAGTGAAAGCATGAAGACTAATAACAGCTAGGTAGTAATGATCAGGATGGAAGATAGTATGAAGCCAATCAGAACAAGTAGTTATACAGTGAAGTCAAATAGATAGTGCAAGCAAGCAATGACTTCACGAAGATATACTGTAAGTAAAGAGAGGCAGAAGATATAACCAGTCTCTTGGTGAGGACAAGGATTTGTTGGACCAGTTCCAGTTGCTGCGACAACTGTATGTCTGGTTAGGGAGGCTGAGATTCAACTCAGAAGACCACGTCTTCACCTTATTCCCCTTGATCTAAGGACACCCAGTCCTCGCCCAATCACTCTGGTAAGTCTTCAAGGTAGACTTCCGAACCTTCACAGACTTCGTTCACCGGCAATCCACAATGACTCTTGGATGCTCAGAACGCGACGCCAAACCGGCTGGAGGATTCACAGTCCTCAAGTGTAACAAGTCTTCTGGTCACGCGGACAGAAAGACTTCAGTGATGCCTAACACTCTTTGGCTCTGGGTGTTTTGGGCTTCGTCCTCGCAAGGATTTCTATCTCTCAAAAGCTTCGAGGTGGGTTGCTCTCAAACGACAAAAGCCGTGCACTAACTCTGAGCAGCCACTAATTTATGGTGAGGGGGTGGGCTATTTATAGCCACTAGGCAACCCGACCTGATTTGTCCAAAATGACCCTGGGTCACTAAGGAACTAACACGTGTTCCAACGGTCAGATTTCAAACACATGCGGCAGCTTGACTTGGGCTACAAGTAAAGCTGACTCATCCAGCTCTGGATAAGATTTGCTCTCATTGTCTTCGCTCAAAGACATAGGATTTGGTTGAGCATCACTTCAGTCACTCTGACTTTGTTCACTTGGACCCCACTTAACAGTACGGTGGTTCCTATGACTCAACAAAGAAGAAAAGGAAACTACGAAACAACTATGTCTTCGCACTTCATAATCTTCATGTGAATGTCTTCTCGAGTCATAAGCTTCGATGTGATTGTCTTCACATACCACCATTGTCTTCAATGTCTTCATACATTTTTAGGGGTCATCTCCGGTAGGTAAACTGAATTAATGAGGGACTACTACCTGTGTTATCCTGCAATTCTCACAAACACATTAGTCCCTCAACCAGGTTTGTCGTCTATACTCCAAAACCAACTAGGGGTGGCACTAGATGCACTTACAGAATGCAACCACAACAATTGAACATCGCATTGCAGAATTGAACCAAGCAGTTAACTAAACACCACAACAAGTGAACCAAGCCATAACAAATGAACCAAGCAGTTAACTAAACACCAATTGAAAGATATAACATACTCCTAATAGAAGATCACACAGTTAACCAAACCAAGCATGCTTAACAACCTGGAAATATTGCACCCTGAAGAATTGAACATCACATTTGCTAAACTGAACCAAGCAGTTAATTGAACACCACATTGCACGACATATAGAACATATACACTATAGCAGAAGATTGCATGGTGAAAGTAGATAGCACAATTCACTAGAATTTGTTAAGGAAAGGCAGTAGCTAGCAAACTGAACATGGGTCCTTATAGTGAGCTAATAAGACAAGCTACTCCCCATTGTCAGAGATATTGATGACGATTGGCTCCTTGGACATGGAAGAGGGCGAGGCCTCCGCATCGTGGGTGCCCTCGTTGTAGTGGTGAGTTGTCTGAGCCACTCCGGGCACCAACCTGTTGGCTCTCGAGATGAGGTAAGCACGTGCACGCTGAGAAAACACCTCATAGTCTTTGTCGAAGGCACCGACGGTGGCCTCGAGAAAACGCCATAAACTGTCGTTTAAAGCAGCCAACCGCGTCGCAGCATCAGCGCGCGAGGCGTCAACGGTGGCCTCGACGGCGAGGTGCTCCTCCAAGATCTGGGGGTTGGCACGAATGGAAGCCATCATGACTTCATCCGCGCATGCGGCCGCGATTTGCTTCTCCGCTGCCAAATGCTCCTTGAGGTCCTGGCTATACTGCGTGCACCATGGCTTAGGCCGGCGCTTATTTGGTGGAGGGGTCGGTGATTTGGGTGGAAGGTGCCGCGCTCGCGCCGGCGGTCGCGGCATGTGGGATGTGGAAGGAGGACGAGGATGGGGGTCGGGTGTGGATTACCTGCCTGGATAGGCAAGGCCGAGCAACGTGAAGGAGGGTCGCCGACAAGGAGGCGGCAGTGCTGCAAGCAAGGAGTGAAGGTTTCAACTTGGAAAGGAAGGCGGAAAGGGGGAAATGTGGCTTTTGGTAAGGGGGAGGGGCCGGGGAGGTAGATATTTCCGCGGAAGCCAAAAAATTGGAATCGCTTCAGCCAAAAAACTGGCGCGCAAAGTGTCATCAGACACGGTCCCTTATTCAGACACGGTCCGAAGATATTTTGTGTTGCATCTCACACGGTTGGTTATAATAAACCGTGTGGGATGTACTAGATTTTTCGTCTTGATTTCAATTCCATAATGGGGTCACAGCGGCCATGGACGGTGTTTGAATTGCTAGACCTTTTATCTGCAGTGATCATAAAAGAATTGGAATTATTCAGGGTTCGTTGGACATTTTTATGCATTAAGTCAGTTTTCAATGCATTTATGTGCATAATTCAAATTTGAACTACATGCACATGCTCCAGTGCATATAAATTGGTTGAAAAATCAAATCTTTGTCCTTGGGTGCATGCTTAGGTCCCATGCAAGAAATGGGAATGAATGTCAAACACCAGGGCACTGTTGGTTGCCGGCAAAACATTGAGATGCCTGGTTTTTAAATTCTAGTAAATCCAAAACTCGTCTGAAATTCATGAAACTTGGCATGCTACCATGGAGCAGCATCAACATGCCGTGGTACAAATTTTGTCCCATTTGGGGCAGGTTTGGGTATATGCTTCTCACAAACCGGAGCTTCTCACAACAAGCATGATGGTTTTTGGTAGGGAACGTCCCACCTTTGGGGATGAAACGATATCCATTGCCTCTTATTGCTTTCAATTTTTTTCTCGTGTCAACATAGAACAACATGAGTGTTGTGTGAAATTTTGTGATTTTTCAGGGTTCGTTTGGACATTTTTATGCATTAACTGAGTTTTCAATGCATTTATGTGCATAATTCAAATTTGAACTACATGCGCATGCTCCATTGCATATAAATTGGTTGAAAAATCAAATATGTGTCCTTGGGTGCATGCTTAGGTCCCATGCAAGAAATGGGAATGAATTTCAAACACCCGGGCACCGTTGATTGCCGGCAAAACATTGAGATGCCTGGTTTTTAAATTCTATTAAATCCAAAACTCGTCTGAAATTCATGAAACTTGGCATGCTATCATGCAGCGGCATCAACATGTCGTGGTACAATTTTTTTCCCATTTGAGGCAGGTTTGGGTATATGCTTCTCAGAAATCGAAGCTTCTCACAACAAGCATGATGGTTTTCGGTAGGGAACGTCCCACCTTGGGGGACGAAACGATATCCATTGCATCTTATTGCTTTCAAGTTTTTTTCTCGTGTCAACATAGAATAACATGAGTGTTGTGTCATTTTTTGTGATTTTTCGCGGTTCGTTTGGACATTTTTAGGCATTAACTGAGTTTTCAATGCATTTATGTGCATAATTCAAATTTGAACTACATACGCATGCTCCATTGCATATAAATTGGTTGAAAAATCAAATATGTGTCCTTGGGTGCATGCTTAGGTCCCATGCAAGAAATGGGAATGAATTTCAAACACCAGGGCACCATTGATTGCCGGCAAAACATTGAGATGCCTGGTTTTTAAATTCTAGTAAATCCAAAACTCGTCTGAAATTCATGAAACTTGGCATGCTATCATGGAGCGGCATCAACATGTCGTGGTACAAATTTTGTCCCATTTGGGGCAGGTTTGGGTATATGCTTCTCACAAACCGGAGCTTCTCACAACAAGCATGATGGTTTTCTGTAGGGAACGTCCCACCTTTGGGGACGAAACGATATCCATTGCCTCTTATTGCTTTCAAATTTTTTTCTCGTGCCAACATAGAACAACAGGAGTGTTGTGTGAATTTTTGTGATTTTTCGGGGTTCGGATGGACATTTTTATGCATTAACTGAGTTCTCGATGCATTTATGTGCATAATTCAAATTTGAACTACATGTGCATGCTCCAGTGCATATAAATTGGTTAAAAATCAAATCTGTTTCCTTGGGCTCATGCTTAGGTCCCATGCAAGAAATGGGAATGAATTTCAAACAACAGGGCACCGTTGGTTGCCGGCAAAACATTGAGATGCCTGGTTTTTAAATTCTAGTAAATCCAAAACTCGTCTGATATTCATGAAACTTGGCATGCTATCATGGAGAGGCATTAACATGTCGTGGTACAAATTTTGTCCCATTTGGGGCAGGTTTGGGTATATGCTTCTCACAAATCGGAGCTTCTCACAACAAGCATGATGGTTTTCGGTAGGGAACGTCCCACCTTTGGGGACGAAATGATATCCATTGAATGTTATTGCTTTCAAGTTTTTTTCTCATGCCAACATAAAACAATAGGAGTGTTGTGTGATTTTTTGTGATTTTTCAGGGTTCGTTTAGACATTTTTATGCATTAACTGAGTTTTCAATGCATTTATGTGCATAACTCAAATTTGAACTACATGTGCATGCTCCCGTGCATATAAATTGGTTGAAAAATCAAAGTTGTGTCCTTGGGTGCATGCTTAGGTCCCATGCAAGAAATGGGAATGAATTTCAAACACCAGGGCACTGTTGATTGCCGGTAAAACATTGAGATGCCTGGTTTTTAAATTCTATTAAATCCAAAACTCGTCTGAAATTCATGAAACTTGGCATGCTATCATGGAGCGGCATCAACATGTCGTGGTACAAATTTTGTCCCATTTGGGGCAGGTTTGGGTATATGCTTCTCACAAACCGGAGCTTCTCACAACAAGCATGATGGTTTTCTGTAGGGAACGTCCCACCTTTGGGGACGAAACGATATCCATTGCCTCTTATTGCTTTCAAATTTTTTTCTCGTGCCAACATAGAACAACAGGAGTGTTGTGTGAATTTTTGTGATTTTTCGAGGTTCGGATGGACATTTTTATGCATTAACTGAGTTCTCGATGCATGTATGTGCATAATTCAAATTTGAACTACATGCGCATGCTCCAGTGCATATAAATTGGTTAAAAATCAAATCTGTTTCCTTGGGCTCATGCTTAGGTCCCATGCAAGAAATGGGAATGAATTTCAAACACCAGGGCACCGTTGGTTGCCGGCAAAACATTGAGATGCCTGGTTTTTAAATTCTAGTAAATCCAAAACTCGTCTAATATTCATGAAACTTGGCATGCTATCATGGAGCGGCATTAACATGCCGTGGTACAAATTTTGTCCCATTTGGGGCAGGTTTGGGTATATGCTTCTCACAAATCGGAGCTTCTCACAACAATCATGATGGTTTTCGGTAGGGAACGTCCCACCTTTGGGGACGAAATGATATCCATTGCCTGTTATTGCTTTCAAGTTTTTTTCTCATGCCAACATAGAACAATAGGAGTGTTGTGTGATCTTTTGTGATTTTTCGGGGTTCGTTTAGACATTTTTATGCATTAACTAAGTTTTCAATGCATTTATGTGCATAACTCAAATTTGAACTACATGTGCATGCTCCCGTGCATATAAATTGGTTGAAAAATCAAAGTTGTGTCCTTGGGTGCATGCTTAGGTCCCATGCAAGAAATGGGAATGAATTTCAAACACCAGGGCACTGTTGATTGCCGGCAAAACATTGAGATGCCTGGTTTTTAAATTCTATTAAATCCAAAACTCGTCTGACGTTCGTGAAACTTGGCATGCTATCATGGAGCGGCATCAACATGCCATGGTACAAATTTTGTCCTATTTGGGGCAGGTTTGGGTATATGCTTCTCACAAACCGGAGCTTCTCACAACAAGCATGATGGTTTGCGGTAGGGAACGTCCCACCTTTGGGGACGAAACGATATCGATTTCCTCTTATTGCTTTCAAATTTTTTTCTCGTGCCAACATAGAACAACAGGAGTGTTGTGTCAATTTTTGTGATTTTTCGGGGTTCGTTTGGACATTTTTATGCATTAACTGAGTTTTCAATGCATTTATGTGCATAATTCAAATTTGAACTACCTGTGCATGCTCCAGTGACTATAAATTGGTTGAAAAATCAAATCTGTGTCCTTATGTGCATGCTTAGGTCCCAAGCCAGAAATGAGAATGAATTTGAAACACCAGGGCACTGTTGATTGCCGGCAAAACATTTAGATGCCTGGTTGTTCAAAGCAGGATTTGTGCATCTCTTCAACGCAAACGGTTCAGTGAAGCAGTAAAGTGGCAGAAAATAAACCAAAAAATATACGTGCTGCCACACGCCCTGTGTTTCGTGCGAGCAGGCGTGAGTTGACGGGACGCATGCGAGCAGTCCGCCGCGCAGGCATACCGAGAGGCGTGCATGCAGGTGTGTGTATCGACGGGGAGGTGTGCGGGTAGGTGTGTGAAATGATGGTAGGAATGGCAAACGTCCGCCGCGCAGGCTCACCGGGAGGCGAGACAACTTTTGACCGCAGCCTGCCTCGCTCCCACTGGTCCGTATTAATTGCGCGCCTGAGCCGCCAGCCATAATAGGCGGCCGCACCCCCGGTCCATAGTGGTCACCCACGTCTGGAGTCCGGAGTGTATGACGATGCCGCCGAAGCGCACCATCGGAGGGAGTGGCGACGCCGGGGCTGGTGAAGCACCCGCACAACGCGTCAAGCTGGCCATAAAGGTTTCCGTCGCCGCTGACGAGGTCTTGCGCGGGCAACAGCACGACCTTGAATTCGTCGGCGGCGTCGTGCCACCCCCCCAGCTGGATCCAGAGGTCAACAACAACTCCGGCAATAACTGCGACTCCGACGGAAAACCGGTTAGTCACCTACATATATGTTTGTGCCTTTTTTCTTCCTGATCTTGGGAATTGATTTCGAATGTCCTACATGTTATGCCATTTTTTCTTTCAGATTGGTATGAACACAGATGAGGCTCCGACCAGCGCCGCCGCCGGATGTAGATCTTCGACCCGGCTGTGCGGCCAGAAGCGCCCCCCTGGACCTGAGGAACCAGTAGAATCTTCGGCGGACCGCATCAGCGATCTCCCGGACGGAATCCTTGGGGAGATCATCTCCCTTCTCCCGACCAAGGATGGCTTCCGCACACAAGTCCTCGCATCTCGGTGGCGCACTCTGTGGCGCACCGCGCCTCTTAATCTCGACTGTCAACAGCTATCTGTCGATGATGATTCTGAACTCCCCGGAACCATCATCTCCTCCCAGGGGGGCTCCGTTCAACGCATCTGCATCCCGGCATGCTACCTGCTAGACATACCCTGCACGGTGGCCGCCTGGCTGACATCCCGTCAATTCGATAAACTCCAGCAGCTTGAGTTCTACCATTACAGCGATAGGTTTCCACCAAGAGCTGCATCTATGCCCTCACCACCGATGCCCATCTCATGGTTTTCCTCCTCTCTCCACACCATCACCTTGACTCGGTGCCATCTAGCAGACTATCTAGTACAAATGCTTCGACTGCCAGTGCTGAAAAAACTTGCGCTTGTGTTGGTTGATCTGTCGGTGGCTTCACTTCACAGCATCATCCACTCTAGCTGCCCTGCACTGCAGCGTTTGGTGCTTGTTTTTGGAATAGGAAACCATATCCCTTCTCTCAAAATAAAGTCGTCTCACCTTGTAAGCATTGGAATTCATTTTGAAGGACATGAGCTCATCATCGAAGACGCCCCTTCACTTCAAAGGTTGCTCCTTAATTGTTGTTATAAACCTTGACAAATAACTATGGTCTCTGCGCCTAAACTGGAGACCTTGGGTGCAATTAGTGATCCGTTTGAATGGTCCGAGATGGTGTTTGCCTCCACACCTATTGAGGTATTGTATATTATTCACGTACACTTTTGTAATTTGCATTTTTCATTTGTGCGCGTAAGTTAAGTATCATCTTGGAGTACACTTTCAGTGCTAATATTATGTTCTATGCTCAATGAAGCGCTTGTCCATCCTATCAGTGGTGGTGGATTCTGTCAAGATCTTATATATCACTATGTGGTGTTTTGATCTCAACATCATTATTGCCTTGCTGGAATGCTTTCCATGTCTGGAGAATTTGTATATGAAGGTGATGATTTCACGCACATTGAAAGCCCATATATAATGTACTATAATTAATTGTTTAGCTATCACTCTTTCAACATAATCTTTTTTAGACATTAACTGTTTTCAATCTTCATCTCTATTTAGGCACTAACACATGGAAAAAAGGTATAATCAATCGATGGTTCAAGAAGCACCAGGATTTTCTCAGATCTCATGACATTCGTTTGAAGACAGTAACACTGGAAGGATATGCATCCAACAATGCAAACACTAGCTTTGTCACATTCTTCATGTCGAATGCGAGGGCACTATTGTCCGTGAGGATTAAGTTTTTCAACAAGAAATTTCTTACGGCTGCAGGTGTTGAACAACATAAAAAGAAGTTTCATGTGGACCTAAGGGCTTCTGATCATGCTCCGCTTCTATTTACAACAACTTGTCATCATGGACCAGTAGAATTTCTGGCGTTGATCTTGATTTTATGGATCAGACCGATCCATTTGATTGTGACTGCCGAAAACTTTGGTTGAGTTAGATGTCATTGTCCTGTTCAATCTGGATTTTGTCTAAACCTGATGAGCAATTAATCCTTGTGCTTTTGTATTGTTTGTAGCTGGAGTTAGATATTGTTGCCCTTTTCAACTCGGCTTTGACCCATATTTTCTTTCATACTGGGCCAATGGCTTGCCATTTCTTTACTTAAGACATAAATATTATAAGCATTCACAACATAGGCAAAGAACATCACTCTCGCGGGATCCTTGAGATCTTTGTTCATTACAGAACCACAAGTTTTTAGTGTGCACCAGCACCCACAAACTTATTTTCAGCTTGCACACCAAGGGTTGTAATTCTTAATAAGAAAAGCTGCATGGTAGTCACATATTTGGATTTATCATTTGGGACCCACGAGGAAAAAGCCTATCCAGGGCGGTGCCGACTCGACAGTAAACATTGAGAAACCTGGTTTTAAAATTACTATAAATCCAAAACTCGCCTCAAAATCATGAAACTTGGCATGGTGTTATGTCATAGCACCAACATGTTGTGGTAAAAAACTAGTCCAATTTGGGTCAAGTTTTGGTACAATCTTCTTACAAACCGGAGCCATTCTAATTATTGTGGTAATTTCTAGCTTAATTCTCTTTTTATTGGTTAACCCGTCAAATACTTTTTATATATAATAGATATGTGTGACCGTCTAGCGCACACACATTGATCTATCTAACTGTTTCAGTTGTTGTGGCTAATCGCAAACAGTTCATCGATGTAAAGTGTATGCCATCAATCGCGGACACTTTGATCTGGCTGACCGGTTTCTGTTCTGTTGCCTAATCGCAAACAGTTAATCCTTCTGAAGCGTATGCCCTCAATCACACACACACTGTCGTGGTTTTGTCATGGCAGATGTCCTAGAGAAAGGACTTAGTCGCGGAGCCATCGCTACGGGTTAGCTTAAAGGGGTTAAAGCGGACAAGGGACGCAAGAGAGTTTTATACTAGTTCGGCCCCTTACGATGAAGGTAAAAGCCTACGTCTAGTTGTGATGGAATTGCTGGGGTTTCGATGAACAGGGAGCGAATACGCTTTGCCTGAGTCTCGAGTTGTTGTCTGTTGTTTCTGAACCGCCGCTGGGTCGTCCCCTTATATACATGGGTTGACGCCCGTCGGTTTACAGAATCCCGAGTCCGGCTCATAATCGTGTCCGGCTCGGTCTCTGCTACTTCTATCTTACAACACAAGTTTACATATCAATGCCGGTTTATGTCTACAGGCCTTAAACCGGCTTTGGGCCCTGGGCCTTCATAAAGCGTCACCGTCTTTCTTCATGGACTTCAGATACAAATGAACTGCTTATGGGGTTAACCCGGCCTCTCCTGGCCGGTTTACGCCCAGTGGTAATATCCCCAACACACACCTTGATCTGGCTGACCGTTTCTTTCGTGTTGCCTAATCACAAATAGTTCATCCGAGTGAACCGCATGCTGTATATCGCACACACCTTCATCTGGCTTCCCGTTTCTTTTGTGTGGCCTAATCACAAAAAGTTCATCCGAGTGAACCGTATGCTCTATATGGCACACGCCTTCATCAGGCTGCCTGTTTCTTTTGTTCCGCCTCATCGCAAACAGTTCATTGGACTGAACCGTATGCCCTGGATCGCACACACAACTAAAATCTGAACCGTGTGTTTGATGGCTCCGCCATCACAAACGTTTTGCACCTTTTTTGACGGTTCTTTACACCACCGTTTGCGATTATTGCATCGCACACAGCTTCGTCGAAGGGTCTCTGATCGTAGTGTCGCCTTAGCAGCATCCTGCAGTAGTGATTACCCTTGAGGTAAAAGGTTGGGAGGCAAAACTATAAGCCCCTATCTTTCTCTGTGACCGATTAAGACTTCATACCCATAAGTATTGCGTGAGTGTTAGCAATTATGAAAGAATAAATGATAGTTGAGTATGTGGACTTGCTGAAAAGCTCTTATATTGACTCTTTCCGATGTTATGATAAATTGCAATTGCTTCAATGAACGAGATTATAGTTTGTTAGTTTTCAATGAAGTTTCTGATTCATACTTGACATTGTGAATAAATTGTTACTTTAGCATAAGAAATCATATGACAATATATATATGTTGCTGTTATAAGAATGATCATGATGCCCTCATGTCCGTATTTTATTTTATCGACACCTCTATCTCTAAACATGTGGACATATTTTTCGTTATCGGCTTCTGCTTGAGGACAAACGAGGTCTAAGCTTGGAGGAGTTGATACGCCCATTTTGCATCATGTTTTTATATCGATATTTATTGCATTATGGGCTGTTATTACACATTATGTCACAATACTTATGCCTATTCTCTCTTATTTTACAAGGTTTACACGAAGAGGGAGAATGCCGGCAGCTAGAATTCTGGGCTGGAAAAGGAGCCAATATTAGAGACCTATTCTGCACAACTCCAAAAGTCCTGAAACTCCACGAAAGTCAGTTTTGGAATATATAAAAAATACTGAGCGAAGAAATCACCAGAGGGGGGCCACCGCCATCCACGAGGGTGCGGGCGCGCCCTACCCCCTGGGCGCGCCCCTGCCTCGTGGGCCCCCTGGCAGGCCTCCAGTGCCCTTTTTTGCTATATGAAATCTTTCGCACTGGAAAAATCAGAAGAAAGCTTTCGGGACGAAGCGCCGCCGTCTCAAGGCGGAACCTTGGCGGAACAAATCTAGGGCTCAGGCGGAGCTGTTCTGCCGAGGAAACATCCCTCCGGGAGGGGGAAATCATCACCATCGTCATCACCATCGATCCTCTCATCAAGAGGGGGTCAATCTCCATCAACATCTTCACCAGCACCATCTCATCTCAAACCCTAGTTCATCTCTTGTATCCAACCTTTGTCTCAAAACCTCAGATTGGTACCTGTGGGTTGCTAGTAGTGTTGATTACTCCTTGTAGTTGATGCTAGTTGGTTTATTTGGTGGAAGATCATATGTTCAGATCCTTTATGCATATTAATACCCCTCTGATTATGAACATGAATATGATTTGTGAGTAGTTAGGTTTGTTCCCGAGGACATGGGAGAAGTCTTGCTATAAGTAGTCATGTGAATTTGGTATTCGTTCGATATTTTGATGAAATGTGTGTTGTCTTTCCTCTAGTGGTGTTATGTGAACGTCGACTACATGACACTACACCATTATTTGGGCCTAGGGGAAGGCATTGGGAAGTAATAAGTAGATGATGGGTTGCTAGAGTGACAGAAGCTTAAACCCTAGTATATGCGTTGCTTCGTAAGGGGCTGATTTGGATCTACATGTTTCATGCTATGGTTAGGTTTACCTTAATACTTCTTTTAGTTGCGGATGCTTGCAAGAGGGGTTAATCATAAGTGGGATGCTTGTCCAAGAAAGGGCAGTACCCAAGCACCGGTCCACCCACATATCAAATTATCAAAGTAACGAACGCGAATCATATGAGCATGATGTAAACTAGCTTGACGATAATTCCCATGTGTCCTTGGGAACATTTTCCTTTATATAAGAGTTTGTCCAGGCTTGTCCTTTGCTACAAAAAGGATTGGGCCACCTTGCTGCACCTTGTTTACTTTTGTTACTTGTTACCCTATACAAATTGCCTTATCACAAAACTATCTGTTACCGATAATTTCAGTGCTTGCAGAGAATACCTTACTGAAAACCGCTTGTCATTTCCTTCTGCTCCTCGTTGGGTTCGACACTCTTACTTATTGAAAGGACTACGATAGATCCCCTATACTTGTGGGTCATCAGATCGTCGAGGGGATCTACAGCCCCATTCTGCAGCCAGAGGACCATATTCGGGACCTAGACCCCGTATATGAACAAGATCCGGACATATTTATAGAGCTTAAGGAGTGAGTTTTTTGTCAGGCGAGCTATGACGGCACGGAAGTTGCCATTACAGCTGATTACCCCGGCCTTCTCCCTTCCTCCCATGTAAGTACCCAAGAGACGTCTCCTCCGAAAGAGTTTTCCCATTACGCCTCACCCACCGCACTGTCTCATGCTCCGAAGGGGCGACACTCGTCTCGCCGAGCTGTATCAAAGGTGTCTTCTAAGAAGGCGACACCTGCGCAGGGCGAGTCTTTGAAAAGAAAGGCCAACGGCGATACTACCGAGCCCTCGCCATCACCAAAGAGGTATAGTTTTTAACATGCACCCGATGGACAGACCGAATCATGAAATTTTTCGTTGGGCCTTCTTGCAGGAAGAGCATACGCCGGACTATATCCAGGGACCTCGACGGCCGTGCATCGACCAATCCGGCCCCGGACCCTGCCATAAGGACTCGGGTCGATACGGGTAAAATGCCGGATTGTCACCTCCAAGAGGATTCGGATAATGTATCCATCACCAACTCCGAAGTGGAGAGTGCGATGAATCATCGGCGGAGGAAAGAGGCCATGCGCGACCGGAGTTTCACCGAAGAGGTGTTCAATGCCCTCAGCTCAGCGGATGCATACATCCGAGCTGCTCGGGATGGACTTGCCGGAGCCACTCACCAACTTTCAAAAGATATGCGGGTAAAAACTTAATGTGGATTCAATAATCATATGCCAGTAGCCCCCGAGACTTGAAGCAGTTGACCCAACTGATTTAAGGGTCGTTTAATGTTATCAGGTACTCACGACGAAAAATAACATGCTGTCTCAGGAGCTTGAAGAATGTCAGACCAAGCTAGCTATTGCCAACGCCGAACTGGAAGATTTGAAGAAATCCCAGAAGGCTTCGGATGGTAAGCACAACAGTGTCTGGAAAATACGATCCTGTGCTGAGAAGGATTTTTGAATATCCATTGTTTTATTTACGGCAGTAGGATCGACAAATCAGTTGGAGGAGAGGCTAAAGGCCACCCAGGCGGACAAGCAACATGCCGAAGGGCAAGAAGCTCCTGGTCAACGTGTATTAACACGGACCATTAATGAGAAGAACAAACTATAGGATGCCAACATAGAGCAAGCCGAGGAGCTAAAGGACATAAGAGCCCAGTTGTCGGACGCTTTGAAGGAGAACCAAAAGCTGAAAGGCGGCATATTTAGTATGTCCCTGAACCTTACTTTCATAAGATCTCTTGACGGAGAATTTTACGAGATTTGTTCCTGTAGGTTTGTTAACTGGGCGGCCTGAAGGAGAAGTGTCCGGATTTCAAGGCGACTTGCTGCAAGAGTTATCCAAGGTGCACGAGCGAGCTCGGAAAGCGATGAGGAATATGGCTAAGGCTTTATGGCCATCCGATTATCCTCCAGGACTAATGGTGGAGCTCACGGAGCTATTCAAAGGAGCTCGTCTTCGCTTTGAGCTGTGGAAGGCATCGGCATGTCGAGAGGGTGCACGAGAGGCTTGGGCCATGGTGAAAACGCAGTATACTGGACTTGATCCGAATCATATGGCCCGGGTTGGACCTGAGGGACCGGATGGACAAGAAATTCCGGTTAGCTTGGTGTATGACCAAGTAAAGACAAATTTTCACAGCAGGACTGTAAACTAGACAGCCTGATAGATGGCATAGATAAAGAGTAGGTTTGTGATTTTATGTGAGAATACACTTTATCAGCAAAACTTATCTCCGACCGATTTGTAAAAGATTGTCATGGCGGACCTTCCGCTTTTAACCTCCGAAACCCAAGGGTGGAGTGTTTCCGAATACTATACCTGTGGGAAATACCAAGTATGTTCGGGAACCAGGCGGTCCGGTCATAATGCTTGAACAGACAAACCGTATTCGGGGAGTTATGTCATATTACTTTTGTAAGAAACATCTTCCAGAAAGAATAGCTCTGTTAAGGGTTCCTCTTCCTGGGTCGGCATGCGTTTATGCATGACTAAGCTGTGATGCGAAAGAATCACAGGAGTCTTTGTATGTTTGGTAGTTTATATTGCTATGAAGGTAGATCGTCTTTTTCCCGCCGACCAATTATTCCCTTAAGAACGCTAGCTTTCGGCTTCACCCGTCTGAGGTACATATCTGGATGACCCGGCTGTAACAATCCCAGAGGTGCTCCCTTTATGCCCTAGCCGAACAAGCGGGAACATAGGGCATAAGCACAGGAGCTAGGCAACCCAGCTAGGCAAAAACTTAAGTCATAGAGGTGCATATAATGGCGAAGACAGGACGTATATGAGCAAAAAATACACATATATATGGTGAGCCTTATGCTCGAGATATTAAAGAGCTTCTATTTGAAGGAAGCCCCCAGTTAAGGTGGGGTGTGTACATTTAAAGATGTATTCCCCGCAAGTGTGCAGCTTACCCGAACACACGCTAGAAATCATAAAACAAACAAAAAGAAAAAAGAAAAAAAGAGAAAAAGGTAACAAAAAATGTGTCCGGACTTAGGCGTAGAATCTTCGGAGTCTGGCAAGGTTCCATGGGTTCGGCTCTAAGCGATTGTCTGATGCATTACGAAGGCGATAGGTTCCTCTAGTGAGAACTTCATCTATAATGAAGGGACCCTCCCATTTGGGCTTGAGCTTGTCCTTTTTCTTCTCTGGTAGGCGTAGAACGCGTTCACCGACATTGTAAGTCTTGGCCCGCACTTCTCTGCTTTGGTATCTTCGAGCTTGTTGTTGGTAGAATGCGGAACGAGCTTTTGCGACATCGCGCTCCTCCTCCAGGACATCTAAGTTGTCTTGCCGATCGAGCTCGACCTCTCTCTCTTCGTACATGCACACTCAAGGTGAGTCATGAATAATATCGCAGGGCAAGACGGCCTCTGTGCCGTACACCATGAAGAACAGTGTGTATTCGGTCGTGCGATTGGGTGTGGTCCGCAGCCCCCAGAGTACGGAGTCAAGCTCCTCGACCCAGTGTTTGTCCGACTCCTTTAGAGATTGCACTAGTCTGGGTTTAATGCCGCTTTTGACTTGATCGTTTGTTTGAGGGTGATATACGGAGGCGTAATCTAGCTTCATGCCCAGATTAGCACACCAAGTTTTTACCTCGTCGGCTGTAAAGTTAGAGCCGTTGTCAGTGATGATGCTGTGTTGGACACCATAACGGTGTACGACACTGGATATGAAATCTATCACTGGTCCAGCTTCGGCCGTTTTAACTGGTTTGGCCTCTATCCACTTAGTAAATTTATCTACCATAACCAGCAGGTATTTTTTCTTATGGCTTTCCCCTTTAAGGGTCCGACCATGTCCAGCCCCAGACCGCGAAAGGCCAAGTAATGGGGATTGTTCGTAGGGCGGTAGGCGGCATATGGCTTTGGTTTGCGAAGAGCTGGCATCCAACACAGCATTGGACGAGGTCCTGTGCATCTGCTCGGGCCGTGGGCCAGAAAAAACCAGTATGGAAGGCTTTACGTACAAGGGCCCGAGCTGCGGCGTGATGGCCACCAAGGCCAGCATGGATTTCGGCCAAGAGTTGCCGCCCCTCCGCTTCAGAGATACATCTTTGAAGGACTCCGGTAGTACTTTTCTTGTAGAGTTCTCCTTCATGAACCTTGTAGGCTTTCGAGCGTCAAACGATGCAACGAGCCTCATTCTGGTCCTGAGGGAGCTCCCGCCTATTAAGGTAGGCCAGGAAGGGTTCAGTCCATGGAGCTATTACCGCCATACATAGGCGGAAGGCATTGGTTCTGTGCCCGAGCCCCCGATGATGTCTGAATCATGTTCGGCATCCGGGGGTGTGATCGGCGCCGGACTGGTATTTTCGCTCTCATCCTGCCATACCACGGATGGCTTAAAGAGCCTTTCCACGAAGGTGTTAGGCGGGACGGGGTCGCGTTTAGCGCCCATTCGAGCAAGGATGTCTGCTGCTTGGTTACTGTCCCGGGCCACATGATGAAACTCGAGCCCCTCGAACCGAGCTGATATTTTGAGCACGGCATTGCGGTAAGCTGGCATCTTTGGATCTTTTGCATCGCATTCTCCGTTTATTTGGGATATTGCGAGATTTGAATCCCCGCGCACCTCGAGGCGTTGTATGCCCATAGAAACAGCCATCCGGAGACCATGCAGTAGTGCCTCATATTCGGATGCATTATTAGAGTCCGTATACATGATTTGCAATACGTAACGGACTGTGTCCCCTGTAGGGGATGTTAGGATGACACCAGGCCCCAATCCGGCTAACATTTTTGAGCTGTCGAAGTACATCACCCTGTTGGAGTATGTGCCGTACTCTTTAGGGAGTTCGGCTTCTGTCCATTCGGCGACGAAGTCGGCCAACACTTGAGATTTAATGGCTCGACGTGGTTTATACATTATTTCAAATGGTCGGAGCTCGATGGCCCATTTTGCAATGCGGCCGGTGGCATCTCAATTCTTTATGATGTCATTGAGTGGTACCTCGGAGGCCACCGTGATCGAGCACTCTTGAAAGTAGTGTTGCAGCTTCCGAGATGCCATGAAAACCACATATGCTATCTTTTGATAGTGCAGGTATTGGGATTTGCATGGCGTGAGAACCGCCGATACGTACTATACGGGTATTTAGAGTGGGAATTTGTGTCCCTCTTCCTCTCGTTCAACGACGAGTACCGCGCTCACCACCTGGCGAGTTGCAGATATATACAGTAGCATAGATTCGCCGATGTTAGGTGCGACATGGATTGGGTTGTTTGCTAGCAGAGTTTTTATTTCTTCCAACCCGGCCGTTGCCGCGTCCGTCCACTCAAAGTGGTTGGTAGGTTGAAGCAGGCGATATAGCGGCAAGGCCTTCTCTCCCAGTCTGGAGATAAAGCGGCTCAAGGCTGCCACGCACCCAGCTAGTTTTTAGACCTGTTTTAGGTTTGTTGGTATTGCCCACTAAGACAAGGCTTGGATTTTGTCTAGGTTTGCTTCGATTCCTCTGTTGGAAACGATGAACCCAAGTAGCTTTCCGGCCGGAACGCCGAAAACGCATTTTTCTGGATTGAGCCGTATGTCATATGTTCGGAGGTTGTCGAATGTAAGACGTAAGTCGTCTATCAATGATTTGACATGTTTGGTTTTGATGACTACATCATCTACATACGCCTCCACTGTCTTGCCAATTTGTTTTTCTAGGCATGTTTGAATCATGCGTTGGTAGGTGGCGCCGGCGTTTTTAAGCCCGAAAGGCATAATGTTAAAACAAAAAGGTCCGTACGGAGTGATTAAATGCCGTTGCAGCCTGATCGGGTTCCTTCATCTTAATCTGATTGTATCTGGAGTATGCGTTGAGGAAACACAATGAATCGTGTCCTGCAGTTGCATCAACGATCTGGTCAATGCGGGGCAGTGGGAAGGGGTCCTTAGGGCAAGCTTTATTGAGGTCTTTAAAATCGACACAAAGGCGCCAGGATTTGTCCTTCTTTGGCACCATGACCAGGTTTGCTAGCCAATCCGGGTGCTTTATTTCTTTAATAAACCCGGCTTCAAGTAGTTTGGCTAGCTCCTCCCCCATAGCTTGTCGTTTGGGTTCCGAAAATCGCCGTAGCGTTTGCTTAACTGGCTTGAACCCCTTTATTATGTTGAGGCTGTGTTCGGCCAGTCTGCGTGGGATTCCTGGCATATCCGAAGGGTGCCAGGCGAAAATGTCCCAATTCTCGCGCAGGAATGCTCGCAGAGCAGCGTCGATCACCGGATCCAGCTGTGCTCCAATGGCTGCTGTTTTATTAGGATCCGTCGGGTGAACTTGGAATTTGACTATTTCGTCTGCCAGTTTGAAAGAAGTGGATTCATCCCTTTTGTCGAGGATTACGTCATCTCTATCCACTATCAAACGCAGAGCAGTGAGCTCCTCGGCCGCAAGGGCCTCAGATAGTGCCTCGAGGGCCAGGGATGCAGTTTTGTTTTTAGCGCGGAGTGCTATGTCTGGATCATTGGCGATAGTGATAACTCCATTGGACCCGGGCAATTTGAGCTTCATGTACCCGTAATGAGGTATGGCTTGAAAGCGTGTGAATGCATCTCGCCCCAACAGGGCATGATATCCGCTGTTGAAAGGTGCCACCTGGAAGATTAACTCTTTGGACCTGTAGTTCTCAGGCGTGCCGAATACCACATCAAGTTTTATTTTTCCCGAACAACGAGCTTCTGATAATACCCCGAAAGGTTGTACTGCTTTGCTCGATGCGGCTCTTGTCTATTTGCATTTTGTCAAGCGTGTCCTCATAGATGAGGTTCAATCCGTTGCCCCCATCCATGAGCACTTTAGTGAGCTGAAAGCCATCCACAATTGGGTTTAGAACTAAAGCGGCTGGTGCTTGGACTGGTCGGGCCCGTGGTTCGTCAGTGGCGTTGAAGGTTATCGCCATGTTGTTCCAAGTGTTCATTGCGGCTACTTGGTTAACTTCGGCGAGGTCGCGGAGCACCCTTTTACGCCGATTATTTGAAGAAAAGGTCTCGAAGACCGTAAATACATTGAGATCATTATCCTCAAAGGAGTACTTCTCTGGGGTAGTGTTGGTGAGGATTGCCTCACCGCTCTTAGCCACCTGCCGGAGTATCCAACATGCCCGAAGACTATGTGTTGGTTCGGAATTTGGCATCGTGTGTATCTGGCAAGGCTTGTCGAGCCATTCATCAATGACAGTTCTATGTCCCGTTAAGGGCTTAATTTTCTTGTCCGTGAAGCGATGATCAGGTGCCCCGTGAGGGTGCATCCTTTTTGCTCGGCCGGTGGGTGGCTTAAAGGCCGATGGTTCCCATCGAGCTGTATGGGATTTCCAGGCGCTTTCCATGAGGCGTGTATGTGTGCCAAATCTGCAAAGTGCAGTATGCGGCGTCGGTTGAGGGCATTGAGGATCCCCTCGTCCGTAAAGTTGCGGCAAAAGACTGATACCGCATCCTCGTTGCAGCAATGTTTAATCTTGTTTTTAACAAGTAGGAATCTAGCCCAAAAGTGATGGACTATTTCCTGAGGTTGCTGCCGTATATACATTAATTCGTATATATCCGGGGACCAGAATTGCTTGGAGATTATTGATTGTGGTAGGCGGGTGGGTTTAAATCCGAATCCTGGCCCACTGAGGAATCCGGATTTTGCAAAATTTCTGAGGCCACTAACCCTGGATCCGGAGTGTCCTAGGGGTTTTTAGGCTCAACGCCTGATTCTATGTTCGAAGGACAGATGGTCTCTTCTCGAAGATGGGTGTCCGGCTCGTAGGGCCCGGAGATCCGAACATAGTTTGTTCTCAGCATAGGAGGAGCGGTATCCTCAACTTGCTCTTCCACGACGGTCACCAGGTGGGTGACAGGTGGAGACCTGATTTCCCTCTGATCGGGTTTAAGCCCAATTAGATCATAATCTGTCGCGACCCCCAGGGCGGCGATGCGATCTAGCAGTTCATTTAAAGATGAGATATCTATCGGATCCATCTTATCGACGCTTTCGGGGTTGATGCAGAGATGGTTTTTGGCAATCTGGGGGACCGCTTTGGGCATGACGGCCGGGCGGGCGCCCATGGTGAAACTGCCAATCTAGAGGTTCTGCCCAGGGACTAGGGCCCTTCCAGAGGTGATCTTGTCGCTGACGACAAGGCGAGCCATCGATCCTTCTATCGACAACACAAAGGAACTCTTAATGAAAGCACCAATGTCAGTGTCAAAACCGACCGATCTCGGGTAGGGGGTCCCGAACTGTGTGTCTGAGGATCAAAGGTAACAGGAGGCAGGGGACACGATGTTTACCCAAGTTCGGGCCCTCTTGATGGAGGTAATACCCTACTTCCTGCTTGATTGACTTTGATGAGTACATGGGTTACAAGAGTTGATCTACCTCGAGATCGTATTGACTAAACCCTAGATGTCTAGCCGGTATGATTATGTTAGCTCTACGGACTAACCCCTCCAGTTTATATAGACACTGGGAGGGCTAGGGTTGTACAAAGTCAGTTTATAGAGAAAGGAAACTATACGACTAGCCGCCAAGCTTGATATCCACGCCAGGAAGAGCTCCATCCGGACACGGGAAAAGGCCTTCTATCATGTACCTTCACGGCCCATTAGTCCGGCCCACGTCACATAGTCCGACCATCCGAGGACCCCTTAATCCAGGACTCCCTCACATACCGATGACAAAGGGAATGACATATATTGTCATGCGGTTTGACCGGTAAAGATCTTCGTAGAATATGTAGGAACCAATATGAGCATCCAGGTTCTGCTATTGGTTATTGATCAGAGATGTGTCTCGGTCATGTCTACATAGTTCTCGAACCCGTAGGGTCCGCATGCTTAACATTCAATGACGATTTGTATTATGAGTTATGTGTTTTGGTGACCGAAGTTTGTTCGGAGTCCCGGATGAGATCACGAACATGACGAGGAGTCTCGAAATGGTTGAGAGGTAAAGATTCATATATTGGAAGGTAGTATTCGGACATCGGAATGGTTTTGAGTGGTTCGGGTATTTTACGGGAGTACCAAGGGGTTACCGAACCCCCCAGGGAAGTATTGGGCCTACATGGGCCCTAAGGGAGAGAGAGGGAAGCCCGCGGGAGGGGGGGTGTGGCGCGTGCCCCCCTCCTAGGGTGTCCGAATAGGACAAGGAGGAGGGGGCGCGGCCCCCCTTTCCTCTCCCTCTCCCTCTCCTTCCTTTTCCTTCCGGTGAAGAAAGGAAAAAAGGAGGGCGAATCCTACTCCTAGTAGGACCCCCCCATGGCGCGCGCCCCTTGGCCGGCCTCCTCCTCCTCCCCTCCTTTATATACGGGGGCAGGGGCACTGAGGGAGTCCTGGACTAAGGGGTCCTCGGGCGCCCGACCTATTAGATATGGGCCGGACTAATGGGCTGTGAAGATACGAAGATCGAAGACTCTCACCCGTGTCTGGATGGGACTCTCCTTAGCGTGGAAGGCAAGCTCGGCGACCAAATATGAAGATTCCTTTCTTCGTAACCGACTTTATGTAACCCTAGATCCCTCCGGTGTCTATATAAACCGGAGGGTTAGGCCCGTAGGGCCGAATACTCATTATCACAGTCATACAGGCTAGACTTTTAGGGTTTTAGCCATTATGATCTCGTGGTAGATCAACTCTTGTAATACTCATATTCATCAAGATCAATCAAGCAGGAAGTAGGGTATTACCTCCATAGTGAGGGCCAGAACCTGGGTAAACATTGTGTCCCCTGTCTCCTGTTACCATCAACCTTAGGCGCACAGTTCGGGACCCCCTGCCCGAGATCCACCGGTTTTGACACCGACATTGGTGCTTTCATTGAGAGTTGCACTGTGCCGTCGTCAAAAGGTTTGATGGCTCCTTCGATCATCTACAATGATGCCGTCCAAGGGGAAATCTTCCTCCCCGGACAGATCTTCGTATTCAGCGGCTTCGCACTGCGGGCCAACTCGCTTGGCCATCTGGAGCAGATCGAAAGCTACACCCCCAGCCATCAGGTCAGATTTGGAAACTTGAACTACATCGCGGATATCCGCGGAGACTTGATCTTCGACGGATTCGAGACCAAGGCAACCGCTCCCTGCCACCAAGATGAACATGACGTAGATCTGTCATCGGGCCATACCCAGGAGATAGCACCTGTAGCTGCTCTGGCCTTAGATCCGAAGCAGATCGCGCCATCCGAGGACGGGAAGCTCAACCCTGCCACGGAAGCCGCAGATTCAGCAGCGTTGGAGCCGCACACGACCTAACTTCAAGTGATGTCTGTGTTACCAGAACCATGGACTCGTCTCCGGTCACAGGTTCCGAACCATGTGCGTCCGCATACGTCGAGCTTGATCAGACATCTATCATCGAATTCAGCTCCGCTGACATCTTCTGGCACTCGCCCCTAGGCAACGTGCTAAACTCATTAAAAAATCTATCCTTAGGAATAGATTACCAGTTTTTCCTTACCACACGGATCCACTAGGATGGTTTTTTTATACCTAAAAATGCAAAAAAGAATTCTTGAAAAAAATTGCAAGAATTCTTTTATAATAAGCACTCTTATCAATAGCAAAAATAGGGTTAGATGGTTAGGTAGCCGAATTATATCTGGTTCGAACTGGAGGCTGATGACGGAGAATTTCGTTTCCCACCCACCGCCCACTTCATAGCCACTGTCGAGGACCTAACCGACATGCTCGACTGCGGCTCCAAAGACATCAACGGTATGGACGACGATGCCGGAGAAGAGGAGGCCCAAAACCCGCCGTTCATCGGATGATGAACGGCCACCTCCTCATATGACGTATACATGGTGGATGCACCAAAAGATAATAGCGGCGATGACAAGGAAAATCCAGCTGAGGATGAGCCTCCTAAGACACAACCAAAGTGCCGGCGTCAGCGGCGCCGCTCTAAATCACGCTGCAACAAAGACAGCAACACCGGCACAGGAGACGATAACACTCCGGACGGTGCCGAAGACAGAGAAGATCCCGACGAACAAACTGCCGAACATGACGATCGGGAAGATGGGGAAGTTAGCCCTGATGAACAGGCCATAAACAAAGACTCGGAGGACAGTAATTATGTTCCGCTCTCTGAGGAGGAGGTGAGCCTCGGCAACGAGGATTTCATCGTGCCTGAGGAACCCCTCGAGCAGGAGCGCTTTAAGCGCCAGCTAATAGCCACTGCAAGGAGCCTGAAAAAGAAGCAGCAGCAGCTTCAAGCTGATCAAGATCTGCTAAATGATAGATGGACTGATGTCCTGGCAGCCGAGGAATACGGCCTCAAGCGCCCAGCCAAAAGTTACACGAAGCGCAAATTACTACCCCAGTTCGATGATGAGGCGCTGGAGCCCGTACTGTCATCGCACAATGCGGCTGACCGACCACCACGGGGTCGGGACAAAGCGGCAACTCAAGCCGAACACCAGCCCGCTCCACCTCACCATAAAGGCAGAGATAAAATAGCTCAGGGACATACCTACGACCAGCGGCAGGGCTTGGACAGTAGAGCAGGTCAGAACAGATCGATCTACGGACCACGGGGACGCGCCCCGACACGCGACAACGGCTATCTGGCCAGACGCAACAATCATACTCACGCCCGGGCCGAGAACCGCAGACGGACTCCATCCGAGCTACGTCGCGATGTGACCTGATACAGAGGCGCCACACACCCCCTTTGCTTCACTGACGAGGTGATGGATCACGAATTCCTAGAAGGGTTCAAACCTGTAAACATCGAATCATATGATGGAACAACTGATCCCGCGGTATGGATCGAGGATTTCCTTCTCCACATCCATATGGCCCGCGGAGATGACCTTCATGCCATCAAATACCTCCCACTAAAACTCAAAGGGCCAGCTCGGCACTGGCTAAACAGTCTGCCTGAAAACTCTATTGGCAGTTGGGAGGATTTGGAAGACGCCTTCCGTGACAACTTCCAAGGTACATATGTCCGGCCACCAGATGCCGATGACTTAAGTCACATCGTCCAGCAGCCCGGAGAGTCAGCCAGGAAGCTCTGGACTAGGTTCTTAGTTAAAAAGAACCAAATCATAGACTGTCCGGACGCGGAAGCCCTAGCAGCCTTCAAACACAGCGTCCGGGACAAGTGGCTCGCCCGCCACCTCGGTCAAGAAAAACCAAAATCCATGTCGGCCCTTACCGCTCTGATGACCCGCTTTTGCGCGGGAGAAGACAGTTGGCTAGCTCGTAGAAGCAACAGCGCCAGCGATCCGGGCACTTCCGAAGTCCGAGACGGCAATGGCAAGCCATGACGCAGTAAACACAAACGTCGCAGTGATAATGAAAGAACGCACGACATAGCGGTCAACGCCGGATTCAGCGACCCCAAACCCGGTCAACAGAAAAAGCCATTCAAGGAAAACAGAGACAGACCATCCAATTTAGACAACCTGCCAGATTCATGGCAACCCCGATAAACCAGCAAATCACACCAATAGAAGCTGTTGGGTCTTCAAACAGGCCGGCAAGCTCAACGCCGAACACAAGGGGAAGAGGCCGCCCGGTGATAGCGACGACGAAGAGACTCACCAACCACATACCAGGGGTCAGAAGCAATTTCCCCCCGAAGTAAAAACAGTGAACATGGTATACGTAACACACACCTCTATAGGGGAGCAAGAGAAGCACTCCCTCCAGACTGAGGATCATACTACGGTCACTTCAGCCGAAGTACAAAGTGGTCTTATTGAACCGCATAACTTGTCGGCCATTAAGCCGCCGGTCTCCATTCAGCAGGACTGACCAATTTCGGAGTTGGACTAGCAGTTCGGCTTCTGCCGTCCGCCTCATACACCTGCGAAACCGGTACTGCGCATACATAACTATGCACTTAAAATACCCTGGGCATCGGCGGAAGCACAATACGGACGGGCCTACAAGTACGCCCATAACCTCCTTTCCTTTTCTTTTCTAACTACTCTTTCTTTTTCATTATCCTTTACCACAGGTGGCTCAATGACTGGTCATCTCATTGACTCTATCAGAGTTCGGGTTCGTACATTCACCCAAAGGTTATTCCTGTCAAGGAGTCCCTTTACCGAGGAAAGGCGGCGCAGACGTGCGACAGGAGGTCCAAAATAACTTTTTGTAGACCGCACTCTCTATTTTGAGCCTGTAAAGTGCCTTTTTCCTCAGCCTTCGACCCCTGGCATGTCAAATAGCCAGGGTTGCGGTGTTGTTATCGGTAAAATAACAATTGGCATATCACTCAGGTCCCCGTGAACATAACCCGCATTCAATATTTGCTTTCTTCTAAAGAACTGAATTTTGCTCCTTTGGTTGTTTCACACACACACCTCGGCACAAAATTGCCAGGGGCTCGGTATGGGAACAAATGAGTTGCCGACAAGTCTGAACAGCTTTATAGCATACTTCGGCGTCGCGAGTTTGACCTTATATGCATCAGCTCCGAATCATGTCTTGGGTCTATAGTTGGGTTGCCCGGCTCCTGTGCTTGCTACCTTACGTTCCGCTCTATCGGCTAGGGTAGTAAAGGGAGAACTACTGCAATTGTGCTTCCGGTTCATCTGGTCAAGCACCTCAGTAGAGAAAGCCAAAAACTCAATGTCATGATGAGGCGAGAGATGGTCAACCACTGGATGACTTATCGAAATCTTTAGCGATTTCCTCCGTATTATACGAAGAGCCTTTTCTTTAGGTCATCTATGTAACACACCGTACTGAATAAGTCGCGTACATACCAGGGGCTATATCGTAAACCCACCATAAAACTCCTATGGCTAAGTGAAAGTGTTAACGCCCTATAGTCTGATTGCCTAGTTCGCCGCATTGACACCTCCTTCATGGACCAAGACGTTGGGTTAAGAGTGATCAAATGCTTTTCTGAACACCCCCGTGCTTTACACGAGGGGGCCGAAGCCGACGACTGGAAAACTTTCAGATTATACAAAAACGGCCGCCCAGGAGGAACAAAAGTTTCAGGCAAAACTAAAAATAGCCTTATTATAATATTGTCTTTTACAATTTCCATACATTTCACTCGAATATCATGTTTTTCGAGCATTGACCCTCTATCAAGCGGGCACCCTCTAAGACATCCTCGAAATAATGCTCTGGTGCGTGATGGTCCTTGCCCTTGGGTAGACTCTTCACTGCAACATCGGTGGCCTTCATCTTCGCCCAGTATGTATTGACACGGGCAAAGGCCATCCGTGCACCCTCAATGCACGCCGACCGCTTGACAGCGTCGATACGCGGCACCGCATCAGCAAGTCGCCGCACCAAACCAAAATAACTATCCGGAATTGGCTCGGTCGGCCACAGCCCGACCACGACGTCCTTCATGGCAGAACCGGATAGTCTGTGGAGTTCGGCCCACTGGGTCATATGTTCATTCAGCAACAGTGGGCGCTTTGACACACCGAATTGCGACCAGAAAAGCTTCTCTGTTGCATAACCTTCTTGCGCTTGGTAAAACTGCGCTGCATCGGAAGCACTCTTCGGCAAGTCCAATAACGCGTCCGGAGAACTCCACACTTGAGTAAGCGGGGCATAATACGGATCGCCGAACTTAGTTTGTAGTAAAAAGGGCTTACCAGCCACGATCTCCCCAGCTTTCCGGATCTCCTCCCGGGCCGCTCTAGATTCGGACCGCGCTTCTTTCGCCTCTCGTAAGGCCTTGTCAAGATCAGCCGTTTTGGCTTTATTATCCTTCTCGAGGAATTTGCAGCGGCTAGAGGCATCCTTTAGCTCACGCGCCATCGTGGATATTCTCTCCTCGTATTGATGCCGAGCAGCCTGTTCGGCCCTTTACTCGGCAGATGCCTTTTCGGCAGCCGCATTACTAACCCGGGCCTGCTCCTTGACCCGGGCTAGCTTAGCCCGAAGGATTTCAACTGCGGCAGCACCATTTGCAGTTATGCATATCTCAGTATACAATCCTTAGCATCATGCTTATAAGCACATGCACATAATGACTGCCCCAAAAACATACCTTGTGCCTCGTCAAGTCGCCTGTTGATAAGCCTAATGTCATCATCCGCCTCATCAATCTTCCACTGCAGATCTGCAACCTCTGTAGTCCGGGCAGTAGCCACGGAGGTAACAACATGTGTTCCAAATAGTCTGATTATTTCCTGGGCATATCTTTTTGATCCTCTGATCACCTACCTTGGGAAGCCAATCCGAGTCTCAGGGGCTACTATCTATACACAGGAGCATTTTGTGAATAAAACGCAATCGAAAATATTACAGTACAAACCTCGAAGCCTCTTAGTAGGTTCGTGAAGGCTTCATTCAATCCGCTTTTCGCGGACAGAACATTTTCAACCACCGTACCCATCAAGGTACAATGTTCCTCTGAGACAGACGCCTATCGCAGCATGTTCGTCAATATATCCAGCGCTTCTGGATCTCCGAAAGCTGCTGTAGGAGTATGGCCTCCCTTTGAAGGGATCTGTTTATTCATCCCTAGAGTTGTCTCCGGCTGTAAGCCGGACAGTTCGGGGCCTTTATTGTTGGCCCCCGGACCCTGGGCTACCAAAGTATCACCTTCGGGTAACGCCTTCATCATCCCTCGCAACACTTGTTGATCAGGAGAGACCCTCCGGGACGACACCTCGAAGTCGTCCGCCCTATTGGGTGAGGAGACTGGTGGAGGCGTCTCGCTTTCCATCATCTCCGGGAGAAGATCCTCCGAGGAAGAGGATTGTTGAAGAAGATTGTGAGCCAAGCTGCAAAAACATATATTCTAGATGTTACCTTGGTCACAGGAAAGGAACGGGATATGTTTAAAACACCCTTGTTCACTTACGATTTGGCTAAAGGCTTGTCCTCACTGTGGGACTACGCGAGGACGTCATCCTCCAAGCCCGAGCCGCCCGACAGGGACATCTTGCCTCGCTTAGGAGCCTTTTCCTCCCAACCCTCGGAGGTGGTCCTTTTCTTACCATGGGGAGAGGGGATGTTGGCTTCTCCTTCACTTTTATCTTTGGGCGATGGGATTTTTATCTCCCCGGACACAGCATCTGATATACCTTCAGGATGGAGGCCACCTTTGGTCCTCCCGCTCTCTGTCTTGTCCTCCTTCATAGGCATCTGGTACGGTCCGGGGCCAGCATCCTTGTTAGTACGGGATCTGCTGAGTCTTCGGGAAGGGGTCCGAACACCTAATTCGCTCTGCTTTCTTTATCCAGCCCTGGAAGAAGATAGTTTGATCAGTATCGTATTACGGCATACATAGCCAAAAAAATTCGGGAGTCGAGCACTTACCGAGGTATCTGGATGGTTACAGTCGAGGCAGATGTCCTCGGTGGTGTCCGGCCACTGTTTTCGTTTCCCGAAAAACAACTTCCACATTCCTTTGTGTGTAGTACCGAAGAAGTGTTGGAGGGTCCGTGGTCCTTCTGGATTAAACTCCCACATATGGAGAGGCCATCACTGGCACAGCAGGGCCCGGCGGACCAGCATTACTTGAATCACATTGATAAGACTGATGTCCTTCTCAAGGAGGCTCCGGATGCGGCTCTATAGAGTCTGCACTTCGTCAATTGATCCCCAGTCCAGCCCCTTATTAATCTATGATGCAAGCTATAACAGAGAGCCAGATCGAAATGCCAGTATAGCCGCCCACTTGGTACCGCGGGGTTCAGCGACGTAAAACCACTCCCGTTGCCATAGGTTGGGAGTTTCGGTGAAGGAGCCTTAGGGCCAGGGAGCATTGGTAAGCTTGCTCACTGTAGCACCTCCACACTCCGCTTGTTCCACGTTGACTACCTTCGGCTTCACACTAAAGGTCTTGAGCCATAAGCCGAACTGTGGGGGAATACGAAGAAAGGCCTCACACGTGATAATGAACGTCGAGATGTGAAGGAAAGAATCTGGGGCTAGATCGTGAAAATCTAGTCCATAATAAAACATGAGCCCCGGACAAAGGGATGAAGAGCGAATCCTAGCCCTCGGAGGAAGTGGGAGATGAATACGACCCTCTGACCGGATCTGGGAGTGGGAATAACCTATCATTGAGCAGGAAGCCTGTGGGGGATCTTCGCGGTCGGGTATCTGGCCGCCCGGAGCTTCGCAATATCCTCCTCTGTAACAGAGGAAGCCATCCATCGGCCCTGTGGGCTGGGTCCGGACATGATTGGGAAGCTCGAAGTAATGAAATTGAACCTTGGGTGCTGGAACTCGAGGTTGGAAAGGGTGAGGACAGGGGTGGCATAAAAGAAAAAGACGGCCCTTGGCTCCTTTATAAAGGCGATGGATATCGAACGCCTCCTCTTAAGCCTTGAAACTTACCTATTCCTAAGGAATCATGCCAATGGAACGGTTGGGTTATCCACGCCCGTATTGATGAGGATCCCGCAATAAGGGGACACAATCTCTGCTTCGACAAGACGTGCCAATAAAAACCACGCCTCAAAACATGGAGTGGCAGGACGAAAAACGGTTCGAATAATGACCGGGCAGACGTGATGTCACGTTACAGAAAGTCGTCAGCGGATTGGACTCGTGAAATATTATACTCTCTGTGGTTGTCTGTGGTACTTGTGTTGCAGATCCGGACACGTTCGTTGTGTCCAAAGACTATTCTGGAGTATTCGGAAAGGGGAACCCGCCTTGCAATGCTAAAGACAATCTGCGCGCTGGACACCTCGTCATTGAAGCCTAGTTCACGGGCTACCGAGGGAGTCCTGGACTAAGGGGTCCTCGGGCATCCGACCTATTAGATATGGGCCGGACTAATGGGCTGTGAAAATACGAAGATCGAAGACTCTCACCCATGTCCGGATGGGACTCTCCTTGGCGTGGAAGGCAAGCTCGGCGACCAAATATGAAGATTCCTTTCTCTGTAACCGACTTTATGTAACCCTAGATCCCTCCGGTGTCTATATAAACCGGAGGGTTAGGCCTGTAGGGCCAAATACTCATTATCATAGTCATACAGGCTAGACTTTTAGGGTTTTAGCCAATACGATCTCGTGGTAGATCAACTCTTGTAATACTCATATTCATCAAGATCAATCAAGCAGGAAGTAGGGTATTACCTCCATAGAGAGGGCCCGAACCTGGGTAAACATTGTGTCCCCTGTCTCCTGTTACCATTGACCTTAGGCGCACAGTTCGGGACCCCCTACCCGAGATCCGCCAGTTTTGACACTGACACGCACCCCATAGTACATCAATTGTTCTCTTAGCCGTGTGCGGTGCCCCCCTCCACAGTTTAGTCCTCTGGTCATAGCGTCGTAGTGCTTAGGCAAAGCCCTGCACAGATCACATCACCAACACCGTCACCACGCCGTCGTGCTGACGGAACTTTCCCTCGACCCTCTGCTGGATCAAGAGTTCGAGAGACGTCATCGAGCTGAACGTGTGCTGAACTCGGAGGTGTCGTACGTTTGGTACTAGATCGGTTGGATCGTGAAGACGTTCGACTACATCAAGCGCGTTAACCTAACGCTTCTAATTTCGGTCAACGAGGGTACATGGACACACTCTCCCCCTCTCATTGCTATGCATCTCCTAGATAGATCTTGCGTGAGCGTAGGATTTTTTTTGAAATTGCATGCTACGTTCTCCAACACTACTCTACCTCGCCGGTGACTGGACCAACACTCTGAGGGAGATAGCCGGCGGCCGGACATAGGCATGACGGAGCCGGACGAGCACCGCTTAAGATTAGGTTTACATTGCATGTGGCATGTAATAGTATGTATCTTTACATACTACACATACTACTACATGCAACATAAACATAATCTCAAGGTGTGCTCATCCGAAGATACATACTATTACGTGCAACATAAACCTAATCTTAAGCACGGTGCTCGTCCGGCTCCGTCGTGCATATGTCCGACGGCCAACAACATTCCCCAGAGGTTTCTAACATGAGGTATCCGGTCGTGGAATCAATTATTTGAGACGTGATCGATCATTGTCTGTGGACGCGTCCGGACGTGTTCACGGACGTTTGAGGGGTCAATTTTGCTGTATCCGGCTATAAATGCTCTAAAATAGTGATCTAAACGGTCTTATATTTCTTACAGAGAGTAGCAAGACTGAAACAATTAACTAAAATTTGAAAAAAATGTATTTTTTCGTGAGTACGCCAATGGCGTATCTTAGCTTCATAGAAGGCAGAAAATATGTACAAGAGAGAATATGTTAGTTGCGGTCCACAACTCGAACCGCAACACCACCTCCACTCCACTCACGCACGTGGCTACTCACTAAAGTTTGATACTCCGGTTGCTCCCACCTGCTTTCAAAGGCTTAGTTCTTGTAAGATCCAGTCAGTCGTATCCCACTCATTTCGGATGATCCCACTCGTGAAAACTCTTGCATTGCGCTGCTTCCAAATACACCAGCAGATGAGCATGGTAATGGTGTCAAATCCTTTTTGATGCTCTTTCGGGACCCGCTTCCTAGTAGGGCACCACCAGTCCTCTACAGAGCCCTCATGTGATGGCATCAGAGATTTATCAATCCACAATCTGAGGAAGCATAGGGACCACACCTGTTTTGCGAATGAGCATTGGATCAACATGTGATCAATCGTATCCTCTTCCTGATCGCACAAGTAGCATAGCGAGATGTGGTCTTGCAATCCGTGTCTCATCCTTCTGTCCGATGTCCAAAGTCGACGTTGTACTGCCAGCCACATAAAAAGCTTGCAAGCCAGGGGACCAGCACTTCCATATTCTAGCCAAAGAATCCATTCTCACTCCCCCCTCACGGAACATTTTGTACGCTGAAGCTACCGTGTAGGTTCCTTCAGCATTCTAAGGCCAGATGGGTTTGTCCTCCTCGCCCGAAGTTGGGTTGATTTTGATCAACGCATCCCGGAGACGTATGAATTGTGCAAGGCCCTCGGTGTTGAGTTCTCCCATAACATCGTTTGTCCAAGCATGAAGTCGGAGTCCCTCCTTGGCAGTTCTTCTGTTGGCAACTTGGGTTCTGACTATCACCACAAGATTGGGAGCAATATCTACTGGTATGTGCCCAAATATCCATCTGTCCATCCAAAACTTGATGTTCGCTCCGTCTCCCATCTGCCACTTAACCAGTCTCCCGAAGGCAGCAGCCACATCCTTATCTGGCGTGAGGTTTAAGCCTTGCCAAGGCCGAGAAGCATCTGTGCACTTTAGCCACACCCATCTGAGTCTCGGAGCTAGCCCCTGCTTATGAAGATCAATGATGCCCAGCCCTCCTAGATGCTTGGGTCGACAGACTCTCCTCCATGACACCAAGCACTTGCCACCATGTATTTCGTCAGATCCGGCCCAGAGAAAGGCCTGACAACCCTTGTCAACTCTCTCCAGCACCCATTTGGGAGCTTCTGCGATGATCAGGTGGTTCGTCGGCCTCACCCGCATGACCTGGTTCACCAGGATCGGCCTCCTAGGGCGAGTGACCATTCCTTGTTGCCAGCCTGGCAAGATCTTCAGCGCTGCGTCCATAATAGGCTGCCACTCCGACCTTTTGAGTTGCTTTATGCTCAATTGCAACCCTAAGTATTTGCAGGGAGACTTCTCAATCTTCCATGGAAGAGCATCCTTGACAAGTGCTCCATCATCCTCCTCCGACCTGATCAAAATTGCCGCTTGATACGTCTCCAACGTATCTATAATTTTTTATTGTTCCATGCTGTTTTATTATCAATCTTGGATGTTTTATAATCATTTTGTATCATTTTTTGGTACTAACCAATTGACATATTGCCAAGTGCCAGTTGTTGTTTTTTCCATGGTTTTTACACTTCACGATGATTTTTTATGGGCCAAAAGGAAGAAGTTGGGCCCTGGTTGCACCTGGCGGGAGTCCCGAGGACGGGACAACACACCAGGGCGCGCCAGGAGGCCTTGGCATGCCCTGGTAGGTTGTGCCCACCTCGGGTGCCCCCCGGACCGCCTCTTTGCTCTATAAATACCCCAAAAATACCAGAACCCTAGAAGCGTCGACGAAATATTCATCCAGCCACCGCAGAGTACAGAACCACCAGATCCAATCTAGGCACCGTCACGGAGGGGTTCACCACTTCCATTGGTGCCTCTCCGATGATGCGTGAGTAGTTCCTTGTAGACCTTCGGGTCCGTAGTTAGTAGCTAGATGGCTTTCTCTCTCTCGCTGAATTCTCAATACAATGGTCTCTTGGAGATCCATATGATGTAACTCTTTTGCGGTGTGTTTGTTGGGATCTGATGAACTTCGAGTTTATGATCAGTTATATCTTTTTATATCCATGAAGGTTATTTGAGTTTCTTTGATCTCTTATATGCATGATCTCTTATAGCCTCGTATTTCTTCTCTGATATTTGGGTTTTGTTTGTCCAACTTGATCTATTTATCTTGCAATGGGAAGAGGTGCCCAGTAGTGGGTTCGATCTTACGGTGCTTGATCCCGGTGACAGAAAGGGAACCGACACGTATGCATCGTTGCTACTAAGGATAAAAAGATGGGATCTATATCTACCGCCATAGATAAACGGATCTTGTCTACATCATGTCATTGTTCTTATTGCATTACTCCGTTTTTCCATGAACTTAATACACTAGATGCATGCTGGATAGCGGTCGATGTGTGGAGTAATAGTAGTAGATGCAGGCAAGAGTCACTCTACTAATCTTGGACGTGATGCCTTTGTAATGATCTTTGCCTGGATATCGTCATAATTATTTGAAGTTCTATCAATTGCCCAACAGTAATTTTTTTACCCACCATTTGTTATTATTCTCGAGAGAAGCCACTAGTGAAACCTACGGCCCCCGGGTCTTCTTTCTCATATATTTGCTTTGCGATCTATTTTATTTGCTCTTTTTATTCAGATATATTAAACCAAAAATACAAAAATACTTTGCTGCACTTTATTTTTTTGTGATCTATTATTTCAATCTATTACAACTTTCTCCCATCCACGCACCATTTCTTGCGCCGTACCCCGAAAGGGATTGACAACCCCTTTAACACGTCGGGTTGCAAGGTGTTGTTATTTGTGTGCAGGGGTTGTTTACGTTGTGTTGCTTGGTTCTCCTACTGGTTCGATAACCTTGGTTTCATATCTGAGGGAAATACCTACCGCCGCTGTGCTGCATCATCCCTTCCTCTTTGGGGAAATACCAACGTAGCTTCAAGCGACATCACCGCTGATTTGGAGAAGTTGACCTTGAGTCCCGATGCATTGCCAAACAGCCTTAGCATGTCTCTCACAAGCCTTAGATCATTCCGGTTCGGTTTGAAAACAACACCACATCATCAGCATATAGCGATAGCTGTTGCGTTGGGCTGCACCCATTCATGTTGCTTAGTACTTTCTCGTCATGAGGCTTGCAGATCATCTTAGTCAGCACGTCCATAGCAAAGACATACAGGAGGGGAGAGATGGAGTCCCCTTGCCTTAATCCTTGCGCGTGCATGAACATAGCACAAGCACATCCATTTACCACAACTCGAGAGCTTGCCGAGGTGAGGAGCGTGGTAATCCAAGACAACCATCTTTCTGTGAAGCCTTTAGCTCGCAAAACCTCAAAGAGGAAAGGCCAAGAGATGGAGTCAAAAGCCCTTGAGATGTCGAGTTTAAGAAGCACACCTTTGGCTTTTCTCCTGTGTAACCTCCTCACCATCTGCCTGACTAGTAAGAAATTGTTATGAATATTTCTTCCCTTTATGAATGTTGATTGGTTGACATTCACAAGTTCTCCCATCCTCGGACTTAGTCGGTTAGCCAAAAGCATGACATCAAGCTTAGGAATGCTATGCACCAAGCTGATGGGCCGAAAGTCCCTCACATGGCATGCTTCCGGAGACTTTGGGATTAGCGAGATGAGGGCTTGATTTAATCTCCCAAAGCCATGACCATTCCCAAGGAACAGCTTATGCAGGGCCGCGATCACATCCCTTTTAATAATGCTCCACACTGATTTGTAGAAAAGGTTATAAAACCATCCGGCCCTAGTGCTCTATCCAAAGGCATGTCATTGATCACTTTCCAAATCTCCTCCTCTTGAAAGATCAGATCTTGCTCGGAGAGATCAATTGGGGTAATTCCTAGGTAGTCTAGGTCCAGGGTATGTTCCCTCACAGTGTCCCTGCCCAGTTGCTCCTTATATGCCTGGTAAAAAGCATCCTCTTTTCCATGTTGGTCAGCGATCACATGCCCATCCACATGGATTGCCGGAATAAAGTTCTTGGCTCTCCGTCCATTGACAGCCTGGTGGAATAACAAGTGTTGGCATCTCCTTCTTGCAGCCATCAGATCCTTGATCTTTGCCGGTCAATACTTCTTTCGAGCGAAGCCAACCCTAGCATCAACTGCTTCAGCGTTCCTCTCAGCCATCTTTCCTCTGCCGACAACGGTCGAATTTCCATGGCACAGTCAAAACGAAATATAACCAGCTTGGCCACTGCGATTTGAAGCTTTATGTTCCCCACTTTCCTTTGTCCCCAAGCCATGAGGTATCACGCTATGTTCCTGAGGAGCGTGTCCAACCGGTGAAAGGGGTCCGTAATCTCATCCGCGCAATGCCACGCCTCTTGCACCGCCTCAAGAAATCCATCTAGCTTCACCCAGAAAGTCTCAAACCTGAATCTTCTCCTTGGTTGTAGCTGCTCCTCTAAAGCTAGGAACAGAGGGCAGTGATCCGAGGTTGCCGTCACTACAAAAAATACACTTCCGTGATGATACGTGTTTTTCGCAGTAGGTCACATTTTCTGTCATGCATGTACACCCATGACAAATTTATGACAGAATCAAGATAGTCATACATGTGCTGTCGTAGAAGTGTTCCATGACATTACCAAAATTATCATCACGGAAGTGTCCACTTCCATGACGATAAATCACACGACATAGAAGTGCTTTCGTCAAGGGTGACCGACACGTGGCATCCACCGTAACGGGACGCCGTTAAGCTATCGGATCCGGTTTTGGATCCGATAACCCGTTAACAGCCCTGACCAATGGGAATTTTCCACGTGTAAAATTCTCATTGGCCGGAGGAAACACGTGTCAGCTCAACGTTCAGACAGATGTCATCCACTCATTGGACAAGAGGCGCTTATGATACGTAGACACATGGCACGACCCAACAGAGGCCCATTCCGGTGAAAAGGACGGCCCACCTAAAGGCCCACCATGTTTTTTCAGACACTAGTGGGCTGGCCCGTTAATAGCCTGCCATGTTTTGGGCCAAATTGAGGCCCATACCAGATCAGGCCCGTTCATAGCCTGTCGTGTTTTGGGCCAAATTACGGCCCATATCGGATCAGTCCCGTTAACACGCCAGTGTTCTTTTGCGCCCATTCTAAGACATGTTTGTATTTCAGCCTGTTAAATGCCCGTTAACCAGTTTGGCCCAATAATAGTTTCGGCCTGTTAGCGGCCCGTGGTGCATCTGGGACGTTGTCGGCCTGGTTTAACTTTAGGCCATTTAATGGCCCATGCAAAAACTGGGCTATTTCTTGTCCGAAGTAACTTTAGGCCTCTTAACGGCCTGTAGTCTTCGTGGATAAATTTCAGCCCAACAGGCCTATCGGCCTGTTAATGCCCCGTGGAACAGTAGGGCCTAATTACAGCCCGCGTTGAATCCGGCCTGCTTACAGCCCATCTGATAATGGCCCGTGACAATTTTGGGCCTATGGCCCACGTGGATACCGGCCTGCTTAAAGCCCATAATTTTATTGGGCCAAACAGGCCCAAGATATATTTTGGCATGTTAACTGCTCGTCCTATTTGGGCCAAACATGGGCCTTTGGCAGTTTCGGCATGTATTGGCCTGTGAATTTTTTGGTCCAACGCTGACCCAATCTAGGTTTTAGCCTGTTAAAAGCCCATGGTATTCTCTGGCCCAGCTGGCTAGAACTTTACTCGGCCTATTAAAGGCGGGAAAATACTATAGGTTTAGACCTGCTAAAGGCCCAAGATGATTATATGCCCATGTTTTGGCCCATATGAGTAACGGGCCGGCCTGAAGACCGACAACACTGAGATCCACTGAAGCTTCCGGCCCAAATTACAGCATACCGACCAAAGAATAAACCTAGACTATACAATAAAGAAATTACGACATATTACATCCACTGGGAATCAAAGTTCACTACCGGTGATAATAAAGCGCAATGTGACCGCGGATTAGATACACTGGGCATCAAAGGTCGCCACCAGTGCATATAAACGCGCCGACAAAAGAATATACAAAACTGAGAGCACTTCAGAAGGCACTAGGCCTGGCCAGGACAGGCCCCGCAAGCAGTCGAACAAGCTGATGAGACCTCAGTTGTGTCAACGATAGATGCTCCATCCCTAGCTGTATGGCATGATAGTGTGCATTGCAGTCCTCTGACATCTTCTTTACATCTTTGACTTCAAGTCGGAGCTGAGTTGAAGCAAGCCTTTCCGCTTTAAGTTGAGATTGAAGCAGTTGAACTGATTGAGGCAGCGACTGCACAGAGGTTGTCTCACACCTGCTGGTGAGTAGCTTCAACTCACTGTCTTCATCAAGACAGGACCTTGGGGTCATCCCGCTGTCCTCAATATGATTTGGCTCACTATCTTCCCTAAAGTTCTTCCTGGCATAAGAGATACGACTCTGGAAGAGAAACAAGAAGACACGTAACAGATTTCACAATTACATAAGCAAATAAATGGATTTGTTCTGCATAAGGAATATGTTTTTACAACTACAATTTAAAACTGGTAGTTGTTGCAAACATCTAATCAGATGTAAACAGCAAAGTAAACAGCAGTGGAGGAAATGATGCCTATCCAACTCTATACTAGAACAAAGTTTGAAGGGGATGAACTTACATTACATGTTAACACGGGCTGGACAAAGCCCTTCTCCATGTTGATGGAAGGATAATTCAATAAATTCCCCAAAGAAAATTCTTTATAAACATTGCCATTATTCTACATTTTGCAAAGAGTAAATAAAAATCAAATAATATTGGAAGAAACAGAGGATAATGAAGCTCAGGTGTAGACTGATGATACATAATCAAATAGCAATTAATTAAGTACATGGTTACAAGGCAAAAGGTACTGACAAGAGGAATGCGGACATCAACGTGTGCAGTGGCATTGGCTTTATTCAACATTTTGGTAAGAGTAAATGTAGATATGATAATTTGGAGAAAGTGGAGGGGAGGGCAGATAAGATGCAGAGTAATGCTAGACAATCAACTATCTCGCGATGCAAGTATAGTAATACCACCACCGTCCATTATTACTTGTCGCTCAAATGGATTTTTAAATACATCCAATTGATCAACAATTAATTCGATACAGAGGGAGTACATGACAACAGGTACTTACATGAGCAATCCAAAACTTCATAACCATTGTGTTAATTCTACATTTATCTAAGAGTAAATATAGATCTTATAATTTCAAGCAGAGGGAGGATAAAGAAGCAAACATTTACAGTGATGCTACATAATCAAACAACAATGAGTGTAAGTATGCTGACAAAGGGCAAGAGGTACTGACAAGAGCAATGCAGATCCTAGTATTGTTGTGAGATCCTATGATCCTTAGAGCAAGGAAATTCATTTGAAATTAGTTTTCATACAAGAGAGAAGGTAAGGCACATGCAGAAATTTAGGAGTTCAAATTTTCAATTGATATCATAGACAGTACCTGACGCTGGGCTCTCAGCAGTTCTAATAGGGGTTTGGCCAACGGAGTAGGGGCAAAGTGTGGTACAGTTGGGCCTATGTTTTCTGTGGCTGCTAATCTATCTGATTTATCAGGTATCACTACCTTTTCCAACTACCTAGTTTGTACTCCTTGAGGATCTGCACTCACCCTCTTCCTTTTGGACATCTATTACGACAGAACAACATTTGACTGGAAAAACATAGTACGACGACACTTGGAATAGGTACAGATAATGGATAGGTATGGCATATACTCATGTATGATGCTTAAACTAAGCAGATGGTGTAACAAAGTAGAAGTAATGCAAGAGGTCAGATGCAAAATATGTGCGACCAATACAACCTTGCCAAGTCAGAGCAAGCACCTTGATGGGTGAATAAGATAGGCCATCCTCGACCATGCCAAGTTTGTTAGCCAGTGGATTGTTCCGCAATATTCCTCTCGTGCGCCCATTCTCATATTCATTTTGATAATGTTCAATACCTGACATGCATGAAAACATAAAAACAAGTGAGATTATCTTTGTAATGCAGAAGTGATTCTAATCCAATACTGCCTCCCTGTAAACCCCTTTGTGCTATCTCTGCAATTCTTCTAAGAGATGCCATGCATGCTGTAATTTGGTGTGTGCATTAATATAATGTGGCCTACTACTCAAAATATGAGAGCTCCAGAAGTGATGATACTTCGCAGATGACAGCTTCAACATATAGTAAGGAAGAACAACTCGACCTAACCAGTCGACCACAAATATCTCTGCTACTCTTCCCAACAAGGAACATACTTATTAAAGAAGAGAAGAGGATCATCTTAAAGAACAGCAGAAGAGCAAGTAGATTGAAGATATTACAAGTCTTTCTATACAATGTCGGTTGCCCACCCATGATGAACCAGAGCGCACAAAGAAATACTATTCCTTCCGGTCTCTCCATATGTGGCTCACATGCATTTTGAAACTAAAGTAGGAACATTTAGCTGACCAATTAAACATCTCTCAGTTTTACTAATATCAGCATAATATCATATTTGAATTTGTACAACTAAGCTTGTTTAGCTCGATGGGTGGAGAAGTGCTATTACGACACGAACCATGTAGGCTGATCGTGGTCATCATAAAATGGGGAAACAATATGCATGATGAGTATAGTGTTGACCGTGGCAGTGGGATGGCAGATCTGAAGCTGCAAACCGCGCAAAGGGTAGTTAGCAATCGATGTTTGCTTTGAAATAACAACTAAGATTTGGTATGGACAAGAAAGTACAGTCAACAAGTGACAAAGAAATGGAATTCTACTGTCTCTCTATATGTCGCGACATGCATTTGGAAACTCAAGTGGGACCTTTAGCTAACCAATTAAATGTGTGTGTTAACTAATATCAGTATCATATCACAATCATATTTGAACAACTAAGCTTTGGAATTTTGAGTGTTGTGTTGTTTAGCTTGAAGGGTGGAATAATGCTAGTACGACAGAAAGCACCTACGCAGATCATAGTAGAGTAGATAAAACGGGAAAACCCTAAGCATCAAGAGTAAACTCAGGAAAGTGGAACTAGCTGGACCAGTGGGTGGTGCACATGCTTTTCAAAACGAATATAGGAACATTAGGTGACCAATTAAACATTCTCTGTTTTAGTAATATGAGCATCATATCAGATTCGTATTTCAACACCTAAGCTTTGGAATTATGAGTGGCATGTTGTTTCGTTTGATGGGTTGAGGTCTTGAGGAGCAGTGCTAGCACGACATGAAGCACCTATGATGAGTCGATGATGGTAGTGAATATAAAGGGGGGAAACCATAAGCTTTACGAGTATAGTGACCGTGCCATGGCGGATCTAAAGGTGCAAATCGAAAAAGCTAATTCACAACCAATGTTTGCTTTCAACTAGCCACTACGATTTGGTACGGACAAGAAAAGTACAGTAAACAATTTACGATCTATTTTTCGGGTGAGATCAATTACTTAAGCACATATGGAAGAGTACCACCTCTCTTGCGACGTCGGGTAGGCCCCTGCTGATACGTTGAGCGTGCTGCGGGTGCGATGGCTGTCGGCGGCGGGGAAGAAGACTTTAGACGGCAGACGGCCGAGTCGGGGGATAAATCCTGTTGTCATGGACGAGGCAGTCGTAGGAGCGGCAACGGCAAGGTGGACGACGGCGCCGATGAAGCGAGAGGACGCGATGAAAGGATCCTGGTCCGGCGCCGTGGATGAGAGACGTCCATCTCTTGCAGGGGACGACGGGGTCGCGGCTCCAGCAAGGTGGAGGATGGGGTGACGGATGGAGGAGGCTGGCCGTAGTGGGGAGGTTGTTGTGGTGCCGATGGTGTATGAATGGGGAAATGGAGGGGGAGGGGATCTCAAAATTTGGGACACGCTTGTCTGAAATGTGGAAAGTTACGAACTTATCCCCCGTTTAAAATTTTGGACATCACATTGGTTGGGGATAGGACGGTAATCTTGCATCTCCCAAATATTTGCCGGTAGCAATTTCGGGCGAGGAGAGGGTGTTTTGCCGCTCATGATGTGTATGAACGGGGCTGACAGGTAGGGCGGTTGTGTCATGTCTGAGGGAAGTTACACATCTGCCCCTATTTAAAATATTTGCCTACATCGATTTCGGCCGAAGCGAGTTTGTTTTGCTGCCCACCGTGTATGAATGGGGAAATGGAGGGAGAGACACATGTCTTTCGAACGATCTTGAATCAAATGTGTTTTGCCGCCCACGTTTGGCGCCCACCGTGTCTGAATGGGCTTAGAGGCGGTTGTGTCACGTCTGATTGAAGTTACTAGTCTACACCTATCAACAACAGTGTAAATCCGGTCGATAAGGATGTCAAAGTGTCAGGGGTAGACAGTAATTTCCATCTCGCAAACACTTGCTTCGAGCAGCCCACAAATGATAGTGGGTGTTTAGCCGCTTCGTTCAAAACTTGGGAGAATTAGCATTCACGTTTGCCCTGGGCCCTGGCAACTAAATTCAAATCCAATTTGTATTCGATTACGAATATCCACCGATAATTCTACGTTTTGTTATTTATTTCGTCAAAACCACAACAAAGATTTATTCCACCTTTATATATGATTATGATTTAGAAATGTCGTGATCTTCGAATTCAGTAGGTTGGATACATTTTGAGTCAAACAGTTATTTCATCCAATACAATATGCTCACACGAAAAACAGTTCACCTTATGTCAATCATACAAGTATTGAGGATTACCTCGCCTAAAAAATTCGGATCATTACAATACATGGACAACATAGGGGGTCTGACAACAAAATCCATTCAGAGACATGACACAAAATGCAAGTACAATAATATAATGACAATTTCAACTGGTATCTAAAGAAGAACTGGGATTACCCTGGGCTTCAGATAGCAAAAACAGTAGGACCTCCTCCGTCTTCAAATGCAGCATTCTTACTTCCTCCAATTCTTGGGTTGCTTGCATAATGTGTGAAGCTAATTGCATAGTTTCCGGCCTCAAGATCAAGATTACCTCATTCATGGCAGCCAAACCATCTCTTTCTGCCTCTAGTAGAGCCTCAAGAACTATAATATCTGTGCTCAGACTGCTCTCCGGCGGTGTTGCCTCTGAACTGCTACCATCTGGTAACATGGATGGCGCACTGCTTCCACAAATAGATTCTGGGGTTGTACATTGTGTCCTAGTGTGAACGACATCCTGAAAGGTTTTCGCTGGACATAAGTAAGAGATAGTTATCGCATGATCCAGGCAGTAAGCTTACATGGTAAACGACATACGAATTATTGCCGAGCATGGCAAGCTATATTTAAATGGTTCGAAGCAGCATGAGCCGAAAAGAAATTAAAATGGTAAGATGAAACTAGGGATGTAAGTGGCAAATAAACGACATCCGCCAGTCCCATCTAGTTAGTTTTTGCTAGCTCCCTGGTTCATGTTCCTCAAAAAACAAAAACTCTTTTGAACTATCATACCACTAGTGGACTTTAATCGGGATTAAACGGGACCCAGTTGACATCCCTAGTTGAAAGGGAGTGTACCACCGCTATATTTAAGTTGCCAAGGCATTTAAGCAGTTCAAATAATCTGAGAAAGCACTTAACAGTGTGGCCTCATATAAACTACGAAAACGGTCTTGTGATGAAGTTCAGAGGAAAAGTTAAGGACTCAGATGAACAAGGCATGCATTTCTTTACGATAGTACAGCAGGCACTGCTGACATATTGGCCAACTCAGGTATAGCATAACAAGTAACAAACAAGCATTCGAATCAACCAATACAGCAAAGCAGACAACTAAACTATTTGTAATTCTGTAGGATTACAGGTTGAGGTCACAAGCCAAGAAAGCAGCCCACACACATTACATTTCACATGTACTAAAACACACTGGCTTACCATATGTTGTTGTGAAGCCTCGTTGCTGTTGCAATGTTCTTTGAAGATATCGTCAGCATCTCGTGGTTGCAAATCTAGTTGTTGTAGTTTATTCTGCACCCTCTATTTAGGTAAAATTAATTTTAATTGCATGCACTGGTTCGAATTGATCATCAATGGTTCATCTAAACTAATGAAAGAAGGGTGTGTGCTTACACGACAATATATCTGCTTCACTCTATTTTTATGCTTGTTCGAGGTGCCAGCCCCAAAAGAACAAATATTTTGCTTGATGGGGTTGGCAGCTCCATAATTAATAGAAGCATCAAATTAGTCATGCAACTTGGGAAGACCAAGAACACACAAAAAAGTAATGAACAGAGGCTCGGAGCAGTTATGTAATAGCTAGCATCAGAAAATGTAGGGTCAAACAAACAAAAAGCAGCGGAACCACATGCTAGTTTGCTGATGTGTAATTAAGCATAGAGAACATGAAGCAGTCTGATGGAACCAACAGGTGGCATCAGAACAACACCATTATCATGAATATAGCATGCAAGAAGTAAAATAGCAGGCAGTGATATCTAGGAAGTACAGTAATACTTAGGACAAAACTAAAGCATATTAACTATAAGTGCACTGGTATGTAATTTAGCACATGTAACATGTTCACTGCGAGAAGTATGGCCCTACAGGTGCAAGCAGAATAATGCATCTCATGAAAAATTGAATGATGCCCTGAAGAAATTCAAAGTCGCGGTGCTTATGCTAAGAAAGTGAACGTAGGCGCCGGCCGTTGGATAATAGTACCTGGTTCTCGGCGGCGTATGGGTATCGTTGTCATACTTGATAGCTAAGGATCGTCGATGGTGCTCGTGTTGTGGTTGAGTTTGGGCCAGCTGTCGCCGTCGCTGAAGCAGCTTCGGTGATAAGGTTGCGGTGCCTGTCGACATACAACAAAGCTCATCTGTGGTAAGTGAACAGTTGCATGATAAAGAAGAGAAAAACTGAAGGAGTACAAATCGAAATAACCTCGTGAGGCTGCCGCGTTAGTAAAGCAGGGCCGGTGGAGTTGAATATGGCGTCCGTGGAGCGGGTCCAGTGCAGTGGACGAAGGCTTCGGCGGGCGCGGTGTACAGTGCTTTCGGTGAGGCGGATCTGTTGCGGCAGACGAGGGCTTGTATGAAGGGCCAGGTATGGGGCTGATGAGGGAGTCAGTGAAGGGCCTACACTGTGGCGGATGAGGGCGTCGGTTAAGCAGATCCGGTGCGGTGGACCATGATGGCGATCAAGGAGATCTGGAGCAGTGGACGAGCCAGTCGGTGAAGCGGCTCCGGTGAAGTGGTGAGTTGGCAGTTGGGGGTTCCAAGGTGCGGAAGGTAGATCCGGCGGGGTGTGAGGTCCACCGCTGCGGCGGAGGACTAGATTCGGCGGCTTGCCGTGGTTGGGGGGTCGGGGAGGGGAAGGGGAGGGGCTCTGGGGAAGAATGTTGGGGGCAAAGAGGGAAAACCAATGGAGTTACCAAAGCAGCCCTTTCGCGTTCATGTGGCAGGGGTAAAACTGGATATCGCAGGGCTAAACTTTCGGGCGCGAGATATTTCGATGTGAGCGGGAAGTTTGAAAGCTTTTGGCGCCTGAAATTATAAGTGTTCTGCTCTTGTACGGCCGACTATGATATCATGACCGAGAATTTATTTGTTTTGCATGCTAAAAAAAGTGCAAGTTTTGAAAATCAATGTCTCCAACTCGAAACTTAGATTGTCCATTCAATTCAAATATGGATCATTGAGCTAGTGCAAGCAAATACCATCATACAGTCCAATTCAAATGAAATTCCAAATGTGTTTATCCTAAATATGATGACAAAAGCAAAAATGTGTATGTGTATGAATAAAGTGGATGATTATAAAGTTTGAACATGCCCGTATGTGTATATCTCTAGGTTTGATATATGAATTTGAAATCACGAAATCCCGGCTTAAAAGATGTACCTCCATTTAAATGAGTTACAAAAGCTAATGATGGAGTCGAATTCCAAAATTCCAATCTTAGGTTTGTAATTCTGGTACATCAAGGTATATCACGCATGTTCAAAAGTATCATTATCTCATAGTCCAAACTGTGAAACAAATTGATCAACCATGAGTGCACACACTATTGACCATATATATCTCAATTACGCTAAAGTCCCTCAAATATAGACACCTAACTCATTATCTGAAGCCAACCCCCCCCCCCCCACACACACACACATAGACGCCGTTCTCTCCCGCAGACACGAACACACGAGCACATTAACACCCTCGTCTCTTCTAAAGTCTGGACCCCAATATACGTCTCTTATCACTTTGTCTCTCGGGCATGCACACGTATCTTCCCCCACTCTCCAGGTCTCCCGGCATCTCTCTTTCCCAAGCACAGGCACTATGTAGAGTGTATCTTTCCCATACACACAAAACGTTGCCCCCAAACGTCTATCTCCCTAGTTATGTGGTTCTCGCACACTCACCTCACACACCACCCCCACTGCAAACAAGCACACTTTGTCTCCTTGTCCACCACTCTCCTCTTTCTATCTCTCCCACATGCGGACCCACCCCACCTCCTTCCCTCTATACATATATGCCATGAATCTTTCCATAGATCCCTAATGTATCATCGTTCACAATCTCGCATGTTGTTCTCTACACCATCTATCTAGATCTCTCATGAATTCCCTATCACACACACGATGACTCGCTTCCCTTGCGTCTCCGTACATAGGCCAATTTCAAACAACATCAACATTGTCTCCCTATCTATATGCCACTTATGGACACAAACGACCCCTCCCCCCCTCTTTTCCTCTCTCTCTCTCTCTCCGTCGCTAGCTCTCTCTCTCTCTCTCTCTCTCTCTCGCTCTCGCTCTCACACCCCTCTCCCACACACACTCGATGTCTCTTCCAAATAGTCTGCTCCCCGCCCGGACCCATGCTATCCCGCTACTACACATGCCTTTGTCTCTCTTTGACACACATGTCACACCATTCCCCTTCCCTTATACTAGGTTTACATCATTAGTGGTCTCTCTACTCCACATACACACACTCCCTCTCACACACAAACGCATGCACAAACACACACAGACACGCACAAACACCCATCTAGCTATCTGGATCCTTCTTTTAAGACACACACCCTTGCATATTCTCTACAGATATGTATATATCCCCCCTCTCTAGCTCAGATGCACACCAAAATTCTCCATCTCTCTAACTCACACATCTCTCCCCATGCCCGCATGCGTATCTCACGCACTCACTCTCTGATTATGTCTATGTGTCTCCACGTTACACAACACAAAGCCCCATGTACATGTCTCTCTCTATCCTCCACACACATAGACACAAAGAATCTCTTATCATTGCCTCAGTCTCTAGACATATCACACACACACACACTGTCTCTCTCTCTCGCAAACACGCTCAACAAGGGTTTCCCCATGAATAACTTACCGTCTATTCATCAACAGTCATGGCAGTACGGCGAACACGAGACGTGAAAAATAATAAATCTACACGTGCGTAGACCACCTAGTATGACTACTAGGACTAGAGCAAGCCGAAAACGCACCGCCGTCACCCCTCCTTATCGGCGAGGGGAAAACCTTTGTTTTACACAGTCGAGAAGTCATTGTGCTAAGGCCCCACATCCTGAGCCGTTGAATAGAATGTAGACCTAGTTTACGGAAACAAGTATCGATAATACGTTTATATCTCCATACTAGCTTATATTTCTTCTCTTATAAAAAACCGAGTTGGTGATGATGGTATGCGTGCCATCTTGCAATAGACCGTCCGATCTATATCTGACAGATGGAAATTAAACTAAAAGATACCCGCACCTCTCGCCACATTTGCAGACAAGGCCTTCCCTCGTTCATCCTTATCTCCAACAACCTCATTGTTGAGCAATTAAAGGAAGCCTCTGGAACAAACTGGCCTAGTTGCCGCTGCCGGTGTCGTCCATCCCCTTGCCTCCGCTCAGTCTGACCACCAATCACCACCATGCCCCACTCCTCTTCACCTTATCTCCTCTTTCTCGAGATATCATTAGTTTTTACACAGATTACTCCTGCATGGGGCAATCACAACAAGTGTTTTATAAAAAAATGCATCTTGATGTTCCGTGCAATGCATGGACATCTTGCTAGTACTCCTACAGAAGACTAAGTTGGTGATGATGGTGTGTCTGCCATCCGTCGTTTCTGACCATTAGATCTACATCTAATGACTATGAGGTAAGTTGTTGCCTTTTCTCACCAACATCCCACTTCTCTACCAATTTGCAGAAAAACCCATAATTAGTATCTTAAAACCAACCACACCCCTCCCTCACCTCACCAAAACAGCCCAAGGAATATTTTCTGATTGAAACATATATATCTCTAGTGATATATGTATATCAAAATTAGAGTGTTTTGTATCAAGTTTGTGAATAAGTATTATTCTAATTATGATTCATTGCAACGCACGTGAACATTACTAGTATTTCCAACCATTCAAAAAAAATGCTAGTATTTCCATAGTTTTGAGTTTTCCATCAAGATATTAGTCACTCATGGTTCATATTTACTTTCAATCATGTACACATATGCACTATGTAACTAGCCTTGATTATTGGCTTCCAAAGCTTAACTTTCACTCCTACTTACAATATGTAGAGTATTTAACAAAAAACTACCACTTTCAACCAGCCCTAGGAAGAAACTATTGTACAAAAAATAGCAAAAACATACCCAAAATTTCATAATCCGTGCCAAAAACTACTACCTAGTGTCGATTAGGCTCGTTTAAACCCGTTTATGACAGGGTTGGCCCACATGTACGTGCTGATGAGGCTGCTTAAACCAACACATTTTTGTTTGACCGTTGACACGAGGGACCCACATCTGACCTTCTATCCTGTTATATTCCCCCTCAAATCATTATTTTTCCTGAACATTACTTCAAACAGTACTCATGCGTGTTCGTCGGTGGCGCCGGTGATGAGGGAGTTGGCCGCCGCTCCGCCGGACGGGCCGGACGCCGCGCTGGCCTCCGCATGGGTTGGCAGGCTGGCCTGAGCGTGACTCACGCGCGAGCAAGCCGCCGCGTTGGCCTTCGCTCGAGCTAGATGGCTGGCCTTAGCGTGGCGCGCGCGAGCAAGCCGCCGCGCCGCCGTGCCAATCTAGCTAGCAAACCTTGCAGACAAGCAGCTGGACGGAGCTATCTTGGCTAGCTAGCGGCCGCGAGCGCCGGACTGAGCTGGCATCTGGGCTGGCGCAAGATGGGCTCCGCACCGCCGGCGGTTTTGACCTTGCCTTCCGCCGGCGGCGGTAGCTGCGTCCCATGGCCGAGGATGACTAGGTGGACGGGCCGGAGGTAGGAGGTCACTCGGGGATTTTTGTGCAGACTGACATGTAGGTCCCACAAGTCATAACGCCTAACTTGTCGGTCGAATAGAAGGCGTTGACTTGACTTAAGGGGCGACATGGGTTGAAACGTGCCTATAACGGCACTTTGTAGAGTAGTCGTTTCTTGGTAGGGCTGGTTGGTAAGGGCATGTACAATGGTTGATAAGGTAGTCTTATCTTAAGTCTGCCACGTATGCAAGTGGTAGTAGTTTCTTGGCATTATTAGTGGTTTCTTGTAAGGAACAATGTAATACTAGCGACAAAAGGCGATTTTAGGTTGTGTTGTACTCCCAATGAGTACTACTAGTGGTCGCAAGAGTGTATACCTCGTTTTGTGGGTTCGATCCCGGCCGAACGCATGGCGGCCTTTTTTAAAATAGTAACTTTGCTGCAAGTCAATATTGTACACGGGTAGTTTGAGTTTTGAAGTCGAACGGACGTGTGGCACCACAATCTGGGTGCACTGGATAGCCCAGCCACGTGAACGGGTTCTCCTTCCCATCATCTCGTGGCTCACGTGCTCGCCCTAGCCGCACCTCGCTTGCAGCTTCCTCATCAGCTAGTAGCATATTTAAACTAGCGCCTCCCAATTAAGCCCGAGGAGCCGGAAAAGCCTGGCACGGCATTGGGAACTGTGCAATATGGCTCTGTACGTAGTAAAGTGCTAGTACTCTACTACTTTGTAGCTTGTGGCATTGCACGCATGGACTTCACTTCATTGTCGGCTCTATAAAAGAAATTCCTCTTGACGTGATTTTTTTTGTTTTGAAACGGAGGCAAAAGCTTTGCCTCATCTCATTCATAAAGAAGGAACTACTAATAAAGTTCGACGAGATCCATTACACCTCCACAAATGGAAGCGAAAAGCCTAGTCTCGCTGTATCAAATAACTCAAATGTTCTGCCCCCGCAGTAACCGTCGCTGATAAACAGGCTGCTAGTGTGCGTGAGAGGAGTGGCTGAGTAGGCCAGCTACGCGCTTGAATAGAGCACCGAGAGTACCCACTACGCAGGTGTACTTTCCCTGCATTGATAGTACAGCGATCGCTCTAGAGAACAGTACTACCCTCCACTTCCAACTGTAGCTCCTTGGCCCTGAGATTCAAGAGTTCAAAACTGGTGCACTATACTAGAAGTACAGTACTACATCGACTACTAATTGATAAAGTAGTACTAGTACTGCTACAGTACGAGTACGTAGTAAATAATAGCCTCACCCCTTCGCTAAGGAACGATCGAGGAGGTACAGTTGGAAGGGACGAGGCCCTGCGGTTACTACGCTCTTATCTCCTCCTCGCCAGTTCCCCTCCCCCCAAAGAGAAGGCAGTTCTTCGCTGCTCCCATGGATTCGCCAGGCAGTTCTCCTCCTCGTCGGGGCTGGGAGACCTTGGATAGCGATCCTCTGGGAGAAATCGCACGCCGCTCTGACGTCCTCACCGCCGCAACACCCGGTGCTTCCTGCACCAACTTTTTCAAGACGGTGCTTAAAAAGGCTTGGGAAAAGGCCATGCTTGTTGGTCTTCCATGCGTCCTCGAGGAGAAGGTTCTTCTATGGGACAATCCTTCGAACAGTCCACCGCTCCCTGGTCATGGTTGCACGTTTACTCCGGTAGAGTTGCCGACGTTGAGAGGTAGTCGGATTTTGTCCAAAGAGCAGGCCAGTCATGGAGTTTGATCATGTAGTACTTAGTTATTCCATTTCCATCCCGTAATTTCTCCGCTACCCACCGTCTTATATATAGGTCTGGATCGGTGCCAACGAAGATTGGCTTGCATACCTCCGGCCGGATACCACCATCATTTTGCACAACATCCATAGCAGTGCGGTCGTTCCCGTAGACCCCTTCTCCACCATTGGGATCGGCCTTCTGGACTGGCTGGGCTTGAATATGTATGATGATGCCAACATGAGATTGAAGAAGATAGCAATTGCGAACCCGCTGACAATGCGATGCGGCTACCACGATTACTATCTCATCGCAGTGTTCGACATAAGGATTGCCATCAATACAAGAGGCAGTAATGGCAGACAGGGCAGAGGCTGGCGCATGTTGGCCGTGGCAGATTTGTACCCCTACACGTTCGAAGATGTCGTGTTCCATCTAGGCCGCATCTTCGCGGTGACAAGCCAGGGGACTTGTTTCATCTGATTGCCATCCTACGGTACGGGAGATTACAAACGGAATGCACAAACCATCATTTGCATCCCTAACGGTACTCCATTATTTTGCAAGGACCAGTCATCCCCCGATCAAAATAAGATCGCCGATCCTGGATGTGCATTTGCATCCGCGATTCGGTCTAACCTGGAACCTTGTAGCTGACTTTGGCAAATTGGGATCAACTATCTTAGCAGTCATTACCCATGGTACCACTGATGTGCAACATGGTCACACGATCTACCACGAGAGGACCGTCACCATCTACCCAGGTATTCCATTTAGTATTATATTTTGTAACCCTCACGCCTTCTCTTTCGTTGTTGTACTACTTACTAGTACTAGTAGGAGTACTTTTTACCTTGGAGGACGCGTATAGCTAGCTAGGCCCTTGAAGACTTGAACCCACTAGCTGCCACCATTTTGTTTTTCCATGTCTTACTATCTCATCCATGTAGCCAAGAGTGGCTATATATAATAAGCCAGTTATTTTACTTCCTCTATACCGGAGTAGTACTATTTGCTACACAGTATTACTGATCGCCATATTTGAGCACAACATTATTATGCATGGACCTTGACTATGTACGTCACCATGTGTCCAGATCTGAGATGCCGCGTGTACCAGATGAACGGCACCGAGTTTGACCCCCGTGATGCTACATGGGTGCCGAGGAACACTCTTGGAGAGTACTCGCTTTTCATTGGGGACAGCTACCCCATTGTGAAGCGGATGTCACCTTCCGTGCACGACAACGAAGGCCTGCCGTTCATGAAGCATGGTTGTGTCTTTAGTGTGCACCGCCGGATGAATGACATGCTGGGACACGCTATCCCTGATTTATGCCGCTTCAGCTTGGATGAGTCGCCATCATGTGGAACCAGACTAGAAAGCTGCGACAATGATTCCCGTTGCCCACCGCTATGGATCGTGCCATCCATGAAGAACAACTAGGACTGGAACCTGGAGGTGGACATGTAGCCCATCTATAATGTGTAAGTGGGGTATGGTAAATTGTGAACGGTAGCATTGTGAATATATGTAGACTAGTCGTGCACAAATTTATCACATGAATTGGAGATGAACTTGTGTGGCATACTGGCATTTGTCCTTTAGAATTTATTACTAGTAAATGTGTTATGTGTACGTGCAACTTGTGTGGTTGTTGCACGGGCTCCAACATGTTGTTTGAGAAAAAAGGTAGCACAGCTTTGGATATAGGTGACGTGGCAGCATCATACAGTAGCATCGTTCGCTATAGTTGTAGTATACTCCTACTAGGACGGAAACTCCTATAAAACCTTGCGCTTGGCTCTTTACCTCTTCGGGAGGTTCAACAGTTCATACTCGTGTGAACCTTGCACTTGGCTCTTCGCCTCTTCGGAAGGTCCAACAATGATGATACTACAGTACTATATTCTTCTGGCAATCTGACACCGATTGAACAGTTGCACGTCCACCACAAGGGCGAGGGCGAGCAAGAGGGAGAGGGAGAGGGCGCTGTAGTCAAAACCCTCTCCTTGTCCTGCCAGCCACCGCGCGCGTGGGTGAGGGAGAGGCGTAGTAAGCAAGCTTCTCCTCGTTCGGCGAGTTGACGGGACACATCAAAGCAGTACAAGTACTAGTCCTTTCCAGTTAATATGGCTTAATTTCAAACGAGAAAAATACACTGGCGGTTAACGTATGTAACAATATGCTCTTTACGGTCACTATATATAGTTTTGCGGTGATTATACGATCACTAGCTCATCGTAGAGCACCTTATTGCACCCTACTGACCAGCCACATAGTCGACGTGGCACTTTCTTGACTGGTTAAATTGTCACCTGGTTTTTGGGTCCCACCTGTCAGTTGGCAGAGCAAAGAAATCAGTTGAACAAAACTTTATGCAGGCGTGACAGGAGTCCAACCCTTGCGCGCGAACCACCCTGGCTGTGTATGTGAGTGCATGCATGTGTAGTCCCTCGGTCTTCCAACAAAGAGTGTACATCGGCTAAAAAACAAAGAGTGTACATCTACACTTCCAATGCATTTAGCCTTTAATCTAAAATCGACATTGATTGACTAATGCACCAACTTGTGCTCTAGCTATAGGCTACATGCCTATCCTTAATTACAGCATGCAAGAACCTTCATTTAATCTTCTTCTCTCAATGGTCGCATGCACACATAAATCTGCTACTTTTGGGCGTTAATTATGCCCTGGTCAATGTGTAAATCTCTAAATGTATAGTCTTTCACGGACGTAGGGAGTATGTTGAGCACTTGAGCGTGAGCGTGTGTGTTGCGTCACATGCTGTGTGCCGCATGGGTGCGTGAGTGTTGCGTGTGTCCATGTGTACATGTGAGTGTTGCATGTTGCATGAATGCATGCATGCATGAGGCTTTTACTCCCTCCCATTGACATGTTCATATTTCAAGCTTCCTCTGTTCCCTCCATATTGTGATACTCCCTCTGTTCCCAAATACGGAGTAAAAGCCTCCCTCTGTGCCCACGGAGTATTTGTCTTTCTAGAGATTTCAACAAGTGACTACGTATGGAGAAAAATGAGTGAATCTACACTCTAAAATATGTCTACATACATCTGTATGTTGTATTCCATTTGAATGTCTAAAAAGACAATAGTTAGGAATGGAGGGAGTAGCAAATAAACATTAAGTTCTCTTGTTTTTCCCTCCTTGGTCACGGTGCACAACCAAAGATAACTTATTCACCTGGATGGAGGGAGTAGATGGTCAAAGTTTGACACAAAATTAATGCATTGGTAAACATAATTTTTTGAGGAAAACGAGTGCATTAATTGAGTGTTTTTGCATACTACAAAAATTATTCCACCACTCACCATCTACCTTGGTTGATGAGATTTTTAAATTGAGCCCTATAAACCGGAAAGGAGGTAGTACTAGTACTCCTACATTATTGGCGCCGGGTGCCTTGGCCAATGTTTCATCTTGTTGGACAGCATGAGGCTACTTCCAATGCATCGCTGCTTACATGGGGTGCTAAGCACATTAAAAACTTTAGCAACTAAAGCTCCCAATGCTTACATGTACAGGTGCTTAATTTGTTGGTGCTAAGCATCCTTTATTTAATGATTTTGTAACTAAAGTTCGTCATGCATTGGTGGGATTCTTCCATTTAAGTATTTTGTCTAGGTTCTCGCGCTTAGTACTGGGGTCACCACACTTATCTCTCCTCTTAATTACCTTGCCACATCAGGATTTTTGCCTACATGGCAGCCTTAGCACATGTACAAGGAGGAGCATTGGGAGAGGCCCAAGCGTACAGGCATAGGGATACTATAGATAGGAAGTATTCGCGATCCATTATTCCCCATCTCGGTCAGAGAGAACTATTCAACTAGTCTTCACAGTGAAGTGACAATACACACTGCAGCAGATGGGACACTTGATTAATAAGCTGAACCAGCGTGTTGGTGTTACTAAATCAGCCTTACCCAGTACTGCCATCATGTTTGCCAGTGGAGCACGCTTCCACAAATGCGACTACGCACCTCTCTCCTCCATTAACTGACATATGGGCTCTCTTGAGGTAGACCCACATGTCATCGGCGTAACTATTTACACTCTGAAGGACGGTATATCCTGGTAGTAGTACTAGTAGAATTGAGATTTAATGCACTTTCTTCCCCGTCTTTCACTCTTCTTCCTCCTCTCTTCCCCATCGTCGGCCGCACACCATTTGCCCCCGCTCACTGCTCGCCCGCCGGCGCCATCTTCCTTGGTAGCTCGCGCGTACCATATCCCCCCGCTCACTGCTCGGCCACACATGCCATCTTCTTCGCTCGCCCGCCTGAATCCACTTCCCCGTTGGCTCGCAGGCACCGAAAACCCCAGTCACTTAGCGCCCTAAAAAACCCTATGGCAGAACCGACTGACACGCAGAGCCACAATTGGAATTCCCTCCCTGATGTTCTCTTGGAGCAGATCTGTAATCATATGGACCTGCTCAGCACCGTCCATCTGGCCGCATGCTCGGTGTCTTTGTACCATCTACTCGTCTGCAACCGGCCAGATCTTTTCAAGACACCCTGCTTGCTGATGCCCGATCCTCGCAGGTGGCCCAGACACCGACGTGACGATCCTATGGAGGTTGCCGTGGTGCCCCTCGACATGCTACCACTACTCGTCCACCTGTCCTTCATGCGCGGCCACTACTGGGCGGGCATGAAGGCCAACTGGATCGTCCTCATCCACCAATCCTGTAGTCTGTGGCATCTCGTGGATATCTACACCCAGCGAGAGATCACCCTTCCATCGTTGGATACCGCCGCCATCCAGCCTCGCGGCCCGCCGGACACTCCTGCCTACTACGCACGAGACGCATCAAGCTTTTGGCTCGACCTCTGTTTGCTGAACGTTGTAATCTGCGAAGTGCCCACACCATCAGAAGACTACATGGATTACAAGCTCATTGTCGTGTTCAACATGGGATTAGTCTATCTAGAATCCGGTCGCCATACATGGTTATGGCTCATTGTCGATCCTCTTCACCCAACATTTCTGTCTGATGCTATAGTGCATGATGGCATCGTTTATGCGGTCGACGCACAGATTGGCTGCCTATACTGGTGCAATCTATCATCGTGTAATTGTTCTATCTCATCTCATCTTTACCTTAAGAATACGACTGGCTGTTCATTTGTTACAAATTTAGAATATATAGTATGTCTATAACCACATCATTGCTATATGTTCCTCTCATTTCCTAGATTTTTATGACCACACATGTTATTGTTAGAGTTGATATGAGAACAATTGGCATCTAATGATTGTTAGAATAGATATTATGAGTATAACCTCATGATTGCTATATGTTACTCTCATTTCCAGGATTTTTATAACAACGCATGTTATTGCTTAGAGTTGATATGATAACTGTAGTAAGTGCTATGGTAGAATATGAGTAGGCCCTGTCATATTTGTTTTCCTCTCATTGTTACATGATGTTTGAACCATTATATATTGCTATAATATGAAAGCCATTGGCTTATTTTTTTAACTTGGGGTATGATTATGACTACGACATTGCAATTCTCTGTCTATGATATGTGTCACTGTTATAATAATCTTAATTCCACACATACTCTGAACATGATTGTTTATTTTTGTCATTTTGGTCTCCAATTTGAATTGTTGCAGCAGACGCAAATGTGCTGGCCTTCATGATTCCAGGACCTGGAATCATACCAGCCGATGGGTGGTGGTTTATCGCTCGTTCAGCTGACGGCGGTCATTTGATGCTCATTTGCACGTACCAAATTGACCAAACCATTTCATCAAACCACATGCAGTACAATGCCTGGGGCATTCGTGACATTGATGGCTATGGCTGCTTCGTGTTCGAGAAAGCTCCCAGCTCCGTTGGGCCAGGCGTATTCAACTGGAGGCGGGTTTACAGCCTCGGCAACCACTCCATGTTCCTCGGGCTCAAATATCCAATCATCCAACCCATCATCGATCATATCACCGGCGATGATTACCGTGCTATGCAACTTCCATTCGCCAGGGGGAACTGTGTTTACACATCATACCATGGGTTTCATGAATCACCATATCCAGAGATTCGTCGACATAGCTTGCTGCCAGATAATCTTCAGTGTGTGAAAGGCATCAAGCTTCCATTCGATGGATGGCTTTTGTAAACCCGACATGTGGCGATGTGGTTCATGCCAACAGCAAATAAGCACAACTTGATTCATACTGATATCTAGACTGAGCCATGTATTCTGCTGCTGTAGCATGACCCTCTTTTGTTGGATATTATGTACTATTGTTAGTTTGAAGCACTCCTCTGGTTTGAAGAATAGATACCTTTCTGGGATCAAGTGCATCCTAACTCACCTGCGTAGGATGTACTGATAATGATGATGGAGATGCTGTGCAGAAGCCATATATATATATATATATATATATATATATATATATATATATATATATATATATATATCAATTAGGCTTCAAGTGTGTACTTGTTGGTGAAAGTCTTGTCCAATGGGAATTATATTTTGTATTACTCATGTAGCCTACAAAGTGTGTCGCACAGCCTTGTAACTTCTTACCCCATTTCTAAATTTGTACTAGTCCTCTATACCGTATATTGCGCTACTCGTACTACTACCTCCCTCCTGGTTTACTGGTCCCCTTGGTAATTTGTGTCAAATTTTGACCATAAATTTCACTAACTAAATGTTAATGCATGTCACAAAAAATTATATCGTTTTATTCGTATTTGAACATAGTTTCCAATGGAATAATTTTTGGTGACATGCATTGACATTTTGTTAGTTAAACCTATGGTTAAAATGCGACACTAAATACGACTAGTAAGTAGTACAGTAGCAGTACTGCTATACGTCGGTCAAATTATTCATCATGTCCTCACATTGAATTGACGTGACAACACGCTGCCCGTGAGGTGACACAAGAATCCCGACGGCGTGTTCGGGTATTTTGGACTTCAGATGTGGAGTACTACCACTTATCTGTCGAAATCTTTCACCATTCACTTAAAACAGTCGATTGATCCTACATTGAGTACCATGTAACTGGAATTAACCGATCCAACTCCAAGAAGGATTGGCCGGTGCTGCTGGCTGGCGTCAAGTTCGATCCCACGGATCAGGAGCTGATCGAGCACCTTGAGGCCAAAGTGAGTGTTGACAGCGCGAGATCTCACCCTCTCATCGATTTGTTCATACCAACTATCGACAGCGAGCACGGCATATGCTACACCCATCCTGAGAAACTTCCAGGTAAGACACCGATCGGCCATCTACTTGCACAAACATATTCCTTTGTTTATAGCTCTATTTTTCTTTTTAGACGCAGACCTAGTGAAGCAATTACAATTTGACAGTTAACAAAAAGTGAAACAAGTGACTACAACATGCCAAAGATGTTATGAAAATGCAAACTATTTACACTAAAACCTGTATTCGACAATACTGCAGGTATCACACTGAGTGGCCTAAGCAAGCATTTCTTCCAGCGCAATTCCAGGGCGTTCAAAAGGGGCACATGGATGCGTCGCAAGATACAGTCGGAGTGCAGCATGCACGCGATGTGGCACAAGACCGGCAATACCTTGCCGGTGATGGTCAATGGCCGGCACACGGGCAGCAAAAAGGTTCTGGTGCTGCACACCAACAAGAACTTCGACCATTCCCGCAAAAAAAGAACTTCGACCGGCAGAGGACCAACTGGGTGATGCACCGGTACCACCTCAGGGACCTGGAGCAAGAGAAGGAGTGGGAGCTAGTCGTCTGCAAGATTTTCTACCAGATGAACACTAGGGCCAGGACTAAAAAGATTATAAGTTAGTTTGGTATTGGTACTTGTACTACCTTGTTGTCCGCAAGTTGGTATTGTTGTTAACAATCTTTCGGTATGAACTTGGCATTTGCTTCCAACCATCATGCCGAGGGTTGACGTGGATATGAAGCCGAATCATTTGTTTCGAAACGAATTTTCAGGCACCTGATTTTTATTTGATGGGTAGCATAAGCACCTGCTGTTCGAATTCCCAGTTCTCCGGATTTTTCGAAACAAGTGCATGCACTTATTATCACGATGAAAAAAAAATATACCTGATGCATCCCAGTTATCAGTCTGTACTTGCAGAATTCTCTCATTTATTGAGCAGGTATATTTTTTTCAGGTTGAGCAAGTTTCAACTGGGCTGTAGACTGCCCAGGCTTGGTTTTATTTTTAACAGGCCTAGCCCATGACGACAATGGGGCACAAAGATCCAGCAGGTATCTACTGGCCTCTGGCCCGCCAGCGTTACTTATATTTTGTCTTACAACATCGGCAGGCAGTTTTTTTACTGAATCAAACACACAGCCCAGTTCTATTTTCCTCTTGAAACGCCATGTCCTACTTCCTTTTCTAATCTCTACCTATAGTTTTACTAGTTCATATACACGTATCATTATATTGAAAATACATAAAGTTTCCTTTTCATATTTACATCCATCTTTTTGTTTTTTTCCTCCCAGCGCTGATTTTTTTACCACTAGTTTTCCCTTAAACCAACTCAATTGTCCCACATCTTGTTTGCTAACAAAAACAAAACGATTTTTTGGCAAATCAATAAGTTCTTAATTTTTTTTATCATTTCGGGATTACAATAATTCGGACCCCACCAAAATATGCAAAATAAGGTTGAACTTTTTGACCGTGGTCCTGGGCAGAAAATGGGTTGTAATAAATTACTTAGAATTAGCAAATGGGCTGCAAATTATTAAAAAAAATAGCAAATGGGCTCTATGCTGTCTGCCACAGATTTGGAGGCTGATTTGTGGGCCTACTAAGTTCATGCGTACACAAGGTTTCTCAAAAAAAAATAAACTTAGTCAACAATCGACTCTACCAGCGTCAGACCGTTAGATGTCAATCTAACGGCGGCAATCGTGCTTCTTCAGTCTCTGATCTTCCTGCTCCAGCTGTCTAAACCAGCGCCGGCAGAACTGCCTGCTCCCGCCTCCCGTGGCCGGCTCTGCTGCCGGGCAGGCCTCATGGCCCCACCATACTCGCATCCCTGGCCTGGCTATCCCTCTACTCACCCACACCTCCTGTTATTTTCCGGCGACGGCAACCGAACCAGTCAACCCTCGTACTCCCCACCGCGTGGGCAGCCACTGTCGTGTCTTCCCCGGCTCCGTGCCGTTCCCTTCGTAGGCCTCGCCGTCATCCACCGCCCTGGTGCTCTCGGCGCGGCATGGTCAACGTGGTCAACGAACGACATCCATCGGAAGTGGATTGTACGTGGAGAGGCTGACAGCTGGGTCCACGGCCGCACACAAGGAAATGCCTCCTTATTACGCGCAAAATAATGATTCCTCCACCTGACATCTGGGACCAACCGAAAGGGCCTCTGTATTTCGCGAAAAAATGTTCCCGCTGCTGACAGCTCGGACCCACCAGCTATATCTTCGCACGCAAGGAAGTGCTTCCTTATTACACACAAAAAAATGAATACTCCCCCTGCTAGCTGGGACCCACCATATGGGAGGCTGACTTTTGGGCCTACTAAGTTGACGTGGACGGAGGCCTTTGTCAACTTAGTCAATATGAACGATTCTAGCTCGAGTGACCGTACTATGTCCATCCAACGGCCGTAGTGCTTCTTCAACCTCTGGTCTTCTTGCTCCAGCCGCCCAAACCAGCGCCGGTCGTGCCGCGTGTTCCTGCCTCCCATGGCCGGCTGTGATGCCGCGGAGGCCTCACCGCCCCCTACTACTCCCACCGCTGGCCAGGCCATCCCTCTACTCACCCGCACCCCCTGTTATTCCCCGGCTCCGCGTCGTCCCCTTCCTAGGCCTCGCCATCGTCCACCACCCTGGTGCTCTCGGCGAGGCGTGGTCAACGTGGTCAAGGAACGACTTCCATCGGAAGAGTATTGTACGTGGAGAGGCTGACAGCTGGGTCCATAGCCGCAGCAAGGAAGTGCCTCCTTATTACGTGGAAAATAATGATTCCTCCACCTGACAGCAGGGACCCATCAGACAGGCCACCGTATTTCACGAAAAAAAATGTTTCCCCCTGACTGCTGGGACCCACCAGCTACATCTTCGCACGCAAGGAAGTGCGTCCATATTACGGGAAAAAAATGATTCGCCCCCCTGAATGCTGGGATCCACCAGCTACATCTTCGCACGCAAGGAAGTGTCTGACAGTCGGGACCCACCCAGTCGAAGCGTACGTAGCGTTGTCATTCTGGTCGCGAACATGTACGTACATACTGGTCAATCGATCTGTCTGTAGGCTGCAGCGATGAACCATGGCCGTGTAAGGAAGGGACGTGTGGCAGTAGAGGCGCGCACGTGTAGAGGCGCACATGTAGCATGTACACGTACGTATAGCGGCCAGGGTACAAGAAAGTAAATACGGCCAAATACGTACATACGGGCGGGGTCTCGAACGCCTACTCGCGCATACGTACGGCCAGGGCTCATGTACATGTCTGTGGCTGGGTCAGAACGGAGAAACTGCGTCGTCGTCGTGTTCATGGGGAGGCAACGGAATGCATCGTGTTCATCGGGAGGCAACGGAACGCATGCTGTTCATCGGGAGCCAACCGGCTTGGACGGAACAGCCGATGGAAACGAGGCCTGGCGTACCGCAGGACGGAGGAAACAGCCTTGTGTTCGACCGGCCACGGTGGAAACGGGATCCTGTTCATCGGGAGGGGGTCTGGCGTACCGCAAAATGGAGGAAACAGACCTCCTACGGTCAAAACGGGGTCCTATTGATTGGGAGGGGTGTGGCGTACCGCAAAACGGAGGAAACAGACTTGTGTTGGAGCGCTACGGTCGAAATGGGGGTCCTGTTCATCAGGAGGGGTGTGGCGTACCGCAAAACGAGACTCCACAGGATACTGTTCATCTCCACCATCGACCTCCTCCAGCCTCCACGGGCTCCTGTTCATCCACCGTCGACCTCCTCCAGCCTCCACCTGCGACTGTTCATCCACGGGCTCCTGTTCATCCAGCCTCCACCGTGCGCTCCTCCACCGGCTACTGTTCAACCAGCCCTCTCCACGGGGGTCCTGTTCAACCACCCCTCCACGGGCTACTGTTCAACCACCCCTCCACCGGCTACTGTTCAACCAGCCCTCCACGGGGTCCTGTTCATCCAGCCCTCCACGGGGTCCTGTTCATCCACCGACTCGATCGATCGGGGTCCTGTTCATCCAACCCCCCACCGGGAACTGTTCATCCAAACCCCCCAACAACGCTCACTGTTCATCAAGGGAAGGAGGCAGCAGTGTTCGATCGGCTTCAGTTAGCAGCAGTAGCGAAGGAATCACTCGGGTTCAGTTAATAGCAAGGGATCGATCGATCGCTCGGGTTCAGTAACGCGTAGCCTGCGGTGCAATCGCTCGGGTTCAGTTAGAGTGCAACGCCTCACAGACACGTGCGTACGTACGAGAGAAACGTGCATCGCTCGGCCCCCGACCACCCACCATAACTGGGAACTCCCCTGGTATTTTCCTCGCCCTCGCTTCTACCACGGGTTTCTCCGTCATGGACGGCCCAAAGAATGTCATGCAGCTGCGTCTCCGGCCCGCCCAGGATGAAAAGCCCATTTTCTGTCATGATTTTTTGTCATAGAAGTAGGAGCCCACCACATCTATGATGGTACCGGGTTTTGTCATAATTATCGTCATAGAAGTGTCATAAGCATGACAGGAAAAAATTTCGTTCGGCCCAAAATGTCACGGATGTGTCTTTTTTTTGTAGTGCGTGGAGAGAGCTTGCAGAAGGCAGTCTGGATGGTCGAGCTCCCAATCCACCGACACAAATGCCCCATCAATTTTAGTCAGCGTTGGAGTGTCCCGCTCATTCCACCAGGTGAAACGTCTTCCATGAAGGAACAACTCCTTGAGAGCATGATCATCAACAAATCTCTTGAACCTAGCCATCATCCCGTGGTCAATTCTCGAGTTGCTCTTGTTTGCCGCGTTGAGGATCAGGTTGAAATCTCCAATAGCTAGCCATGGCCTCGGCAGAGGGCTCGTCTCTCCGTCAGCGTCTTCCTGAGGACCATAAACCACCGACAGCCACCACGGTGTGCCTTCTCTAGGCGAGATGTATCCCGTGATGAAGTTGGTATCGTTGACAAGGTTGGACATAACCACTTTGGTGGAATCCCAAGCAATAAAGATCCCCCCTCGTGCCCTCAGCCGGGAGATAAGCAAAGCCATCATACGATGGTCCAACGCATTGCATTATAGAGAATTGGTCAATCCTCTCCAGTTTAGTCTCCAGGATACAAAGCAACGCTACATGCATCGAAACAACCTCCCTCAGTGCTTTCTTTTTGGTCGGGCTGTTGAGCCCCCGAACATTCCAACACATCAACTCCAATGCGGTGTGCGACATGGGGAACGGATGAAGCCTCCCCTGTCCGCGCCCACACACTATGCCGCTAGCGGCTCAATGCATTCCAATCCGTCCAACAAGTTCATTGTGATCGACTTGCCGAACACAGCCGCAATCGCACGTAGCTGGGACTCCTGCAGCGGTGAGTCAAACACTGAGGGAAGCTGACCTAGCGCGTCATCTGAGACTACCAGATCATCGCTAGCAATACCCAGTGTCTTGAGGAGCACTGTTTCTGCCATCGAAGCTTTAATCTTCCTTTGCCCACCTATTCCAAGCGATCTAGTAGTGCGCCTAGGTGTGAATGGGTCCTGGCCAGTGTGAACCCCTCTCGCCCCCTCAATCTCCTTCAGCAGCGGAGGCGCACGTTTTTCGAGTAGACCAGCGCAAAAAGACTTGATATTGCCCAGGGCCACGAGCTCTTTGGGAGAGAGTGCTATCTCGTTGCGCTCCTCTTGATCCTGGACCGAATCCTCCCCATGCAAGGAAACCCGCGCGAGATCTGGGCAGTCCGTTCAAGACATAGTCACATCCACCTGCATGGGGGCAATGATTGCTAATTCCTGACCCACGTGCCTGGTGGCCTGAGCTGATTCGTCCAAGACCGGTGCGAAATCCTACACTAGTACCTCCTGGTCTGGGGCCCCGATCTCCTGTCGCGGCTGCACTGGGTTGGTGGCCTCCAACACGTTCGACATGGGGTCACACCCGTCTCTCGTTTGACTGGGGGACAGCGTCGCTATCTCTGGCCCCAGTGCCTCTTGCCCCTGGACCGCCTGGTTTTGGATTAGTTGCGGCCCTGATCCTGCGACCACACAGTCCCCCCCAGCGTATTCTCATCCTCCATCCGTAGAAGATCCGGCCTCCTGCCATCCTCTGAGACCGTTGCCTTGTCTCCAGCAGCCAGATCGGTCACCTCGCCCACCGGGCCCGCCAAAGTCACATCCAGCCTATCCAAATCCTCACCAACATCCTCCTTGGCTGTTTACTGGGGACAGACCAGCATATCCTCCTCGGGGTCAGTTGTCGATGCGGCACACACCAACTCCCGGGCTGATTCCACCGGACCCACTGGGGGGATCCCAGAACCGTCTCCATCTGCCTGGCACTCGCCTCCTGCTCACCAGCTGTCGCCGCCTCCTTGGCCAACGACTCCTGCTGCTGGGGCCTCCCCATCGGCTCCGTTTGAATCTCGTTTGAACGCGTCAACAGCACAACTGGTCGGTCTTCCTGCATCCCCACCTGATCCACCACATCAGCCTCTCTTACGGGGCCCATGGGTGGAAGCCTCCAGTTGGACGGCCCCACCCTACCTACCAGCGCTGCCCGGTACGACCAGCCGGAGCCTCCGCTAGCACCGCTCGCCAGAGGTTGATGAAACCGGCCCTGACCTCGGTTATTGATGACCCACAAGTATAGGGGATCAATTGTAGCTCTTTTCGATAAGTAAGAGTGTCGAACCCAATGAGGAGCAGAAGTGACAAGTAGTTTTCAGTAAGGTAATGTTTGCAAGTGCTGAAATTGTAAGTAGCGGAGTAGTTTGATAGCAAGATAATTTGTAACGAGCAAGTAATGATAGTAGTAACAAGAGTGTAGCAAGGTAGCCCAATCCTTTTGAGGCAAAGGACAGGCCAAAGCAGTCTCTTATGATAAGCAAAGCGTTCTTGAGGGTACACGGGAATTTCATCTAGTCACTTTCATCATGTTGGTTTAATTCGTGTTTGCTACTTTGACAATTTGATATGTGGGTGGACCGGTGCTTAGGTGTTGTTCTTACTTGAACAAACCTCCTACTTATGATTAACCCTCCCGCAAGCATCCGCAACTACGAGAAAAGTATTAAGAATAAATTCTAACCATAGCATTAAACTTTGGGATCCAATCGGTCCCTTACGGAATAGCGCATAAACTGGGGTTTAAGCTTATGTCATTCTTGCAACCCATCATCTAATTGCTACTCCACAATGCATTCCATTGGGCCCAAATATGTTGAACTGTCATGTAATCGACGTTCACATGACACCACTAAGGGAATCACAACATACATACTATCAAAATATCAAACACATATCAAATTCACATGATTACTTGCAACATGATTTCTCCCGTGACCTCAAGAACAAAAGTAACTACTCACAAATAATAATCATGCTCATGATCAAAGGAGTATTAAATAGCATAATGGATCTGAACATATAATCTTCCACCAAATAAACCATATAGTAATCAACTACAAGATGTAATCAACACTACTAGTCACCCACAAGCACCAATCTATAGTTCCAGTAACAAGATTGAACACAAGAGATGAACTAGGGTTTGAGATGAGATGGTGCTATTGAAGATGTTGATGGAGATTACCCTCCCCAAGATGGGAGAGTTGTTGGTGATGATGATGACGATGATTTCCCCCTCCAGGAGGGAAGTTCCCAAATCGCTCCGCCGGAGGGAAAAAGTGCTCCTGCCCAAGTTCCGCCTCGAGACGGCGGCGCTCCATCCCGAAAGTCCTCTCTTTATTTTTTTTTCTAGGTCAAAATGACCTATATACGAGAAGATGGGCACCGGAGGTGGGCCTGGGTGAGCACAACCCACCAGGGTGCGCCTGGGCTCCCTGGCGCGCCCAGGTGGGTTGTGCCCACCTGGTGGGCCCCCTCTGGTAGGTATTGCTCCAATAATTCTTAAATATTCCATAAAAAATCTCCGTGAAGTTTCAGCTTGTTTGGAGTTGTGCAGAATAGGTAGCCTGACGTAGCTTTTCCAGGTTCAGATTTCCAGCTGCCAGAATTCTCCCTTTTTGTGTATACCTTGCAAATTATGAGAGAAAAGGCATTAGAATTACTCTAAAAAGCATTATTATGGATAAAAACATTATAAATAACAGTAAGAAAACATGATGCAAAATGGATGTATCAACTCCCCCAAGCTTAGACCTTGCTTGTCCTCAAGCGAAAACCGAAATCGAAAAACATGTCCACATGCTTTGGGAGAGGTGTCGATAAAAACAAAATACGGACATAGAAGCATCATGTTGATTATTATAACAGCAACAAATTTAAACGTAAGACTTTTATCATAGAAATTTTATCATATATTCTCATGAATAAGTAATATTTCATCACACACTCGAAGTATAAAGCAAAAACTCTATTAGAAACCAACAAACTATGTTCTCGGTCAACTTTGCAACTACAATTCATCATCTTTTCAGGAAGGGTCACGTGTTGGAGCCTTTAGGAAAGTCCACATACTCAACCATCATATAGTCTTCTATGATTGCTAACACTCACCGCGTACACACAAGCAAAATGTTTCAATCAGACACATAGAAAGATAGGGGCTTATAGTTTCGCCTCCCAACATATTCACCTCAAGGGTGATGTCAACAATAATAACTCATGCTACGTATATTCAACTGGACATATGTACCTAGATCTTTCCTCACCACATGATGCTTGCCAAAGGAGAAAAAATAAAAAGGAATAGAAGGAAAACTGTGACTCTTTGCATAAAAGTAAATACATAAAAGTAAAAGATAGGCCCTTTGTAGAGGGAAGTAGAGGTTGCCATGCGCTTATTAGTTTGCATGCTCAACCCCTTAGTGCAAAAGAACGTCACGTTGCATTGCCCCTTGTGATAGCGACCTTTATTATGCAGGCTGTCGCTTTTATTCTTCACCATCACAAGTTCGTGCAACGCTCAATTTTCTCTTACACTAAATGATCTCACACATTTAGAAGCAATTTTTATTGCCTTTTTGCACCGATGACAACTTACTTGAGGGATCTTGCTCAATCCCTAGGGAGGTATGGTGGACACTTGAAAATAGGATTTGGGTTTAAGGGTTTTTGGATGCACAAGTAGTATCTCTACTTGGTGCGGAATTTTTGGCTAGCAAAGATATGGGCAAGCACCACATGTTAAAGGATCTATGACAATATGACTTCTATGTGAATATAAACAAACATAAACCATTAAGTTGTCTTCCTTGTCCAACGTCAACAATTTTGGCATATAATATTTTGATGAGGGCTCACAATCACAAAAGATTTCTAGGATAGTATATCTATATGTGAATCTTCTCTTCCCTTATTAATTCTTTCATGAGTTGCATCATTGACTAATGCTATGTTTGTCAATCTCTAATAAAATTTTCTACTTATACTTTTCCTTATGTGGTGCTATCACCTACCATAGGATTAGTATATGATCTTATTGATTTATTTCCTTTTTATTTTTCCTTTCTTATTTCTTTTCTTTATTTGCAACATGAAAGTGAACAAAGCAAAAACTCAAACTAAACTTTATTATATAACTTGCACACGATTACAAGGATAGATCACTAAGCAAACTCTCAAATAAGAAAGGATCAAACTAAACTTTTATTCATTCTAAAGCAAAAGATCGAACTAAAATAAGTAAAGGTAAAAAGATAGTGGGATGATACGATACCGGGGCACCTCTCCCAAGCTTGGCGGAAGCCAAGGGGAGTGCCCATACCCGATACTCAGTTCTCTTTTGGTGGTGAAGAAGGTGATGTTGGTGATGTAGAAGAGATCTTATCCTTGGATTTCCATGGTAGTGGTCCACCATCATAAGAGGAGGAGTGAGTCTCACGGGTCCTGCAACTAGCAGCCAAACTCATACCTTTAAACCTTGCCTCATATTCAAAGACTTGGTTTTGAAGATCATAGATCTGGCTTTGGACAAAGTTGATTTGCTCGTTGAGGGTGAAGATGACGTCCTTCATGGGCTTGCCATCCACCTTGAGATCACGAGAAAGGTCCGTGATCATGAGGTGATTGGCATTGAGCCCGCGCTCCACCATCCCCTTGCTCCGAAAGACTTCCTGCTCCATAGCTTCCAGCCTGGCCTCCACGGTTCCTGTGCCCTTGGGACCTTGCTCATCGCGGATGTACAGCACCCCCTCATGCATCTGGATGGTTTGAGGGTGCTGCACCACCTCCTGCAGATATGGGTTGATGATGTTCTTGAAGAACTTGTCCTTGGAGGAGCTTGAAGCGGCCATGGTAGACGGGATCTGACAGAAAACAACAAGAAAAGAGAACAGAGGATTTCTTTGCGATACGGTGATCAACAGGTTCGGGAAGTATATATAGATTTTTTTTATCTTGGGGGACAAGCATACGGTAGAAAAATGGAGTCCGGGAGGTGTCCCAGGTGGGCACAACCCACCTGGGCACGCCAGGCTTCGCGATACGGTGATCAACAGGTTCGGGAAGTATATATAGATTTTTTTTATCTTGGGGGACAAGCATATGGTAGAAAAACGGAGTCCGGGAGGTGTCCCAGGTGGGCACAACCCACCTGGGCGCGCCAGGCAAGCCTCAGGGGACGCTTCCTAAAAGTTTCTTTGTTTCCTAAATTTTTAAATATTCCAAAACTGATAAAAAATATTTTTGCAAATTTTTCGGAGTCCGTTTACTTACCGTATCATGTACCTCCTTATTTTCACGATTCGGGAGTGTTCCGGAAGGACTCTTTTATGTGTTCTTCCGGTGTCAAAGTTTGGATAATATTACTTTCAACATTAATGGGTGTACCTAAGATATAATGCTTTATTCATTACCTGTTGACAACCTTCGAGTTAGTCGTACCTTCGGAATTATTTATTTTGATGGCTCCAGACCGATAAACCTCCTCAATAACATAGGGGCCGTCCCATTTTTAGAGGAGTTTTCTTGCAAAGAATCTAAAGCGAGAGTTGTACAAAAGAACATATTCTCCAACTTTAAACTCACGCTTTTGGATTCTTTTGTCATGCAATTTTTTAACTTTCTCATTGAATAATTTTGCATTTTCATAAGCTTGGGTTCTCCATTCATCTAATGAGCTAATATCAAATAAGCTCTTTTCACCAGCAAGCTTGAAATCATAGTTGAGCTCTTTGATGGCCCAAAATGCTTTATATTCTAACTCAAGAGGCAAATGACAAGCTTTTCCATAAACCATTTTATAAGGAGACATACCCATAGGATTTTTATATGCTGTTCTATAAGCCCAAAGTGCATCATCTAATTTTTTAGACAAATTCTTCCTGGACCTATTGACAGTCTTTTGCAAAATTAATTTTATTTCTCTATTGCTAAGTTCAACTTGACCACTAGACTGAGGATGATAGGGTGATGCAATTCTATGGTTAACATCATACTTCACAAGCATTTTACGGAAAGCACAATAAATAAAGTGTGAACCACCATCAGTCATTAAATATCTAGGGACTTCAAACCTTGAGAAAATAACTTCCTTAAGCATTTTAATAGAGGTGTTGTGATCGCACTACTGGTTGGAATAGCTTCTACCCATTTTGTAACATAATCAACAGCAACCAAAATATGTGTATACCCATTAGAGGAAGGAAAAGGTCCCATGTAATCAAATCCCCAAACATCAAATGGTTCAACAGCAAGTGAATAATTCACAGACATTTCTTGACGCTTACCGATACTACCTATTCCTTGACATTCATCACAAGATGAGACGAACTTACGGGCATCCTTGAAGAGAGTAGGCCATAAAATCCAGACTGCAATACCTTGTTAGCAGTTCTATCTCCAGCATGATGCCCTCCATAAGCTTCGGAGTGACATTTTCGTAGGATTTGTCCCTGTTCATGCTCAGGTACACAACGTCTAATAATACCATCTAGTCCTTCTTTATAAAGATGTGGGTCATCCCAAAAGTAATGTCTTAAATCATAGAAGAATTTTTTTCTTTTGTTGGTAAGTAAAGCTAGGTGGTAAATATTTAGCAACAATGTAATTAGCATAGTCAGCATACCAAGGAGTACTATGAGAAACATTTATTGCAGCTAACTGCTCATCAGGAAAACTATCATCAATAGGTAGTGGGTTATTAGGCACATTTTCAAGCCTAGATAAATTATCAGCTACGGGCTTCTCAGCTCCTTTTCTATCAATGATATGTAAATCAAATTCTTGTAACAAGAGAACCCAACGAATAAGTCTAGGTTTAGCATCTTTCTTTTCCATAAGATATTTAATAGCAGCATGGTTTGTGTGAATAGTTACTTTGGAATCAATAATATAAGGTCTAAATTTATCACAAGCAAACACCAATGCTAAGAATTCTTTTCCGGTAGTAGCATAATTTCTTTGAGCACTGTCTAGAGTTTTACTAGCATAATGAATAACATTTAATTTCTTGTCAACTCTTCGTCCTAGAACAACACCAACAACATAATCACTAGAATCACACATAATTTCAAAAGGCAAGTTCCAATTAGGTGGTTGAACAACAGGTGCAGAAATTAAGGCTTTGTTGAGTGTTTCAAAGGCTTCTAAACAATCATCATCAAAAACAAAAGGAATATCCTTTTGCAAAAGACTAGTGAGAGGCCTAGAAATTTTAGAAAAGTCTTTGATAAATCTCCTATGGAAACCAGCATGACCTAGGAAACTACGAATACCTTTTATATCTTTAGGACATGGCATTTTCTCAATTGCATCAACCTTAGCTTGGTCTACTTCAATACCTCTTTCAGAAATTTTATGACCCAAGACAATGCCTTCATTAACCATAAAGTGGCACTTCTCCCAATTCAAGACAAGATTTGTTTGTTCACATCTCTGCAAAACTCGATCAAGATTGCTTAAACAATCATCAAAAGACTTCCCATAAACAGAAAAGTCATCCATGAAAACCTCAACAATCTTTTCACAGAAGTCAAAGAATATAGCAGTCATACATCTTTGAAAGGTAGCAGGTGCATTACATAAACCAAAAGGCATACGTCTATAAGCATAGGTTCCAAAAGGACAAGTAAAAGTGGTCTTTTCTTGATTAGGTTGAAAAAAGGTATTTGTGAAAAAACAGAATATCCATCAAGGAAGCAAAAGTGTGTGTGCTTAGATAATCTTTCAAGCATTTGATCAATAAAAGGCAAAGGGTAGTGATCTTTTCTAGTTGCTTTATTTAATTTATAAAATCAATTACCATTCTATAGCCTGTAACAATTCTTTGTGGAATAAGTTCATTCTTATCATTAGGAACAATAGTTACACCTCCTTTCTTAGGGACACAATGAACGGGACTTACCCATCTACTATCAGCTATGGGATAGATTATACCTGCTTCCAGAAGTTTTAATATTTACGTTCTTACCACCTCTTTCATCTTCGGATTTAACCGACATTGGTGATCAACAACGGGTTTAGCATCAGGTTCCATATTAATTTTGTGCTGACATAGAGTGGGACTAATGCCCTTTAAATCATCAAGAGTATATCCAATAGAAGCTCGGTGCTTCCTGATACGTCTCCAACGTATCTACTTTTTCTCACGCTTTTCCTCCTGTTTTGGACTCTAATATTCATGATTTGAATGAAACTAACCCCGGACTGACTCTGTTTTCAGCAGAACTACCATGGTGTTGTTTTTGTGCAGAAATAAAAGTTCTCGGAATGGAACGAAACTTTTTGATGATTTTTTATATCAATAATAAGAATTTTTTGAGCCAAGAACCACCGGAGAGGGGCACCTGGGTGGGCACAACCCACCAGGGCGCGCCCCCCCTCTCCTGGCGCGCCCAGGTGGGTTGTACCCACCTGGTGGCCCCGCTGACGACCCCCCTGATACTATAAATTCACATTATTCCAGAAAAAAATCAGGGAGAAAGAATTAGCGCGTTTCACGAGACGGAGCCGCTGCCAAGCCCTGTTCTTCCTCGGGAGGGCAGATCTGGAGTCCTTTGGGGCTCCGGAGAGGGGGATCTTCGTTCTTTGTCACCACCAACCCATCTCCATCGCCAATTCCATGATGCTCCCCACCGGGAGTGAGTAATTCCTTCGTAGGCTCGCTGGTCGGTGAGGAGTTGGATGAGAGTCATCATGTAATCGAGTTAGTTTTGTTAGGGCCTGATCCCTAGTATTCGCTATGTTCTTATATTGATGTTGCTATGACTTTGCTATGCTTAATGCTTGTCACTTTGGGCCTGGGTGCCATGAACTCAGATCTGAACCGTTTATGAATTCATCATTATATCCATGTTTTAGATCCGATCTTGCAAGTTATAGTCACCTACTACGTGTTATGATCCGGCAACCCCAGAGTGACAATAATCGGGCCCACTCCCGGTGATGACCGTAGTTTGAGGAGTTCATGTATTCACTATGTGTTAATGCTTTGTTCCGGTTCTCTATTAAAAGGAGGCCTTAATATCCCTTAGTTTCCAATATGGACCAAGCTGCCACGGGAGGGTAGGACAAAAGATGTCATGCAAGTTCTTTTAATAAAGTGCGTATGACTATTTACGGAATACATGCCTACATTATATCGATGAACTGGAGCTAGTGCCGTATCGCCCTAGGTTATAACTGTCACATGATGAATATCATCCAACAAGTCACCGATCCAATGCTTACGAATTTATTTATATTGATCTTGCTGCGTTACTATTGTTATCATCACTGTTACACTTGCTACAATTTACGGCTATCACTATTACCGTTACCGTTGTTGCTAATACTACTATCAAAACTATCAAACTACTGTGCTACTGATCACTTTGCTGTAGATAATTAATCTGCAGGTGTGGTTGAATTGAGAACTCAGCTACTAATACCTTCAAATATTCTTTGGCTCCCGTTGTGTCGAATCTATAAATTTGGGTTGAATACTCTACCCTCGAAAACTGTTGCGATCCCCTATACTTGTGGGTTATCAAGACCTTTCTCTGGCGCCGTTGTGAGGGGACATAGCAATATTTGTTGAGTCACTTGGGATTATTATCAATTTATCACTATGAAGAATCTGAAGGATCCAAAGACTAAGATTTATCCCTCTAAAACGAGGGGAGGTAAGGAACTGCCATCCAGTTCTGCTTTAGATTCACCTTCTGTTATGAGTAAACTTGCAACACCACCACATGCTATGAATTCTACTATGTCGCAAATTATTGATGATACTACTTCTACTTTGAATGATGCTTATGATGATGCTAGTACCTTGCTTGATAATGATGATGTGCCACTTGGTGATTTTCTTGATGAACAAATTGCTAGAGTAATACAACATGATGTTGTTGAATCTGATGGTGAGCTTGAAACTGAAACTCCTGAAACACTTGCTAGAATTAGCCTTCCTAGATATGAATTGCCTAAGATACCGGAAGGTTATGTTATGAGTGAGGAGGCAACTAGAGATATTCTTGCTTGCAATGATAGAGATGATCTAGAGAAATTACTATGCAAGTATAAAGAAAAATCTCTGAATGCTAGAATGAAATGTGGTCCTAAGTTTGCTACTTCACCTACCTGCATTGCTGATAAGGATTATGAATTCTCTGTCGACCCAGAGTTAATTACTTTGGTTGAATCTGATCATTTCCATGGTTATGAAACTGAAACTGTTGGCACATCTTACTAAGTTGAATGATATAGCCACCCTTTTTACTCATGATGAGAAAACTCGTTATTACTTTATTCTCAAATTATTTCCTTTCTCATTAAAGGGTGATGCTAAAGCGTGGTACAATACTCTTACTCCTGGTTGTGTGCGTAGTCCCCAGGATATGATTTACTACTTCTCTGAAAAATATTTTCCTACTCATAAGAAACAAGCTGCCTTACAGGAAATATTTAACTTTGTGCAAACTAAAGAAGAGAGTCTCCCACAAGCTTGGGGGAGGCTTTGCCAATTACTTAATGCTTTGCCTGATCATCCTCTTAAGAAGAATGAAATACTTGATATCTTCTATAATGGACTAACCGATGCTTCTAGGGACTTCCTAGATAGTTGTGTTGGTTGTGTTTTCAGGGAACGAACTATTGCTCAAGCTGGAGAATTATTGAATAACATATTGAAAAATTATGATGATTGGACTATTCCTAAACCACCGGCTAAACCCACTCCGAAGAAGAGGGGTATATTATATCTCAGTCTTGAAGATATGCAAGAGGCAAAGAAATCTATGAAGGAAAAAGGTATTAAAGCTCAGGATGTTAAAAATTTACCTCCTATTGAAGAAATACATGGGCTTAATACACCACCAATGCCTAAGGTGGTAGAGGTAAATTCTCTTATGAAGTTCAATGAAAATGATAATCCTCACAATATGCATCCTAGTCAATGCCTTTTTGAGTTTGAAAACTACATTAGAAAACAAGATCACTTCAATGCAAATGTTATGAAACAATTGAAATACAATTCTGATATGATTGCTCGCTTGAGTGACTTGTTATTTAGAATTTCAAATGATGTTAGAGGTGTTGGAAAACATGCTTCTATGGTTCAAACTCAGTTAGAACAAGTTGCTAAATCACAAAGAGAATTACTTGATGAAATGAGTCATAATATGCATGACTTTGCTATTAGAGTTGCTACTAGAGGAGGGAAAATGACTCAAGAACCACTTTATCCTGAGGGACACCCAAAAAGAATTGAACAAGATTCACAAAGAGCTAACAATAGTGCACCTAGTCCTTCTAAAAAGAAAAAGAAAAAGAAAAATGATAGGACTTTGCACACTTCTAGTGAACCTGAAATAGAAAAACCTCCTGATAATGAAAATGAAACTTCTATCTCTGATGCTAAAACTCAATCTGGTAATGAACATCCACCTAGTGATTATGAAAAAGATAATAGTGATGTTCATGAAGATGCTCAACCAAATAATGAAAAAGAACCAGATAACGATGTTGATATAGAACCACCTGTTGATCTTGATAACCCACAATCTAAGAATAAAAGGTATGATAAAAGAGACTTCATTGCTAGAAAACACGGTAAAGAAAGAGAACCGTGGGTTCAAAAACCTATGCCTTTTCCACCCAAGTCAACTGAAAAGAATGATGATGAAGAATTTGAACGCTTTGCTGAAATGCTGAGGCCAGTCTTTTTGCGTACTCGCTTGACTGACATCTTAAAAATGCCTCCTTATGCAAAGTATATGAAAGACATCATCACTAATAAAAGAAAAATACCGGAAGCTGAAATCTCCACCATGCTTGCTAATTATATTTTCAAAGATGGAGTGCCTAAAAAACTTGGAGATCCGGGTATACCAACTATACCTTGCTCTATCAAAAAGAATTATGTGAAAACTGCTTCGTGTGATTTAGGAGCTGGTGTTAGTGTTATGCCTTTCCCTTTATATAAAAGACTTGACTTGAATAAACTCACACCTACTGAAATATCTTTGCAAATGGCTGACAAGTCAACTGCCATACCTATCGGTATCTGTGAGGATGTGCCCGTTGTTGTTGCTAATGTTACTATTTTGACTGATTTTGTTATACTTGAGATGCCCGAGGACGACAACATGTCGATTATCCTTGGTAGATCCTTCTTGAATACTGCAGGGGATATTATTGATTGCAATAAAAGCAATGTCACTTTTCATATTAATGGTAATGAGCATACGGTGCACTTTCCGAAGAAACAATTCCAAGTGAATGGTATTAATGTTATTGAAAAATCTCCGACAATCACTATTGGAAGTTTTCAAATACCTCTACCTATTGTCAAAAAGAAATATGAAATGCTTATTGTTGGGGAGATGCAAATCCCCATTGAGGTAACTTAGTGATTTACGAAAGTTCTTCGGTTTCATGCTAAGCGAAAGTGGTTGTTAATAAGACCTTATCAACCTTATTAATGAATCATTTCTGAACGGTGTGAAGTTGATGAATTTAGTAAGCACTAATTTATGTCCCTACTTTTTATTCTCTGTTTTTATTAGTTAAATAAAATAAATGCCATGCTTTGACTATTTTCTGAATTTCCCGTGCAATAAAAAATGACCCAAAAATAAAAGTTCTCAGAATGCCCTAAAAATTCTATATTATTTTTCCTGATTATTTAAGAATTTTTGGTGCAAAAATTACCAGAGGGTGGTGCACCTGGTGGGCGCAACCCACCAGGGCGCGCCAGCACCCCCCGGCGCGCCGTGGGGGTTGTGGGCCCCACGTGGGCCCCCTCACTTACTTCTTCCTCCCACACAGTCACTCACCTCTAGAAAAAAATCTCTCTCTCTCTCGTGTTCTTGCTCCCGAAACCACGGATTTCGATCTATTTGCTCGAAGCTCCATTTCCGAAACTGTTTCGGGGATTTGTTGCTTGGTATGTGACTCCACCACTTGTCCAATTAGTTTTTGTTTTAGTGGTTTATACTTTGAATAAATAGCTACTCTTGTTGTTGCTGTAGATGTGCTTGCATGTTGAATTCTTAGTGTTCTAAGTAGTTTGAATGCTTGCTATGGCCTCTATGTATCCCTATGAGTAGTTGCTATTAGTTTTGTGAAGTTTTGTTGGTAAAATTTTGTGGACTAAAAATTCAGTTTTTTGTTCATAGGAAAAATTGTACGTGGACATTATGAACCTGTTTGGAATGAGTTCTTCGAGGAGGAGGTCCTCGGGGGCATCTTCTAGTGACAGCTCAGCTCGCCGGTCTTATGTTGAACCAAGTGAAAGTTCCACGCGAGATGCCGCTACCAAAACTTGCTTATGGCCTTGCGATGAGTATATGATGCAAGTGGGCATTAAGGAGGAAATGGGCGGTATTAGGGATGCCCAGTCCCAAATTGCAAACATGAAAAAGAGTTCATCTCTTGAATAATCAAACAAAAACTCCCAATGGAGTCAAAACATTTATTTTCCGCTTGGGGACCGCCACTAGCGTGCTTAGCATGGAAGATGTTGATAACTGATGGTCATGAAGTGAATGAGAAGGATGCATGTCTCAAAATATCATTTATCTCTGTTTTAAAAATTGAGCTCTGGCACCTCTGCAAATCACTGCTTCCCTCTGTGAAGGGACTTTCTATTTACTTTTATGTTGTGTCATCACCTTCTATAAACAAGCGCTAGAAGCTGAGTAGAGCACAACTGTCAAGATTTATGCATTGTGTATAGCTAATGTTGGGTGCATCATGAATGGATCTTTTCTACCATGAATTACAATGTTTAGTCGCTGCTTGAACTTTGGAGGTGCTCTGCATTTATGTTTTGCGGTCTCGGAAAGGGCTAGCGAGATACCACTATTGTCATATTATATCATGGTTGTTTTGACAATGTGTTGCTGTTTGAGATATCTTATTATTGCTCGCTAGCTGATTATGTCATTGATATGAATCACTATAATCTTTAAATGTTATTTTTGACATGGTTAGTTGTAATGTTGGCTGAAAACCTGGGTGTTGTTTAAGCTTATTTATGCAAACAAGAGCAAAAGAGTTCATAAAAGTTTTTCTTTCTCACTTTCAGTTTATCAACTGAATTGCTTGAGGACAAGCAAAGGTTTAAGCTTGGGGGAGTTGATACGTCTCCAACGTATCTACTTTTTCTCACGCTTTTCCTCTTGTTTTGGACTCTAATTTGCATGATTCGAATGAAACTAACCCCGGACCAACACTGTTTTCAGCAGAGCTACCATGGTGTTGTTTTTGTGCAGAAATAAAAGTTCTCAGAATGGAACGAAACTTTTTGAGGATTATTTATATCAATAATAATAATTTTTGGAGCCAAGAACCACCGGAGAGGGGCACCTGGGTGGCCACAACCCACCAGGGCACGCCCCCCTCTCCTGGCGCGCCCAGGTGGGTTGTACCCACCTGGTGGCCCCGCTGACGACCCCCCTGATACTATAAATTCACATTATTCCAGAAAAAATCAGGGAGAAAGAATTATCGCGTTTCACGAGACGGACCCGCCGCCAAGCCCTGTTCTTCCTTGGGAGGGCAGATCTGGAGTCCGTTTGGGGCTCCGGAGACGGGGATCTTCGTTCTTCGTCGTCAGCAACCCATCTCCATCGGCAACTCCATGATGCTCCCCACCGGGAGTGAGTAATTCCTTTGTAGGAGTTGGATGAGATTCATCATGTAATCAAGTTAGTTTTGTTAGGTCCTGATCCCTAGTATCCACTATGTTCTTGGATTGATGTTGCTATGACTTTGCTATGCTTAATGCTTGTCACTTTGGGCCCGGGTGCCATGAACTCAGATCTGAACCGTTTATGAATTCATCATTATATCCATGTTTTAGATCCGATCTTGCAAGTTATAGTCACCTACTACGTGTTATGATCCGGCAACCCCGGAGTGACAATAATCGGGCCCACTCCCGGTGATGACCGTAGTTTGAGGAGTTCATGTATTCACTATGTGTTAATGCTTTGTTCCGGTTCTCTATTAAAAGGAGGCCTTAATATCCCTTAGTTTCCAATATGGACCCCACTGCCACGGGAGGGTAGGACAAAAGATGTCATGCAAGTTCTTTTAATAAAGCACGTATGACTATTTACGGAATACATGCCTACATTATATCGATGAACTGGAGCTAGTGCCGTATCGCCCTAGGTTATAACTGTCACATGATGAATATCATCCAACAAGTCACCGATCCAATGCCTACGAATTTATTTATATTGATCTTGCTGCGTTACTATTGCTATCATCACTGTTACACTTGCTACAATTTACTGCTATCACTGTTACCGTTACCATTGCTGCTGCTACTACTATCAAAATTATCAAACTACTGTGCTACTGATCACTTTGCTGCAGATAATTAATCTCCAGGTGTGGTTGAATTGACAACTCAGCTGCTAATACCTTCAAATATTCTTTGGCTCCCCTTGTGTCGAATCTATAAATTTGGGTTGAATACTCTACCCTCGAAAACTTCTAGGGTTTAGCCTCTACGATCTCGTGGTAGATCAACTCTTGTAATACTCATATCATCAAGATCAATCAAGCAGGAAGTAGGGTTTACCTCCACCGAGAGGGCCCGAACCTGGGTAAACATCGTGTCCCCCGCCTCCTGTTACCGTCCGCCTTAGACGCACAGTTCGGGACCCCCTACCCGAGATCCGCCGGTTTTGACACCGACATTGGTGCTTTCATTGGGAGTTCCACTGTGCCGTCACCGTAAGGCTAGATGGCTCCTTCGATCATCGACAACGATGCGATCCAGGGTGAGGTTTTCCTCCCCGGACAGATCTTCGTATTCGGTGGCTTCGTACTGCGGGCCAACTCGCTTGGCCATCTGGAGCAGATCGAGAGCTATGCCCCTGGCCATCAGGTCAGGTTTGGAAACTTGAACTATACTGCCGACATCCGCGGAGACTTGATCTTCGACGGATTCGAGCCCATGTCAGTTGTGCCGCACAATCACGACGAGCATGACTTAGCTCTGCCGTCGGACAGTGTTCGGGAGATCACACCTGCAACTACTCCGGCCCTCAATCCGGAACAAATTGCGCCATCTGAGGACGGGTGGATGGACCCTGCCACGGAGGCCGCACACTCAGTGGCGATAGAGCCGAATACTGACTTCACCTCCTACGAGACCCGTGTTGCCGAACCGTTGGATTCGTCCCCGGCCATGGGCTCTGAGCCGCCTGCGTCCGTGCCTATCGAATCTGATTGGGCACCGATCATGGAGTTTACCTCCGCGGATATCTTTCAGCACTCACCCTTTGGCGACGTGCTAAACTCGTTAAGGTCTCTCTCCCTGTCAGGAGACCCTTGGCCGTACTATGTCCGGCTAGAATGGGATGCGGACGACGAAGAAATTCGCTCCCCACCCACCACCCACTTAGTAGCCACTGTCGATGATTTAACCGACATGCTCGACTTCACCTCCGAAGACATCGACGGTATGGACGACGATGCAGGAGAAGAACAAGAACCACCGCCCACAGGGCGCTGGACTGCCACTTCATCACACGATATATATATATGGTGGATACACCCAAAGAAAACAATGACGAGGAACGAAAGGATGCAGCGAAGGATAGCTCCCTCGAGAAGCAACCAAAGCGACGGCGTAGGTGCTGCTCCAAATCCCGCCTCGGCAAGAACAGCGATAACAGCGCAAGAAAAAATAACACCCCGGTCGACTCCAGAGGAAACGACGACCACATTGACACAGCGACAGAACAGGATGAACCAGCGGACAGCAAACATAGTACGGAGCCGCTGTCCGATCACGGCGACGCCGAGGATAAAGCTCATCAACCTCTCTCCGGAGAGGAAAACAGTCCGGACGACAATGCACACATCATCCCGGAAAGGCACTTGGAACAAGAAAACCTCCGTAAAAGGCTTATTGCTACCGCGAGAAGTCTGAAGAAGCAGAAGCAAAGGCTTAAGGCCGCGCAGAATACGCTCAACAGTAGATGGAACAAAGTGCTTGACACTGAAGAAAAGTATGGTGGCAGCCGCCACACAAAAAGCTATCCAAAGCGCAAGCTATTGCCTGAATTCGATGATGAGGCCTTAGTGTTGGGGATCGTAGCAGAAATTAAAAAAAATTCTACGCATCACCAAGATCAATCTATGGAGTAACTAGCAACGAGAGAGAGAGGAGAGTGCATCTTCATACCATTGAAGATCGCGAGACGGAAGCGTTGCAAGAACGCGGATGAGGGAGTCGTACACGTATCGATTCAGATCACGGCAGCATCTGATCCAAGCACCGAACAACGATGCCCTCGCGTTCAACACACGTGCAGCCCGGTGACGTCTCCCACACCTTGATCCAGCAAGGAGAAGGGAGAGGTTGAGGAAGAAGGCTCCAACAGCAGCACGACGGCGTGGTGGTGGTGGAGTGACAGTTCCGGCAGGGCTTCGCCAAGCACACGCGGAGGAGGAGATGTGTTGGGGAGGGGAGGGGCTGCGCCTTGGATGTGGTGCTGCAGCCCTCCCCTCACCCCTCTATTTATAGGGAGAAGGGGGAAGGGGGCCGGCCCCTCTAGATGAGATCTAGAGGGGGGGGGCGGCGGCCAAGGGGGAGGGAGCTTGCCCCCCAAGCAAAGGGGGCGCCCCCCTTTAGGCCCCCCCCCAAACCCTAGGCGCATGGGCCCTAAGGGGGTTGGCGCCCAGCCCACTTAGGGCTGGTTCCCTTCCACCTACAGCCCATAAGGCCCTCCGGGGCAGGTGGACCCTCCCGGTGGACCCCCGGAACCCCTCCGGTGGTCCCGGTACAATACCGGCATACCCCCGAATATTTCCGGTGACCGTATGATGACTTCCCACATATAAATCTTCACCTCCGGACCATTCCGGAACTCCTCGTGATGTCCGGGATCTCATCCAGGACTTCGAACAACATTCAGTAATCACATACAAACCTTCCTTATAACCCTAGCGTCATCGAACCTTAAGTGTGTAGACCCTACGGGTTCGGGAATCATGCAGACATGACCGAGACACCTCTCTAGCCAATAACCAACAGCGGGATCTGGATACCCTTGTTGGCTCCCACATGTTCCACGATGATCTCATCAGATGAACCACGATGTCGAGGATTCAAGCAATCCCGTATACAATTCCCTTTGTCAATCGATACGTTACTTGCCCGAGATTCGATCGTCGGTATCCCAATACCTCGTTCAATCTCGTTACCGGCAAGTTACTTTACTCGTTCCGTAATGCATGATCCCGTGACTAACTACTTAGTCACATTGAGCTCATTATGATGATGCATTACCGAGTGGGCCCAGAGATACCTCTCCGTCATACGGAGTGACAAATCCCAGTCTCGATCCGAGCCAACCCAACAGACACTTTCGGAGATACCTGTAGTGCACCTTTATAGCCACCCAATTACGTTGTGACGTTTGGTACACCCAAAGCATTCCTACGATATCCGGGAGTTGCACGATCTCATGGTCTAAGGAAATGATACTTGACATTAGAAAAGCTTTAGCAAACGAACTACACGATCTAGTGCTATGCTTAGGATTGGGTCTTGTCCATCACATCATTCTCCTAATAATGTGATCCCGTTATCAATGACATCCAATGTCCATGGTCAGGAAACCGTAACCATCTATTGATCAACGAGCTAGTCAACTAGAGGCTCACTAGGGACATGTTATGGTCTATGTGTTCACACATGTATTACGATTTTCGGATAACACAATTATAGCATGAACAATAGACAATTATCATGAACAAGGAAATATAATAATAACCATTTTATTATTGCCTCTAGGGCATATTTCCAACAGTCTCCCACTTGCACTAGAGTCAATAATCTAGTTACATTGTGATGAATCGTACACCCATAGAGTTCTTGTGTTGATCATGTTTCGCTCGTGGAAGAGGTTTAGTCAACGGATCTGCGACATTCAAATCCGTATGCACTTTACAAATATCTATGTCTCCATTTTGAACATTTTCACGAATGGAGTTGAAGCGACGCTTGATGTGCCTGGTCTTCTTGTGAAACCTGGGCTCCTTGGCAAGGGCAATAGCTCCAGTGTTGTCACAAAAGAGAGTCATCGTCCCCGATGCATTGGGAATAACTCCTAGGTCGGCAATGAACTCCTTCATCCAGATTGCTTCATGTGCTGCCTCCGAGGCTGCCATGTACTCTACTTCACATGTAGATCCCGCCACGACGCTTTGCTTGCAACTGCACCAGCTGACTGCCCCACCATTCAAAATATACACGTATCCAGTTTGTGACTTAGAGTCATCCAGATCTGTGTCAAAGCTAGCATCGACGTAACCCTTTATGATGAGCTCTTCGTCACCTCCATAAACGGGAAACATATCCTTAGTCCTTTTCAGGTACTTCAGGATGTTCTTGACCGCTGTCCAGTGTTCCATGCCGGGATTACTTTGGTACCTTCCTACCAAACTTACGGCAAGGTTTACATCAGGTCTGGTACACAGCATGGCATACATAATAGACCCTATGGCCGAGGCATAGGGGACGACACTCATCTTTTCTCTATCTTCTGCCATGGTCGGGCATTGAGCCGTGCTCAATCTCACACCTTGCAATTCAGGCAAGAACCCCTTCTTGGACTGATCCATATTGAACTTCTTCAATATCTTGTCAAGGTATGTGCTTTGTGAAAGACCTATGAGGCGTCTCGATCTATCTCTATAGATCTAAATGCCTAATATGTAAGCAGCTTCTCCAAGGTCCTTCATTGAAAACCACTTATTCAAGTAGGCCTTTATACTTTCCAAGAATTCTATATCATTTCCCATCAATAGTATGTCATCCACATATAATATGAGAAATGCTACAGAGCTCCCACTCACTTTCTTGTAAACACAGGCTTCTCCATAAGTCTGTGTAAACCCAAACGCTTTGATCATCTCATCAAAGCGAATGTTCCAACTCCGAGATGCCTGCACCAGCCCATAGATTGAGCGCTGGAGCTTGCATACTTTGTCAGCATTCTTAGGATCGACAAAACCTTCCGGCTGCATCATATACAATTCTTCCTTGAGGAAGCCGTTAAGGAATGCCGTTTTGACGTCCATTTGCCATATTTCATAATCGTAGAATGCGGCAATTGCTAACATGATTCGGACGGACTTCAGCTTCGCTACGGGTGAGAAGGTCTCATCGTAGTCAACTCCTTGAACTTGTCGATAACCCTTAGCGACAAGTCGAGCTTTATAGATGGTAACATTTCCATCCACGTCCGTCTTCTTCTTAAAGATCCATTTATTTTCTATCGCTCGCCGATCATCGGGCAAGTCTGTCAAAGTCCATACTTTGTTTTCATACATGGATCCTATCTCAGATTGCATGGCTTCAAGCCATTTGTTGGAATCTGGGCCCGCCATTGCTTCTTCATAGTTTGAAGGTTCACCGTTGTCCAACAACATGATTTCCAGGACAGGGTTGCCGTACCACTCTGGTGCGGAACGTGTCCTTGTGGACCTACGAAGTTCAGTGGTAACTTGATCATGATCGTCATCATTAACTTCCTCTCCAGTCGATGCAGGCACCACAGAAACATTTTCTTGTGTTGCGCTACTTTCTGGTTCGAGAGGGGTCATCTCATCAAGTTCCACTTTCCTCCCACGTACTTCTTTCGAGAGAAACTCTTTCTCCAGAAAGGACCCGTTCTTGGCAACGAAGATCTTGCCTTCGGATCTGAGGTAGAAGGTATACCCAATGGTTTCCTTAGGGTATCCTATGAAGACGCATTTTTCCGACTTGGGTTCAAGCTTTTCAGGTTGAAGTTTCTTGACATAAGCATCACATCCCCAAACTTTAAGAAACGACAGCTTAGGTTTCTTTCCAAACCATAATTCATACGGTGTCATCTCAACGGATTTTGACGGAGCCCTATTTAAAGTGAATGTGGCAGTCTCTAAAGCATAACCCCAGAATGATAGCGGTAGATCGGTAAGAGACATCATAGATCGCACCATATCCAATAGAGTGCGATTACGACGTTCGGACACACCATTACACTGAGGTGTTCCAGGCGGCGTGAGTTGTGAAACAATTCCACATTTCCTTAAGTGTGTGCCAAATTCGTGACTCAAATATCCCCCTCCACGATCTGATCGTAAGAACTTTATTTTCCTGTCATGTTGATTCTCAATCTCACTCTAAAATTCCTTAAACTTTTCAAAGGTCTCAGACTTGTGTTTCATTAACTAGACATACCCATATCTACTCAGGTCATCAGTGAGGGTGAGAACATAACGATAGCCACCGCGAGCCTCAACGCTCATTGGACCGCACACATCAGTATGTATGATTTCCAATAAGTTGGTTGCTCGCTCCATTGTTCCGGAGAACGGAGCCTTGGTCATTTTGCCCATGAGGCATGGTTCGCACGTGTCAAATGATTCATAATCAAGAGACTCCAAAAGTTCATCTGCATGGAGTTTCTTCATGCGTTTGACACCAATGTGACCAAGGCGGCAGTGCCACAAATATGTGGGACTATCATTATCAACCTTACATTTCTTGGCATTCACACTATGAACATGTGTAACATCACATTCGAGATTCATTAAGAATAAACCATTGACCAGCGGGGCATGACCATAAAACATATCTCTCATATAAATAGAACAACCATTATTCTCGGATTTAAAGGAGTAGCCATCTCGCATTAAACGAGATCCAGATACAATGTTCATGCTCAAAGCTGGCACTAAATAACAATTATTGAGGTTTAAAACTAATCTCGTAGGTAAATGTAGAGGTAGCGTGCCGACGGCGATCACATCGACCTTGGAACCATTCCCGACGCGCATCGTCACCTCGTCCTTTGCCAGTCTCCGGTTATTCCGCAGCTCCTGCTTTGAGTTACAAATATGAGCAACCGCACCGGTATCAAATACCCAGGAGCTACTACGAGCGCTGGTTAGGTACACATCAATAACATGTATATAACATATACCTTTGGTATTGCCGGCCTTCTTATCCGCTAAGTACTTGGGGCAGTTCCGCTTCCAGTGACCGTTTCCCTTGCAATAAAAGCACTCAGTCTCAGGCTTGGGTCCATTCTTTGTCTTCTTCCCGGCAGCTTGCTTACCGGGCGCGGCAACTCCCTTGCTGTCTTTCATGAAGTTCTTCTTACCCTTGCCTTTCTTGAACTTAGTGGTTTTATTCACCATCAACACTTGATGTTCCTTTTTGATCTCCACCTCCGCTGATTTCAGCATTGAATATACCTCAGGAATGGTCTTTTCCATCCCCTGCATATTGAAGTTCATCACAAAGCTCTTGTAGCTAGGTGGGAGAGACTGAAGGATTCTGTCAACGACCGCGTCATCCGGGAGATTAACTCCCAGCTGAGACAAGCGGTTGTGCAACCCAGACATTTTGAGTATGTGTTCGCTGACGGAACTATTCTCCTCCATCTTACAACTTTAGAAATTGTCGGAGACTTCATATCTCTCGACCCGGGCATGAGCTTGGAAAACCATTTTCAGCTCTTGGAACATCTCATATGCTCCGTGCTGCTCGAAACGCTTTTGGAGCCTCGGTTCTAAGCTGTAAAGCATGCCGCACTGAACCAGGGAGTAATCATCAACACGTGTTTGCCAGGCATTCATAACGTCTTGGTTTGCTGGGACTGGTGCTTCACCTAGCGGTGCTTCAAGGACATATGCTTTCTTGGCAGCTATGAGGATGATCCTCAAGTTCCGGACCCAGCCCGTATAGTTGCTACCATCATCTTTCAGCTTGGTTTTCTCTAGGAACGCGTTGAAGTTGAGGTTGACATTAGCGTGGGCCATTTGATCTACAAGACATATTGTAAAGATTTTAGACTAAGTTCATGATAATTAAGTTCATCTAATCAAATTATTAATGAACTCCCACTCAGACAGACATCCCTCTAGTCATCTAAGTGATACATGATCCGAGTCAACTAGGCCGTGTCCGATCATCACGTGAGACGGACTAGTCATCATCGGTGAACATCTTCATGTTGATCGTATCTGCTATACAACTCATGTTCGACCTTTCGGTCTCTTGTGTTCCGAGGCCATGTCTGTACATGCTAGGCTCGTCAAGTCAACCTAAGTGTATTGCGTGTGTAAATCTGGCTTACACCCGTTGTATGCGAACGTTAGAGCCTATCACACCCGATCATCACGTGGTGCTTCGGAACAACGAACCTTCGCAATGGTGCACAGTTAGGGGAAACACTTTCTTGAAATTTTAGCAAGGGATCATCTTATTTATGCTACCGTCGTTCTAAGAAAATAAGATGTAAAACATGATAAACATCACATGCAATCAAATAGTGACATGATATGGCCAATATCATTTTGCTCCTTTTGATCTCCATCTTCGGGCCGCCATGTTCATCATCGTCACCGGCATGACACCATGATCTCCATCATCGTGTCTTCATGAAGTTGTCTCGCCAACTATTACTTCTACTACTATGGCTAACGGTTAGCAATAAAGTAAAGTAATTACATGACGTTCCAGTTGACATGCAGGTCATAAATAAATTAAGACAACTCCTATGGCTCCTGCCGGTTGTCATACTCATCGACATGCAAGTCGTGATTCCTATTACAAGAACATGATCAATCTCATACATCACATATATCATTCATCACATCCTTCTGGCCATATCACATCACATGACACTTGCTGCAAAAACAAGTTAGACGTCCTCTAATTGTTGTTGCAATTTTTTACGTGGCTGCTATAGGTTTCTAGCAAGAACGTTTCTTACCTACGCCAAAAACCACAACGTGATATGCCAATTTCTATTTACCCTTCATAAGGACCCTTTTCATCGAATCCGATCCGACTAAAGTGGGAGAGACAGACACCCGCTAGCCACCTTATACAACTAGTGCATGTCAGTCGATGGAACCTGTCTCACGTAAGCATACGTGTAAGGTCGGTCCGGGCCGCTTCATCCCACGATGCCGCCGAATCAAGATAAGACTAGTAACGGCAAGTAAATTGACAAAATCGACGCCCACAACAACTTGTGTTCTACTCGTGCATAGAAACTACGCATAGACCTAGCTCATGATGCCACTGTTGGGGATCGTAGCAGAAATTAAAAAAAATTCTACGCATCACCAAGATCAATCTATGGAGTAACTAGCAACGAGAGAGAGGAGAGTGCATCTTCATACCGTTGAAGATCGCGAGACGGAAGCGTTGCAAGAACGCGGATGAGGGAGTCATACACATATCGATTCAGATCGCAGCAGAATCCGATCCAAGCACCGAACAACGATGCCTCCGCGTTCAACACACGTGCAGCCCGGTGACGTCTCCCGCGCCTTGATCCAGCAAGGAGGAGGGAGAGGTTGAGGAAGAAGGCTCCAACAGCAGCACGACGACGTGGTGGTGGTGGAGTGACAGTTCTCTGGCAGGGCTTCGCCAAGCACACGCGGAGGAGTAGAGGTGTTGGGGAGGGGAGGGGCTGCGCCTTGGATGTGGTGCTGCAGCCCTCCCCTCACCCCTCTATTTATAGGGAGAAGGGGGAAGGGGGCCGGCCCCTCTGGATGAGATCTAGAGGGGTGGCGGCGGCCAAGGGGGAGGGAGCTTGCCCCCCAAGCAAAGGGGGCGCCCCCCATTAGGGTTCCCCCAAAACCCTAGGCGCATGGGCCCTAAGGGGGTTGGCGCCCAGCCCACTTAGGGCTGGTTCCCTTCCACCTACAGCCCATAAGGCCCTCCGGGGCAGGTGGACCCTCCCGGTGGACCCCCGGAACCCCTCCGGTGGTCCCGGTACAATACCGGCATACCCCCGAATATTTCCGGTGACCGTATGATGACTTCCCACATATAAATCTTCACCTCTGGACCATTCCGGAACTCCTCGTGACGTCCGGGATCTCATCCGGGACTCCGAACAACATTCGGTAATCACATACAAACCTTCCTTATAACCCTAGCGTCATCGAACCTTAAGTGTGTAGACCCTACGGGTTCGGGAATCATGCAGACATGACCAAGACACCTCTCTAGCCAATAACCAACAGTGGGATCTGGATACCCATGTTGGCTCCCACATGTTCCACGATGATCTCATCGGATGAACCACGATGTCGAGGATTCAAGCAATCCCGTATACAATTCCCTTTGTCAATCGATACGTTACTTGCCCGAGATTCGATCGTCGGTATCCCAATACCTCGTTCAATCTCGTTACCGGCAAGTCACTTTACTCGTTCCGTAATGCATGATCCCGTGACTAACTACTTAGTCACATTGAGCTCATTATGATGATGCATTACCGAGTGGGCCCAGAGATACCTCTTCGTCATACGGAGTGACAAATCCAAGTCTCGATCTGAGCCAACCCAACAGACACTTTCGGAGATACCTGTAGTGCACCTTTATAGCCACCCAATTACGTTGTGACGTTTGGTACACCCAAAGCATTCCTACGGTATCCGGGAGTTGCACGATCTCATGGTCTAAGGAAATGATACTTGACATTAGAAAAGCTTTAGCAAACGAACTACACGATCTAGTGCTATGCTTAGGATTGGGTCTTGTCCATCACATCATTCTCCTAATGATGTGATCCCGTTATCAATGACATCCAATGTCCATGGTCAGGAAACCGTAACCATCTATTGATCAACGAGCTAGTCAACTAGAGGCTCACTAGGGAAATGTTATGGTCTATGTGTTCACACATGTATTATGATTTCCGGATAACACAATTATAGCATGAACAATAGACAATTATCATGAACAAGGAAATATAATAATAACCATTTTATTATTGCCTCTAGGGCATATTTCCAACACTTAGAGCCCACACAGCCAAAAAATAAAACGGCCGACCGATCGGATCGACCACCTCGTGGCCGCGATAGGGCGGCTAACGAGGCCGCACATAAGTCAGCACACGATCCAAGCGAGGACTTGCATCAAAAGGCCGGCGTGACCAGATCCATCTACGGATCTAGGAAGCGCTCCAGCGCATAATCAAAACCGAACACTACAACCGTCAGAACGCCATGACACATCCAAATACAGGGGTGCCGCGCACCCCCTATGTTTCACCGATGAGGTGCTGGATCACGAATTTCCAGAGGGATTCAAACCCGTGAACATGGAGGCGTACGACGGAACGACAGACCCTGGGGTCTGGATTGAGGACTTCATCCTCCATATCCATATGGCTCGCGGAGACGATCTCCACGCCATCAAATACTTGCCCCTCAAGTTGAAAGGACCAGCTCGGCACTGGCTGAAGAGCCTCCCCGAAAATTCAATTGGAAGTTGGGAGGAGCTTGAGGATGCTTTTAGGGCTAACTTTCAAGGGACCTATGTCCGGCCTCCGGATGCAGACGATTTAAGTCATATAATTCAACAGCCCGGAGAGTCAGCCCGAAAGCTTTGGAACAGATTTCTCACTAAGAAGAATCAAATCATCGACTGCCCGGACGCCGAAGCCTTAGCAGCTTTCAAACATAGCATCCGAGACGAATGGCTCGCCAGACACCTCGGCCAAGAAAAGCCAAGAACAATGGCAGCCCTAACAAGCCTCATGATCCGCTTTTGCGCGGGCGAAGATAGCTGGCTGGCACGTAGTAGCACCAGCGACCCAGGCACATCTGAAGTCAGGGATGGTAATGGAAAACCACGACGCAATAAAAGCAAGCGTCGAAATAACGAAGACAGCCTAGACAACACGGCGGTAAACGCCGGATTTAGGGGCTCTCGACTCGGTCAGCGGAAAAAGCCTTTCAAAGGCAACAGAGATGGACCGTCCAGCCTAAACAAGATTCTAGACAAATTATGTCAGATTCATGGCACCTCCGATAAACCTGCAAATCACACCCACAGAGAATGCTGGGTCCTCAAGCAGGCCGGCAAGTTAAACGCCGAACACAAGGGGGGGATACACCAAGTGAAGACGAGGATGAGCCTCGCCAGCAAAGGACTGGGGGACAGAAAAATTCCCACCAGAGGTCAAAACAGTGAACATGATTCACGTAACAAAAAGAAGAAGCAAACGTGCCCTCCGAGACATACGCGCCGTAGAGCCCGTCACCCCTAAGTCCAACCCTTGGTCGGCCTGCCCGATCACTTTTGATCGCAGGGATCACTTGACAAGTATCCGGCACGGAGGATTGGCTGCCTTGGTGTTAGACCCAATTATCGACGGATACCATCTCACCCAAGTCCTCATGGACGGCGGCAGTAGTCTTAATCTGATATATCAGGACACAGTCCGAAAAATGGGGATAGACCCGACAAGAATCAGCCACAGCAATACTACCTTTAAAGGAGTAATACCAAGCCCAGAGGCCCGCTGTACGGGCTCTCTAGTACTAGAGGTTGTATTCGGTTCTCCCGACAACTTCCGAAGTGAAAAGTTAACCTTCGACATCGCTCCATTCCGAGCGGCTATCAAGCACTACTCGGAAGAACAGCTTTCGCTCGTTTTAATGCAGTACCGCATTACACTTCTCTTAAGCTTAAGATGCCCGGTCCACGTGGCATCATCATAGTTAGCGGACATGTTGAGCGTTCCTTACGCGCGGAGGAACGTGTGGCGGCTTTAGCAGCCGAACACTAAAACGGCCCCTCCAACCAGAATAAACGTTCGGTCGTCAAGACCGCGGACACGGCTAGACGAGTCCGGCGCATCACTAGCTGTCATAGCTTAGATAAACCTGAGATTGGTTTGATGGATATACCCCCATAGGCGGTACCAGGGGCTTCCCGCATGTACAAAGGACTACAGTTTGGCTCACCTTACTTATCTTGAATTTTAATGGTTTATTAAGAATAACCAATTTTTCACACGACAACTTTCACCTAAGTTCTTCTCTTTTGCAGATGATAATCGTGTTACACCCTTCCAGGATATGGCACAACGGAGACACAGGCGCAGACGTGCAGCAGGGCCCCGCTCAAAGGTTTCTTTTTAGATTAAGACCCTGTGTAAACCTTTTTTACTGTCTCTTGTTGCTTCACATCCTCCGGATACTCAGTATAACCGAGAGGGATGCTGACGTTATTGGCATTTCGCCACGTCAGAATAATGCACGTACCTGGACACTCGGGGTTCATTATCAAGGGCGTTACTCAGCCCGGTATATGTTGTAAAGACCGAATACCTTAGGGAGTGTTCGGCGTCGCGAGTTTGGCCTTATATGCATCAGCTCCGAATCATGTCTTTGGTCAAATGTTGGGTTTGCCCGGCTCCCGCGTTTTGCTACCTTACGTTCCGCTCTATCGGCTAAGGTGGCACCGGGAGAACTACTGCGATTGTGCCCTGGTTCATCCGGATGAGCACCTCAGTAGAGAAAGCCGAAAACTGACTGTCATGATAAAGCGCGAGACTGGTCAACCACTCGATGACTTAGCGGAATCTTCGGGATTCCTCCGCATTAACGAAGGGCTGGTTTTCCCGGTCATGTACGTACGTGCACCGTATTCGGATAGCCGTGGAAATACCAGGGGCTATATAGTAGCCCCACTGTCAAACTCCTATGGTTAAGTGAAAGTGTTAAAGAAATATAGTCTGATTGCCTCGTTCGCCGCGCTACCACCTCCTTAATGGACCAAGACGTTGGATCAAGTGTGAAGACGCGCTTTTGCGAACAGCCCCGCATTATATGCGTGGGGGCTGAAGCCGACGACTGCAAACTTTCAGGATATATATACATACATAAACGACCGCACAGGAGGCATAATAATACTTTCAGGCAAAAGTATAAACACAGCCTTTATAATTCAAATAACATTGTTCTTACAATTGGGATACATGTCACTAGAACATGATACTCTTCGAGCACTGAGCCTCTATTAAACGAGCGCCTTCTAAGACTTCTTCAAAATAGTGCTCGGACGATATCCGGCCTACGGCCGAACTCAGGGTTGCAATAGCGGTGGCCTCCATCTCTGCCCAGTATGTCTTAACACGGGCAAGAGCCATCCGCGCACCCTCTATGCACGCCGACCTTTTCACAGCGTCGATATACGGCACAGCACCAAGGAATCGTTGCACTAAGCCAAAATAACTATTCGGCCTTGGTCCTTCCGGCCAAAGATGATCCACAACAGACCTCATGGCAAGCCCGGACAACCTATGGAGCTCGTCCCACTCGGCCATTTGCTCATTTAACAGCAGCGGACGCGCCGGAGCATTGAACTGCGACCAGAACAACTTTTCCACTTCGTGATCTTTTTGATCTTCGAAAAACTTGGTCGCATCAGCAGCACTTGCTGCCAAATCCAGGTACGCGTCCGCAGAACTCCATAATTGATCCAGAAGGGCATACTTAGGATCTCCGAACTTCGTCCGCAACAAAAAGGGCTTCCCAGCCGCGATATCTCCGGCTTGACGTAGCTCCTTCTTCGCCGCTCTGATTTTAGAGCGGGCTTCCTTGGCTGCTATCGTGGCTTTCTCTAGATCCGCCGTCTTCGTTTTGATTTCCTTTTCAAGAAGCTCATAACGGGCGGCGGCATCTTTCAGCTCAACAGCCATCTTGGCTATTTTCTCTTTGCTCTGGCAATGCGCAGCCTGTTCGGCTCTTAGCTCTTCGCCCGCCTTTAGGGCGGCCGCATCACTCTTCCTGGCTTGTTCCTTGGCTCGGTCAAGTTCCACCCGAAGGGTCTCCACGGCGACAGCTCCATCTGCAGTCACAGCATATTACAGATACTAGCATCATGCTCCTCTTAATATGTGTTGATCATAGGAGAATACATACCCTGTGCCTCGTCAAGCCGCTTGTTTACAAGCACGATGTCGGCATCTGCCGCATCAAGTTGCCGCTTCAGTTCGGCAAACTCACCAGTCCCGCTAGCCACCGGACCCTCAACCGCCTGCATGTGAAAGCAGCACGGTTATTACCTGGGACTATGATCCTCTATTTGCCGTCTTTTTCGACAGCAACCAGAGTCTCAGGGGCTACTATCTGCATAGGGCACACCTAGCGTGTGCAGTACCGTCAAAAAATATATATTACTTTGCGTACCTCAAAGCCCCTTAGCAGGCTCATAAAAGCTTCATGCAACCCGCTTTCGGCGGATGAAATCCTCTCAACCACCGTACCCATTAGCGTACGATGCGCTTCTGAGATAGCCGCTTGCTCCAGAAGATTCATCAGTACGTCTGGTCGCGCACTGGATAGTCCCGGACTCTTTCTGTTGCTCTCCTTAGGAGCCGAATACTCCGGATTTCGGGTGGCCGAAGAGTTACCCTCTGGCCTTGGCGGATCAGGAGAAATCCTTCATGACGACACCTCAGGGTCGTCCGCGTCACGAGGCGGGGAGGCACGGGGAGGTGTTTCGCTCTCCATCATCTCCGGAAGAAGATCCCCCGAAGACGAACTCTGTCGAGAAGGGCTACGACCCGAACTACAAGACATACGTCTCGGTTATTGTTCTCAGAAATGAAGCAGGGTATATTTACTATAAAGTACTTTTGTTTACTTACAGCTCGGTGGAGGGCTGGTCCCCTTGCGGGTACTGTGCGGTAAGGATGCCCTCCGGGGTAGGGCCCTCTGTTAAAGGGATCAAGACTAAAGCCTAGCCCTCGGAGGAAGTGGGAAATAAATACGACACTCTCGTTGGGTTCGGGAGTGGGGATGACCTGCCCTCGAGCAGGCAGCCTGTGCGAGATTTCGGTGGTCAGATACCTGGCTTCTCTTAGCTTCTTGATGTCCTCCTCTGTGACAGAGGAGGGCATCCACCGACCTTGAAGGTTGGATCCGGACATGACTGAAGGTCCGAAGCGCCTAGCCTGAGCCTTGGGTGTTGGAACTCGAGGTGGGGGAAGGATTCGATTGAGTACGAGAAGAAAAGGACAGGCCTTGGCCCCTTTATAAAGAGGGTGAATATCAAGCGTCCTCCGCGTGGCCGTTTGGAACTTGCCTAAAGTCGGGGAGTCATACCAGCAGGCACGATGGGGTTACCCACGCCCGTATTGATGAGAATCCCGTGAAAAAAGGGACACGATCTCTGCTTCGACAGGACGTGCCAATAAACCCGCCTCGCAACACGTGCAGTGGCAGGCTCAGAAAAACAGTTCGTCATGACCAGACCACGACAGTACATCACGTTATGAAAAGCTGTCAGCAGATTAGATTTGTGGAAATATTATTCTCTCTATGGTGGTATGTGGAATTTGTTTTGCAAAGCCGGACACTATCCTTGTGTTCAAAATCTTCTATGGAGTATTCGGAGGAGGAACCCGCCTTGCAATGCCGAAGACAATCTGCGCGCCAGACTCATCGTCATTGAAGCCTGGTTCAGGGGCTACTGAGGGAGTCCTGGATTAGGGGGTCCTCGGATAGCCGGACTATATCCTTTGGCCGGACTGTTGGACTATGAAGATACAAGATTGAAGACTTCGACCCGTGTCCGGATGGGACTCTCCTTGGCGTGGAAGGCAATTTTGGCAATACGGATATGTAGATCTCCTCCTTTGTAACCGACTCTGTGTAACCCTAGCCCCCTCCGGTGTCTATATAAACCGAAGGGTTTAGTCTGTGGGACAACAACAATCATACCATAGGCTAGCTTCTAGGGTTTAGCCTCTATGATCTCGTGGTAGATCAACTCTTGTAATACTCATATCATCAAGATCAATCAAGCAGGAAGTAGGGTATTACCTCCACCGAGAGGGCCCGAACCTGGGTAAACATCATGTCCCCCGCCTCTTGTTACCATCCGCCTTAGACGCACAGTTCGGGACCCCCTACCCGAGATCCGCCGGTTTTGACACCGACACCGGGCTTGCCCGCACCTCCTGCGGCTTCGGCTCCCACAACCTGCGGAATACCGGGACATCATCTGGATCAACACACCACGCCCGAAGTTTGAACAGCGATAGATCCTTCCTGCTTGCCGTCTCTGCGGCCAGGCTATCAATCAAACACGCGCTCCCTAGAAGCTCCGTCGCCGTGTCCCTCGACCAGGCGTGTGCCGGCACCCCCTCAGTCATAATGTCGACTTGAACCCGCATCAATCTTGACGTTGCTTGTGCCTGCGTCAGCCACGGCCTAATGAACAGCTTGAACCCATGATCCTCAATAGAAGGGACTGCTAGCGCCTTGTTCTTGAGCTCGTGCGATGCGAAGATCACCAGAAAGTCCTCCGGATGTGACTTATGCACCAAAAAAAATAAATCTTGGGATGTCTAGCTGTGTTGTAATCGCCACCGCCACCTCGTCGCAGGAGACCGGTGGCAGGGGTCCTCCCACGTACATGACCACGGCAAGCTGGAGCCTACGCTCGAGATCCTCCATCCCCGCCGATCGTTGCAGGACGCAGATGTCCAATGGCGCTCCCAGATGCAGCACGCCCGACGTCATGGGGAAGAGATTGGGCGCAACTGGCGAGAGCGGCGCCGACAGCGCGCTCTGCCTAGGCTCCGACAACCTCCTTCGCATGGCCGGCGCCTGATGGAGCACCGCCGTCCTTCTGGCCACCTTCTCGATCACCGCAGGGCGCAGCTCCTCTATCGAGAGGTGGCTGTGAGGCTCCCTGCATTGCGAAGAAACGTGGCCCGCCTCCCCGCAACGGATGCATAGGGGCTCGTTGGTGCAGTCTTGCCGCCTGTGACCATCTTCAAAACACCGGAAGCAGAGGCCGTAGAGGTCCGGCAGGATCTGCCTCAACTCCGAGGACGTCGGGGACGCCGGCCGGCGCGAGGGGCCAGCCCCTGCTGGCGCCTGAGCTGGCTACGGCGCCGCCACATGGCCTTGCGGGATGGGCCAGGTCTGCACCAGCCTTCCACCTGCTCGGGAGCGTCGCCGCCCATCTGGACTCCATGCGCCGAGGATGAGTGCGCTGAGCCCGCTGAACTAGAAAGGCCCAACCCCAAAACGACCAGCCGCTCCTGATGGAGTGCCGACAAGACTGAGGGGGGCTAGAAGAGCCCGAAGCCATGGCGGCGGGAGCGAGAGAGGGGAGACGCTGGTGCTGGGGTGGCAGCCGGCGGAGGAGGTGGACGGCGGCGCCGGAGTGGCGACCGTCGTGGGAGAGGACGCGCTCTCGCTCTCGCTCTCGATCTCCACACTGTGTCTGAAACTTAGAAAAAAGGACGCGTCTAGGGACCAGCCGGGTGCTCCCTAGCGTTTCCTGGCAGCCCTCCAAATATAGTAAGTTTCTGTCCCCCTTTCTAGGATAGGAAAGCACCTGGTCCCGCCTCCAGATTCCCGCGTCCAACCATCAAGCCCGCGTACTCACCTGGTCCATCCCTTCGCCCGGTCCCTCCCCCACCACTGCACGTCTCCTTTTCTCCTCACCTAACCCCCAGCCATATCTTCTTCTCTCCCAAGCCAAAAAGGACAGCACGCCCCTTCCCCTCACCACTTCCAGATCCAGAAAGCCTTCATAGCCCTCCAATGGCGGCTCCATTAGCGTTTCTTCTCTAGGCAAATCAAGGGGCCTCGTTCCAGATTGCCTTGCAAAAGGCAAAAAAAATCAAAGGAAAAAGGTCAGATTTAGCTCACTTCCAGATCCCTCCTCTTTCCCCATGATGTGTACAAGGCTGCTGTTATGCAAAAAATTGTGTAAAAAAGATGTGATGTTAAGCATGTTTAATCTGATGTTTAGGCAAGTTTCAGCCCCCTGATTTGGGCAAATTTAGTAGTGTTGTGCACCATAAGTTATAGTTCTTGCCAATTTTCAAATTCTGTTTGCAAATCTGTTGCATATGAACACATTGTAATCTGTAAGCAAGTGCTGATAGTATTGCTGGGGACAAAATATCATTCCTTAAGCAAAAAAACGTCTAAGCAGAGCAAAAACATTACTTATTAGAGGATGAAAAACAGTGCTATCATGATCATGATCTATTTCCAATGTGTTCCAGTTCTGTTAATTGCTTATGAAAAGGTTCTTGGCAAATTAGACATTCTGTTTGAGCAAAAACAGTGCTATCATGAGGCAACTAAGTATAGGTATGCACACAACTTTGGAAACTTATGACATGGCAAAACATCAACACTTTTGAAACATATAAGACGATGAACACTGACATCACTATGGAAAAAAGGCAAAAAACAAGGCTTTTCCCCTAGCAGATCTTTTGGGTGCATGTGGACCAAAAACAAATGGCTGATTGGAGCAACTTGCATTATAGGATTAAGCAAAAAGCATAATGATGTCCAGGAAACTCTTGAAGAAGCTAGAAAAAGATTCCTCTTGGTCATTTGTTTCCATTATTCCTTGGTTCAATAGTGAAAAAACACGAGAAGAATAAATGTAAAATTGCAGCTAAAAAACAAGAGACAGTTGCGTAGTACAATTTACCTTTGTTATAGCATATCCTTCACCATGATCCAAGAAAAGTTGGAAAGTTGCCAAGATACAGTTGCAAATTTATTAGTATTTCATCCTGCAAAAGAAGGAAAAAAAAGAAAAGCCATATACCAACAACTATCTCAGCTGCGAAACGTTACTTCAAAACATACTGAGCATATCCAAAACACACAAACTTGCTGCCATAAGATGAAACCTAAAACTATCAACTTAAGTTTTTTCTAACACAAAACATAGGTACTGAAAAAAATAGTCTGAATATAAAAGAGCGATCATGCCCATAACTGCTAACTTAAGTTTTTCCTAACACAAAGCATGCTCTATTCTCTCTGATTTGGGAATGAATTCCATTCTGAAGACACTTCAAAGTAGCACTTCTATGGCAGGAGGCTTGCTTCCCCAAAATCAATGTTGCCTGCGTTTAAGAAAAACAAATAAGAAAATATATTATGATACACAAAAAACAAGCCTATGTTATATGTACAACATGATTCATTAGTACAAAAAAACCATGGATTTCCTGAATAATATATTGCCTGACATATATAGTTTGACTTGCCTGGTTATATGGTTTGGATTGCCTGATAGTGCACTTTGAATTGCCTGGTTATGTTCAATTGCATCCTTAAAAAACACAAATGAATGCTATCTTGTGAATCTGGTGTGCTTGGGTTGCTGTGTTGTTTGCTTGCCTGAGTTTAGTGTGGTACTAGCTTGCCTCAACAACGTAAATTGCTTTAATTTTTTTGGTTGAAAAAATGCACAGGTTGAACATGATTGAGCTATTTTTGGTGTGCTTGGGTAGTTGTGCTATTGGCTTGCCTGTATTTACTGTGCTACTTGCTTGCATCCCTCTGCTGACTTGCTTTACTTTTTCCCATGTTGAAAAAAATAAACAGGTTGACAATGATTGACCTGAATGAGGAACCAGCTAAAAATAATGGTGATCCATTCTACTGTACACAACATGCTGCTGGAAATGCAGAATTTGTGGCGGAATCACCTAATCCCCCTATCATGCAAAGAGTCAATGCTGCTGCTACAGAAGCAATGGAGACAGATGGGCAGTCAAGTCGTGGGGGACGGGCTCCGGGCAGTACACAAGTACCTCCAGCTGTAGCAGCTGGGAGTGATGCTCATACCCTTGATGGCACAGGTGCTCCAGGTGATACTGGTGGCGCTGTTGGTAATGGTTTGGGTGCTGAAAATGATGATGAAGCTTGGTCACAGCCCAAGGAGCCTTATGTGGGCATGAGGTTCGACACTTTGGAAGATGCCAAGGAGCATTACAATGCATATTCCTTGCAAATGGGTTTTTCAATCAAAATGAATAGTGCAAGGAAGGATATGAAAACCGGGGAGTTGGTAAAACAACAGTTTGTTTGCAACAACTTTCGAAAGCCTGATGTTGATGACGGAGGGGCAGAAAAGATTCCCGTGCTAGATGACATTATTGAGCAAGCAAAAGACGATAATGAAGATGAGGCTATTGTCTTTCTTGATGATGATAGTAAAGGCAAAAAGAGGAGCAAGAAACGAAAAAGAGATAAAATTGTGCAAACTGGTTGCAAAGCTAAGATGATTGTGAAGGTAATAGATGGCAGATGGGAGGTGATCTACTTTGTTGGCGAGCACAACCATCCGTTGGTTGACAAGCCATGTTTGACTAAGTATTTGCGATCACACCAAGGGATCCCGCCAGAAGAAAGGGCCTTCCTTACTCATCTTCATAACTGCAATTTAACTACAGGTTTTGAACCACACCCCCTCCCCCTATCTTCTAACTTTAAGAACCTGGACATGCCTACTGGTTGTGTGTTTCTTAGCCCATCAACAAAGTACCTGATTTTGCTTGAAACATGTCACTGATTTGCTTCAAACACATGCCTTAGTTGCTTGATAGTGCCATTAAATTGCTTACAACAGTACAAAAAGAGATAGAATGCCTGATTTGTTTCTGGATGCTGGACTTGCCTAATGTTTACCTGTTTGTTGCTCAATGCAAAGTTCCTACTTGCCTAGTTTTTTATAAAACAAATTTGGTGTTGAATCTAAACTTGCCTATGATTAGTCTCTTTGTAGCTAAAATGTACAATAGTACTTGTTTCTGGATGGGGTCAACTTGCCTATGATTGAAATTTTTATTGCTCACTAATGCATAGTTACCCCCCTGGTTTGTTTTGTGTATTTTGCTCATGTGTTGCCTGCGGCGTATTGTTGTAGTTGCTTGTATAGCTTCACGAATTGCCGGAGCTTTGCATTTGAGTTGCCTTGCTGAAAACAGAAAATAAACTATTTTTGGCACTGTTTTTGTGTAGAAAAAGGATTGACCACCATTGTGACTTCATGTCAACAGGTCGTATGATGCACATCATGTCAGATTTCTATGGGTCAGAACTCATTGTACCTTATGGCACTAAGCACATTACAAACCTCAAGACGCTCTTGAACAAGGATGATACAAAAGAAGGGGATATGATAGAGACAGTTGCTTACTTTAAAGATCAGCAGAGAGAGGATCCAGATTTTTTTACAAGATAAAATATGATGAGGAAGACAGGGTTGAGAATATTTTCTGGGTCGATGGTGCAGCAAGGAAGGCGTACGTGGAATCTTATCATGATTGTATCTCCTTTGACACAACGTATATGACTAACATGTACAACATGCCCTTTGCACCATTCATTGGGATTAACAGGCATGGGCAGTCATTCATGTTGCGTTATGGCTTTGTTAGGCAAGAGTTGGCGTCAAGCTTTGATTGGCTATTCCAGACCTTCCTTGAGCCAATGCATAATGCACCCACCAACATCATAACCGACCAAGACATCGCAATGGCATAGTCGATTAAAAAGATCTTTCCTACAAGTGTGCACCGCTGTTGCCGCTGGCATATTATGAAAAAAACACAAGAAAAGCTTGGAGCATTGCTGGGGCGAAACCCTGGCTTGTCCAAAGATTTCAACAACTGTGTTGACTTCAGCTTGACGCTGGAAGAATTTGAGGTAGGGTGGTGTGAGCTGATGATGAAGTATGAGGCTATGACTGACTCCCACTTCGAGAATCTATACAAGTACAGAGAGACATGGGTACCCTGCTACTTCAAGCACCAATTCTTCCCTTTCTTGCAGTCAACTCAACACAGCGAGGGGTTCAACGCTGTCCTTAAGCGATGTGTGAACCCACACAAGTCCATTTTGAACTTTGTGAAGCAATATCAGAAAATCCAAACACACATACTAGTCCGGGAGGGTTCAAAAGACTACAGGACAGGACATTTACAAACTGAAATGTGGTCATCTTACCCAATAGAGAAGCAGGCGTACGGATCGTATACTAGGGACTTGTACGAGAAGTTTCGTGATGAGTTTCAGTTGACTACAAGGTACAATGTGCGACCGCATGGTGAAAACTTGTATGAGGTTTACCCAAATCAAGAGTGGGTTGCCAAATATGGTTCTAGGGGCTATTTTGTCACGGTGGAAGCTAGTGCTGGAGACTACAGATGTGACTGCTGCAAGATTGAGAGGGACGGCATGCTTTGCTGCCATATCTTGAAAGTTTTCAACCAACTTGGTGTTGATGAAATCCCAGTGCAATACATACTTAGAAGATGGATACCTATGGAAATTCCCAACGCACTCCCTGCTGTCGAAGAGCAACCTGATGAGATGCCACCACAGTCGAAGAAGGAACTCAGGCATGCAAATTTGATGATGGATTTTGGTAGTCTTGCTCGGGTTGCTAGTGCGTCAGATGCTGCGACGGATATTGTAAAGAAACATATGCGTGGTGCGCGTCATGAAATCAGAAATCTCAACATGTCAAAGAAGAAGAAACCGGCAGCACCAACAAGTGGGCCCTCTGGTGGTCCTCCACAATCAGCTGATGGTTCTGCACCAGCACTGAGTAACTCTTAGGCAACTGGTGGCCCTGCGGTGCGTCCTTAAGGGCCTGCACAAGCCCGTTCTGGACCTAGGCAGCAGCGACCTACTTCTGCGCCACCACCGAGTAACACTCAGGCAACTAGTGGCCCTGCAGTGCGTCCACGAACCTGCACAAACCTCTTCTGGACCTAGGCAGCAGCGACCTACTTCTACACCATGGAGAAAAAATGCACCAACACTAGATGGTAACTCTATGAGTGAGGATGGACACCAACAAACAGCGTTGAGGGCTGCAGCGATGCACAGGGGGGCTATACCACTACCCAGGGGCCCTCCCGCACAAAGCTGCTGGCCTGTATAGCAACTGTCAGGATATGTGCCACTGAACAGTGGAGCAGCACCGCACCTTTCTAGGGCTCAACAATGACAAGTCCTGTGCAAGCACTAAGAGGAGTTGCGCCACAGCTTTTGATGGATACGGCACTAGCAAGAGGGCCTGCGCGACCTCCTATGGGTCCTAGACCAGCAATTTGGCCTGCACCACAAACTATGGGGGCTATACAACCACCGCGGGGGCCTAACGCAGCAAACACAACCTATGTGACTAGTCCTGGACTGGCACCATCGCCTGCATCATTAGCAACAGTGAATGGCAGGTATGGACAGCATCCAGGTTCTTCAACTACACAAGAAGAACATGGCAATGCAATTTCATCTCCTATTGTGCAAGCTCCTGGTGGACATGCGCACCAGCCACTCAGTATGGCATCTCTATATGCAGCTGTTGCGGCCGCACAAGGTACTACGATGGTTGAACCACAGTTTGGAAGACCTGCTACCACAGTTGGCCTTGCAATTCCTAGAGACCCTCCAAAATCAACAACAAAAGCGAGGGCAAAGTCAAAAAGAATTCAATCAGCACTTGAGCTGCATCCAAAGAGAAAGAACAAGTGCAGCTATTGCGGTTCTGTTAACCACAATGGTGCAAGCTGCCCGACCAGATTGGTGTAATGGTCACACAGTGACCAGATGGCTGAAAGATGTGTTGAATGGCATTGACAAATTAAACTATTTGTGGGTCTGTATGTTTGAGCATCCTAAACTATTATTTTTGGTTTACGGTTTCTTGTGGGGGACTTGCCTCACACTGGAGTTTGAATTACCTGGTTATAAGTTTTGAGTTGCCTGTTGTGTGCTTTGAATTGCCCGCAGACACCTTGCCCTCCCCATAATGGTCGAAAACTTACATACATAAGATTCTGCAATGCTAAAAATGCAACAATTCCCTGGTTATGTAATGATCATACTATTTATCTTTTATGGGTTCTTCTGATTAACTTGCCTCACATTAAAGCTTAAATTGCCTGTTTATGCAATTGAGTTGCCTGGTCCAAGTTCTTATACAGGCAACTCCCCCGGGCAGTCCAAAGTTCACAAAGAGCAAGAAAAAAACACATGCATTTACATGGATGTAGTGCGCATGAGGGGAGAAAAAAACTGACCTATGCTAACTTGAGTATGGTTTTCCATGGAGCCTTGTTGCTCAACCCACGTGTTAGTCAATTGTTTCCTGATGCTTGGAATATCCTCAGCTGTGAAATTTGGAACAGCCCTTGCCTCCCAACCGTTTGCTAGCGTAAGAGCAAAAACACAACAGTCGAACCTAAACAAAAATTGAAAAAAGAACTTTTCTAGTTAGCTAGCTTACTCTATGTAGTAGTGTGTCACTTGTAAAAAACTGAAGAAAAGCATAGTTTTATGTGAAAAAAGTGGATGCTTACTCAATTTTTTTGTTTTGGAACGTCGATGTTGGTAAGCCCAAAGTCATCCAGCGAGACGCGGGAACTGGCATAATGCTCTTCCCATAGAGACCGAAAACTTGCAACCATTTTCCTTGCGCAAACATCTAGAGCCTTGTTCTGGAGCGTCCTCCAAGAATCAAGAGCTTCAAAACGTCGATCCCTTATGTTCACATTAAAAATCCAATAATGATTGCCTGTTTTAGGCTTTGTCTTGTCAATGTTCTCTAAAACTGGGAACATAATCTGTTAGAAAAAACAAATGGGGTTAGTATAAAATAAATAAAACAATACAAGAAGCTGGATGTAAGCAACTTTTTTTGTGTGCTCTCACAAATTAAGACATGGACTGAAGAAGCAAAGATGCACATGCAAGTTTTGTACTTATGTGAGTAATTTGCCAAAAACAGAAGATGCATAGGCAAGTTATGTACTTATGTAAGCAACCTGCCAAAAATGCACAGGCAAGTTGTGCAATTATGTAAGCAACATGCCACAGAAAGCAATTCATGAGTGTGGTCAACTTGCCCCCCCTAAGAATATTTACATTTGTGTGAGCAAAGGTTTTAGCATAAAAAGTGATATATAAAAAATGCATTGGTAAAAAGTAAAGAAACCATTAACTTACCATGTCTTTACGGTCCAAGCGATTTGACTTCTTGAACCGGGAAATGATCTCCTTGCCGTTCAATTCCATGTTTTGCATCTGAACCTGGTGTAAAAAGAATACAGACATGACCATGACCTTTTATAAAAAAAAGAAAAAAAAAAGAAATGCAAAACTACACTATTAGTCGCTTCGCGTTTTCTTACCGAGAACCTGAGGGGCATCACGAGCTTCTTTGAGTCTGGTGGCAAGTTCATCATTATAGACTCTATACCAACTTCCATTACATGGCTCAAGACAAAACCTTCCTTCTTCATTGAGTTTGCGAGCTCCCTGACTGTGACAAAGTATTTGCCATATTCAATTACCCTTGGGCTGCATGAAAAAAAAGAGGCATTCAGCTCACAAAATCCTTCCATAATTTGCCTACCACCATTCAACTCAGGAAAACACATGGGGGGCATGGTCATATGAAGGAGAAACTATTTCAAAATAAGCATTTCACACTAAGCCAAGTTGCCTGATTCTATAAATGAATTGCTTGTAAAAACAGTTTGAATTGCCTGGATAACATGATAGACCTTGCCTGGGGAAAAGTGCATTGTGCAAAGGCTAGCAAAAGAAATGCAATGATATATTGTCATACCTGGTATCCAGATCTGGTGATTCTTCTTCATTAATTCTCCCATGCAAAATAACCGATGCATACAATCTATTTGCTTCGGGTTTGGACATGTAGACTTTCTTCTCATTATAGTCAATGAATGGTGACCTCTTGCAAGGAGGTGGCTTGATAATCCTTCTCTCGAATTGATGTGGATGCATCTCTCCTGAGCTACTACTGCTGTAAACCTTGCTGCCTGGCCCCACTTCTCCTTGGTTGGAACTTTTTTCAGGTGTTTGGTATGCATTTCCTTCTGCTTGCGCACATGGTTCATTTATGCCTTCAAGGTCCAACAGATAATCATCATCGATTATATCGATGATTGGCTGGGTATGTACTGGAAGTTCCTTGAACTCATGCTCTGCAAATGTGCTTGACCCAACATGTTGATGTGCTCTGTTGTCTGCAGATCCTGTGGGCAAATCATCTATGCCAAGATCGAAACTTAGTGCTGGGCAGTACTCTCTGTATAAATCATTTGATCTTTCAGTGTCCCTTTGCTCAAAATGTTGTTTATCTTTATTCGGTGAGGTGTGATTTGGGGAGTTGGATTGGGGATTCTTGCTGTTTGGATCAACACACCTTGCAAAAAGCTCACTCACATCTAGAACATTGATTTGTAGTGCATTGGTTGTCTTCCCACTAACACGCATGAATTCATGGTACCGCTCCTCCACATCAGAGAAATGGGGAGTGTTCCCCTGGCCAGTTGCTTCTATTATTTCTGGAACACTTGTGGCCTCAGGTTGGGCAAGCACAGTTGAGCAGACAGGCAATTTCCCTAGGGCTGTTAGCAACTTTTGTTCCGGACTTTTTCCCATGGTTACAGCTTCAGGCAAGTCTTGTATCCTTTTGATCTCCATACATGACACTGGAGGGATGTTCTCTTTCTCCTTTTTGTGTCCTGCATAATTTAATTCTGCAGCCTCAGGTGATGCCTTAAAGTCTTGCACCTTGGCCCTCTGGATACCATTGGCTGACTGCATCACCTTTCCTCGAGACGGGAAAGGCACTTGACCATTTAAGTCACCTAGTGGTTGTGTTCCATTGTGGTTTGTTGTGCTTACTATCACTGTGGGTCCCTTTTTGAGTTGAACTGGCCTTACTTTTATGGGGTCAAGTGTTCCCTCTGCACAACTTGCCTGAAAAGCAGCTGGTCTTGCTTCCTGCTTGGACTGAGTTGCCAGAATATGTGATCCACTTGCTTGACATTGGGAATGAAAATTACCCGACTACTTTGGGTCTGCTCCTGTAGGTACTGCCTCATCTCCAACTTTGCTGCACGGGGGTGCTGCTGAGCTTGATGGTGTACTCTTTACCACCTGTGTTTTGTCATTCATGTGAATTGCCTCTTTTGTTTCAGAATTTGCCTGTTGTTGCTGCTGAGAAGGACTAGATTTTTTCATGGCTGACTGCCTTGACTTTCCCCCTTGGCCGTAACCGGGATTTTCGGCACGATATGCTTGCGGATGCATTGCTGTTTCATTCATCACAGATGGCTCTAATACGAAACTGATAGTTTTCTTCATCTTCTTTGATGGCAGGAGTGGTGGTAGTTGGTTTCGACAAGCATTCTTTGGTTCTGTAGCTTCATTTAGAGCGCCCATTTCTCTCATTATTTTCTGGCGAACCAGCATTGGACATATTTCCTTAGGGTTGAATGTGAAGACCATTTCCAAGTCTTTCTTCCTCAACAACTCTTGGAACATGATCCTCGCTTCGGTTGCCATGGATATGTCATCAATATCCAACATTTCTTTCACTTCAAAAACAGGGAAGCGTGGTTTTGGGGAAACAGCAGTTTTGAATTATGTCATCACAAGGTCTCTGATAGAGATCCTATCTGCCTCATCCAATCCTTTTGCCTTTCTGTCCCTCTTCTTTTCAATCAGAAATTGCAGCGTGCATGGTTCATCATCATCGCTGCTTGGGTTTTCAGCTGTGGGATCATCATCCCGACCGGAGGCACCGTTGCTGCCTGAACCACCGTTGCCACCTCCGCTGTCATCTTCATCATCTTCATCCTGCTTCCCCTGCCCATCATCTTCCTTGTCTTTATCATTCCCATCGCCTTATTCATCGTCATCGTCCTCCTTTCCTTCATCCTCTTCTTTTTCGTCATCCTCTTCTTCTTCATCATCTTCATTGTCCTCATTCCCCTCAATTCCGTCTTCCCTCCCCATGTCAGCACTTTCCCCCTCGTGGTGATCCACCGTTTGTCATGCTCCCTGGCTACTTGATTTCCCCTGAACTCCACTTGATCCATCATGACCATCATCGCTGTCTGAACTGCCATCGCTATCGCTTTCATCACTACCTTTATCCATGCCATCTCCCTCACTTTCACTATCGGCTGCCTCGTTGTCGTCGCTCTCGGAATTAAACGACTCCTCCTCACTTGCTAAGCTGTCTCTTCCGGCTGGTACTCGCTTGCCCCTTCTATTAGACTACCGCATGCTTTTCTCCGCAGTAGTAGGATCTGCCTCCTTTGTCCCCTATTCATCATCATCTATCTTCCCAACCCCAGTCACGAGCTTCCCCACTGCATGTGAAATTACGGAACACATTTCGTGCACCAACCCTGTGAGCTTCTTTTGCTTCTGTAAAACATAAAAGTGGATGGTAGAGAACATGGTAAGTACATATCTTCTATTGAAGATTCTGAAAAACGGTTGAATGTACAAATGGCGATAAAAAGGGGAACAACATTGAGAGGAAAAAAAACAAGTGCTAGATAACTTACTGTTTTGTCATATGACTCGGGCAATCTTGTGGCAACAAATTTGGTGATATGGTCCATACTGCCAAACAAGCTATCATCCGCAGACCGGGAAAACTCCGTCTTGAGCTGGTGGTTTATAGCCAAAGAAGATAAAAAAACTATGAGTGACAACAATTCTGGCACTCCCATACCAAAAAGAACTCAGAAAATGAAGAAAAACAGTACTACTAATTGTCTGAAAATTCCTGCAACCATTATGCCACTTCCCTGTTGCCTACTATTAGTGGATACTGTAATCAGCAAAAATGAAGAACTGGTATGCAAGTTGCTAGTTTTCAGAACATAAGTTGCTTGTGTTGTTGTATAAACTTGCTACTTTTCAACATGTAAATTGCACACACAAAAAAAGAGCTAAAAAATGTACTACAACAGCTACTATTAAATACAACAACCCAACAAATCCTTACTGTGAACATTATCCAACTGTGTGCATGGCAAACGAAAAAGGTTCGAAGTCTGATAACTACTTGGACCTACTTGAAATATATGTGAAGCACTTGCCCAAAAAGTTACATTACCTTGCTTGGTCTTTCAAAGTGAATTGCCTACTCTAAAATGGTAGTGTTGCCTAAAAACAATATGACAATAATATATATCCTAAAACAGAAAAACTGAGTTACCCGCAATTGGCCATATTCTCCTGGAGCCTTCCTGTCCTTCTTGATAACTTTGGAAATTAAATCTGAATTCCAAACTGAAACCCTTGGTGCCAAGTTCGGGATTGGCTCATCAACATCCAGAGAGTCTAGGTACAACAGTTGTGTAAAGACAAGGAAAAAGAACACAAAGTTTAAGTTAGCTAATGATTGCAAAAAAAAAGTAAAGAATGGATGCATAAAAAAACAAAACAGCTTGAAGCACTTACAACAAGGTGGAAAACACAACAACAAACGGCCTTCTTGTTGCCACGCCCCGAAGTGAACGCAAGCTTTAGTTGATCAACAACAAACTGGCATATATTGGTTTCTGTTATTCCATTGACATCCATGACCGTCGGGAAGCTTTTTGGGGAAATACTCAAACTAGTTGAAGGGGCAAGGAAGCACGAAAAAACAAGAGCTAGCCAAGCGCGGACAAAGTCATCATCATAAGATCCTCCCATGTCTATGATCATCTTGCACCATTCTGTGAGGGTTGGGGAGTTCTTGGATGTGATGTTGTAAATACTGTACATTGCCTTTGTGATTTCAGGCTGATTCTCGAAGCACACCTTCCTGCCCCTGTTGGGCAAACCCCATGTCCTACGGACACTTGCGGCATCTACATGAATCTTCCCCCTTTTTGGAATGACTATCTGCGAAATCTCAGGGTCGTAATGCTTCATTATCCACTGGCTAAGATCTCCGGGCATGCTACTCGCTGCAAGGTCCAGAATGCCACCAAATTCTTCTCCGATGATGACACCCTTTTGGTCAGGAACCAAGTCCTTATTCAACTTGAAGAGCCTTGCAGGGGATGCCCTGTTCCTACGACCCTATTGCACATGAGGAAAAAACAGAAAAAAGGAATTAGCAAAGGGGAAAAAGGTTCATCACAACATAGGCAACTTAGGCAGCATTGCTGGGCAACTGCTTAGTGAAACTGAGGCAACTATGCACATACCTCAGTTCCTCCCGTCTTCTGACGTTTTGGTTTTGGAGGTTGGTCAACATCTGCACCTTCGACATTTTTATTCCCAGCATCTGCAGCTTGGCTCTCGTTACTATTCTCGTTACTAATAATATCATCAGGACGCTTCCCCCGTGCAATAACTGCTTTAGTTCTCTGACGCCTGTACCCAGTTATTGATGCACTGCTTCGTGGCTGGAAGATGGAAACCACATAAATCAATGAAAAATGGAAAACAAACTCTGTTATGTACAGGAAGAACATAAAACTTCCTGAGCATGTGCACACCTGTGTTTGATGCTCTTCATTCCCATGAGATGCAAGGTCATCATGACTTATCCAGCAGGTCCATCCTGTTTTGACTTATGACTTGTCCCAGCCATCTATTTTCTGCTGCATATTTAAAGGACAAACAGTGAGATTCCTCATAAAAAAAATAGAAAAAATGATTCTAAAAGAACTCTATATCATCCAACAATGAAAAGGGTTGTAAACTATCTGATTTTCACTATGTTACAACTGTCCTACAATTGGCCCTATTACCCTCCCTCGACATGTCCTATAAAATCTGAAACAAATCAAGGCACCTAAAACAAAATCACTGAATGACTTCTCATGAAGTGCTTAAAACTGTCCTACACTTAGCCCTATTACCCTCCCTCTACTGGATTACTTCCTACCTCACGCACACACAAAACATCACATGTACGTTTTCCGTTGCTAAATCATTACTGTCCTGCAGTAAATCAAAACCACTGGCACTAAAACACATGCATAGGCAACACATGAACCATATCAGGCAAGTCACTCACAAAACAGGGGCAACATCGACATGGAAGAAACATTACTGTCCTAAAAAACCACTGGCACTAAAACACATGCATATGCAACACATGAACCATATCAGGCAAGTCACTCACAAAACAGGGGCAACATCGACATGGAAGAAACATTACTGTCCTCAAAAACCACTGGCACTAAACACATGCATAGGCAACACATGAACCATATCAGGCAAGTCACTCGCAAAACAGGGGCAACATTGACATGGAAGAAACATTATTCTCCTACACTAAATCAAAAACACTGTCAAAACACCTGCGTAGGCAGCACATATACCATATCAGGCAAGTCAATCACCCATCAGGAGCAACCCCAACATCTACAGCACCAAAAAACATCACCTAATATACATCCTTCATGAGCATCCTAACCCCAACACACACCACAAAAATCTACAGCACCAAGGCTTGCCTTCGAATCCTAGTTCACCAGTAGCCTAAGAACACCAAATGCCCCGTGTCGTCGTCCGTCCCAAAATTAACGAGTGCTTCATCCATTCTACCATCTACTAGTCGATTTCGTCAAACATGGAGGAGCGCATCGACCCGTCGCGATTCGGCACCTCTGCAACAACCGCACGGCGGCCGCACGCGCGTCGTTCCTCCTCTGCTGCGGCGGAGCGCGTCGATTTGGACAACCTAAACGTGGAAGAGCGGAAGAGATCGATGGGCTTACAGGGATTTGTTCGCCGCGATTTTGCCCCTCTGCGCCAACCGAACAGCGGCCGCGCGCGCTGTTCCTCCTCTGCCACGTCTCCGGTACTGCTGCTCCTTCCGCGGCGGCCTGCTGCTACCACACAGCAAGGCGATTCTGCAGCGCGAACAACACGGCGAAGGCGCGCGCGTCGTCCCTCCTCGGTCGTGTCTCCGGCGCTGCACCGCCTTCCTTCACGCCGTGCACGCTATCCCGCCCTCACTCCGGCGGAAGACGACCGCCGAATCACCGCCACGCCGCCGGCTGCTCTGGATTTGGGGGATTGGAAGTGGAAGGAAAGGGGATCTGCTCCGCTGCGCTCGGCAGCAGTTTCGAAATGGGAGGAATGAAAGTGGGGAGGCCAGACGAGACCGCTCTGAGCACCCAACGGGTCTCGACCACGACGCCACGACCAGGGGACACCTGGCGCACGCATCGATGAAGTGGCGGTTTCCACCTGAAACGCGCGCGGCCGCGAGATGGGGATCGGTCGGCGCGCGAGCGCGTGTGCTCTGTAAGACAAGGGAGCACACGACCACTTTTTAGGTTTTGGGTAGAAAAAATCCTTCCTTTTTTGAGGTAAAAAAAGAAGAAAATCATTGGCGTCTTCCTCCTGCGCTCCCCTCACCAGATCTCGATCCCACCATGTCTGCCACTTCCGCCCTGGGGTCTCCGGCGACCTCCGCCGCCGCGGCCCCTCTGCCCGACCTCTCCATCCCCTATGATCTAGCCACGCGTGGACAGTGGCAAGCGCTGCTCGCGAACCTCGCCCACCCCTCCCACGCCCATCACCCGCACCACCGCCTCCTCTTATCTGCGCTCTCGGCGCTCTCCCTCGCCAAGCTCCGCCGCTTCTCCGACGGCGCCGCCCTACTGGCCTCGCTTCACCCAGATCCCGGCTGCCCGCCGCCGCCCTTTCTTCTCCGCCTCCTGCACGCTCTCCTCCCGCTCTTCTTCCCCGACCGCCCCCTCGCTCTCGACCGCCTCTACACGCTCCTCTCATCGGTCCGCGCCCGCCCTGACGCCCAGCATCCCGAGTGGCGCCGTCGTGACGCCCTCGTCTCGTCAATCCTCGCCTCCGATCACCTCGCCCACCGCGAGTTCGACGTCGCCATTGCCCTCGTGACTGAACTCGTCGCCCGCGAACCGGACAACCCGGTCCTGCTCTCCCGCCTCGCCTATGCCCACCTCCAGATCGGCAACCTCGTTGCCGCATCCGCGGTCTTCCAACACGTTGAATCCGTCGCGGCCGGCGACTCCTCTCACGACAGCCTCGTGTCTCGTAACCGCGCGCTCGAGTGCATCGTGGCTAAGGACTATGCCGCAGCGGTGCGGGAGTACGAGCGCTGTATTGAAGCTGACCCGGCTGACGCCATCGCCGTGAACAACAAGGCGCTGTGCCTAATGTACTCGCGGGACCTCGGCGATGCCATCAAGGTGCTTGAGGGAGCGCTGGAGACGATGCCCACGGCGGCGCTCAACGAGACAGTGGTGGTCAATTTGTGTAGCATGTACGAGCTTGCCTTTGTCAACCATGGTGAGGTCAAGCGAACCCTTGCCGATTGGATCACGAGGGTGGCACCAGATGACTTCGACAAGTCCTGCACACGCATGTAGGAGGTACTGGAATTCAGCATTGAATTATTCACCTGCTGCTAGGATGTGCTCTAGCAGAGAGATTGTGTATTTGTGTTGCTATAGTTGCTCCACACACTGGAGTTTGATTGTTCATGTTTCCATGACATTTATCATTTAATGATAACTGAAAGTTATGTGGTTGCAGTGACTTGCTCAACTGGAAGGTACTATGTGGTTAACAAATAATTGGGAATTTCTAGCATTATGTTGTGCTGTTTGAAATGCAGTGATCATATGTGTTTGGAATACTTTTTGCATACTTTAAAATGACTAATGTGCGCTGGAAGGCTAAAGTTTGGAATGCAATGATCATATGTATTTGGTGTTTGGTTATAAGTATGTTCCTGTTGTTATCCTTACTAAAAGCAATTCAACATTGTAATTATGAAATGTTTTACCGCTGCACCATGATAATTCCTTTTCTGATTAATGCAAAGGTTAAAGAATCTCTTAACTAAAGCCTGTAAGATGGCAGCTATGTGATTTACAAATGTTGTGGCCAAGATATAGATTCTCCCCACTGGAGCTAGTGATTTCACCCTCCACCCCCCAAAAATGCAATGGCAGGGAATATGGGGACGGATTATAGTGTGCTTGTTTTAACCAATAAGTAGTATTAAAAATACATAGGTCTATTTAACCAATAATTATGATTTCCATTTGCAGTTTCATTAAGCATGGTAACACATATTATAGCAATAATTATGTCAGTTGTTGTATTAGGGAATATATTGTGCTTGTTTTAACTAATGATTAGTATTAAGAGGTTCATGGGTGCTAGAGTATATGTTACTTAAATATCTGGGCATGGTTTTGAATTTGCGGTTTGATCCAGTATGGTAACACATATTATAACAAGAATTATAGCAGTTCTTTTCCTATTATAAATGATCTCTTATTCTGTTAGTACATTGAACTTTGTAGGTATTGTTATTGTTCAAAATTAAGATTTCCATTCCATGCGTGTCTTTAATAATTATTTGAGTATCTGCCATGTAGGAAAAAAAAGGTACCCCCTCTGTGCTTGAAAAGAAGAGGCATAAATGTTGATAGTTTTTTCCTGCAAACTTGGTCAAACTTTGCATCATTTGACTTCAGACAGAATTTGTATGCCTTTTTTTCAACCATGGGGGAAGTACATAAAGACCACCATACATGATGTTGGAAGAGCTAGGTACTCAAAACAGTAAAATAGATTATTGTGGTTGCACTGGCATCCATTCACAAAGGTGCTGATCACCTCATATCCTTCGCTCTCTTTAACAGTTGATTACTTGAACTTATTCCATAGTAGAGCTCTCAGTTTTCTGACTGTCAGTTCGAGTATTGTTAGTGTCACCGAGACTTGACGCCTTGAAGGTGATTACACCACTTGAGGTTTAAAGACCCTTGCACATTGTTATTATCAGTCTTGAGGTTTTTAAATGATCCCCCTAAGATAGGGATGCAGATGTTGGTTGGCACTTGGCACCTTGATGAAGACCAGTTAGCTGGAAGATCCTGCATCATGCCATTGCCATCACTCATGTAAGTGACCAGAAGGCCTGCTGCTTCTAGTCTCCTCCTATAGCTAATACTCCCTCCGTTCACAGTTATAAGATGTTTTAACTTTTTTTTGGATCGGATGTATATAGACAAGGTTTAGTGTGTTTGTTCACTCATTTTAGTTTTTATCTAGTCCATATTGCAATATTCAAAACATTTTGTATTTGTGAATGGAGGGAGTAACATTCAAACACGTTCTTAATCAAATTACATATTTTAAAGTGCACATCTCCTTCAGTTGCAACTACTCCCTCTGTTCACAAATACTCCCTCCGTTTCTAAATATAAGTCTTTTTAAAGATTGTATATAGACGTATTTTAGAGTGTAGATTCACTCATTTTGCTCTGTATGCAATCCATATTGAAATCTCTAAAAAGACTTATATTTAAGAATGGAGGGAGTATAAGATGTTCTAACTTTTTCTGAGTGGATGTAGACACCTTTTAGTGTGTGTGTTCACTCATCTCAGTTCGTATAGTCCTATCAAAATATCCAAAATACTCTCTAGTGTCAAAAACGCTCTTATATTATGGGATGGAGGGAGTATATTATAGTACTCCCTCTATATCATCTGTATCTATACAAATCTAAGATTATGGGACGGAGGGAGTATATTATAGTACTCTCTGTATCATCTATATCTATACAAATCTAAGACAAGCATCTATATCTATACAAATCTAAGACAAGTAATTTGAGACGGAGATAGTAGAAGACAAGTACTTTCTCCGTCCGAAAAAGCTTGTCTCTCAAATAGATGTATCTAGCACAGTCATTTGAGGGACAAGCTTGGAACAAGTTTTTCGGACGGAGGGAGTATTTGTGAATGGAGGGGATAGGGTCCTGTCCAGCGGGTGGCTGAATGCTACTGTCTTTTGATCCTGGAAATCACGGATCGGAATGACAAAAGGAAATTGGCTGGCTGAGACGCGACACTGAGTTGCTTAAGTATCTTCATGCTTTGTGCTGGCTCTGGTATTTTTCCTTCGGGAAGGAAGCAGCTTCAGTTGAATTCATATACACATTTCTCCCAGGCTCCATTTGTGCACGCGGTCCTTCCATATCAAAGAGACCATAATTTGGAGGATTACACAAATGTTTTTTTTCTATCGAATATTGGGTTCTTAGAGCGTCTCTAACTGATCCACTATCCTTAACTTCTTAAATCAAAAAAGACTTGCACCTTGCTATAGTGCTAGACACGTCCATTTGAGTGGCAACTAATTTCGGACGGAGAGAATACTATAAAGCAACTATTACAGCCACACACACACAAGCGCATAAACTAGACGTCGGCCTATCCACACAATTAGAACCATGCGCATAAACACATGTTGTCGACCAATGCCTAGGGAGTAGGGACACCCCGCCATTGAAACCAAACCCATGACACGGCCACGCAGAGCCAGTTTTAAGCGAGCAACATGGGGGAACCAATAACAAGGACCGGACCATGCACTGAGCAGAAGTGGAGTCGTCAGATTTGCCTTTGCGGGCCATACCGAACATTCCAGTCCCCTTGCATCGAGCGAGGGATTGATGTAGCTAAACGTACCATTTGAGTACTACATAGGCCAAAACATGTTGACCTTGCTGCCCGAAGAGACGGTTAACAGCCAGGGTAGCCCCCCTGGGGGCAAAATAGTCGACTCACCATATGCAGCCCGTTTACGACGGGATCGATCCTGCCACATAAGGTTGCAAATCGCCTCCTGCTAGGGACCGAGAAGACGCGTCACTGCCGCCACGAAACAAGAATCAGAAGATCCATCATCGTCGCGACTTAGGAATCGGGAAGACTCCAGTGAAAATCGTCGTCACTACCACCACCATGATCGGTCGTTGCGATGCCCATACCCGCAATCGGTATGGCCGCCGTTCCGACATCCAAACTCGCGTGCACCATCCATGGCCGCCGCAATGCTCCAGCCATGAGGGCTCCTCTTTCATAAGGAGGCGAGTCGTCCACTAGGCAGGCTTTTCCGTCGATAGCAACGTTGGCTGGAAGGGAAGGAGCTGGAGTGACTGGGGCATGTTGAGCCCGACGTCCGTTCAACAGACGGTGTAGCACAAAGATCCGGGGAAATCTCAAGTGATTTCAGTTCAGCAGAAGGCAGAAGTTGTCTGACTCATCAGCCCAATAGGAGATTTGGACCACGCGACCGAGAAACTTGGTTTCGCACATCCCGCATATCTTTGTGTTCACTTTAGTTTTGTAATAGCGAAAGTTACAGCGATTAAGCGATAAACAATTAAAGTTGATTTATTCATAAGCGACTATAGGAGGTTGGTGCGGGATGTGCAAAACCAAGTTCCCGAATCACAGTGCAGATGTGCGGGCTACGAAGTGCATATGCGTCTCTCATCCACCCGAACAGTTAACACGCACACATAGCGTATACCCATGTGAAAAAAATCTGAATTTTCAGTTTGTAAGGCCTTGTACTTTTTGAATAGCTAAATATTGACGTCACGTTATTATTTTCGGTGCTGCTAAATCTCAGTCGATGTTATATTCATTTGATCTTGCATGGAGATTCGTGCAAAGTTTTTTCTTATTCTTTTATACACTATGTCACCTGACTGAGACCTAGCCACACCCCATTATTTTTACCTAATTTTATTTTGTTCCTAAAATATGGACTCAACCAATATATGGAGAAGGGTGACCATGCATGCACTACGTGGTACGTAGGAGAGAGTAGCAGTTTGCTAGCTATCCTGTTCCTCCTCTTAAGGCCTCTTTGATACACAGAATTCTTAAAACTTAGAAACAGAAAGACACAAGAAACCATAGGAATTTGGACCAAAGAGTGACACAGGGAAAACAAAGGAATTCTAGCAAGATGTTTGACTTTGATGGAAATCTCCAGAAAATTTCGACGACTAACGCCATTTTTTCCCCAAGGATCCAAATCCTCCAAAAATCCTATGAAATTCCATTGAATCAAAGGAGATAACTGACCTGTTCTATTTTGGAGTGCAAGTCAATAACTTCACATGACATAAACTAAATAACTTCACATGACATGAAATCGCTAAACAGAGGAGCTAGTAACTGCCAGGTCAGACAAGGGGAGGTCAAAACTAAGGCATGTGAAATTCAAAATCAGAATATCCTCATTCCAGGTTCCCCTTTCTACAACATCCATTCTATTCTTCTGCTACAGGAAATCCTTAAGTTTAGTCTGGAGCCGGAAACTACTACACATTCATTCTTGATGGGCTCGTGTTGGCTGGCGGTCTTCCTCGCCTTGCCCAGAGAAAAACATTAGAACAACAAGCACAGCCACCAATAAGAGGAGGATGTACAACGCATTCACACCAAGCAGCGTTGGGAAACGTCTGCCAAATGTCTTCTTTATTGTTCTTCCAGCTCTATATGCCTCGAGGAAACGACTAATTTGGGATCCATGATCACCTTCTTCCAACTTCTCTAAACCCTCAACCTGCGACAAGAATCATTTCAATCATAGCACAACTAAGTAGTCACTATTGGAGATTGTGGTGAAAGCAATTAGGCAAACGTATATGATATGAACGGACTGTAAAAAAAGGATATGATATGAACGGATCAATTTGAACAAAAATGTGATGTCAAAACCAGACACGGAATTGCACATAACAATTGTATATTAGTAATACCATGTGACATGCAGAGAACAGATACAGACTTATAGCTGGGGATAATCTGAAATTTGATGATGGCATCCTTGTGAAAATAAAGGGGACAACAAAAATACTATACTTACCACTTCATACTTCTCATCTTTGTCCCAGACTACCAACTTTGGCAGCTGTGAGCTCTTAGAATCATGGAAAGGCTCGGTGAATTCCTCCCATTGGTTGACTCCCACATATCCAAACACTAGGTCATGGTTTGCATTGGCTGCAGACCTTAAAATTTTTATCAACCGCATGGAAGTTTCATCAGAATCATCCTGCAGAACTGCAAGGACAACTTTCCTATCGTCATCTTTTAACATCTTAACAGTCTCTGCATTGATGGGCACAGTCATCGGAAGCAGGGATTGCCGTATAAAATCCTCCAAGAAGGTTCCTGCATCCACAAAAATCATTGCTATTATCATCAATCCGGGAAAGACATGCACTACAAAGCAGAGCGTGCGCATGTTCTGGTATAGAAAGGTGAACTACGTAGTTCCATCACTAAAAAACTGAGCTGCAGAACATTTGATACAAACAGAATGACAAATCTAGGATTTCACTCGCTAGCACATGTAACAAGAAACGTGTTATGACCGGCATATTAGGGGCTTAGCCCAGTGGGTTGTGGCCCCAGTTATCTTATCATTATTAGGGGTTTAGCCCAATTATCTTATTGTTATGAGGATCGTTTGCTTAGGAGTCAAGTAAACCTCTCAATATAAGGAGAGAAGATGTATCAATCTAATCAAGCAAGAAGCAATCATTATTTGCTCGGCTTCCCGAAGGGAGCCGGGAGACCTAACCCTAGCCGCCTCTTGCGCCGCCGCCGCCTCTTCTTCATCGCGCCACGGCGCCCCGCCGGCGGCGGCCGCGATCGCATCTCCGTCAACCCTCATCCTCCCCGTACAACCGACGCCCTAAACCGGGTAGGATCCTAGCTCCTAGCAATTTGGTATCAGGTAGCTTGGTTCCGATCATGTCTGCACCACCACCCAACCCGCCGCTGCCCGTCACCACCGCGCCGCTGCCCCTCTCCACCGCGCCGCTGGCTCTCCCCACCGCGCCGCTTGACTCCACTGCCGGCACCTCCATCGGCCAGACGCCGCCGCCCTCCACCGCGCCTCCCGTCGCCATCTACTCGCCGGCGGAGATGACCGGGGTCCTCAACGACCTTGTCACCGCCGTCCAGGGCATACGCCTCTACCTGGCCGGGCCCTACGGGCAGCCGCCGCCCTTGCCGCCGGCCGCCGCGACCGGGCCAGCCGCCCTGCCCTGGTACTCGGCAACCACGGCGCTGATCGGGCCTCTACATCACCACTGGCCGCATCAGCCGCCGCCCGCCGTCGCGACCGGGCCAGCCGCCCTGCCCTGGTACGCGGCCACCACGGCGCCGGTCGGGCCTCTACACCACCACTGGCCCGGTCAGCCGCCGCCCGCCGTCGCCCCCCACTGGCCGGCTCCGGCGATCACCGCGCCCCCGACGACTCCCGGGTCCGGGCAGCCGCAGCCCCAGCTGCCGGCCCCACCGCCGCCCGCTGCCGCGCCTCAATGGCCATAGTGGCCGGCCCCGGCCCTCGCTGCGCCCCCCACGCCACCCGGGTCCGTACCGCCGCAGCTGCCGGCCCCGCCCCCGCCCAGCACGGGGCCCGGGTCACCCACGAAGGGAGGCGTACCGATCCAGCAAGTGCGCTTCCCGCCGTCACCGTCCCCAATACCGGCCTGGCTGACCGGATCATCGTCGCCACCCGTCTACACGTTGGCTGGAGACCCGCCGGCACCCACTCTGCAGTTAGGCGATCCCTCCGGCTCGGCGGGGCACTCCACAGGCCGCGACCATGCTGACCGGGCGCCCCAATCCTCGCTGCTTCGCACCTCCGAGCCAGTCGGCCACGGCGCTCCGACTCAGACACCGCCGCGGTTTGCCAAACTGGACTTCGCCACTTATGACGGCACGGAGGACCCCCTCAACTGGCTCAACCAGTGCGAGCAGTTCTTTCGCGGGCAGCGCACCCTCGCCTCGGAGCGTACCTGGCTCGCCTCTTACCACCTCCGCGGCGCGGCACGGACCTGGTACTACGCCCTCGAGCAGGACGAGGGCAGCATGCCCCCTTGGGAGCGCTTCCGCAAGCTCTGCCTCCTTCGTTTTGGGCCACCGATCCGCGGGAGCCGCCTGGCAGAGCTAGGCCGCCTTCCCTTCACCTCCACGGTTCAGGACTTCGCCGACCGTTTCCAGGCCCTGGCATGCCACGCGTCGGGCGTGACGATGCAGCAGCGGGCCGACCTCTTCGTCGGTGGACTTTCGGATCACATCCGCGTGGACGTGGAGCTTCGGGGACCCCAGGATCTCCAGACGGCCATGTACTACGCCCGCGCGTTCGAGCGCCGCGCGGTGGCCATCTAGCAGGAATCACCGTCCCGGGCCGCTGGGTCACTACCCTGGCCGGATGTTCCCGCATAGGGTCGGCCTGCTCAGGCTTCCGCGGCACCCCCCGCCGCGATCGCGGCGCGCCCGTTCCGCCGGCTCACCTCGGCCGAGCTACTCGAGCATCGCCGCCAAGGGTTGTGCTTCAACTGCGACAAGCCCTACACGCCCGGCCACGTTTGCCCGCGACTCTTCTACCTGGAGGCTGCAGACTACATTCCGAAGGACGCCTTCGCCGCCGACCTGGCCGCCCCAGCTGTCGCGAAGGTGTTTGACGCCGGTTGATCACCTCGAGGAGTTCAGCAAGCGCTTCCCCACCTTATAGCTCGAGGACGAGCTGTTTGTGCAGGCGGGGAGAAGTGTTATGACCGGCATATTAGGGGCTTAGCCCAGTGGGTTGTGGCCCAAGTTATCTTATCATTATTAGGGGTTTAGCCCAATTATCTTATCGTTATGAGGATCGTTTGCTTAGGAGTCAAGTAAACCTCTCAATATAAGGAGAGGGGATGTATCAATCTAATCAAGCAAGAAGCAATCATTATTTGCTCGGCTTCCCGAAGGGAGCCGGGAGACCTAACCCTAGCCGCCTCTTGCGCCGCCGCCGCCTCTTCATCGCGCCACGGCGCCCCGCCGCCGGCAGCCGCGATCGCATCTCCGTCAACCCTCATCCTCCCTATACAACCGACGCCCTAAACCGGTTAGGATCCTAGCTCCTACCAAAACGCAAAGCAAATTCCAAGCATACCTTCAAAGGGTCCATAAAAGACACTCTGCTCGTTATATTTTGGGTTGAGAGAAACCAATGCTGGAATCTTGTCAAAATCATACACGGCCATCAAATCCTCAGAGAAATCCTTTGCTGTAGAAAACCATGCCTTCTTCTTGTACCTTGCTCCATACTCGGCAATGGAGGATTCATCCACCCCAAATCCAATAAATAATGGAAAACCCACACCAGCTTCCTGGACAAAACTTTTGATTGCTGCGTCGGACTTGAGAACAGAAACATCAGGTGCGACGAGCTTCCTCAGGCTCTCAACGAGCTGGCCGGCCTTCCTTGAACCAGTGTACTCTGTGGGGACTCCATGGTCAAAAAGCATAAGCGTAGGGAAGCCACTGCATCCAGGAAAACAAGCAAATTTGTCAATTACAAAACAGACTCCCGCCTGGTTTAACCAAACTCGTAGAGATATTTGATTATGTTGCTTACTCTACTCCATATTTGGACCTAAGCTTTTTGTACTTCTCTGCATTTACTTTCGCGACTACAATTGGCGTGCTCAGCCCAGAAAGAACCGGAGCAGCTTCATCCAACTGCAAATGGGCAACGGCTTATCAGTTCACATCATCGCAGGCCACACAGATGATGGAATAACAGGAAAAAAAAGCGATAGTGACATGGCCTGCAAGTCTTGGTGATACTCCCTCCGTTCCTAAACATAAGTATTTGTAGAGATTGCAACATGGACTGCATACGGAGCAAGGAGCAAAATGAGTGAATCTACACTCTAAACTACGTCTATATACATCCGTATGTAGTTCATATTGAAATCTCTAAAAATACCTATATTTCGGAACGTAGGGAGTATAATATTATAATTACAAGCAAGGGGTTGAGTGGATCTTAGACGTGCCTGTGCCAATTTCGTTTCCTCTCTACGACTCAAATCCGATCCATGTCTCTGAACCATCACCACTATCTCTCAATTTCCCATTTCGCACTTGGCATCAATTACCGTACTACTCTAACCCAATCGCATTTCTCCTTGCAGACTCTTGGGAATACGAGGTCTCTAGCGAACATCGGTGGTGGTGGATCGAATGGAAGGGCGGGGTGGATAGCTGGATACGTACCTGCGGGGAGAGGCGTTTGCAGTGGCCGCACCACGGGGCGTGGAAGTCCACGAAGAGGAAATCGACGGCGGCCACCGCCGCCTCGAAGTTGCCTTCGTCCAGCTCCACCACGCTCCCATCTCGGGGGATCTGGAACCTCGCCGGCTCCTCTCCGCCACTCACCAAGCAAGCCGTCACTAAAGCGAGAACGAAGAGAGGAAGCAGCCGCTGCTTGTCCACGGCCATCGGCGGCATCAGTGACCTCGATTCGATCTCGAGCGGAGTTGGTAGCTGTGTAGAACACTAAGACTCAAGCCCTCAACTGGTAGTGCCCGCATGCTAAGATCCCCCGTCCCATTTCCCTAAAATATTTTTTAGATAAATCGCTGATGCTTATCTAGCAGATCCCATATTTTTAAAAATTATCTTGTCAAATCTTCAAAATGTTTGCTCAAATTATAATAAAAAATTGATCACGTTTCAACACCCCACAAACATAGATAATTTAAATGCATCACATAATAATTCAAGTATGAGCATTACTTCTATAAAGGATTGCGTTGTTCTATCCAAGCGCGCCTCGCACGTGGTGCCTACCTGGCGCCCTAACCGTTGTCCGATCGGACTCGGTCATTCCTCACCGAGCCAACAGCCTCGAGGGTACATGACGATGGACCGGTGTGCACCTCGTATGGCGGTCTTTGTCCTCGTGTAGTGTGTGTCATTTCATGCGCTTGTGTGGGAGCGAATGATGTTTGGGCCATCGGGTAGAGGCGGTCATTGCGCGTGGGCACCACCCAATTATCCATGTGTGTGTGTGTGTGTTGTCTCTTGTGTTGGTGGGGATAGATGTTTGGGCCCCCGGGTAGAGGCGAACGTCGCGTCGGGACCCCGCCCGGCTATCCCGCCCAACACTCGGCTGGTTGTTCAAGCCCGGGCGTTGGGAGACCGTGCGGAGCCAGCGTCTTACCGGGCAGATAAGGTGAGTTCACTCCTTTCGGTTGTGCCATGTTGTTTTCCTGAGGTGGGTTTGCTTCCTTCCTACTTATTCGGTTGTGTCCACTGGATGGCCGTGTGGAGTCTGTTTGTTCCGTCCTTCTTTGGTCGGTCGGTATAAGGTAGTTGTATGCTTTGTAGGTCCCATGAATGGTTGGTATCTGGGGTGTTCCGCTTGTAACGTGACTACTAGTTTTCCGCGTTTGACCTGTGTGGGTCCCTCCTTATGTATCTAGTTGTAGTACGGCGGCGGGTCCCCCTATTGGCCCCTGTGCCAGTTGGTAGGGTTAGCAGTGATGGCGGTGAGTCCATTGGCTGGTGGGCCTGCGACGCTTGCTCCATGGATAAAAGCATGTGCTCGTCTTGACTATGTACTGTGTAATGTCACTCTTTTTATGTGACCTTCATCGCATGTTCTCTTGTTGTTTTTTGCCCCATGTCCACGTGTGTGTGGGCCAGTGTCATGGGTCTTATCAGTTCTTTCGCCTGTATGTCATCATTTTCTTTATCTCGTCTCCTATATTTGCCTTTTCTTCTCCACCTTTCTCCTTCCCTTCGCCGCCATCTCATGCTTCACTCTTCTCGTCCCACGGTTCGCTCTGTTGGAGGTGCTCTTCGAGCTTATCCTAGCTACCCGGCCACGTCTTCGGCTTTGTTTGCCAGTGGTATGCCCTTCGTCCTTCCTAGTAGATGAGGTATCGGTTTTTCCTCTTTCCTCTCTCCGATCTCATCGACAAATGAGCCCATGAATGTTAGCATCCAGATCTGGCTTGTCTTTATTCTTTTTCTTCTTCTCCAATTTGTTTTTCTCTCACAGAACTTTAAGGCATTTGGCTTTATGTTGTTTCCTCTTAACAAGGAGGGTGTTGGGCCCCTAAGTGCAAGGGTTTGTAGCAAGCAACATTTTCCCCTCAAAGTGGATGACCTTAAGGTTTTATGGAACCAGTAGGAGTTTACTAAGCAACCTAATGATCAACACTTGCACACAAAAATACAATATTGGCTTGGCCCCCAATGGAACCAGTGAGATTGCCAGTTTCACTAGGCTTGCTAGTTACAATGATTAAATGCAAGTGCGTATGGAAGATGTTCAAATTGAAATTCAAATAACAAGTCAAATTAATATTTCTTCAAGCAGTAAAACTAAAATGTTCAAATTATTCCATAATTCCCCCTGATCATTTGTCATGTTGGAATCAACATCATTTGACTCACCAATTAATCCCTAGTAAATTATAAAGTTGTACAACAACATAATACTTGACCTTTTATTTAAACTTTACCAAATGCTTTGGAACTTTTTGTGCAACACCACAATATTGTACATGATTTATGTGCCAAGTACCCTATATAACAAAATTCATTTGGTGGACCAACTACATACAAAACATTGGGGAAATAAATAAGACGGAAGAAAAACAAAAGGAAAGAGATTAAAGGGAAAGTAGACACTGTGCACTTGCGCTCTAGGTCTACATGAGGCCCAACCCACCCGACCCCCTCATCCCCTAACTCTGTTCACTGAACAGAGGCGTGGCAGCCATCCACGGCGCCATAGCCACACCTGACTGCGTGGCGCGCATCCGGCACCTCCCACAAGCTAGGGGGCTAGGGGTTGGAGGACTCCTCCTCCTAGGTCGGTGCGCCAAGGGAGGGGAGCCCCATCCTCTAAGTCAGCTAGATGGGGTGCCCCTATTGAACACACAAGTTCTCTCCCATTTGGGAGCCCCCTCTAATTCTCTAGTTCCCCGGACAGTTTAGAGAGGCGCTGAAAGGCTCTTTCTCCCTCCTCTAGTTTTTCTAGCAATGCCAAGCTCTAGATAGCAAAGCGCTGCCAGATCGATGATCTCGTGCGCGTGCAATATGTAGAGAGATTGTGCTTTCTATCTTCATTCAAGGGATCATTCGTAGGACGGTTCGAGGGACTTCAAGAATGATCTATACCAACTCTTCTTCCACTGCAACTCGAAGTTGACAATGATCTGATCTAACCTTGTATGCATCTTCATAGTGATACTAGTTCTTGATCCATATGGCGATTTTTGTTTGTTTCCTACTATGTTTGCCAACAATAAGCAAGTGCACATTTGAAGAGTAAACATGGCATGATCTAACAAAAAAGCAATGCACAATCAAGCAATGTGCATTAACATGGACACTGCTATGATCCAAGACATGGTCACGCAGTCTAATCTACGATGCAAAAATACCTTAATTGTGTATCCAGTCCACCGGGAAGTAAGCATTGCCGCCAGAGGCGTACCTAGCCGGCCAAATGGCATTGCCGTCAGAGCAAAAAAAACCTAACTGCAATCAAACTGACCCCAATCTTCATCTAGGAAGCAAGATTGAGGTTTGATATACTTGTATCATCCGCCGGAGATGGAGTGGATGTTGCCGGAGACGAATAAGAAACATGAGCGACCGCCCGTGGCAGATGTCCTAACAAACACAACCGAAGTCCCAGTCGTTGTAGTCGATGTACTGGCCGTCGATGGGGGCTCGATATATGATGACTGTGTGACGCCCCCGATTCAACCGTACACTAATCATACACGCAAATGTGTACGATCAAGATCATGGACTCATGAGAAGATATCACAACACAACTCTAGACACAAATTAAAGTAATACAATCTTTATATTACAAGTCAGGGGCCTCGAGGGCTCGAATACAAATGAGTCAGCGGAAGCAACAATATATGAGGGTAGACATAAACTAAACAAGTATGCCTTAAGAAGGCTAGCACCAAAGCAACAACGATCGAAAAGGCAAGGCCACCTGCCTGGGAGCCTCCTAACTACTCCTGGTCGTCGGCGGTCTTCACGTAGTAGTAGGCACCCTCAGGGTAGTAGTACTTGTCGTCAGTGGCATCTGGCTCCTGGTATCCATCATCTGATCGCAACATCCGGAAAGAAGAAAGTAGGGGTAAAAAGGGCAGCAAAGCAACCGTGAGTACTCATCTGAAGTACTCGCAAGCATCAGATCTATACTAATAGAGGGGAAGACCTAGCCTATCAAAGACTAGCATCTTCAAGCATCTTGCAGCATCAGAAGAGGTAAGAGTAACATATTATAATAGTATTAAGTATGTTGTAACACCGCCCAGAGATCACTTCCTCGACTCCCTGCGAGAAAGCAATCCCGGAGCCATCATATCCATCTCATGCCTCAGCATCCAGTTCTAGTTGTATCAGTCGGGATACAACTCTGAGCGTCCGTTACCGTGGACACGGCTATTCGAATAGATAATACTTCCCTGCAGGGGTGCACAAACTTACCCAACGCGCTCGATCAACTTCGATTGGACACACCATCAGGTCATGACCGGCCTCGGCCGATCAACACACCGTAGTCCTATCTATGTCTCTAGTCATTTGGTATCTCATGAGTTGCATGCTTATTATGTTATATATCCTGCTCTCTTGAATCTCGCTTAGGTTGTTGGTCTCTAAAATACAGGGGGAGTGTTGATCCTAGTATGTGTGTCGTGCAGTCCAAAGCACTTATCTTGATGGCACACATCTAGGGGGAGCCCGTCTATATTTTAGAGATTTGGGGTTTGCTTATGTCCTTTGTCTTTTCCCATTTGTGCAAATCCCGTATTGTCATCAATCCACCAAAAAGGGGGAGATTGTAAGGGCATATTTATCCCTAAGATGTTGATGACAATGCTTTCGTGGACTAATCGTGTGCATTGAGTGTTTTCAGAGATTCATCCTTTTGGCACGAGACGATTCCCTCCCCTCGGAGCTTGAAGCGAAGACGGTGTAGTCCTTTCGAATTAGTTTGGTGGACTAGTTTCATAGGGTTCACCGTACTATCAAGAGGGGGTCCGCTTTGGAAAGGCTAGGGCGGAATCATCACGTACACTTTATTTGCCCCCCTCCGAGCCTTTCCGCTTCAATGATGGGCTCGTTCCCCTTCTCAGTGTGCCTTCTCTGGTCCCAGCGGTAGTACCGCGGGCCGGAGTGGTAGTACCGCTTGGGTGCTACAAGCGGTAGTACCGCTCCAGAGTGGTAGTACCGCTGGTAGCCCCCAGCCGTAGTACCGCTGCGGTCTCGTGCTAGTACCGCCTCGATTAGAGGGGTCTTTTTTTGTGTCGGGTTTTACGGTACTAGCCGCGGCAGTGGGGGCCGTAGTACCGCTCGTATGCGGTAGTACCGCCCTGACCACCGCGGTAGTACCGCTCTGGGACCAGCGGCAGTACCGCGAGGGGGAGCGGTAGTACCGCTGGCCAAGCGGTAGTACCGCTCTCTGCGGGGCTGGTGTGGGGGGTAACGGTTGGATTGTTCCCCCCACTATATAAGGAGGTCTTCCTCCCCAAAGTTGACCTACCTCTTCCCCCAAAAGCTCCATTGTTGCTCCAAGCTCCATTTTCGCCCGATCTCTCTCCCTAGCCAATCAAACTTGTTGATTTGCTCGGGATTGGTTGAGAAGGCCCCGATCTACACTTCCACCAAGAGAAATTTGATTCCCCCCACTAATCCCTAGCGGATCTTGTTACTCTTGGGTGTTTGAGCACCCTAGACGGTTGAGGTCACCGCGGATCCATAGTCCATTGTGGTGAAGCTTCGTGGTGTCGTTGGGAGCCTCCAATTAAGTTGTGGAGATTGCCCCAACCTTGTTTGTAAAGGTTCGGTCGCCGCCTTCAAGGGCACCAATCATGGAATCACGGCATATCGCATTGTGTGAGGGCGTGAGGAGAATACGGTGGCCCTAGTGGCTTCTTGGGGAGCATTGTGCCTCCACACCGCTCTAACGGAGACGTACTTCCCCTCAAAAGGAAGGAACTTCGGTAAAACATCCTCGTCCCCACCGGCTCCACTCTTGGTTATCTCTTACCTTTACTTGTGCGCGCTTATATTGTGTTGTATCCCTCCCTTGCGTGTGTGCTAGTTGTTGTTGCATCATATAGGTTGCCCACCTAGTTGCATATCTAGACAACCTACTTTGATGCAAAGTTTAAATTGGTAAAGAAAAGCTAAAACTTGTTAGTTGCCTATTCACCCCCCTCTAGTCAACTATATCGATCCTTTCAAGAACGAGTAAAGAGACTTGCCGGTGATGAGATTGAACTAGGTATGAAGATACCGACGATCGAATCTCGGGCATGTAACATACCGATGGACAAAGGGAATAACGTATGTTGTCATAACGGTTCGACCGATAAAGATCTTCGTAGAATATGTAGGAGCCAATATGAGCATCCAGGTTCCACTATTGGTTATTGACCGGAGAGGTGTCTCGGTCATGTCTACATAGTTCTCGAACCCGTAGGGTCCACACGCTTAACGTTCATTGACGATATAGTATTATATGAGTTATGTGATTTGGTGACCAAATGTTGTTCAGAGTCCCGGATTAGATCACGGACATGACGAGGAGTCTCGAAATGGTCGAGAGGTAAAGATTGATATATAGGACGATGGTATTCGGACATCAGAAGTGTTCCGGAGGGTACTGGGTACTTATCGGGTCACCGGAAAGGAGTTTCGGGCACCCCCGGCAAAGATATGGGCCTTATGGGCCAAGTGAGGGAACACACCAGCCCTGGTGCGCCCCTATAGAGGCTAGCCCTATGAGGAGGAGAAGGAAAGAGGGGAGGGCAAGGAAAGTGTGGATTAGGATTCCTGCTTCCTTCCCTCTCCCCCCTCTTTCCTTCCCCCTCGGTTATATATGGCAGGGGGGGTGCGCGGCTTGGGAGAGACTCCAAGTAGGATTCTTCCTACTTGGGCGCCTCCTATGGCTGCTCCTCCCTTCCTCCCACCTATATATATGAGGAGGGGGGCGCCTAGCACACACCAGACAATTGCCTAGCCGTGTGCGGCGCCCCCTCCATCGTTTACACCCCTGGTCATATTTTCGTAGTGCTTAGGCGAAGTCCTGCGGAGATCACTTCACCATCACCGTCACTACGCCATCGTGCTGAAGAAACTCATCTACTACCTCGACGTCTTGCTGGATCAAGAAGGCGAGGGACGTCACCGACCTGAACGTGTGCAGAACACGGAGGTGCCGTGCGCTCGGTACTTGATCGGTTGAAGTGCGAAGAAAGTTCGACTACATCACCGCGTTGTGAAACCCTTCTGCTCACGGTCTACGAGGGTACGTAGACACACTCTCCCCCTCGTTTCTATGCATCTCCTAGATAGATCTTGCGTGAGCGTAGGATTTTTTTTTGAAATTACATGCTACGTTTCCCAACATTTCCAAGGAATTTATTATTTGACAACATAAAGTAAATTCATTTTTCATTTCGGGACTGGGCATCCCTAATACCTTTGCCGTACTCTTATGCAATGACAAGTGAACAAACACTCATCTTGAGAATAACACATCTAGCATGGAAAAATATCAGCCACTCCCCACCGTTTCATGAGCGATACGAGCACACAAAAAGGAAATTATTTTAAAAATTAGAGATGGCACATACAAATTTGCTTAGAATGGCACGGGAATACCGCATATAGGTAGGTATAGTGGACTCATATGGCAAAACTAGGTTTAAGGATTTTGGATGCACAAGTAGTATTCCTACTTAGTACAAGTGAAGGCTAGCAAAAAGATTGAGAAGCATCCAACCAAGAAACGAAAAATCACATAAGCGAGCATTAAGCATAACTAACACCAAATAATGCACCACAAGTAGGATGTAATTTCATCGCATAACTACTGACTTTCGTGCTTGCATAGGGAATCACAAACCTTAACACCAATATTCTTACTAAAGCATAATTACTCACCAACATGACCCACGTATCACTATCATCATATCGCAAAACTATTAAAAGAATCATTTTTTATTTTGTCTAATGATCTTCATGAAAGTTTTAATTATATCCCTTTTGAATATCTATCACTTTGGGACTAATTTTCATATTGCTTTTGATAAGCTCAAACAAATTTAAGTGAAGAACATGAGCATAAATTTTTTTCCTCTCAAAATAATTTAAGTGAAGCATGAGAGGATTTCTTCAAAAAAATTCTAATTCTCAAATAAATCTAAGTGAAGTATGAGATTAGAGAAATGCAAGATCTCCACCTAGATATACCACACATTCAGGGAGAGATGATTAATGAATTGTGTGAGTCCACAAAATGTGAGATTGAGATCATTCCACACCACATTAGAGAGATGAGTGAACCACAACATAATATACCACATCATCCAATAGAGAGGATTAGTGAGTTGTGTGAGTCCACCAAATGTGAGCTTAAGGTGTTTTCCCATAATATGAAAGAAATGAGTCATCCACCAAATGAAAAGAGAGAGGAGTATTCAATTACTAACCTTTCACAAAATTCTCTTTCTTTACAATATGTGCAGATGCAAAAGTCATACCTATTTGCTCTCTTGCAATGATGGGATGACGAGATCCAGGAACAATTGTGGTGCACGTGGAACACCGCTACACAAGGTGCATGTGTGAAGATTGATTTTCAAAAAGGCATTCAAGTACTCAATGAGGTAAAACAAAAAGGATCTTCCATTTTGATGAAGCCAGAGGTATGCACTTATGAGTTTTTGAAGCAATGGCGTGATAATATTAGAGAGAAATTGTTTGGTACATCATCCATCCAGCAATTTGATTTTGTTAATCTTGAAGAGACTAGAAAAGATCCAATAAAATTGAATGTTATACATGATTATTCATCATTTTCTTTTCCTAGTCATTTTGTATTGTCCTCCTGCTATAATTTTGTAGACCAAATGAAGTCGAGGATGACTTTTCTCTTAGAGAGGGAGGCTGATATGAATATGGTTATGGTTGGTTATAAATTTGTGCTCCATGAAAATGTTTGCTGGAAGGAACTCCTAAGTCGAACAAAACATCATGTTGCCACCGTCCATAAGATAACAAAGTTGAAAACTAAAATTCTCTATATCATGAAACCTTTGCATTACGATTTGGCATTGCTCTGCTTTCTTTTGTGTGATGACCAGGTAGAGTCGAGGACGACTCCTTTTCAAGAGAGGGGAGATGATGAGGACATCTCGGTCATTGTAACAACACCAATCATCCCTGGACAAATCCCAAGTTGTGACAAACAAATGCATGATCAGATGCAACACAATTCTAAGGTGAAAGCTACAAATGAGGATTGCATCATTTCTTTGCATGGATATTATCTACTTCCCTTCTACTTATCTTTTGTAGATCAAAGAGAGTTGAGGACGACTCTTCATCAAGGGAGGGAGGATGATTAGCACATGGTACATCATACACGACATTTCAGAAAAGTGCACAATTTAGTTGGAAAGAATTACTAAGCCGAATCAAACAAACACATGGCCAGGTGAACGCTAACTTAAGTTCATACCACAATCTGGAACACATGGCTGCACTTTCATCTCCATTGTTGTTGTTGAATTTAGGTATCACATGGAAGAATCCAACAACCTATGAGCTCTTGAAGCAACCGGTTTGGAGGAACAAGTTTGGAGATAACAAGTTTCAAGTGAAGCCGATGCTGTCAGTTTTTACCTCTGATGTTTCGTTGTGACACGCCCATGTGGTGGAGAGACGGGGCCATAGGGGTACATCACCGGAAGCTACATCAAATTATCTTCCCAATGCAAAAAACTTCACATCATTTGAAGTTGTGAGTCAAAAGTTTTCCAAGGAGCTCTCCAACAACTCCCAAAGTTGACTGCTTATTCATCCAAGGAAGCCATGCAAACTTGCTTACTTTTGAAACCATTTTCACACCTAGCTAAGGGGGGTTGTCCCTACTATAAAACCCCATCTCCCGCATCCTCTAAAAAAACCTTTTGTCAAACCATTCAGCTACAAGCTTATGCAGCAGGACTGCTAGAGAGATCTGAGAGATCTTGCTACCTTTGCTCTTGTGAGTTCATTCGGATTTGCGAGAAGGAGCCTCTGGTTCCCCCTAATTCGTGCTCTACGGTTCCGGCCATTTTGTGTGGGTTAGTCCTGGTTTGTGGTTCTGCGATTGTTCGGACAGCGGGTTGGAGTTCTTGTAGCTTCGGTCAGCCATCCCCAACGTACGGGTTGCATCCAACCTTGGCAGGTATAAAGCTAGTTATCCCGGCTGCTTGCAGCTAGTTATCCCTCCCGATTCGATCCTACAACGTGAAGATCGGGCCACCCTCAGGAGTGAACTCGTTCATCGGGTTCCCATCTATCACAACACAAAGAAAACAGAATCTATCAAGAATAGAACAGTCTGTAGCAATATGAAAACTTCGAATACTTCTGTAACTCCACAAATTCTAAAAAATTAGGACAACGTAGGCAATTAGTATATCAATCTTGTGTAAAAAATTCAGAATTTTATCACGCTTCGTGATTTATTAAAATTTATTTACTGGGCGCAAAAGTTTCTGTTTTTCAACAAGATCAAATCAACTATCACCCAACATGATCTCAAAGGCTTTACTTGGCACAAGCACTAATTAAAACAGGAAAACACAATCATAACAGTAGCATAATTGTGCAAACACTCCAGAGGAGAAGGAGATGGAGCAGGGGACGGCGGTGCTCCCGGACATCCTCCCGCCGCCAAGGAGGCCAGTGGCTGCGACGAGGACGACCACCATGGCGAGCAGCACGGGCACGAGGGAATATTTGAGAGGGAGAGAGCGAGCAAGAGAAAGGAGAAAATCAGGGCTCTAGGGTTTCTAGGGAGAGGGAGGAGGGGCCCTTGTAGGCGAGGGGGGAGGTTGTGGATGGCCTCCACGCAAGGCACGACGCGGCCATGGCCTGCCGATGCGTGCCACGACCCCCCTGCCTCCCTGTAGCAGGAGGTTGGGGATGGCAGGGGTGGACTGGGCCTATTTTGCTAAAAGGGCCAAGGGTCCAACAGGTTTAGGTCCCCTTCTTATTTTCCATTTTGTGTTCTTTTCTTTACTGTTTTACAATTAGTTCAACTACAAAACGAATTTTGTTATAAAGAAAACTTGGCACATAATTCATGCACAAAATCTGTGGTGTTGCACAAAAAGTTTCAAAGCATTTGGCATTGTTTAACTATTTTTAGAAATTGAAAAGGTTAACTAATTGGCTGTTGGTCCACTGTTATAATTTCCAGGGGCATTTTAAACATCTCCAAAAATGTTGTTAATGCAAGACAATTATGTAGTGAATATTTTCAATCCAATGAACATTTTTTATTTACCATTTGAAGAAATAATAATTGGACTTGTTATTTGAATTTGGCTTGAATTTTAATCAAGGGACAATTGGCTTAGTAAAAATCATGATGACATGGCATCATTAGGATGAGGTTACTGTAGCTTAACTACCGGGGTGTTACAACTGCGGCTTGGTGCAGATGAGGAGAGGAACCTTCAACATCCTCTACAACTCTTCCTGTTGAGGGGCCTCGCCTCAATGTCAGCGAGCTACTGGAGGTGAGCACTACTGATTGTGGGGGCATGGGGAGGAGGATCCTGCAGTGCGGTGAAGGTGGTGGAGCAGAGCCGCCACTGATGACAAAGGCCGATTCGAACATTCCTCCTCGACCAGGCCATGGCTGCTTTAAGAATTGTGTGGGTTAGGAGTTCGATGCACCCCATGCAAGCAAAAGGCCAAATATGCATCCACAAGGCCTGTATGAGCTGCAAAGCGGCAAACAAACACGCCCTAAGGGCATCTCCAACGCGGACCCTCAAACCACTTGCAACTATCCGGACCACTCGGTCTGGACGTGTTTTGCCATCCAACGCGGACATGTATCAGTCCGCACGTTAGTTCGGACGTGTTTTTTTCCACAAACTGGATACAAAGTGAGGGGGGCTTTGCGGGCATCCGGACCGTTGCCACACCCGCGCCTGACTAACCTAGCCAACAAAAAAAAACACTCGTGCGCGTTCCCGCCCGAAAAGGTTAGCGTCGCTCCAGAGCACTAGTGACGCATTCATGCCGGCTTAGAGCGACGCAACCTCTCACAACGCTCAGGAATTGAAACGGCGCACCGACCGAGAGCGCCGTCCTCGCCGCTTCCTTGTGCATGCGGCTAACCTGCGTTCGAATGACAACCCGTTCGTCCGCCTGCTTACATTAAACATGCGTGCGGCTACCGAGAAACGGTGAGCCGATGCCACCCGTCAGTCCGTCTGTCGCCCGCCATTAACCACGTCGCCGGTTGCCCTGCCATTCCCCTCTATATAAACTATAGGCCCAACCATAGCTGCATCCATCATCCTCCCCTCCCTTCCTCCTCTCTGCACCACCCCGCTATGGCCTCCTCGAGCTCCAAAGCCGTCTGGGACAGCCTCTCGCCCGAGCAGAAAAAGGAGATCGCCGCCATACAACCGGTTGGCAGGCCGGCAGCCAGACGGAGGCCGGCGTTGCGAACATCCTAATGAAGGACGCAGTCGAGGACAAGCCGGTGCCACCCTCCTCGCTGGTGCATGCCGGCGTCACCACTGGCGAGGCCCGTGCCCACTACACCGACATGGTGTTGGAGGAGCGGGAGGCCAAGTTCCGGCAGGCGTAGGCTGACCAGGCCTACAACCTCCACCTCCTCGACAAGCACTGGCGCGCGGAGGACAACTCCCCGTCGGCACGACCATAGTGTCGGACATGGATGTAGCCGTGTAGGAGGCGTTGGTCGACTCCTACTTCACCGCCCGTGAAATCTACCGTGACCGTTGGCGGTACATCTAGTATCGTGCGGATTTACGGGCCACCTACAAAGAGATAGACGAGGCGACGGATGAGGTGTTCGGCAAGAGCGACGACGAGGAGGACATCATCGGTTGCGCCCTGCCGCCATACCACGAAGTCGGCACGTCCGCGGGTGCCGCTGGCAGCGAGGAAGAGTAGTGCATGGTAGGCCGCCGCCGCTCGGGTCCCAAGAAGGCCACCGCTCCTTCCCTCTCGCTGAAGCTAAGTTTGGCGGCATGTTCATCATCGGCCGATTAGCTGCTCAGGCTGCGGAGGCAGAGTTGGAGACTGCAAAGGCGAAGCTGGAGCTTCATTTCACGGAGCTCACACCCTGGCGAACGCCGTCAATCATTCAGATTAGGTTTAGAGTCAGGTTTAGTTAAAATATGTTTGAAATGTAATGAACTTGATCCGGTTTATATGAAATCCAGCCGGTTTCCATGAATTTTGTCCGTTTTGTTCAAATCATGTTTCAATTTTATGCGGATAACGTTGGATGGCTGGCTCCCGCATCCGTGTCCGAGGATCCACGGATTGTTGCACAAGAACATTTGGGGGTCAACGTTGGAGATTTTGAGTGTGTTGGGATCCAAGATTGGCCAGTATGCTGCGATCCCCGAAACCAATCAGCGCTATGACATGTTTATTGACGATTGTTCCAATCGAATTACATCTATGACATTGCCCGAGAACAAAGAAGAGGAAGACCCTTGTCACGTGGAATGTTTCGTCTCTAGGAGAAGGCAGTCGGAGGCATCTTCGTATCACCCAAAAAGTGGCTGAAGAGACTGAGCGCCTGCCTCGGCGTGTGCATAGGGACCTCGTGCCCGGCTCCGCGGATCGTCACGAACGTGAGGCCCTCGTAGGTGATCGTCCACCCACCCACCTGCAGGCGGTCGTACCACGGCGTCCACTCCTGGACGGTCTTGAGCCCGAGCTTGTTCAGAGTCAGCCTCGTCGCCGTCACGGGGATCCTCCCATCAGTGTCGCCGCTGTTGCGTCCAGTGACATTGTCAGTTCAAATTCAAAGCTGCCCCTCGTAACACTGAACCTGCTCACATTGAGATGCTGGCTCACCTGAAAACCCAGACCCTGATGCCGCCGGCGACGAGCTTGCGGATGATGGGGAGGGTGGAGGGGACGGCGTCGTTCCACTTGCCGATCACGTCGCTGCAATGCGTCCAGTTGTAGCCGATCTTGGTCACGTTCGCGTGCAGCGCCGCCTGGACATCCGGCCGGTTGAAGTAGACCTCGGAGTATTGGGTCGTGCAGGGATCGTAGCCGGCAGGCCTCATGTACCACCCATGCTGCAATGCACACAGGAGACAAACAATCAAATGATCGAACCGCAGGCAGATGCTGATGCGTTTTGACTTGAGGGGTGTGGACGGTGACGATCGAAGAGTACATATTTGGAGAAGATCTTGGGGGCGGCGCCGTGGACGCCGACCCTCTTGGCGAGCGGCGAGGAGGAGGAGCCGTCGGTGCAGACGGGCGTGTAGAGGCTGTACATGTCGATGAGGCGGTAGACGGCGAAGTACTCTTCCAGCGCCTGGTCGCACGCGGCGGTGGTGTTGGCCATGGCGAAGTCGCAGTGGGCCTTGACGTCGGCGTACACCCGGTCGGAGATCACGGCGTGGTCCCACGCGTACTGGACCATGCCCGCCTGGTCCGTCTCGTCGTCCATCAGAGCATTCCCTATCTGCATCATCGCCGCCGTCGATCGCCATGATTAATTAAGCAGCTAGCGAGCTGTAATTAAGAAGGACACTACGACGATGTTGTGGTCAATTGGCTACCATGAGGCCTTTGAAGTTGATGCGGTTCTCCTTGGGCCCGTGCTTGTTGCCATCGAAGATCTTCTCCGACAGCTGTGGAACGTAATGCCCTGACAAGAACGCCACCCCCATCAGTCTCTCTCAAGTTTCAGTTGCGTGCGCTGACCGAATTGCAGAAGCTCAGACGTTGAAATGTTGTCACGTACCAGCGTAGCTCTCCCCGGCGATGTAGAACTCGTGGTGTTTGTACTGCGGGAACCGCTTGAACCAGTTGAGCAGGAAGACGTAGGCGTCGGCGGCTGCGGGCATGGTATATAACCCAGTCAGAAATTCAGGATTTTGTTTGCCCTGGAAGGAACTTGGGAGGATTGTTATGTACCGGTGATCTTGTCACCAAGCTTGCCCAGGTCGGAGCTGGTGTTGGTGTAGGAGAAGCCGACGCCCACCGGGGACTCCAAGAACATTAGGTTAGCCTCTGCATTTTTCGTCACCATATAGTAGAACATAAATATCCACAGAGTAGAATTTGCCATTTTTCTATATATTTTTTGTTATCATGGGAAAAAAAGGGTGGTACGTGAACGTGCCTTTGTTCCACGAGTGAGGGTTCCATTTCAGCTCCGGCTTGCCCTTCTGGACCAAGAAGGGCCCGAGCTCCTCTGCCTCTCCATACCCGATGGACGAGCAGCCCGGCCCTGCGATCCAACAGACAAGAGCACTCTGTCACTCGCTCGTGACCAAGATATTCCTCCTACATCTCTGCATCATGTACTACTACATCCGAGTACGTAGATCAGGCGTGCGCGCCAGGACGCGAGCCGCCGTTTGTCACAGCGCCCGCCCGAGTAAATTGCACGAAACCATCACTTTAAAGGCTAAATTTGCGAAAAACACTACAATACATTTTTTTTGCAGAAAACACCACATCTACGGTAATCTATTTGCAAAAAACACTAATCGGCGGATTTGGCTCCGTTAAATGTCTCTATGACAGATAGGGCCGTCAGTCAGGCTGACGTGGCACCGCTTAACAGCTCGCATGTAACGGTGACGTTTGGGACGTTATCCTCTTGTGTGGAGCCCCGTGGGTCCCTCCTGTCATTGAAAGAAAAAAGAATAAATATATGTTCTTTGTTTGCTCCACGCCTCCTCCTCCCTTTGACTGAGCGCCGCCCATCCCCGAGAAGGCCCGGGCCTCCTCGTTGCCGGCGACCTGCGCCTCACCGTCGGAAAATCACCAGGCTAGCCACGCGTCGCCCCTCTCCTCCCATCTTCTCCTCTGTTTCTCCCCTGTTTCTCCCTTCTCTGATCTCTATCTCTCCCTCATTCTTCTTGCAGCCACCGTGCCCTGCTCCTACACGACGACTTCGCCGTCGACGTTCGTCCCCATCTCTGAGACAGGATCTGGTCGCCGAGCTCCTCCCCGCGGATGGCCTCCTCTTTCCCTGGTCGTGGCCTCCTCTTTCCCCGCGGTTGTTGAGCTCCTCCCCGCGGATCTGGTTGTCGAGCTCATCCCCTTGGTTAATCCCATCGCAAACCGAGGGGAGGTGTTGCAGCCGTGACTCCTCCTCTGCCCGAGCAGCAGCAGCATGAGGTTAGGATGGAACCGCCATTAGCTTGCCCTCAGCCGGATTCGGCAAGAACTGAGCCGCCATCGCCTTCCGCACCTCGGATCCACGCTCCGCGTCCCACTCCAGCTGGTGCCTCTGCCTCCGCGCTTGAGCCACCATCCACGTAGGAGCTGCAGCACTGGTGCTCGCCGTGGCTGACGGAGGAGGCGGCGACTCCCTGCTCGAGCACCACGGCGGCTCTGGTTCGGGACGAAGCGACAACGCTGGCGGCCGGCGAGCTGCTCCCTCCCCTTGCCAGATCGGTGGGGTTGCGCAATACGGCGTGTGGTGGTGTCGGGCGCGCGTCGAGCGTGGGACTCCAGGCAAGCGTCGTAGACCATCGGGGCAGGATGGGCGGCGGCGAGCTGGTGAAGATAAGGCGAGAACGACCAGATTTTTTTCTTTTCTATTCAATGACAGGTGCACCCCACAAGGCTCCACACAAGAGGATAACGCCCCAAACGTCACCGTTACATGCGAGCTGTTAAGCGGTGCCACGTCAGCCTGACTGACGGCCCCATCTGTCATAAACACACTCAACGGAGCCAAATCCGCCGATCAGTGTTTTTTGCAAATAGATTACCGTAGACGTGATGTTTTCTGTAAAAAAATGTATTATAGTGTTTTTCGCAAATCTAGCCTTCAAAGTGGTGGTTTCGTGCAATTTACTCCGCCCGCCCAGCTAGCTAGCTAGCCAGCTAGGTATGGACCGGCGGCAAGATGTTTCGCATTCCTGCGAGTGAAGTCTGTTTTAAACCCTAAATTCATACAGCTCGTCGGAATCGAACCCTCACGTCTTAATCCCTGAAATTGATACCCTGACCGCTGGGATCCCGGTCAATATCAACCTTGCATCCACCCTAGAGCTGTCCTAGAGCTGTTTGTGGCACTGACAAAAGTCTATCCCGGCCGGGATTACTAGGATCTCTCCCTGACTCAGCGGCCCTAATATCCATCTTCTTCTGCTACTGTTGCCTGGAGCTGCCCGAGCGACGATGGTCACCACGGCATGCATGCCCCAAAGTCTCCCATGCCCGTGCGACGATGTTCACCACGGCAACGCGTTCTTGTGGTTTCACGTCTTTAGTTTAGCTCGTCGCGTGCTGAATTTTAGTCGAGCTAGCGACGATGCTCATGCCAGAACCGCGTGCCGGCCAGGTGTGCGCGCAGGTCCAGCGTGTGTTGTGCCACCGGCCTTTGCTGCACGTGTGGCTCAACATGTCCACAGCGTGTGCATCGCCAAGTTTCGCCAGTACAGCTCGATCAAGGCTAGCGGCGGTGTGTAGCAAGTTGCTATGTACGTGAGGTCGTGAGCTAGATGTTGAAAAAACCATCCACTTGCTTGCCTGCTTCAAAGCCAACTTCTATGTGAAGTGAAAGTACGCTGCCTAACCCACCGCATCGTTTGAGTCAGCTTAGCATCATAGCTAGTGTTCGCCGGAGAGTAGTCGGCGACGATTCGGCGTCTTGGTATTGTGCGTGTTCACCCACGGTGTCATGCGCCATCACGGTCACCGTCTCGTACGGCGGAACCAGCTTCGAGCATCCGTTGCTCACAATCAACGCGCAGTTTGAGCACGCGCTTGTAAATCGCCGCACCACACAGTTGTGATAGACTGATAGCCGAGGACCTGGAGCACGAAGCCGAGCAGGCCAGTGTAGCCGTACAGCGCAGCGTCGCGCACCTCCTGCTGGCCATCGCCATGACAGAGGTCGCCGGCAGCGGGTCCGCCGCGTCGGCCCAGCGGCTCGCGCCGCCCCGCTCTCCCTCATCTCCGACGTGCAGACATTTTCCACCGCGTCGGCACGCACCGACCACCTCCACGTCATGCGCGCCATCGCAGGCCGCCCCCTCGCAGCTCCGGTTCTTCCTCTCACCTGTCACGTCTCGCCACAAGAGCTGCCGCCGGCCACGTCGTGCTCTGCATGGAGCGAACCTCCATGGATGCCCCCGCGCGAGCCATGAAGACTAAGAAAACCGCCAGAACCGCGGGCGCCCTACATGCGGACCTTCATAGATTCCAGCGGTACAGCCGCAGGCTCTGGTTTCAGGAGAGAGAGAGAGGGGGGGAGGGGATTGGGATAGAAGATGGATATGACGTGGGGCGGGGATGTCAGTGAAAGTAGTGTGTGATCCCGGGCGGGATGGATTATTTCCAGATGCGTCAAACAGGTCAAGGGTTGATATTGACCGGGATTATAGAGGTCGGGGTATCGATTTCAGGGATTCGGACGTCGGGGTTCGATTTCGACGAGGCCTACGAGTTTAAGGTTTAAAACAGACTTTACTCCATTCCTGACACCCTCTTTCTGCTCCCCGCCGTTTTGTCCGTTCGAGCATGTGATGGATCGGTCGACCGGTGCGGCACAGCGCTACGCATACGTACAGTATGCTGCCCTGCTCGTCGCCTGCCCTTGTTCAGATCTTTGCCCGCCTCGATTCCATGGGCGCATTCGTGCAAGTTGCGCGTTGCGGTGGCGCGCGCAGACGGTGTGGCGCGGGTGCACGCTGCACTCGCCTCACGCGCGCATGCATTGCATGGTCCCCTGCTCGCGCTCGTCCAAGCGCGCGCGCCAACCGTCTTCTTCCGATTTCTCTTGGCGGTGCACTGTATGCCCTTTAGCTAGCTAGATCGTCCACGATCCCATCGAGCTTGACGGCTACGTGTGGTACGGCTCCATACATTTGAAAACAAAAGGGGCTGGCAACCTTTCTATCCTAGTAGATCCACATGCATGGATGATGGATGAGATGCTTTGCTACAACTTGATGATGCGTGGTATATATGCACATATCGCTCTACTGTATCGGGATGGCCGGCTGGCCCGGGGCGCGCGTGCGTTAGCCAATTAAAGCAGCTGGATCGTATCAATCAAACACACTCAAACATCACGCCCGTACCCAAGCCCATAGCGATCGTTCGTCATATGTGCGTGCACGGTTGTTAAAGTTTATATTCTGAAAGCTACGGGTTGCAAAAGTGAATCGTGGGCTTCCTATAAGTGCGGACAAGGACGAAACAATGGAATGGCTGGCAATAAGTGCCCGGCCGGCGGCCGAACAAACACAGATGAAACCAGCGCTCAACGGAGCTCGATCTTCTTTGAACCTTTAATTAAACTTCTAACCAAAATCTGACGTCTTATCCATACCTAGCTAGTAGCTACTGTATATTTCTGGCATCCATTGTCCGCGGGAGTCATTCTCCACAAGCACAAGCTACCTGCAAAAGTGAAATACTACTAGCCCGAAGAACAGCTGCCCGACGTATGCGAGCAAACGAATTAATACCGGTAGACCTCTCTGGCACTTTGCTTAGGATGTGGTCAATCGAGCCCGAGAAATGCTCATCTATAGATTTTTTTCCTCCAAGAAATTCGTTACATACGGGTAAGTTTCAAGAACTTACAAAATTTATACGCACATGGAGTATATAATTTGCCACCATTCTCTAGATGCATGATTTCTTTCGTATTTTTGAAACTTAAAGCGTGTTTTCGGTACAGAAATTCCCGGTTTATCTAGCCCCCACGAGAATAACTTGCATGAAGTGCCCCACAAGATACCGTCCATTGGCTGCATGGATCCCCCTCAATTTGCTGCAGGAGATAAGCTGCCGTCCGTGTTGACCAGGCCAGGACTGTAGCTAGCGTGCCGCCCCGGGCCGTCCTTGTCCAACGTACGTGCATACGGGACCAGCAGCTGGCTACTGTGCCGTATGGCCCTGTCATGCACAACCGCCGGTCACGCACTGGCAGCGCATAGTAGTAGGAGCCTAGGAGCGTGCATGACAGCAACACATTGCTCTTGTGGACAGCAACTTCGATCGGCCCGGCCGGACAGCGTGTGGCCATCGTCGGCCTGTTCTCCACTGCAGCTTGACCGTAGAATTGGCTAGGTTCGGATCGAAAAGGAAATGAAATGTGGGGCGCCTCACTTAATTTCTACTCTCCCTCCGTCCATAATATAAAAATATTATTACAGTCAATATGTAAAAAATAAGATGTTACTATGGGACGGAGCGAGTATGTCCGTTCTATCGAGAATGAAGAACTTCCTCCGATCCATAATAAGTGTCGCAGTTTTAAACTAAGATTATATCAACTAAAATTTTCAAAATAGATCAGGCAAGGCCGTCTTATGTAAATAGTTTGGTATATAACTAACCATGTATGTACAAAGAAAATTCAACAAAAAAATGTAGATAATCACGACCTAATCTATATGAAGTAGTATCAACTAAGCTTCAAACTTTGATACGTAGATCGGAATTAGAGGGACTGGGAAGAAATTTCAAACCATCAAACAAGGGAACAGAGAAGTTAAAGTTTGTAAAGTAGATAGAAGGGAAATAGTTTAGCTCATAGTCTTGCTCAATTTGGACGTAGAGACTTGCATGGTGAGGTTATGCATGGTACAGTGCTAACCTGGGTGTTGAACATGGCCTTGCGTGATTGTACAAACAATGTTCTCTACTTAATTAATACAACTCTCTATTTTTTTATATAAAAAAACTTTGCTCCGGAAAGTAGGTTTATGTACATAGTTTAGTACGGAGTATAGCTTTTTTGTGGGGGTAGTCCGGAGTATATCTTTTTTGTGGGGGTAGTACGGAGTATAGCTAATCATAGATGTATATTTCACAGTAGGGCAAAATGACGATTTCAGGAATAATGAAAACCTATCACTACCAATCATTTTCATGTGTCTATTCATATCATGCAGGTGTCAACGACCATAGTTTAGGAAGTATGACCATGTTTCCCCCAAAACATTACTATAACCATCTTTGGCACTTGGACGTATAGCGTATGGTAATTAAACTCGTTGGGCTAAATCACCTAATTTCAAATATTTTGTTGTTTGCCATAATTATACGGCTTCCGCATGCATGACCTACACAAAAGGGTTTGAAATTTGCGTCCTGGCAAACAGAAAGGATACGTCCAACCATGTGGTAAGTTAGGACATTCATTTTGGTACTATAGAGTTAGTCAGATTGTAGCATTATTTATGAAATAGAGCCCTAACGTTTCTCCAGCTAAATAACATTACACAGCAGCTTACAAAAAAATAGCTCAGTACAGTCCACTTCATCATCAGTGCTTTGCAGATATGTGGTTTGTCAAAGTTGGTCAAACCTTTGACAGTGAAAAGCGACTCGATCGATGAAATTAAGCATGCGAGTGCATTTCAGATTAATTATGTTGAAAAAATAACCTTTTGTCAAAAAATTGAGGTTAATTTGTAGTAGCTTCTACTGTCTAATTTGGAGTATTAAACAACCACCCTGATCACTTAAAATGTCTCGCCTTTCATTTTTTTAAAGCCTTTCAAAAACTTAAAATGTCGCTATTAAATGGGACAACGCAGATCGTACATGTACCGTCGATTGATATTCAGAGCATGTTCTCGTCTGCAGGACAACGCAGCCCAACTAACCACTTCCTTACTTAAACTTTTGAAGATTCTTCGCTCACTAAAATCAATGTGTTCATCTGGAAGGAAGAAGAAACGTCCGCCTCAATCAATTATCAGTGGCGACAGAATTCAAGCGGCCCAACCGACCCTATCCCCATCCATACCCCGATTTCCCATCTACTTGCAGCTAGTATTAAACACGCACGATGAGCCGGCCATTGCAAGAACCTATTAATGGTGGTGGACTGGTGGTTACGTAGTACGTACCGCCGTTGAGCCAGAGCACGAGCGGCTTCTTGGCGGCGCCGGCGGTGGCCTCGAAGAACCAGTAGAAGAGCGCGCGGCCGTGCGCCTCGTTCACGGTCACGTACCCGGCGTACTGCGCGAACTTCACGGCCGGCTGCCCCGGCAGCCGCCCCACGCGGTCCGCCGCCTGCTGCCGCGCGGCCTCCGCGTCGAGCTGCGGCGCGCCACGGGCGGCGCCGCAGAGCAGGAAGGCGAGGCCGAGGAAGCAGCCGACGGCGGAAGGCGCGGCCATTGCTGCTGCTCTTGTTTCTACTGCGCTAGCTCTCGCTGCTGCATCGTCGCATAGCTCCCGGGGGTGGGCTATATATAGGGAGAGAACAAGGCAGCTCGCTGATTAATGGCGAGAGCGCGCTGTCGTGTCAGGGGGTGTTTGTTTCTAGAAATTTTTTGTGCAGGACTAAAAAAACTCCCTTTTAGAGACTTTTTTATCAAACGGGAGGGACTTTTTAGGGACTAAACTAGGCATTTGGGACTAAATGAAGAAAACTCTTAAGAAGAGTCTTTTTGGGACTTTTCCAACAATGCCCCTCCATGCACCCATTGGCCCGCCACCCCATGGTGTTGTTTGATTGTTATTTTTCTATATACTAGGGGTAACATGGTCATTTAATAACCTCTAGAAAGGGACTAGGGACTTTTTAATCTCTGGAAACAAACAGGGAGGGACTTTTTAAGGACTACGGACTTTTTAGTTGGGACTAGAAAAAGTCTTAGGACTAAAGAACCAAACACCACCTCATTATTATCAGTAATGGAGTAATTCAGGGGGTGTTTGGTTCAGGGACTTTTTAGTTCCAGAGACTAGAAAAAGTCCCTAAAAAGTCACTAGGAACCAAACGGGAGGGACTTTTTCTACAGGGACTAGAAAAAGACTCTACTAGAGAGTCTTTTTTGATTATTCCCTGGGACTAGAAAAAGTCCTAAGACTTCTGAACCAAACACCTCCCAATTGCCGCCTTATTAAGATAATAATAAGGGCATTAACCATCGAGTACTGATCGACTCCGATGATTATTGATTCCTTCTGAGGATAGGATGATATATCTCGACCCGACGCCATTCAGATTACAGCGTTTTATATTTAAAGAAAAATGTGACTCGCACGAACGGATGCTTCCATTTCTCGAATGCGACAGCCGTGGTTATCAGCAAAGGTGGATTTTGATGGACGGGGAATATTGAATAGAATCCGGAGGAGTTTTTTTTTTCAAAGATACACACGAGAGGTGCATCAATAGCATAGAAGAAGAGCCAAACAGTTGATACAACGCCTTCCGTATACAGAACACACGCCACAACTACAACGACGCAAACAACTCGCCTCGGCGAACCTCAGGCCATAATGGCGAGGAGGGAAGACTCACACAATAATTTTTACTCCATTTACTACACAATATTTTACTCATTAATATTCATTAATACATATGTTAAGAAGATAATTTCTCGTTTAACACGGGACAACGCAACCTGTTAGGCACATGTGTGCCAACTGCCAAGGCCCAAGAACACCACATCACCAAATAAATTTACAGATTATTCTAAATGCGAGTACTTTCTTTTTCAGGCATTCTAATAAATGCTATTTCAAACGGAGTGATATTTGTTCCTAACAAATTTAGATTGCAATATAAATATTGCGACTTACTTCTAGATGTTGTTAATGACTTGAAAAGGTCTCCCCGCAAAAAAAAATGACTTGAAAAGGTCATATCTTCCCTCAATTGAATGTTAAACTGAGTGATAATTGTATCTAATGTTTTAAATTATAAACTTAAAATATTACTTAATACTTGTAGTTATTGTTAATTATTTGAAAAAGGCATATATTTACCAAGGTTTACTTCAAATGAAAATAATTTGGATCTTACATAACCGCCTCGGCTCCAAAAAAGCCTAGTGTTCCTCCGCCTCCCGTCGGAGCCGGTCTGTCTCATCTCCGGTGGCCTTGGGCCATGGGGGCACGGTGGTCCCGACCCTTGCCGGCGGAAGGGCTCCATTTTTAGATGTTTCTTCAATTTTTGTTAGGATTTATGTTCCGCTTAGGAAGACGAGACGGTGACGGCTCCCTAAAGATGGAATAGGGTTCTTATTGTCTAGCCCCTGTCCCGATGATGCGTCTAGCATCGTCGGTGGATGTGTGGAGGTGTATCTTCGGCGGTTCTTTCTTTGGTGGATTTGCTCGGATCTGTTCGTCGTTCGTCTACGTTCGCGTGTCTTCAGGTTTGATCCTTCTGATCTACGTACTCTTCATCGGCGGTGGTTGCTGTTTTGGTGCACTGGTCCTATGTGACCTTAGCATGACGACTTTCGACTGTCTACTACAGCAAGGTTTTCCCGGCTCTGGCGAGGGAGAGGCGATGATGGCTGCGCGCCTTCGGCTCGCTTAAGTGCTTATAGTCGTCGCTAGGTGGTCTATGGATTTGGATGAATTTTTTATTATTTCTGGTGTTCGTTTTACTCTCATGATTGAAGATGAAAACATCATAAGTTTTCTCGAAAAAGATGAGTGATAACTTGTCCTAAATTTTGAATTATAATCTAAAATGCTCTGTAATACTCCCTCATATCCCCTTTTCCGCTATTGAAATAGCAATGTTTCACATTAGAGAACTAGCTTTTTCCCCTTTCACAAGGCGACTAGGGAAAGCCTTCTTCCCCTTGATCTTCATCAGCGAGTCCGTGGGTTCGCCTCCCCTCTGCCTGCCGCTCCGGCGGCCGGTGGCGGGGAGGGGATTTCTGGTGCCTCGAATCCGGCTAGTAGATAGGTAGGGTTTTAGTCCTCGCAGGGTCAGCGTTTGGACGGGATGGCGGAGCTTCTTCTTTGAGTCAGTCTTTCGGGCTCCGATCCTCCTCAAGTTCATCCATTGGGACGGGTCAGATGAAGACCTTGATATGTAGCGGGGCCCATGTCTTCTAGGTAAGCCGTCAATGCAGTGCCAAAGTAGAACCAAGGAATAACGCGTCGCAACATAGACTAGTCAGAGAGTTGCCTAGAGGATCTCCAACACCATTCCATCTTACCCGGGGAGACAGAGAGTGTAGTGTGTTAAGTAGGCGCCACAACTCGGTGTACTGAACCATCGCCTCAGAGCTAAGTGCACCTGGATGTCCTACACCCAGGAGGGTGTAATCCCTCCCGGGTTGTTCGAGATTCATCCGGACAAGGGCAAGGATGAGGGGAGCAATCTCCGAGATGGACTTTCCCTCAATCTAGTGGTCGGCTGAGCAAAGGCATGACTTGCCATCCGCCAAATAGCAGTGGGTGAAAGTACAGAAGATGGCATGGATCTCATGATCGCATGGAAGGTGCGTAAGCCATTATGGGTTGGTCCGTTGAAGCCGCAACCCATGGGCTTGGAGATCAGTACCAGAGCATTGGAGGTTTATAATGCCCAACCCACTGAGGAAGGCTGGACAAAAAAAACGCGCTGGCAGTTGACGAGGCACCCATGAAAGGGTTGTGAGGTGGACTAGAGAGGGGGGGGGGTTGACTAGGAGCCTAATATTTAGCTTAACTTCTAATTTAAAGGTCAACTGCGGATAAAAGTAAGTTCTTTAGGTATGCAATCTACGATGAGAAAAAACCTATATGGTAGGCAAGCCAAGATAATTCACAAGCCACAAGCATATAAGGCAAGTAAAGGAATGTTAAAGGATATACCATAACTGAGTCGGAGACGATGATGTATCCCGAAGTCACACTCTTTAGGGAGTGCTAATCTTTGTTGGAGAGATGTCGGAGCCAAAGCTCCAAAGCGCCACCAAGTGGCTCATTCTAATCTTCCTTTGAGTCACCCCAACAGACGAGTCTCAAATCACTCAGGATTGATCTTGAAGCTGACCACTGAACCTTTACCAACTTCTCGGAGCACACGACAAGCAAGGAAGCTTGTGGGCCTTGACTCCTACCACTAGAAGTCCAAAACTCGAAGAGTAATAAGTGTTAGTGATGAACAAGAGTGGGGAACATGAATTTGTTTGGTGGAAATGTTGATCGGATCATCCTCTTTCAATCCTCAAAATTTGGTTGAGTTTGAGTGGAGGGATTTGGAAGAATCGAGCTTCTGAGCGGTGGCAATGGTATAGAGTATGCTATATCCTTGGGCCACCAACTAGATACATTACATGTGTGTTAATGAGTAGTAATCTGCCTCCACTACCGAAGGAAATGAATGCCCATTATCAATAATAATGATGATTAGTAATGCCAAGCCTTAATGCATAGTGCTACGCTTATGTAACACCTCTATTAATATGCATGGCTATTGACCTTTTGTATATTCCGGTTGATGGTGACTCACATTTTTTATTGAACCGACTGATGTTTGACCAACTGGCAGAATTCTTCTTACGGGTGCTCACACCGACTAATAAAACCCCTTGTTGAGCATTGTCTTGGGCCATAAAGAATACGGGCTTGGGCCTTTGTTGGGTTTTATGTCGCCCTAGGCCTACCCGAAGGGAGATAACCTCGCCAGCCCTCCCAGATCGGTTGTCTGAACCTCCTTGATACGTCTCCAACGTATCTATAATTTTTGATTGTTCCATGCTGTTTTATTATCAATCTTAGATGTTTTATAATCATTTTATAGCCATTTTATATTATTTTTGGTACTAACCTATTGACATAGTGCCAAGTGCCAGTGGCTGTTTTTTCCATGTTTTTTACATCGCAGGAAATCAATATCAAACGGAGTCCAAATGCCACAAAACTCCACGATGATTTTTTATGGGCCAGAAGGAAGGCAATGGGCCCTGGTTGCACCTGGGGGGGTGCTCCGAGGGGGGCACAACCCACCAGGGCGCGCCAGGAGGCCCTGGCGCGCCCTGGTGGGTTGTGCCCACCTCAGGTGCCCCCGGACCGCCTCTTTGCTCTATAAATACCCCAAAAATCCCAGAACCCTAGGGGAGTGGACGAAATATTCATCCAGCCGCCGCAGAGTCCAGAACCACCAGATCCAATCTAGACACCATCACGGAGGGGTTCACCACTTCCATTGGTGCCTCTCCGATGGTGCGTGAGTAGTTCTTTGTAGACCTTCGGGTCTGTAGTTAGTAGCTAGATGGCTTCCTCTCTCTCTTTTGATTCTCAATACAATGGTCTCTTGGAGATCCATATGATGTAAGTCCTTTTTGCGGTGTGCTTGTTGGGATCTGATGAACTTCGAGTTTATGATCAGTTATATCTTTTTATATCCATGAAAGTTATTTGAGTTTCTTTGATCTCTTATATGCATGATCTCTTATATCCTCGTATTTCTTCTCCGATATTTGGGTTTTGTTTGGCCAACTTGATCTATTTATCTTGCAATGGGAAGAGGTGCCCGGTAGTGGGTTCGATCTTACGGTGCTTGATCCCAGTGACAAAAGGGAACCGACACGTATGTATCGTTGCTACTAAGGATAAAAAGACGAGATCTATATCTACCACCATATGGATAAACGGATCTTGTCTACATCATGTCATCGTTCTTATTGCATTACTCCATTTTTCCATGAACTTAATACACTAGATGCATGCTGGATAGCGGTCGATGTGTGGAGTAATAGTAGTAGATGCAGGCAGGAGTCGGTCTAATCTTGGACGTGATGCCTATGTAATGATCATTGCCTGGATATCGTCATGATTATTTGAAGTTCTATCAATTGCCCAACAGTAATTTGTTTACCCATCGTTTGCTATTTTTCTCGAGAGAAGCCACTAGTGAAACCTACGTCCCCCGAGTCTTCTTTATCATATATTTGCTTTGCGATCTACTTTTCCTTTGCGTTTTTATTCAGATCTATTAAACCAAAAAAATACAAAAATATCTTGCTGCACTTTATTTCATTTGTGATCTATTATTTCAATCCAATACAATTTTCTCCCATCCGTTTGCCTATCTTGAGGCGCCGTACCCCGAAAGGGATTGACAACCCCTTTAACACGTCGGGTTGCGAGGTGTTGTTATTTGTGTGCAGGTGCTGCTTACGTTGTGATTGCTTGGTTCTCCTACTAGTTCGATACCTTGGTTTCATAACTAAGGGAGATACCTACCGTTGTTGTGCTACATCATCCTCTCATCTTGGGGGAAATACCGACGTAGTCATAGCGACACCATCACTCCTCATTCAGTCTATTGCTAGCTCTTCCTCACCAGCCGCCTCCTTCTCAGCCACCTTCATCTGATCCACCAAGCGCATCAACATCCTAACATGGACGCACATTATCATTGCCGCATCAGGATCCAACTCGTCTATCCTCATGGTCAACATTTTTGTATCCTCCAAAGCATACACAAACTCAACCTTCCTCTCTTCGAACTTGGTCTTCTTCTCTTCGAGGTTGATCTTCTTGTCGGTCGTCGTCATCAAGATGTTGAACCTCTTCGCCTTCTTTTGCTCCCTCACGTCATAGCGCTTCACGCATGCCTCATCCTTATTCGCCAAGATGCCCTTGAACCTCTTCGTCATCTTGGCCGCCACCCCTTCTCGCTTCTCCTTCCCCCCTCCCACTTCTTTCTTTGAAACCTAAAGGAAATATGCCCTAGAGGCAATAATAAAGTTGTTATTTATATTTCCTTATATCATGATAAATGTTTATTATTCATTCTAGAATTGTATTAACCGGAAACTTAGTACATGTGTGAATACATAGACAAAACAGAGTGTCCCTAGTATGCCTCTACTTGACTAGCTCGTTAATCAAAGATGGTTAAGTTTCCTGGCCATAGACATGTGTTGTCATTTGATGAACGGGATCACATCATTAGAAAATAATGTGATGGACAAGACCCATCCGTTAACTTAGCATAATGATCGTTAAGTTTTATTGCTATTGCTTTCTTCATGACTTATACATATTCCTCTGACTATGAGATTATGCAACTCCCGGATACCGAAGGAACACCTTATGTGCTATCAAACGCCACAACATAACTGGGTGATTATAAAGATGCTCTACAGGTCTCTCCGAAGGTGTTTGTTGGGTTGGCATAGATCGAGATTAGGATTTGTCACTCCGAGTATCGGAGAGGTATCTCTGGGCCCTCTCGGTAATGCACATCACTATAAGCCTTGCAAGCAATGTGACTAATGAGTTAGTTGTGGGATGATGCATTACGGAACGAGTAAAGAGACTTGCTGGTAACGAGATTGAACTAGGTATGATGATACTGACGATCGAATCTCGGGCAAGTAACATACTGATGACAAAGGGAATAACGTATGTTGTTATTGTGGTTTGACCAATAAAGATCTTCGTAGAATATGTAGGAACCAATATGAGAATCCAGGTTCCGCTATTGGTTATTGACCGGAGATGTGTCTCGGTCATGTTTACATAGTTCTCAAACCCGTAGGGTCCGCACGCTTAACATTCGATGACGATTTGTATTATGAGTTATGTGTTTGTGTGACCGAAGTTTGTTTGGAGTCCCGGATGAGATCACGGACATGACGAGGAGTCTCGAAATGGTCGAGAGGTAAAGATTCATATATTGAAAGGTAGTATTCGGACATTGGAATGGTTTCGAGTGGTTCGGGTATTTTACCGGAGTACCGAGGGGTCACTTGAACCCCCCGGGGAAGTATTGGGCATGCATGGGCCTTAGTGGAGAGAGAGGAGGGCCGCAAGGGCTGGCCGCGCCCCCTCCATGGCAGTCCGAATTGGACTAGGGGAGGGGGCGGCGCCCCCCTTTCTCTCTCCCTCTCCCTCTCCTTCCTTTTCCCCTCCGGTGAGAAAGGAAAAGAGGGGGGCGAATCCTACTAGGAGTGGAGTCCTAGTAGGACTCCCCCCATGGCGCGCCCCTCCTGGCCAACCACCTCCTCCTCCCCTCCTTTATATACGGGGGCAGGGGCACCCCATAGCACATCAATTGTTCTCTTAGCCGTGTGCGGTGCCCCCCTCCATAGTTAACTCCTCCGGTCATAGCGTCGTAGTGCTTAGGAGAAGCCCTGCGCGGATCACATCACCATCACCATCACCACACCGTCATGCTGACGGAACTCTCCCTCGACCCTCTGCTTGATCAAGAGTTCGAGGGACGTCATCGAGCTGAACGTGTGCTGAACTCGGAGGTGCCATACGTTCGGTACTAGATCGATTGGATCATGAAGACGTTCGACTACATCAACCGCGTTAACCTAACGCTTCCGCTTTCGGTCTACGAGGGTACGTGGACACACTCTCCCCTCTCATTGCTATGCATCTCCTAGATAGATCTTGCGTGAGCGTGGGATTTTTTTTAAATTGCATGCTACGTTCCCCAACAGTGGTATCAGAGCCAGGTCTATGCGTAGATGATATGAACGAGCAGAACACAAAGAGTTGTGGGCGATAATAGTCATACTGCTTACCACCAACGTCTTATTTTGATTCGGCGGTATTGTTGGATGAAGCGGCCCGGACCAACATTACATGACAACGTTCATGAGACCGGTTCTACCGACGTGCTTTTGCACACAGGTGGCTGGCGGGTGTCTGTTTCTCCAACTTTACTTGAATCAAATTTGACTACGCCCGGTCCTTGTTGAAGGTTAAAACATCACACTTGACGAAAAATCGTTGTGGTTTTGATGCGTACGTAAAAATGGTTCTTGCTAGAAGCCCATAGCAGCCACGTAAAACTTGCAACAACAGAGTAGAGGACGTCTAACTTGTTTTTGTAGGGCATGTTGTGATGTGATATGGTCAAGACATGATGTGATATAATTTATTGTATGAGATGATCATGTTTTTGTAAAAGTTATCGGCAACTGGTAGGAGCCTTATGGTTGTCGCTTTATTGTATGAAATGCAATCGCCATGTAATTGCTTTACTTTATCACTATGAGGTAGCGATAGTTGTAGAAGCAAGAGTTGGCGAGACGACAACGACGCTATGATGGAGATCAAGGTGTCAAGCCGGTGACGATGAAGATCATGATGGTGCTTTGGAGATGGAGGTCAAAGGCACAAGATGATGATGTTGGGGAACGTAGTAATTTCAAAAAAAAATCTATGCACACGCAAGATCATGGTGATGCATAGCAACGAGAGGGGAGAGTGTTGTCCATGTACCCTCGTAGACCGAAAGCGGAAGCGTTAACACAACGCGGTTGATGTAGTCGTACGTCTTCACGATCCGACCGATCAAGTACCGAACGCACGGCACCTCCGAGTTCAGCACACGTTCAGCTCGATGACGTCCCTCGAACTCCGATCCAGCCGAGCTTTGAGGGAGAGTTCCGTCAGCACGACGGCGTGGTGACGATGATGAAGTTCTACCGACGTAGGACTTCGCCTAAGCACCGCTACGATATTATCGAGGTGGACTATGGTGGAGGAGGGCACCGCACACGGCTAAAAGATCAAACGATGAATTGTTGTGTCTATGGGGTGCCCCCCTGCCCCGTATATAAAGGAGCAAGGGGGGAGGAGGGCGCGCCAAGGGGGGAGTCCTACTCCCACCGGGAGTAGGACTCCTCCTTTCCTTGTTGGAGTAGGAGAGAAGGAAAGAGGGGGAGTGGGAGAAGGAAAAGGGGGCTGCACCCCTTGTCCAATTCGGACCAGAGGGGGGGTGCGCGCCTCCTTCCTTTTGGCCTCTATCCTCTATTCCCGTATGGCCCAATAAGGCCCAATACTTCTCCCCGGCGAATTCCCGTAACTCTCCGGTACTCCGATAAATACCCGAATCACTCGGAACCTTTCTGAAGTCCGAATATAGTCGTCCAATATATCGATCTTTACATCTCGGCCATTTCGAGACTCCTCGTCATGTCCCCGATCTCATCCGGGACTCCGAACTACCTTCGGTACATCAAAACACAAAAACTCATAATATAACTGTCATCGAACTTTAAGCGTGCGGACCCTACGGGTTCGAGAACAATGTAGACATGACCGAGACACGTCTCCGGTCAATAACCAATAGCGGAACCTGGATGCTCATATTGGCTCCCACATATTCTACGAAGATCTTTATCGGTCAAACCGCATAACAACATATGTTGTTCCCTTTGTCATCGGTATGTTACTTGCCCGAGATTCGATCGTCGGTATCTCAATACCTAGTTCAATCTCGTTACCGGCAAGTCTCTTTACTCGTTCCGTAATACATCATCCCGCAACTAGCTCATTAGTTGCAATGCTTGCAAGGCTTATAGTGATGTGCATTACCGAGTGGGCCCAAAGATACCTCTCCGACAATCGGAGTGACAAATCCTAATCTCGAAATACGCCAACCCAACAAGTACCTTCGGAGACACCTGTAGAGCACCTTTATAATCACCCAGTTACGTTGTGACGTTTGGTAGCACACAAAGTGTTCCTCCGGTAAACGGGAGTTTCATAATCTCATAGTCATAGGAACATGTACAAGTCATGAAGAAAGTAATAGCAACATACTAAACGATCGAGTGATAAGCTAACGGAATGGGTCAAGTCAATCACATCATTCTCCTAATGATGTGATCCCGTTAATCAAATGACAACTCATGTCTATGGCTAGGAAACATAACCATCTTTGATCAACGAGCTAGTCAAGTAGAGGCATACTAGTGACACTCTGTTTGTCTATGTATTCACACATGTATCAAGTTACCGGTTAATACAATTCTAGCATGAATAATAAACATTTATCATGATATAAGGAAATAAATAATAACTTTATTATTGCCTCTAGGGCATATTTCCTTCAGTCTCCCACTTGCACTAGAGTCAATAATCTAGTTCACATCGCCATGTGATTTAACATCAATAGTTCACATCACCATGTGATTAACACCCATAGTTCACATCGTGATGTGACCAACACCCAAAAGGTTTACTAGAGTCAGTAATCTAGTTCACATTGTTATGTGATTAACACCCAAAGAGTACTAAGGTGTGATCATGTTTTGCTTGTGAGATAATTTTAGTCAACGGGTCTGTCACATTCAGATCCGTAAGTATTTTGCAAATTTCTATGTCTACAATGCTCTGCACAGAGCTACTCTAGCTAATTGCTCCCACTTTCAATATGTATCTAGACCGAGACTTAGAGTCATCTAGATTAGTGTCAAAACTTGCATCGATGTAACCCTTTACGACGAAACTTTTGTCACTTCCATAATCGAGAAACATATCCTTATTTCACTAAGGATAATTTTGACCGCTGTCCAGTGATCTAATCCTAGATCACTATTGTACTCCCTTGCCAAAATCAGTGTAGGGTATACAATAGATCTGGTACACAGCATGGCATACTTTATAGAACCTATGGACGAGGCATAGGGAATGACTTTCATTCTTTTTCTATCTTCTGCCGTGGTCGGGCTTTGAGTCTTACTCAATTTCACACCTTGTAACACAGGCAAGAAACTCTTTCTTTGACTGTTCCATTTTGAACCACTTCAAAATCTTGTTAAGGTATGTATTCATTGAAAAAACTTATCAAGCGTCTTGATCTATCTCTATAGATCTTGATGCTCAATATGTAAGCAGCTTCACCGAGGTCTTTCTTTGAAAAACTCCTTTCAAACACTCCTTTATGCTTTGCAGAATAATTCTACATTATTTCCGATCAACAATATGTCATTCACATATACTTATCAGAAATGCTGTAGTGCTCCCACTCACTTTCTTGTAAATACAGGCTTCACCGCAAGTCTGTATAAAACTATATCCTTTGATCAACTTATCAAAGCGTATATTCCAACTTTGAGATGCTTGCACCAGTCCATAGATGGATCGCTGGAGCTTGCATATTTTGTTAGCACCTTTAGGATTGACAAAACCTTCTGGTTGCATCATATACAACTCTTCTTTAATAAATCCATTAAGGAATGCAGTTTTGTTTATCCATTTGCCAGATTTCATAAAATGCGGCAATTGCTAACATGATTCGGACAGACTTAAGCATAGATACGAGTGAGAAACTCTCATCGTAGTCAACACCTTAAACTTGTCGAAAACCTTTCGCAACAAGTCGAGCTTTATAGACAGTAACATTACCGTCAGCGACAGTCTTCTTCTTGAAGATCCATTTATTTTCAATGGCTTGCCGATCATCGGGCAAGTCAACCAAAGTCCATACTTTGTTCTCATACATGGATCCCATCTCGGATTTCATGGCCTCAAGCCATTTTGCGGAATCTGGGCTCACCATCGCTTCTTCATAGTTCGTAGGTTTGTCATGGTCTAGTAACATAACCTCCAGAACAGGATTACCGTACCACTTTGGTGCGGATCTTACTCTGGTTGACCTACGAGGTTCAGTAATAACTTGATCTGAAGTTCCATGATCATCATCATTAACTTCCTCACTAATTGGTATAGGCGTCACAGAAACTGGTTTCTGCGATGAACTACTTTCCAATAAGGGAGCAGGTACAATTACCTCATCAAGTTCTACTTTCCTCCCACTCACTTCTTTCGAGAGAAACTCCTTCTCTAGAAAGGATCCATTCTTAGCAACGAATGTCTTGCCTTCGGATCTGTGATAGAAGGTGTACCCAACTGTCTCCTTTGGGTATCCTATGAAGACACATTTCTACGATTTGGGTTTGAGCTTATCAGGATGAAACTTTTTCACATAAGCATCCCAACCCCAAACTTTAAGAAATGACAACTTTGGTTTCTTTCCAAACCACAGTTCATAAGATGTCGTCTCAATGGATTTAGATGGTACCCTATTTAACGTGAATGCAGCTGTCTCTAATGCATAACCCCAAAACGATAGTGGTAGATCGGTAAGAGACATCATATATCGCACCATATCTAATAAAGTACGGTTACGATGTTCGGACACACCATTACACTGTGGTGTTCCAGGTGGCGTGAGTAGTGAAACTATTTCACATTGTTTTAACTGAAGGCCAAACTCGTAACTCAAATACTCTTCTCCACGATCAGATCGTAGAAACTTTATTTTCTTGTTACGATGATTTTCCACTTCACTCTGAAATTATATGAACTTTTCAAATGTTTCGAACTTCTGTTTCATTAAGTAGATATACCCATATCTGCTCAAATCATCTGTGAAGGTAAGAAAATAATGATACCCGCTATGAGCCTCAATATTCATCAGACCACATACATCAGTATGTATGATTTCCAACAAATCTATTGCTTGCTCCATTGTTCCGGAGAACGGCGTTTTAGTCATCTTGCCCAAGAGGCATGGTTCGCAAGCATCAAGTCATTCATAATCAAGTGATTCCAAAATCCCATCAGCATGGAGTTTCTTCATGCGCTTTACACCAATATGACCTAAACGGCAGTGCCACAAATAAGTTGCACTATCATTATTAACTTTGCATCTTTTGGCTTCAATATTATGAATATGTGTATCACTACGATCGAGATCCAACAAACCATTTTCATTGGGTGTATGACCATTGAAGGTTTTATTCATGTAAATAGAACAACATTTATTCTCTAACTTAAATGAATAACCGTATTGCAATAAACATGATCAAATCATATTCATGCTCAACGCAAACACCAAATAACACTTATTTAGGTTCAACACTAATCCCGAAAGTGTAGGGAGCATGCGATGATGATCATATCAATCTTGGAACCACTTCCAACACACATCGTCACTTCACCCTTAACTAGTCTCTGTTCATTCCGCAATTCCTGTTTCGAGTTACTACTCTTAGTAACTGAACCAGTATCAAATACCGAGGGGTTGCTACGAACACTAGTAAAATACACATCAATAATCTGTATATCAAATATACCTTTGTTCACTTTGCCATCCTTTTTATCCGCCAAATACTTGGGGCAGTTCCGCTTCCAGTGACCAGTCCCTTTGCAGTAGAAGCACTTAGTCTCAGGCTTAGGACCAGACTTGGGCTTCTTCACTTGAGCAGCAACTTGCTTGCCGTTCTTCTTGAAGTTCCCCTTCTTCCCTTTGCCGTTTTTCTTGAAACTAGTGGTCTCGTCAACCATTAACACTTTATGTTTTTCTTGATTTCTACCTTCGCCGATTTTAGCATCGCGAAGAGCTTGGGAATTGTTTTCGTCATCCCTTGCATATTATAGTTCATCACGAAGTTCTACTAACTTGGTGATGGTGACTAGAGAATTCTGCCAATCACTATCTTATCTGGAAGATTAACTCCCACTTGATTCAAGCGATTGTAGTACCCAGACAATCTGAGCACATGCTTACGGCTTGAGCTATTCTCCTCCATCTTTTAGCTATAGAACTTGTTGGAGACTTCATATCTCTCAACTCGGGTATTTGCTTGAAATATTAACTTCAACTCCTAGAACATCTCATATGGTCCATGACGTTCAAAACGTCTTTGAAGTCCCGATTCTAAGCCGTTAAGCATGGTGCACTAAACTATCAAGTAGTCATCATATTGAGCTAGCCAAACGTTCATAACGTCTGCATTTGCTCCTGCAATAGGTCTATCACCTAGCGGTGCATCAAGGACATAATTCTTCTGTGCAGCAATGAGGTTAATCCTCAGATCACGGACCAAGTCCGCATCATTGCTACTAACATCTTTCAACTTAGTTTTCTCTAGGAACATATCAAAATAAAATAGGGAAGCAACAACGCGAGCTATTGATCTACAACATAATTTCCAAAATACTATCAGGACTAAGTTCATGATAAATTTAAGTTCAATTAATCATATTACTTAAGAACTCCCACTTAGATAGACATCCCTCTAATCTTCTAAGTGATCACGTGATCCATATCAACTAAACCATGTCCGATCATCACGTGAGATGGAGTAGTTTCAATGGTGAACATCACTATGTTGATCATATGTACTATATGATTCACGCTCGACCTTTCGGTCTCCGTGTTCCGAGGCCATATCTGTTATATGCTAGGCTCGTCAAGCTTAACCTGAGTATTCCGCGTGTGCAACTGTTTTGCACCCGTTGTATTTGAACGTAGAGCCTATCACACCCGATCATCACGTGGTGTCTCAGCACGAAGAACTTTCGCAACGGTGCATACTCAGGGAGAACACTTATAGTTTGATAATTTAGTGAGGGATCATCTTATAATGCTACCGTCAATCAAAGCAAGATAAGATGCATAAAAGATAAACATCACATGCAATCAATATAAGTGATATGATATGGCCATCATCATCTTGTGCTTGTGATCTCCATCTCCGAAGCACCGTCATGATCACCATCGTCACCGGCGCGACACCTTGATCTTCATCGTAGTATCATTGTCGTCTCGCCAATCTTATGCTTCTACGACTATCGCTACCGCTTAGTGATAAAGTAAAGCATTACAGGGCGATTGCATTGCATACAATAAAGCGACAACCATATGGCTCCTGCCAGTTGCCGATAACTCGGTTACAAAACATGATCATCTCATACAATAAAATTTAGCATCATGTCTTGACCATATCACATCACAACATGCCCTGCAAAAACAAGTTAGACGTCCTCTACTTTGTTGTTGCAAGTTTTACGTGGCTGCTATGGGCTTAGCAAGAACCGTTCTCACCTACGCATCAAAACCACAACGATAGTTTGTCAAGTTGGTGCTGTTTTAATCTTCGCAAGGACCGGGCGTAGCCACACTCGGTTCAACTAAAGTTTGAGAAACTGACATCCGCAAGCCACCTATGTGCAAAGCACGTTGGTAGAACCAGTCTCGCGTAAGCGTACGCGTAATGTCGGTCCGGGCCGCTTCATCCAACAATACCGCCAAACCAAAGTATGACATGCCGTTAAGCAGTATGACTTATATCGCCCACAACTCACTTGTGTTCTACTCGTGCATATAACATCAACGCATAAAACCAGGCTCGGATGCCACTGTTGGGGAACGTAGTAATTTCAAAAAAAATTCTACGCACACGCAAGATCATGGTGATGCATAGCAACGAGAGGGGAGAGTGTTGTCCACGTACCCTCGTAGACCGAAAGCGGAAGCGTTAACACAACGCGGTTGATGTAGTCGTACGTCTTCACGATCCGACCGATCAAGTACCGAACGCAGGGCACCTCCGAGTTCAGCACACGTTCAGCTCGATGACTTCCCTCGAACTCCGATCCAGCCGAGCTCTAAGGGAGAGTTCCGCCAGCACGACGGCGTGGTGACGATGATGATGTTCTACAGACGCATGGCTTCGCCTAAGCACCGCTACGATATTATCGAGGACTATGGTGGAGGGGGGCACCGCACACGGCTAAAAGATCAAACGATCAATTGTTGTGTCTATGGGGTGCCCCCTGCCCCCGTATATAAAGGAGCAAGGGGGGAGGCGGCCGACCAAGGAGGAGGGCGCGCCAAGGGGGGAGTCCTACTCCCACCGGGAGTAGGACTCCTCCTTTCCTTGTTGGAGTAGGAGAGAAGGAAAGAGGGGGAGTGGGAGAAGGAAAAGGGGGCTGCACCCCTTGTCCAATTCGGACCAGAGGGGGGGTGCGCGCCTCCTTCCTTTTGGCCTCTCTCCTCTATTCCCGTATGGCCCAATAAGGCCCAATACTTCTCCCCGGCGAATTCCCGTAACTCTCCGGTACTCCGATAAATATCCGAATCACTCGGAACCTTTCCAAAGTCCTAATATAGTCGTCCAATATATCGGTCTTTACGTCTCGGCCATTTCGAGACTCCTCGTCATGTCTCCGATCTCATCCGAGACTCCGAACTACCTTCGGTACATCAAAACACAAAAACTCATAATATAACCGTCATCGAACTTTAAGCGTGCGGACCCTACAGGTTCGAGAACGATGTAGACATGACCGAGACACGTCTCCGGTAAATAACCAATAGCGGAACATGGATGCTCATATTGGCTCCCACATATTCTACGAAGATCTTTATCGGTCAAACCGCATAACAACATACGTTGTTCCCTTTGTCATCGGTATGTTACTTGCCCGAGATTCGATCGTCGGTATCTCAATACCTAGTTCAATCTCGTTCCCGGCAAGTTGTTGGAAATATGCCCTAGAGGCAATAATAAATGGTTATTATTATATTTCTTTGTTCATGATAATAGTCTATTATTCATGCTATAATTGTATTGTCCGGAAATCGTAATACATGTGTGAATACATAGACCACAACCTGTCCCTAGTAAGCCTCTAGTTGACTAGCTCGTTGATCAACAGATAGTCATGATTTCCTGACTATGGACATTGGATGTCATTGATAACGGGATCACATCATTAGGAGAATGATGTGATGGACAAGACCCAATCCTAAGCATAGCATAAAAGATCGTGTAGTTTCGTTTGCTAGAGCTTTTCCAATGTCAAGTATCTTTTCCTTAGACCATGAGATCGTGCAACTCCCGGATACCGTAGGAGTGCTTTGGGTGTGCCAAACGTCACAACGTAACTGGGTGACTATAAAGGTGCATTACGGGTATCTCCGAAAGTGTCTGTTGGGTTGGCACGGATCGAGACTGGGATTTGTCACTCCGTGTGACGGAGAGGTATCTCTGGGCCCACTCGGTAATGCATCATCATAATGAGCTCAATGTGACTAAGGCGTTAGTCACGGGATCATGCATTGCGGTACGAGTAAATAGACTTGCCGGTAACGAGATTGAACAAGGTATTGGGATACCGACGATCGAATCTCGGGCAAGTAACATACCGTTTGACAAAGGGAATTGCATACGGATTGATTGAATCCTCGACACCGTGGTTCATCCGATGAGATCATCGTGGATCATGTGGGAGCCAACATGGGTATCCAGATCCCGCTGTTGGTTATTGACCGGAGAGGCGTCTCGGTCATGTCTGCATGTCTCCCGAACCCGTAGGGTCTACACACTTAAGGTCCGGTGAAGCTAGGGTTGTAGAGATATATGTATGCGGAAACCCGAAAGTTGTTCGGAGTCCCGGATGAGATCCCGGACGTCACGAGAGGTTCCGGAATGGTCCGGAGGTGAAGAATTATATATAGGAAGTCAAGTTTCGGCCACCGGGAAAGTTTCGGGGGTTACCGGTATTGTACCGGGACCACCGGAAGGGTCCCGGGGGTCCACCGGGTGGGGCCACCTGTCCCGGAGGGCCCCGTGGGCTGAAAGAGGAAGGGAACCAGCCCCTAGTGGGCTGGGGCGCCCCCCTTGGGCCTCCCCCCATGCGCCTAGGGTTGGAAACCCTAGGGGGGGGGGGGAGCTTCCCCCTTGCCTTGGGGGGCAAGGCACCCCTTCCCCCCCACTTGGCCGCCGCCCCCCTTTGAGATCCCATCTCTTGGGGCTGGCGCACCCCCCAGGGGGCCTATATAAAGGGGGGGAGGGCAGCACATAACAGCCTTGGGCGCCTCCCTCCTCCCCTGCAACACCTCTCTCTCTCGCAGAAGCTCGGCGAAGCCCTGCCGGAGAACCGCTACATCCACCACCACGCCGTCGTGCTGTTGGATCTCCATCAACCTCTCCTCCCCCCTTGCTGGATCAAGAAGGAGGAGACGTCGCTGCACCGTACGTGTGTTGAACGCGGAGGTGCCGTACGTTCGGCACTCGGTCATCGGTGATTTGGATCACGGCGAGTACGACTCCGTCATCCACGTTCATTGGAACGCTTCCGCTCGCGATCTACAAGGGTATGTAGATGCACTCCCTTCCCCTCGTTGCTAGTAGACTCCATAGATGCATCTTGGTGAGCGTAGGAAAATTTTAAAATTATGCTACGATTCCCAACACAAGTCTCTTTACTCGTTCCGTAATACATCATCCCGCAACTAGCTCATTAGTTGCAATGCTCGCAAGGCTTATAGTGATGTGCATTACCGAGTGGGCCCAGAGATACCTCTCCGACAATCGGAGTGACAAATCCTAATCTCGAAATACGCCAACCCAACAAGTACCTTCGGAGACACCTATAGAGCACCTTTATAATCACCCAGTTACGTTGTGACGTTTGGTAGCACACAAAGTGTTCCTCCGGTAAACGGGAGTTGCATAATCTCATAGTCATAGGAACATGTACAAGTCATGAAGAAAGCAATAGCAACATACTAAACGATCGAGTGCTAAGCTAACGGAATGGGTCAAGTCAATCACATCATTCTCCTAATGATGTGACCCCGTTAATCAAATGACAACTCATGTCTATGGCTAGGAAACATAACCATCTTTGATCAACGAGCTAGTCAAGTAGAGGCATACTAGTGACACTCTGTTTGTCTATGTATTCACACATGTATCAAGTTTCCGGTTAATACAATTCTAGCATGAATAATAAACATTTATCATGATATAAGGAAATAAATAATAACTTTATTATTGCCTCTAGGGCATATTTCCTTCAGATGATGGCCATATCATGTCACATATTTCGATTGCATGTGATGTTTATCTTTTATGCATATTATTTTGCTTAGTACAGCGGTAGCATTTTAAGATGATCCCTCACTAAATTTCAAGGTACAAGTGTTCTCCCTGAGTATGCACCGTTGCTACAGTTCGTCATGCCGAGACACCACGTGATGATCGGGTGTGATAAGCTCCACGTTCACATACAACGGGTGCAAGCCAGTTTTGCATGTGCAGAATACTCGGGTTAAACTTGACGAGCCTAGAATATGCAGATATGGCCTCGGAACACTGAGACCGAAGGGTCGAATGTGAATCATATAGTAGATATGATCAACATAGAGATGTTAACCATTGAAAACTACTCCATCTCACGTGATGATCGGACATGGTTTAGTTGATATGGATCACGCGACCATTTAGATGACTAGAGGGATGTCTATCTAAGTGGGAGTTCTAAAGTAATATGATTAATTGAACTTTAATTTATCATGAACTTAGTCCTGATAGTTTTTGCATATCTATGTTGTTGTAGATCAATGGTCCGTGCTACCGTTCCCTTGAATTTTAATGCGTTCCTAGAAAAAGCTAAGTTGAAAGATGATGGTATCAACTACACAGACTGGGTCCGTAACTTGAGGATTATCCTCATTGCTGCACAGAAGAATTACATCCTGGAAGCACCGCTAGGTGCAAGACCCGCTGCAGGAGTAACTCCAGACGTTATGAACGTCTGGCAGACTAAAGCTCATGACTACTCGATTGTTCAGTTTGCCATGATTTACGGCTTAGAATCGAGACTTCAAAGACGTTTTGAATGTCATGGAGCATATGAGATGTTTCAGGAGTTGAAGTTAATATTTCAAGCAAATGCCCGAGTTGAGAGATATGAAGTCTCCAACAACTTCTATAGTTGCAAGATGGAGGAGAATATTTTTGTCAGTGAACACATACTCAGAATGTCTGGGTACCATAACCACTTGACTCAGCTGGGAGTTAATCTTCCTGATGATAGTGTCATTGACAGAGTTCTTAAATCACTGCCACCAAGCTATAAAGGCTTTGTGATGAACTATAACATGCAAGGGATGGAAAAGACAATTCCCGAGCTCTTCGTGATGCTTAAGGCTGCGGAGGTCGAAATCAAGAAGGAGCATCAAGTGTTGATGGTTAACAAGACCACTAGTTTCAAGAAAAAGGGCAAAGGGAAAAAGGAGAACTTCAAGAAGAATAACAAGCAAGTTGCTGCTCAAGGGAAGAAGCCCAAGTCTAGACCTAAGCCAGAAACTGAGTGCTTCTACTGCAAAGGGACTGGTCACTGGAAGCGAAACTGCCCCAAGTATTTGGCGGATAAGAATGATGGCAAAGTGAAAGGTATATTTGATATACATGTTATTGATGTGTACCTTACTAATGCTCATAGTAACGCCTGGGTATTCGATACTGGTTCTGTTGCTCATATTTGCAACTCGAAACGGGGGCTACGGATTGAACAAAGATTGGCTAAGGACGAGGTGACGATGCGCGTCGGAAATGGTTCCAAGGTCGATGTGATCACCGTCGGCACGCTACCTCTACATCTACCTTCGGGATTAGTTTTAGACCTGAATAATTGTTATTTGGTGCCAGCATTGAGCATGAACATTATATCTGGATCTTGTTTGATGCGAGACGGTTATTCATTTAAATCAGAGAATAATGGTTGTTCTATTTATATGAGTAATATCTTTTATGGTCATGCACCCTTGATGAGTGGTCTATTTTTGTTGAATCTCGATCGTAGTGATACACATATTCATAATATTGAAGCCAAAAGATGCAAAGTTAATAATGATAGTGCAACTTATTTGTGGCACTGCCGTTTAGGTCATATTGGTGTAAAGCGCATGAAGAAACTCCATGCTGATGGGCTTTTGGAATCACTTGATTATGAATCACTTGATGCTTGCGAACCATGCCTCATGGGCAAGATGACTCAGACTCCGTTCTCCGGAACAATGGAGCGAGCAACTGACTTATTGGAAATAATACATACTGATGTATGCGGTCCGATGAGTGTTGAGGCTCGCGGCGGGTATCATTATTTTCTGACCTTCACAGATGATTTTAGCAGATATGGGTATATCTACTTAATGAAACATAAGTCTGAAACATTTGAAAAGTTCAAAGAATTTCAGAGTGAAGTGGGAAATCATCGTAACAAGAAAATAAGGTAAGAGACATCATATGGGGCTCAAACCCAAATCGGAGAAGTGCGTCTTCATAGGATACCCAAAAGAAACTGTTGGGTACACCTTCTATCACAGATCCGAAGGCAAGACTTTTGTTGCTAAGAATGGATCCTTTCTAGAGAAGGAGTTTATCTCAAAATAAGTGAGTGGGAGGAAAGTAGAACTTGGTGAGGTAGTTGTACCTTCTCTTGAATTGGAAAATGGTTCATCACAAAAATCAGTTCCAGTGATGCCTACACCAATTAGTGAGGAAGTTAATGATGATGATCATGAAACTTCAGATCAAGTTACTACCGAACTTCGTAGGTCAACCAGAGTACGGTCCGCACCAGAGTGGTACGGTAATCCTGTTATGGAAGACATGTTACTAGACCATGACGAACCTACGAACTATGAGGAAGCGATGATGAGCCCAGATTCCGCAAAATGGCTTGAGGCCATGAAATCTGAGATGGTATCCATGTATGAGAACAAAGTGTGGACTTTGGTTGACTTGCCCGATGATCGGCAAGCCATAGAGAGTAAATGGATCTTCAAGAAGAAGATTGACGCTGACGGTAATGTTACTGTCTACAAAGCTCGACTTGTTGCGAAAGGTTTTCGACAAGTTCAAGTTGTTGACTACGATGAGACCTTCTCACCCATGGCGATGCTTAAGTCTGTCCGAATCATGTTAGCAATTGTCGCATTTTATGATTATGAAATTTGGCAAATGGATGTCAAAACTGCATTCCTTAATGGATTTCTTAAAGAAGAGTTGTATATGATGCAACCAGAAGGTTTTGTCAATCCTAAAGGTGCTAACAAAATGTGCAAGCTCCAACGATCCATTTATGGACTGGTGCAAGCATCTCGGAGTTGGAATATACGCTTTGATAGTGTGATCAAAGCATATGGTCTTATATAGACTTTTGGAGAAGCCTATATTTACAAGAAAGTGAGTGGGAGCTCTGTAGCATTTCTAATATTATATGTGGATGACATATTGTTGATTGGAAATAATACAGAATTTCTGGATAGGATAAAAGGATACTTGAATAAGAATTTTTCAATGAAAGACCTCGGTGAAGCTGCTTGTATATTGGGCATCAAGATCTATAGAGATAGATCAAGACGCTTAATTGGACTTTCACAAAGCACATAACTTGATAAAGTTTTGAAGAAGTTCAAAATGGATCGGTCAAAGAAAGGGTTCTTGCCTGTGTTACAAGCTGTGAAGTTGAGTCAGACTCAATGCCCAACCACTGCAGAAGATAGAGAGAAAATGAAAGTCATTCCCTATGCCTCAGCCATAGGTTTATCATGTATTCAATGCTGTGTACCAGACCAGATGTGTGCCTTGCTATAAGTTTAGCAGGGAGGTACCAAAGTAATCCAGGAGTGGATCACTGGATAGCGGTCAAGAACATCCTGAAATACCTGAAAAGGACGAAGGATATGTTTCTCGTTTATGGAGGTGACAAAGAGCTTGTCGTAAATGGTTACGTCGATGCAAGCTTTAACACTGATCTGGATGACTCTAAGTCGCAAACCAGATACATACTTATATTGAATGGTGGAGCTGTCAGTTGGGGCAGTTCCAAGCAGAGCGTCATGGCGGGATCTACGTGTGAAGCGGAGTACATAGCTGCTTCGGAAGCAGCAAATGAAGGAGTCTGGATGAAGGAGTTCATATCCGATCTAGGTGTAATACCTAGTGCATCGGGTCCAATGAAAATATTTTGTGACAATACTGGAGCAATTGCCTTGGCGAAGGAATCCAGATTTCACAAGAGAAGCAAACACATCAAGAGACGCTTCAATTCCATCCGTGATCAAGTCAAGGAGGGAGACATACAGATTTGCAAAATACATACGGATCTGAATGTTGCAGACCCGTTGACTAAGCCTCTTCCACAAGCAAAACATGATCAGCACCAGGACTCCATGGGTGTTAGAATCATTACTATGTAATCTAGATTATTGACTCTAGTGTAAGTGGGAGACTGAAGGAAATATGCCCTAGAGGCAATAATAAAGTCGTTATTTATATTTCCTTATATCATGATAAATGTTTATTATTCATGCTAGAATTGTATTAACCGGAAACTTAGCACATGTGTGAATACATAGACAAAACAGAGTGTCCCTAGTATGACTCTACTTGACTAGCTCGTTAATCAAAGATGGTTAAGTTTCCTGACCATAGACATGTGTTGTTGCTACCTCTTGAGCATGCGTTGGTTTTCCCTTGAAGAGGAAAGGGTGATGTAGCAAAGTAGCGTAAGTATTTCCCTTAGTTTTTGAGAACCAAGGTATCAATCCAGTAGGAGACAACGCACAAGTCACCTAGTACCTGCACAAACAATCAAGAACCTTGCAACCAACGTGATAAAGGGGTTGTCAATCCCTTCACGGTCACTCACAAAAGTGAGATCTAATAAAGATAGTAAGGTAAATATTTTTGGTATTTTTGTTGTATAGATTGGAAAGTAAAGATTGCAAAATAGTAAACGAGATGTGATGTAAATAAAAGAGATGCGATATAATAAGAAAGAGACCCGGGGGCCATAGGTTTCACTAGTGGCTTCTTGCTACCTCTTGAGCACTGTGTTGGTTTTCCCTTGAAGAGGAAAGGGTGATGCAACAAAGTAGCGTAAGTAATTCCCTCAGTTTTTGAGAACCAAGGTATCAATCCAGTAGGAGGCCACGCACGAGTCCCTCGCACCTACACAAACAAATAAATCCTCGCAACCAACGCAATAAAGAGGTTGTCAATCCCTTCACGGTCACTTACGAGAGTGAGATCTGATAGGTATGATAAGATAATATTTTTGGTATTTTTATGATAAAGATGCAAAGCAAAGAAAGCAAAATAAAGACGACGCTAGAAATAACTTGTTGACAGGAGATTAATATGATGGAAAATATACCCGGGGGCCATAGGTTTCACTAGTGGCTTCTCTCAAGAGCATAAGTATTTACGGTGGGTGAACAAATTACTGTTGAGAAATTGACAGAATTGAGCATAGTTATGAGAATATCTAGGTATGATCATGTATATAGGCATCACGTCCGAGACAAGTAGACCGACTCCTGCCTGCATCTACTACTATTACTCCACACATCGACCGCTATCCAGCATGCATCTAGAGTATTAAGTTCATAAGAATAGAGTAATGCTTTAAGCAAGATGACATGATGTAGAGGGATAAACTCATGCAATATGATATAAACCCCATCTTGTTATCCTCGATGGCAACAATACAATACATGCCTTGCTGCCCATACTGTCACTAGGAAAGGACACCGCAAGATTGAACCCAAAGCTAAGCACTTCTCCCATTGCAAGAAAGATCAATCTAGTAGGCCAAACCAAACTGATAATTCGAAGAGACTTGCAAAGATAACCAATCATACATAAAAGAATTCAGAGAAGATTCAAATATTGTTCATAGATAAACTTGATCATAAACCCACAATTCATCGGTCTCAACAAACACACCACAAAAGAAGATTACATTGAATAGATCTCCACGAGAGAGGGGGAGAACATTGTATTGAGATCCAAAAAGAGAGAAGAAGCCATCTAGCTAATAACTATGGACCCGAAGGTCTGAGGTAAACTACTCACACTTCATCGGAGAGGCTATGGTGTTGATGTAGAAGCCCTCCATGATCGATGCCCCTTCCGGCGGAGCTCCGGAACAGGCCCCAAGATGGGATCTCACAGGTACAGAAGGTTGCGGTGGTGGAATTAGGTTTTTGGCTCCGTATCTGGTAGTTTGGGGTACGTAGGTATATGTAGAAGGAAGAAGGACGTCGGTGGAGCAACGTGCGGCCCACGAGGGTGGAGGGCGCGCCTGGGGGGTAGGCGCCCCCCCTACCTCGTGCCCTCCTGATTTCTTTCTTAACGTAGGGTCCAAGTCCTCTGGATCACGTTCGTTCCGAAAATCACGTTCCCGAAGCTTTCATTCCGTTTGGACTCCGTTTGATATTCTTTTTCTGCGAAACTCTGAAATAGGCAAAAAAACAGCAATTCTGGGTTGGGCCTCCGGTTAATAGGTTAGTCCCAAAAATAATATAAAAGTGTATAATAAAGCCCAATAATGTCCAAAACAGAATATAATATAGCATGGAACAATCAAAAATTATAGATATGTTGGAGACGTATCACTTCTCTCAAGATAGCATGTATTATGGTGGGTGAACAAATTACTGCCGCACAATTGATAGAAAAGCGCATAGTTATGAGAATATCTAAGGCAATGACCATGAATATAGGCATCACGTCCGTGTCAAGTAGACCGAAACGATTCTGCATCTACTACTATTACTCCACACATCGATCGCTATCCAGCATGCATCTAGAGTATTAAGTTCATAATACTTCTAGCATACTAACTAAGCAATTATGTCTTATCAAAATAACATAGCCAAAGCAAGTTATCCCTACAAAATCATATAGTCTGGCTATGCTCCATCTTCCCCACACAAAATATTCATATCATGTACGACCCCGGTTTTAGCCAAGCAATTGGTTCATACTTTTAACGCGCTTCAGCCTTTTCAACTCTTATGCAATACATGAGCGCAAGCCATGGATATAGCACTATGGTGGAATAAGGTATAATGGTAGGGGTTATGTGGGAAGACAAAAAACGAGAAGTCTCACATCAACGAGGCTAATCAACGGGCTATGGAGATGCCCATCAATTGATGTTAATGCGAGGAGTAGGGATTGCCATACAACGGATGCACTAGAGCTATAAGTGTATGAAAGATCAAAAAGAAACAAAGTGGGTGTGCATCAACTTTCTTGCTCACGAAGACCTCGGGCATTTGAGGAAGCCCGTCATTGGAATATACAAGCCAAGTTCTATAATGACATTTCCCACTAGTATATGAAAGTGACAAAATGAGAGACTCTCTATTATGAAGATCACGGTGCTACTTTGAAGCACAAGTGTGGTAAAAGGACAGTAACATTGTCCCTTCTCTCTTTTTCTCTCATTTTTTTATTTGGGCCTTTTCTTCCCTTTTTATGGCCTCTTTTTGTTTATTTTTTTTATTTACTCCGGAGTCTCATCCCGACTTGTGGGGTAATCATAGTCTCCATCATCCTTTCCTCACTTGGGACAATGCTCTAATAATGATGATCATCACACTTTTATTTACTTACAACTCATGAATTACAACTCAATACTTAGAACAAAATATGACTCTATATGAATGCCTCCGGCGGCGTACCGGGATATGCAATGAGTCAAGAGTGACATGTATGAAATAATTATGAATGGTGGCTTTACCACAAATACTATGTCAACTACATGATCATGCAAAGCAATATGACAATAATGGAGCGTGTCATGATAAACAAAACGGTGGAAAGTTGCATGGCAATATATCTCAGAATGGCTATGGAAATGCCATAATAGGTAGGTATGGTGGCTGTTTTGAGAAAGATATAAGGAGGCTTATGTGTGATAGAGCGTATCATATCACGGGGTTTGGATGCACCGGCGAAGTTTGCACCAACTCTCAAGGTGAGAAAGGGCAATGCGCGGTACCGAAGAGGCTAGAAAATTGTGGAAAGGTAAGTGTGCGTATAATCCATGGACTCACATTAGTCATAAAGAACTCATATACTTATTGCAAAAATTTATTAGCCCTCGAAGCAAAGTACTACTACGCATGCTCCTAGGGGAATGGTTGGTAGGAGTTAACCATCGCGCGATCCCGACCGCCACACAAAGGAAGACAATCAACAAATACTTCATGCTCTGACTTTGTTACATAACGGTTCACCATACATGCATGCTACGGGAATGACAAACTCCAACACATGTATTTTTCAATTCCACAATTACTCAACTAGCACAACTATGATATTACCACCTTTATATCTCAAAACAATTATCAAGCATCAAATTTCTCATGATATTAATTAAAGCAAATTGCCATGCTATTTTAAGACTCTCAAAATAATATAAGTGAAGCATGAGAGATCAATAGTTTCTATAAAACAAATCCACCACCGTGCTCTAATAGATATAAGTGAAGCACTAGAGCAAAACTATATAGCTCAAAAAATATAAGTGAAGCACATAGAGTATTCTAATAAATTCTGAATCATGTGTGACTCTCTCAAAAGGTGTGTACAGCAAGGATGATTGTGGTAAACTAACAAATAAAGACTCAAATAATACAAGATGCTCCAAGCAAAACACATATCATGTGGTGAATAAAAATATAGCTCCAAGTAAAGTTACCGATGGAAGTAGACGAATGAGGGGATGCCTTCTGGGGCATCCCCAAGCTTTGGCTTTTAGGTGTCCTTAGATTATATTGGGGTTCCTTGGGCATCCCCAAGCTTAGGCTCTTGCCACTCCTTGTTCCATAATCCATCAAATCTTTCACCCAAAACTTGAAAACTTCACAACACAAAACTCAGCAGAAAATCTCGTGAGCTCCGTTAGCGAAAGAAAACAAAACACCACTTCAAGGTACTGTAATGAAATCATTATTTATTTATATTGGTGTTAAAACTACTGTATTCCAACTTCTCTATGGTTTATAAACTCTTTTACTAGCCATAGATTCATCAAAATAAGCAAACAACACACGAAAAACGGAATCTGTCAAAAACAGAACAGTCTGTAGTAATCCGTAACTAACGCAAACTTCTGGAACTCCAAAAAATTCAGCAAAAATAGGAAAACCTAGAATTTTTGTTTATTGATCATCAGCAATTGTAATCAACAATTTATCACATTCTGATGATTTGTAACAATTATTTTCGTTAACATAAAGTTTCTGGAATTTTCAGCAAGATCATATAACTATCATCCAAGAAGATCCTATAGGTTAAACTTGGCACAAACACTAATTAAAACATAAAAAAATCTAACCAGAGGCTAGATAAAATATTTATTCCTAAATAGAAGCAAAAATCAAAAACAAAAATAAAATTGGGTTGCCTCCCAACAAGCGCTATCGTTTAACGCCCCTAGCTAGGCATTGATAATTTCGATGATGCTCACATGAAAGACAAGAATTGAAGCACAAAGAGAGCATCATATAGCATGTGAAAAACACATCTAAGTCTAACATACTTCCTATGCATAGGCATCTTATAGGCAAACAAATTATCAAGACAAGCAAATACTAGCATATGCAAGGAAGCGGAAAGAAACAATAGCGATCTCATCATAACAAGAGGTAATTTAGTAACATGGAAATTTCTACAACCATATTTTCCTCTCTCATAATAATTACATGTAGGATCATAAGCAAATTCAACAATATAGCTATCACAAAACATATTCTTAACACGATCCACATGTATGCAAAGTTGACACTCTTCCAAAATAGTGGGATTAACATTAACTAAAGTCATGACCTCTCCAAACCCACTTTTATCAAAAACTTCATAAGATTGAACATTCTCCAAATATGTGGGATCTAAAGTTGACACTCTTCCAAACCCACTTTCAGTATTATTGCAAACACTACTATCAATCTCATATCCATCATGGGGCTTAAATACATTTTCAAGATCATAAGAAGAATCACCCCAATCATGATCATTGCAACAAGTAGTAGACATAGCAAAACTAGCATCCCCAAGCTTAGGGTTCTGCATATCATTAGCACAATTGACATCAAGAGAATTTATAGTAAAATCATTGCGATCATGCTTTTCATCAAAGGAACTATCAAGTATGGGTGCAATAGCAACGATCTCATGTTTAACATAAGGAACTATAGCAAATTCATCTTCATAAATATTGGCATCATGGCCACAAGAATAGCAAGCATCATGTTCATCAAGGGATATTTGAACCAAATCATCAGAATCATCATTATCTATAGATTCATGCATATCATTATTTTCTTCCAAAGCAATGGTCATTCTTTCAATAAATTCTTGGACATAGACATTATGACCAAAGTTTTCATTGCAATATTTAAGTATGACGGTATTTTCAGATTTGTTGAGAGTAAAATCATACTTTTCGATCAAAGAAGCAACTTCATGAGCACCCTTAAAAATGACAAATTCTTCAATTTGTTCGATATCATAGTAACTATAAACACCCTTTGCATAAGAAGATAAGATCTCATTATCATTGAACTCGCATAGGTAGGGAAGGTGTTTTTTAGGGTTCTTAGAGCAACAAGTAAAATCACAAATTTCACAAAGATTCCAAGCATAGCATAGCAAACTATTTATATGATACCATAAGAGCTTCCCTTTTTTAGACAAGCGATGACGCACAAAATGAGCATGCTCATCTAAAGATTTCCCATCAACTAGGCTAGTTGGGGTTTCAGCACGAGCGCATAAGGATCGAAGATGATCCAAGTAGAACACTTTAAGTGGATCCATATCAATAGATTTTAAGCAAGCGAAGATGCAAGCATATAGAAGGCACATGGCAACACGAGCAAACAAGAAGCACGTGAAAAAGAGGCGAACGGAAAAGAGAGGGCGAATAAATCGGCAAGGGTGAAGTGGGGGAGAGGAAAACGAGAGGCAAATGGCAAATAATGTAATGCGGGAGACAAGGGTTTGTGATGGGTACTTGGTGTGTTGACTTTTGCGTAGACTCCCCGGCAACGGCGCCAGAAATCCTTCTTGCTACCTCTTGAGCACCGCGTTGGTTTTCCCTTGAAGAGGAAAGGGTGATGCAGCAAAGTAGCGTAAGTATTTCCCTCAGTTTTTGAGAACCAAGGTATCAATCCAGTAGGAGGCCACGCACGAGTCCCTCGCACCTACACAAACAAATAAATCCGCGCAACCAACGCAATAAAGGGGTCGTCAATCTCTTCATGGTCACTTACGAGAGTGAGTTCTGATAGATATGATAAGATAATATTTTTGGTATTTTTATGATAAAGATGCAAAGTAAAGAAAGCAAAATAAAGACGACGCTAGAAATAACTTGTTGACGGGAGATTAATATGATGGAAAATAGACCCGGGGGCCATAGGTTTCACTAGTGGCTTCTCTCAAGAGCATAAGTATTTACGGTGGGTGAACAAAATACTGTTGAGCAATTGACATAATTGAGCATAGTTATGAGAATATCTAGGTATGATCATGTATATAGGCATCACGTCTGAGACAAGTAGACCGACTCCTGCCTGCATCTACTACTATTACTCCACACATCGACCGCTATCCAGCATGCATCTAGAGTATTAAGTTCATAAGAACAGAGTAACGCTTTAAGCAAGATGACATGATGTAGAGGGATAAACTCATGCAATATGATATAAACCCCATCTTGTTATCCTCGATGGCAACAATACAATACGTGCCTTGCTGCCCCTACTGTCACTGGGAAAGGACACCGCAAGATTGAACCCAAAGCTAAGCACTTCTCCCATTGCAAGAAAGATCAATCTAGTAGGCCAAACCAAATAGATAATTCGAAGAGACTTGCAAAGATAACCAACCATACATAAAAGAATTCAGAGAAGATTCAAATATTGTTCATAGATAAACTTGATCATAAACCCACAATTCATCGGTCTCAACAAACACACCACAAAAGAAGATTACATCGAATAGATCTCCACGAGAGAGGGGGAGAACATTGTATTGAGATCCAAAAAGAGAGAAGAAGCCATCTAGCTAATAACTATGGACCCGAAGGTCTGAGGTAAACTACTCACACTTCATCGGAGAGGCTATGGTGTTGATGTAGAAGCCCTCCGTGATCGATGCCCCTTCCGGCGGAGCTCCGGAACAGGCCCCAAGATGGGATCTCATGGGTACAGAAGGTTGCGGTGGTGGAATTAGGTTTTTGGCTCAGTATCTGGTAGTTTGGGGGTACGTAGGTATATGTAGGAGGAAGAAGTACGTCGGTGGAGCAACGTGGGGCCCACGAGGGTGGAGGGCGCGTCTGGGGGGGTAGGCACGCCCCCCTACCTCATGCCCTCGTGATTGCTTTCTTGACGTAGGGTCCAAGTCCTCTGGATCACGTTCGTTCCGAAAATCACGTTCCCGAAGGTTTCATTCCGTTTGGACTCCGTTTGATATTCTTTTTCTGCGAAACTCTGAAATAGGCAAGAAAAACAGCAATTCTGGGCTGGGCCTCCGGTTAATAGGTTAGTCCCAAAAGTAATATAAAAGTGTATAATAAAGCCCAATAATGTCCAAAACAGAATATAATATAGCATGGAACAATCAAAAATTATAGATACGTTGGAGACGTATCACTTCTCTCAAGATAGCATGTATTATGGTGGGTGAACAAATTACTGCCGCGCAATTGATAGAAAAGCGCATAGTTATGAGAATATCTAAGGCAATGACCATGAATATAGGCATCACGTCCGTGTCAAGTAGACCAAAATGATTCTGCATCTACTACTATTACTCCACACATCGACCGCTATCCAGCATGCATCTAGAGTATTAAGTTCATAAGAACAGAGTAACGCATTAAGCAAGATGACATGATGTAGAGGGATAAACTCAAGCAATATGATATAAACCCCATCTTTTTATCCTCGATGGCAACAGTACAATACGTGCCTTGATGCCCCTACGTCACTGGGAAAGGACACCACAAGATTGAACCCAAAGCTAAGCACTTCTCCCATTGCAAGAAAGATCAATTGCAAAGATATCAAATCGTGCATATAAGAATTTAGAGAAGAATCAAATAATATTCATAGATAATCTTGTTCATAAATCCACAATTCATCGGATCTCGGCAAACACACCGCAAAAGAGTATTACATCAAATAGATCTCCAAGAACATCGAGGAGAACTTTGCATTGAGAATCAAAGAGAGAGAAGAAGCCATCTAGCTAATAACTATGGACCCGAAGGTCTGTGGTAAACTACTCACGCTTCATCGGAGAGCCAACGGTGTTGATGTAGATGCCCTCCGTGATCGATTCCCCCTCCGGCAGATCGCCGGAAAAGGCCCCAAGATGGGATCTCACGGGTACAGAAGGTTGCGGCAGTGGAAAAGTGGTTTCGTGGCTCTCCCTGGTGTTTTTAGGGTATAAGGGTATATATAGGTGAAAGAAGTACGTCGGTGGAGCTCCGTGGGGGCCCCGAGGGTGGGGGCGCGCCTACCCCCCTAGGGCGCGCCCTCCTGCCTCATGGCCGCCTCGCGGAGTTCCAGACTTCAACTCCAAGTCTTCTGGTTTGCTTTTGGTCCAAGAAAGATCATCGCGAAGGTTTCATTCCGTTTGGACTCCGTTTGGTATTCCTTTTCTGCAAAACTCTAAAATAGGCAAAAAAAAACAGAAACTGGCATTGGGCCTCCGGTTAATAGGTTAGTCCCAAAAATAATATAAAAGAGCATATTAAAGCCCATTAAACATCCAAAACAGATAATATAATAGCATGGAACAATAAAAAAATTATAGATACGTTGGAGACGTATCAAGCATCCCCAAGCTTAATTTCTGCTCGTCCTCGAGTAGGTAAATGATAAAAACAGAATTTTTGATGTGGAATGCTACCTAACATAATTATCAATGTAATTTTCTTTATTGTGGCATGAATGTTCAGATCCGAAAGATTCAAGACAAAAGTTTAATATTGACATAAAAATAATAATACTTCAAGCATACTAACAAAGTAATCATGTCTTCTCAAAATAACATGGCCAAAGAAAGTTCATCCCTACAAAATCATATAGTTTGGCTATGCTCCATCTTCGTCACACAAAATGTTCAAATCATGCACAACCCCGATGACAAGCCAAGCAATTGTTTCAGACTTTAGTATTCTCAAACTTTTTCAACTTTCACGCAATACATGAGCGTGAGCCATGGACATAGCACTATAGGTGGAATAGAATGGTGGTTGTGGAGAAGACAAAAAAGAGGAAGATGGTCCCACATCAACTAGGCGTATTAATGGGCTATGGAGATGCCCATCAATAGATATCAATGTGAGTGAGTAGGGATTGCCATGCAACGGATGCACTAGAGCTATAAATGTATGAAAGCTCAACAAAAGAAACTAAGTGGGTGTGCATCCAACTTGCTTGCTCACGAAGACCTAGGGCGTTTTGAGGAAGCCCATTGTTGGAATATACAAGCCAAGTTCTATAACGAAAATTCACACTAGTATATGAAAGTGACAAAATAAGAGACTCTCTATCATGAAGATCATGGTGCTACTTTGAAGCACAAGTGTGGAAAAAGGACAGTAGCATTGTCCCTTCTCTGTTTTTCTCTCATTTTTTTGTTTGGCTTCTTTGGCCTATTTTTTTCAATGGCTTCTTTGGCCTCTTTTTTTCCTCACACCGGACAATGCTCTAATAATGATGATCATCACACTTCTATTTATTTACAACTCAAGGATTACAACTCGATACTTAGAACAAAATATGACTCTATATGAGCGGCGGTGTACCGGGATGTGCAATGAATCAAGAGTGACATGTATGAAAAATTATGAATGGTGGCTTTGCCACAAATACGATGTCAACTACATGACCATGCAAGGCAATATGACAATGATGAAGGGTGTCACAATAAACAGAACGGTGGAAAGTTGCATGGCAATGTATCTCGGAATGGCTATGGAAATGCCATAATAGGTAGGTATGGTGGCTGTTTTGAGGAAGGTAAATGGTGGGTTTATGGTACCAACGAAAGTTGCGCGGTACTAGAGAGGCTAGCAATGGTGGAAGGGTGAGAGTGCGTATAATCCATGGACTCAACATTAGTCATAAAGAACTCACATACTTATTGCAAAAATCTACAAGTCATCAAAACCAAGCACTACGCGCATGCTCCTAGGGGGATAGATTGGTAGGAAAAGACCATCGCTCGTCCCCAACCGCCACTCATAAGGAAGACTATCAAAGAAACACCTCATGCTTCAAATTTGTTACACAACGGTTACCATACGTGCATGCTATGGGACTTGCAAACCTCAACACAAGTATTTATCAAATTCACAATTACTCAACTAGCATGACTCTAATATCACCATCTTCATATCTCAAAACAATCATCAAGCATCAAACTTCTCATAGTATTCAATGCACTTATATGGAAGTTTTTATTATACCCATCTTGGATGCCCATCATATTAGGACTAATTTTATAGCCAAAGCAAATTACCATGATGTTCTAAAAGACTCTCAAAATAATATAAGTGAAGCATGAGAGATTAATAATTTCTATAAAATGAAACCACCACCATGCTCTAAAAAGATATAAGTGAAGCACTAGAGCAAAATTATCTAGCTCAAAAGATATAAGTGAAGCACATAGAGTATTCTAATAAATTCCGATTCACGCGTGTCTCTCCCAAAAGGTGTGTACAGCAAGGATGATTGTGGTAAACTAAAAATCAAAGACTCAAATCATACAAGACGCTCCAAGCAAAACACATATCATGTGGTGAATAAAAATATAGCCTCAAGTAAAGTTACCGATAGACGAAGACGAAAGAGGGGATGCCTTCCGGGGCATCGCCAAGCTTAGTCTTTTGGTTGTCCTTGAATTTTACCTTTGGGTGCCTTGGGCATCCCCAATCTTAGGCTCTTGCCACTCCTTATTCCAAAATCCATCAAATCTTTACCCAAAAACTTGAAAACTTCACAACACAAAACTTCAACAGAAAATCTCATGAGCTCCGTTAGTATAAGAAAATAAACCACCACTTTAAGGTACTGTAATGAACTCATTCTTTATTTATATTGGTGTTAAACCTACTGTATTCCAACTTCTCTATGGTTCATACCCCCCGATACTACTCATAGATTCATTAAAATAAGCAAACAACACACGAAAAACAGAATCTGTCAAAACAGAACAGTCTGTAGCAATCTGATTTGTTCGAATACTTCTGTAACTCCAAAAATTATGAAATAAATTGGTGGACGTGAGGAATTTGTCTATTAATCATCTTAAAAAAGAATCAACCTAAAATCACTCTCCAGTAAAAAATGACATCTAATATCGTGAGCGCAAAGGTTTCTGTTTTTTACAGCAAGATCGCAAAGACCTCACCCATGTCTTCCCAAAGGTTCTACTTGGCACAAACACTAATTAAAACATAAAACCACATATAAACAGAGGCTGATGATTTATTTATTACTAAACAGGAACAAAAATCAAAGAACAAATATAAAATTGGGTTGCCTCCCAACAAGCGCTATCGTTTAACGCCCCTAGCTAGGTATTGAGATTTCAATGATGCTCACATGAAAGATAATAATTGAAACACAAAGAGAGCATCATAAAACATGTGACAAAAATATTTAATTCTAACATACTTTCTATGCATAGGCATTTTATAAGAAAACAAATCTTCAAGGCAAGCAAGAACTAGCATATGCAAGGAAGAAGAAAGAAACAATAGCAATCTTAACATAAAGAGAAGTAATTTAGTAACATGAAAATTTATACAACCATATTTTCCTCTCTCATAATAATTACATGTAGGATCATAAGAAAATTCAACAATATATATATATCACATAACATATTCTCAACAAGTTCCACATGCATGCGAAGTTGACACTCTTCCAAAATAGTGGGATCAACATTAACTAAAGTCATGACCTCTCCAAACCCACCTTTATCAAAAAATTCATAAGATTGAACATTCTCCAAATATGTGGGATCTAAAGTTGACACTCTTCCAAACCCACTTTCAATATTATTGCAAACATTATTATCAATCTCATATTCATCATGGGCCTTAAATAAATTTTCAAGATCATAAGAAGAATCACCCCAATCATGATCATTGCAATAAGTAGAGGACATAGCAAAACTAGCATCCCCAAGCTTAGGGTTTTGCATATCATTAACATAATTGACATTAATAGAATTTATAATAACATAATTGCAATCATGCTTTTCATTCAAAGATCTATTGTGAATCACTTCATAAATTTTTCATCACAATTTTCAGATTCATGGATTTCAAGCAAAACTTCATAAAGATAATCTAGTGCACATAACTCACTAGCAATTGGTTCATCATAACTGGATCTCTTAAAAAGATTCGCAAGTGGATGAGGATCCATAAACTTAGTTTTTTAGCAAGCGAAGATGCAAGAAAATAGAGGGCACATGGGAACACAAGCAATCATAAGATCGAACGAAAGAAGGGCGAAGAAAAGGCAAAGGTTTTCCGAAAATCGTTTTAGAAGTGGGGGAGAGGAAAATGAGAGGCGAATGGCAAATAATGTAATGCGAGGGAGAAGAGTTTATGATGGGTACTTGGTATGCTTTGACTTGGCGTAGATCTCCCCGGCAACGGCGCCATAAATCCTTCTTGCTACTTCTTGAGCATGCGTTGGTTTTCCCTTGAAGAGGAAAGGGTGATGCAGCAAAGTAGCGTAAGTATTTCCCTCAGTTTTTGAGAACCAAGGTATCAATCCAGTAGGAGACAACGCACAAGTCACCTGGTACCTGCACAAACAATCAAGAACCTTGCAACCAACGCGATAAAGGTGTTGTCAATCCCTTCACGGTCACTCGGAAAAGTGAGATCTAATAAAGATAGTAAGGTACATATTTTTGGTATTTTTGTTGTATAGATTGGAAAGTAAAGATTGCAAAATAGTAAACGAGATGTGATGTAAATAAAAGAGATGCAATATAATAAGAAAGAGACCCGGGGGCCATAGGTTTCACTAGTGGCTTCTCTCAAGATAGCATGTATTATGGTGGGTGAACAAATTACTGCCATGCAATTGATAGAAAAGCGCATAGTTATGAGAATATCTAAGGCAATGATCATGAATATAGGCATCACGTCCGTGTCAAGTAGGCCGAAACGATTCTGCATCTACTACTATTACTCCACACATCGACCGCTATCCAGCATGCATCTAGAGTATTAAGTTCATAAGAACAGAGTAACGCATTAAGCAAGATGACATGATGTAGAGGGATAAACTCAAGCAATATGATATAAACCCCATCTTTTTATCCTCGATGGCAAAAGTACATTACGTGCCTTTCTGCCCCTACTTTCACTGGGAAAGGACACCGAAAGATTGAACCCAAAGCTAAGCACTTCTCCCGATCAATCTAGTAGGCCAAATTAAACCGATAATTCGAAGAGACTTGCAAAGATATCAAATCATGCATATAAGAATTCAGAGAAGAATCAAATAATAGTCATAGATAATCTTGTTCATAAATCCATGAAAGTGCATTATATCGACTAGAGGGGGGTGAATAGGTGATTTCTATGAATTCTTCACTGAGGAATTTGCGGGTGAGGAAATTCCTTAGCGAAGAACTACTTGCAGCGGAATAAGTACTCAAAAGTAAACATAACAGAACACAAGCATGGTCATCATGATGAAATGAAGACAAGCACAGAGTACAGAAAGCGTAAACACAGGATAACACAGGATGAAGACAAACAGACTGAAGAAATTGAACTGAGGAAATTGAGAAAGTCTTCAATCAAAGTCTTCAAACAGATATGAACAAGCACAAAACAACTGTAATAAGGAAATGAAAGAGTTGAGGAAATAGAACCACTAAGCTTGGTGATGACAATGATTTGGTAGACCAGTTCCAACTGCTGTCTCAGTTGTACGTCTGGTTGGAGCGGCTAGGTATTTAAACCTGAGGACACACAGTCCTCACTGTATTCTCCTTGAGCTAAGGTCACACAGACCTCGCCCAATCACTCGTGGTAAGTCTTCAGGTGACTTCCAAATCTTCACAAACTCGGTAACCCGGCGATCCACAATTTCCTCTTGGATGCTCTAGACCATGACGCCTAACCGTCTGGAAGAAGCACAGTCTTCAAAGGTAACAAGCGTCGGATCCATGCAGGATCAATCTCTTCAGTGATGCTCAATCACTTTGGGTTTGTAGGTGTTCGGGTTTGGGTTTTCCTCACTTGATGATTTTCGCTCAAAGTCCTTGGAGGATGGGATGCTCTCAAATGACAAGTGTCAGTTTCTCTCGGAGCAGCCAACCAGCTAGTGGTTGTAGGGGGCGGCTATTTATAGCCTAGGGAGCAGCCCGACATGATAAGACATAAATGCCCTTCAATGATATGACCGTTAGGTGGGTAGATATTTTGGGACAGCTGGCGCGTAGCACAGCAACAGTTGGATATTTGAGGCTCAAATTCCTCAGGGCTATCATGTTCCTCACTGTGTAGGCAATCCGCACTGGCGAATTCCTAACTCCTCAGTCAGAACAAATTCCTCAGAGACCAGAAGAACTTCGTCTCTGTCACTGAAGAATATGACTGAACTGTATGAGATTTCCAATGGCTTCACTCGAAGGGATTGGTAGGTGTAGGATTTTGAGTTGAGCATCACTTGGAAATTTTTCCTTAGTATTTCCTCGACCCCCTTTAACAGTACGGTGTTTCCTATGACTCAAGAAAGAGAAAATGAAACTATGAAAACAAAAGTCTTCACGCTTCATGTTCATCGAATGGATACCTAGTCCTCAATGTCACACCTATTTCTTCACTTTCAAAGTCTTCAGAAAGTCTTCAGTCGAAGAACTTCATTTTTAGGGGTCGACTTTCTCTGTAAATATCAAACTCCTCATAGACTTATAGACCTGTGTACACTCACAAACGCATCAGTCCCTTAACCTATAAGTCTTCAATACACCAAAATCACTAAGGGGCACTAGATGCACTTACAATCTCCCCCTTTTTGGTGATTGATGACAATATAGGAGTTTTCAACGGGGATAAACATATGAAGTGTAAATACGGATATTGAGGAATTTGATTGCAAGATATAGAAGAACTCCCCCTGAAGATGTGCATAGTGAGGAATTTGCTTCTAAAGCAATGCACACTTGAAGAGTAGTATCATGGAGATCTCCCCCTATATCTTGTAATTCATACACGCATTTGACATATAGTATGAAGAATTTGAAATGCATGATGAAATATGGTGACTGAAGTAATTCAGCATGTGTGCATTAACATTAACGAGGAATAAGCATGCAGAAAAACACAGCAAAAGTATCAGGCCACCATAGAGTTCAAGTTTACAACTTGATCCAGCAAAGTCATCAGAAGAACGAGAGTTGTAACTTTAGCAAAAAAATGCCCATATAAGATAGACCCACTTGAAGACTAACTCAAATTTCTCTCCCTTTGTCATCGAATGACCAAAAGGATCAAAAAATGAGCACTAACGCCCCTGAAGAATATCATGTTGATGGAGGAGCGCCAGCGTTGTTGGGGTCATTTGTTGTTGTAGGCCTGCCGCAGTGTCGTCCAAGTCTTCATACTCATCGGTCTCGCGTGATGAGAACAGGAGCTGGCCACCAAGGAAGGAACCTTGACCTTCTTGTATTTCTTCGGTGGAGGTCCAGACTAGTCAAAGTCCTCATTGAGACCCATTTGCTTCAGATCTTCTTCACCATATACATGTGACAGAATAGCCCAGGTGCGACCGAAGACTTCATGGAGGTAGTAATGGTTTTTCTTCACTTCATTATGCATAGCAGTCATGTTGTGAAGAATAGAACCAAACTGACGCTTAACCCATTTATGGTTTAGATCCACCTTCTGGTGAAGACTAAGCAGAAGCTCACGGTCAGTCATCACTCTTGGAGCTGTGGCTTGAGGATTTGGCTTGGATGCATTAGCAGCAGAATCATGAGTGGCGGAGTCATCATTGGTGGAATAAGATGCAGCTTTGCGAAACTGACCATCCAATGGACGAATGCCTTCATCAACAATAGCTGGTGCCTTGCCCTTCTCATCAGCTAAGGAATATGTCCGCTTGAGGACTTCGATTGGGGGCAAGTAGATTGAGGTGATTCTGAAAATCAACCTTGTAGTTGAGTGAAGACCTTGTTTTGAGGAATCTCATAATCCAAGGAGCATAAGGCTTCAACTCAAACGGAGAGATTGCAACATTTGCCAGAGTCCTCATGAAGAAATCATGATAGTTGACAGGGATGCCATGCATGATGTTGAATAGCAGATTCTTCATGATGCCAACGACTTCTTCATCAGACGAGTCGTGGCCTCTGATCGGACTCATTGTCTTTGTCAGAATGCGATAGATAGTTCTAGGCACATAGAGCAATTCCCTCATGAGGAATTTGGTCCTTGGGGCTTGACCAGGCTTCAGAGGCTTCATAAGAACTTGCATATAATGGGCAGTGAGTTCAGGCTCTTGGTATAGGAAACGAGCTCCTTCAGGTGGAGGACTGATTGGCAGGGCATGAAGCAATTCAGAGGCCGGTGCTTTATAATGAGTGTTTTCAGTCATCCAGTCCAGAACCCAGGTATTCACATCGTCAGCATCTCCTGTGATGTGCAGCGTTGCCTAGAACTGAAGAATAAGTTCTTCATTCCAATCAACAATGTCAAAGAAAAAGTTGAGGAGGCCTGCATCATGAAGCACACTGAGGACAGGGGTGAAGCAAGGCAGTGATTCCATATCCACGTGAGGAATATGCTCATGGTTGAAGACTTTGTCCTTGTTGAAGAGCAGTGAAGAATAGAAATTGGCCTGGCTGGCAGTCCAGAAGCGCTTCCTTCTAAGACGAGCAGAGTCATAAGGATTATAATCAGTGAAGAACACGTGCTCGCCGAAAAAGTCATCAGCCTTGAATTTCTGCTTCTTCAAGAATGGATCCTTTGGCTTGGGCTGAGGAGTATCAGTCAATTGCATTACTACCTCAGGAATCACAATCTCAGGTTCCACAGGCTGAGGAATTTCAGCTTCTTCTTCAGTGGCAGCCTGGGTCTTCAATTCTTCATTTACATTTTCTTTAGCACTAGTGGCTGGAATCTCTTCATGTATAGAAGGAGTTGCACGAGGTTCTTCCGATCCCATTTGTACTTCAGTGTTGACAGGGGACTGAGGAATTTGTTGAAGTGGTGTGAACAGAGGAGAGTTGGGGTGCTGACTTTCCCAAAAATCATCATTCAGCACTGGTGTTGTACACCCAATGTCCACATCTTCATCATCTTCTTTTTCTTCAACGCGAGCCTCTTCAGCAGTGAACTGAGGCATGGGCGATGAGACTTGTGGGGTTGAAGGGATTGCATCCGCTTCAATTTCTTCATCGAACTGCTCTGATGAAGCAGCAGAAGGAATGTCATCATCAGATTCACTTGGAATCACATATTCTTCATCAAAAGGAACAAGGTCCTTTGATGGCATGAAGGAGACTGGAACGACATCAATTGGATTTGCAAAGGAGCTGGTCAATGGCTTCATCTTCTTCGGAGCTGAAGAATCTGATGAAGTTGATGCCTTCCTTTTCTTCGCTGCTGCACACTCTGCAACCTTGGTTTTCTTCACATCTGTTGCAGATGGAAGAATCGGAGTTGGTGTAGGCGCAGGAGGAGCAGAGGAATTTGGTTCAAATTCTTCAGGCACAACTGATGCAGTTGCCCTGACTTCTTCGGTTTCTTCATGCGCAACACTAGTGGTTGCCCTGGCAATTTCTTCAGCGGCTAGGATGCAGTCATCAACCCTGGTACTTTGAGTTTCTTCAGCAGCCTGAATATCATCAGCGGTGCTGGAATTTTCTTCAGTCGGCTGAGCAGATGCTTCAGCGTGAGGATTTTCTTGTTGCGTTGGGGCTGCAACATTGGAAGTGAACTTATCAGTCAATTTCACAAATCTAACTTTGGCTCCAAGCCAGTCAGCACGGTATACGTCAAATTCATCACCGAGTTTCTTGATCTCAGATTGAATAGTGACAAGTTCTTCAGTTGTCATAGAGACAACGTTTTTCTTCAGGAAGCGCTCCTTCTTGTACTGCGGTTTCTTGATCTGCCTGGCCTTTTCAAATTTCCATTTTTCTTCTTGGATGAAGGCAATCAGCATATGACTTTGACCAGGAGTCAGTTTGAAATCAGGCATAGGAGTGTTTGGATCCTTGTGCCAGAGATCAATGTAATCAAGGATCAACTTGGGATCCAAAAGAAGAGGTACATTTGTGCCTTTGGCTCTAGCGGCCTTGAGCTGCCTGTCCTGATGATTTCGGCAAGTTCCTCATCATCAGCTTCGTCTTCATCAGACGGCACTTGGAAGGCGACCTGCTTCTTGTGAGGACTTGGACGAGAGCCACGTCCAGCAGTGGCCTTTGTCTTCAGCAGAGAGGGGCCAGTTGAAGAATTTGGTGCAGCTGAGGAACTAGCAGAAGCTCCTAAGGCAATAGAGATGCCTGTTGTCCTTTGGCACGTGGCGAGATGCGCAGGTGCAGAGGATTTGGTCGGAGCAGCTGAGGACTTTGGCGGAGGAGCGGGAGCAGTTTGAGGAGTTGGCCGTGAGGGCTTTGAAGAATCTGGCTGTGAGGGCATTGCTGAGGCACTTGGCCGTGAGGGCATTGAGGGTGAAACACTTGGCTTATGAGCAGGCTTCTTTTCCATGGCCTTCTTCGGCTTGCTTGCAGAGGCCTCAGCAGTGGCAGCAGCAGCAGAGTCTTCATTAAATTTCCTCACTGCTTCTCTTGCGTGTTTGGCCAATTTGGCCTGGCGCTTGGCCCATTCGTCAGGATAGTCCTCACCGCGCTTGAGGCTGGTGGGATCTGCTACTTGGCCAGGTGCCAACAGAGGTCTTGGGCATGGAGGATTTAGAGCGAATTTCTTCATATACTTGGGAGTAACATACCTGTACTCCCTCCACTCCCTTGCCCATCTCCTCTCTATTCTTTGGATGCGCACCTTGCGCTGATTTTTGTCCTCCTTGCCAAACTTGGCCTCATCAGGAGTGCAATAGTCCTTGTATATGTCATCAGGGATCTCAAAGGCAGTATTGACCTCAGGCCTCTTTCCTCCTTTCTATGGCTTCTTACCGTCAGCCATTTTCTTCACATGAGGAATATGAACAACTGAATTTTCTGAAGAGGTGTGCAACTTTTCTTCGAGGAACGCTGCAAATGAGTTAAGTTGATGAGAACCTAGTGATTCAGCAGCGGACATGATTACCTATGAACATAGTATAGTTACGAGGAATTTGGAGAGGTCATATGCGTTCTCAGAAGGTTTTGCAAAAAAAACAAGTTTGAGGAATTTGACCAGATGAGTCTTGAAGAATTTCACTAAGCGTTCTTTGTCTTAGGTTCCAGAGTTGTACAGATCAAAAATCCACACAATTGAGGAATCTTGAAGAAAAATATTGCTTAGAGAAATGGATCAAGAACAGATGACATGTGAGGTGTTTAGTGTGTGAAGAATTTGAGGAATAAACACCTTTGAAGATTTTGTAGAAAACATTTGAATCAAAGAGGGCAGTAAAAGTAACTTTTAATTACCCTTGACGAAGAACACGACGAACTGGGAAGTGTAGAAGTGAAGTTCGTCAGTTCAGATCTTCCACGCCCTAACTCGGCAGAGGAAGACAGCTACGGCGGCGGCGGAGTGAAGAATCCGCAGCCGGCACGAGTACGATGGCGACGAGGTCGAGGCAGTGAAGCTCTTCCTCACCGGCGACGATGAAGTAGCGGTGGCGCTAGGGTTTGAGAAGCTCGAGCGGGAGAGAGATCGAGCGGAGTAAAAGTGAAGTGAGGAAGGGGAGGGGTATATATAGCCACGGTGAAAAAATGTTCGCCCAAAGAAATTGGACGAACGTGCCCCTGAACCTTCTCATTCGCTTGACATGTGTCACCCACGTACTGAGAGGTGGCGATCGTGTGAGATCGTGGGTGAATAGATAAGTATTTTCGTGGGATGCGGAACGGTTTGAGCGGCAAAGCCGAAAATTTAGATAAGATAAGTTAAAAGTTTTGTTCGCAGATTCTTCAGCTGACAAGGACACAGTGAAGATTTTGAACGAGTTTCAAATAGAACGCACATGAAGAATTTTTGAATAGATTGGGTTGAGTTTAGCATAGAGGGGGAAGGGTCCGATCACATTCACTTAGCAGAAAAAGCAACTTGAAGAAATAGCAATAAGTGAATGCCGTAGAGGACATAAACTCATATATATATATATATATATATATATATATATATATATATATATATATATATAGCCAATGAAGAAAAACGACGGAAACAGTGAAGACAATGCAACGTTGGAGAAAATTGAACAACTGAGGAATTTCAAAAATGAGGAAAAACTCAAATTGAAGATTTTCAACTTTTGGTGGTGGCGTGACCCACTGTATAAGAATGATGATTTCAGACACCGCGTACAATTGTCATAGGGCTCTGAGAATCAAATTCTTCGTTAATTTCTTCACACTTAGAGTGTTAGTCTTCATTGATTGAAGAAAAACGTTTCTTCATGTGTTGCACATCTAAGTCATAAATTTTGCATAAGTGTTAGGATGAGTGTCCTTTTCAAAGAACATTAGAAGATTCTAAGATATTTAGCTCACACCGCAACTTGCTAAATCTCTTCTCATCCAAGGGCTTTGTGAAGATATCGGCTAGCTTTTCTTCAGTCTTCACATGCTCAATAGAAATGTCGCCCTTCAACACATGATCACGAAGAAAATGATGACGAATCTGAATGTGCTTTGTCTTCGAGTGCTGAACTGGGTTGTGAGCAATCTTGATTGCACTCTCATTGTCATAGTAGAGAGGCACATTCTTCACGTTGATGTCGTAGTCCTTGAGAGTTCGCTTCATCCACAGCAATTGAGCACAGCAAGAACCAGCAGCAATGTACTCAGCTTCAGCAATAGACAGTAATACGCAGTTCTGTTTCTTCGAGGACCAACAGACCAAAGATCGTCCAAGGAAATGGCATGTCCCAGATGTTGACTTGCGGTCCACACGATTACCAGCATAGTCAGAGTCTGAATATCCAATGGATCAAAAGCCGAGCCCTTGGGATACCATAATCCAAGTGTTGGTGTGTGAGCTAGATATCAAAGAATATGCTTCACAGCCTTATGGTGTGATTCCTTCGGTATAGCTTGAAATCGGGCACACATGCAAACACTAAGCATAATGTCTGGCCTAGATGCACATAAATACAATAAAGAGCCAATCATGGAGCGGTATACCTTTTGATCAAAGTCAATACCATTTTCATTAGTGCATAGATGGCCATTTGTGGGCATTGGAATTTTGACCCCTTTGCAATCTTGCATGCCGAATTTCCTCAGTACATCCTGGAGGTATTTCTCCTGAGATATGAATATGCCATTGCGTTGTTGACGAATTTGAAGACCTAAGAAGAATTTCAATTCTCCCATCATAGACATTTGATATTCTTCACTCATCATATAGGCAAATTCATCACTGTAACGTTGGTCAGTACAGCCAAAGATAATATCATCAGCATAAATTTGGCACACAAACAATTCACCATCATAAGATTTAGTGAAAAGAGTAGGGTCAAGTGAACCGGGCTTGAAGCCTTTCTTCATGAGGAATTTCTTCAAAGTATCATACCACGCCCGAGGGGCCTGCTTGAGGCCATAGAGGGCCTTATTGAGTCTGAAGACTTTGTCGGGATGCTTTGGATCTTCAAAACCTGGGGGTTGAGCAACATATACTTCTTCCTCAAGCTTACCATTGAGGAATGCACTTTTCACATCCATTTGATATAAAGTGATATCATGATGGTTAGCATAAGCAAGTAATATGCGAATAGCCTCAAGTCTAGCAACAGGTGCAAAAGTTTCATCGAAATCAATTCCTTCAACCTATGTGTAGCCTTGAGCTACAAGCCGTGCCTTATTCCTCACCACAAGGCCATTTTCATCTTGCTTGTTGCGGTAGATCCACTTTGTGCCAATGATATTGTGCTTGCAAGGATCTGGACGTTTAACCAGTTCCCAAACATTGTTGAGCCCGAACTGATGTAATTCTTATTGCATGGCTTGAATCCACTCAGGCTCCAGAAATGCTTCATCTACCTTAGTGGGCTATGTGATAGAGACAAACGCAAAGTGCCCACAAAAGTTAGACAAATGTGAAGCTTTTGAGCATGTGAGAGGACCAGGTGCTTCAATGTCATCGATGATTTTCTCAATCTGCACTCCGTTTGCAATGCGAGGATGAGCTGTTTGTCGTCGAGGAATTTGATCAGCATTTTCTTCAGCACCATTTTCTTCAGGTGCATTAGCTCGACGTTCTTCACGTTCTGGAATGAATTCTTCAGCAGATTCTTCGGTCGGAATGACATCCTCAGTAGCCTTGAACTTGACAGTTTCCTCAGGTGTTGGTTCATCTATCACAGAAGGTAGGTGCTCTCTTTGCGAGCCATTAGTTTCATCGAACCGCACATCTATAGTTTCAACAACTTTGTGGTGAACGTTGTTGAAGACTCTGTAGGTGTCCGAGTCCTTTCCGTAACCAAGCATAAAACCTTCATGTGCTTTCGGTGCAAATTTAGAGTTGTGATGAGGATCTCTAATCCAACATTTAGCACCGAAGACTTTGAAATAACTCACATTGGGTTTCTTGTCAGTGAGGAGTTCATAAGCGGTCTTCTTGAAGAATTTGTGAAGATATACCCTGTTGATGATGTGGCAAGCAGTATCAATTGCCTCAATCCAGAAACGACAAGGCGTCTTGTATTCATCGAGCATAGTGCGAGCCATCTCAACAAGAGTCCTGTTCTTGCGCTCCACGACGCCATTCTGCCGAGGAGTATAAGGAGTAGATAACTCATGAGTAATACCAAGTTCAACAAGATAGTCATCAAGACCAGAATTCTTGAACTCAGTTCCATTATCACTTCTGATGTGCTTGATCTTCACACCAAAGTTGGTTGAAGCCCTCGAGGAAAATCGTTTGAAGACTTCCTGCACCTCATGTTTGTAAGTGACAATATGTACCCATGTGTAACGAGAGTAATCATCAACAATAACAAAGCCATATTGAGATGCATCATTTGTAACTGCAGAATAATGGTTAGGACCAAAGAGATCCATATGAAGCAATTCAAATGGTCGAGTGGTAGTCATGATTGTCTTCGCTGGATGTTTGGCCTTGGTCATCTTTCCAGCTTCACAGGCTCAACATAAGTGATCCTTGAGGAATTTGACATTCTCAATGCCAATGACATGCTTCTTCTTCGCTAGCATGTGCAGATTCCTCATGCCTGCATGACCAAGTCGTCGATGCCATAGCCAGCCTTCTGAAGCTTTTGCAAGTAAGCATACGGCTGGTTCTGGTCCTGTAGAGAAATCAACAATATACAAGTCTCCTCTCCTAAAGCCTTCGAAGACTTTGGAATGGTCAGCTTCCATGGTCACAACACAACGATACTTGCCAAAGACAACAACCATATCAAGATCACAAAGCATTGAGACAGACATGAGGTTGTATCCTAAGGACTTGACAAGCATGACTTTGTCCATGTGTCGATCCTTTGAGATCGCAACCTTACCTAGACCCAATATCTGACTTTTGCCTTTGTCAGCGAAGATGATATGCTTCAGATGCGATGGAGATAAGGGAGCATCCATCAATAGATTCTTGTCACCAGTCATGTGATTTGTACATCCACTATCGAGGACCCACTCATTGGCTTTGGGTTGATCATCCTGCTGATGAATTAGTGCAACTTACGAACTCATATACATCATCAGTGAAGAATATGACATCAATTCATCAGATCAATTTCATCAACCAATAGAACAGATAAAACAGAATGAGGACGTGAGAAATGAGGGTTCATTTCTTCATGATTAGCCTGCGTCCTTTCAGGCAATTTCAGGCCTCCAACAAATTCTTCAGACGTTTAAGCACGTCTGGAGACCTGACCCTGCAGAAGAAATTAGTTCTTTTTCTTCGCCACCCACATCTGAAGGGGTGGCAAAGAGACTCTGCGAGCTCCATATGAGAAAGGTGGCATAGAAGCCAGTCCATTTCATTTCACATAAGAGGAGTTAGGGTAAGCATATGAATAAGCAGAGAAATTCTTCGAGGACTTATGAACATAATGGTTAGAAGAATAATGCTCATATTCATAGCCCTTAGCCCTTTGCTACCTCTTGAGCACTGCGTTGGTTTTCCCTTGAAGAGGAAAGGGTGATGCAGCAAAGTAGCGTAAGTATTTCCCTCAGTTTTTGAGAACCAAGGTATCAATCCAGTAGGAGGCCACGCGCGAGTCCCTCGCACCTACACAAACAAATAAATCCTCGCAACCAACGCAATAAAGGGGTTGTCAATCCCTTCACGGTCACTTACGAGAGTGAGATCTGATAGATATGATAAGATAATATTTTTGGTATTTTTATGATAAAGATGCAAAGTAAAGAAAGCAAAATAAAGACGACGCTAGAAATAATTAAAGGCAAACAACAAAAGTTTTCAATCATTAAAACTAAAATGTTCGAGTTGTGCCTAATAATGCAAAGATAATTGTGGTGAAGAAACCCCACTTTTATAAAATATTCAAAGGCTCTAAAATAATTAAACAGTAGTTAAAACAGTTATAAAAATGCCTTTTGAATTTTATAAAATATTAAACTATTTTATTTTGGGATAAGAATTAATGTGGCAGCAGTATATTTATAAATACTAATTTAGATGCTAGTGATGATTTTTATAAAACTAAAATAAAAGGGATCTAGAAATAAAACAGAAAAGAGATAAATAAAAAAAGAAAAATAAAAACTTGCACTGTGCACTTGGGCCCAAGTGCACAGTACAACCGGCCCAGTCCATCCCAACCCACCAGGAGGTCTCCTCCTACCTCCTGTTCATCAGGAGCATGGTGGACGCCCGTGGTTCGTCCGTGGCCGCAGATGGCCATGGGGCGGCCATCCGTCGCACCCCAACGTCCTATAGAGCGCCCTCATCGACCACCCTGCTAACCCTAGCCGCCTTTCACCCCTCCCCTCGTTCCCCGTCGTCCCGATCTGGACACGCCCGACGCAGTCGTCGCCATGGCCGAGCTCTTTGTCGTGGCCATCGTCGTCCCCGCCGGGTGATACCTTGCGAGAAGACGCTCTGGCCTCCCTTCCTTCGACTACAACCACGGGATCGAGCTGGAGTGTTCCTCCCCGTCGCCAACGACCCGCCTTCCACCGCCATGGCCACACCATCGTCGTCGATCCGCCGCTTCTAGGGCTCCCCCGAGCTCTCTGACCTCCCTTACCGATCCACTGTGAGCTCCTCTTTTCCCCACGCTTATTCTCGAGCTCGGATTCGAGCTCAAGCACGCTCACTGCCACGCCCGTAGCTTCGCCGTAGCCGAACGCCCGCATCTCACTGCCCGTGGCCGCGCTCCCTCACCCCTGCTAACCAGTCCGCGTCCGTCCGGGCGTGGCTCACCCCCGCAGCCGCCCCGCGCGCCCTGCCTGTTGCTGACTGCCGCCACTACCATTGATGCCCGCCGCTGTCGCTGTCCTTGCTCGCGCTCGTCACACCCCTCCTCTGTCGCTCACCGCTGCTTTCCCTGGCCCGCCTGCCTACAGCGCCGCCGCTGCCGCCAGCCTTCCCCCGCTGCTCGCCTCGGGCCTCTGCCAGGGCGCGTCCCCTGGTCGCCCGCTCGGCTCCCCTCCGCCTCGCCGCACCTGCTCCGGCCGGCCATGCCTGCCGGGCCGCGCCGGCTCCACCCACCGTTGTCGCGGCTCGCCCCCACCGCGCCTCGCCGACACCCTCTACCGCCCGCGCTGGGCTGCTGCTCTGCCTCGCGCGAGGCCATGGCCGAGCACAGTCGTGCCGGTTGTGCGTGGTAATGGGGCCAAACCCCCTGTTTTGTTTGGGTGCTAACCCCCCTACTAACAACTACCCCTAACACCCACTGACGCATGGGCCCCCACCACTAATTTAGATTACTTTAAAACAATTCTGTTAGCTAAATGTCTCGTTGAAAGTTGGGTCCCACCACCAATTAAACTAAATAGTCAAAATCAATTGAACTATTGTCTATGACAACTGGACCCCACTGGTCCACTTTGACCAGTCAACTGGGACTGTTGACTGCTGACTCAACAGTCAACAGGTCCCACCTGTCATACACTTGCACATATTACTGGGTACGCTTTTGTGTACCCGTAGCAGTTTAGGTATTTTAATTTTCAAATTAATTTAAATTAGGAAATTTCAGAATATTGTTAAAACTTTATAAAATCATATTAAATAATCCGTAACTCAGATGAAAATACTTTGTACATGAAAGTTGCTCAGAACGACGAGACGAATCCGGATACATAACCCGTTCGTCCGCCACACATCACTAGCATAGCAAACTCGCAACTTTTCCCCTCCGATTCATCTGTCCAAAAACGCGAAACACCGGGGATATTTTCCCGGATGTTTCCCCCCTTCACCGGTATCACCTCCTATTGCGTTAGGGCACACCTAGCACCGTTACTTGTCATGTCATGCATTGATATGCATTTGTTTGCATTGTATTCATTGTTTCTTTCCCCTCTTCTCTCCGGTAGACTACGAGACTGACGCCGCTGCTGGTGCCCCGATCGACTACGCTGTTGACGACCCCTCCTTGCCTGAGGAACCAGGCAAGCCCCCCCCCTTGATCACCAGATATCGCCTATTCTTTCTCTCTACAGCTTGCATTAGAGTAGTGTAGCATGTTACTGCTTTCGGTTAATCCTATTCTGATGCATAGCCTGTCATTGTTGCTACAGTTGTTACCCTTACCTGCAATCCTAAATGCTTAGTATAGGATGCTAGTATTCCATTAGTGGCCCTACACTCTTGTCCGTCTGCCATGCTATACTACTGGGCCGTGATCACTTTGGGAGGTGATCACGGGCATATGCTATATACTTTATACTGTTACATTACTTATAATACTGTTCGGAGATGGGGGCTGAAGGGGCAGGTGGCTCCATCCCGGTAGAGGTGGGCCTGGGTTCCCGACGGCCCCCGACTGTTACTTTGTGGTGGAGCGACAGGGCAGGTTGAGACCACCTAGGAGAGAGGTGGGCCTGGCCCTGGTCGGCGTCCGCGGTTACTTCAAAATAACACGCTTAACGAGTTCTTGGTATTTGATCTGAGTCTGGCCATTTGGTCTATACGCACTAACCAACTACGTGGGAAAGATATGGGCACTCGGCGTCGTGGTATCAGCCGAAGCCTTCGTGACGTCAGCGACTGAGCGGCGCGCGCCGAATTGGAACGTAAGCCTGCTCTTGTATTAAGGGGGCTAGTTCTGCTTCCGGCCACCCTCGCAATGTGCAGGTGTGCAATGGGCGATGGGCCCAAACCCCTACGCCATAGGATTTAGACCGGCGTGCTGACCTCGCTGTTGTGCCTAGGTCGGGCTGCGACGTGTTGATCTTTCGAGGCCGGGCATGACCCAGGAAAGTGTGTCCGGCCAAATGGGATCGAGCGTGTTGGGTTATGTGGTGCACCCCTGCAGGGAAGTTTATCTATTCGAATAGCCGTGATCCTCGGTAACAGGACGACCCGGAGTTGTACCTTGACCTTATGACAACTAGAACCGGATACTTAATAAAACACATCATTCCAAGTGCCAGATATAACCCGGTGATCGCTCTCACACAGGGCGACGAGGGGAGGATCGCCGGGTAGGATTTATGCTATGCGATGATACTTGGCGAACTTACCTTCTACTCTCTTCTACATGCTGCAAGACGGAGGTTGCCAGAAGCGTAGTCTACGACAGGACTAGCTATCCCCCTCTTATTCTGGCATTCTGCAGTTCAGTCCACTGATATTGCCCTTTACACAGATACCCATGCATATGTAGTGTAGCTCCTTGCTTGCGAGTACTTTGGATGAGTACTCACGGTTGCTTTTCTCCCTCTTTTCCCCTTTCCATTCTACCTGGTTATCGCAACCAGATGTTGGAGCCCAGGAGCCAGACGCCACCGTCGACGGTGACCCCTACTACACCGAGAGTGCCTACTACTACGTGCAGGCCGCTGACGACTACCAGGAGTAGTTTAGGAGGATCCCGGGCAGGAGGCATGCGCCTCTTTCGATCTGTATCCCAGTTTGTGCTAGCCTTCTCAAGGCAAACTTGTTTAACTTATGTCTGCACTCAGATATTGTTGCTTCTGCTGACTCGTGTATGATCGAGCACTTGTATTCGAGCCCTCGAGGCCCCTGGCTTGTATTATGATGCTTGTATGACTTATTTATGTATTTAGAGTTGTGTCGTGATATCTTCCCGTGAGTCCCTGATCTTGATCGTACACGTTTAAGTGCATGATTAGTGTACGATTAAATTGGGGGCGTCACAAGTTGGTATCAGGGCCGACTGCCTGTAGGAATCCCCCTTTCCAACTCCTTGGCCGAAGTCGAGTCTAGTCATGTTGGGGATCGTAGCAGAAATTTAAAATTTTCTACACATCACCAAGATCAATCTATGGAGTTTACTAGCATCTACATACCCTTGTAGATCGCGAGTGGAAGCGTTCAAGAGAATGGGGTTGATGGAGTCGTACTCGTCGTGATCCAAATCACCGATGACCGAGCGCTGAACGGACGGCACCTCCGTGTTCAACACACGTACGGTTCGGGAAGACGTCTCCTCCTTCTTGATCCAGCAAGGGGGAAGGAGAGGTTGATTGAGATCCAGCAGCACGACAGCGTGGTGATGGAAGCAGCGGGGATCTCGGCAGGGCTTTGCCAAGCTCAGCGAGAGGGAGAGGTGTCACGGGAGGCGCCAGGGGCTTGGGTGCGGCTGCCCTCCCTCCCCCCTCTTTATATAGGGGTCCAGGGGGGCTCCGGCCCCCTGAGATCCCATCTCAAGGGGGGGCGGCGGCCAAGGGGGGGGGCACTTGCCCCCCAAGTCAAGTGGGGCGCCCCCCACCCCTAGGGTTTCCAACCCTAGGCGCAGGGGAGGCCCAAGGGGGGAGCACCAGCCCACCATGGGCTGGTTCCCTTCCCCACTTCAGCCCATGGGGCCCTCCGGGATAGGTGGCCCCACCCGGTGGACCCCCGGGACCCTTCCGGTGGTCCCGGTACAATACCGGTGACCCCCGAAACTTTCCCGGTGGCCGAAACTGGACTTCCTATATATAATTCTTCACCTCCGGACCATTCCGGAACTCCTCGTGATGTCCGGGATCTCATCCGGGAATCCGAACAACTTTCGGGTTACCGCATACTAGTATCTCTACAACCCTAGCATCACCGAACCTTAAGTGTGTAGACCCTACGGGTTCGGGAGACATGCAGACATGACCGAGACGACTCTCCGGTCAATAACCAACAGCGGGATCTGGATACCCATGTTGGCTCCCACATGTTCCACGATGATCTCATCGGATGAACCACGATGTCGAGGATTCAATCAATCCCGTATACAATTCCCTTTGTCAATCGGTACGTTACTTGCCCGAGATTCGATCGTCGGTATCCCAATACCTTGTTCAATCTCGTTACCGGCAAGTCACTTTACTCGTACCGTAATGCATGATCCCGTGACCAAACACTTGGTCACATTGAGCTCATTATGATGATGCATTACCGAGTGGGCCCAGAGATACCTCTCCGTCATACGGAGTGACAAATCCCAGTCTCGATTCGTGCCAACCCAACAGACACTTTCGGAGATACCCGTAGTGCACCTTTATAGCCATCCAGTTACGTTGTGACGTTTGGCACACCCAAAGCACTCCTATGGTATCCGGGAGTTGCACAATGTCATGGTCTAAGGAAATGATACTTGACATTTGGAAAAGCTTTAGCAAACGAACTACACGATCTTGTGCTATGCTTAGGATTGGGTCTTGTCCATCACATCATTCTCCTAATGATGTGATCCCGTTATCAATGACATCCAATGTCCATAGTCAGGAAACCATGACTATCTGTTGATCAACGAGCTAGTCAACTAGAGGCTCACTAGGGACATGTTGTGGTCTATGTATTCACACATGTATTACGATTTCCGGATAACACAATTATAGCATGAACAATAGACAATTATCATGAACAAGGAAATATAATAATAACCATTTTATTATTGCCTCTAGGGCATATTTCCAACAGTCTCCCACTTGCACTAGAGTCAATAATCTAGTTACATTGTGATGAATCGAACACCCATAGAGTTCTGGTGTTGATCATGTTTTGCTCTAGGGAGAGGTTTAGTCAACGGATCTGCTACATTCAGGTCCGTATGTACTTTACAAATATCTATGTCTCCATTTTGAACACTTTCACGAATGGAGTTGAAGCGACGCTTGATATGCCTGGTCTTCCTGTGAAACCTGGGCTCCTTGGCAAGGGCAATAGCTCCAGTGTTGTCACAGAAGAGAGTCATCGGGCCCGACGCATTGGGAATCACCCCTAGGTCGGTAATGAACTCCTTTATCCAGACTGCTTCCTGTGCTGCCTCTGAGGCCGCCATGTACTCCGCTTCACATGTAGATCCCGCCACGACGCTTTGCTTGCAACTGCACCAGCTTACTGCCCCTCCATTCAAAATATACACGTATCCGGTTTGTGACTTAGAGTCATCCAGATCTATGTCGAAGCTAGCGTCGACGTAACCCTTTACGACGAGCTCTTCGTCACCTCCATAAACGAGAAACACATCCTTAGTCCTTTTTAGGTACTTCAGGATATTCTTGACCGCTGTCCAGTGTTCCATGCCGGGATTACTTTGGTACCTTCCTACCAAACTTACGGCAAGGTTTACATCAGGTCTGGTACACAGCATGGCATACATAATAGACCCTATGGCCGAGGCATAGGGGATGACACTCATCTTTTCTCTATCTTCTACCGTGGTCGGGCATTGAGCCGTGCTCGATTGCACACCTTGCAATACAGGCAAGAACCCCTTCTTGGACTGATCCATATTGAACTTCTTCAATATCTTGTCAAGGTACGTACTTTGTGAAAGACCAATGAGGCGTCTTGATCTATCTCTATAGATCTTGATGCCTAATATATAAGCAGCTTATCCAAGGTCCTTCATTGAAAAACACTTATTCAAGTAGGCCTTTATGCTTCCCAAGAATTCTATATCATTTCCCATCAACAATATGTCATCCACATATAATATGAGAAATGCTACAGAGCTCCCACTCACTTTCTTGTAAACACAGGCTTCTCCATAAGTCTGTGTAAACCCAAACGCTTTGATCATCTCATCAAATCGAATGTTCCAACTCCGAGATGCTTGCACCAGCCCATAGATGGAGCGCTGGAGCTTGCATACCTTGTTAGCATTCTTAGGATCGACAAAACCTTCCGGCTGCATCATATACAATTCTTCCTTAAGAAAGCCGTTAAGGAATGCCGTTTTGACGTCCATCTGCCATATCTCATAATCATAGTATGCGGCAATTGCTAACATGATTCGGACGGACTTCAGCTTCGCTACGAGTGAGAAAGTCTCATCGTAGTCAACCCCTTGAACTTGTCGATAACCCTTAGCGACAAGTCGAGCTTTATAGATGGTAACATTACCATCCGCGTCCGTCTTCTTCTTAAAGATCCATTTGTTTTCTATCGCTCGCCGATCATCGGGCAAGTCTGTCAAAGTCCACACATTGTTTTCATGCATGGATCCTATCTCGGATTGCATGGCTTCAAGCCATTTGTTGGAATCTGGGCCCGCCATTGCTTCTTCATAGTTCGAAGGTTCACCGTTGTCTAACAACATGATTTCCAAGACAGGGTTGCCGTACCACTCTGGCACGGAACGTGTCCTTGTGGACCTACGAAGTTCAGGAGGAGCTTGATCCGAAGTACCTTGATCATCATCATCATTAACTTCCTCTCTAGTCGGTGCAGGCACCACAGGAACATCTTCCTGAGCTGCGCTACTTTCCGGTTCAAGAGGTAGTACTTCATCAAGTTCCACTTTCCTCCCACTTACTTCTTTCGAGAGAAACTCTTTCTCCAGAAAGGACCCGTTCTTGGAAACAAAGATCTTGCCTTCGGATCTGAGGTAGAAGATATACCCAATGGTTTCCTTAGGGTATCCTATGAAGACGCATTTTTCCGACTTGGGTTCGAGCTTTTCAGGTTGAAGTTTCTTGACATAAACATCGCATCCCCAAACTTTTAGAAACGACAGCTTAGGTTTCTTCCCAAACCATAATTCATACGGTGTCGTCTCAACGGATTTCGAAGGAGCCCTATTTAAAGTGAATGCGGCAGTCTCTAAAGCATAGCCCCAAAATGAGAGCGGTAGATCGGTAAGAGACATCATAGATCTCACCATATCCAATAGAGTGCGATTACGACGTTTGGACACACCATTTCGCTGAGGTGTTCCAGGCGGCGTGAGTTGTGAAACTATTCCACATTTCCTTAAGTGTGTGCCAAATTCGTGACTCAAATATTCCCCCCACGATCTGATCGTAAGAATTTTATTTTCCTGTCACGTTGATTCTCAACCTCACTCTGAAATTCCTTGAACTTTTCAAAGGTCTTAGACTTGTGTTTCATTAGGTAGACATACCCATATCTACTCAAGTCATCAGTGAGAGTGAGAACATAACGATAGCCTCCGCGAGCCTCAACACTCATTGGACCGCACACATCAGTATGTATGATTTCTAATAAGTTGGTTGCTCGCTCCATTGTTCTGGAGAACGGAGTCTTGGTCATTTTTCCCATGTGGCATGGTTCGCATGTGTCAAATGATTCATAATCGAGAGACTCTAAAAGTCCATCAGCATGGAGCTTCTTCATGCGCTTGACACCAATGTGACCAAGGCGGCAGTGCCACAAGTATGTGGGACTATCGTCATAAACTTTACATCTTTTGGTATTCACACTATGAATATGTGTAACATCACGTTCGAGATTCATTAAGAATAAACCATTGACCAGCGGGGCATGACCATAAAATATATCTCTCATATAAATAGAACAACCATTATTCTCGGATTTAAATGAGTAGCCATCTCGCATTAAACGAGATCCAGATACAATGTTCATGCTCAAAGCTAGCACTAAATAACAATTATTGAGGTTTAAAACTAATCCCGTAGGTAAATGTAGAGGTAGCGTGCCGACGGCGATCACATCGACCTTGGAACCATTCCCGACGCGCATTGTCACCTCGTCCTTTGCCAGTCTCCGTTTATTCCGCAGCTCCTGCTTTGAGTTACAAATATGAGCAACCGCACCGGTATCAAATACCCAGGAGCTACTACGAGTGCTGGTAAGGTACACATCAATAACATGTATATCACATATACCTTTGGTGTTGCCAGCCTTCTTGTCCGCCAAGTACTTGGGGCAGTTCCGCTTCCAGTGACCACTTCCCTTGCAATAAAAGCACTCAGTCTCAGGCTTGGGTCTATTCTTTGGCTTCTTCCCGGCAACTGGCTTACCGGGCGCGGCAACTCCCTTGCCGTCCTTCTTGAAGTTCTTCTTACCCTTGCCTTTCTTGAACTTAGTGGTTTTATTCACTATCAACACTTGATGTTCCTTTTTGATCTCCACCTCCGCTGATTTCAGCATTGAATATACCTCAGGAATGGTCTTTTCCATCCCCTGCATATTGAAGTTCATCACAAAGCTCTTGTAGCTCGGTGGAAGCGACTGAAGGATTCTATCAATGACCGCGTCATCCGGGAGATTAACTCCTAGCTGAGTCAAGCGGTTGTGTAACCCAGACATTTTGAGTATGTGCTCACTGACAGAACTATTTTCCTCCATCTTACAACTGAAGAACTTGTCGGAGACTTCATATCTCTCGACCCGGGCATGAGCTTGGAAAACCATTTTCAGCTCTTCGAACATCTCACATGCTCCGTGTTGCTCAAAACGCTTTTGGAGCCCCGGTTCTAAGCTGTAAAGCATGCCGCACTGAACGAGGGAGTAATGATCAGCACGCTGCTGCCAAGCGTTCATAACGTCTTGGTTCTCTGGGATGGGTGCATCACCTAGCGGTGCTTCTAGGACATAATCTTTCTTGGCAGCTATGAGGATGATCCTCAGGTTCCGGACCCAGTCCGTATAGTTGCTGCCATCATCTTTCAGCTTGGTTTTCTCTAGGAACGCGTTGAAGTTGAGGGCAACATTAGCGTGGGCCATTTGATCTACAAGACATATTGTAAAGATTTTAGACTAAGTTCATGATAATTAAGTTCATCTAATCAAATTATTCAATGAACTCCCACTCAGATAGACATCCCTCTAGTCATCTAAGTGAAACATGATCCGAGTCAACTAGGCCGTGTCCGATCATCACGTGAGACGGACTAGTCAACATCGGTGAACATCTTCATGTTGATCGTATCTTCTATACGACTCATGCTCGACCTTTCGGTCTTGCGTGTTCTGAGGCCATGTCTGTACATGCTAGGCTCGTCAAGTCAACCTAAGTGTATTGCGTGTGTAAATCTGGCTTACACCCGTTGTATTCGAACGTTAGAATCTATCACACCCGATCATCACGTGGTGCTTCGAAACAACGAACCTTCGCAACGGTGAACAGTTAGGGGGAACACTTTCTTGAAATTATTGCGAGGGATCATCTTATTTAAGCTACCGTCGTTCTAAGCAAATAAGATGTAAAACATGATAAACATCACATGCAATCAAATAGTGACATGATATGGCCAATATCATTTTGCTCCTTTTGATCTCCATCTTCGGGGCGCCATGATCATCTTCGTCACCGGCATGACACCATGATCTCCATCATTGTGTCTTCATGAAGTTGTCACGCCAACGATTACTTCTACTTCTATGGGTAACGTGTTTAGCAATAAAGTAAAGTAATTTACATGGCGTTATTCAATGACACGCAGGTCATACAAAAAATAAAGACAACTCCTATGGCTCCTGCCGGCTGTCATACTCATCGACATGCAAGTCGTGATTCCTATTACAAGAACATGATCAATCTCATACATCACATATATTTCATTCATCACATCCTTTTGGCCATATCACATCACAAGGCATATGCTGCAAAAACAAGTTAGACGTCCTCTAATTGTTGTTGCATGTTTTTACGTGGCTTCTATAGGTTTCTAGCAAGAACGTTTCTTACCTACGTAAAACCACAACGTGATATGCCAACTTCTATTTACCCTTCATAAGGACCCTTTTCATCGAATCCGATTCGACTAAAGTGGGAGAGACAGACACCCGCTAGCCACCTTATGCAACTAGTGCATGTCAGTCGGTGGAACCTGTCTCACGTAAGCGTACGTGTAAGGTCGGTCCGGGCCGCTTCATCCCACGATGCCGCCGAAACAAGATAAGACTAGTAGTGGCAAGAAAGTTGACAACATCTACGCCCACAACAAGTTTGTGTTCTACTCGTGCATAGAAACTACGCATAGACCTAGCTCATGATGCCACTGTTGGGGATCGTAGCAGAAATTTAAAATTTTCTACGCATAACCAAGATCAATCTATGGAGTTTACTAGCAACGAGAGGGAAGGAGTGCATCTACATACCCTTGTAGATCGCGAGCGGAAGCGTTCAAGAGAACGGGGTTGATGGAGTCGTACTCGTTGTGATCCAAATCACCGATGACCGAGCGCCGAACGGACGGCACCTCCGCGTTCAACACACGTACGGTTGGGGAAGACGTCTCCTCCTTCTTGATCCAGCAAGGGGGAAGGAGAGGTTGATGGAGATCCAGCAGCACGACGGCGTGGTGGTGGAAGCAGCGGGGATCTCGGCAGGGCTTCGCCAAGCTCAGCGAGAGGGAGAGGTATCACGGGAGGCGCCAGGGGCTTGGGTGCGGCTGCCCTCCCTCCCCCCTCTTTATATAGGGGTCCAGGGGGGCGCCGGTCCCCTGAGATCCCATCTCAAGGGGGGGCGGCGGCCAAGGGGGGGGGGACTTGCCCCCCAAGTCAAGTGGGGCGCCCCCCCACCCCTAGGGTTTCCAACCCTAGGCGCAGGGGAGGCCCAAGGGGGGCGCACCAGCCCACCAGGGGCTGGTTCCCTTCCCCACTTCAGACCATGGGGCCCTCCGGGATAGGTGGCCCCACCTGGTGGACCCCCGGGACCCTTCCGGTGGTCCCGGTACAATACCGGTGACCCCCGAAACTTTCCCGGTGGCCGAAACTGGACTTCCTATATATAATTCTTCACCTCCGGACCATTCCAGAACTCCTCGTGATGTCCGGGATCTCATCCGGGACTCCGAACAACTTTCGGGTTACCGCATACTAGTATCTCTACAAACCTAACGTCACCGAACCTTAAGTGTGTAGACCCTACGGGTTCGGGAGACATGCAGACATGACCGAGACGACTCTCCGGTCAATAACCAACAGCGGGATCTGGATACCCATGTTGGCTCCCACATGTTCCACGATGATCTCATCGGATGAACCACGATGTCGAGGATTCAATCAATCCCGTATACAATTCCCTTTGTCAATCGGTACGTTACTTGCCCGAGATTCGATCGTCGGTATCCCAATACCTTGTTCAATCTCATTACCGGCAAGTCACTTTACTCGTACCGTAATGCATGATCCCGTGACCAAACACTTGGTCACATTGAGCTCATTATGATGATGCATTACCGAGTGGGCCCAGAGATACCTCTCCGTCATACGGAGTGACAAATCCCAGTCTCGATTCGTGCCAACCCAACAGACACTTTCGGAGATACCCGTAGTGCACCTTTATAGCCATCCAGTTACGTTGTGACGTTTGGCACACCCAAAGCACTCCTATGGTATCCGGGAGTTGCACAATGTCATGGTCTAAGGAAATGATACTTGACATTTGGAAAAGCTTTAGCAAACGAACTACACGATCTTGTGCTATGCTTAGGATTGGGTCTTGTCCATCACATCATTCTCCTAATGATGTGATCCCGTTATCAATGACATCCAATGTCCATAGTCAGGAAACCATGACTATCTGTTGATCAACGAGCTAGTCAACTAGAGGCTCACTAGGGACATGTTGTGGTCTATGTATTCACACATGTATTACGATTTCCGGATAACACAATTATAGCATGAACAATAGACAATTATCATGAACAAGGAAATATAATAATAACCATTTTATTATTGCCTCTAGGGCATATTTCCAACAAGTCATTGCTAAACTTTTACTAACTTGGCTGTGTGGCTTACGGGCTCACGTCGCCATTGGGTGGTATTAGGATCTTTTATTCCTCGTCTATACTCTGGGACTCTTATCTCTCTTCTACTCGGGTTAAATGATTTTGCTAACTCTAACTCTAGGTTCTCGTAAATACTTTCTGCCGAAGAGCCCCCTTATTACAGATGATCGCCTGCTGCGCCAGAAGATTCCGAAGATACTCTCCGATGTTTTCCCGAGACCCTTGTGCCCTTCGCCCTTGCAATCCCTTCCATCGATAAATCCTTATGGATAAATACTTACACCTGTCCTTCTTACTTTGATTCCCAGCTGCTCTTGTTATTACAAGATGCATCGGATTATTCTTCGACTTTTAATAATCTCTTCAGCCACCGCCTTACAGATCTTGCCACATGAATACCCCTACGGATAAATTCCTCACATTTATCGAGTATTCGCTCATTCCCAGTTGTTCAGGTGTTTCACAAAAGTCTTCGAAATACTACCCGATCTTCCGGTAGTCCTTCTGCAAATACTTGTCTGCTTGCAGTCTGGACAATTCCATTTGACTAACAATAACCATTATAATCCTTGTGATTGACATTCTGATCGTGTTGATTCAACATGTGTGTAAATGCACACAATCATCAATTATTCCCTGGAAATTTCCTTCCGGCTCAGACATCATTTTAAACGTGAGCTGGTTCTCAAGCAATCCAATTGCCGTCGATTGTACCCTAAGCCTACTCAACTTATCCATCCTTAATCAGAGTTTTTGCCTCTGAGCCCTTGATTTGGAAATTATGATTCTTTGCCTTTGAGCTTTGAGTTAGTCAGTTGTTTCTATAATCTAAGGCCCTTGCCTTGATTCTTCCTCTAGTTGTGTGCCGATGCTCACATCAGCTCCGTTATGAACCATCAAGTCCTTTGTTGAAGTATCATCTGACAGTGTCCTTCGTATACAAAAACCTTGAGAAGTTCTTTTCGGGATACATAATACCATTGGTAAATCCCGTTCTCTGATTTGGCCAACCATGCTCTACTTTCGAGCTGGTGATATTTACTATTGAAGCTTGCGGTATATGTTTCCACGATACCCTGACGGGTTGAACCTATGCCTTCCTTAATATGTGTGAACCCGAAAGTTTTCACGGGTCATACTCCTCTGGTAATTCACCAGGTAGGTTTTGACACTGAAATCATCTTTATCTAGAGCAGTGAATGAAAGGTTATGCATTGAAGAAGTGGGAGTCGACCTTGAACTTTGTGTTCATGCCCATGGACACGATGTAGATCTTATCATTAAAGCTTCTCTTAAATTAATTATTCCCTTGGTATAAGTTCATCTTATATCTGGGATCTGGCCTTTTGCAATAGTGGTTCCGACCATGTTCTCCTTTAAATACCATTTCTCGTGCAAGTGTAAGCACTTGTCTTCTATAGAGCAATACCCCAGTCCAACCTCTACTTTGATCTATCGTCGAGTATTACCCCCTGGTATCTCGAGATTATCACGGAACTGCATAACTTCTTATGAGTTCTTCATCAAGTACTACATTCTCACTGATTCCATTTTTTTCACAGGCTCTGAGTTATTAGACACTCAAAGACACCGATAACTGAATCGAGATCGCACCGCGGTTAAACAACTCTTGGTAACCTTCATTACTTACGAATTTGAACTCGATCACGTAAGTCCTAGCCTGCTCGGCTATATCATTATCATGCTAAACTTTAACTGTGCTACCTGGTCCTTAATCCCGGAGCACAACTTTCGATGATGAGCTAAGCTTACGTCGATCTTCCTCGTCATATCAGTTCGCCTTGAACAACAAGCTTGATTTCAAGTTTGTGTCCTACCCATGGTTCCAATAACCTTCCGTTTCATCATTCCTTTGCCTTGATGTCGTCGCTGATTGATTACATCTTCATGAAATCTCTCAACAAATGTGTCGTGATCATCATCAACCTTATGAGCTCTTCCAGGATATCAATTGAGTTCATGATGAGAAATACCATCCTTGCCCCCGATGATTTGTGTTATCTTTGACCACTTTATTGCCTTTCGTTCAACACAAACTTGTTCGTGTTTTGTGTTATACCTTGAGGTCCCTGCTATCCAGCATTTGTTCTTCTTTACCTTGGAGTATTACCATCTTTTAATATCAAGGATGTTGTGAGGACTGCTCCACCTCTTAAGGAATTCTTGGTATTGTGATGCTTCTCACCATCACCATTATTTCTTGGTCCTCGTGTTGATTCCAACCGGTGTACCAACAAGTGAACGGTGTTGTTTGAATTCTGCCCTTCTAGCAACCCTATTGCTTTGAAGTTAATGGTCAGCCGTTCATTCTTAGACTATTGATTATTGAATCACCATTCTAACATTGGTCGTGCAACCCAGCCCATATTTCGAGTGCACCTTTCCACCAATGATTAATTGTGTATGTTTTCCTCGAGCATACGTCATTATATCATTTGATCTGACAAATGTTATCTCCTTGTTCACCTACTTGTGGAAATCCATTTTTATGGAAATCTCGATGAATTATCACCGAGTCCATCAGCACCTCCTCATCCTCTCTTTGGCATGATGAACTCTTGTTTCGAAATTCGCTTCCATAGTTCATTTCCCGAGAATCTTACAATGTCTTCTCGTCAATTTGTGTTGCACCTTTTCTTCTCAGGCATCCTGAGTCAGAGGTATCCTGACCCCAATCAGATTTGAAACTCGGTCAGATATGATGGTTAGAACATTTTTCCAAGAGTCATAACATTGGTCCTTACATGGCCCGGTAAGGTGATGTCATCCTAGTACACTTGGTCGGAGGACCTATTGTTATAGTTTCCTTTTTAGCAATGTTATCCATTCTTCCACGGGGAAACTGTAAGACTTATTCTACAAGTTGTTCCTGATGAATCCTTCATGTATCCAAAGTACGACCTTTGCTTGAAGACCATGTCAATGCTATCTCGAAGCATGTCTATGGTACTCCGTTTTTCAACAAGAACATTTGAAGCCCAATGCTAAATGTTTCTTGCTCAATTATCCAAACACCGTTGTATGGTTAATGTCATGAAAATTTCTCTCCGCCTACCTAGAGGGTTTTCTACATTATATCCTGTCACGATATCATACTCTGTTTGTCCTTGGGAAGGAAATACCCCTGAAATATGTGTTTTAACACATTTTCCTTTCCATTGTTCTGTTTAATCCGATGATCATATTTTCCTTTCCATTGTTTGGTTTAACCTTTCTTGTGATCTATATGATCTAAGCAGTAATATTCTCCTGCTTATGTAAACACCTTGTTGTACAATTCTGTCAGCAAGACCCTATTACTATTGTTGATGGCATTCCGGTAACCACCGATGGATGAGAACTTTGCCTATTGGTCCGCCTCGTTTCAACGAGCAGGAAAATGGTTCTCTTTGTCCCTCGCCCTTGGTACCAACTTTGTTGCCGACATAACTGACAGGCCACCCTCTGACATGCCTTGCTATCAAAACCATGCAAGATTTCACCACTCCTACTTTTTAACCCACATGGTGGGCCCATAACCCACAGTTCCACAGGATCAAAACCTGACTCTTCTGTATATCCCTGTCTCCAAAGTTATTTCTCGAGCCTGGCTACGTATGTACTTGACGGGTCACCTTCCTAGTAATCTATTCTGGTATCAGACGCAATACTTATTCTCGTTGCCCTGAAAGCCTTTCACCTTCTGATTAGGCATCGAACGATTGCCTATCCGTTTGAAACTTCTCATGGTACCTTCCTACTTTGCTCTCGATATCTTCTTAAGTTTCAATTCGAGAGATACTTATGCTTCTTCCCTTGAGTTAACCGTCTGATGCTCGATCTTGTTAGAATCTGCCTTATAGAGTTTTCCCTTCTTACCCTTTCGTAAGTACGGTGAAGATCCTGAAGGAAGGACGACAACTTCATCATGATGACCTGAAGCAGAGAAATGAAGACATCAATGTAATGGATCGACCTCTTCGAGAAGAGCAACTATGACCGAGAAGAATCGTTAGAATTACGTAACCAGATCCCTCCCCCCTTACTTCCCCTCTTAAATCTCGGGACGAGATTTCTTGTAGTGGAGGAGAATTGTGACGCCCGGATAATTAAGCTACAGTAGTTCCCTACTAATGATGCCACGTCACCTCTGTCACTAGAGTTAATCTCGGGTTAGTTCAAAACCGATTCAAATTCAAAATTTAATTAAAGGCAAACAACAAAAGTTTTCAATCATTAAAACTAAAATGTTCGAGTTGTGCCTAATAATGCAAAGGTAATTGTGGTGAAGAAACCCCACTTTTATAAAATGTTCAAAGGCTCTAAAATAATTAAACAGTAGTTAAAACAGTTATAAAAATGCCTTTTGAATTTTATAAAATATTAAACTATTTTATTTTGGGATAAGAATTAATGTGGCAGCAGTATATTTATAAATACTAATTTAGATGCTAGTGATGACTTTTATAAAACTAAAATAAAAGGGATCTAGAAATAAAACAGAAAAGAGATAAATAAAAAAGAAAAAGAAAAACTTGCACTGTGCACTTGGGCCCAAGTGCACAATACAACCGGCCCAGTCCATCCCAGCCCACCAGGAGGTCTCCTCCTACCTCCTGTTCATCAGGAGCACGGTGGACGCCCGTGGTTCGTCCGTGGACGCACATGGCCACGGGGCGGCCATCCGTCGCACCCCAACGCCCTATAGAGCGCCCCCGTCGACCACCCTGCTAACCCTAGCCGCCTTTCACCCCTCCCCTCGTTCCCCCTCGTCCCGATCTAGACACGCCCGACGCAGTCGTCGCCATGGCCGAGCTCTTTGCCTTGGCCATCGTCGTCCCCTGCCGGGTGATACCTTGCGAGAAGACGCTCTGGCCTCCCTTCCTTCGACTACAACCACGGGATCGAGCTGGAGTGTTCCTCCCCGTCGCCAACGACCCGCCTTCCTCCGCCATGGCCACACCATCGTCGTCGATCCGCCGCTTCTAGGGCTCCCCCGAGCTCTCTGACCTCCCTTACCGATCCACTGTGAGCTCCTCTTTTCCCCGCGCTTATTCTCGAGCTCGGATTCGAGCTCGAGCACGCTCACTGCCACGCCCGTAGCTCCGCCGTAGCCGAACGCCCGCATCTCACTGCCCGTGGCCGCGCTCCCTCACCCCTGCTAACCAGTCCGCGTCCGGCCGGGCGTGGCTCACCCCCGCAGCCGCCCGCGCGCCCTGCCCGTTGCTGACTGCCGCCGCTGCCACTCATGCCCGCCGTTGTCGCTGTCCTTGCTCGCGCTCGTCACATCCCTCCTCTGTCGCTCACCGCTGCTTTCCCTGGCCCGCCTGCCTACAGCACCGCCGCTGCCGCCAGCCTTCCCCCGCTGCTCGCCTGGGGCCTCTGCCAGGGCGCCTCCCCTGGTCGCCCGCCCGGCTCCCCTCCGCCTCGCCGCACCTGCTCCGGCCGGCCATGCCCGCCGGGCCGCGCCGGCTCCGCCCACCGTTGTCGCGGCTCGCCCCCACCGCGCCTCGCCGACGCCCTCTACCGCCCGCGCTTGGCCGCTGACGCGCTGGGCTGCTGCTCTGCCTCGCGCGAGGCCATGGCCGAGCACAGTCGTGCCGGCTGTGCGTGGTAATGGGGCCAAATTCCCTGTTTAGTTTGGGTGCTAACCCCCCTACTAACAACTACCCCTAACACCCACTCACGCGCGGGCCCCCCACCACAAATTTAGATTATTTTAAAATAGTTCTGTTAGCTAAATGCCTCGCTCAAAGTTGGGTCCCATCACCAATTAAACTAAATAGTCAAAATCAATTGAACTACTGTCTATGACAACTGGACCCCACTGGTCCACTTTGACGAGTCAACTGGGACTGTTGACTGCTGACTCAACAGTCAACAGGTCCCACCTGTCATACACTTGCACATACTACTGGGTACGCTTCTGTGTACCCGTAGCAGTTTAGGTATTTTAATTTTCGAATTAACTTAAATTAGGAAATTTCAGAATATTGTTAAAACTTAAAAAAGTCATATTAAATAATCCGTAACTCGGATGAAAATACTTTGTACATGAAAGTTGCTCAGAACGACGAGACGAATCCGGATACATAGCCCGTTCGTCCGCCACACATCCCTAGCATAGCAAACTCGCAACTTTTCCCCTCCGATTCATCTGTCCGAAAACGCGAAACACCGGGGATATTTTCCCGGATGTTTCCCCCCCTTCACCGGTATCACCTCCTACTGCGTTAGGGCACACCTAGCACCGTTACTTGTCATGTCATGCATTGATATGCATTTGTTTGCATTGTATTTATTGTTTCTTCCCCCTCTTCTCTCCGGTAGACTACGAGACTGACGCCGCTGCTGGTGCCCCGATCGACTACGCTGTTGACGACCCCTCCTTGCCTGAGCAACCAGGCAAGCCCCCCCTTGATCACCAGATATCGCGTATTCCTTCTCTCTACTGCTTGCATTAGAGTAGTGTAGCATGTTACTGCTTTCGGTTAATCCTATTCTGGTGCATAGCCTGTCATTGTTGCTACAGTTGTTACCCTTACCTGCAATCATAAATGCTTAGTATAGGATGCTAGTATTCCATCAGTGGCCCTACACTCTTGTCCGTCTGCCATGCTATACTACTGGGCCGTGATCACTTCGGGAGGTGATCACGGGCATATGCTATATACTTTATACTGTTACATTACTTATAATACTGTTCGGAGATGGGGGCTGAAGGGGCAGGTGGCTCCATCCCGGTAGAGGTGGGCCTGGGTTCCCGACGGCCCCCGACTGTTACTTTGTGGTGGAGCGACAGGGCAGGTTGAGACCACCTAGGAGAGAGGTGGGCCTGGCCCTGGTCGGCGTCCGCGGTTACTTCAAAATAACACGCTTAACGAGTTCTTGGTATTTGATCTGAGTCTGGCCATTTGGTCTATACGCACTAACCAACTACGTGGGAAAGATATGGGCACTCGGCGTCGTGGTATCAGCCGAAGCCTTCGTGACGTCAGCGACTGAGCGGCGCGCGCCGAATTGGAACGTAAGCCTGCTCTTGTATTAAGGGGGCTAGTTCTGCTTCCGGCCGCCCTCGCAACATGCAGGTGTGCAATGGGCGATGGGCCCAGACCCCTGCGCCATAGGATTTAGACCGGCGTGCTGACCTCTCTGTTGTGCCTAGGTCGGGCTACGACGTGTTGATCTTTCGAGGCCGGGCATGACCCAGGAAAGTGTGTCCGGCCAAATGGGATCGAGCGTGTTGGGTTATGTGGTGCACCCCTGCAGGGAAGTTTATCTATTCGAATAGCCGTGATCCTCGGCAACAGGACGACCCGGAGTTGTACCTTGACCTTATGACAACTAGAACCGGATACTTAATAAAACACATCATTCCAAGTGCCAGATATAACCCAGTGATCGCTCTCACACAGGGCGACGAGGGGAGGATCGCCGGGTAGGATTTATGCTATGCGATGATACTTGGCGAACTTACCTTCTACTCTCTTCTACATGCTGCAAGACGGAGGCTGCCAGAAGCGTAGTCTACGACAGGACTAGCTATCCCCCTCTTATTCTGGCATTCTGCAGTTCAGTCCACTGATATTTCCCTTTACACAGATACCCATGCATATGTAGTGTAGATCCTTGCTTGCGAGTACTTTGGATGAGTACTCACGGTTGCTTTTCTCCCTCTTTTCCCCCTTTCCATTCTACCTGGTTATCGCAACCAGATGCTGGAGCCCAGGAGCCAGATGCCACCGTCGACGGCGACCCCTACTACACGGAGAGTGCCTACTACTACGTGCAGGCCGCTGACGACGACTAGGAGTAGTTTAGGAGGATCCCAGGCAGGAGGCCTGCGCCTCTTTCGATCTGTATCCCAGTTTGTGCTAGCCTTCTTAATGCAAACTTGTTTAACTTATGTCTGCACTCAGATATTGTTGCTTCCGCTGACTCGTCTATGATCGAGCACTTGTATTCGAGCCCTCGAGGCCCCTGGCTTGTATTATGATGCTTGTATGACTTATTTATGTTTTTAGAGTTGTGTTGTGATATCTTCCCGTGAGTCCCTGATCTTGATCGTACACGTTTGCGTGCATGATTAGTGTATGATTAAATCGGGGGCGTCACAGCATCTCCTAGGTAGATCTTGCGTGAGCGTAGGAATTTTTTTTAAATTGCATGCTACGTTCCCTAACAAAACCCCCTTCTAACCTTCTTGGGCGGCTCTTTTGTTGGATCAATTTGATCACCCACTTCTTCTTTATTGCCGATGTCAGAGGTCTTGATAGAATTGGCAATGGATAGTTGCCAATTGTGCATTCAACTTCAACCAATAATGCATGAGGATGAAGCTCTTCTTATCCACCTTCAAAAACAAGTTGCACGCATGAGAGGGCTAGCAAAAAAAAGGATATTGTCAACAAGGTTCATATTCGACCAAATGACCAACACATAGAGCATAGCGAGCCAACAAGTTGCATATCCGACCAAACGTCCAAGATCATATCTGACCAACAAGTTGCATACTTGGCCAAATGGCTAACACGTAGAAGAACTTACTCGGGGATTTGCACACCACTTGGCCATTGATCGACCAGTTGTTTTAAATGGCCGCAGTACTTGCTCACGGACTCTTGGATGGTTTACCATCGATGGTTTAGCAACTTTCTCCCATGACCGCAGATGACTTCATTGCGGTAGGGAACAAAATTCATGTGCTCATGAAACCAAGAATGAATATTGGACCAAAATGTTGCGCCCTTTTGCTCTGTGCCATGAATCTGATCTATGCTACTGGTCAACCATGCATCACAACAATTCGTTCTCCCGCATGTTGAAACTCCTCTACCCCTTTTCTTTGGATCGGCCGACCAATCCTCCGGACCAAGGCCCTTGTCGTCTTACGTGTCCTACTCCGGCTCCTGGGTATACGTGCCCGGTTGCTCGGTGTACGTGCTTGGCTACTGGGCGTACACCGCCGGCTGCGAGTCATCCACTTGTCCATCCTCGAAGTTGCCTCCACCTCTATCTTTGTTGTGAATCATCTCCATCAACTCCATCTCTGTATCGTCATATGACGGCTCGCCTGATTGAGATATACCCGCAAACATAAAGCGGACACCAAGTTGATCCACGCCCGGCGTCCGTGACCGAACGAGTTGCGGCGATGCCGAGTCAGCGAAATGGAGCAGCGCTGCATTGACGCTGACGCAATACGACACGTACATGGCGGCGGAACCAGGGACTGCTGTTGCCGGCTGAGTTGCTCAGCGACGTAGAAGTAGGGTGGCTAAAATTGCTCCGGTCAAGGCGGCGTGTACACGGGAAAGATCTTTGCATGATGATGCAAATATGCAATATAAGGGAATCTCCAACACGGACCCTCAGAATGCCCACAAATGTCCGGACAACTTTGCATCATGACTCAAATATCTTCCCCATGTATCACAGGCTCATAGCTCACAAGAGGTAGGCCGCATAGCTTCAAGTGGCATGATGAACTTCTTTAATATTAGATGAAACCCCGCACGTTGTTGCAGAAATATTTTGCAATATTTGGTTGTATGAAAATGGGTATTTGAAATAATATGAAAAATAAAATTGAAAACACAAATGATTTATTGTGTGAAATCACTTTATAATTACAAATATTTATTAAATATGAATAAAATAAAAATTATCATGCATGTTTGCATGTTCATGTAGCTTTTACTTATGCATGAGTGCATGTTAAGGTGGGTCTTTTTTCATTCATGTTGAATGATGGCATACTTGCATGTTGAGAGAAATAGGTTATAAGACCGTTTTTAACACTATTGTGGTATAAAAAACGCTTTTATATTATGGGACAGACGTGAGTAGCTAGGCCGTCTCGACTATGGATTTATCATGCGCACTATATCGCTGAACAGCAGCACAAAGGAGCATAGTTAATTTGTGGACCCTTTCCGCATCAGGATGACGCTTCCGCCGGCCGGGGCGGGCACTGCCGTCTGCCGGCCGGAGAACTTGTCCGGCCTTTGGCCCGTTACCAGCCATTACATTACAGCAACCCATCGTTTTGTCTGCACCGGAAGCACGAACACAAATAACTAATCCCCTAGGCCAGGGTCACCATCGATCCAATGATGGAGTACCTGTTTGACCACCGCCACCGAAACATACATATTTTTTCTGAAACGGAGAAACATACATTGGGAATACAGCAGTGTACTGGTAATAGTATTTCTCTTTGCGCACAAGTACACAAAGACAAAGGTGATGGATACATAGCACCCGTTGAAGAAGGTGCCGTCTTTAGAGCATCTCTAGTGGATGGTGTAAATTTGGACGTGTATATCTTCATATGCATGTCCATATACACCTTGCTAAAATATACACCTCTCAGTTTTTTAGTGGAACGTGTAAATTTGGACGTGTATATTCCAACGGCTATATTTTCAAACGGCTATATTTTCAACGGTTATATTTTCAAACGGCTATATTTCAACAGTGGTATTTCTAGTCTATATAAACCACCCCTACCATCTCTCTTCTAGCACTTCTATCTGTGACTTCTCTTCTCACCTAGATTTCTCTATCGTCTCTCACGCAACACAATGAACACATCCATTTTGGACATGAGTTCTTCGTCATCTTCATCTGGCGAAGATGAACTCATACTTGCAGCATTCGCCGAGCGCGAGGAGGAAGAGAGGATGAACGCTCGACGCCATGGCGGTTCCAAGCATGGACGTCAAACAATCAATCGAGGAAGAGATGCCGGTTTTGTTCTTCTGTGGGACGACTACTTCAAAGAAGTTCCTCGCTATCCCGAACATTTGTTTCGACGAAGGTTCGTAATTACTACACTTCTCTGCTTTAGCCCTTTTTTCATTTCCCTGTCTCATTTACTTTTTATGCACAGATTTAGGATGTCCCGTAATTTGTTCAAACGCATAGCCGATGGTATACTTGAGCATGATTATGATGGTTATTTTACTCAAAAAAAAGTGCTTCTGGAGCTCTTGGGTTACATCCTCTGCAAAAGATGACCGCGGCAATGTGGATGCTAACATATGAAATAGCAGTTGATGGTGCTGATGAGTACATCCGGTCCGCTGAGGCTACTAATTTAGTCTTGCAAGAAATTTATGATCAAAGTTTGTGAAGTTTTTGGGGAAAGGTACCAGGTATGCTCGTGGGAGCGACGTGTATAGATACACAACCTGATACACGATTCACTGGGAAACATTTTTTGTTTTTGATCGTGTATATTTAACATCCACCTCTATATACACCATCCACTAGAGATGCTCTTACAAGGGCTACATAACAAACCTGTGGAGAAGAAAAGCGGTACGGTACCATCGCCGGATATGGACGGGCGTCGAAGCAAATTCCGGTTTGGTCATCGCTGTGGGTTTTAATCTCCGCGACTGATTGGACTGGCCAGATGTTTCAGGCACTAGAAACACTCTTCCATTCAAAAGGATCGGGATTGCAGAATTCCATGTTCCTGCTGGATCATTCTCGATTCCTCGATGATGTAATCGCTTGGAATTGCAACGATACGGACATCAGTAAATCTGTCACAAGATACAGTAGTACCATTCTTCAGTTTTCAAGCGTGAACAAACACACACATGCGATGGGGTGATGTCAAATACACCACTCATTTTATTTTCTTTTATATAAGGATAGGGAAGAAAAGAATGAAGAGAGACAATAATGCATATTAGATAACTCGTGACTTCGCTTTCATTGTGGGGGATGAGAAGTTGAGAAGACAGAAGACCAAAAAAAAAAAAAAGACAGAAGACCATCTCTGGCATCATACATGCCTTCACAAATCAACAACTCGTCCTACTTGCATAGACCAGCGTGTGAGTTGTGATTCTGTAATCAGGTGGGTTGGGCCCGCCGTGCTTATACAGATTTGTGTAATCGTTTCGTTCTCAGTACAATGACGTGCAAGCTCCCTTTTTTTCCCGAATAAAACTTATCATGTTAGTACTAGTAATTATTCGTCGATCTTGTTTCTAAACTGTTGATCAACAGAAAGAGGAGCTTTCTCCCAAGAAGGAAACACCGTCCGTCCACTCCATCCACCGTATAACGTGTCTCATTATCCGCTCACAAATTTCCATGATACGAACACATGCACGTAGTGACAAGCTGACAGCAAAGCTTGCTTGTTCCCGCAATAATACCGTGATCCGTTCCATTCCCAAATGAGTTGGCATCTCGACTGACAAGATAGCTACTCTCCCTGTTATGATATGCTAGGCCTGCCTTGTTGGATGCTTCGTCGGCATCAAATATCAGTTGAGTATTCAGCAGGTTTCTACCAGCTCTGAGCAAGAAGAGCACATGGAGAGAGATCTTAGAATACAGCATTCAGCGAGTGCGACGGCGATCTGACCGGGCATAGCATGGGTTTCTCAGGCTGGTCACAATGGGAAGGAACTTAGAAGTAACATCGCACACTCCAATACAACTTTGCTTATGTGGCACATATTTAATGAAGAGAGAGGTGCTTGTGGTAACTAGCTAAGTTACCGGAACATCACACACTTCAAGAAACAATGAGTCTATAACCTAATAAATACATCGTTGCATGACACTATATAGATGTTCCTACCCACTATGGAAGTAGTAACATAGTCTAGGAAAGTGTGTAAGTTACTAGCTTATGTTCTTGCCCATATGATCTTACCGAAGAACGTGGGTGCTCTTTCGGTGCGGCTAGCTAACCAGGTCGGCAAGACAACTTACCCGGGCATGCGTGCTCCAACTTCCAAGGACGACAACACATGCTACCCATACGGCGCAGCACGTACAGCAGTGTCTTCTAGGGATGAGATGAGGAAGAGAAGAGGCGGCCTTTGGTCAGCAGTCAGCAGTCAGCTCGCGTGATCTTCAGTGAAGCCAACTGCACGGAAGAAATCGCCATCCAGTACGATACAGTCTGTCGACACACTGCTATAGATACTGCTACTGTCAGCTTGGGCGTAGGCTGTTTGTTAGTCGCCCATCTCCAATGCTTCAGATGTATGTATGGCCACGACACCAGCCACCTCAGTTTCAGACAAACGTGAAACATGGAGCACTCAACATATTGGACCTACTCCACGGCAGGAAATCGCAAGATTACTCGACCAATTGGAACTCCCAAGTCTGTACATACTCCCTATGTATCAAAATGTAAGACGTTTTGGACACTGTCATAGTGTCAAAAACGTCTTATATTAAGTTACAGAGGTAGTAGTATTTATTTAGATGAGAAGCAGTTCGCTAGCAATATGGCATAGCTTGTTACTATTCCGAAAGCAAATAAGTATGGCACTGCTGACACAGATTGAGTGATAAGCTCATAAATAAATATCCCCTTACAACAACGGGATGGATAATGCAGATACTACCTCAAATAACATGAGACGTAACTGGTGTTCTTTTTATTGCCACAAAAAGACCTGCAAGAAGAGTTCAGCAGAGACAATACCTATGCGGTTGACTGAAACATAGAAAGAATGGCCAAATCGGCTTCTGGAGTTCACCAGTGCCCTGTTTAAATCCGGTTACTGGAGTTCACCAGCGCCCTGTTTAAATCCGGTTACTGACGAAAGAAAGAGCCACAGAAACATTGGAACAAAACATTACAGGCGGGTCGGTTCAGACCTAGCTCCATCTCCTCTTATCCTCTTCTTCATCCACTGGGGTATACCACTCTGGCCGCCCCTTTGAGCTGCTGTACCGGTAGTTCAGGAAGAGCTCTTCGTCACATACGGACCTCGTACTCACTAGCACAAGCGTCCTCAGAACCGGTGACTCCCCAGTCTGTTTACCAGGGGCTCTGGACTTGAACCAGAAGGAGCCAAACCTCTTCATTGTAACGGGCTCTTCACCACCAAACGCAATGTTCGGGATGTATGCTCTCATGTCCTTCTCTGTCAGTGGAAAATCATATGGGCAGATCATGACATTAGGAGCCGACCCTCCCGGTGGATGGTTCACGAAATGACCAAAGGCTAGTGGATTTCGCCGTTCGAGCACATCCCCAAAGTTTTCACAGCCACTCTTCTGCAGGGGCTTGTTAAGCATCCTCCACGCCCGGTCAGAGTTGCTCTCTGGGCTTTTGGGTGGCGTTGTATTGTAATCCACTGGATCTGAACCATCCCATACCTCTCTTGTTTCACCACCTAAATGCCATGGTTTCGCGTTGATTATTGTTCCGTCATATCTTGTGATAAGATAGCTGTTGCACGCATCAATTCTTGGGTATCCAGGGATATATCGATAATACGCAGGTGAGTATATAACTCCAGGGTAGATGGCTAGGACAGCACCAACATTAGCTTCTCCAGATAAGAACAGACCTTGCCCTGCATCTTTGTGAGGTATTAGTGACGGCTTGATGTCAAGGGTGTAGCCAAACTGATCCCTGAATTTGTTTGACAATTCAGTTCGAGTTAAAGGTCGAGTAGCAGGAACAGCTGCACTGCAGAGCAAATGCATCAGATGATAGCTTCATATGATTCATCGAATAAAACAACTACTAAGAACTTGATGTATGTAACTATATCTCTATGAACACAGTAGCAGCATAATTCCTGTATGTGAATGTAAGAAAGAGCTTGCAGTAACCAGTACAAAAAGAAGCATTTCAGGATATGGAGTTAGCTTGCCATCTATAGTTGAACAGTTCATAGGTCATGATGCATATGAAGCAACCGGCAAAAGATCAGTGCATATAGTTATGTGTGCTTAACCCAGAAATTCAAAGAAACCGTGAAAGTATGATGCTGGCTAAGCATGTTAAATTATGGTAAACAAAATTGAGGCATAAGTTAAGTGCACAGAAAATTGCAAATAACAAAGGGAATGTTATTCCTATCACATAAGTAAGGGCCCACGAATGTCTTTGGAACTATAACACCCTTAGCCATAATTGTAGATATTTGGGATGGAAACACGTGTATATGTTTGCTGATCATCATATTTAGGCTCTAAAGTATCTTTGGTCGCTGAAGTTAAAATAACTTATTAGGTAGTATGCATTGTGCAGCAAGACATGCTACTCAAGATATGCTTACGAGCCTAATTTGGATGATACAGGTACAAAACTGTGAATGTGTCAATGCAATGCACTTAGCTGAAACATATTACCTGGCTTGTTTGCAGCTGCAACTCCTGTGCCAACGGCCAAACTCAAGCCACTTCGTCGAGAATTATTATAAGCATCAGAAGGAGATTGTGATGGATCTTTTGTATCAGGACGAAGAATGCTATCCATTGATTTGCATATATGCTTAAGTTGATAATGAACATTTTGCTGCACTTGTTTCTGCTGGTCAGTAACAGATGCTTTGCTAGCCAATTCAATAATCTCCTCAGCGTCCTTTTCTTCAGAATGCTTTCCCAAACGATTATAGCTAAGTTGCACATGGAAAAGAATCAAGAATTTAGGAATCTAATCATATTCATACCGAGTGTTGCAAGAAAACTTGGTAATGCATTTCCAAAGAAACTAGAAATAACTAAACACATGGTTTCGAGGCTTGATCCTTCAGTTGGCGGTAAAATATGCAAAATATCTAATCACAGGGATAATAATAATATCAATACCTTGTAACATCTAAACTGTGATAATCCAATAACGACCTTAATAGACCTGTAGAGTAAACTAAGTTCCAAATGTTGATCTCAATTCTCTATTGCATATAAAGACAAAAAATGCTACAAGATATTTGCAATTTTAATGGACCTTGTAGCAATCTAATCATATTCATAGTTTCATACCGAGTGTTGCAAGCAAATTTGGTATGCATTTCCAAAGAAACTAGAAATAACCAAACACATTGTTTAGAAGCTTGATCCTCCAATCGGCGGTAACAGAATATTTTAAAACTAAAATATGCAAAATATATAATCAAAGGGATAATATCATAATAATATGGTCAATCCCTTGTAGCATCTAAACTATGAGAATCCAATAACAACCATAATAGACTTGTAGAGTAAACTAAGTCCTAAATTTTTGCATGTAGCAGAACTACCATGTTAACACATGGTTTAGAGGCTTGATCCTTCAGTCGATGGTAAAATATGCAAAATATCTAATCACAGGGATAATAATAAGATCAATATCTTGTAGCATCTAAACTATGAGAATCCAATAACAACCTTAATAGACCTGTAGAGTAAACTAAATTCCAAATGTTGATCTCACTTCTCTATTGTCTATGAAGACAAAAAAAAATGCTAGATATTTGCAATTTTGCATATAGCAGAACTACTGTGTTATCATCTGCGAAAAACAAATGAACAGGAACATGGCGATTTCTTCAGATATCCATATACCTGGTATAGAGAAATAAACGATTCACGTCAGCGTCAAACTGAAGATGCCGTGGGTCTCGAGCAAAGCTTGGACTCTTAGCAAGTGTTTTGATTGCCTGAAATGAACCAGTAAATTGATTACAGGAACAGCTGACAAAGCCATAATGCTGCCCAGAGTACTAATTGTCTGCTCATCTGAATTGGCAATACATAAGATTAGACACAGAGAAGTCATATAGAAAATGGAACACTCTAACCTAGGACTAACAAAATAAAAGACTTCTAACCTGGACAGAAAATCAACCACGATTTAGAGCATTGAGGATGCCATAAACACATTTATACAGCTATACTTCCAGATGTTTCAACACACATCATCATCTCCCTCCCACATACATTTGACTTCACTCAAATCCGCGTAGAATAAATTTAGAATCATTTCCTGTGTTCGAGGCTAATCGATGTTGGTTCTCTCGCGCACAACGGGGGCCAAGCAGATCGAGATCCGGAGATGGTTGCGAGATGCGTAGGGAAGGGGAGCGTACCTCCTGGAATTTATTGAAGAGAAACGCCATGCTGGCCCTGCGGGCGGTAGCCGCCGCCGCCGCGCCCGGTACTCCTTGGTTCGGCGGGAGGGGCAAGGCCGAACGACGGCTGCCGGAGCAGTGGTGAAGGGGAGTGAGGGTTTAGACTTCAGGAGGAGGCGATCAGTCTAGTCCTAGTAGAAAGGGTTGGGCCGAAAGCCCGTACCACATTCTCATGGGGCACCTTCGTTCTCCTTACATTTGGGCCTGATATACATCAGCATTTTTTGTGCAAAATCACTAATTAAGAAGTACTCCTTTTAAAGATCACTCTCAACTGCTCAGGTTGTGACAAGTGGTGCACTACATGTGCATCACTTGTCGCAACCTGTGACTTTCCCTTTTTTCGTACATTCATTTATTCAAAACATTTTATCTCTTAAACCGTGCGTCCAAATCTCGAAACTTTTTCACCATTGGAGTCTTCGCGTCCAGATCTTTAAAACTAGATCCGATGTTGATAAGTTTTGACGAATTTTTTCACGAAAAAACCAAACCGGAAGCACATTTTTTTCCTTTCCGAAAGTGGCACGGACGTGCCATTTTTTTCGTCTCCGAGAGGCACGGCCATGCCTCTCACGAAAACACGACCGTGGCTCTCACGGAAGCAAACCGTGCCTCGCGCGAAAGGAGAAAAATAACAAAAAACACATTTTTTTTCGTTTCCGAGAGGCGCGGTCATGCCTCTCGTAAAAGCATAACTATGCCTCTCGGGGAAGCAAAATCGTGCCTCCAGCGGAAGAAAAAAACACAAAAAAGGCATTTTTTCGTAACCGTGCCTCTCGCGGAAGAAAAAACATGCTTTTTCGTGCAAAAAAAATTGGTCCAAAAGCTAGGGAAGGCCAGTGGAAAAAAATTAAAAAAGGGAAAACCCCGTTTTAACAGCTGAAAACGCATGCCAAAAAGTAAAAAATAAAATCCAAAGGTAGCATCCAGAGCGTGACATGTGGCAGCGGCTGTGCGCTCTTAGCCCACCCCCAAGTGATCCTTGGAAGGCTTCCGAAGAAACGCTTGCCAACTACTCCCTCCGTTCCAAATTACTTTAAACTAAAACCACGACAAGTAATTTGGAACGGAGGGAGTAGTTGGTCCCTTCTTTATGTGTTTTCCACTCCCATGGCATAATTGGTGTCGCTACATTTTGGGCTTGATGTACATCAGCATTCTTTGTGTGTTTTCCACTCCCGCGACATAATTGGTGTCGTGACGGCTAATCCTATTTCACGCCCGCGGGTGTTAAGAGCAACTAATTAAGAACTACTTCTCGCAGAGTCCCCACAAGGGTCATTTTTTATGGATTGGGGGTGCGTCACTTGGCGCTCTCAGCCACAGCCACGTGTCGTGCTGGGCACTCCCTTCGGATTTTATTATTTTTATTTTTCTTACATGTTTTTGGCTTTTTATATTTTTTTCTCGGTTTTACTTAGGTTTCGAAAAAAAAAACAAATTGCATGAAAAAAACATTTTTTTCCTGTGGCTCTCGCACAAGCAAATCTGTGCCACTCAAAAAAGAAAAAAAAATCTTTTTTCCCTTCCACGGGAGGCACAGATTTTCGAAAAAGGAAAAAATGGATTATTTTTTTTACTTCTGCGAGAGGCACATATTTATTTCTCATGCAGGCATGGATTTGCTTACGTGAGAGACGCTGTTGTGCCTCTCGAAAAAGAAAAAAATAAGTTTTTTCTTCCATGAGAGACACACATTTGCTTCTCGTGAAGGCACAAATTTGCTTCTGAGAGAGGCACGGTTCTACCTTTTCGAAAAGGAAAAAAAGTGTTTCCGGTACGGTTTTTTTGTTTGATTTTTTCGTGTAAAAAAAGTTTTTCGAAACCTATCAACATGGGATCTAGTTTCGAAGATTTCGACGCGAGGGATCTAGTTTCGAGGATCTAGTTTCAAAGATTTCGAAACCTATCAACATGGGATCTAGTTTCGAAACCATTTATGTAGTACTGCAGGCAACACTATGCTCTGTATCGGAACAAACGATAGATAGTCGCGCCCTAAGGCCCTGGTTGGATTGTCGCAGAGCTATAATAATGGGGTTTGGTTTTGGGAACCTTCCATTCGATTTTGTGAAGATTTTGCGTTTTTACTATAAAATTGTATTTTTCTACTACTTTATCAGTTTTCCTTCTCAGTTTTTGTATGTTTCCTTTTCCCCTTTTATTTTTTTTCTTCTTCTTTTTCATTTTGTAAATACTCGCTGATATGTTTTAAAGATAGGTTGAACATTTCTTTAATATAATGCTCTAGAAGTCTAGATACAAGTTGAACATTTTCTAAATACTGTTGAGCATTTAGTAAATGCGCATTGAATATTTCTAAATACAGGTCAAATATTTTCTTAAACACATGGTAAATATATTTTAAATATGAGATGAAACAAAAAAATTAAAGTGTGAACATTTTTTAAATACCATGAACATTTTTAGTAATATGCAAACAAATTTTGAACATATAATGGTTTTTTAAATGCCATATACAAATACCATGAGCATTTTTAGTAATATGCAAACAAATTTTGAACATATGATGATTTTTTAAATGCCATATACAAATACCATGAACATTTTTAGTAATATGCAAACAAATTTGAGCATATAATGATTTCTTAAATGTCATATACATGTTTTAAACGTGTGGAAAAAAATTCAATGTTATGAACATTTTTAAAATTATGTTAACCTATTTTAAAATGTGATGAACATTTTTAATGCACGGTTTGAAATTTGAGGAAGTAACTTTTTCAAATATATAGATACATAGGATTTCTTAGGATATAAATAAAAGTAGGGGGGAGAGCGAAACACACCAACACAACAAACCAATGTGATCCTATTGTGTCAGCCAACTAGAGTCTGTCTTGAGATACTGACATGTCCATCGTCGATCAATGCAAAAGCTATATCTTATTATAAAGAATAGCTTGTGCTTGCCCACAATGAGATGAAAGTTGGGCTCAGGCAGGAGCGCAGCTGGAGGTGGCGCAAGGGCGCGATTGGAGGTCGTCCGATCTTGATCTGATGATCCAGATCGTGGCGGCTGTTGGTGGCGACGGGTTGGGTGGCGGAGTCGAAGGAAGGCGGAAACTAGGTGGCTGACACTGAAATCTAAGGTGGGTGGGTGGGGGGGGGGGGAGGGGGCGTTATTGTCTCCTGCAATTAAGGTTTTGGGGATGACGTGCCTTATATGGGAAATGTCCTTTTGGGTTAGGTTTAGGGAGATTTAGGTGGTTTGTGAGGATGAGTGATGGAAGTGCGGGGACCATTTAACAAGTTTTATTTGTGAAATTTTATTCAATTGATCATCCGCCTATAGAGTCTCCATATTCAATCGCTGGGCACAGCATTCTGAATAGAATGGAATTTTAAGTGTAGCCTTTCTATAATATTACAAGGCCATATGAATTATTTCAACTCATTCGGAGGTCGTTTGACATTTATTTAGAAAATATTTGCATTTATCGGATAAATGGTGGTTGGATTGGGGACGGTAGCTAGGGTTGTGCTAAAATTGGACAACAATTTGGATAGCTCTCAAATGTCACAAAAATAGTGTGTCCAAAATTTGGGGGTGAGTCTCTCACAAGAACATCGAAAGAAGTTATTCACCATTTGACAATATGACGAAATGAAACTTTCAAATTAATTATTTGATTAATGCAATACGACTTATGAGATACACACGGTCAGAAACAATATAATAGGCAAATAATAGCTAGGGTATTATTCCTGCGGTGGTACACACACATTCTCTCCCTATTGGCCTTAATTTGTTTTTCCTATTGAGTCAACCCTTCTTTTTATAAAGGACTAAGATATACCATAATAGTTTAACAGAAGTACAAAGCGCCTCAAAACGTAATAAAAATTTACATCAAGGTCTCTAGACCACGGAACAACCAGTGTCGCCATCAGAACGAGCCGCCAACGCCCCTCTGTCGTTGCTCCCATATGAGAGCCGCCCAACCTTGTCGATGACAGTCGGGAAGTTTTCATGCACATGCCCTTGAGAAGTAACACCCCGCAGCCACGGTCTTCGTTGCTGAATCCTTAAATCGATCTCAAGAATCTTACATCAAAGTTCGTCATTGTGTACGACGAGAAACCCTAACATTGCCACCCCGAGGAAGGCAAGAACTTGCGCAGTAGCGCATTTTAATCCGTCCCGAAGAACAAATGATCGAAGCCCAAAAGACCGACTCGAAAAAAAAGCAGAGCACCACCCGCGGGCTAAAACCGTAACATAGTATCTACTAGCTGAAGTGGAGGCACCAAGATTCCCTCCGCCAGTGGCCACCACAGCAGCAGCAGACAGAGGAAGGCTTTGTCCAATTGCCTGGCGAGTGGGGAAAGAAAGGCGTGGTCCCTATCCCGTCAACCTGACGTGTTCTTGATTCCTCACAGCTTATTCTAATGCGAGCAGCGGTGTAGCTTTAGCTAGTCAGATTCCAGCAATAATTTGGCTATGGCTCTCTTGTGGTTGCTGATTCTGCACCAAGCTATCAGGAGCACATAAAGTATCCATTTTCCACAGCCACTCGCCGTTCTGCTGAATTGTTCAGGCCACCATGAGGCGAAATAGTATCTTGCTTGTGTGCTTTAGTCTACGCCCCTACGATGGTCTCAAGGAAATATTGCCCGTCCATGGTTGTTGATTTCATACACCATTGTTCCCTCGAAAAGGAAAGAACCAGCCCTACGAGGATTCCAGGTATTTCTTTATCCTGGCCTCGGTCTCTGAATTCATGAGATTTCTAAGCAAGTATCCTTGTTTCTGAGATTGATTCGAAATGTCCGACGACTTTTCAGGATACCGCAGGTACCAGCTCCGCTTCCGATCCAAGATATAAAAGAAAATTCAGCGAAAGCAGGAGCTGTGAAGCTACCCTGGCGGAAGAATCGACTGAAAGGTTGGTCTATTCCATTTCCCCAAAGTGATTACGTCTGCTTTATGCTCTTCTCCTTTGTTAATTTGGATCCAAGTCCTGCTCCCATGATTGGAGATCGCCATACATACATGGATCACACTGATAACGTTTGCTCGCAATTGATTCTTTCAGCGGCAGGGTGAAGGAAGGATCCACTGCCGGGGAAAGATGCGGCCTTACTTTGATCCCGAGTATGAGAACTTCAATCAGCGCATCAACCCTCCTCGGTCGGTCTCTAATGTATTCTCTAATTAAGCTGCAGAACTTGGTCGATTTTGCTCATCATCCGGTTTATGTGTCATCACTCGCTGGAAATCCTACTAATTTCTGCTCTTGACACGGTGAACACCTTGCAGGGTCTGCATCGACAACAACACATGCCGCGACTGCACCCTAGTGAAGGTAAGGATCATCTGAATTCATCCTGTACAGAGACAAGAGACAGGGAGAGAACATTTCACTCGCTGGGATCATTTCAAAATCCAAATTTGTGCACGCAACTTTATCTGCCTTGTGATGGTTTTAGGTGGACAGTATGAACAAGAATGGCATTCTGCTGGAGGTGGTGCAGGTCCTGAGCGATCTTGACCTCACCATCTTGAAAGCTTACATCACCTCGGATGGCGGATGGTTCATGGACGGTAAGACGCCCTGTGCTATGCAATAGTAGTATTCATTTCCACAGAGCATCATTACTCCAACTTAAACTGTTACACGGCCTTGCCATTTGAGCTGTATATTGCGACTAAACGATGCAGTGTTCCATGTGCTGGATAAGCAAGGGCAGAAGGTGACCGATGAGAAGACCATTCAGCACATCGAGAAGGTTTGCAAATTCCAGTCACCATCCGTTTTAACTCTTAATAATTTGAGACATTCGATTGATTTGGGATCTCTGTTAATTAGTTTTCCATGAAGAAGCTGAGATTATTACTCTGAAACTGAGTGGGAGCTGAATAGCTGAATTATTGTTGTTTGTGGACAGGCCTTAGGTCCGGGCAGCAACATACCGGGCGCGACGAAGGGCAGCAATTCGCCTGGGAGATCAGTCGGGATGCACTCGATCGGCGACCACACCGCCATCGAGCTCAAGGGGCCCGACAGAACCGGCCTTCTCTCCGAGATCTTTGCCGTCCTGGCGGAGCTCCAGTGCAACGTCATGGCGGCCGAGGTGTGGACGCACAGGACGAGGGTGGCCTGCGTGGTGTACGTCAACGACGTGTCCTCGGGGCAGGCCATCGAGGACGCGTGCCGCCTGGCCGGGATCGAGGAGCGGCTGCGGCACGTGCTCCGCGGGCACGGCGGCGGAGACGACGACGACGGCGACGGCCGGGGAGCGCACACCAACTTCTCCGCCGGCTCCACCCACGTGGACCGCCGGCTGCACCAGCTGATGCACGCCGACATGGACCTGGGCGGCGACGGTGCGCCGCAGGGCCGTCCCGCCGCCGACGACGGCACGGCGGTGACCGTGGAGCACTGCGAGGAGAAGGACTACTCGGTGGTGAACGTGAGGTGCCGGGACCGGCCCAAGCTGCTGTTCGACATCGTCTGCACGCTGACGGACATGCAGTACGTCGTCTTCCACGCCGCCGTCACCTCCGAAGGCATCTACGGCATCCAGGAGCTGTACATTCGTCGCAAGGACGGCCGCACGCTGCTGAAGGACGAGGCAGAGAAGGTGACCAAGTGCCTCGAAGCGGCGATCTCCAGAAGAGTGTCCGAGGTGGGTGGTACAAGCAACAGAACTCGGTTCAGTTCTCTGGTCGACGGTGCGCTGCTTCTGACTGACATCGGCACGGGTTTACAATGCAGGGATTCACGCTTGAGCTCTGCGGCAGGGACAGGGTGGGGCTGCTGTCGGACGTGACGAGGGTGCTCCGGGAGCACGGCCTGACGGTGACGAGGGCCGACGTGACGACGGTGGGGGAGCAGGCCGTGAACGTCTTCTACGTGCGCGACGCGTCGGGGCAGCCGGTGGACATGAAGACCATCGAGGGCCTCCGGGGACAGGTCGGCCAGACCGTCATGCTCAACGTCAAGAAGGTGCCCGCTGACAAGGCGCCGGAGCGGACTGCTGGCAGCATGGCCAAGACCAGCTTCTTCTCCTTCGGCGGCCTCTTCGCCAAACTCGGAGCATAATCTCCGTTGTGCAAATTGTTGTAAAATGGCCCCAACTAGAGTAGTCAGTATGGCAGCTCTTGGTGGAGTACCTTTTTCCAACAAGTTTCCCCATTTTCCTCGATTTTTTCGAGCACCCGATGATCTTTCGAAGAGAGAGATAAAGGAATCTTTGCCCAAGAGGGAGAAAAGAGGTGCGATGATGATGCCTATATTTTTCTCAACCTCGCGTATTTTTGTTCTAAATTTTTTTTGCGTATTTTTCTTCTATTTTTGGTACTTTCTACTTTTTCTTTATTTCCTCGTCATTTTTTGTGGAACATAAGGGCATCTGAGCAATTTTAACATTTAGGGGTCATTTGGTAAGTTTTCATAGTCTCTGTGGACCTCCTCATGGCCTGCCACTTTTTCGGCAAGTATTATCGCTCAAATGTATTGTGTTATGTCAGCCATATTAGAAGACCTTGACAATTTGATGGGGATACCACACAAGACCAAGAAAAATATCTACTCTTCCATTTGGAAGAAGAGAAGTACAAGAGCAAAATCATTATTCAACCAAACAAAACTGATGGTACCTCTAAGGAGGAAGGGGAAAGTATGCTAACTATCTCCCACATCTCTTTGGAGTTTATGGAAGACTTGAGGAGGTAAATTTGTGTATTGAGCTTATTGTAAAAGGCAGAGCACACCGAAATGTCAAAATTCCAGCAAATGCATGTGTCTTATTAGTAGAATTTCAGAACATACTTCGAAAGCCACAAGGCATGCCATCGATGAAAGAAATTCAACATAGAATTGACTTAACTTCATGAGCAAGTGTTTTCTAATCTTCCTCACTACCGAATGAGTACAAAAGATCATTTGAGAAACTAAAGGATTTTTGTTGTTGTAAAAAGGCACATTTGAGAAAATATTAGCCCATATGTTGTACCACCCCTGCTCACGCCAAAGAAAGATGGATTTTGTTGCTTATGTGTGCATAGTAGAGCCATCAACAAGATCACCATAAGGTACAGATTTCCTATTCCCCGCCTGGAGATATGTTGAATCAGCTTAGTGGGGCAAGAGCGTTCACCAAGCTAGAGTTAAGAAGCAAATATCACCAAATTTGCATCAAACCAGGAGATGAACGAAAAACCACCGTCAAGACAAAGGAAGGGTTGTTTGAATAGATGATCAAGCCATTTGGACTCTTGAACACATTTATGCACTTGATGAATCAAGTTCTTCGGCCCTTCTTAGCCACTTTATTGTGGTTTATTTTGATGACATCTTGATCTGTAGCAAAGATGAGGGCGGACCCTTTGATCATATTTGAGGGTGCTAGGAGTTCTACAGAAAATGAGCTCTACATCAACTCGAAGAAATGAGTTTTCATGCAAAGGCAACTTCTTTTTCTAGGACTTTCCATAACACATGAGGGCGTTCATGTTGGTGATCCTAAGGTTGAAGCAACCAGAGAATGGCCAACTCCAAAGACCATTTCTGAGGTAAGAAGTTCCCATGGTCTTGCAACTTTCTGCATGAGATTTGTGAAGAATTTCAGTGCTGCCATGACACCAATTCCCAAGTGTTTGAAGAAAGAAAGGTCCCAATGGACAGAAGCGGTTGAAACTTGTTTCAATGAGATCAAGAAAAATTATCACAAGCACGTGTCTTGGTGCTACCCGATTTCAAAAAAGACTACTGAGTCGGAGTCTGATCCAAGTGGAGTAGGCATTGAAGCTATTCTATATATAAAAAAGGAAGCCCATTATTTTCCTGAATGAGAAGTTAAGTGAAGCTAGGCAGAAGTAGAGTACCTACCCGCATGTATACCGTTTTTCGGGCTTTCAAAACTTTGGAATTATATTTGCCACCTAAAGAGTTCAATGTTAGTGACCATCAATCCTTGAAGCATTTTAGAAAGCATATTGATCGCATGCTAGCAGGATGGGCAACATATCTAAACAGGTTTAACTATCTCATTGTGAATAAATCTGGAGCAACCAATCGAGTAGCCGATGCTTTTAATCGTCATGCATTTCTCTTGGCTTCTATAAAAGTGATCATTTGTGCACCCCAAGAAGTTACCTACGTGACAAACTGATTAGTTAGCTCCATTCAAGTGATCTTAGTGGTCATGTTGGACGTAAAAAGACTATCGCTACTTGGAGGAGCATTATTATTGACGACAACTAAATAGAAATGATGGAATATTTGTTCAACGATATGTCAAATTGCAAAGGGCGGGTCTATAACGCAGGGTTATACACACCTTTGCTTGTTCCTGTTGCCCAGTGGAGGGATGTCTCTATGAACTTTGCCTTGGATTTGCAAAGAACACGACAAGGGAGTGATGTTGTGTTTGTTGTCGTGGACAAATTTTCTAATGCCTCATTTCATTCCATTCCGCAAAACAACGAATGCTCATCATTTGGCAAAAGGTGACTAGACTCAATGAAATTAAACATACTTCCACTCTAGTTAGTATTTGTTTGTCTTCTTAGTTTTAGCTAATGTTTTCTGGGGTGGTCTAGCTATAAGTAGAAGTTAAGATGTAAAGGCATAACCAAAGCCTACAAATAAAGGTCCACACAACATCTACAACCGGACCCTCATACATGCCCCAAACATTCGGGTGGGCTGCCCGGTCACCGTTCGGATGAAAAAACGCCACCCAAACGGGCTCCATATCCAGCCCAAACGATCAGACTGATCGACACTCCCCATACCCGACCCATATCCGGGGCGATATAGGGATGCCCGGACGCGGGCGCCACATCGGGTCGGCCCACTAGGGCCCGCACTACCCCCATCGATGCCCCCACAAATACCCCACCACATTGGACAAACCCTAGTCAAACCCTCACTTTCTTAGTCTGCACTTGTCTTCTCCGCTTCCTCCCAAATCCTTCGCTTCCTCTCCGGCATGGCCAACTCCGGTCAGGACTCCGACAACGAGCCGATCCCATGGACTAGGACGGTCTTGTGAAGGAGGAGGACGATAGATCTAGCAGTGCGCCGGACAAGGAGGAGCTCACGCTTCGCATAGCCATCTAACGTTCGCGTGTGGACACCGGTGAGAGCTCGAGCTCCGTCGCGAGCTCCTCTACCTCCCGTCGACGGAATGCAGGTCACGGTTGACCATCCCCTCCGCGCCACTCCAGATCTAAACCGCGGGCGTATCCCCATCCCCTCCGACGCCATCACCGCCCGGGCAGCTGTGGATGCTCGTGCCCGTGACTCCCGTGCGGATGCGCATGCCGGATTCGAAGGCGACCGACGCGAGTGGCAGTGGGCAATGGTCACGGCGGAGCCCGGTTCTTCACGCCGGCGGGCGCGCTCCGTCCCCGTCGACCCGGATGAGGCGCTCCTCTGTGAGGTCATACAGACATCGCATACCACGACGAGTCCGACGCGCGGTGCCTCTGTCGCAAGAACGCGAAGGCGCTCCTCCTCGGGCTCGAGGCGTCGAGCGCCTCGCACGGGAGAAGGGGACCCCGCCGCCAAGGCCATCTGCCACGCGAAGGAGCAGTAGTGCCTCCTCCGCCACCTCTCCGGCTATATTTTGCTTGCATCGAAGAGTGGCACCACCACGGATGATGATGACGACTCCTTACCCACCCACCACCGACGCGTAAACGGAGGAGATGGGCCGCCGCGCACCGACCGCAATGGCAAAGGCCCAGCCAAATGGTGAACTCCAGCCGCTCGCCTATCCATGTTTTATTTTTCTTTTAGGTTGAATCTGAACTATCTCGACCCTTTAGGATGAACTAATTGCATGTCGATGTCCGAATTGCTTAAGTTTTTATGCTATCTCTATGATCTTCGTAGACTGCATGGCTTTATATGAAATGAAATAGGGTATCCGAATTGGGGGTTTATGATTGTGAATAGGGCAAATTGGCTACTGCCTGAGCACTGCCAACAGACACGTCCGCGGACGTATAGGTGATCGTGGTTCTAGATGCTCTCTAAGCCCTATAAATAAAGGTCCTTGCCTAGTTTAAAAACCACACCATGTACCCCATTGCCTATAATATAATAAAACTTTTATTTCTTATCTAAAATCTTGAACTAGACCTTGTGCTTTGAGAGTTTTGGATTGAACTTACATATCAGTCTATATTCGCTTATAGAGCGATATCTAGCGCATCGCGTTGAATTAGTTAACCTCCAAAAATTAAAAAAAAAAGGCTCAAGGTGTAGTGCCGACCAAAATCCGTCTGTTTCCCTGACATTCCTCTGCTTCGTGTGTTTCAGTTGCTGTGTGTTTCTGTTAACATGTTCGTTTTTTTTACGGTATTAACCTGTTCTTTGATTTGCTTGCAGAAGCTTGTGTGAGAATATGAGTTCCCAGCCATGCCCACCATGAAATGAGAGCGGCAACAACCATCATCAATGAAGATATACTGCCAACTGCCTATTTTGAATAAGAAAAATATAATAGAATAGCATGGTTCAACAAACAGCGCTGAGAAATACTACCTCCGTCTCAAAATGTCTGGCCTACAAAAACGTCTTACATTTTGAGACGGAAGTAGCACCTCACTTCCCAAGAGAGCAAACGTCCAGAATGCATATTCTACCATATCCAAATTCATCAAAAAGAGCAATTCAAATAACGGAAGCTGCACTTTGCAAGTATATCACTACCAACAGGCAAAATCACAACGTGACATGGTGCCTAACAGTTGAGTGGCTGCACAGGCGTTACTCTTCAGAACGCTGTTCTAGGTAGTATAATGTTATCGACAACACATTCCAGTAGACAGTTAATATACTGCAAACTGCCTGTGTTGAACAATAAAAATAAATAATAGAATACCATGGTTTGACAAACAGAGCTGAGATATATCTCACTTTCCAAGCGAGCAAACATCCAGAATGCATATTCCACTATATCCAATTCAGCAAAAAGAGCAACTCAAATTACGAAAGCTGTACTTTGCAAGAACACATCACTCTGCCTACAGGCAAAATCACAACATAACAGGGTGCCTAACAGTTGGGTGGCTGCACAGGCATCACTCTTTAGAACGCTGTTTCTAGGTATGGAACTTGGTCTGGTTCATAGGTATATACTGCAAGTCTACAACACATTCTGGATGTTTGCTACGGCTGAAGCGCCGGATGAATCACATAGCTTGTATCTGAACCAACTCAACACCACAAGCTTGTCTCTAAAACGTCTTATATTTGTTTACAGAGGGAGAAGAATTCTACCTCCAAATTGTATAGCTTAATGCTTGACCAAATATTGACACTTCCAAGACATGCTAAACCATCCAGTCATCTCTAAACACTAAGCTCCTAATAACAGTGCAAGTAAGTAACTCTACATAAACTACACTTCTGCTAATGCCTCTTGGCTTGAGTGTCTGGAAATTAACCTTATACTCCCTCCGTCCCACAATATAAGATCGTTTTTCAAGCTCGAAAAACGATCTTATATTGTGGGACGGAGGGAGTAGTGAGTAAGAACATTGGACAACGCCATAGTGATGGTGTATGCTGGTTAGCCTAAAAGGACAGGAAAAGAATGACAACTGAAGCATCTCTAAGTACATCATATACTGCATATAAAGAAAACATCGTCATAAAACTATTGGCTGTTGACACAAAGCAAAGAAAATCCTATGCATAAAAAAGAACAACATGTTTTTGATGCTGTAACCTGAAATTGATCGTATAACGGACATTCAACACACTATCAATTTATCAGTACCAAAGGAATGAAATCCCTTTTACGAGTTGCAATAATATCAGCAATAGCTCAGTTCAGGCAATTGAAACAACAGGGAGAAGATACCAAGTTGACCTGTTGTATTAGGAATCATCAAAACTTAGATCTAACAACAAACAACATAGCCACCGGACTCAGGAAAAGGTTTCACCTTCGTGGCCACCCCTCATACAGCGGAGGGCTCCTCCATATCCCTGTCCCTGCCACGGCCGTTGGCGCCGGCGCCCCCACCGTGGTGAGGCGGGTCAACGGCACTGAGGCCCTCAGGCATGAGGGAGGCCGGGCGGTTCTCGATGACCTCGTCTATAAGCCCCCATTCGCGCGCCTCCTCGGGGTCCATGAAAAGGTCACGCTCCATGCACTGCTCGATCTTGTCGATGTTCTGGCCCGTGTGCTTGGCGTAGATCTTGTTGAGGCGGTCGCGCAGCTTGAGGATCTCCTTGGCCTGGATGGCGATGTCGGTGGCCTGGCCCTGGGCCCCGCCGGAGGGCTGGTGGATCATGACCCTGGCGTTGGGCAGCGCCCGCCTCTCCCCGCGCGCGCCGGCGGCGAGGAGGAGGGAGCCCATGGAGGCGGCCTGGCCGATGCAGATGGTGTTGACGGGGCAGCGGATGTACTGCATGGTGTCGTAGATGGCGAGCCCGGCGGTGACGACGCCCCCGGGGGAGTTGATGTAGAGGCTGATGGGCTTGAGCGGGTTCTCGGACTCGAGGAAGAGCAGCTGCGCGACGACGAGCGAGGCCGTCTCGTCGGCGATGGGCCCGTGGATGCAGACGATCCGCTCCTTGAGCAGGCGGGAGAAGATGTCGTAGGCGCGCTCCCCGCGGGAGGTGGTCTCGACGACCATGGGCACGAGGCCGTACTCGCGGACGGAGGAGTAGCCCTCCGGCTCCGGCGGCTGGTAGGGCGCGGAGGAGAAGAAGGCCCGCGGCGGGGCGGCGACGGCGAGCCGGCGCGGCGCGGGCCCGAACGGGCCCGGGCTGGCCGAGTTGGGCCTGGACCTGGGCCTCGGCGCGAAGGCGGGCAGCGGGGAGGCGCCGGCTAGGTTGGCGACGGCGGAGGGCGTCATGGCTGCTGCTGCTGGTCCTGGGGGTGCGGATTTGTGGTCGGATGTGAGGCGGAAATAGCAAGGGAGGACTTATACCAAGGAAGGGGAACGGGGGAAGGGGTGAGGGAGGAGAGTGTGAAACGGAGGAAACGGATAGGGCGAGACGAGACGTCGAGACGGTGGTTGCGCTTCGATCCGCCGGATCGGATCTTTTCTTTTCTCCTCTTCTCTTCTCTTCTCTCCTCTCCTCTCCGGGGTGAGGTGGAGTGGGGGATCGGTGTTCCTCTCCCTGCCTTTGCCTTGTTGCTTCTCCGTCTGAGCTTTCGCTTCTTTTCCAAGAAAGAATTTATTTTTTTCTGAGACAAAGAACGTCTGGGCTTTCGCTTGTTTTCCAGGAAATAAGTTGATATTTTTTCGAGACAAAGAAGAATTCAATTTAGCCCACAGTAGTGGGAGAGTTCTAGCTGGGTTCTCTACCATGCTAGTGATTTCGTTTTTGTTTTGTTGCTGTGTGCGCACTGCTTCCTCGGTAATGAGATGGGCTTCGCCGTTTTTCTGCACAGGTAGACGAGCACACGCCAAGGGCGTAACGAGTGGCGAAGCAACCATTCTAGTCCGTTCAAACTGCATCCCGATACGTGTCTCGATCTCTCACGCCACGACCATTACCTCGACGACCGCATCGTCCAGCGGCTGCGGCAGGGCCAGGTCGGCCGAGGGAAGCAGCGCCTCGCGCCGTGGAAGCCGCGGTGGCGGCTGTGCGGCGTGCACGTAGTCAGGTACGCGTGAGTGGCTCATGTGCGGAGGAACGCTCCATTGGCAGTTGTCTAGGAGTACGTTTTTTTAACAGTACAAACGCAAGCGCACATACAGACGTGCATATACTCACCCCTATGAACACGCACACACATATCCTACCCTCATGAGCACCTCCGAGAAAGTGAACCATCATATCATCTTGAGATTTACGAAGTCGCTATAGGCGTCTCGTCGTCGAAGGGAACGTCTCCTCCCACTAAAAGCGCATCGCCGAAATCCTGAAATAAATCCATGAATAATGCGAGCACCAGGACTTGAACCCTGATAAACTGGGGATATCACTGTCCCTCTAGCCACGCAACCACATGAGTACGTTTTTCTGCGATCGTTTATATGCATGATTGTTATGGTAGAAAGAAAGAAAGAAGCACAAACATTTGTGCTTCTTTCTTTCTACTACAGGCCTCCTTTGTTTATAGAAACTAGCACATATGCCCGTGTGTTGCAACGGGAGTGAAAATTAGCATGTTCACCAGTGTGGCATGATAGCATCCAGAAGGTATCACACGTCAGGGAGATGCACATCAAGCTCTAAAAGAAATGCATATCAGTCAGGCATTAATCATGCAACAACCCTTAACACGGGTACCAAGGATCAATTAATTCTCCTTATAATCCTACCATCTACACTTAGTTAGCTTTACACCTCCACACATCCAACTTGTAGCACACTGATTGACCTCGCTACGACACGTGTCTGACTTGTAGCAGTGGCAGTCATCTTTGTTGTGTCCATGTGGTCAGCTTTGCAACGTTGTCCGTATGACTTGTTGTCTTGGCATCATTTATGTAACTGGTTTTGCAGCACAATGGTCCAACTTCTCAATAGAAAAATAATAGCGACGATTGGTGTTACATTGGTGTGCTTTCGGATGTAGCAAGCAATAGGCCTTCCAACATTGTGTTCAGCTTTGATGAGCAACATCAGTGGGCCTAAAACCGTTGTGTGCGCCATTCGCAGCAACAATGCTCGATCAAAAGTTGCATGTAGATTAACCATGTATTTTTATTCAAAAAAGTAAAATTTAATAGCGGCAAAAACACCGAGAAATAGAAACATTCCCTTGCACATTGAAAAGGTTAACATGCCGCCCAAAAATCAAAGCTGACGGCAGGTCGTTTGCTTCCTTTTACGTTTTTGAGTAGTTCACGAGCGAGAGCCGATTGATCCCATGGAAAGAAGGCAACATCATCTCTCGTGTTTCACACATCTCGGGGGTTGTTTTGTTAGTGCGCATTAGGATTCAGCCATCACTCACCAGCTATATATACCGCTCCAACCAGGTATCTTATATCTTTTGTTAGTTAGATTCAGCCATATACACTCCATGGGACATGCAAGCACATCCCGAGCCTGCAAATCCAGCCATACTTCCCACATTTCCGTTTAGAGCCAACATTTAATTCTTTCGTCAGGCTCTATTCCAACAATTTCATTTAATTAGAGCCAACCTTAATTCCTTCACTCCGGCATCATACCCTTCCTTGCGCTTGATGATTACTCGACAACTATCCAGCGTATATAAACTGGTGGCTTTTTGAGGATCAAAGCGACGTGGGATAAATATTCAAGCGAACCCTCTCTATCTAAAAAAATGTTCGCGCTTTTTAAATAAAAAATGGTTGTGTTTTCGTATTTGTACATAAATTAAAAAATATTCTGGATTTTCAAAAAATGTTCGTGTTTTTCAAAGTTGTTCGGAATGGTTTTGTTCTATTTTTTCACAACTTTTAAAAAATGTTCAGAATTTCAGAAAATGTTTCCGTTTTCAGAGATTGTTCACAAATCTTAAAAATGTTCATGTTTTCATTTTCAGGAGTTTCAAATAATGTTACCGTTTCCAAAATTGTTTAAAAACGTGTTTTCAAATTTTGTTTGGGTTTTTCGTTTGGAATATTTTTGTTCTAAATTTTCACAACTTTTCAGAATTATTATTGGAATTTTAAAAAAAATGTTCCCCTATCCACAAATTGGTCAATTTTTTTTAAAATGTTCATGTTTCAATTTCCTTTTCGGAGTTTCAATTTTTTTTGTTTTACCAATTTTGGTCGCAAGTTTCAAAAAATGTTTGTGTTTCCACATTTTGTTTTGGAATTAAAAAATGTTTTTGTTTGAAAAAAGTGTTCGAGATTTTAAGAAAATGTTCATGTTTAAAAAATGTTTCATTTTTAAAAAATATGTTTACAAATTTGTAAAGTGTTTGCGCTTCGCAAAAAAATCTGGTATTGTTTTTCAAAAATAGTTGATATCGTACTTTAAAAAATATTCGTATCTGCGCTGGTGATTGGTTCTTAGTATTTTTCACTGCTTTATAACCAGTAAAGCTCGGTAGGTCAACTGGTTGGAGTGTTAGGTAGGTCCCACCGTAAAAGAAAAAAATACCACGGGACAAGCAATATTATGACCAAACCAAGAATACCTATTCCCTTTAATAGTAGGTATAGATTTTGTAGTCTTCTTGTCCATATTAGTTGTCGCTCAAACGGATGTTCAGTTATATTTCAATGCTAGATACACTATTCGAACGACAAGTAATATGGATAGGAGGAAGTAGATTTTTTTTTTCTCATGAAGCCTTTGGTTGGTGGGTTGAATTGCTAATCCTATATAGGATAGGAGTCCATGTTTCACATTTTAGAGAAAAAAACATTAGCCTACATTTAATAAAAATTGTATCTTATATATCAAATGGCATCTTTTTTCCCATAGGAATTAAAGTGTGTGTCATCTCACTTTCTATGATCTCTATGTTTTTTCTATTCCTGTGATATTTGTATCCTACGAATCAAATGAGCTCCTAGTGTTTATAGTTGTGCTCAGTTATTTGCAACGTTTTTCCCCTTGCATCAGTGGCCCAGTTCAATCTGTATACGGGCTTAGGGACATGTTGCCCATGTTGTTTAATATTGTTCACAAAACACATGCTACACTAGAGCAACAACTAACCTAGGAGCGACTAGTTAGAGCTTCTACAGTCCTACCTAGCTAATCCGGCTCCTCAAACATCCATGGACTGTGACCGGTCACCCCTCATTTTGCTGCATCTACAGTCGTCTTCCTCAGACCTGAACCCCCAATTTCATGCAACCCATGCAACATAAAACTAGCAACTACATATATCGACACAACTAGCAATAAACAAACATAATTCACATACCAGCGAATGGACAGAGTCATCGGACAACCAAAAGATCATAATTCATCACCCGGCCACACACTAGCAAACTAAAAAAGTAGTTAAACAAAGACAGAGAAGGGGGAGGAAATCACCATTTCCTCGCCGCCCCTTCCCCTTGTGGTTGCTGGTGCGGCAGTAACCCTCTATGTAGGCGGCGACGACCGAAGGGGCTTCGTCATCAGAGTTGGAGCCATGGGTGTCGGAGTTAATGTTGGAAATATGCCCTAGAGGCAATAATAAATGGTTATTATTATATTTCTTTGTTCATGATAATTGTCTATTGTTCATGCTATAATTGTGTCATCCGGAAATCGTAATACATGTGTAAATACATAGACCACAACGTGTCCCTAGTAAGCCTCTAGTTGACTAGCTCGTTGATCAACCGATAGTCATGGTTTCCTGACTATGGACATTGGATGTCGTTGATAACGGGATCACATCATTAGGAGAATGATGTGGTGGACAAGACCCAATCCTAAGCATAGCTCAAAGATCGTGTAGTTCGTTTGCTAGAGCTTTTCCAATGTCAAGTATCTTTTCCTTGGACCATGAGATCGTGCAACTCCCGGACACCGTAGGAGTGCTTTGGGTGTGCCAAACGTCACAACGTAACTGGGTGACTATAAAGGTACACTACGGATATCTCTGAAAGTGTTTGTTGGGTTGGCACGGATCGAGACTGGGATTTGTCACTCCGTATGACGGAGAGGTATCTCTGGGCCCACTCGGTAATGCATCATCATAATGAGCTCAATGTGACTAAGGCGTTAGTCACGGGATCATGCATTACGGTACGAGTAAAGAGACTTGCCGGTAACGAGATTGAACAAGGTATTGGGATACCGACGATCGAATCTCGGGCAAGTAACATACCGATTGACAAAGGGAATTGTATACGGGATTGATTGAATCCTCGACATCGTGGTTCATCCGATGAGATCATCGTGGAACATGTGGGAGCCAACATGGGTATCCAGATCCCGCTATTGGTTATTGACCGGAGAGGCGTCTCGGTCATGTCTGCATGTCTCCCGAACCCGTAGGGTCTACACACTTAAGGTTCGGTGACGCTAGGGTTGTAGAGATATGAGTATGCGGAAACCCAAAAGTTGTTCGGAGTCCCGGATGAGATCCCGGACGTCACGAGGAGTTCCGGAATGGATCGGAGGTGAAGAATTCTATATAGGAAGTCAAGTTTCGGCCACCGGGAAAGTTTCGGGGGTCACCGGTATTGTACCGGGACCACCGGAAGGGTCCCGGGGGTCCACCGGGTGGGGCCACCTATCCCGGAGGGCCCCATGGGCTGAAGTGGGAAGGGAACCAGCCCTTAGTGGGCTGGGGCGCCCCCCATGGGCCTCCCCCTGCGCCTAGGGTTGGAAACCCTAGGGTGGGGGGGCGCCCCACTTGCCTTGGGGGGCAAGTCTCCCCCTGGCCGCTGCCCCCCATGCAGATGGGTTCCTGGCCGGCGCCCCCCCTCCCAGGGGGTCTATATAAAGGGGGGGAGGGAGGGCAGCAATACAACAGCCTTGGGCGCCTCCCTCCTCCCCTGCTACACCTCTCCCTCTCGCAGAAGCTCGGCGAAGCCCTGCCGAGATCCCGCTACATCCACCACCACGCCGTCGTGCTGCTGGATCTCCATCAACCTCTCCTTCCCCCTTGCTGGATCAAGAAGGAGGAGACGTCGCTGCACCGTACGTGTGTTGAACGCGGAGGTGCCATCCGTTTGGCACTCGGTCATCGGTGATTTGGATCACGGCGAGTACGACTCCATCAACCACGTTCATTGGAACGCTTCCGCTCGCGATCTACAAGGGTATGTAGATGCACTCCTTTCCCCTCGTTGCTAGTATACTCCATAGATGGATCTTGGTGAGCGTAGGAAAATTTGAAAATTCTGCTACGATTTCCAACAGTTAAATCTGGCAGATCTCGGGTAGGGGTCCCGAACAGGTATCCTTGGCACGATGGTGACATGAGACATAGTGTTTTGGGCTCTCTCGAAGAGATATATGTTGGAAAACGTAGTAGAAACAAAAAAATCGCCCTATGATCAAACCAGAAACGCTATGAAGATCCATTAGCGATTAAGAGCGGATCGTTACCAACTTCGAGTTGCAGCGGAAGAAGAGTTGGTGTAGATCATCGATGAAGTCCCTCGAACCGTTCACAAACGATCCCTCGAATCGAAGACCGAAAGCACGACCTCTCTACAGATTGCAAGCATTCGGGCTTCACAATTTGACAGCGCTTCGTCGTCCAGAGCTAATCATCGCTGGAGAATTCGAGGGGGGGAGAAGAGAACCATAAAGGGCTTCTCTACTACGAGGATTAGAGAGATCTATGTCTAGCTCTAATTAGATCAACTCCAAATTAGAATTAGAACTGGAGAACTAGAGGAGGCTCCAAAACTTGTGTGTCTCCGGAGGTGGTGGAGGAGGAGGAGGGGCGCCACAAGGGGAGGAGGGACTCCCCCCTTGCGCCGGCCCTAGGGGTGGAGGAGTCCCCCTCCACCTCCAATTCGGCCACCCTAGCTTTTTTTTGAGGGGTATTCGACCATCCCTAGCTTGTCATACAAGCTAGGGGCGCCATATATTGTTATTGGGCCCTAGGGCCCATAACTCCCCACCACCTGGCCATTTTAGTATTTTCCTTGGCCTGTTGATATTTAATTAAATATAAAAGCCTCCTAATCTATATTAGAGCATTTTATTATTAATTTAACATATCCGGAAACATTTTCCACCTATATATTAATTCCCGGTATTACTGGGTAAACCAGTAACTCTTCCGGTAACTCCGAAATGCTCCCGGTTTCTCTCGAAACTATTTCTAATATTAATAAAACTATTTCATAAATATTTTCTCATAACTCTTACACCAATAACACTCAACAGATGGTGATTCCCTTAAGCTTGTGACCCTTTAGGTTTGGTAAAACATAAACATGAACAAACCCCTTTTCGTTCAATGATCAATAGCAGAACCGTGGACATCCATATTGATCCCTATGAATACACGAATGACATTCGAGTGAACCTTTTGATTATCATGTGCTATTCCCTTCACTTCGTGATACTTTACAAAACCCAAAGTGAGATATATCGGTATCCACTTGAGTCATTCTCATGCTCACTATATCGGTCTCCTTGTTACCAGTTTTGTTCTTATTTCTCGTTGACATGTTCTGGCATCCTTGTGACCTAGTCACCTGTGTCTGGCTAGCCGATGATGGTGCCGTCACACCGACAGGGCCCTAAGAATATCTCTCCACCATCGACGGAGCAAATCTCAATCCTGAGCTATCTAGCCCTTGTCAAACTTTCTGATGAACCCGTAAGTTGTCGTTATGATCACCGTGTTACAAATGACGTTTGAGCAGCCCCAAAGTCCATCATGCGGTAAGAAGTGACTATGATACTCTCATGGTCTAAGGAACTAAAGCATATGCTAACTCTTTGCCTTATAACGATTGACTTGTGACGATAGTATCTCAAAGTATAACAAACAAGTTGGGTCAATTCAATATGACCGCTCTTCCAACGTCATATTCTCATAGTTGTTTTGGGACTATCATTACACTTAACGATATCCCAAGATCTGGAAAACATGATCACTTACAACACTTGAGCTAGTTCTAGAGGCAAGACTAGGAATCAGGTTTTACTGTTTATCATTCCACACATGCAAATGAGTTTTCCACTGAATCACATATTCCAGGATCATAGCAGTTATAGAATAGAATATAAACTCTTAATTATAAACATGTAAATAAATAATACAATATTATTGCTTCCAGGGCATATTTCCAACAATATACTCTACTCCTGTGTTGATTGTATTGTTGTCGATGGGGTACAAAGTACAAGTGATCTACCGCGAGATAGTATTTGAATGAGTTCGGGCGTCTACGGTCCGTGCACCTCGGTTTATATAGATATCGGGGGTGCCTAGGGTTACACATTGGTCGGCTGCATCTAGTGGAGAATGTGTCAAAGACAACCTCTAAATCTTGGAGTATGTGCCAAGTCTCGGGGGCATTCCTTCTTGGCGCTCTTCGGCTAGACGGACGAGGCCTACCAATTGATAATCTTAGGGGTCCTTGGCCCAATCAAAATTAAAGGACTAGTAGTCGACATGTTGGGTATCCCCTAATCCAGGACTCCATCACTGGGAGCCATTGGAGACGTCAAAGTCATCGTCGGAGGAGATGACTGATGACCCACAAGTATAGGGGACCAATTGTAGCTCTTTTCGATAAGTAAGAGTGTCGAACCCAACGAGGAGCAGAAGGAAATGACAAGTGGTTTTTAGCAATGTAATGTCTGCAAGTGCTGAAATTGTAAGTAGCAGAGTAGTTTGATAGCAAGATAATTTGTAATGAGCAAGTAATGATAGTAGTAACAAAAGTGCAGCAAGGTAGCCCAATCCTTTTGAGGCAAAGGACAAGCGAAAACAGTCTCTTATGATAAGCAAAGCGTTCTTGAGAGTACACGGGAATTTCATCTAGTCACTTTCACTATGTTGGTTCGATTTGTGTTCGCTACTTTGATAATTTGATATGTGGGTGGACCGGTGCTTAGGTGCTGTTCTTACTTGAACAAACCTCGTACTTATGATTAACCCTCCCGCAAGCATCCGCAACTACGAGAAAAGTATTAAGAATAAATTCTAACCATAGCATTAAACTTTTGGATCCAATCGGTCCCTTACGGAATAGCGCATAAATTGGGCTTTAAGCTTCTGTCACTCTCGCAACCCATCATCTAATTGCTACTCCACAATGCATTCCCTTAGGCCCAAATATGGTGAAGTGTCATGTAGTCGGCGTTCACATGACACCACTAAGGGAATCACAACATACATACTATCAAAATATCGAACACATATCAAGTTCACATGATTACTTGCAACATGATTTCTCCCGTGACCTGAAGAACAAAAGTAACTACTCACAAATGATGATCATGCTCAATATCAGAGGGGTATTAAATAGCATATTGGATCTGAACATATAATCTTCCACCAAATAAACCATATAGTAATCAACTACAAGATGTAGCACCAATCTATAGTTCCGGTAACAAGATTGAACAGAAGAGATGAACTAGGGTTTGAGATGAGATGGTGCTGTTGAAGATGTTGATGGAGATAGCCCTCCCCAGGATGGGAGAGTTGTTGGTGATGAGGATGACGATGATTTCCCCCTCCGGGAGGGAAGTTCCCCCGGCGGAATCGTTCCACCGGAGGGCAAAAGTGCTCCTGCCCAAGTTCCTCCTCGAGATGGCGGCGCTCCATCTCGAAAGTCTTCTCCTTATTTTTTCTAGGTCAAAATGACTTATATACCAGAAGATGGGCACCGGAGGTGGGCCTGGGTGAGCACAACCCACCAGGGCGCGCTTGGGCTCCCTAGCGCGCCCAGATGGGTTGTGCCCACTTGGTGGGGCCCCTCTGGTAGTTATTTGCTCCAATATTCATTATATATTTGATAAAAAATCTCCGTGAAGATTCAGCTTGTTTGGAGTTGTGCAGAATAGGTGGCCTGATGTAGCTTTTCCAGGTCCAGATTTCTAGCTGCCGAAATTCTCCCTCTTTGTGTATACCTTGCATATTATGAGAGAAAAGGCATTAGAATTACTCCAAAAAGCATTATTATGAATAAAAACATCATAAATAACAGTAGGAAAACGTGATGCAAAATGGACGTATCAACTCCCCCAAGCTTAGACCTCGCTTGTCCTCAAGCGAAAACCAAAATCGAAAAACATGTCCACATGCTTAGAGAGAGAGAGGTGTCGATAAAAACAAAATACGGACATAGAAGCATCATGTTCATTATTATAGCAGCAACAAATTTAAACATAAGGCTCTTGTCATAGAACTTTTATCATATACTTCTCATGAATAAGTAACCGTTCATCACACAATCGAAGTATAAAGCAAAAAATCTATTAAAAACCAACAAACTATGTTCTCAGTCAACTTTGCAACTACAATTCATCATCTTTTCAGGAAGAGTCACGTATCGGAGCCTTCAGGCAAGTCCACATACTCAACCATCATATAGTCTTCTATGATTGCTAACACTCACCGCATACACATGAGCAAAACGTTTCAACATGACACATAGAAATATAGGGGCTTATAGTTTCGCCTCCCAACATATTCACCTCAAGGGTGATGTCAACAATAATAACTCATGCTACCCATATTCAACTGGACATATATGCCTAGATCTTTCCTCACCACATGATCACTACTACAGGATGCTGCTAACGCGACACTACGATCAGAGACCCTTCGACGAAACTGTGTGCGATGCCATAATCGCAAACGGTGGTGTAAAAAACCCGTCAAAAAAGGTGCAAAACGTTTGCGATGGAGGATGCATCAAACATGGTTCAGATTTTAGTTGCGTGTGCGATGCAGGGCATATGGTTCAGCTCAATTAACTGTTTGCGATGAGGAGGAACAAAATAAACGGGCAGCCAGATGAAGGTGTGTGCGATGTACAGCATACGGTTCACTCGGATGAACTGTTTATGATTAGGCAACACAAAAGAAACGGTCAGCCAGATCAAAGGTGTGTGCGATATACGGCATGCGGTTCACTCGGATGAACTGTTTGCGTTGAGACATGAGAACAGAAACGGTTCAAATGAACAAGATGTGTGTGATACAAGGCAAACAGGTCCGTAATCGGAAACGTGTGCGAAGATCGATAACAACACAGACGATTACTGCTAACAAGCCGTGTGTGTTGTGAGCAAACGATTGCTGGTATACAATTGTGAGTGATTGATGAAAACATCACCGACGGGTTCCATTGTTTAGTCCGTGTGCGATGTGATTTTCTTTGTCCGCACAACATCTACACTCTGTCTACAGAGCATCAACATATATACTTAAAAAGACAGCATTGCATAACCAAAATAAGCATAGAATTACACAAGTGACTACACACATAACGTTTCCACACACCAAAGTAAGCAATTACATGCATACTAAAGTAGGAGAAACGAGGATCTAATCATCTACTTATTGTTGCGACGAAGCTTGCCATTGCTCTGCTTCCGGCTGGATCCCTGGCCGTTTTGGGGAAGGAGGCACTTCCTCATGTCAACGATCCGCCTGTACATGTCGTAGCTCGTGTACGCCTCCTTGGCCGCGTACATGATGTGAGCTTTGTCGAGTTTCTCCATCCAGGCCGAGTGCCAGGCACACTTGTCCTTGTTGCACGAATCCTTCATGTCTCTATAGTAGGGGCCGATGATGGCCTCGGCGAGGTGAACCAGTGAGTCCTTCTCATGCTCCTTGCTTCCCCAGATCTTGTATTGGCCCTGGATGTCGGCAAGATTCTGGCAGGCGATGCCCGAATTCTCAAGCGCCTTTACATCGTTGGTGATGTCCACCGTAGCGAACATGTAGTGGTTGACAAACCTGGCGAAACGCTCGCAAGGCCTTGTGGCCAGGCAGTAGTGGTAGACGAGGACGTGGTGGCGCACGCACATCTGGGCGACGACGACCTTGGGACGAGACTCGGCACGAGCGCAGGTGTACTCGAGGTCGAACCCGACCACCTTGTACTTCTCCTCGGCAAGCAACGGCTCCATGATGTGGATGGAGTGCTCCACCCAGACCGAGTCGTTGGTGTACACCACCGAGAGGTCCATGAACCTTCTGTGGGTGTCCACCACGGCACGCATGGTGAACTGCTGCTTGTCGTCGGCAGCCGCTCGGAGCGCCATTGGAGTCGCGCAGGATACCCTCTAAGAATTTCTCGTGGTGGGTGTGCTTCTTGCAATGGTGGGATGCGATCGAAAGGTTGAAGAGACACAAGGGTTAAATGGCTGCTGTAATAAATGGGGGCCGGCCGGCCTGTAATCGTCACGTCTTGTCACGGCATTCATAGCGGAGGATTCCAGAATCCAGTGCATGCTTGACAACACCGCACCGCACGCGTGGGCTCAAAGAGGCGCCAAATGTATTGTCGGTGAGCCTGTTCCCGTGCTACCGCGATGTTTACCGCGCAAACTTCCCGCCCGGCTAGTTTGGCCACGCGTTGGCTAGAAGAGGGACAAATCATGGGCGTTTATTAGCAAAAAGCTTTGTAAAAACGAAGTGTGTGGAATGACTTCGGTCATAAGTTTACCCTTGGGCGATGAGGTCAAAGTTACACAGAAGGGTGATGATGGACACTCGAGTGTGATAACTAATTCTATGCTCTACAGTGCACACGGTTGAAGAAGCCAACTGTGTGCAATAATGTCGAAGATCGCAGTCGAGTTAGCTATACAGATCGTGTGCTGTGAGATCGACAAGGCAAACAGATTCGAGAATGGTTAATAAAATCTAAGACCATTGCATATTAAGGTGAAAATAGTGCTAGCAATATACGAGTCTCATACGATGCCATTTCAACGATTTTACCACAAAATCTCGAAATATTACAAGGTTCAAATTCCAGAGTTATATGGCTCAAATTCGAAGATTACAAGGTTCAAACGCTCGCGCTGATTCGCTGAACATGGATATCAGAGAGGTTCAAACTAATATCACCGCTTCTAAGTCTGGTTTCGAAACCTCACAATTTTTGCAAAGGGGCCAGCCACTGAGAAGTCATGTATGGGGTTGACACGATGACTTCCGATTACTCTGTCATCTGAAGTTCCAAAATGAAATTCAGCATTTTTGGAGCCTACTCCATTCTGCCGCAGGCGCCTGCGCTGATCAACAAACCATTCATTTTTGCGAAATAAATGTAGGGCAAACCTCATTTCCTTCAGTACCCTTGCTCTGAGAACAAAGAACCTAGCGAATATAATCTCCGGTAAGGTCCCTCGGTAGGAGTTCAAAGTAATTTTTGAGAGATGCAGATCTAGGCATTCGACGTGATTGTTATATTATATCACATTATCCACCACTGGGCCTAATCTTATCTGCAAAAGAAGAAATCGTGTTAGTGCCTACATGCAGTTTTGAACATTACTACAGGCCTATTTCATTTGCAGGATTTGTAAAATGCACTAACATGCCATCTTCGATCTGACATGATTAACATGAGCATTTGATTACATTCTAGAAAAATGTAGCCTTCTTCACAAGAGGTTGGAGTGGATGAAAATTTCCCTAAGAAAACTAGTACAGATGAATCCAAAGGAGAAATGCTTATTGATTGTAACCATATGGATCAAGCAACCAATATGGGGGGGGACATGTATGTAGTGAAATCCTACAAAAGAACCTTCAGAAATCGTAGTACATTGTCATTGTAAACTTGGAAAAAGGTGTCACAAATTGAACTCCCTTATGGTTAACATTTAATAGGAAAGGAACATCACCTCGATATATAGCTTCTCCAGGCACGGAAAGCATATCAGGAAACTGACAACTTGCTCCAGGTTGGGGCCGATGGATTCTAGTGCCAAGACCTTCACTGTGCACAGTTTCGGGGTCAAGCTTGTCGGAATCATTTTCTGAATGACAGACGAACAAACATCTTCAAAATTAGAAATAATGTTAATTTGTAGAAGGAGAGGCAGAAGGCAGTTGTTGTACCTGAACGGGTGTGGATCCAGTAACAAGTTCGGAGTATTTGTCAGACGAGTAGCCCACCACTGTCAATTTCGGCACAGAAATGACATTGATTCTTGTTGGACCTTGTTGATCAACTACAAATAATCTCTCAACTGCAGGTGTGTCCTCAATGACCATACCGTGGTACACATCTTGTGATGTCTTCCTGCCGCACCAGCAACACACATAAATAGTCCGGAGAGTCATGGAGGTGATGTGGAAGGTACTCAACCCATTGATCGCCTGAAGACGAAGGTACTCGAGTGCAGTACAGCCACGGAGCAGGCGCTCCATGTCACCGTTTGAGAGGCAGACGACGATGAGCTCGAGGTGCTTCAATCGTGGTAGAATAAGAGCGGGCGCATCATTAAGGGGCGGGAAATGGTAGTCCTGAACTTCGCGACGTGCAACGTGGGCGCGAGGCGGAGTGCGGGCGTTGGCAGTGACCGCATATTCCCATCATCAAAAGTGAGCTCCTCGAGCTGATCTAGGGCGGGGGATCGGAACCAGTCATCAAGCTTGGCTCGGTCCTTGCCGTTGCAACGGAACTTGCCCATTCTAAGGCCTTTGGTTGGGCCAAGGTGACTGCCGAGGATCTTGGAGAATGCATCCAAGCTTTTGCGATAGCCATGGCAGAGCTCGTGGGTGTCGATGAGGTCGAGAGGGCTGGAGTTCCATAGGGGGCGCCACCGCCGGGAAATGACGGTTGTCCGCGCCCCATATTTGATTGGGAGGAGGGAGATGATGACTCTCAACATATCATCGGGGAGGCTGCTGATGAAGTCTAGGCCTGCTGGAGTCGCTTGCGGTTCTAGCTCGCCCCGCCTCTGCTTGTTGGCAGCCCCATTCTCCACCTCCGGAGTCTCCTTGTCAGCGGCGCTTTCTGATAGAAATGGGAGTACATGAAATATTTAGTTAAAATAGGGCAATAGAAAAGCTATTGGTAACTACTCCCTCCGTCCCATAATATAAGAACGTTTTTGACACTAGTGTAGTGTTAAAAACGTTCTTATATTTTGGAACAGAGGGAGTAGAAGTTATTAGGTAGGAATATAGTAAGAAAAGGGAATAACAATTGGTTGCTTAAATACTACACAATTCATTTGATATTGCAGGGTAAGTCAACATGCAGATATTTGAAAAGAAAACTTACTTCGAACAAAGTCTGGACGGATGATTTTGTCGGGGAAGTTAGCATATATCTCATGACCAGGCCCTTTTATGTGCAGTGCAATTTTAGTGCCAGCTTTCAGTACATAAAACTTAGCAATTTCTTTCCAAAAGCCAGTGCCAAAATAGGAGTCACCACGTTCATCAAGTCTTACAGTAGCAGCGATTGTAAATCCATGGTTTTTGTGCAGTATGACATCCGTGGAGCCTTGATCTATGTAAAGGGAAAAATTGTGCACTACATAATCTGTTGCATAGCAAGGGATGTGCTGCAAAAAATGGTAGGATTGTTAAAGAAAATATGGTAACATGCAAATATGGGCCCAAATTGAAAGAACTATACAACAGTTGAAATCGAAGGACAAAAATCTATAGTTAAACAAATAGGGTAAACATGATGTCATGGAAATATGAGAGTAACCGGTAGAACAATACATCATTAATTTGCCTAGTATAGAATGAAAAGGGGAAATCCCCTTTGACGTATATGGTGCATGTGGCACCTTTTATCCAAATGTAGCAATATTTAGAATATGTTCAGGAAAGTAGGCCATGCCAACCGATTTAGGGTGAGATTGAACATACCGTGCATGTCCTCAAGTTATCTGGTACGGTGAGATGGAATCTCTGGTGGAGGTCGCAAAGTCCTGAAGTGTCGGCGCACTGTACATTCTATGAATGAAAGAAAACCCTCAAATTATCTTGAATAAAAATGAATTCATGGCGATTTCCGCCAGGTGATTAAAGGAGGCAGATGAACTGGGATAGGAGATGAGATAATATCTCATTAAATTAGTTACCTTGTCGTTCATGAGAAAGAACCCTCAGTACGGCAGATTCCCCAACCGAGCAAGCTGGGTCGACCGCGAGCAGTGTCGAGAAAGTCGATGGCGATAGGCGGCGGCAAGCGGAAGTGGCGAAATGCGGTGGGCTTTGTCGACAGCCTGGCGGCGGCGGGCGTCGAGCTAAGTGTCAGGACCCCGATTCCAAGTCACACCGATCTAGCCTGTAACACCTCATATCACATTGCGGCCTCACGCACGGTACTCCCACGGGTGTCGCCTTACCATGGCCCGGGACCGTTTGCGCCTTTTGGCTCACGTATATGACGATGTCGCTAGCATCCATATGACAGAGAACCCGGGCCGACATGGCTAGTCGTGAACCCAAAGCGGCACTAACGTATGGGGACAGGCATACATGAATCAACATCGCACGTGTCGGCCAGCAGCGTGTGAATCCGGGCTGTAGCACTGGGCTAACAGGACTCCGGGAACCCGGGCTGTAGCAGGCTAGGCAGGACTCCGGATGTCACCGCGTGACATTTCCCCGAAGGGACAGACACAAGAACGATATGAATCACATGCCGGCCAGTCGAGTGTCCAGAGCAGTAGTGCTGGGCTAGCAGGACTCCGGTGAACCGGGCTGTAGCGGACTACTATGGCTCAAGGAGGCACTAGACTACATTTCCCCATAAGAGAGGCTGCCAAGGATAAACAACTAGATTGTCGGATCCCACACATACCAAGCATTTCAATCATACACGCAATATGCTCGATATGTGCAAATACAACATGGCATCACAACAAAACTCTACAACTCAAGTACTTTATTTAAAGGGCTCCGGAGAGCCTTACATAACTTGTTCATACAGATAGGGGTCACATGACTCGACACTCAAGTCATACAATCATACAAGCACATGCAGAAGCAAACTGTCTGGGTACAGACGCTAGAAAGAAAGAAGGCTTGACGAAGCCTGTCTATCTACGTAGGCCCTTCACAAGCCTAGATCACCACCTGGGTGGCAAGTCACTCGTCGTCGTCGAGTTCTACATAGAACCCATCGGAAGGGGCGGTGTTGTCGTCTGAAAACAGTAATTGAAGCAACATGAGTACAAAGGTACTCAGCAAGTCTTACAACAGATCCTACTATACATGTTCATTCTCAAGAAGGTAGTGGAGTTATTGCAGCAAGCCAGCTTTGACTCTTGGCTAAGCTATCCTACGAGACACCACTTGTGAAATAGTTTTCGCACACGAGTCCACTAATCACCATCTCAATACTCCACCGTGGATCCTCCCTCGTCATCCCACGAGAGGGCCATCCGCGGTACTCACACTTATCTTGAGGCTTTTAATAGTATCCATTTACTTGTCTATGAACTGCATAAGTGACCAAGTAGTCCTTTACCGCGGACGCGGCTATTCGAATAGTTTTATACCCTGCAGGGGTGTACTTCGTCACACACGCTCTCACCACTTACCGTTGCTACACGACGTGTACTCGGCAACCTTCAAGCGGAAGCCCAACGTGGGTGTCGGTCACAGCCTACCTAAACACTCGAGTCTCTAGTCCAGGTTTATCGCCTATTTAGGTTCCATCCGCAGGGAGTCCGGCCGAGGTTTCCACATACGGCCCCAAACGATGTGTGCAGGGTTCCTGGACACCAAACGGGCGACTCGGTACACCGTGCCACGAGCCTACCGCATCACAGCCCACCCCTTGGTCAGCGCTGTCCACGGCCTCCAGCTTACTACAAACACCAGAAACTACGTGCAACTCCTGGACAGAGGACAAGGGTGATTAAGAAGCCGAGGGGGTCCATTGGTTTCGGGCCCAATGCGTGGTAGTAGCTGAATCTTAAATCACGCATACAGATCTCAGTTCTTAGGGACGGTCTCAATGAAACAACCCACCATGTACTCCTACATGGCCTCCCATCGATACCTTTACCAAATCATATTCAACACCTCACTCTCATTACCGACACACACTTTCACTCTAGTTCATCACCCTGATGAGCAAGACCTGACACGACTCTAAGCGTAGCAAGCATAGCATTGTAGGAACACAACATGGCTCAATCAACTCCTACACATGCTAGTGGGTTTCATCTAGTTACTGTGGCAATGACAGGTCATGCAAAGGAAAGTGGGTTCAACTACCGCAACACACAGCAGTTTGAATCGCGTTGTCTTAATGCAGTAAATGAGAGCAGAAGCAAGAAGATGGGTTTGTATCGAAATGATCAATGGGTTGCTTGCCTGACGGAGTGGTGGTGGGATACTGCCCTTCAGTTGGATACTCGTGAATATCCTCGGAGGCAGAACCTACCACAACGAACATACCGAAGCACAATCAACACCAAGCAACTGCAACAATATGATGCATGCATGAGACATGGCAAAATGGATGTATTGGGTTAATGCAACTAAGACCAGATGGGTTTGGACTATTTTGAATCAGAGATTCAAATTCCAAGTTCATATGTGGCCTCTTTTAGTGCTTTATCTTGTTCTACATTAAACAGTAGGTTAGCTTGCTTAAACATGCATGAAACCAGTACAGATGGATAGAATGGATTTTTCTGATCATTTTTCATATATAAATCTTTTCATTCTGAGCTATAGATTATTTTCTATGATTTTTTGAAGTTTGTGATAATTTCTGGAATTTCCAATATAAGAATAATTCCAGTAATTAAATTGCTTAATGCGTCAGCAGTGTGTCATGATGACGTCAGTGGTCAACGGGGTCGTCCGGGTCAAACCTGACGTGTGGGTCCCCTGTGTCAGTGTCACTGTTAGGTAATTATCTAATTAGGATTAATTTTAAACTCTAACTCAGATTATTTAGCAGGCGGGCCCCACTTGTCAGTGGCTCTGGGAGGTCAACCCTTGGTCAAACCACGCTGACTCGCCGGCGTTTAGCCGCCGACGACGTCCAGACGCGGCGGTGGAGTGCGGGATTCGTGCTCCGGCGACCAAATGGACGGCGGAGAGCACCTACGTGTAGCTGGGAGCAAACCACATCGACTGGTGGTGGTGGTGGAGCTCGGGGTCGCCGGAATCGATGCCGGCGACGAGCCGTGCGGCTGCCGGAGTACGGGTGTAGTCGAATCCGTTGCTAGAGAGCACGGCGGGGGACGTGCGATGGTGCTACGGGCTCCTGGCGATGCAGTGGAGCTAACGGACACGGTGGTGCGACCGTTGGATGGCCGGAGCCTCGTCGGCGACGAGCTCGTGCGGCGGCGCGTGCGGGTGAGCTACGTGCAGTGGCTACGGAGCTCGAGAGGGAGAAAGGAGAGGATGGGAAGGTGTCCAGGCTCACGGTGGTTGCGACAGAGCGGACGGCGAGGTCGGAGGCGAGCTATTGCGGTGGTGACGGCGGAGGGGATCTCCGACAGTGAGCGGCGAAGACGAGGTCGGAGCAGAGGCTTCGGGGCAAGCGAGCGCTCGGGGCTCGACCTGCTCGAAGGAGTAGGCGACGGCGGAGCTGTTGGACACGGTGGGATGCGCGAGGTCGACGGTGGGCGCGGCTACTCCGGCGAGGTGGCAGCGGCTGCGTCGGCCATGGTGGAGGAAGGCGAGGGAGAGGCGATGGGGGAGAAAGGGGGTGTCCAGAGGCTCGGGGCGCGTCGTGGGGGTCGTCCAGCGCATCCACGGGCGAGGCGACAAGCAGGTGGCGCCGTGGCGAGCTCGCGCTCGCCGGCGTCACCTCTCTGCCTGCTCTGGCGAGAGTAGGCAGCTGACTGGCGCGGGCCAGCACAGTGCTGGGCCGCCAGGTGGGCTGCCAGGTAAGTCCTCTCTGCTTTCTGTTTTCTCTCTTTTTATTTATTTCTGTTCTGTGTTTTGAAATAGTAAAAATACTATTTCATTTGGGAAAATCCTGAAAATATTCTGAGGCACCTTTGAAATTATTCTCAACAGCCTAAAAAATACCTTCAAGATTATTTGGGCATTTGAAAATATTTATAGGATTTAAATTGCCCAAATGCAAATACTTATGGCTTGTGCAAAAATCCAAAATGGCCTCCAAAAATATGTAACCATTTTTGGCAGGGGTTTTAGCCAGGACCAAAGATGGTGAACTTTTATGGAGGGCATTTCAGGTTCATTGAAAAGGATTTTAGTAAACCCTAGTTGTTTCAGGGGGGGTGCTGGGGGTTTCTGGCATCCCCATTTCAAGTTTCTGTGAAAAAATAGACATGATGCAACACTCTAATGCATGAACTAGCTAGGATGTGACAACTCACCCCCACTCAAAAGAATCTCGTCCCGAGATTTAGGATCCGTTGGGAAGAAGGTGGGGTACTCAAGTCGAAGACGATCCTCCCTTTCCCAAGTAGCTTCTTTCTCGGAATGGTGTGACCATCGAACCTTTAGAAACTTGATGTTTTGGTGTCGAGTGGTACACTCGGCTTGATCAAGGATTCGAACGGGATATTCCCGATATGTGAGATTATCTTGGAGATCAAGCGTTTCGTGGTCCACTCCACGGATAGGATCCGAGAAGCAACGCCTGAGTTGAGAAACGTGGAAGACGTCATGAACCTTGGAAAGATGCGGAGGTAGTTCCAATTGGTAGGCAACTTCTCCTCGCTTGGCAAGAATGCGAAAGGGTCCAATGTAACGAGGAGGCAATTTGCCTTTGATACAGAATCGATGGGTTCCCTTTAAAGGGGTCACCCGAAGGTAAGCCTTCTCGTCAACCTCAAAAGTCATAGCCTTATGTTTGCGGTCATAATGGCTCTTTTGGCGAGATTGGGCTGTTTTCAATTTCTCACGAATAATGCGAACCTGCTCTTCTGCTTCCTGAATCATATCCGGGCCAAAGAGTTGTCTTTCCCCGGTTTCTGACCAATTAAGAGGCGTTCGACATTTTCGTCCATAGAGAACCTCGAAAGGGGCTTTGCCCAAGCTAGCTTGGTAACTATTGTTATAAGCGAACTCAGCGAATGGAAGGCATTTCTCCCAATCCATGCCGAAAGAGATGACAGAAGCTCGGAGCATATCCTCCAGAATTTGATTAACTCGTTCTACCTGACCACTTGATTGAGGGTGAAAGGCGGTGCTAAAAGAGAGACGAGTTCCCATAGCATTTTGGAAACTTTCCCAAAATCGAGAGGTGAAGAGACTTCCACGGTCTGAGTTAATTTCCAATGGAACACCATGAAGAGACACTATTCGGGAGATGTACAAGTCTGCTAGCTGGCTAGCGGTTATACTCTCACGAACAGGTAGGAAGTGGGCTACTTTGGAAAGACGATCGACAACAACGAAGATAGCATTATTCCCTCTCTTGGTCCTGGGAAACCCGGTAATGAAATCCATACCGATTTTATCCCATTTCCATTCAGGAATAGCCAGAGGCTGAAGGGTGCCAGCAGGCCGTTGATGCTCTGCTTTAACACGACGGCAGACGTCGCAATTAGCAATGTATTGAGCAATTTCTCTCTTCATCCTAGTCCACCAAAACCTCTGGCGTAGGTCTTGATACATTTTAGTACTACTGGGATGAATGGTGAGAGGAGATTCATGAGCTTCCTTAAGGATCAATCGCCTCAGGTTGCGTACCTTGGGAACCACTAGGCGGTCTCCAAAGAACACAACACCTTGGTCATCAACGGAGAAACAATCCGCAACTCCTTTCTTGATGTTTCTCTTAATACGGGAGATTCCCGGATCTACCTTCTGAGCTTTGATGATCTGGTCCATAAGGGTAGGTTTCGCCACCAGGGTGGATAGAAATCCTTGAGGAACAATGTGAAGGTTAAGCTTGCAGAATTCCTCGTGGAGAAGTGGTTGACTTTGTTGTAACATCAAGTTGTTACAGTAGGATTTACGGCTTAGCGCATCAGCCATGACGTTGGCTTTGCCCGGGGTGTAAGTTATTCCTAAGTCGTAATCTGTGATCAACTCGACCCAACGTCTTTGCCTGAGATTCAAATCCGGTTGGGTGAAAATGTATTTCAGACTTTGGTGATCGGTGAAAACCTCGCAACGATTACCGAGAAGGTAATGTCGCCATGTTTTGAGTGCATGGACTACGGCTGCAAGCTCTAGATCATGGGTGGGATAATTATCCTCATGTGGACGCAACTGACGGGAAGCGGAGGCAATCACGTGACGATCTTGCATGAGTATGCAACCTAGTCCTTGTCGCGAGGCGTCGCAATAGATAACAAAGTCCTTAGAAAAATCTGGTGGTACGAGTACGGGGGCAGATGTCAGGCGTCTTTTCAGTTCCTGAAAGCTGAACTCGCACTGTGGGGTCCACTCGAACTTTATATCTTTCTTGAGGAGTTCGGTTAGAGGTTCAGCAACCTTGGAGAAATTCTCGACGAAGCGGCGACAGTAGCTCGCTAAACCAAGGAAACTCCGAACTTGCTTGACCAATTCAGGTGGAGTCCAGTCAAGGATGGCTTGAACTCGCTCGGGATTGACAGCAATACCCTTACCAGAGATTACATGGCCTAGGTAGGTCACTTCTGGCAACCAAAATTCACACTTAGAGAATTTAGCATAAAGGCGATGCTCTCGAAGTTTCGTCAGTACTAGCCTTAGATGCTCGGCATGTTCTTCCTCATTCTTGGAGTAGATGAGTATATCATCGAGGTATACCACGACGAATTTATCCAAATACTCCATGAAGATTGAGTTCATTAACCGAGAAAAGGTGGCTGGAGCATTGGTTAAACCGAAAGACATGACGGTATACTCGTATTGGCCATAACGAGTAACAAAGGCCGTTTTAGGAATGTCCCCGTTCTTGATTTTGATTTGATGGTAGCCCAACCTCAAATCCATTTTAGAGAAGACTGAGGATCCAGCGAGCTGATCATACAGGTCGTTGATCCTGGGAAGCGGATACTTGTTCTTGATAGTGACTAGGTTGACAGGTCGGTAATCTACAACCATCCGATCCGTACCATCCTTCTTCTTGATGAAGAGGATGGGGCAAGCCCACGGAGAAGAATTAGGTCGGATGAAACCCTTTTTCAAGGACTCATCGAGTTGTTTCTTAAGCTCGGCTAGCTCTAGGGGTGCCATCTTATAAGGTCTTCTAGAGATTGGGACGGTTCCTGGAACAAGGTGTATCACGAACTCGACATCCCTGTCAGGTGGAATACCTGGCAGTTCTTCAGGGAAAACATCCGGGAAGTCACGGACTACCGGCACATCTTCGAGGTCTGGAAGAGTGTTGGCATTTAATGAGTAAAGCTGACGCTTAGACACTCGGGTCAAAACATTGACTGTCTTGCCCAACGGATGGGTGAGTTGAACAGTTCTAGTAGAGCAATCAATCTTAGCATAATGAGCTGACATCCAGTCCATACCCAAGATGATATTTATGTCCGAGGACTTGAGAGCTATTAGTGATGCAAGGAAGACTAATCTGTCGACAAGAATTTCATTTCCATGGCTTATCCTAGAGGTTTGCCACTTAGAACTAGGGGTTTGAATTACCATGGAGGTGGGCATGTCACAAAATGTGGTGTTGTGTAATCGAGCATAGCTCTCAGAGATAAATGAATGGGATGCTCCAGTATCGAAAAGAACTGTTGCCGGATGGCAATTAACAAGGAGCGTACCAAGGACGACGTTGGGATCCTCATGAGTTTCTTCAGCTGAAACATAGTTGACATGGCCACGTGCAGTGGTGGCTAGCTTGGCGTAGTAAGTCTTTCCTGCTGGCTTACCACGGCCAACGGACTGTCCAGGTTGATTGAGGTTGTTTCGGGGGCACTCGCACAAATAGTGACCCGTTTCTCCACACTTGAAGCATGTCACAACATTGGGGCGTGGAGCAGCATTAGCAGTGGGGCCACCATAGACCTTGGGCGGTGCATGCTGCTGGTTGGGGCGAGGCGCCTCGAAGGATGGCCTCGGAGTGAACCTAGGTGGCAGAGCAGTGTTTGGAATCCAGACCCGGCGCTTCTGGATCCGGAGCCGGATGAGGAACCAAAATCGCGAGAGTGCTTGCATGTAGCGTCATAGTCAGTCTGTCCTGTCTCGGCGCTGATGGCCTTATTGACCAACTTCTGGAAGGAGGTGCACTCGTGCAGACGAAGATCACGGCGAAGCTCGGGGCTAAGTCCCTTGCAGAACCTTGCCTGCTTCTTGGCGTCGGTGGATACCTCTTCAGGAGCATAGCGTGCTAGATTTCCAAACTCACGGCTGTATGCATCCACGGTCAGTCTGCCTTGGGTGAAGTTGCAGAATTCTTCCCGCTTACGATCTATGAGACCCTCCGGAATGTGATGCTCACGGAAAGCCTCACTGAATTCAGCCCAAGTAGTGATTTGAGCAGCTGGGCGCATAGCCTCAAAGTTTTCCCACCAAAGGCTAGCAGGGCCTTCGAGGTGATAGGCAGTGTAGGTAACCTTATCAGCTTCGGCTACGTTGGCAGAACGTAGCTTATGGGTGATGCTGCGAAGCCAATCATCCGCATCAAGGGGCTCGACGGAATGGTTAAACTTCGGTGGGTACAGCTTGATAAAGTCATTGATGGACACCAGGTCGTTCCTCTGGTGACGTGCAGTATTCTGCTCAATTCGCTCTAGCAAGCGGTTAGTCTCACGCTTGTTTCTTTCTGCCTCCAGCATAACTTCGGCCAGTGAAGGCGGTTGGGGCAGATTCTCCCCCCTAGCTGCATTGGCTTCACCCTGCGCCTGGACAGCAGGGTTGTTGCGGGTGTTAACCATCCTAGGAGAAACAAAGCAACGGTTTAGACGAGGATGGCTAAATCTTGGTAGGGAAATGCGGAATGTAATGGATAGCACGGAATGCAGAGATGATCATCAGTATGACATGGTAACATAGCAACATACATATACCAACGGTCATACACACCATACATAGTTTAGTACAAGCCCAGGCTAGGGTACAACTACGATGAAAGACGATACATCTCATCAGAGGCATTCCAAGCTCCTATACATTATTTTTCTACACCTCCGGAACATGATACACACCAAGTCGTATCCCACAAGACACGCAGGACTGTGGAGATTACAACTGTTACAATACTAGTGGAACTACTACCAACTCAGACGTCTCCGTAGTAATCTTCATAGAAGTCACCACCATGTCCTGGGAGCTGAACATGATCGTCTGGAAACAGTCGGTCCTGTGGAGCTTGCGGTCCATAAGGACTCGGGTGTGGCCTTGGTCCAACAAACGGTGGCAGACGGGGTCCACGAGGAGGGGTGATGCCCCCTACATCACGCCATTCCATACATTCTGGCAGACCAGATCGCACGGGGTACAAATCCCTCATGTCCATAAACCCAGCCTGCACGGCAGGTGCAAACCGTGTCAGAGTGGCCCAGTGATCAGCACGAGCATTAAAGAGCTCCATTCGCAAGGCACGATTCTCACGGTCCTTGTCCTCAAGCATCTCGGTGGTGGTGCGGAGTAGTGAATCCTCATGGGTAGGATCACAGTAAGTAGCCTGATAGTACCCCTGTGCCCCAGGGAGTGCTGCTGGCATATAGCGGAAGCCGGTGTTCTGAAGCAAGGCAGTTCTGGCTCGCATGATAGTCATCATTGAGTAAGCTGCGTCCTGCACGGACATCTCGATGGTAACCCCAAGTCCATAAGAGCAATGGAGGGGTTCAGTGGATCCAGGATAGGAAGGGTAAATCCTGACTGTGCATAGATACTGACTTTGATTAAAATCTCGAAACTGCTCCTCGATGGTATACTCGGGATACCAACGATAGCCTGTCTCAACCATCACTCGGACCAGCATGGCCGTGTGACCAGGTACGCCGAGGCACCGGGTCAGACGAACCACTTGATTCTGGGAACGGGTGGCCATCTGAAAGCACGAAATAATGCAAGGCATTAGTATTTCTAGGAGAATTCGGACAGCATAACGGCTGTAAATGCTCGGAAAAGGATTTGAGACATTCGCAGCAGTTTGCAATACCACTCAACAACATCATGTCAAGGTTCTGGTTCAACCGACAACATACTAAGCGTAGTAGAAACTGAACTGAAGCATGGAACCAACAATCCTACAAGTTACTACGGATCAGTAACACGTGAACCTGATAGAGAGGAGAGAGCCTAGTCCTTAACCCACGTAGAATGAGAAGAGAATGACTCAGATCAAAGGGCATGAGGTAAAGGAGTAAAAGCACCTTACGTTCCCTCCCACAATCAATTCCCCTACATATAACTAAAGCATTTCTAGACTCGACATCGACCAGTTTGGCATAACGCATCTACAGGCAGTCCGGCTCTGATGCCAACGCTGTCAGGACCCCGATTCCAAGTCACACCGATCTAGCCTGTAACACCTCATATCACATTGCGGCCTCACGCACGGTACTCCCACGGGTGTCGCCTTACCATGGCCCGGGACCGTTTGCGCCTTTTGGCTCACGTATATGACGATGTCGCTAGCATCCATATGATAGAGAACCCGGGCCGACATGGCTAGTCATGAACCCAAAGCGGCACTAACGTATGGGGACAGGCATACATGAATCAACATCGCACGTGTCGGCCAGCAGCGTGTGAATCCGGGCTGTAGCACTGGGCTAACAGGACTCCGGGAACCCGGGCTGTAGCAGGCTAGGGAGGACTCCGGATGTCACCGCGTGACATTTCCCCGAAGGGACAGACACAGGAACGATATGAATCACATGCCGGCCAGTCGAGTGTCCAGAGCAGTAGTGCTGGGCCAGCAGGACTCCGGTGAACCGGGCTGTAGCGGACTACTATGGCTCAAGGAGGCACTAGACTACATTTCCCCATAAGAGAGGCTGCCAAGGATAAACAACTAGATTGTCGGATCCCACACATACCAAGCATTTCAATCATACACGCAATATGCTCGATATGTGCAAATACAACATGGCATTACAACAAAACTCTACAACTCAAGTACTTTATTTAAAGGGCTCCGGAGATCCTTACATAACTTGTTCATACAGATAGGGGTCACATGACCCGACACTCAAGTCATACAATCATACAAGCACATGCGGAAGCAAACTGTCCGGGTACAGACGCTAGAAAGAAAGAAGGCTTGACGAAGCCTGTCTATCTACGTAGGCCCTTCACAAGCCTAGATCACCACCTGGGTGGCAAGTCACTCGTCGTCGTCGAGTTCTACATAGAACCCATCGGAAGGGGCGGTGTTGTCGTCTGAAAACAGTAATTGAAGCAACATGAGTACAAAGGTACTCAGCAAGTCTTACAACAGATCCTACTATACATGTTCATTCTCAAGAAGGTAGTGGAGTTATTGCAGCAAGCCAGCTTTGACTCTTGGCTAAGCTATCCTACGAGACACCACTTGTGAAATAGTTTTCGCACACGAGTCCACTAATCACCATCTCAATACTCCACCGTGGATCCTCCCTCGTCATCCCACGAGAGGGCCATCCGCGGTACTCACACTTATCTTGAGGCTTTTAATAGTATCCATTTACTTGTCTATGAACTGCATAAGTGACCAAGTAGTCCTTTACCGCGGACGCGGCTATTCGAATAGTTTTATACCCTGCAGGGGTGTACTTCGTCACACACGCTCTCACCACTTACCGTTGCTACACGACGTGTACTCGGCAACCTTCAAGCGGAAGCCCAACGTGGGTGTCGGTCACAGCCTACCTAAACACTCGAGTCTCTAGTCCAGGTTTATCGCCTATTTAGGTTCCATCCGCAGGGAGTCCGGCCGAGGTTTCCACATACGGCCCCAAACGATGTGTGCAGGGTTCCTGGACACCAAACGGGCGACTCGGTACACCGTGCCACGAGCCTACCGCATCACAGCCCACCCCTTGGTCAGCGCTGTCCACGGCCTCCAGCTTACTACAAACACCAGAAACTACGTGCAACTCCTGGACAGAGGACAAGGGTGATTAAGAAGCCGAGGGGGTCCATTGGTTTCGGGCCCAATGCGTGGTAGTAGCTGAATCTTAAATCACGCATACAGATCTCAGTTCTTAGGGACGGTCTCAATGAAACAACCCACCATGTACTCCTACATGGCCTCCCATCGATACCTTTACCAAATCATATTCAACACCTCACTCTCATTACCGACACACACTTTCACTCTAGTTCATCACCCTGATGAGCAAGACCTGACACGACTCTAAGCGTAGCAAGCATAGCATTGTAGGAACACAACATGGCTCAATCAACTCCTACACATGCTAGTGGGTTTCATCTAGTTACTGTGGCAATGACAGGTCATGCAAAGGAAAGTGGGTTCAACTACCGCAACACACAGCAGTTTGAATCGCGTTGTCTTAATGCAGTAAATGAGAGCAGAAGCAAGAAGATGGGTTTGTATCGAAATGATCAATGGGTTGCTTGCCTGACGGAGTGGTGGTGGGATACTGCCCTTCAGTTGGATACTCGTGAATATCCTCGGAGGCAGAACCTACCACAACGAACATACCGAAGCACAATCAACACCAAGCAACTGCAACAATATGATGCATGCATGAGACATGGCAAAATGGATGTATTGGGTTAATGCAACTAAGACCAGATGGGTTTGGACTATTTTGAATCAGAGATTCAAATTCCAAGTTCATATGTGGCCTCTTTTAGTGCTTTATCTTGTTCTACATTAAACAGTAGGTTAACTTGCTTAAACATGCATGAAACCAGTACCGATGGATAGAATGGATTTTTCTAATCATTTTTCATATATAAATCTTTTCATTCTGAGCTATAGATTATTTTCTATGATTTTTTGAAGTTTGTGATAATTTCTGGAATTTCCAATATAAGAATAATTCCAGTAATTAAATTGCTTAATGCGTCAGCAGTGTGTCATGATGACGTCAGCGGTCAACGGGGTCGTCCGGGTCAAACCTGACGTGTGGGTCCCCTGTGTCAGTGTCACTGTTAGGTAATTATCTAATTAGGATTAATTTTAAACTCTAACTCAGATTATTTAGCAGGCGGGCCCCACTTGTCAGTGGCTCTGGGGGGTCAACCCGTGGTCAAACCACGCTGACTCGCCGGCGTTTAGCCGCCGGCGACGTCCAGACGCGGCGGTGGAGTGCGGGATTCGTGCTCCGGCGACCAAATGGACGGCGGAGAGCACCTACGTGTAGCTGGGAGCAAACCGCATCGACTGGTGGTGGTGGTGGAGCTCGGGGTCGCCGGAATCGACGCCGGCGACGAGCCGTGCGGCTGCCGGAGTACGGGTGTAGTCGAATCCGTTGCTAGAGAGCACGGCGGGGGACGTGCGATGGTGCTACGGGCTCCTGGCGATACAGTGGAGCTAACGGCCACGGTGGTGCGACCGTTGGATGGCCGGAGCCTCGTCGGCGACGAGCTCGTGCGGCGGCGCGTGCGGGTGAGCTACGTGCAGTGGCTACGGAGCTCGAGAGGGAGAAAGGAGAGGATGGGAAGGTGGCCAGGCTCACGGTGGTTGCGACGGAGCGGACGGCGAGGTCGGAGGCGAGCTGTTGCGGTGGTGACGGCGGAGGGGATCTCCGACGGTGAGCGGCGAAGACGAGGTCGGAGCAGAGGCTTCGGGGCAAGCGAGCGCTCGGGGCTCGACCTGCTCGAAGGAGTAGGCGACGGCGGAGCTGTTGGACACGGTGGGACGGCGCGAGGTCGACGGTGGGCGCGGCTACTCCGGCGAGGTGGCAGCGGCTGCGTCGGCCATGGTGGAGGAAGGCGAGGGAGAGGCAATGGGGGAGAAAGGGGGTGTCCAGAGGCTCGGGGCGCGTCGTGGGGGTCGTCCAGCGCATCCACGGGCGAGGCGGCAAGCAGGTGGCGCCGTGGCGAGCTCGCGCTCGCCGGCGTCACCTCTCTGCCTGCTCTGGCGAGAGCAGGCAGCTGACTGGCGCGGGCCAGCACAGTGCTGGGCCGCCAGGTGGGCTGCCAGGTAAGTCCTCTCTGCTTTCTGTTTTCTCTCTTTTTATTTATTTCTGTTCTGTGTTTTGAAATAGTAAAAATACTATTTCATTTGGGAAAATCCTGAGAATATTCTGAGGCACCTTTGAAATTATTCTCAACAGCCTAAAAAATACCTTCAAGATTATTTGGGCATTTGAAAATATTTATAGGATTTAAATTGCCCAAATGCAAATACTTATGGCTTGTGCAAAAATCCAAAATGGCCTCCAAAAATATGTAACCATTTTTGGCAGGGGTTTTAGCCAGGACCAAAGATGGTGAACTTTTATGGAGGGCATTTCAGGTTCATTGAAAAGGATTTTAGTAAACCCTAGTTGTTTCAGGGGGGGTGCTGGGGGTTTCTGGCATCCCCATTTCAAGTTTCTGTGAAAAAATAGACATGATGCAACACTCTAATGCATGAACTAGCTAGGATGTGACACTAAGTGTTTACCGTCGCGATAGGCGGTGCCATGGCATAGACGCGGAGGATCTTATGCAGGTGTGAATGTGGAACGTACCGGAGGGGGTGGTGGGCGGGGTGAGGGTTTTTGTGATGTGGGGATGGTGAGGGTTTTCTTTTTTCTTTTTCGAATTGGGTGGTGAGGCTTTTTGTCCCACAAAGAATTTTGGGAGCGACGGTTTGCTAGGGCGAACCGTGTGTGATTGACGCAACAGGCAAAATGAAAGTCATTGCACACGGTTTCAATTTTGGGAACCGTGTGTGATTGACGTATGATACGTCTCCAACGTATCTATAATTTATGAAGTATTCATGCTATTATATTATCCATATTAGATGTTTTATATGCATTTATATGCTATTTTATATGATTTTTGGGACTAACCTATTAACCTAGAGCCCAGTGCCAGTTTCTGTTTTTCCTTGTTTTTGAGTTTTACAGAAAAGGAAAATCAAACGGAGTCCAATTGACCTGAAATTTCACAGAGCTTATTTTTGGACCAGAAGAAGGCCATGGAGTAAAAGAGTTGGGGCAGAAGAGTCCCGGGCTGCCCACGAGGGTGGGGGCGCACCCACCCCCCTGGGCGCGCCTCCCTACCTCTTGGACAGCCTGGAGACCCCCCTAACTTGTTCTCGACGCCAAAACCTCTTATATATATAGAAACCTCCAGAACATAACCTAGATCGGGAGTTCTGCCGCCGCAAGCCTCTGTAGCCACCGAAAACCAATCTAGACCCGTTCCGGCACCCTGCCGGAGGGGGGAATCCTTCTCTGGTGGCCATCTTCATCATCCCGGCGCTCTCCATGACGAGGAGGGAGTAGTTCACCCTCGGGGCTGAGGGTATGTACCAGTAGCTATGTGTTTGATCTCTCTCTCTCTCTCTCTCTCTCTCTCTCTCTCTCGTGTTCTTGAGGTGGTACGATCTTGATGTATCGCGAGCTTTGCTATTATAGTTGGATCTTATGATGTTTCTCCCCCTCTACTCTCTTGTAATGGATTGAGTTTTCCCTTTGAAGTTATCTTATCGGATTGAGTCTTTAAGGATTTGAGAACACTTGATGTATGTCTTGCATGTGCTTATCTGTGGTGACAATGGGATATTCACGTGATCTACTTGATGTATGTTTTGGTGATCAACTTGCGGGTTCCGTAACATTGTGAACTTATGCATAGGGGTTGGCACACGTTTTCGTCTTGACTCTTCGGTAGAAACTTTGGGGCACTCTTTGAAGTACTTTGTGTTGGATTGAATAGATGAATATGAGATTGTGTGATGCATATCGTATAATCATACCCACGGATACTTGAGGTGACATTGGAATATCTAGGTGACATTAGGTTTTGGTTGATATGTGTCTTAAGGTGTTATTCTAGTACGAACTCTTGAATAGATCGATCCGAAGGAATAACTTTGAGGTGGTTTCGTACCCTACAATAATCTCTTCGTTTGTTCTCCGCTATTAGTGACTTTGGAGTGACTCTTTGTTGCATGTTGAGGGATTGTTATATGATCTAATTATGTTATTATTGTTGAGAGAACTTACACGAGTAACCCCAGGCCTTGTTTCAACGCATTGCAATACCGTTTGTGCTAACTTTTATCACTTGCTACCTTACTGTTTTTATATTTTCAGATTACAAAAACCTATATCTATCATCCATATTGCACTTGTATCACCATCTCTTCGCCGAACTAGTGCACCTATACAATTTACCATTGTATTGGGTGTGTTGGGGACACAAGAGACTCTTTGTTATTTGGTTGCAGGGTTGTTTGAGAGAGACCATCTTTATCCTACGCCTCCCACGGATTGATAAACCTTAGGTCAACTGTCCTACAAACCTCTGGACTTGGAGGCCCAACAACGTCTACAAGAAGAAAGTTGTGTAGTAGACATCAACGTACTCCTACTACCTCCGTCCTAGTTTATTAGTCCCCCTTTGTAATTTTTACCAAATTTTGACCAAATATTTAACATACTCAGACATAGATAATAAGCGTACACGTACAAAAGCATAGTTCAACCATAAGTACATAGTTCAACCGTCATTAAGCATACTCAAGCGTACATAGTCCGATCCATCCCACATCTCATCTCACATGCCGGCACGATCCTGAAGCTTCTCCAGGTACTCGGCGTACGCGCCGTGCGCCACCCTGCGAGAATACTTCTGCTTGAAGTAGCCAACGGCCCATCCTCTTGCATGCGTCAGAACACTTAGATACGCGTCATGGAGCTTCTGGTTGGAAAATGGGCATCCATAGCCGCCGTTCCAGGTCCTAATATGCATGTTATGCATTCCCGCATAAAGCTCCCTCAGGATTTGCCTCTTGTACCTCCTCTGGACATCTTCATCCTCGCTGTCCACATCGTCAGACAACACCTATACAAATAGTAAAACAAATTTGGCATCAAATCAATGATTACATGCCGTGAAGTAGGATTCGGAATTTATGGCTATTTATTTATACATATCCAGAGATTATGGTTCGATTTTTAAGCACAGTCATCTATGTACAGATCAATCTTGAAGAAAATAATGGCACAAACATATGTAGGTCATTCAAAATCAATTGTCAAGTCCTGGCTAGGAATTATTAGCACGAACACTAACCCTAGTCAGATTACTAGCAGAAATTATTTGCACAGATGAAACAACTAATCACTTATCACCTGTACCATTCAAACAAACAATACACTACACGAATCTAACGAAACTTACTCAGATTTCATGGATTGGGAGAACATAACCATAGGATTTCTATTCCAAAAAGGGGGAGGCAGGAGTAACCAGAGAAACCCTATGATATATTTGACACATAAATGGGTATAGATGACTAACCAGCTGTCCGTCGTCGTCGGAGTCGTCGCCGGAGTGGTCGTCGGAGTCGGTGTGGAACTCCGCCTCCGGCTGTGGAAGCTCGACGGCGTCGACGACGTCAGGGTGCAGTGATAACTCACCGGCGGTGACGACAACCTCTGTCTCCATCTGCACGCCGTGCTCCGGTGCTTTAGCAGCCCCGGCGTCGCCACTGCCTCCGATGGGGCGCTTGGGCGGCATCCTCATATACTGACGGCTTTGAGGACTGAGAGCGGCGTCGAGGATGCAAGCAGAGAGAGAGAGGATTGTGTGTGCGTAGCGAGGATGGGGGTGCGGCCGCTCGGGCGCACCATTAATATGGAGTAGTGGGAGTTGTGGGAGAGAGGCGAGCGGCGGTCAAACAGATGGTTCGCCTCCTGGTGAGCCTGCGCACCGGACTGCTGGCATGCCTTCCGAAGTTTCACACAGCTACTCGCATGCTTCCCGATGATACTGCGCAGCGAGCACGCCTCGGTCAATTCACACACCTGCACGCACGCCTCCCCGTCTGCCTGCGCGACGGACTGCTCGCATGCGTCCCATCAACTCACGCCTGCTCGCACGGCACACGGGTCGCGCGGCGGCACGTATATTGTTTTTCTATTTGGATGATTAATGATGCCGCTTTATTGCTTAACCGAAGCATGGCACGTATCCATTGTTGGTCTAACGCTCACGGTTCGAATAAATAATCCGTTTGGGATATTGGTTCCCAATTATTAATAATCTCCCGTCTGTAATTAGATAAAGATTACATCAAAATTGGTCTCAAATTTGACAAAAAAAGTACAATGCCACTTTGTATTGGTGTCCATATGACAACACGATAAGTTTTCATGAACTTCAAATAAGTTTTGGATGCACTAGAATTTAAAAATCAAGATTCTCAATGTTTGAAATTTGGTGCATGGAGAGTAAACATGCACCCAGTGAGACACATGTGTTTTTGCAATCCATTTAGGTGCACTGTCACGTGTGCATGTAGCTCAAATTTAATTTTTGCACATTATACCCGTAGAAAATCAATCAATTGATGTACTAAAACGTCTTAATGATCTCTGTGATTTTTTTAAAATTAAAACGTCCCTCCTTTGGTAACATATATGTTCACCGTGGGATAATTAATTTAACATGCATCGTTGTTGCGGTGGATTCGCGGTGTGCGTGTGGGTGTGTGCATCTGGGGGTGGCGGGCGGCTCGCAGTACACTATGAGTTGTGCGCCACCGTGTGGGTTGGCCGTTTTGTTAGGCAGGCCAGTGCCACATCAGAGTCGTGAAATCGTTATTTAAAACATTACACAACCCTTTCATACATACATGTTTTGGCCACATGCAGTCGATGGTTGTCCTACAGGACACTCGATACTCACGTGTGACGCTTTTCTGTGGGCCCGCGAGGTCGTCGTCCATCACTTTGACGAACAGCTGGCAGTGAGGTTAATTTGACCAGCAAGGTAGAATCTTTTTTGTTTGTGTTATGGTGGTATATAGTACGCGTTGAAGAGGTGGGAGGGGACTGGCATATATACTATACGTACGTGTCCGTGAACAAGTACACCTCACTCAGTGTCAGGACTTTTTGGTTTCCGAGGCACGTGCCACATCAAAATTGTGAAATTGGCTATTCAAACATCACACAACACCTTTTTGGGCCACATGCATATCGTAGCTAGGACACTCACGTGTGACGCTTTCATCTGTGGGCCCATGAGGCCATCGTCGATGCATGCATGCATCACTTTGACCTATACATCGGGAGAGGTTAATTAATTTCATCATCAATGAGGATTCTTTTGGGTTGTACATATATTACGGCAGGAGCATATAGTATGCGGTGAAGAGGGGGGAAGGGGACCATCATATGTAGTACGCTTGATGAACCTCGCTCTGTGTGGGTGCATGGTTTACGGTTTTTGAGGCATGTGGCACATCAAGGTTGTGCATTTTGGGTATTCAACATATATATGTTTGGCCCACATGCAAAGCGGTGGTGGTTGTCCTCTCGCACCCACTTAAGCGGTTATCAGCGATATCGATGCTTTTCATCTATGGGCCCGCTTGGTCCATCACTACTTTTTGCCTGACAACAAGAGAGGTTAATTTGACTTAGGAGGGGATTATTTTTGAGTCAATTACATCAGTGGTACTAGAATTTGGCGTAAACAGTCACTTTGGTGCTAAAACTTGTGGCATACATTGAACTGGTGAAACAACTTGACTCAGGCGTGCAAATATGATGCAATTCAGTTAGATACGAAAAGACCGATGACTTGGCGCGCCAGCATGGCATGGGGCCCGCTGTCGGTGAGTAGAAAGCAGAGAGGAATGAGTGTGGCCTATTTATTTATTTTGTGAAACCTCCCTGATTTTTTTATTTCTCATAGAAAAAGCCCATGTCTACGCCTCAGAATGCATTTTATTTTTCCGCCTCAATGACTCATGGGTCCCGGGTTTCAGTACAGGAAAATTAACCGGGAAAAAGAAGCCCCTACGGGTCGAAATCATGAACTACAGCAAGAATGCTAGCCGACTTAAACCACTCCATTGATAGTACTCTTTCGCACAATATCAATAATAGTCCTTCTTGTAGTATACAAAAAAAATGGGTTGCACGTGAGGCTTAAATGGGTTGCAAATAGTGCTGCCCATTTTGCTCGCACTAGGTTTATTTAAGATATTTGTAAAACGTATGTAATAAAAATAATGTTTGAATATTCATGATTTATAAATATTATAATTTTTTGTGTGGATATAAATAGTACACATAACGATGATGATTAGTAAATAAAAACATTTAAATATACACCCATGTATTATATAAAAATGTTTAGTAAATAAAAACATTTCAAATATTTATATTAAATAAAAATGTTTAGTGAATACAAAAAATATACAGTTGCAGCTTATATTTAAATTATACAAAATGATGAATACAAATATTTACTAAATATTCACCTGTGTATAATTTTAACTCATGACTTATATTCAAAAACGTTATAAATTTTATATATTAGCAATGATTAAGTATTCATACGAACATTGTAGGATTTAAATTTAAAATATTTTTTATTATACAAATGTGTGTATAATTATTGAATTTTTTAATTATACAAACATTTTTATTTGTACGTATATAATTGTATTATACAAACATTTTTATTTTCAATTTTATTTTTAAATTACGTGTATTTATATTGTATTGTTTTGAATTATATAAACATGTTCATAATTCGTAAATATTATTTCATATATATTAATATTTTTGAAAAATAATGCCTGATTTAAAAAAAAAAGTAAGTTAGTTAGTTTGTATGTACTCCCTCCGTCCGGAAATACTTGTCGGAGAAATGGATAAATCTAGACGTATTTTAGTTATAGATACATCCATTTTTATCCATTTCTCCGACAAGTATTTCGGGACGGAGGGAGTATATAATATTTGGACTGCAATACTTGGCATACGTGTGCCATATAGCTAAAACTACCACACAACTTCTTCCTTTTTTTAATTACATGCATGATTGCATTAGGATGAATCAGACTCATTTCACGTGCATTCTTTCCTCTAATTACATGCATGCATTAGAGGATAAAAATGCTGATGTCATCCTAGACTCTCCTTATTCTAAAAATTCAAAATGTTTTGTAGCTTAAACCGTCAGTCTACTACAAAAACCGTTTTCACAAAAAAGATTCGTCATGACGAGATCTTCGAAACTAGATCCCATGTTGGTATGTTCCGACGACTTTTTTGGGTCAGAAGTTACCGCGCCTCGGCTACATAAGTTACCATGCATGTGGTATGCAACTTATCGTGCTATTTTCACATAAGTTACCAAGGTATGTTTTTCAACATCTTTTTTCTCTTCTTGGTCAAAGTTACCGCGATGTTTATACGTAAGCTATCGGGTATGCGCTCTTACCGTGATATTTTTATATAAGTTCTCGGGATATGTTTTTCAACAATTTTTTCCGCCGTTGGTCAAAGTTACCGTGGTATTTGTACGTAAGCTATCGGGTATGCGGTTAGTATATTACCGTGCTATTTTCATAAAAAGTTACATGGGGTATGATTTTCAACAAAAAAATTCCCTCGATCATAGTTACCGCGGCGTTTGTACGTAAGTTATCGGGTGTGCGGTTCATATATCACCGTGCTATTTTCACATAATTTATCGGGGGTATATTTTTCAACAACTTTTCTTTCCTTGGTCATACCGCGATGTTTGTACGTAAGTTATCGAGTACGTGGTTCTTATATTACCATGTTATTTTCACAAAAGTTACCGAGAGTATGTTTTTCAACAACTTTTTTGCTTTGGTCAAAGTTATCGTGGTGTTTATACGAAACTTATCAGATCTGCGGTTTGTATATTGTCGTGCTATTTTTCACATAAGCTACCGGAGGGTATATTTTTTAATAACCTTTCCGACCCGCAAAAGTTACCGCGGTGTTTGTACATAAGTTATCGGGTCTATGGTCCACTATTACCATCTTTTTTTCACATAAATTATCGGTGTATATTTTTCAATAACTCTTTTCTCCTTGGTCAAATTTACTGCGATGTTTCTATGTAAGTTATCAGGTATGTGGTGTGTGTATTGCCGTGTTATTTTCACACAAGTTATTGAGGGTAAGTTTTTCAAGAACTTTTTTCCCTTGCGCAAAGTTATCGCGGTGTTTGTACCTAGGTTATCGGATCTGCGATGCGTATGGTACCATCCTATTTACACAGAAGTTATCGGGGTTATATTTTTCAACCAATTATTTTTTCCCAGAAAAGTTACGCTTTGTTTGTACCTCGGGTCTGTGATTCGTATTTACCGTGCTATTTTCACATAAGTTATCGGGGGTACTTTTTTCAACATTATTTTTCCCTTTGTCAAAGTTATCGTGATGTTTGTACCTAAGTTATTGGATATGCGGTCCATATATTACCGTGCTATTTTCATATATAAGTTATCAGGTTATGTTTTTGAACTTTTTTCACCTTGGTCAAATTTACCGCAGTGTTTGTACCTGAGTTAACAGGTTTGCGGTGCTTACATTACCATGTTATTTACGCATAAGTTATCATGGGTTTGTTTTCAATAAATTTTTTATTCCGGGTCAAAGTTACCGCGGTATTTGGGCATAAGTTATCAGATTTGTGGTGCGTATATAACCATGCTATTGCACAAAAAGTTATTCGGGAATGTTTTAAACAATTTTTCCCTTGGTCAAAGTTATTACAGTATTTGTACGCAAATTATCAGACCCATGGTGTGTACATTGCCATGCTATTCACACAGAAGTTTCAAGGTTCCTACCTTCAACAATGATTTTTTTATATTTGTATAACACAACTACGAACAACCTAATGCACTGATTAGCTTCAAAGAAAATCTATGTGCATAATGCATATAATCGTTTCTAACTAGTATCCTTCTCTGTGTGTTGGTTGAATAGTACATTCATAACTACAGAATTTCCAATCAATGAACTTGCAAAGTAATATTCTTGCATCTCCCCATCCATAAGCTGATAAGCAGTTGGTAGTACTGAGCATATGGAGAACAATTATCAACTGAGTTGGAGTCACTCCACTAACTGATTCCTCAAGTCACCAATAAACCATAAATTATGACGATCCCTGGAATTTTTGATGCAGTAAAAGGGCAAGTTCATGTGTTGTACAGTGAAACAAAAGATGTGGAAAACCAATAGTAACACTTCTAGGTGGAAATTTTTGCAGAAATATAACATGTTCGTCGCTCAGACTGGTTGTGCAACCATTTGTAAGAGTGTTATGGAAGCACACAAGATTGATGATGAGTTAAACTAAAGCAAGATGCAGTGAATTTGTACACAAACATGCAGATATTTTTGCTCCATTTTCTTTCTAACAAAGTCTGCGTACAAAGTACTAAGTATTAGTACTGACCCTCTCTTCAACTTCAACGAGAAATGAACCAGATTGTATCTACAAGCACTACTACATAGGTTCAGAGAACAAACACATTCATGCTAACTCAGGCCATAGCTGCTGCAGTTCCAGCTTCACGAGAGACGTCTCCGCAGGATCACGGAAAAACTAGCGCTAGTTCTACTGACTAAATGAAGTAATAAACTCTGGCACCACCGCTGCTTCTGCCCATCATTTTGTGTCCAATTCTAATGGCTAAATGAACTCCAGCATCACGAAAGCAACCATGAACAGGCAAACAACTCCGGTGAGTGACGCGGACGCGTCTAGGATCGCAGCCCAGTTGAGCGAGCACATCATCAGCAGGCACTTCATCCATCAACCAATCGATTCGATCGGCGCTAGCTACTGCTAGGCCAAATCAGCCGGGAACCCCTCCCCTATCCCACCCGACGAAGCAGGAACCCGACTCTGCTGGATCGATTCCCTGGCGCCGACGAAGGGAACCGCCTGGCCGCAGGGGCGGGAGCAAACGGGAACGGGTGAAGAGCTCGTCTTGACTCGACGACATCCCTATTGGCGGACTCGACCTATGCCATACGAGGGGATAAGGTAACAGGAGAGAGGCAGGAGAGCGGCGACGTGCGGACGTACCAGTGCCTCGCGGAGGGCTGGACCACGCCGACGGGGAAGAAGGCCGCCGCCGCGCGGAATGACGAAGGCGCGCAGCGGGAATTGCAAGTTGCCGCGAAGCACGACCTCGAAGATCTCCGGGCGCAGTGCGGTCGAGCGTATCGGGACGGGGAGGCTGCTCGCAGATGTGCAATCTCAAACGAACGGCATCCAGGTCGTGTGGCAGTTTTGCAATATGCCACACGGTTGCCAAATACATATTTCGATAATATTTATATGTCATGAATATTTAAACTTTATTTTTATTACAGAGATTAGAATTTACATATCTTTTACAAATTTCTAAAAGATACGAGCAGATGCAAATGGCCGCACTGACAACAGGTTATTTCAGCTCCTAGAACGACTTTGTTATTTACAAAAAATAAAAAAGAGAGTGCCTTCGTTCAACTACATTAGGTGTAGTTATCCTTCTAAGACATAAATGCGTTACGGGTGAATTTGCTATTGTAGACTATTTGCTACTTACAGGTCGATGGTTCGAGGTGGAGCTCTTTATGTTTTATTTTTTTTCAGAAAAATTGAGATGCCACCTCACCAATAACGACCTCATCAATAACAACCTTCAATAACGACAGGGTTTTTTTGCTAAAAAAATCGAGGTTGTTTTCGCAAAAAGTGGCCACACGCCCCTCTCAGTTGTCGAGTCACTGACAGCAGGCCCCACGCCAAGCTGGCATGCCTAGTCAGCGGTCCGGGCGTACACAATCAACATTTGCACCGTATTAGCAGGCTTGAGTCAAGTTATTGCACCAGTTCAATGTATGCCACAAGTCCTAGCACCAAAGTGACCGTTTGCGCCAAGTTTTAGCACCACCGGTGTAATTGACTCATTATTATTTTTGCTCTGGGGTGACATGCATGATACAGTTTGAGCACACACACATGCATGTGTACGCATGAATCCCCCCATCGAGTCGAAGTGGCTAGTACAACGACACATCATGAACCGATCTCGCTCTGTGTGGGGAGCTAGTGTACGATTTTTGACGCACGCGCCACATCAATGTTGTGTATTCAAACATGCATGCACGCATCACCTCAATACATATGCATGTAGTGGTTGCCTTCGAATGGTACACTCCCTCGCGTGGTTACCGGCGACAAGCCTATATATTCATGGGCCGCGTGGACATCCATGATCACCTTGACCAACAACAAGATAGGTTACCATGGCGGATTCTTCATTTGGTTCGTGTTATCGTAGTATAGGTCATGGTGAGATTCAGACCTTAAGTTTGAGCGCATATACTATGCACGCATGCATGCATGAATCCCCGTCGTTGGCTTGAAGTGTGGTGTAACATACATATGCATCGTCAGCCTAACCCTCACTCAGTGTGGGGATTTCTAGTTCGAAATCACGATGCCACATCAAAGTTGTTCCATTGTTACTCAAAAACACACCTCTCCATACATATGTTTGGGCCACACGCATGCAGTGGTTGTCTTCGGGGACTAGCTACTTGCATGATTATTGGCGAGCTAGCCCATTTCCGGGGTCGCATGGACGGCCATCACTTTGACCAACAACAAGAGAGAGGTTGTACGGCCAAGGTGGATTATTCTTGGTCCGTTTTACGATCCATCTTGGTGAGATATGCCTCTCTGGCCCGCCGACTGAAAGTGTGTGTGTGTGGGGGGGGGGGGGGGGGTTGCTACTTCGCACTTTGCTAGGTGAACCTCAGTTGGGGGAGGCATGTATTCATAGCTTAGGATTCCCTTCGTGGCGACACGAGGGGGGGGGGCTGCTAGCTACTTCGCACTTTGCTAGGTGAACCTCGGTTGGAGGGGAGGGGCATGCATTCATAGCTTAGGTTTCCCTTCGTGCCGACACGAGGGGGGGGGGCTGCTAGCTACTTCGCACTTTGCTAGGTGAACCTCGGTTGGGGGGGGCATGCATTCATAGCTTTAGGATTCCCTCCGTGTCGACACGAGGGGGGGCTGCTAGCTACTTCGCACTTTGCTAGGTGAACCTCGGTTGGGGGGCATGCATTCATAGCTTAGGATTCCCTTCATGCCGACACGAGGGAGGGGGGCTGCTAGCTACTTCGCACTTTGCTAGGGTGAACCTCGGTTGGGGGGGGGCATGCATTCATAGCTTAGGTTTCCCTTCGTGCCGACACGAGGGAGGGGGGGCTGCTAGCTACTTCGCACTTTGCTAGGGTGAACCTCGGTTGGGGGGGGGCATGCATTCATAGCTTAGGATTCCCTTCGTGCCGACACAAGGGAGGGGGGCTGCTAGCTACTTCGCACTTTGCTAGGTGAATGAACCTCGGTTGGGGGGGGGGCATGCATTCATAGCTTAGGATTCTCTTCGTGCCGACAAGAGGGAGGAGGGGGCCTGCTAGCTACTTCACACTTTGCTAGGTGAACCTCGGTTGGGGGGAGAGGCCATGCATTCATAGCTTAGGATTCCTTTCATGCCGACACGAGGGGGTGAGGGGTGGGGCAAGCAATACCATGCGCTTTGCGAGAGAGGTGCCACATCGAAGTTGCATTTGGTATTTGAAAATCAAACCACCCTTTTGATACATAAATTTGGTCCACATGCAAGTGTGTTCATGTTCTGACCCACTCTCGCGTCATTTTTCGCCAAATTTATGAACATTAGACAAGTCGGATGACGCAAGAGACACAGTTCACTCAAACTAATAACCGTGTGCCACGCCGGTGCCCCTATCACGCACACATCCGCACAGTACATTGGGCTCCACGAGGCTCCCCCTCTCAAAAATATCTTCTCACCTCGAGGGTTTTTCTGTTTCATGCCACACGGTTGTTATCTCCGGACCGTGTGCGATGTTTCTTGTTCCCAATCCCGCCTGCATCCCTACTCCCTCCATTCCAAAATAGATGACTCAACTTTGTACTAACTTTAGTACAAAGTTGGGTCATCTATTTTGGAACGGAGGGAGTAGAAAATATCTACCCGCCTCGAGGGTTTTTCTGTTTCATAACACACGGTTGTTATCTCCGGACCGTGTGCGATGTTTCTTATTCCCAATCCCGCCTGCATCCCTAGAAAATATCTGCCCGCCTCGAGGGTTTTTCTGTTTCATAACACACGGTTGTTATCTCCGGACCGTGTGCGATGCACTATCATCAAAATTTTCAATAGCCCGGTATTTCACTCCCGCGTAGTAAAATTTTCAGTACCCACGTCATTTCCTCAAACACCCCGCGCTCCCCCCCACACACAACACACACACACACCAAAACCTCCTCGGGCGTGCGCGCACACACACACCCCCTCCCTTGCTCGAAACCGTAGCAAGGTCCCCGCCGCCGCCGCCGCAAGTCCTCCATTGTCAATATCTGCCGGTTTGCCCGTGCAGCTTACCCACCGATCTCCATACCCAGGCCGCCCTGAGTTTCTTAGATGACGCCTGCCAAACGCCCCCTTTCCCACAGATCCCATCCCAATCCCCATCCCTGATACGTCTCCAACGTATCTATAATTTATGAAGTATTCATGCTATTATATTATCCTTCTAGGATGTTTTATATGCTATTATATATGATTTTTGGGACTAACCTATTAACCTAGAGCCCTGTGCCAGTTTCTGTTTTTCCCTTGATTTTGAGTTTTATAGAAAAGGAATACCAAACGGAGTCCAATTGACGTGCCAATTTTTGATGATTTTTTCTGGACCAAAGAAGCCCCCAGAGTAAAAGGGTTGGGCCAGGAGAGTCCTGGGCTGCCCACGAGGGTGGGGGGCGCGCCCACCCCCTGGGCGTGGGCCCCTGCCTCGTGGACAACCCGGAGACCCCCCCTGACATGAGACCTACACCAAAAAATCCTATAAATACTGAAACCTCCAGGGAACAGAATAGATCGGGAGTTCCGCCGCCGCAAGCCTCTGTAGCCACCAAAAACCAATCGGGACCCTGTTCCGGCACCCTGCCGGAGGGGGGAACCCTCACCGGTGGCCATCTTCATCATCCTGGCGCTCTCCATGACAAGGAGGGAGTAGTTCACCCTCGGGGCTGAGGGTATGTACCAGTAGCTATGTGTTTGATCTCTCTCTCTCTCTCTCTCTCGTGTTCTTGAGGTGGTACGATCTTGATGTATCGCGAGCTTTGCTACTATAGTTGGATCTTATGATGTTTCTCCCCCTCTACTCTCTTATAATGGATTGAGTTTTCCCTTTGAAGTTATCTTATCGGATTGAGTCTTTTAATGATTTGAGAACACTTGATGTATGTCTTGCGTGGGATACGCGTGGTGACAATGGGGTATTCTATTGATCCACTTGATGTATGTTTTGGTGATCAACTTGCGGGTTCCGCCCATGAACCTATGCATAGGGGTTGGCACACGTTTTCGTCTTGATTCTCCGGTAGAAACTTTGGGGCACTCTTTGAGGTTCTATGTGTTGGTTGAATAGATGAATCTGAGATTGTGTGATGCATATTGTATAATCATACCCACGGATACTTGAGGTGACATTGGAGTATCTAGGTGACATTAGGGTTTTGGTTGATATGTGTCTTAAGGTGTTATTCTAGTACGAACTCTTGAATATATCGATCCGAAAGAATAACTTTGAGGTGGTTTCGTACCCTACCATAATCTCTTCGTTTGTTCTCCACTATTAGTGGCTTTGGAGTGACTCTTTGTTGCATGTTGAGGGATAGTTATATGATCCAATTACGTTATTATTGTTGAGAGAACTTGCACTAGTGAAAGTATGAACCCTAGGCCTTGTTTCAACGCATTGCAATACCGTTTACGCTCACTTTTATCATTAGTTACCTTGCTGGTTTTATATTTTCAGATTACAAATACTCATATCTATCATCCATATTGCACTTGTATCACCATCTCTTCGCCGAACTAGTGCACCTATACAATTTACCATTGTATTGGGTGTGTTGGGGACACAAGAGACTCTTTGTTATTTGGTTGCAGGGTTGTTTGAGAGAGACCATCTTCATCCTACGCCTCCCACGGATTGATAAACCTTAGGTCATCCACTTGAGGGAAATTTGCTACTGTCCTACAAACCTCTACACTTGGAGGCCCAACAACGTCTACAAGAAGAAGGTTGCGTAGTAGACATCAAGCTGTTTTCTGGCGCTGTTGCCGGGGAGGCTAGGTAAGGGGCACTCACACCCCGTCAACTAAGCTCTTTTCTGGCGCCGTTGCCGGGGTGGTGAATGCTTGTAGGTATATCTTTAGATCTTGCAATCGAATCTTTTAGTTTCTTGTTTTATCACTAGTTTAGTCTATAAAAGAAAATTACAAAAAAATGGAATTGAGGGTGCCTCATATGCTTCATCTTTTTAATGTCTTCTATGAAAATAAGGATTCCGATAATTGTGCTCAATTGCTAGAGGAAGAATGCATTAGAATGTTTGGCACTAAATATTTGAATGATGAGCATGATTGCAATGTTGTTAGTATGAATTCTATGAATATCCATGATGCTAATGATATGCAAAGCCACAAGCTTGGGGAAGCTATGTTTGATGAAGATGATATTTTTTGTCCCCCAAGCTTTGATGAGCAAATTTACTATGATGAAAGCATGCCTCCTATCTATGATGATTATTGTGATGACACGTATGCTATAAAGAATAATGATAACCATGAAACTTGTCATATTGATCTTAATTTTCAATCACATGATAGTTATTTTGTTGATTTTGCTCTCACTATTATTCATGAGAAGAATTTTGCTTATGTGGAGAGTAATAAAATTTCTATGCAAGTAGATCATGAAAAGAATGCTTTATGTGCTGGTTATATGGTTGAATTCATTCATGATGCTACTGAAAATTATTATGAGAGAGGATCATATGCTTCTACATATTGCAATAATATCAAGTTTCCTCTCTATGTGCTTAAAGTTTTGAAGTTATGCTTGTTTTGCCTTAATATGCTAGTTGATTATTGTTCCCATAAGTTGTTTGCTCACAAAATCCCTATGCATAGGAAGTGGGTTAGACTTAAATGTGCTTTCCATGTGTTTCATTATGCTCTCTTTATGTTTCAATTCTTATCTTTTAAGTGAGCATCATTGAAATCATCATGCCTAGCTAGGGGCGTTAAACGTTAGCGCTTGTTGGGAGGCAACCCAATTTTTATTTTTTATTCTTTGCTTTTTCTTCCTATTTAGTAATAAATAAATCATCTAGCATATGGTTAGATGTGGTTTTATGTTTCAATTAGTGTTTGTGCCAAGTAAGATCTATAGGATCTTCTTGGATGATAATTATTTGATCTTGCTGAAAAAGACAGAAACTTTCTGCTCACGAAAACAATTGTTAAAAATCACCAGAAAGTGATAAAATACTGATTCCAATTTCAGTAGATCAATAATCAAATTATATAGTTCGTCTTATTTTGGCAGATTTTTCTGAGTTCCAGAAGTTTGCGTTTGATGCAGATAACTACAGACTGTTCTGTTTTTGACAGATTCTGTTTTTCGTGTGTTGTTTGCTTATTTTGATGAATCTATGAGTAGTATCGGAGGGTATGAACCATAGATAAGTTTGAATACAGTAGATATTACACCAATATGAATTTAGAATGATTTCACAACAGTACCTAAGTGGTGATTTTATTTTCTTATACTAACGGAGCTTACGAGTTTTCTGTTGAGTTTTGTGTTGTGAAGTTTTCAAGTTTTGGGTAAGGAATCGATGGACTATGGAATAAGGAGTGGCAAGAGCCTAAGCTTGGGGATTCCCAAGGCACCCCAAGTTAATATTCAAGGATGACCAAGAGCCTAATCTTGGGGATGCCCCGGATGGCATCCCCTCTTTCGTCTTCGTTCATCGGTAACTTTACTTGGAGCTATATTTTTATTCACCACATGATATGTGTTTTGCTTAGAGCGTCATTTTATTTTCTTTAGACTTGCTTGCTGTTTGAATAAAATACCAAGATTTGAAATTCTTAAATGATAGAGAGTCTTCATATAGTTACATAATTATTTAACTACTCATTGATCTTCACTTATATCTTTTTGGAGTAGTTTGTCATTTACTCGTGTGCTTCACTTATATCCTATGAGTAAATGGTTGAATGATTTGAACATCATAAATCTGAATTTATATATGTTTCATATGCTTATCCCACGGGGAGTAATGGCTTCACATATAAGAAGTAGAGGTGGTAAATTTATTGAAGGTTAGCAAACATTGTATTGGTCACTTGAACAATTCATGAAAGAATATTGAAGGAAGAGAGATTTCACATATAATACTATCTTGGACATCTTCTATGATTGTGAGCCCCATTAATTATTTTCAAACCTGAGCAAATTAGTTGAAGTTAGACAAGGAAGACAACATAATGAGTTATGCTTGGGTATATTTGTATAGAAGTTATATTGTTATGGATCCTCTAACATGTGGTGCTTGCTATTTAGAATCCTTTGCTAGCCAAAATATCTGTACTAAGAGGGAATACTGCTTGTGCATCCAAATTCCTTGAACCAAGTTTCTTCCATGAGTGTCCACCATATTTACCTATATGCGGTATTTACCTGCCGTTCCAAGTAAATTTGCATGTGCCAAACTCTAAACCTTCAAATAATAATCCGTTTTGTATGCCCGAATCGCTCATGTAGCGACTAGGGGCTGTCAGTATCTTCCATGCTAGGTGGGTTATTCTCACGATGAGTGGACTCCGCTCATCATTCACGAGAAAATGGCTGGTAACTGGGATGCCCAGTCCTATGATTAAAAGATCAAAAACAAATTCGCAAATAATTTAAACAAAACTCCCCCAGGAATGTTGATAGTTGGACGACACCCATTTTTTCGGACAAGCCGTGGAGTGTGAATGTTGGTGGAGGGGGAGTAAAAACTTTACCTTTCTGCGTGGGAACCGCCTATAATGTATGTAGTATGGAAGATATTGGGAACTCTTGGTCGTTATGTTGACAATGAAAGCATACCTCTCAAAATTATTTTCATCTCTCTTTTAGCTTCGAGCTCTGGCACCTCTGCAAATCCCTGCTTCCCTCTGCGAAGGGCCTATCTTTTACTTTTATGCAAGATTCAATTGTATTCCTTCTCATTCCAACCTACTCTTTAGTTGGCAAGCATCATGTGATGGAAAGATCTAAGCATATATGGCCATTCAAATATATTTGAGCATGAATTATTATTGTTGACATTACCCTTGAGGTAAAAGGTTGGGAGGCGAAACATTAAGCCCCTATCTTTCTCTGTGTTCAATGAATACTATTTGTTCTAAAAATATGCTTTGAGTGGTAGCAATCATGGAAGACTAAATGATAGTTGAGTATGTGAAGTTTGCGGAATCAAAGCTCTGACATAGACTCTTCCTGAAAATAAGATGAATTGTAATTGTTTGATGACTAATAACACGGTTTGTTAGTTTTCAAGAAAGTTTATGATTTATACTTTAACATGTGAATAGTTTGTTACTTGATCATGCAAAGTTTTATGATATGAGCTACTGTTATGACATATAATGATGCTAGAAAAGGTGATTGAAATTATCATTGATCAAACTTGTGCACCTGCTAGAATTCACACTTCATAAATTCTTTCTTTTATCATTTACCTACTCGAGGACGAGCAGGAATTAAGCTTGGGGATGCTGATACGTCTCCAACGTATCTATAATTTATGAAGTATTCATGCTATTATATTATCCTTCTAGGATGTTTTATATGCATTTATATGCTATTTTATATGATTTTTGGGACTAACCTATTAACCTAGAGCCCAGTGCCAGTTTCTGTTTTTTCCTTGTTTTTGAGTTTTACAGAAAAGGAATACCAAACGGAGTCCAATTGACGTGCCAATTTTTGATGATTTTTTCTGGACCAAAAGAAGCCTCCGGAGTAAAAGAGTTGGGCCAGGAGAGTCCCGGGCTGCCCACGAGGGTGGGGGGCGCGCCCACCCCCCTGGGCGTGGGCCCCTGCCTCGTGGACAACCCGGAGACCCCCCTGACGTGAGACCTACGCCAAAAAATCCTATAAATACTGAAACCTCCAGGGAACAGAATAGATCGGGAGTTCCGCCGCCGCAAGCCTCTGTAGCCACCAAAAACCAATCGGGACCCTGTTCCGGTACCCTGCCGGAGGGGGGAACCCTCACCGGTGGCTATCTTCATCATCCCGGCGCTCTCCATGACGAGGAGGGAGTAGTTCACCCTCGGGGCTGAGGGTATGTACCAGTAGCTATGTGTTTGATCTCTCTCTCTCTCTCTCTCGTGTTCTTGAGGTGGTACGATCTTGATGTATCGCGAGCTTTGCTACTATAGTTGGATCTTATGATGTTTCTCCCCCTCTACTCTCTTGTAATGGATTGAGTTTCCCCTTTGAAGTTATCTTATCGGATTGAGTCTTTTAATGATTTGAGAACACTTGATGTATGTCTTGCGTGGGATACGCGTGGTGACAATGGGGTATTCTATTGATCCACTTGATGTATGTTTTGGTGATCAACTTGCGGGTTCCGCCCATGAACCTATGCATAGGGGTTGGCACACGTTTTCGTCTTGATTCTCCGGTAGAAACTTTGGGGCACTCTTTGAGGTTCTATGTGTTGGTTGAATAGATGAATCTGAGATTGTGTGATGCATATTGTATAATCATACCCACGGATACTTGAGGTGACATTGGAGTATCTAGGTGACATTAGGGTTTTGGTTGATATGTGTCTTAAGGTGTTATTCTAGTACGAACTCTTGAATATATCGATCCGAAAGAATAACTTTGAGGTGGTTTCGTACCCTACCATAATCTCTTCGTTTGTTCTCCGCTATTAGTGGCTTTGGAGTGACTCTTTGTTGCATGTTGAGGGATAGTTATATGATCCAATTATGTTATTATTGTTGAGAGAACTTGCACTAGTGAAAGTATGAACCCTAGGCCTTGTTTCAACGCATTGCAATGCCGTTTACGCTCACTTTTATCATTAGTTACCTTGCTGGTTTTATATTTTCAGATTACAAATACTCATATCTATCATCCATATTGCACTTGTATCACCATCTCTTCGCCGAACTAGTGCACCTATACAATTTACCATTGTATTGGGTGTGTTGGGGACACAAGAGACTCTTTGTTATTTGGTTGCAGGGTTGTTTGAGAGAGACCATCTTCATCCTACGCCTCCCACGGATTGATAAACCTTAGGTCATCCACTTGAGGGAAATTTGCTACTGTCCTACAAAGCTCTGCACTTGGAGGACCAACAATGTCTACAAGAAGAAGGTTGCGTAGTAGACATCAATCCCCCACTCCAAAGCGTCGCAGCCTAAGCCCGACTATGCTTCTCGTGGATCTCGAGGAGCGACTGGCCCAAAAGAGGTGTATAGCGGTCTCTTTGCCCGACGTCGCCGAGGAAGCTGACGACCATTACTGGCGGCAGGCACTCAAGCAGCGGGCTAGAGTATGCGGGCATGTCTCGGCAACCGGCTATGACATCGAGGTCATCGACAACGACGGCCTGAGGCGGGCTATGTCACAGGTTAAGTGGCCCACCCCAACCCCTCGGGTTCAACCGCCGTCCATCTCATCCATGGCCCCGCCGCTGATCTCCTCTGGCTCGCTGTCAACAATTTGCCATTCTACATCGCCATCGAGCCCCTTTTGTCATTTCTGAACGACACATTCTGCGATGCTGGCTTGGGATCCACAGCTTCCAAGTCAGACCTCATCGACGACGACCACGAGGAGGGCACCCTCTCCGGCTCTTCCAAGGGGAAAGAGCCCATCTGCTCTTCCAAGGGGAAAGAGCCCATCTGCTCTTCCAAGGGGAAAGCGCCCGTCTGCGACATCAGGGAGGGACCCTACAGCCGTGCTCTTCCAAGGGGAAGGAGCCCATCTGCGACAACATGGAGCGCATCCAGGGTCCATGCTCTTCCCATGGGAACGAGCCCATCTGTGACAAGTGACGAAACCCATGATTTGTTTTGTCGTGCCTCTTCACAGGGGGAAACCCATGATTTGTTTTGTCGAGTCCCTTTTGTAGTGTAGTGCGAATATGTCCAGTTTTAAGTGCTATATCTGGTTGTTTGCAGTATGCCTTGTTTATTTCAGTTGTTCACAATGTGATGCTTGATATGTCTCCAACGTATCTATAATTTATGAAGTATTCATGCTATTATATATTCTGTTTTGGATGTTTATGGGCTTTATTAAACACTTTTATATTATTGACTAACCTATTAACCGGAGGCCCAGCCCAAATTGCCGTTTTCTTGCCTATTTCAGTGTTTCGAAGAAAAGGAATATCAAACGGAGTCCAAACGGAATGAAACCTTCGGGAGAGTTATTTTTTGAACGGAAGCAATCCAGGAGACTTGGAGTAGATGTCAGGGAAGCTTCGAGGAAGCCACGAGGAAGCCACGAGGCAGGGAGGCGCGCCCTACCCCCCTGGGTGCGCCCCCACCCTCATGGGCCCCTCGTGGCTTCCCTGACCGACTTCTTTCGCCTATATATATCCATATACCCTAAAAACATTGGGGAACAGAATAGATCGGGAGTTCCGCCACCGCAAGCCTCTGTAGCCACCAAAAACCAATCGGGACCCTGTTCCGGCACCCTGCCGGAGGGGGGATCCCTCACCGGTGGCCATCTTCATCATCCCGGCGCTCTCCATGACGTGGAGGGAGTAGTTCACCCTTGGGGCTGAGGGTATGTACCAGTAGCTATGTGTTTGATCTCTCTCTCTCTCGTGTTCTTGATTCGGCATGATCTTGATGTATCGCGAGCTTTGCTATTATAGTTGGATCTTATGATGTTTCTCCCCCTCTACTCTCTTGTAATGGATCGAGTTTTCCCTTTGAAGTTATCTTATCGGATTGAGTCTTTAAGGATTTGAGAACACTTTATGTATGTCTTGCATGTGCTTACCTGTGGTGACAATGGGATATTCACGTGATCCACTTGATGTATGTTTTGGTGATCAACTTGCGAGTTTCGTGACCTCGCGAACTTATGCATAGGGGTTGGCACATGTTTTCGTCTTGATTCTCCGGTAGAACTTTGGGGCACTCTTTGAAGTACTTTGTGTTGGTTGAATAGATGAATCTGAGATCGTGTGATGCATATCGTATAATCATACCCACGGATACTTGAGGTGACATTGGAGTATCTAGGTGACATTAGGGTTTTGGTTGATTTGTGTCTTAAGGTGTTATTCTAGTACGAACTCTATGATAGATCGAACGGAAAGAATAGCTTCGTGTTATTTTACTACAGATTCTTGAATAGATCGATCAGAAAGGATAACTTTGAGGTGGTTTCGTACCCTACAATAATCTCTTCGTTTGTTCCCCACTATTAGTTACTTTGGAGTGACTCTTTGTTGCATATTGAGGGATAGTTATATGATCCAATTATGTTATTATTGTTGAGAGAACTTGCACTAGTGAAAGTATGAACCCTAGGCCTTGTTTCAACGCATTGCAATACCGTTTACGCTCACTTTTATTGCTTGCTACCTTGCTGTTTTTATATTTTAGATTACAAAAACCTATATCTACCATCCATATTGCACTTGTATCACCATCTCTTCGCCGAACTAGTGCACCTATACAATTTACCATTGTATTGGGTGTGTTGGGGACACAAGAGACTCTTTGTTATTTGGTTGCAGGGTTGCTTGAGAGAGACCATCTTCATCCTACGCCTCCCACGGATTGATAAACCTTAGGTCATCCACTTGAGGAAATTTGCTACTGTCCTACAAACCTCTGCACTTGGAGGCCCAACAACGTCTATAAGAAGAAGGTTGTGTAGTAGACATCAATGCTCTATATGTGAAATTATTTACTGTGCAGTACATTTCATTAATCCAGTTTTAAACATACCGATAGGAATGCATATATTTGCTTGCCGTTAAGCCTGTTATAGCTAGCATATGCCTCTTTTAAAGTTTTTTGATTGTTCGGTTGTTTGTAGTTAGCATATGTCCAGTTTCAAATGATATCTTTGGTTGTTCGTAGTATGCCTTGTTTATTCCAGTTATTCACAACATGATGTTCTATATGTGCAAGTATGAACTATGCTGTTCAATTTCATCAGTACCAGTTTCAACAATACTACTATGAATGACTACATTTGGTTGTTGCATCTTGTAGTTAACACACATTTCCATTTTTATTTAACAATAACCAGTGTACTTAGACCGGCACAATACCAGTTTGAATGACTATGTTTGCTTGTTGTTAAATGTTAGGCCTGTTGGAGTTAGCACACCTTTCCACTTGTTTTGCTTTACTAGCGTGCTTAAACCTGCACACTGAAGCTATCTTTTGGAGATTATTTTGTCTGCCATGGATAATTTTGGTTGATGTTTAGCCTGTTGTGCTTAACATGCTTCTCGATGTACCTACACAGGACAATTTTGGGAACGACCGCTGTTTTCCATTGAGGTTAGTTTCATCCCATGGCTTATATCTGCTCACTATTCAGGATATCGGTAGCTGGTACCATATAGGACGGCGACTGATAAGGGACTAATCGGTGAATCGGACTTTTAACTGAATATATCTGCAACCCATTTATCGTTAGGTTAACTAGGGCCATATGTAATATATCTGAGGCTACATAGCAACATGCACTGTACTTAATGTCTAAATATGCAATCCTAGGCTATATAGCAACAAGGAAGAGTGTTACATTAATGTTATAATGATGTCTAGATATACGTAGAAGAGCAGCAACAGCAACAACAACAACACAACCCTGTTTGGATACTCAACTTAGCTAGAGGTTAGAGTTAGTTTCTAGCTCATGACTAACCCTGAACTAACTCCATCCAAAGAGTTGTTTGGATGGCAGGGTTAGATTGACAACAAATGCACTAGGAGAACTAGCTCCAATTAGCACCTCTTGGGTTGGATAGTTTTTTTGGGTGGGTTATAGATGCAACTAGCTCAAACTAGCCCTCATGTTTAGATATTCTTTAGGGCTATTTGAGCCCGAACTAGCTCAAACTAACTGTAACCCATGGATACAACAGCAGTTAATCAGCCGATAATTTGTAAGAATGCACTAAACTCCTTCCGGCCCATAATATAAGATGTTAATTCATCTAATATGTGAGTATATTGGATGTTATAAGATACTCCCTCCGTTCCTAAATATTTGTCTTTTTAGAGATTTCAAATGGACTACCACATACGGATGTATATAGACATATTATAAAAGAGTGTTGTACTACATCATTGTGCAATTGCTGTTTAGCTTCTAATATGAACTTGGTGCTTTTAGGTACATATGTCATTGGTAAAGATCCGCGCTTCGACCCTTTCTGCGTATGGGGCAATGAGACATCGATGAACCAGCATCAAGTGAGGAAGCTGATAAAGATTGTTAGTAAAATGGGTCCAAAGATGGCAATTAAACTATTTGTTTACACTTTATCCAAAACAACAACGAAGTGCAGGATGGTAAGTAAGAACTTTGCAGCCTTCTTTTTACTGCCCATGATGAGTTGTGTTAGATGACAATGTCTGAATCTTTTTCCCTTGAAGTGGTTGCCAAAGCAGTTTACTCAAGATTACCTCTCAAACTACATGATTGGTGGGCATGCAAAGGTTAAAGTATTCGTACCAGAACACGATGATTATCTAAATGTTTTCATGAAGACCGTGAAGGATGGGAAGTCGGCCATCACAAGGGGTTGGACTAGAGTCATGCGTGCCTTCTGCATGGAGGAGAGCACAATATGGGCATTCCGCTTCACCTTGTTCAGCAACCAGAATATATTTTGCCTCTTTCTTTACCGTCTTTAATAGTACAAATATACAACTGTGGTTCATCATTCTTTATTTGGTTCTTATGTAATTCTTGAACATATGTACCTATGAGTCGAATAATGCATTGGTTGTTTGAACCTGACGGATATGAATAAAGCTGTAGCATACATTCAAATTCAAATTCGAATCCAAATCCGGTACAATTTGAAAAAGTAGCAATTAAATTACGGTGAAATTACGCTCTCCTGGTTGTTACGGCACACACGGTTGGTAAAACACAAACGTTTGAGATATGCACCATAATCCGAGACGGTTCACAGAGAGGAAACGTGTGCAAGCATGCACACAGTTCCGTTTGCAAAGCGTGTGCGATGTCAGACAATATCACAAACGGTGCGGGCAAACTAAACGTTTGTGTTAGTTGCCTTATCATACACGATTCGCAACCATGAACTGTTTCTGATGAAGTATGCATCGTAAACATTGCACCATAGAATAGCATGTGCGATAGTTGTCGTGTACGGCGATGTTACGACAGTCCGACGTTTCGTAATCCTGTCCGACACTCATACGACGATTAGCTAATCTTCTTAACAGTGAATCGTTTGTGATGGGCCACACATCATACACATTCTATAATAGTGAACCGTTTGTGATGGGCCACGCATCATAAACGTAGCACCATAGAATACCGACTGCGATGGCAATGCGAGCAGAAACGAGTAGGAGTACTGTAGGGGCCCTATCCCTGACGGTTTCTGGGTCGTGTGGGAAGGATCCCCCTATCGCCCACACTCACTTGGCGACGTTCCAAATGCCGTCGCAGAAAGGGGTTAAAAACCGTTTGTATAGCACCGACGCGCACCAGTGGATGCTTGCCAAAAGAGAAAATAAAAAGGAATAGAGAGAAAACTTTGAATCTTTGCATAAAAGTAAATACATAAAAGTAAAAGATAGGCCCTTCGCAGAGGGAAGCAGAGGTTTCCATGCGCTTATTTGTTTGTATGATCAACCCCTTAGTGCAAAAGAATGTCACGTTGCATTGCCCCTTGTGATAGCAACCTTTATTATGCAGTCTGTCGCTTTTATTCTTCACCATCACAAGTTCGTGCAACGCTCAATTTTCTCTTACACTAAATGATCTCACACATTTAGAAGCAATTTTTATTGCCTTTTTGCACCAATGACAACTTACTTGAGGGATCTTGCTCAATCCCTAGGTAGGTATGGTGGACACTTGAAAATAAGATTTGGGTTTAAGGGTTTTTGGATGCACAAGTAGTATCCCTACTTAGTGCGGAGTTTTTGGCTAGCAAAGATAGGGGGCAACATGTTAAAGGATCTATGACAATATGACTTCTATGTGAATATGAACAAACATAAATCATTAAGTTGTCTTCCTTGTGCAACGTCAACAATTTTGGCATATAATATTTTGATGGGGGCTCACAATCACAAAAGATTTCTAGGATAGTATATTTATATGTGAATCTTCTCTTCCCTTATTAATTCTTTCATGAGTTGCATCATTGACTAATGCTATGTTTGTCAATCTCTAATAAAATTTTATACTTATACTTTTCCTTATTTGGTGCCATCACCTACCATGAGATTAGTATATGATCTTCTTGATTTATTTCCTTTCTTTTATTTATATCCTTTCCTTTTATTTATTTCTTTTCTTTTAATTACAACAAGAAAGTAAAGAAAGCAAAAACTCAAACTAAACTTTATTATATATCTTGCACATGATTACAAGGATAGATCACTAAGCAAACTCTCAAAGAAGAAAGGATCGAACTAAACTTTTATTCATCTAAAGCAAAAGATCAAACTAAAATAAGTAAAGGCAAAAAGATAGTGGGGATGATACGATACCGGGGCACCTCCCCCAAGCTTGGCGAAAGCCAAGGGGAGTGCCCATACACAATACTCAGTTTTCCTTTGGTGGTGAAGAAGATGATGGTGGTGGTGATGAAGCGATCCTATCCTTAAGGATCAAGAGATTCTCCAATCGACGGATGATGCTCCGGAGGTGGATAATATGCTCTTGATGCAGAATATTTTCACGAGTGAGATACTTATTTTGCACGCGAACTGTTTCAATGATGCGGAAGGCTTGAATATCAGTAGGGGTAAGATGAGCAAGGTAAGGCTTAAGGATATGGTAGTACTTGTTCTGCCACCGAGGGTGGATCTATGGTAGCCTCCTTGCCCTTGTCTCCTTTGACGGCATCCGTGGGCTCCTCCCTCTTTAGCTCGATCTTCATCAACCAAGCATCTTCTTCCATGTTGTTGGAGGAGGAGGAGGACATGATGCCTGGCTTGATAGATCTGACCGAAAACAGCAAGAAAAGAGAACAGATGATTTCTCCGCGATACGATGATCAACAGGTTCGGGGAGTATATATAGATTTTTTATCCTGGGGAATAAGAAATCTGTAGAAAAACGGAGTCCGGAAGGTGTCCCAGGTGGGCACAACCCACCTGGGCGCGCTTCCTGGAAGTTTCTTATTTTCCTATTTTTCTAAATTTTCCAAAACTGACAAAAAATATTTTTGCGGATTTTTCGGAGTCCTTTTACTTACTGTATCACATACCTCCTTATTTTCATGATTCTGGAGTGTTCCGGAAGGACTCTTTTATGTGTTCTTCCGGTGTCAAAGTTTGGATAATATTACTTTCAACATTAATGGGCGTACCTGAGATATAATGTTTTATTCGTTGCCCATTGACAACCTTCGGGTTAATACCTTCGGCATTATTTATTTTGATGGCTCCAGTGTCGGGGAAACGACACCTATGCGATCCCGGGGGATCCCTTCTATGGTTGGCGGGGCGTGGAGCTGTGCAAAGAGCAGGTCTAGCGATCAGCGCGAGGGGATTTTTACCCAGCTTCGGGCCGCAAATGATGCGTAATACCCTAGTCTTGCTTGTCTGTATATTTGGTGTTCTTGAGCTCTTGAACTAGCTGCGGTGCATGCCCAGTCCAAAAAGTCCGAATCCTTCCTCAGTACGCCTCGAGCCTCCTTTTATATGTCAAAGGGGTCGCCACAGTGGCACACAGGAGGTGGAAAGTATCTACAGTGTACAGGTTTATTGCCTGGCATCGTAGGACAAACGCATTTAATGCGCTGCCTACGTGCCCTCTTGCTTTATCGGGGACGGCAATAAGGCTTGTCTCGTCCGTCGCTGCCTCGTCTTGCTCCAACGCGCATCCAAGCTGACGAGGCATGTAGTGCCACGCTGGCTGGCTGGTCGCTGTGCTGGTGTGGTGACAGGGTCTTCACGAAGATCTGCATGCCACCACGCAGGTGCTTGACTAGTTGGCCCAGAAGCTGCATGCTACCACGCAGGCGCTCGCCTAGTTGGCGGGCTGGTTCCCGCGGCCCCGTAGTCGCCCCCGGCAAGGGTCTTGCCAGGGTCTGGCGGGCGTCCCCGACAAGGATCTTGCTGGGGGTCTTCGCGGGCATCCGTCGCAAGGATCCTGCCGGGGGTCTTCGGCCATCCCGGGCAAGGATTTTGCCGGGGGTCTTCGCCTTCTGGTTCCTATCTAGACCCGCAGGCCTTTGGTCTTGACAAAGATCTGCATGCCACCACGCAGGCGCCCCTGTGCCTTGGTCTTGATGTTGTCGATGGTGTCAGAGCTCTCAGGCTCAAGGGTGGCGGCCTTGCTGGTGTTGGGCAAGTCGCCCCGGCAAGGCTCTTGCCGGGGCTGTGTAGGCCACCCCAGCAAGGGTGTTGCCGGGGGAAATCCATCTTATCCCTTTGCTCTTCATGCTTCTGGCTTGAGTGCTGCCTTGGCAGTCTCGTACCTTTCCTTCCTCTGCCCCGCCAAGCATGGCCGCAGGTGTGGCTACGACTGCGTGTGCACAAGTAAAGGGGTACAGAAAGGCCCCTAGTTTTGTACACCGATAGGAGCCCCCGGGCCTGGGCCACACATAAGCATGAAGCGTTGTTGGGCCAGGCCCAGAACGGTGTGCGGGCACGCGTGGCAGAGTTTTAACCGCAGCAACTTCTTCGCCAGTTGCGCTTCCCCACGTCCCGCATTGAGTGCGTGACGTGGGGGTCGTGCGTGGAACGGTCGCAACACGCTTGCGTCACCTTGCGGTGAATAGTAAAGAGGCAGCCCGCGTCTTCCCCATAAAAAAGAGGAAGCCACAGGGGTGATGGTCATTTACAAAGTGGACTCGGGTCGTGGCCTTTATGGTGCCCGCGCCCCACGATCACGGGGCGGGAAACGACTGTCCCACTTGTCTTCTTAATTCTGGCTCGTCCGCCACGTGTCCCCGATGCCTCAGGGAGGGTAGGTGGTGGATACGGAGGGCACGTGCCTTAACGCCAAGGCGGGAAGCCGGGCGTTGCTGATTGGAGCAGCGGGTCAGTTATGATTTCTTGCGCCTCTGGTGGCTGGATTGGTCGAGTGGGGCGGCCGCCCTTAGGTTAGGGGGCCGAACCCCAGCCCTGCCCCTCTATAAAAAGGGGAGAGGGACAACGTCCTTCTGCATAATATGGAATATTCAGTTGTGACTAATGACTGAGATGAACAATCTGGATTTCTTCAAGGTTGCAACATTTATATTGAAGCAAGTCTTAAGCCATCGCTTTGTCCTGCTCAAGACTTGGGGGCTACAGGTATTATATTATTATCAAAGAAATATTTTCAAATTCTCAGTTTGAGCAAACCAGATTGACCCGGCGTCACCAATCATTATGACCCTGTGGCTGCAACCCGGCGTCATCAATAATCATGAACCGGCGTTGGCAACAATCATGACCCAGAATTATCAGTTTTTATAACCCGACAATGGTAGTAATCATAAACCGGCAAGTTCTACATCTTCAAGCCGGCTGAATGTCATTTGAATATTTGAAGACCAATATTTTTGTCAAATTAGAGCATTGAAGGCCGATTTAAATGGATTCTTTATTTGCAATATTTCTTCTACAAGCAAATTGATTATGAAGCTGGTCTAATGACCCGGATTTTCTAGAAGGAGGAAATGACAAGGAGTTAAGGATGATCAGGTGCCGGTTTACAAGAATTTTTAACCCGGAGTACAACTTGTCAAAATTGTTCTTGTGTTTGTTTACAGGATCAGTTTACCATGGATAAATCCAAGCTAAACTGGGGGCTAATGTCGGGGATATACCCCGCGGTATGAACCGGCCGGAAATATGACCCGGCCGGGCTTGGCGGTTTACTTGAGACCCGGTTGACACTTGGTGATTCACTGGCGACCCGTCCTGACCAGACCACAAGCAACCTGCCTGAACATTATGATGCACTAGTAACCCGGCGGGCGGCGGACGGATGACAAGGCCCAGAAGGCCGGTTTATGTTAATGGTGGGCCGGTTTAAGAGGAAAGGCATGAGGATATTTACCTTACAAGGAGTTAAGACCAGGACTTGTATCCGGTTTGTATTAGAAGGTAGACTAGTCCTAGTCCTAATAGGACTCCACATGTAACCCGCCCCTTCAACTTATATAAGGAGGGGCAGGGCTCCCCAAAGAGGGACAAGCTAGAAGAAACAATCTCTAGGGCTAGACACAAAGAGCCGGTTTACCGGCGACTCCCTCATGATGATAATGAGACCTAGCCACAAACAGCATGTAGGGTTATTACCGGATGATGTTTCCCGGGACCCGAAGCTGTCTAAACCCTTGTCTTGTGTTGCGTCTCTCGATTCCGCTCAACCCCTCTCAAGCTACTACATAGATGCGTTGGCCTCACGACTAAGTCCTCACATTAGGACATCTGCCGTGACAATTCCACGACAGTTGGCGCCCACCGTGGGGCCTACGTACGGTGATGTTGAGTTCTTGAAGGGATGTTTTCTAGGGTTCGAGAAGTTCACGATTTTCTGGCTCAATGAAAACTGGCGTGGAAAAATTCACATCAACTATGAGTTCATCGGTCAAGTTTGACGAAGTGTTTTACGGCGGCAGGTATGAGAATTGCGATTATTTTAGGGTTATATGCTGTGCGGCCGCCTCACGCGCTGTGGTGATCCGCCGAGTCTGAGATCTAGACAGATTTTTCATGGTGTCGTCGTTGGGCGAGATGTATACGCCGTGCCGTATGTACGGCGCCTGAGAGAAATCAACTATGGCCACACCCTTTTTCTAAAGTGAAGGCCGAGTCAAATCCAAGGAAATCTCAAGTAGTACTTTGACCCGGAAACGAAGCAGTCGCAACCTAGAGGCTGTTTGGTTGAGCCCTCAGTTTGCCACGCCTAAACAGAGGCAGGTGTGGCGCGCCACAAAGTGTGGCGCCTAAAACGAGCGCCACACCTTAGGCAAAAATTTCTACATCAAAAGCCTCTTCCAGCTGTGGCGAGTTTAACCTTAGTAGAGAACCAAACGTGTACCTAGGAAGATGTGGCACGCCACACCTTTGGCGTGGCTAGCTAAGTCATGAACCAAACGGGCTCCTAGTCTCTAAGTTCGCCCCGAGGCGCCTGCGTCAGCCACCGCTGTTAAGATTCCGCCGGCCGCCCCTGCAAGCAAAAAGATGTGTCTGTGATCAGCCCAATTGCAGATTGATTCTGCTAAAAAGAATCATTGTACGCTGCTGTTGCAGCTGCACGTCATCAGGACAAAACAGGAGAATCTTACTCAGTCTGATCCGCCGAGTTGAGGCCGGAGTCGTACGCTTGTCAAATAAATTCAACAGGACTTCCAAAAAATTGTACGTATTTGTTCCACGTACTGCCCCAATGGCACAAGGACCAAGGTTTTTACTCTTATCACACGTAAAGGAAGCTTTTAAGGCTGATCAAGGGCTACCAATTGCACCAGTTTCTGCACTGAAGCTACCTGACGGACAGCATACACGACCCATTGCTAGTCAGACCAGTCTTCGTCAGGCTGGTCATAGTGAGGAGTAATTTAGACTAGTGTCATATGCATGACACTAGTCTAAGTTACTACCTTCATAATGCAAAGTAACATGATAGTAGTGTCATAGATGGCTTTATTTATTACCTTGTAGACTCATCTTGTCTTGGGAAACGCTATGTTACAGTAACATATTATGTTACCACCTCACATTAAATACTTGCCACATAAGCAAAAAAAAATTGGAGTGCGCTATGTTACTAGCTAAGTTACTCCCACTATAACTAGCCTCAACCGGTTGGAGTTTGCACCGGTTTTTACGCCAGCCGTTGCCTTGATTCGCCAGGCCTCACTTCTGTCAGCAATCAAATATTCCAAGTCGCCGGCGCAACTCCGAGCCGCCGCCGATGCTATTCCGCCACGGCCCTGAAAGCCGTCGGCGTTGTTACCGTGAGACGTTCTCAAGTCACCCATCCGAGCTGAACCGCCCCGTGCCAAGTCGCGGGACTCCGTCACCTCGAGCCGCTGCCGCGGTCTTACTCGTTGCCCGCGCCTTGAGCCGCCAGACGCCTTCACTGCTACGGCCCTTACCTCCGGCCAACTCACGCTGCCCGCGGTCGGTTTACGAATCGCTGCGGCCGGGTCACCTCCACCGCTGTTATGACTCACTGCATCGCGAGCCTGCGATGCTGAACCGCCGCGACTCGCTTCTAAACCGCCCGGCCTTCACCGGCCACCATCTTCTTGGATCGCCATGCGCCGAGTCGTCGCCACCATGATTGTAACCTACTGCGGTGAGCCGCTGCCGCTGCCTCTGACTTGAGCCGTCGTCGCCCGCGCCAGGCCAACCTCAACCTGCGAGTCACCGCCGCGGCCCCAAATCGCCTCGCCACCGTTGCTCCGTTGCGGTCCCGTTTTTAGCCGCTGCGGCGCTGAGCCAAGTTGCCGATGCCGCGATTGCTGTCTTGAGCCTCCCACTTCTTCTGATTGCTGAACCGCTGGTGGCCTCCTCTCCTGCTGAGGCGCCCGCTTTGAACCGGCCGTGTGTGATCGGTCGCGCCTCTGCTTCTCTACTGCGGTTTGCCTGAAAGTGCTCTCCCTCAGTCTACGTACACAACCGTTATGAGGACACACTGCTGCTACTTCCCATGTGTTCACGTACTCCAGTTTAGTTTTAAAAACAAAAATCCAAAAGGCTCCTGCGATGGTGAGGGACAACGGCGGCCTCTTATTCTGGTCTGCATCCATGTGGTGTGGAGGATGTGAGCAACATGCATTACTTATACGAGAAGATCAAAAGCTACTATTGTTTTTCTTCATCACATGAAGACAAAGAAAAAGAAAGGGACAAAGGAGGAGAGGTCACGTGGAGCTGCGTCTGGTATTATTCAGAATCAACATTCACGATCATCTGACAAAAAATACCAGGTGTTATTTTTTTATGTATTTTATCAGTACATGTTAATTCATCCGACAAACAATTACTCTGCCTGTAATGTTTTTACGCAGGGCGACTATTAAAAAAAAGGAGGGGGTGGTGTTATACCACGGATGCACGTTCGGCTGTGCCGCGCGGCTTCACGGACAGGCGTGTCATGGTCCGGTTTACATCAGTGCACCGGCCGACTCGCCCGGCCGCACCGCATTACAGCGCCATAGAGAACTCGCCTGCCCGCCCGTCCTCGCGACCGGTTCACGCGTCCGCGCCGGTTTACAACGAGGAGGACAATTTGCTTGTCCGCACCGGCATACAATGCCGTGGCCGACTCATCTATGTTGCCTCTGATGCTGCGGTCGTTTTTACCGCCCGTCTCTCGCGGCCTGGTCTACATCAACACACCGGGCCGCACCTGTCTGCATGAGCTGTTTATTGAGTATGAGCAAGTCATAGCTTGGGTAGCCCGGCTTTCTTCCAATAACTCTGGAGCAAATTATCTTATACTATCAACCGCCGTCTGCACTGGGTGGCCCAATGGGCAGGCGCACAAGTCGCCGCCACTACAGTTTGGTTAACTTCAAATAGCCAGTTGGAAGGAATCATTGGCCGAGTTGCTGACACGGCTCATATGGGATCATTTATAACCCGCCGCAGTCACCTCAACCTTCTGTGGATTCACATCATGCTATCAGCACCAATGATATATACAAGTTATGCCGGATTATATCACGGTCAAATATGGAGATTGTCAAGCCAAGTCCTCGAGTCACCTTTGAGACTCGGGGGCTACGATGACATGACTCAGCAAATCTTGCCAGTTTCAGCAAATTTAAGAACCCCAGGACGATGGAGAGAAAGATAACCCGGTCCCGGAGGCTACTGTTATATTGATGAAAATTTAAAAGGCTGTCAGAAAATTTCCGGCTTAGAAAGTATATAACAGTTACAAAATCCCGGCTCAATGAAGAAGTTCCGGGTCATCAGAGAGGATTCCGGTTTAAAATCCGGCTCAAGGGAAATCTGTTCTCCCACAAAGCTCTGAAGCTCTCAAATCCGGTTTAAAAATGTCCGGTTCAAAAAGGAATTAACTTCTTGCAAGTTCAAAGTTTAAAGGCCGTCAGAAAATTTCCGGCTGAAAATGAAGATTCCGGTTTAAGATCCGGTTCAAGGGAAAGATGTCTCCCACAAAGCTTTGAAGCTCTCAATATCCGGTTCAAAATCCCGGTTCAAGAAGAATTTATCTCTTGCAAAAAGTTAAAGGTTGCCGAAGAGGACCTACTGCCATGATGCGCGGTTCAAACATGGGTATCCTGCCTTATTGGATTATCATATTATTGATCGCGTGGGGGCTTCTGTTTATAAAGTGGTGTCCGGTTTACCCCTTGATTCAGCTTATCAAAGCTTTATAGAACGTCACTTGGGGGCTTGGTCGTATCCGAACTATAGCTACACCTCTTGATCGGCGCAATGCCACAACGTCATTTGGGGGCTTGGTCGTATCCGAACCATAGTCACACCTCTTGATCGGCTCAAAGCCAAATAAATCCGGGGCCAAAGAGAGTGTTGCAAAACAACAACTCAAACATAGGCAACCGCTGAGCACAGCTCAAAATGTTACTTGGGGATTCTTTGCTGTCGAAATGAACAAAGAATCTACACTTGTAATAGGTTATCAAGCCATGGCTTGGAAGCCTGGTGTATACACCTAAAACCCCGGGTTAGCCTACCTATTTAAGTAAGTCACTCCGCCCAGGTAAACCTGGTATGACCCTTCAAACTTTGACAAGTTACTCTAAATAAAGACCCTGAACTTGTCAAGTTAAAACGATGATTGGTTAAGGATTGAGGACCATCTTAAAAGGCTTTGTGAAATGGTTTAACTCAGTGGCCTGGCAGCCCATGAAAAGCCTCGAATTTGGGGCCTGGCAGCCCATGAAAAGCCTCGACTACAAGTTTTCATTTGCTTTTTGCCAAAATTTTCTCTTAAGACTTATGATGTTTGTGATAAACCGGCGTTCATTAAACCCGGCTTGACTTTCAACTACAAGTTGTCAGTATATGATCAGTTATAATCCAGCGATTATTAACCCGATCTGGTTTCGACTACAAGTCGCCAGTGTTATATATGGATAATCCGGTGTTTATTACAACCCGGTACGGTTTTATCATAAACCGGCAAAACATGGAAGGAGTTATCGGTACTCAAAATTTGGGTTATCACCCTTACTACAAAAATTTGGTAAGCCAACTATGTGATTCAAGGTCACAGGTATGATATATTTCATATTTGATTATTCTTAAGTGCAGCCTTGGTTATAAACCCGGGTTATATGTTGGGCATTATGACCCGTCCGGCGGTAAACCGCCAGGACACTTTAAACTTGTTGTATGAAGAAACAAGTTGAATAAAGCATGATTATAAATCACCGGTGTTTATTAACCCAGCCTGGCTTTCACCTATAACTCGCCAGTATGATGATAAATTATCCAGTGTTTATTAACCCGGACTGGCTTGGGATTATAAGTCGCCAGTATATATTTGGATTGCGCCATTGGAATCATGCGCTTATAAATCATTGGGTTATATTATTCAAATCTTCAAATAGCCAACATGGCTGGATTTTATTATGGTTATTAATAACCAGTATTATGATTAAGGTTTTCAAAGTCGCTTTAGCGCAATGGCTATTATATTATCAATGGATATGATTTATTCTACAATTGAAGGAATAGTCCCGAGTCGCTGCAGGCTTACGACCCGACACTTGGGGGCTACATTATTCAAAGTTGAGATTATATCAAATATGCAAGTCTCATGTCGTTGCAGGCATGCACCATGACACTTGGGGGCTAATGCAAAGTCATTTTTTGCTCATCTTATTGAAGACCCGACTCATCATATCATAATGAGCCGGCCCTTGGGGGCTAGCAATTGCTCCTATCAAAATTCAAGCCCTACGATGGAGGCTACATTATAAGATGTTATTTTCATTGAAGTATATATCAAGTCCCAGCTCAGTATTACCTTAATGAGCCGGATCTTGGGGGCTACACATCACTGCTCAAATCTACATGATTATATTTACAAAGTCCCTGCTCATTATTGCATAATGACCCGGCCCTTGGGGACTACACTGGTTGAAGTTTTTATGAGTATAAGGCAATTACAAGTCCCAGGTTGCTGCAAGCATGACAACCCAGCACTTGGGGGCTACATAATATGGAATATTCAGTTGTGACTAATGACTGAGATGAACAATCTGGATTTTCAAGGTTGCAACATTTATATTGAAGCAAGTCTTAAGCCATCGCTTTGTCCTGCTCAAGACTTGGGGGCTACAGGTATTATATTATTATCGAAGAAATATTTTCAAATTCTCAGTTTGAGCAAACCAGATTGACCCGGCGTCACCAATCATTATGACCCTGTGGCTGCAACCCGGCATCATCAATAATCATGAACCGGCGTTGGCAACAATCATGACCCGGAATTATCAGTTTTTATAACCCGACAATGGTAGTAATCATAAACCGGCAAGTTCTACATCTTCAAGCCGGCTGAATGTCAGTTGAATATTTGAAGACCAATATTTTTGTCAAATTAGAGCATTGAAGGCCGATTTAAATGGATTCTTTATTTGCAATATTTCTTCTACAAGCAAATTGATTATGAAGCTGGTCTAATGACCCAGATTTTCTAGAAGGAGGAAATGACAAGGAGTTAAGGATGATCAGGTGCCGGTTTACAAGAATTTTTAACCCGGAGTACAACTTGTCAAAATTGTTCTTGTGTTTGTTTACAGGATCAGTTTACCATGGATAAATCCAAGCTAAACTGGGGGCTAATGTCGGGGATATACCCCGCGGTATGAACCGGCCGGAAATATGACCCGGCCGGGCATGGCGGTTTACTTGAGACCCGGTTGACACTTGGTGATTCACTGGCGACCCGTCCTGACCAGATGGTTTACAAGCAACCTGCCTGAACATTATGATGCACTAGTAACCCGGCGGGCGGCGGACGGATGACAAGGCCCAGAAGGCCGGTTTATGTTAATGGTGGGCCGGTTTAAGAGGAAAGGCATGAGGAATATTTACCTTACAAGGAGTTAAGACCAGGACTTGTATCCGGTTTGTATTAGAAGGTAGACTAGTCCTAGTCCTAATAGGACTCCACATGTAACCCGCCCCTTCAACTTATATAAGGAGGGGCAGGGCTCCCCAAAGAGGGACAAGCTAGAAGAAACAATCTCTAGGGCTAGACACAAAGAGCCGGTTTACCACCGACTCCCTCATGATGATAATGAGACCTAGCCACAAACAGCATGTAGGGTTATTACCGGATGATGTTTCCCGGGGCCCGAAGCTATCTAAATCCTTGTCTTGTGTTGCGTCTCTCGATTCCGCTCAACCCCTCTCAAGATACTACATAGATGCGTTGGCCTCACGACTAAGTCCTCACATTAGGACATCTGCCGTGACAATTCCACGACAGTAACAGATAGTTTTGTGATAAGGTAATTTGTAACGAGCAACAAGTAACAAAAGTAAGTAAAGTGCAGCAAGATGGCCCAATCCTTTTTGTAGCAAAGGACAAGCCTGGACAAACTATTATATAGAGAAAAGCGCTCCCGAGGACACATGGGAATTATCGTCAAGCCAGTTTTCATCACGTTCATATGATTCACGTTCGGTACTTTGATAATTTGATATGTGGGTGGACCGGTGCTTGGGTGCTGCCCTTACTTGGACAAGCATCCCACTTATGATTAACCCCTATTGCAAGCATCCGCAACTACAAAATAAGTATTAAGGTAACCTAACCATAGTGTCAGTGGCTCTGGGCTACCTGGCCAGCAGTTGACTGGGTCAACCTAGTCAACTGGGACCCACGGGGCCCACTGGCAGTGGCTCTGGGGTGGCCCCAGGCCAGCCACGTCGGCGGCCGGCGCCGGAGTTGCGCCGGCGAGCTCTCCGCGGCGGCGAGTTCGCCGGAGACGCTCGAAAATTCGCTACAGGGCACCGTTTTGCGCGGTTTTGCTTGCGTTCGAACGCTGACGGTGCCGCTCGTCGAGTGGTGGCGGTAGCGCAGCCGGACTTGGCCGGAATCGGCGCCGGCGACGAGCAGAGGCGGCGGCGCGTACGAGTGCTTGACGGAGACGGCGCTACGGCGTGTAGCAGCTTGAACGGAAGGGCTGGGCGTTCTCTAAGCAACACGGCGAGCACGTTGGGCACTAGCCCGTGACCAAAAGGTCACCGGAGACGCGCCGACGACCAAATGAGGCGGCGGTGGTTCGGGCTTCGTCGGGGTAGTGACTACGGGCGGCTAGAGAGGGCAGGGGACGACTCGTTCGGCGCAGGAGCTCACCGGGGGAGCGTGGGGTCTGGGCAGAGGGCTCGGGGAGGACCGGTGGCGTAGATCAAGGACGAGGACGATGCGGTGGCCGAGCCGGAGAAGAAGAAGAGTGCGGCGACGTGAGGGGCTCCGGGGCTCGATCCAGCGGTGTAGTGGAAGCAGAGGACCACGGCGGAGCTGTAGGACTTGCCGGGGCGACGAACGGACGAATGTGGCCACGGCTACGGCGATCGACGACGACGGGGGCGCTCGGGCATCTCGAATAGAGGCGAGGAAGGGGACGAGAGGGGGATTGTGGGCGCGCTAGGGTTTCGGGGGAGGGCGAGGGGGCATGTGGGGTGGGGAGACGAGGGGAGCCTGTGGCTTTGCCCTTATCCTCTTCGGCGCCGCCGGTGAGGTGGTCCGGCGGGAGCGCGCTCGGGCGCTCGGTCGCTACAGCAGTGAAAGGGGGAACGACCCCGAGGCGCTGCCCGGCCGGCTGGGCTAAGGCCCAGTGGGGCAGGGGGCTTCTGTTTTATTTTATCTTTTTGTTTTGTATTTCCTTTATTTTTACTTATTCTTTCCTATTTTATTTTAGTTACATTTTATTTTAGTTTTAGTAAAAATTATCACTAACACCTAAATTGGTACTTTTAAATAAACCACTGCCACATTAATTCTTATCCCAACTAAAATAGTTTAATATTTTATAAAATTCAAAAGGCATTTATTTTATTATTTAACCTACAGTTTTAATTATTTTAAACACTTAATCATTTTATTAAATTTAGGTTTCTTCACCACTATTACCCAGGATTTATTTAACACATTTACAACATTTTAGTTTTCACTTTTGAAAACTTTAACTGTTCGTCTTGATCTTAAATTTGAATTTGAATCGGTTTTGAACTAACGCGAGATTAGCAACAGTAATCGAGGTGACATGGCATCATTAGTAGAGTGTTACTGTAGCTTAATTATCCGGGCGTCACACATAGCATGAAACATGTGGATCCAAATCAGTTCCTTACGAAGCAACGCATAAACTAGGGTTTAAGCTTCTGTCACTCTAGCAACCCATCATCTACTTATTATTTCCCAATGCCTTCCTCTAGGCCAAACAATGGTGAAGTGTCATGTAGTCGACGTTCCCATAACACCACTAGAGGAGAGACAACATACATCTCATCAAAATATCGAATGAATACCAAATTCACATGACTACTAATAGCAAGGCTTCTCCCATGTCCTCAGGAACAAACGTTACTACTCACAAAGCATATTCATGTTCATAATCAGAGGGGTATTAATATGCATATAGGATCTGAACATATGATCTTCCACCAAATAAACTAACTAGCATCAACTACAAGGAGTAATCAACACTACTAGCAACCTACAGGTACCAATCTCAGACTTAGAGACAAGAATTGGATACAAGAGATGAACTAGGGTTTGAGAGGAGATAGTGCTGGTGAAGATGTTGATGGAGATTGACCCCCTCCCGATGAGAGGATCGTTGGTGATGACGATGGCGATGATTTGCCCCTCCCGGAGGGAAGTGTCACCGGCAGAACAGCTCCGCCAGAGCCCTAGATTGGTTCCGCCAAGGTTCCGCCTCGTGGCGGCGGAGTCTCGTCCCGAAAGCTTGCTTATGATTTTTCTTCGGACAAAAGACTTCATATAGTAGAAGATGGGCACCGGAGGGCCAACAGGGGGCCCACGAGGCAGGGGGCGCGCCCAGGGGGGTAGGGCGTGTCCCCCACCCTCGTGGCTAGGGTGTGGGCCCCCTCTGGTATTTTCTTCGCCTAGTATTTTTTATTATTTCCAAAAATAACTTCCGTGGAGTTTCAGGACTTTTGGAGTTGTGCAGAATAGGTCTCTAATATTTGCTCCTTTTCCAGCCCAGAATTCCAGCTGCCGGCATTCTCCCTCTTCATGTAAACCTTGTAAAATAAGAGAGAATATGCATAAGTATTGTGACATAATGTGTAATAACAGCCCATAATGCAATAAATATCGATATAAAAGCATGATGCAAAATGGACGTATCAACTCCCCCAAGCTTAGACCTCGCTTGTCCTCAAGCGGAAGCCGATAACGGTAAATATGTCCACATGTTTAGAGATAGAGGTGTCGATAAAATACCATACGGACATGAGGGCATCATGATCTTTCTTATAACAGCAACATATATAGATATTGTCATATGATTTCTTATGCTCAAGTAATAATCTATTCACAATGTCAAGTATGAATCAGAAACTTCATTGAGAACTAACAAACTATAATCTCAGTCATTGAGGCAATTGCAATTTATCATAACATCAGAAAGAGTCTATGTAAGAGCTTTTCAGCAAGTCCACATACTCAACTATCATTTAGTCTTTCACAATTGCTAACACTCACGCAATACTTGTGGTTATGAAGTTTTAATCGGACATAGAGAAAGATAGGGGCTTACAGTTTCGCCTCCCAACCTTTTACCTCAAGGGTAATGTCAACAATAATAGTTCATGCTAACTTACATCCAATTAGATATATATATATCAGGATCTTTCCAACATACTGTGCTTGCCAAAGGATAAAATGTAAAAAGAAAAGGTGAAGATCACCATGACTCTTGCATAAGTAGAAGATAAAAGTAAAAGATAGGCCCTTCGCAGAGGGAAGCAGAGGTTGTCATGCGCTTTCGAGGTTGGATGCACAAAATCTTAATGCGAAAGAACGTCACTTTATATTGCCACTTGTGATATGAACCTTTATTATGTAGTCCATCGCTTTTATTTCTTCCACATCACAAGATCGTATAAAGCTTATTTCCTCCACACTAATCAATCATACATATTTAGAGAGCAATTTTTATTGCTTGCACCGATGACAACTTACTTGAAGGATCTTACTCAATCCATAGGTAGATATGGTGGACTCTCATGGCAAAACTGGGTTTAAGGATATTTGGAAGCACAAGTAGTATCTCTACTTGGTGCAAATGATTTGGCTAGCATGAGGGAGAAAGGCAAGCTCAACATGTTGGATGGTCCATGACAATATACTTTATTTTAGATGTAAGAAAACATAACCCATTACGTTGTCTTCCTTGTCCATCAACTCTTTAGCATGTCGTATTTTAATGAGTGCTCACAATCATAAAAGATGTCCAAGATAGTATATTTATATGTGAAACCTCTCTTTCTTTATTACTTCCTATTAATTGCAACAATGACCAAAACTATGTTTGTCAACTCTCAACAATTTTTAATCATCATACTCTTTATATGTGAAGTCATTACTCTCCATAAGATCAATATGATCTCTTTGTTTCTTTTTATTCTTTCTTTTTCTTTTATTCCCTCAAGATCATAGCAAGATAATCAAGCCCTTGACTCAACACTAATCTTTATTATATAGCTCATGGACTCGATTACTAGAGGGATCATAAGGCAAAACTCAAAGCTAAATCATACTAAAACTTTATTCTACTAGATCAAGATATTACTAAAAGGATCGAACTAAGAAAAACGGTAAAGATAGAGATGTGATGGTGATACGATACCAGGGCACCTCCCCCAAGCTTGGCAGTTGCCAAGGGGAGTGCCCATACCCATATGATTATGTTTCCCTTGCTAGTGAAGAAGATGGTGGTGATGATGGGTAGTCGCACATCGAGCGTAAGAGATCCTCCAACTTGCGGATAATGCCCTTGAGTGCAATGATATGCTCCTTCAACAAAATATTTTCACGTGTGATACTTGTTTTGTATACGAGCTAACTCAATCATCTTGAAAGCTTCGATCTCAGTTGGGGTAAGAAGATTGTGATCAAGTTGAAGGATGTCTTCTATTGCCGGAACTTGGTCCTCCATGGCCTTCTTGATCCCTTCATCCTTGTTGATCTCCATGGGTTCTTCCCTCTTCAGCTCTATATTCATTAGCCAAGCATCGTTGTCACCATTGTTGGAGGAGGGGGACGACATGATGCCTGGCCTTGACAACCCTGACAGAAAACAGCTCGAAACAAGAACAGAGGATAATTGCGTGATACAGTGGTCAAAACCTTCGGGAGATTATATAATGAATTTTTACCGACCAAAATACGTATCATGCAAGAAAACGGAGTCCGGAGAGCGCACGAGGTGCCCACAAGGCAGGGGGCGTGCCCTCCACCCTCGTGGAGGCCTCGTGTCCTTCCCGGACTGCTTCTTATTTTTCTATTTTTCTAAATATTCCAAAACGGAGAAAAGTTGCCATTAGAACTGTTTTGGAGTCGGTTTACTTACCGTACCACATACCTATTCCTTTTCGGAGTCTGAAACGTTCAGGAAAGTGTCCCTTATGTATTCCTCCGGGGTTACGGTTTCAATAACATTAGTTTCAACATTTATAGGATTACCTGAGATATAATGTTTGATTCTTTGACCGTTCACCACCTTCGGATTTGTGCCTTCGAAGTTGTTGATTTTTATGGCACCGGAACAATGGACCTCCTCGATAACGTAAGGACCTTCCCATTTAGAGAGAAGTTTTCCTGCAAAAAATCTTAAACGGGAGTTGTATAATAATACATAATCACCTACATTAAACTCATGCTTTTCTATTCTTTTGTCATGCCATCTTTTAACTTTTTATTTAAACAACTTGGCATTCTCATAGCTTGGGTTCTCCATTCATCAAGTGAGCTAATGTCAAATAACCTCTTCTCACCGGCAAGTTTGAAATCATAATTGAGCTTTTTAATGGCCCAATATGCCTTAAGTTCTAGTTCGAGAGGTAAGTGACATGCTTTTTCATAAACCATTTTATACGGAGACATACCCATAGGATTTTTATATGCAGTTCTATAGGCCCATAATGCATCATCAAGTTTCTTGGACCAATTCTTTCTAGATCTATTAAGAGTCTTTTGCAAAATTAATTTGAGTTCTCTATTACTCAATTCTACTTGACCACTAGACTGTGGGTGATAAGGAGATGCAATCCTATGATTAACATCATACTTAGCAAGCATTTTACGGAAAGCACCATGAATAAAATGTGAACCACCATCAGTCATTAAATATCTAGGGACTCCAAACCTCGGAAAAATAACTTCTTTAAGCATTTTAATAGAAGTGTTATGATCAGCACTACTAGTTGGAATAGCTTCTACCCACTTAGTAACGTAATCAACAGCAACTAAAATATGTGTATATCCATTAGAGGCAGGAAACGGTCCCATATAATCAAAGCCCCAAACATCAAATGGTTCAATAACAAGTGAATAATTCATAGGCATTTCTTGACGTCTACTAATGTTACCAATTCTTTGACATTCATCACAAGATAAGACAAACTTACGAGCATCCTTGAAGAGAGTAGGCCAATAAAAACCGGATTGCAATACCTTATGCGCAGTTCTATCTCCAGCGTGGTGTCCTCCATAAGCCTCGGAGTGACACTTGTGTAGGATCTGTTCCTGTTCATGCTCAGGTACACAACGTCTAATAACACCATCTACTCCTTCTTTATGAAGATGTGGGTCATCCCAAAAGTAATGTCTCAAATCTTAAAAAAAACTTTTTCTTTTGCTGGTATGTGAAGCTAGGTGGTATAAACTTAGCAACAATATAATTAGCATAATCAGCATACCATGGAGCAGTACGAGAAGCATTTATGACATTTAATTGTTCATCAGGAAAGCTATCATCAATAGGTAGTGGGTCATCAAGAACATTTTCTAACCTAGACAAGTTATCTGCAACGGGGTTTTCAGCTCCCTTTCTATCAATAATATGCAAATCAAATTCTTGTAGCAAGAGAACCCATCTAATAAGTCTAGGTTTAGCATCTTTCTTTTCCATAAGATATTTAATAGCAGCGTGATCAGTGTGAATAGTTACTTTAGAATCAACAATATAAGGTCTAAACTTATCACAAGCAAATATAACTGCTAAGAATTCTTTTTTCAGTAGTAGCATAATTTCTCTGGGCACTGTCTAGAGTTTTACTAGCATATTGAATAACATTTAATTTCTTATCAACTCTTTTCCCTAGAACAGCACCTACAGCATAATCACTAGCATTACACATAATTTGAAAGGGTAAATTCCAATCAGGTGGCTGAACGATAGGTGCAGAAATCAATGCTTTCTTAAGTATTTCAAATGCTTCTACACAATCATCATCAAAGACAAATGGTATATCTTTTTGTAATAGATTAGTCAGAGGCCGAGAAATTTTTGAGAAGTCCTTAATGAACCTCCTATAAAAACCAGCATGACCAAGGAAACTTCTTATACCTTTGATGTCCTTGGGACATGGCATCTTTTCAATAGCATCAACTTTAGCTTTATCAACTTCAATACCTCTTTCAGAAATTTTATGCCCCAAGACAATGCCTTCATTAACCATAAAGTGGCACTTTTCCCAATTCAAGACAAGATTAGTTTCTTCACATCTCTGCAAAACTCGATCAAGGTTGCTCAAGCAATCATCAAAAGAGGATCCATAGACGGAGAAATCGTCCATGAAAACCTCACAAATCTTTTCACAAAAATCAGAGAATATAGCCATCATGCATCTTTGAAAGGTAGCAGGTGCATTACATAAACCAAAAGGCATACGTCTATAAGTAAAAGTACCGAAAGGGCAAGTAAATGTGGTCTTTGCTTGATCATCAGCTGACACGGGTATTTGAGAGAAACCAGAATAACCATCTAGAAAGCAAAAATGTGTGTGTTTAGATAATCTTTCTAGTATTTGATCAATAAAAGGTAAAGGGTAATGATCTTTTTTAGTAGCTTTCTTTAATTTGCGGAAATCAATTACCATCCTATAACCTGTAATAATTATTTGCGGAATCAATTCATCTTTATCATTAGGAACGACAGTAATACCTCCCTTCTTAGGGACACAATGGACAGGACTTACCCACTGACTATCAGCAACGGGATAAATTATACCTGCCTCAAGGAGCTTTAGTATTTCCTTTCTTACCACTTCTTTCCTCTTAGGATTCAGCCGTCGTTGATGATCAATAACTGGTTTGGCATCTTTCTCCAAATTTATTTTGTGTTGGCATAGAGTGGGACTAATGCCCTTAAGATCATCAAGAGTATATCCAATAGCAGCACGGTGCTTCTTGAGAATTTTCAATAATTTCTCTCCTTCATGCTCTGAAAGGTTAGCACTAATAATAACAGGATATATCTTCTTTTCATCAAGATAAGCATATTTAAGAGTATCAGGTAATGGTTTAAGTTCAAACACGGGATCACTCTTGGGTGGAGGAGGATCTCCTAGGATTTCAACAGGTAAATTGTGTTTCAGAATAGGTCCTTGTTTAAAGAATACTTCATCTATTTCCCTTCTTTCATTCACAAACATATCATTTTCATGGTCTAGCAAATATTGTTCTAAAGGATCACTAGGAGGCACAGCAATAGAAGCAAGACCAATAATTTCATCTTTACTAGGCAATTCTTCATCACGAGGTTGTCTACGAAATTTAGAGAAATTAAACTCATGAGACATATCATCCAAACCAATAGTAACAACATCCTTTTCGCAGTCTATCTTAGCATTAACAGTATTCAAGAAGGGTGTACCAAATATAATGGGACAAAGCTATCTTGTGGGGAACCAAGAACAAGAAAATCAGCAGGATATTTAGCTTTCCCACACAAGACTTCAACATCTCTAACAATCCCAATCGGTGAAATGGTATCTCTATTGGCAAGCTTAATGGTGACATCAATTTCTTCTAACTCAGAGGGTGCAATATCATGCATAATTTCTTTGTATAAGTCAATAGGTATTGCACTAGTACTAGCACCCATATCACACATTCCATGATAACAATGATCTCCTATTTTAACAGAAATAACAGGCATGCCTACCACAGGTCTATGTTTATCTTTAACACTAGGTTTAGCAATCCTAGCAGTTTCATCACAGAAGTCATAACATGCCCATCAATATTATCAGCCCAGAGATACTTAACCATAGCAATATTAGGTTCAACTTTAAATTCCTCAGGAGGTGTATAGGTTCTAGTATTACTTTTACGAACCACAGTTGAAGCTTTAGCATGATCCTTTATCCTAACAGGAAAAGGTGGTTTCTCAACATAGGTAGTAGGAACAATAGGATCATTATAAGTGACAGTATTTTCTTCAACTTTAATAGGTTCAACTACTTTTACTTCCATGGGAGGATTATATTTAAACCACTTCTCCTTAGGGAGATCAACATGAGCAGCAAAAGATTCACAAAAAGAAGCTACTATCTCAGAGTCAAGTCCTATTTAGTGCTAAATTTACGGAAAACATCGGTATCCATAAAAGATTTAACACAATCAAACTTAGGTGTTATACCTGACTCCTTACCTTCGTCGAGATCCCAATCTTCAGAGTCGCGTTTAATTCTTTCCAATAAATTCCATTTGAATTCAATAGTCTTCATCATAAACGAACCAGTACAAGAAGTATCAAGCATGGTGCGATTGTTGTAAGAAAGCCGAGCATAAAAATTCCGAATAATCATTTCTCTTGAGAGATCATGATTGGGGCATGAATATAACATTGACTTAAGCCTCCCCCAAGCTTGAGCGATGCTTTCTCCTTCGTGAGGCCAAAAATTATATATATAATTACGATCACGATGAACAAGATGCATAGGATAAAACTTCTGATGAAATTCCAATTTCAATCGCTTATAGTCCCATGATCCCATATCATCACATAGCCTATACCATGTCAATGCATTTCCCTTCAAAGATAAAGGGAAGACCTTCTTCTTGATAACATCATCGGGCATACCTAGAAGCTTAAATAATCCACAAACTTCATCCACATAGATTAGGTGTAAATCGGGATGCAATGTTCCATCTCCTGCAAAAGGATTAGCTAGCAGTTTCTCTATCATACCCGAAGGAATTTCAAAGTAGACATTTTCATTTTCAGTAGGTTCAGTGGGTTGAGGAGCAACTCTTTGCTCTACTGGTCGAGGTGAAGATACCCCGAACAAGCCCCTCAGAGGATTACTTTCCATAGTAACAAGTGACAGTAAATTTCAGCACACTATATAAAATTTTCCTTACCAAATTCCACCTACCAAAGGCGCTTCACTCCCCGGCAACGGTGCTAGAAAAGAGTCTTGATGACCCACAAGTATAGGGGATCTATCGTAGTCCTTTCGATAAGTAAGAGTGTCGAACCCAACGAGGAGTAGAAGGAAATGATAAGCGGTTTTCAGCAAGGTATTATCTGCAAGCACTGAAATTATCGGTAACAGATAATTTTGTGATAAGGTAATTTGTAACGAGCAACAAGTGACAAAAGTAAATAAAGTGCAGCAAGATGGCCCAATCCTTTTTGTAGCAAAGGACAAGCTGGACAAACTATTATATAGAGAAAAGCGCTCCCGAGGACACATGGGAATTATCGTCAAGCCAGTTTTCATCACGTTCATATGATTCGCGTTCGGTACTTTGATAATTTGATATGTGGGTGGACCGGTGCTTGGGTGCTGCCCTTACTTGGACAAGCATCCCACTTATGATTAACCCCTATTGCAAGCATCCGCAACTACAAAAGAAGTATTAAGGAAAACCTAACCATATCATGAAACATGTGGATCCAAATCAGCCCCTTACGAAGCAACGCATAAACTAGGGTTTAAGCTTCTGTCACTCTAGCAACCCATCATCTACTTATTACTTCCCAATCCTTTCTCTAGGCCCAAACAATGGTGAAGTGTCATGTAGTCGACGTTCACATAACACCACTAGAGGAGAGACATCATACATTTCATCAAAATATCGAACGAATACCAAATTCACATGACTAATAATAGCAAGACTTCTCCCATGTCCTCAGGAACAAACGTAACTACTCACAAAGCATATTCATGTTCATAATCAGAGGGGTATTAATATGCATATAGGATCTGAACATATGATCTTCGACCAAATAAACCAACTAGCATCAACTACAAGGAGTAATCAACACTACTAGCAACCTACAGGTACCAATCTCAGACTTAGAGACAAGAATTGGATACAAGAGATGAACTAGGGTTTGAGAGGAGATGGTGCTGGTGAAGATGTTGATGGAGATTGACCCCCTCCCGATGAGAGGATCGTTGGTGATGATGATGGCGATGATTTCCCCCTCTCGGAGGGAAGTGTCCCCGGCAGAACAGCTCTGCCGGAGCCCTAGATTGGTTCCGCCTCGTGGCGGTGGAGTCTCGTCCCGAAAGCTTGCTTATGATTTTTCTTCGGACGAAAGACTTCATATAGCAGAAGATGGGCACCGGAGGGCCAACAGGGGGCCCACGAGGCAGGGGGCGCGCCCCCCACCCTCGTGGCCAGGGTGTGGGCCCCCTCTGATATTTTCTTCGCCCAATATTTTTTATTATTTCCAAAAATAACTTCTGTGGAGTTTCAGGACTTTTGGAGCATGATGAAAAATGGATGTATCAGCTATCGTATGATGTTTGAGTAGATCCATTTTGTCCTATGTGTTAATTGATGATCGTGATTGGTTTGAGTTGTATGTTTTATTATTGGTGCTGTTCTATGGTGCTCTCCGTGTCGCACAAGCGTGATGGATCCCCGCTGTAGGCTTTGCAATATGTTCATGATTTGCTTATGGTGGGTGGCGTGAGTGACAGAAGCACATACCCGAGTAAGTAGGTTGTTTGCGTATGGGAATAAAGAGGACTTGATACTTTAATGCTATGGTTTGGTTTTACCTTAATGATCTTTAGTAGTTACGGATGTTTGCTAGAGTTCCAATCATAAGTGCATATGATCCAAGGAGAGAAAGTATGTTAGCATATGCCTCTCCCTCATATAAAATTGCAACAATGATTACCGGTCTAGGTATCGATTGCCTAGGGGCAAATAACCTTCTTATGACAAAAAGCTCTCTACTAAAACTAAATTAGTTGTTTATTTATCTAAACAGCCCCTAGATTTTATTTACATGCTCTTTATTATCTTGCAAACCTATCCCTTTACACCTACAAAGTACTTCTAGTTTCATACTTGTTCTAGGTAAAGCGAACGTTAAGCGTGCGTAGAGTTGTATCGGTGGTCGATAGAACTTGAGGGAATATTTGTTCTACCTTTAGCTCCTCGTTGGGTTCGACACTCTTACTTATCGAGAAAGGCTACAATTGATCCCCTATACTTGTGGGTTGTCAACTATGGTAATTATATTGTTGCTAAATATATACCACCTAGTTTCACATACCAACAAAAGAAAAAAAGATCTATGATTTAAGACATTACTTTTGGGATGGCCCACATATTTATAAATAAGGGGTAGATGGTATTATTAAAGTTGTGTACCTGAGCATGAACAGGAACAAATCCTACGGAAATGTCACTTCGAAGCTTATGGAGGGCATCATGCGGGATAGAACTGCTCACAAGGTATTGCAATCTGGTTTTCATTGGCCTACTCTTTTCAAGGATGAACGTAGGTTTGTTTTATCTTGGGATGAATGTCAAAGAATAGGTAATATCAGTAAGCGTCAGGAAATGCCTATGAATTGTTCACTTGTTGTTGAACCATTTGATGTTTGGGGTTTTGATTATATGGGACCTTTTCCTTCCTTTAATGGGTATACTCATATTTTGGTTGCTATTGATTATGTTACTAAGTGGGTAGAAGCTATTCCAACTAGTAGTGTTGATCATAACACTTCCATTAAAATGCTTAAAGAAGTTATTTTCCCAAGGTTTGGAGTCCCTAGACATTTAATGATTGATGGTGGTTCACACTTTATTCATGGTGCTTTCCGTAAAATGCTTGCTAAATACGATGTTAACCATAGAATTGCATCACCCTATCATCCTCAATCTAGTGGTCAAGTTGAACTTAGCAATATATAAATAAAACTAATATTAAAAAAGACTATCAATAGGTCCCGAAAGAATTGGTCTAAGAAATTGGATGATGCACTTTGGGCCTACAGAACAACTTATAAAAATCCTATGGGTATGTCTCCTTATAAAATGGTTTATGGAAAAGCTTGTCATTTGCCTTTTGAGTTAGAACATAAAGCATATTGGGCAATTAAAGAACTCAACTATGATTTCAAACTTGCCGTTGAAAAGAGGTTATTTGATATTAGTTCTTTAGATGAATTGAGAACCCAAGCTTATGAAAATGCCTAATTATTTAAAGAAAAAGTTAAAAGATGGCATGAAAAAATAATCCAAAAGCGGGAATTCAAAGTTGGAGAATATGTACTTTTGTACCCTCATTTTAGATTCTTTGTACGGAAACTTCTCTCTAAATGGGAAGGACCATATATTATCGAGGAGGTTTATTGCTGTGGAGCTATCAAGATAAATTATGCCGAAGGTACTAACCCGAAGGTGGTCAACGAGAAAAGAATTAAACACTATATCTCAGGTACGCCCATCAATGTTGAAAGCAAAATTATTCAAACAATGACACCCGAGGAACACATAAAAGAAACCTTCCAGAACACTCCAGAATCCTGAAAAAGAGGAGGTACGTGATATGTTAAGTAAACGGACTCCAAAAAATCCGCAAAAATATTTTTTGTCAGTTTTGGAATATTACAATAATTAGGAAAATAATAAACAACCAGGAAGGCAACCGAGGAGGGCACAAGACACCAGGGCGCGCCTGGCTTGCCTAGCGTGCCCAGGTGGGTTGTGCCCACTTCGGGAACCTTCCCGACTCCGTTTTCCTCTCGTTTGCTAGTTTCTGAAGATAAAAGATTTTTATATTCCCCTCGAACGTACTGACCACCGTATCGTGGATAAATCTTCCGTTCTTCTTTCTTTCTGTTTTCTGTCAGATCTGTTAGGCCAGGCATCATGTCTTCTCCCTCCTCTGACAAAGTAGAAGGGGATGCTTGGTTGATGAAGATAGAACTAAAGAGAGAGGAACCGGAGGAAACCATGAAGGGTGACAAGGTCAAGGAAGTCGTTGGAGATCAAGTTCTGGCAGCAGGGCAGGCCGTTCCAATAGCAGAAGAAGAAGACATCCTTCAACCGTATTATGATCATCTTATCCCTATTGAAATTGAAGCTTTTAGGATCATTGAAACGGTTCGTGTACAAAATAAATATCTCACTCGTGAAAATATTCTGTTGCAAGAGCATGTCATCGCCCTTCGGAGCATCATTCGTAGATTGGAGCACCTCCTGAGCCTGAAGTGTGCTACTACCTCATCACCACCACCACCATCATCTTCCCCAACAAAGGAGACTTGAGTTCATGGTATGGGCACTCCCTTGGCTTGTGCCAAGCTTGGGGGAGGTGCCCTAGTATCGTATCACCACCACTATCTTTGCCTTTATCTATTTTAGTTCGATCTTTAGCTATCCTATGATTTAGTTGAATAAAAATTTAGTTTGATCCTTCCTTTTAAAGTGCTTTCTTAGCGATCTATCTATGTAATTGTGTGCGAGATATATAATAAAGAGTAGTTTGAGTTTTGTTTCTTTACTCCTTTGTTTCCATAAAAAAGAAAGGAAAATAAATGAAAAAGATCATATGCTAATCTTATGGTAAGTAATGACATCACATAAGGAAAAGTGTAAGTGGTAAAATTGTATTGGAGATTGACAAACCTAGCATTGGTCAATGATGCAATTCATGAAAGAATTAATAAGGGAAGAGAATATTCACATGCAAATACAATATCTTGGACATCTTTTATGATTGTGAGCCCCCATTAAATGATATATGTCAAAATTGTTGATGTTGGACAAGGAAGACAATGTAATGATTTATGTTTGTTTATATTCACATAGAAGTTATATTGTCATAGATGCTTCAACATGTTGTTCTTGCTAATATCTTTGCTAGCCAAAAACTCCGCACTAAGTAGAGATCCTACTTGTGCATCCAAAAACCCTTAAACCAAAATCTTGTTTTGAGAGTCCACCATACCTACCTATGGATTGAGTAAGATCCTTAAAGTAAGTTGTCATCGGTGCAATAAGGCAATAAAAATTGCTTCTAAATATGTTGGATCATTTAGTGTAAGAGAAAATTGAGCGTTGTACAAACTTGTGATTAAAATAATAAAAGCAACAGACTGCATAATAAAGGTTGCTATCATAAGGGGCAATACAACGTGACATTATTTTGCATTAAGGGATTTGGCATACAAACAAAAAGCGCATGGCAACCTCTACTTCCCTATGTAAAGGGCCTATGTTTTAGTTTATGTATTTACTTTTATGCAAGAGTCAAAGTATTCTTCCTTATTCCTTTTTATTTTCTCTTTTTGCAAGCATCATGCGGTGAGGAAAGATCTAGGCACATATATCCGGTTGGATATGAGTGAGTATGAGTTTTTATTGTTGACATCACCCCTGAGGTGAATACGTTGGGAGGTGAAACTATAAGCCCCTATCTTTCTATGTGTCCGGTTGAAATTTTTTGTCCATGAGTGTTGTGAGTGTTAACAATCATAGAAGATTAAATGATGGTTGAGTATGTGGACTTGCCTAAAGGCTCCAATATGTGACCCTTCCTAAAAATATGATGAATTGTAGTTGCAAAGTTAACCGAGAACATAGTTTGTTGGTTTTCAATAAGGTTTATGCTTTATACTTCAATGTTGTGATGAATTGTTACTTGTTCATGGGAAGTTATATGATAAAAGTTGTGTGATAAAGTTTTATGTTAAAGTTCTTTGCTGTTATTATAATAAGAATGATGCTTCTATGTTCGTATTTTGTTTTTATCGACACCTCTCTCTCTCTCTCTCTAAGCATGTGGGCATGTTTTTCGATTTCGGTTTTTTGCTTGAGGACAAGCGAGGTCTAAGATTGGGGGAGTTGATACATCCATTTTGCATCATGTTTTCCTACTGTTATTTATAATGTTTTTATACATAATAATGTTTTTTGGAGTAATTCTAATGCCTTTTCTCTCATAATATGCAAGGTTTACACAAACAGCGGGAATGCCGGCAGCTGGAATTCTGGGCCTGAAAATGCTACATCAAAGTTACCTATTCTGCACATCTCCAAATGAGCTGAAAATTTATGGAGAATTGTTTTGGAATATATAAAAAATACTGGATATTGATATATTTCTCTGCAAATTTGGTCAAACTTCAAGAGGTTTGACTTCTCAAAAAACTAATACACCTCTTATTTTCAAACTGAGGGAGTAAAAAATGAGCAAAAGAAAAAACACGTTAAAAGTTAAAATAAAACCTATGTTATTAACTGACAAGTTTTAACACTACGAATTTAACTAAAACAATTTTATTTATTAGTAAAACATTGTTTTTATTAAGCATAAGGTTTTATAAAAAAAAACTAAGTGACAAAAATAACTACTTTAAAATAAAAGAAATCAATTTTTCTATCACTAATACTAGCATAAATTGTTATGTTTTTAAACTCTAAATTAAACAGATCTAAAATACACTATTTTTTATTAATTCACTACTTAAATAAAAGCTACTAGAAAACAGGAGCAAAAAGAATTAATTAAAAACCTATTTTTGTTCAAAAGATATTATCAATCTAGTGATTTAAACAAATTTCATCAAATTCAAAATTTAAACTATTCAAACTTGGCTCAAAATGAAACTACACAAACTAGATACTTTTTTTGATCTAATGCAAAAAGATTCAATTAAAAACACTTAAAACATAAAAGATATAAGAAAAATAAAAACAGAAACTATTCTGAAATCTAAAAAGAAAAAAGAAAAGAAAAAAGCAGGCGTTGGTCACTATGCTATGTGGCGCTCTGCTATTGGCTAGAGGGTGTGAGTGTGAGTGCGTGCGAGCGGACGGCTGGTCCCTAACCGTAAACGGTTCGGCCACTAAAGCTTCTAGTCTACTCCCCCGTCCCATAATATAAGAGTAGATCGTTAGATCTAGATCTAACAGAGGGGAGAGGTGGCGGCGGCTTACAGAGAGAAAGAGGGAGGTCTGGTGACATTCTCCGACGAGGGAGCTTCGGGGGTGGTCGGGGCGGCATCTTCGGTGGTCCTCCGGCCCGGCGGAGTGTACGGGGAGGTGTATCAGAGCGACGGGGTCTCGGTGGTGTGCATAGATGGTGCCGAGGGCGTCGGGGTGGTGCGGTAGGGTGGCAATGGAGGCGGCGACAGAGGCGAGCTCCGACGAGCGATTGTGGGTGCGTTAGTGCACTGGGAAGGGGGTTTTTGGGCGGAACGACTGCGGGAGGGGGCTCCTTTCATAGGAGGTTGGCATGGGGTAGAGGGCGACGTCAATCGGAAAGAAATCGCGAGGGGGTGGGGTTGCCGCGGTGGCACCGAAGAGGTTTGGAAGGGGATCAGGGTGAAGGAGGAAGGTGAGCGCTAGACGGGATCGGGCGGTCGGTGGGTCCCACGCGTTTGTGAGAGAGAGGGGAGGGAATCGGATTGGATGACTCGGCCGCGGGGCGAGTTGGGCCGGTGGCTAGTGGGCCTGCGCTGGGGTTTCCAAATGAATAGATTTTTCCTATTTTTGAACTAACTAAGAAACATAAGAAAATAAAAGAAATAAAAATACCCTATGGACATATTATATACCAAAATGACCAGGAGAAATTAATGAACTAATTTCTAGGGACAAATAAAATACTTACAAAATCTCAAACTTCAAATAGTGCCACTGTTGAAATAAAAAAATCATTTTCAAAATACAAAAATGATTTCATATTTATTTTCTCCTAATTATTTCTTGGATGGAATCATTTTACCTTCATTTCCATATTTCTATTTTTTTGAGAAAAATAATTTGAATAAAAACTTGAAATGAGTTTGAATTTGAATTCCAAACCATTTACAAATTCTCTTCTATTTTTCCTTGGCCAAAAATATTTCAAATGTCTCTGAATATATTGAAGGGTCATATTTCTTCTCTCTTTTGAATATGTTTTCATAGAATTTGAAATTTGAAAATTCAATTTTTAACTAAAGCGAAAAAGGAATTTCAGAAAGAACTAAAAGGCTTTTTCAATTCATTCTTTGAACTTCCAACTCCCTTTCTCAAAAATTTGAAGAAGTCATTTTATCTTCTCTCAATAAAATCGTTGAGTTGCATAAAGTTTCTGAATTTGAAATATTTTCAAATGGATTTCAAATCTTTTTCAAAAACCCTTTCGTTTCTTTAATTGAGAAGTCATATCATCTTCACTCTAGGGTTTCGTGTTTGAATTGAATTTGAATTCATGCAAGATGGAAGTTTGGGAAAGTCCTTTTATTCCCTCTCATTCAACTTTCAAAAAGTTTCCATTTCCACTTAATTTCACACAATCAATCACACAAGCAATCATAATCACTTAATAAGTATAACATTCCAAAATTTAAAATTTTAGGATGTTACAATTATTTTCGCAGTTGTATGAAAGTCACCTCTACTATTAAAGGAAGGTTGGTAGCGTCGCCTCCACCTCCTCCCCCCAGTTTTTTTCTCCGCGCCTCCCCCTTACTTTGGTTTACTTTTTTGTGATAATTTCAAAAGATGCTGCATAAAATAAAACCAGCGTAAATAAAGTAACTTGAAATAAAAATAAAAAGTTAATAATTTCCAAAACCACGACATTCATTTACTCAACCAAATCAAATAAAATTAATTCTTGCTAAAATCTTAACTCAATTAAAAGTTTCCTGGTCTTCACTACCCATAACCAAATCAAATCAAATCATACCAAAAAATCTTAACTAAATCAAAACTTTTCTTATCTTCTCTTACCCATACTCAAATCAAAATAAATCCTATCAAAATTTGGAATACGATGAGTGTAGGTATAAGTCGGACATAATTGATGTTGAATCATTAGAATATTTATGTCCCTGTTGTAACGCACTGGCAAATAGCTAGTAGGAAATATAGATTTGGTGTGTTGCCAAGCCATATGTGGCATCAAAGCACGTGGAATTAATCTGCTACTCCCTCCATTCCTAAATATAAGTCTTTGTAGAGATTCCACTAGAGAGACTACATACAAAGCAAAATGAATGAATCTATACTTAAAATGCATCTATATACATCCGTATGTGGTTTATAGTGAAATCTCTACAAAGACTTACATTTCGGAACGGAGGGACTAGATATGTGCATCCTTTTAGGAATGTGCAAGTCAACGTCTGGCAACAACCGGAAATGAATAAAACATGGATGGCAACGGCTAATAGATACACCTAACCATGAGACGGAGCGTTTACCTGTGGGCGAAGAGATAACAACAACTTTAATTAGCGAATGTCAAATGGAGAGGGAAAGGGACACTACTGCCAGTAAGCAAGCAGCCGGCGAATCAGAAATCCCACGCCGCGCGCGCGCGCAGACACATCTTTAAATATATATATACACACCACGTTCGGAGGCCGATCGAAGTCCACAACTCGATCGAAAGCGGCCGCCATGGGAGCAGAGCCAGAGCTCGTCGACCCTGCCGTCGTCCTCGTGCCGTTCCCGGCGCAGGGCCACGTCACGCCGATGCTCCAGCTGGCGCGCGCGCTCGTCGCGCGGGGCGTCGCGGCCACCGTCGCCGTGCCAGACTTCGTCCACCGCCGCATGGGCAGCGTCGACGCCGTCGGCGGCGTGGCGCTCGCGTCGATCCCAAGCGGCATCCCGGACGACGACGAAGAGCCACCGGGATTCGCCAGCATCGCGCACGCCATGGAGCACCACATGCCCGCGCACCTGGAGCAGACGCTAGCGCGGGGGCAGGCTCCTGGCGCCAGGGGTACCGCGTGCCTCATCGTTGACGTCCTCGCATCGTGGGCCGTCCCCGTGGCCTCCCGGTGCGGCGTGCCAGTCGTCGGGTTTTGGCCGGCGATGCTGGCGACTTTCGGCGTCGTGGCTGCTATCCCGGAGCTTCTTAGCAAGGGGTTCATCTCAGATTGCGGTATGCACCGATCTAACTATCCACGCGTCCAGCTCCTGGATCTTATTTCAACTTCCAAGTACATATAACGTATTTTCAAATGCATGATTAGCTTACGTTGCGCACTGGCAATCACAAGTCACAAAGCTCAGGAGATCCAATCCTACACCTGGGTTCTGAGAACTATACATCTTGGTGATATCTGTACTATTTATTCTTATATTTCTAGCAATAGCAAAAAAGTTAGTACACACGTTAGTTGCGTCAATTAATCTGGATTGGAGGGAGTACTTACGTTACCTATGCATTAGCGTTTAGTGCATTGTAATTGTATGGAGTTGATGATATGCTCCATGTACCAAAGGGAGACTGCTGCCTAGCTAGTTAGATGCCTAGATCCTACCAAATAGAGCTAAAGAGCTCGACGCGCGTCTTTGTTTATGTTAGGCGCTGTTAGTTCTACTTGTAATTAAGGTGGGTTGGCGATCAAGCATCTTTCTCACGGATAAAATAAGACTCGGCACATAAAACGGCATAGCTTAAAACCTGCCAAGACAACGATCGGCGTGCCCTTATCAACGAAAAAAATAGCGCGCTATAACGACGCTATAGCGCCGTTATAGCGTATTCAGAAGGAAACGCTATATTTTAGCAAATTCAGTCACTATGGCGCTATTCACGTAATTAGCGCGCTACAGGGCGTTATAACGTTGTAGCGTGTAACGTTATAACGTTCAAATGATAAAAAATATCAGAAGAATAGGGAAGCACAGGTTTATTTTGTGGTTATTGCATGGTAGATATAGGCTAAGTGCTCAGTGTTCAGAGTTAATATAGGTTAAATAGATTGACTATAGTTTGACATTCAGTTTAAAATTTGTGATTCCTATCTGGCTAGATTATGTCTCTCTACGATGGTGTCTTAAGGTACTGAAATATTTTATTTGTGGATATATTTAGCATTTTGTGCAAACGCTATTTTGAAATATAGCACGCTATAACTTGTGTAGCATTTTGAGAAGGGGCTCGCTATATTTTGTAGCGCGCTTATTTTTTCGTTGGCCCTTATGCACAATCACAATAAATTGGCATAGCATGAATTTAGCACGTCTGATTTGGGGCATTTTATTGATCAAGTAATATAACATTACAGAGTCTGATTTGGGACACTTTAAGCGCAGACTAACAAAGTTGACTTTAGCTTTAGGCCTTGAGCTATCAATCACCGAGTCAGCGTACGATAGCAGCACGTAGACCTGAACAAGAAATTGCTTTCCCGGTTTTATTTCATTTGTTTGTTCTTCACTAAAAAAAAGGAAATTTTAATTCGGTACGCAGGCAGTCCCATTTCGACGGAAGGACTCAACAAAGATGAAGCAAAAGCAGACCTCCAGATCGCAAACAACCTCCGCGTAGTACCCGAAGACCTGCAACTTGGCACCAAAGAGCTGCTGCCATGGCTCGTCGGCTGCGCTGCATCGCAGAAATCAAGATTCGCCTTCTGGCTCCAGATCCTACAGCGCGCCAAGAGCCTCCGCTGCCTCCTGGTCAACTCCTTCCCGGGCGAAGCAGCGGAGGAAGGCTCCCGCCAGCACGGCGCACCACGGGGCCTCCGAATTCTCCAGGTCGGACCACTGCTAACCGACGGACTACTTGACAATCCGCACGAGTTGCCAGCAGAGAACCCTAGCATGTGGCAGGCAGATGGATCGTGCATGGATTGGCTTGACCAGCAACGTGCAGGATCAGTGATCTACGTGTCTTTTGGAAGCTGGGTCGCGCCGATCGGGCCGGTGAAGATCAGCGAGCTGGCGCACGGCCTCGAGGCAACCGGGAGGCCATTCCTGTGGGTTCTGAAGAACGATCCTTCGTGGCGAGCCGGCCTTCCCAGCGGTTACCTGGAGACGGTGTCCGGCCGTGGCAAGGTCGTCTCCTGGGCGCCTCAGGGAGGCGTTCTTTCGCACGAGGCCGTCGGGTGCTACCTCACCCACTGCGGCTGGAACTCCACGCTCGAGGCGATACAGCACGGGGTCCGTCTCCTGTGCTACCCGGTCTCCGGTGACCAGTTCATCAACTCTGCCTTCATCGTTAAGATGTGGGAAATAGGGATCAGGCTCCGGAGCAGTGGCAGAGGCGACGTGAAAGATTATATCGAGAGAATCTTGGAAGGAGAAGATGGAAGACGGTTGCAGGAGAAGATGAATGAGTTGAGGGAGAGAGTTGCGGTGGGTGAGGCAAGGTTTGCAGCCAAGAAGAACCTCAAGGCCTTTGTTGATGGAATTAAGAGAGATGACCTTGCTCCAGGGCATCTAGCCACATAATTAAGCTAGAAGAGTTTGACCCAATGCTTTATTTCTGCTGTCTCAGTGAATCCCGATTCGACAAGGTTTATGCTGACATGATTTCTCAAGGGAATGAAATGCTTCATAGATCTAGCTAGGTAAAATTATGCGCTTTGAGTAAAATCGTATCCATATTTTCAATCAGTTTGCAAGGTGAACAATATTCCAAGAAGTTATATGATATACTAAATTTATTTACGGTGGCCACTCTTTATTGTTGTTGGAGTCTACACGGGGGATGGGGGAGTGGGGTAGTGAGTACACAAGTTGACACATAAGTGTCATTTAATAAATATTATTCAAAAGAGTATGGCGGCACAAGACCGCATACAAGGATATTTACATACGCACGTCCGCGCGTGAGGAGAGGTAGAGCAGAAGACAGCCATCTTATCACACTGTTTATATAATCAAATGTCTAAATCAGAGATAATGAGTTCGACTGTAGCAATAGAATGAAGATCATGTGCTCTCAAGACCTTGGTATTCCTAGCGTCCCAAATTTTCCATGGGATAGTAAGTAATAGAGATCCTAGCCAAATGGTCAAGGCTACTAGGTAGTGGAGCATGCCAAAGGTCATGGACGTTGGGGTGATGAGAGTAATACACATACGTTGTACGATTCTGCCGAACTAGAGGCAGGAGATGAAGAGGTGCGGGGCATCCTCTATGTGACAAAGATACCATGGGCATTCCTGGTTGGTGGTAATATGCTTGTAGGCGAGATTGGCCTGAGTGTTAAGGCGGTTGTGGAATAGAAGCCATGCAAACAACTTGACCTTGTTGGATACTTGTGTACCCCAAATGATTCCCCATATGTGTCTTGTTCTGATTCCCATGGAGTGAGGTTGTAGGCATGTTTGGTAGAGAAGTCCTTGCTTCCATTGAGGGAGTGGACATCATGTTCCTGTAAGGGCATGAGGATGGGGTTTTTAATGTTAGAAAATCGTTGCTCTGTATTTAGTCAACATACCCGGCCGTCTCATTGAGCCCAACTAATTCCTATGTTAAGAGATGTGACATGAATATTTATGTACGCGGACACCTGTAAGCTCCCCCTCTCTTGTTGACCCGGGCCTTACTTGGTCCTTGGGATCTTGAAAATTGGCCACCAGCATTATAAGTCCCCTCTCAGGGAGTGACTCTCCCCTTGGGTTGATCTAAAAAAGAGTGGGTGTAACATCCCAAATTTTCAATTTGGAATGTTATACATAGATCATTCATGCATATCATATTTCATTTGCATATTTGCTTTGCGATCCTAGAAATTCTAAGCAACTCAAGGACCCACAGAGAGAGTTGAGGATTTCATCCTTTTCATATTTGAATTTTATCAAATATTGAAACAAGGGTCATTTGTTTTAATTATTTTTCTCTCCAGAAATATTTCATATCAAAATATATGAGAGGGGATAATATGACTTCCCCAAAATTATGAAATATTGGAGGAAAAATATTAAAAAACAAATAAACATTTTATTTGGATTTTATTGCTATTTTACTTGAATTAGGAAAAATACGCGTTTTCCGAAATTGCATTAGAGTTCTAAATAAATGTCCACCTTGTCCGGTAGATTTTTAGAAGACGGGGAAAATTTATTTCAGGATTTTTGAAGTCCGTTTAGTATTTCTTTTCTTTGTATTTCTGCGTGTCAATATTTTTTTTAAAGTGCAACCGCCTTACCAGGCCGTGTCCGACCTGGACACCAACCCGGCCGGCCTCTTTATAAGCCGGGGGCCCGAGACCCCGCAGCCCACCAGCCGCCGCGCCGCGCCTCCCGAAACCTAGCCGCCAACCCGCGCCGTCGCATCGATCCGCGAGCCGCCGCCGCCACTCGCCGCCGCCGCTGCCGCGCGCTGCCGTCGCCCGCGCTGCCGCGCGCTGCCGTCGCCCGCGCTGCCGCGCCGCCGCCGCCCGGAGCCGCCGCCCCGCCCCGCCGGAATCCGCCGCCGAGGTAGCCGCCGCCGCCGGTTTTCGCAAGTTGACCGTCGTTTTTTTTGGTTAGTTCGTTTTTTTAGAAACCCTAGATCTGTTTTCTTTAAAAATAGATCGGTGCGGTTTTCACGGTTCGGTTAAATTACGGACGTTCGTCCGTACGTTCGATTTTAACGAACGCCGTTCACCCGTTAGTTACAGACAGCGAACGTTCGTTCGTTAGCCTGTTCGTCAGTTTTTCTTTTTCCAGGGTTTTTCACGATTATTTTCGATCGCGATTTTTGACCCGATTTTCGTTTTAGTTTATTTTTTCGCTTGTTTTTCGGAATCAGGCAATTCAAGCGCCTAGATCTTCGTCTCGAAGCCCTCTTTCTGTTTAATCAACTTGAACAAGATTTTGGTACTGTAAAATTTGACTTTAGTCTAGATTAGTAATCGGATCTTGTTTCTTTCGCAGTTTGAGTTTCGTTGCTCCGTTTGATTTGATTCTTTTTGCAAATCAAATCTCTTCAGTTGCGTTTTCAGATTCGATCTTCTTATTTGATTTTACCCGTGCATCTTGGATTGATTGCTTATGTATGCTATTGTTTGTTTGCGATAGAATTCCCGGAGTGCGAAGCGTGCTACTACGAGTCTCTAGGTTTTGCAGATCGTCAGCAAGGCAAGTAACACATTGCTCATACTCTTTTCATACCCAGTTTTTATGCATTAGTTCCAATCCTCAAACACTGCATGATTAGGATGTGATTAACTTGTGGGTATTGGGAAGTAGTTGATGAGGTAGAACCTATTGCCCTGTTTATTATCAAACCATTGGGAGTTACTTCTACGTATGCTTATTTGCTATGCTATGCTCGTAGACGTGGTTTGGATTTGAGTGTATCCATGACAGATGTGAGATTGTTAATTAATGGTTCAACTTAAGGTGGCAACTTTAATACACATCTGGGTGGATTGCTTGTTTTGGGCACCTGGGGAATCCAGTGTTGTCCTAGGAGATCCCGGGGATATACCGTGTGATCCTCCTACGGTCCGCCACCCAGGCTCAAAGGGATCGTGAGATATTTCATGCTAGAAACTTCCGTGTGCAGCCACAAGCCATTATGGGCTCTGGCATAGTTGAGTATGCTACATGACCTCTTGAAGAGGTGGACTAGCAGATGTTGGGGAAAGTAGGTGTACCGGTCCACCCGGAGTAAAGAGTTAATGTTTCTGAAAGACCGTGTCTCGGTCATACGTTTCTCAAACACCATGTAGTGTGAGAAATCCAACGGAGGAGATCGAGTCTTGTGGGGAAAAGTGCGCAAACCTCTGCAGAGTGTACAATCTAATCATGGTTAGCCGTGTTCCCGGTTATGGACATCTTGAGTATCTAGTACTTGGACTATCCTACTGTATCTCATCACTCTAAAATTAAAGTGTTGGGTTGATGATTATTTTTCTTAATTGGGATTGAGATGGGGGTACCATTCTCAGTGTTGTTCAACCACCATGATAGTTAAATAAAATTTATTCCTTTGTTATAGGGAAAAATTGGCTTTTCGCAAAACATATTAACCATTACAGCCTCCACCGGCCATATATGCATGTAGTGATAGTATTCATTTGTTCATTGCTTTACTGTGTTACTTTGCCAGCATATTCCATGTGATGACCCGTTTTCGAGCTGCAACGTTTTATGTTGCAGACTTTTCAGACAATGAGTAAGGTTCGCTAGGCCGTTGTCGTGCACTCAGCTATGCCGTTGGATTTGATGGACTCACTTTATCTTTCAAGCCTTCCGCTGTTATCTTATTTAGATGGCCTTAAGCCATATTTATTGTAATGAGTTCTCTTTTGAGACATTCGATGTAATAAGTGTGTGATTGCACTCTGTTATAAATCCTTCGAGTATTGTGTGTGTCAGCATTACCGATCCAGGGATGACACTTATGCACAGAGATTTGACCGTCTGAGGTCGGATCGCTACAAGATGGTATCAGAGCACATGCTAACTGTAGGACACGACCACTAAGACAAGCCATAAGTCACTCTTCTCTACTCATTTCTGACTTCTCTCCATTTTTTCACTCTTTAGGATGGCGGATTCAAGGAACAAGTTTGCACAACCGGATGAAGACACACCCTTTGGACGACAGTTGAAGGAGGTCACTAGGTACCTGAACATCGGAATACCAAGCTTCACCGGGACCTACACCGCCACTTTACCAGAAGTGGAGCGTTGGAGTGTTCGAGTTCATATTCCAGGAAGGACATTCACACCAGTCACTGAGCCCATAGAGTTTTCCTTCGATGCACCCACCTAGAGTCTAGGCAAGAGCATGGCAGCCCACATTGCTATGGGACGTATTGGAGAAGTCTACAAACAGGAGCTGAAGGACACTATCTACCAGATATATGGGCACCGAGATGAGCAATGGGAGATGATCAGCACCAGGAAGGACAGGTCCATTGCAGCTTTCATCCAGGAGTTAAACCAGTACATTCGATGCCAGGAGAACCAGATGTGCGCAGGCATGATGGATCTGAAGAAGGCAATGACCAGGATCACGGAGCTAGAGGAGGAACTCAAGTCTACGCGCGACGGATATGAGGAGGAAATCGAAATACTATTGGAGAAGAATGGCGACCTGATAAAGAAGATCGGAGTATTCCTGGGAGATCCCGCGCCAGGAGGAGAAGACGACGAACCCAAGGAGATTCGTTCCGAAGACTACATCATCATCGACGACACCGACTCCGACTCCGACCCCGACAGCAGTGATGATGATTATGAAGACGAAGCTGGAGCAGATATCATGGAGTCTTCCACCGATCAACATTTCTAGATGACCCCCATATGACTAGTAGTATTCCCCCATGTATATAGTAGTAGTCTGAGCACTGTAACGATAGTTAGACCATTTGTATGCCCTTGCTTGATTGATTGAGTGATATGATATGATTGTGTTTGTCACATGTGCATATGGGCAGTGCTTCTCACTAGACCTCATTCTATTCTAAATCTCTTCCCTCTAAACCCATCAGATGCCTCCGAGACGTGATACCGGATTTGCCTTCCCACCGGAGCTCACTCAGTTGATCCAGCAGCAGAATGCCTTGATGCAATTGTTATTTCAGAACCAAGGCAACAACAACAACAACAACCCACCGCCACCACCTCCAGTTGACAACTTAGCCCGTTTTCTGAGGTTGCAGCCGCCGGTGTTTTCTAGTAGCACCGAGCCGATAGTTGCAGATGATTGGCTACGCCGTATTGGAAGGGAGTTGACCACCGCAGGTTGCACAGATGCTGAGAAGGTGCGCTTTGCAGCACATCAATTGGATGGACCAGCAGCATCATGGTGGGAGAATTACACAACCACTTTCCCTATAGCCAATGTCACTTGGGATCAGTTTCAGCAAGCATTCCACACAACACATGTCTCAACTCGAGCTATGAGCATGAAGAAGCGTGAGTTCTGCAACTTATGCCAGGGGAATCGTACTGTGGCTCAGTACATAGAGGAGTTTAGTAAGCTATCTCGTTATGCCCTAGATTATGTGGCCACTGATGCCGCGAAGCAGGAGGAGTTTATGGAAGGGCTGAATGATGAGATGAGTATGCAGTTAATGGTGACATTTAACAACTACCAGGAGTTGGTAGACAAGGCTCTCATGATTGAAGGGAAGCAGCAGCAGATTGATAGCCGCAAGAGGAAGTACGGACAAGGGAAGTACAACTCAGGAGCATCACAGAAGCCTCGCTTTACTCCAAACTTGGGAGGATTTACCCATAACCATGGAGGCCACACTCACAATGGCCACAAGAATGGGAATGGGAATGGAGAAAGCAACAATCAGACCCGCTCTTACCCAGCCACACCTGCCAAGAAGGACCAGAGTCACATTACTTGTTTCAAGTGCGGGAAGACTGGACACTACGCCAATGATTGCCCTGAGTGGAAGAATGACAATGGAAATGGAAGCTCTGGGAAGAAGCCTAACCCATTCAACCGAGGACAAGTGAACCATGTTAACATGGAGGAGGTTGAAGAGCAGCCAGACGCCGTTATCGGTAAGTTTTTCGTTAAGTCGTTTACTGCACTTGTTCTTTTTGATACTGGTGCATCTCATTCATACATATCAAGGGGATTCGTGGATAAGTATAAGTTGCCCACTAAAGTTCTTAAGACACCTATGCTAGTAACCTCACCCGGAGCTGAGTATATGGCAAGCAGAGGATGTTTTCAGATGCCATTAACCATAGGTAGTCATACTTTCCCCACAGACCTTATAATTCTGGAGTCACAAGGGTTGGATGTGATACTGGGCATGGATTGGTTGTCGATGTATGGAGGGAACATCGATTGCACCAGTAAGTCGATTTATCTCACCACCCCGGAGGGAAAAAGGATCAAGTATGTATCCAGGCATACGTTAAGGAGAACTCAAGTAAATTTCCTCTCAGGAGTTGTTCAGGAGGAAGTACCTGTTGTGAAGGATTACCCGGATGTGTTTCCAGAGGAATTACCAGGCATGCCACCAGATCGAGACATTGGTTCTTAATAGAACTATTGCCAGGCATCGGGCCCATATCGAAGAGACCATACCGGGTGCCCGCAAACGATCTGGAGGAGATTAAGAAGCAGATTAAGGAGTTATTGGAGAAAGGTTACATCCGACGAAGTTCATCACCGTGGGGAGCCCCAGTGCTCTTGGTTGAGAAGAAAGATGGATCGTTGAGGATGGTTGTTGATTATCGGGCATTGAATGAAGTGACGATCAAGAACAAGTACCCACTGCCGATGATCAATGATTTGTTTGACCAGCTGCAAGGAGCTAAAGTGTTTTCAAAGATCGACCTGCGATCAGGATACCACCAGCTGAAGATTCGAGAGAAGGATATACCTAAGACCGCGTTCACCACTAGGTACGGGCTATATGAGTATACGGTTATGTCATTTGGATTGACTAATGCCCCTGCCTATTTCATGAGTATGATGAACAAAGTGTTCATGGAGTTCTTGGATAAGTTTGTTGTGGTGTTCATAGATGATATCTTGGTATACTCGAAGAATGAAGAGGAGCACAAGGAGCATTTGCGTTTAGTTCTCGAGAAACTCAGGGAACATCAATTGTATGCCAAGTTTAGCAAGTGTGAGTTTTGGTTGAAGGAAATTGGATTCCTTGGACATGTTATATCAGGAGAAGGTATAGCAGTAGACCCCACCAAGGTTCAGTCAGTCACTGAGTGGTTGGCACCCACTTCAGTTAGCGAGATCTGCAGTTTTCTTGGACTCGCGGGATATTACCGGAGATTCATTGAGAATTTTTCCAAGATTGCGAAGCCCATGACGGAGTTGTTGAAGAAAGACACCAAGTTCAAATGGACGGAAGAATGTGAGGCCAGTTTTCAGGAGTTGAAGAAACGTTTGACTACAGCCCCAGTGCTAATTCTGCCAGATATACGTAAGGACTTCCAAGTGTATTGCGATGCTTCACGCTTAGGACTTGGAGGTGTACTTATGCAAGACGGAAGAGTTGTCTCGTATGCCTCACGACAGCTTCGACCGCATGAGTTGAATTATGCCACACATGATTTGGAGTTAGCAGCCGTGGTGCATGCACTCAAGACTTGGAGACACTTTCTGATTGGGAACCGTTGTGATGTGTACACGGATCACAAGAGTTTGAAGTACATTTTCACATAGAAGGAGCTGAACCTCAGGCAGAGGAGATGGTTAGAACTCATAAAGGATTATGACATGAAGCTGCATTATCATCTAGGAAAGGCCAATGTCGTAGCAGACGCCTTGAGCCGTAAGAGTTATGTTAACACCCTCGTAAGCGGAGGGATGCCAAAGGAGTTAGCCGAGGATCTCAGGGAACTTCGTTTGGAGATTGTTCCTAGAGGTTTTGTTGCAGCTATGGAAGTTCAGTCTACATTGTTGGGAAAGATTTGGGAAGCTCAGAAGGATGATAAGGAGATTGCCAAGATAAAGGAGAGAATGAGCAAAGGAAAGGCCAAAGGTTTTCATGAGGATGAGCACGACACCTTATGGTTTGAGGACTGCGTTTATGTGCCCAATAATGCAGAGATCAGGAAGTTGATACTTCAGGAGGCTCATGATTCACCATACTCAATTCACCCTGGAAACACCAAGATGTATTTGGATTTGAAGGAGCGTTTCTGGTGGACTGGTATGAAGAAGGATATTGCCAAGTATGTAGTCGTACGTGATGTATGTCAGAGAGTGAAGGCAGAACATCAGAAGCCAGCAGGATTACTGCAGCCTATGCCGATACCCGAATGGGAGTGGGATAAGCTTGGCATGGATTTCATCACCGGATTGCCCAGGACCTGATCGGGATATGATTCTATCTGGGTAGTAGTTGATCGCTTGACTAAAGTGGCTCACTTTATCCCAGTGAAGACCACCTATACAAGTGCGAAGTTGGCCAAGATATATATGACCAGGATCGTATGTCTGCATGGAGTTCTGAGGACCATCGTATTAGATAGAGGATCACAGTTTACTTCAAAGTTTTGGCATCAGTTGCACCAGACTTTGGGTACGAGGCTAGAGTTCAGTACAGCCTTTCATCCACAGACAGATGGACACACAGAGAGAATCAATCAGATTCTGGAGGATATGTTGAGAGCTTGTGCGCTGGATTATGGATCTAGTTGGGATGACAATTTGCCCTACGCAGAGTTCTCGTACAACAATAGCTACCAGGCCAGTTTGAAGATGGCACCGTTTGAGGCCCTGTATGGACAAAGGTGCAGAACACCATTGATGTGGGATGAAGTTGGAGACCGATAGTTGTTTGGACCAGATTTGATCAAGGAGTCCGAAGAGAAGGTTAAGTTGATTCGAGACAGACTGAAGGTAGCTCAGTCCCGACAGAAGAGTTATGCAGACTCGAAACGCAAGGAGGTAGTCTATGAAATCGGAGACAGAGCATATCTGTGAGTGTCGCCTCTGCGAGGAGTTAAACGTTTTGGAGTTAAAGGAAAGTTAGCCCCGAGATTTGTAGGACCATACCAAGTTTTGGAACGTATGGGAGAGGTTGCCTAAAAGTTGGAGTTACCCGAAGGACTGTCAGGAGTTCATGATGTGTTTCATGTTTCCCAGTTGAAGAAGTGTCATGTTGAGATGGCTGATATGCCCCTAAGAGATACAGTGCCCCTGGAAGTGATTCAGTTGGACAGTGATCTGACCTATGAGGAGAAACCAGTCAAGATTCTCGAGTTTGCCAGCCGAGTCAGACGCAGTAAGTTTATCAAGATTTGCAAAGTCCAATGGAGCCACCATACCAAGGATGAAGCCACCTGGGAGCGAGAGGATGATCTTCTCAAAGACCACCACACCTATTTTCTAGCCAACCCGAATCTCGAGGGCGAGATTCATCTTAAGGGGGGTAGGTTTGTAACATCCCAAATTTTCAATTTGAAATGTTATACATAGATCATTCATGCATATCATATTTCATTTGCATATTTGCTTTGCGATCCTAGAAATTCTAAGCAACTCGACCCACGGAGAGAGTTGGGGATTTCATCGTTTTCATATTTGAAATTTATCAAATATTGAAACAAGGGTCATTTGTTTTAATTATTTTTCTCTCCAAAAATATTTCATATCAAAATATATGAGAGGGGATAATATGACTTCCCCAAAATAATGAAATATTGGAGGAAAAATATTAAAAAAATAAAGATTTTATTTGGATTGTATTGCTATTTTATTTGAATTAGGAAAAATACGCGTTTTGCAAAATTGCATTAGAGTCCTAATTAAATGTCCACCTTGTCTGCTAGATTTTTAGAAGACGGGGAAAATTTATTTCAAGATTTTTGGAGTCTGTTTAGTACTTCTTTTCTTCATTTTTCTGCGCGTCAGATTTTTTTTTTAAAACGTGCAACCGCCTTACCGGCCGTGTCCGACCTGGAAACCAACCCGGCCGACCTCTTTATAAGCCGGGGGGCCGAGACCCCGCAGCCCACCAGCCGCCGCGCCGCGCCTCCCGAACCCTAGCCGCCAGCTCGCGCCGCCGCCTCGATCCGCGAGCCGCCGCCGCCGCGCCGCCACTCGCCGCCGCCGCCCGGAGCTGCTGCCTCGCCGGATCCCGCCGCCAAGGTAGCCGCCACCGCCACCGGTTTTCGCGAGTTGACCGTCGTTTTTTTGGTTAGTTCGGTTTTTTAGAAACCCCAGATCTGTTTTCTTTAGAAATAGATCGGTTCGGTTTTTCTCGGTTCGGTTAAATTGCGGACGTTCGTTCGTACGTTCGATTTTAACGAACGCCGTTCACCCGTTAGTTACAGACAGCGAACGTTCGTTCGTTAGGCTGTTCGTAAGTTTTTCTTTTTCCAGGGTTTTTCGCGATTATTTTCGATCGCGATTTCTGACCCGATTTTCGTTTTAGTTTATCTTTTCGCTCGTTTTTCAGAATCAGGCAATTCAAACGCCTAGATCTTCATCTCGAAGCCCTCTTTCTGTTTAATCAACTTGAACAAGATTTTGGTACTGTAAAATTTGACTTTAGTCCAGATTAGTAATCGGATCTTGTTTCTTTCGCAGTTTGAGTTTCGTTGCTCCGTTTGATTTGATTCTTTTTGCAAATCGAATCTCTTCAGTTGCGTTTTTAGATTCGATCTTCTTATTTGATTTTACCCGTGCATCTTTGATTGATTGCTTATGTATGCTATTGTTTGTTTGCGATAGAATTCCCGGAGTGCGAAGCGTGCTACTACGAGTCTCTCGGTTTTGCAGATCGTCAGCAAGGCAAGTAACACATTGATCATACTCTTTTCATACCCAGTTTTTATGCATTAGTTCCAATCCTCAAACACTGCATGATTAGGATGTGATTAACTTGTGGGTATTGGGAAGTAGTTGATGAGGGAGAACCTATTGCCCTGTTTATTATCAAACCCTTGGGAGTTACTTCTACGTATGCTTATTTGCTATGCTATGCTCGTAGACGTGGTTTGGGTTTGAGTGTATCCATGACAGATGTGGGATTGTTAATTAATGGTTCAACTTAAGGTGGCAACATTAATACACATCTGGGTGGATTGCTTGTTTTGGGCACCTGGGGAATCCAGTGTTGTCCTAGGAGATCCCGGGGATATACCGTGTGATCCTCCTACGGTCCGCCACCCAGGCTCAAAGGGATCGTGAGATATTTCATGCTAGAAACTTCCGTGTGCAGCCACAAGCCATTATGGGCTCTGGCATAGTTGAGTATGCTACATGACCTCTTGAAGAGGTGGACTAGCAGATGTAGGGGAAAGTAGGTGTACCGGTCACCCGGAGTGAAGAGTTAATGTTTCTGAAAGACCGTGTCTCGGTCATCCGTTTCTCGAACACCATGTAGTGCGAGAAATCCAACGGAGGAGATCGAGTCTTGTGGGGAAAAGTGTGCAAACCTCTGCAGAGTGTACAATCTAATCATGGTTAGCCGTGTCCCCGGTTATGGACATCTTGAGTATCTAGTACTTGGACTATCCTATTGTATCTCATCACTCTAAAATTAAACTGTTGGGTTGATGATTATTTTTCTTAATTGGGATTGAGATGTGGGGGTACCATTCTCAGTGTTGTTCAACCACCATGATAGTTAAATAAAATTTATTCCTTTGTTGTAGGAAAAAATTGGCTTTTCGCAAAACATATTCACCATTATAGCCTCCACCAGCCATATATGCATGTAGGGATAGTATTCATTTGTTCATTGCTTTACTGTGTTACTTTGCCAGCATATTCCATGTGCTGACCCGTTTTCGGGCTGCAACGTATTAAGTTGCAGACTTTTCAGACGATGAGTAAGGTTTGCTAGGCCATTTTCGTGCACTCAGCTATGCCGTTGGAGTTGATGGACTCACTTTATCTTCAAAGCATTTCGCTGTTATCTTATTTAGATGGCCTTAAGCCATATTTATTGTAATGAGTTCTCTTTTGAGACATTCATGTAATAAGTGTGTGATTGCACTCTGTTATAAATCCTTCGAGTACTGTGTGTGTCAGCATTACCGATCCAGGGATGACACTTATGCACAGAGATTTGACCGTCTGAGGTCGGATCGCTACAGTGGGACTAAGGTTACATGCCAATAAGGGGGCTTATATAAACTAGAGATACTTGACAAATGATCAAACATACCGTTGAGGTGGTAGTTAGGGGGCGTATATGAGATAATTGTTTGTGGTAGACTAAGGAAGAAAAGTGATAGATGATCCATGATGAATTAGCCCATCATTCCTCCAACTTGTACATTTCTATCTTTGTGGGGCCTTTCTCTTACATTGCCTTTTTATTTCTCCACCTATTTGACTTGTATTCATGATTAGTTAGTTGGACTTTTTGTCTATTGGGTTTGGCTTTGATGATCAGCTATGTTGCCACAATTGTTTGGAGTGTTAAAGTTCCTCTTAACATCATAATTTTTATGTGGCGGGCCATTCGTTGGTGCCTTCCCACGGGGGATCAGATTCGCAAACATAATGGTCCTAGGACCAATTGTTCTAAACTTTCCAGGGCTAGGGAGGAGAGCAACCATGTGTTGTTCAATTGTCATTTGGTTAGGCTTTTGTGGAGCTGTATTAGATCTTGGCTGGATGTTAACTGGTCCCCTTCCTCCTTCTTGGAACTTCGAACCTCCTCTAACTCCCTCTCCGGTTAGAGGAGGCGCCTATTTTGGTTTGGGTTTTCTGCTATGTTCTAGGTGTTGTGGACCACTAGAAACTATCGAGAATAATTTTCCTAACAAACCCGTTGGTTGCTTGTTTAAATTGATCTCTTTCCTTCAGTAGTGGAAACTATTGATTAAGGAGCAGGACCGCTAGGCAACAAACGTGATGATCTCAAGTGTGCATCCTAAGGCATCTTCCTTGCTTCAGATCGACTAGGCTAGACCACACTGATGCTGTTGTTTTGTTTTCCCCTTTTGGGCGTAGGTAGTCAGCCTGTGTGCCCTGTCCGGCTGAGTAGCCTGAAGGAAATATGCCCTAGAGGCAATAATAAAGTTGTTATTTATATTTCTTTATATCATGATAAATTTTTATTATTCATGCTAGAATTGTATTAACCGAAAACTTAGTACTTGTGTGAATACATAGACAAACAGAGTGTCCCTAGTATGCCTCTACTTGACTAGCTCGTTAATCAAAGATGGTTAAGTTTCCTAACCATAGGCATGTGTTGTCATTTGATGAACGAGATCACATCATTAGAGAATGATGTGATGGACAAGACCCATCCGTTAGCTTAGCATAAATGATCGTTTAGTTTATTGCTATTGCTTTCATCATGACTTATACATGTTCCTCTGACTATGAGATTATGCAACTCTCGAGTACCGGAGGAACACCTTGTGTGCTATCAAACGTCACAACGTAACTGGGTGATTATAAAGATGCTCTACAGGTGTCTCCGATGGTGTTTGTTGAGTTGGCATAGATCGAGATTAGGATTTGTTACTCTGTGTATCGGAGAGGTATCTCTGGGCCCTCTCGGTAATGCTCATCACTATAAGCCTTGCAAGCAATGTGACTAATGAGTTAGTTGCGGGATGATGCAGTACGGAACGAGTAAAGAGACTTGCCAGTAACGAGATTGAACTAGGTATGATGATACCGACGATCGAATCTCGGGCAAGTAACATACCGATGACAAAGGGAACAATGTATGTTGTTATGCGGTTTGAGCGATAAAGATCTTCGTAGAATATGTAGGAGCCAATATGAGCATCCAGGTTCCGCTATTGGTTATTGACCGGAGATGTGTCTCGGTCATGTCTACATAGTTCTCGAACCCATAGGGTCCACACGCTTAACATTCGATGACGATTTGTATTATGAGTTATGTGATTTGATGTACCGAAATTTGTTCGAAGTCCTGGATGAGATCACGGACATGATGAGGAGTCTCGAAATGGTCGAGACATAAAGATTGATATATTGGAAGGTTGTGTTTGGACACCGAAATGGTTCCGGAAAGGTTTGGACATTTTTTGGAGTACCGGGGGTTACCGGAACTAATGGGCCTTCATGGGCCCTAGTGGAGAGAGGAGGCAGCGGCCAGGTGGAGGCGTGCGCCCCCCAAGCCCAAACCGAATTGGACTAGGGTTGGGGGGCGCCCCCCTTTCCTTCTCTCCTCCTCCTCCTCCTTCCCTCCTTCTCCTAGTGGGAATAGGAAAGGGGGGCCCGAATCCTACTTGGACCGTGAGTCCAAGTAGGACTCCCCCCATGGCGCGCCTGTCGGTTTCAAAACCGGCGGATCTCGGGTAGGGGGTCCCGAACCGTGCGTCTAAGGTCGATGGTAACAGGAGACGGGGGCCACAATGTTACCCAGGTTCGGGCCCTCTCTATGGAGGTAATACCCTACTTCCTGCTTGATTGATCTTGATGAATATGAGTATTACAAGAGTTGATCTACCACGAGATCGTAATGGCTAAAACCCTAGAAGTCTAGCCTGTATAACTATGGTAATGAATATCCCTATCCGGACTAAGCCCTCCGGTTTATATAGACACCGGAGGGGACTAGGGTTGTACAAGGTCGGTTACAGATAAAGGAATCTTCATATGCGGTCACCAAGCTTGCCTTCCACGCCAAGGAGAGTCCCATCTGGACACGAGTAGAGTCTTCGGTCTTCATATCTTCACAGCCCATCAATCCGGCCCATGGCTAACAGGCCGGACGCCCGAGGACCCCTTAGTCCAGGACTCCCTCAGTAGCCCTCGAACCAGGCTTCAATGACGAGGTGTCCGACGCGCAGATTGTCTTCGGCATTGCAAGGCGGGTTCCTCCTCCGATGACTTCAAAGAGATGTATTCGGCCTTCCATTTAAGATCATACCCCTTGGCTTCTGTGCACCAGCAACTTCAGCCTCCACGTGTTGAGCGAATGCGAGAGGTCGGGGTACTTTTATAGATAACACCCCAGCCATGTAAGAAAAGCGTCTATAAAGAGATTGGGTCTCAGATCCATTCAGCGCCACACAGAAAAAAATCCTCAGAGCCCCGCCAGAGAAGTCCATTCCAGCATGGCTAGTGTTCCCAGATCTTCTTCCCGTCCCTGCGGCCCAGAAAAAGGCGAGTGGGAGAGGTGCTCCGTTCCCATAGTTAGCTGGAGAAGCTGCAAACACAGTTATTTCTTCCTCCTGCGGATCTGGTCCCTGTTCGAGCAGGGTTGACCTCCTTCAATGATGAGGCCCAGGCGGAGAATTTCCCCAATCCGTCTGAGGGGGAACGAGTCTGTTTCGTCCCTATCTGCTGAGAGGCGTCGGGTTTCCAATTCATCCGTTCCTCCGAGGGCTTCTGGAGTATTACGGCCTCCAACTGCAAAACTTTACTCCCGCCTCCATTCTGCATATCGCGGGTTACGTCGCTCTTTGTGAGCTGTTCCTGGGTTGTGAGGCCCACTTTGAATTGTGGAGGAAGCTATTCTTTCTTGTCCCGCGTAACCACGAGGGGTCAATATTTGAAGTGGGCGGAGCCTAAATATGGTGCATCGCCGAGACCGGATACTTATCCGGCACACCAAAGAAGGCATCCGAAGAGTGGCCTTCCGAATGGTTCTATATTGAGGACGTCGCACTTCCAGACCCAGTTCGGAGGGGTCTTCCCGAGTTCACAAGCGTTCCTTTGAAGAAACGCCACAGCTGGCGCCCTCGGAGCCTCGAGGAGGAAGATAGTGCGGATGTTCATCAACTCATGAGCAAGATAAGGACGCTCGCTCAGTCCGGATTATCGATAGTCGAAGTAATGGCGACTTCCATAGTATGGGAGGTTCAGCCACTTCAATACAGAGGGCTTCCAATGTGGAACTACAATGGGGAGGATGACGCCTCCCGCTACGGCAGAAAGGGTCCGGATACACCTGCCGCTCTGGCCAAAATATTGGCCGAACTGTTCAAAGGGCAGGAAGAGGAATTCCTGCATATCAAGAGCAGAGATGGATTTTCCATGTATAGTCCTCCTAGCTGGGTAAGCCCCGACTCCTCTGCTCTACTCGTTCCACTCCTTGAGCTACTTTTAATGAATATTACCCCGTCCATTTATAACAGCAGTGGCGAAAGATTTCCGAAGGGCTTCACAGCCCTGCCCCGCAGCCCGAGGGCCACAATCGAGACCTTGACCCCGGATTCGAAGAGGATCCGTATATATTCGTGGTGCTCGAGGACGGGGTGTTTTACCAGGCGAGCTACGACGGCACAGAAGTGGCCATCATCGCCGATTACCCCGGTCTTCTCCCTGCTTCACATGTAAGTAGTCAGGAGACATCTCATCTGAAAGAGTTCTCTCATTCTGCCTCACCCACCACACCGTCCTGTGATCAAAAGGGGAGGCGTTCGGTGCGCCATGCTGCCCCAGGGGTATCTCCAAAGAGAGCGGTGATCTGTCTCCAACGTATCTATAATTTTTTATTGTTCAATGCTATATTATATTCTGTTTTGGACATTATTGGGCTTTATTATACACTTTTATATTATTTTTGGGACTAACCTATTAACCGGAGGCCCAGCCCAAAATTGTTGTTTTTTGCCTATTTCAGAGTTTCGCCGAAAAAGAATATCAAACGGAGTCCAAACGGAATGAAACCTTGGGGAACGTGATTTTTGGAACGAACGTGATCCAGAGGACTTGGACCCTACGTCAAGACATCAACCAGGAGGGCACGAGGTAGGGGGGCGCGCCCTCCACCCTCGTGGGCCCCCTGTTGCTCCACCGACATACTCCTTCCTCCTATATATACCTACGTACCCCCAAACTACCAGACGGAGCCAAAAACCTAATTCCACCGCTGCAACCTTCTGTACCCGTGAGATCCCATCTTGGGGCATGTTCCGAAACTCCGCCGGAGGGGGCATCGATCACGGAGGGCTTCTACATCAACACCATAGCCTCTCCGATGATGTGTGAGTAGTTTACCTCAGACCTTCGGGTCCATAGTTATTAGCTAGATGGCTTCTTCTCTCTTTTTGGATCTCAATACAATGTTCTCCCCCTCTCTTGTGGAGATCTATTCGATGTAATCTCCTTTTGCGGTGTGTTTGTTGAGACCGATGAATTGTGGGTTTATGATCAAGTTTATCTATGAACAATATTTGAATCTTCTTAATTCTTTTATGTATGATTGGTTATCTTTGCAAGTCTCTTCGAATTATCAGTTTGGTTTGGCCTACTAGATTGATCTTTCTTGCAATGGGAGAAGTGCTTAGCTTTGGGTTCAATCTTGCGGTGTCCTTTCCCAGTGACAGTAGGGGCAGCAAGGCATGTATTGTATTGTTGCCATCGAGGATAACAAGATGGGGTTTATATCATATTGCATGAGTTTATCCCTCTACATCATGTCATCTTGCTTAAAGCGTTACTCTGTTCTTATGAACTTAATACTCTAGATGCTTGCTGGATAGCGGTCGATGTGTGGAGTAATAGTAGTAGATGCAGGCAGGAGTCGGTCTACTTGTCTCGGACGTGATGCCTATATACATGATCATACCTAGATATTCTCATAACTATGCTCAATTCTGTCAATTGCTCAACAGTAATTTGTTCACCCACCGTAAATACTTATGCTCTTGAGAGAAGCCACTAAAGAAACCTATGGCCCCCGGGTCTATTTTCCATCATATTTAATCTCCCGACAACAAGCTATTTCTGGCGCCGTTTTTATTTTGTTTTCTTTACTTTGCATCTTTATCATAAAAACACCAAAAATATTATCTTATCATATCTATCAGATCTCACTCTCGTAAGTCACCGTGTAGGGATTGACAACCCCTTATCGTGTTGGTTGCAAGGATTTATTTGTTTGTGTAGGTGCGGGGGACTCGTGCGTGGCCTCCTACTGGACTGATACCTTGGTTCTCAAAAACTGAGGGAAATACTTACGCTACTTTACTGCATCACCTTTTCCTCTTCAAGGGAAAACCAACGCAGCGCTCAAGAGGTAGCAATAAGGATTTCTGGCGCCGTTGCCGGGGAGTCTACGCAAAAGTCAACATACCAAGTACCCATCACAAACCTTTAGCTCCCGCATTACATTATTTGCCATTTCCCTCTCGTTTTCCTCTCCCCCACTCCACCCTTGCCGTTTTATTCACCCTTTCTTTTCCGTTCGCCTCTTTTTCGCTCGCTTCTTGTTTGCTCGTGTGTTGGATTGCTTGCTTGTCACGATGGCTCAAGATAATACCAAATTGTGTGACTTTACCAATACCAACAACAATGATTTCCTTAGCACTCCGATTGCTCCTCTTACCGATACTGAATCTTGTGAAATCAATGCTGCTTTGTTGAATCTTGTCATGAAAGATCAATTCGCCGACCTTCCTAGTGAAGATGCCTCTACCCATCTAAATAGCTTCATTGATTTGTGTGATATGCAAAAGAAGAAGGATGTGGACAACGATATTGTTAAATTGAAGCTATTTCCTTTTTCGCTTAGAGATCGTGCTAAAGCTTGGTTTTCATCTTTGCCTAAAAATAGTATTGATTCATGGAATAAGTGCAAAGATGCTTTTATCTCTAAATATTTTCCTCCCGCTAAGATCATCTCTCTTAGAAACGATATTATGAATTTTAAGCAACTTGATCATGAACATGTTGCACAAGCTTGGGAGAGGATGAAATTAATGATACATAATTGCCCTACGCATGGTTTGAATTTGTGGATGATTATACAATTTTTTTATGCCGGATTGAATTTTGCTTCTAGAAATCTTTTAGATTCGGCCGCGGGAGGCACTTTTATGGAAATCACTTTAGGAGAAGCTACTAAACTCCTAGATAATATTATGGTTAATTATTCTCAATGGCACACTGAAAGATCTACTAATAAAAAAGTGCATGCGATAGAAGAAATTAATGTCTTGAGTGGAAAGATGGATGAACTTATGAAATTATTTGCTAATAAAAGTGTTTCTTCTGATCCTAATGATATGCCTTTGTCTACTTTGATTGAGAATAATAATGAACCTATGGGTGTGAATTTTGTTGGTAGGAATAATTTTGGTAACACCGCGTATAGAGGAAACTTTAATCCTAGGCCTTATCCTAGTAATTCCTCTAATAATTATGGTAATTCCTACAACAATTCTTATGGAAATTTTAATAAGATGCCCTCTGAATTTTAGACTAGTGTTAAGGAATTTATGAATTCGCAAAAGAATTTCAATGCTTTGCTTGAAGAAAAATTGCTTAAAGTTGATGAATTGGCTAGGAACGTTGATAGAATTTCTCTTGATGTTGATTCTTTGAAACTCAGATCTATTCCTCCTAAGCATGATATCAGTGAGTCTCTCAAAGCCATGAGAATTTCCATTGATGAGTGCAAAGAAAGAACCGCTAGGATGCGTGCTAAGAAAGATTGCTTTGTGAAAGCGTGTTCTTCAAATTTCTATGAAAATAAAGATGAAGATCTAAAAGTTATTGATGTGTCCCCTATTAAATCTTTGTTTTGCAATATGAATCTTGATAATGATGGGACTGAATATGATCCACCTTTACCTAGAAGGTGTTCCAGAAATTCGGGGTTTTTAGATCTTGATGCTAAAATTGATAAAAGTGGGATTGAAGAGATCAAAACATTAGATATTAATGAACCCACTATTTTGGATTTCAAGGAATTTAATTATGATAATTGCTCTTTGATAGATTGTATTTCCTTGTTGCAATCCGTGCTAAATTCTCCTCGTGCTTATAGTCAAAATAAAGCCTTTACCAAACATATCGTTGATGCTTTGATGGAATCTTATGAAGAAAAACTTGAGTTGGAAGTCGCTATCCCTAGAAAACTTTATGATGAGTGGGAACCTACTATTAAAATTAAAATTAAAGATCATGAATGCTATGCTTTGTGTGATTTGGGTGCTAGTGTTTCGACGATTCCCAAGACTTTATGTGATTTATTAGGTTTCCGTGATTTTGATGATTGCTCTCTAAACTTGCACCTTGCGGATTCCACTATTAAGAAACCTATGGGAAGAATTAATGATGTTCTTATTGTTGGAAATAGGAACTATGTGCCCGTAGACTTTATTGTTCTTGACATAGATTGCAATCCTTCATGTCCTATTATTCTTGGTAGACCTTTCCTTAGAACGATTGGTGCAATTATTGATATGAAGGAAGGGAATATTAGATTCCAATTTCCGTTAAGGAAAGGCATGAAACACTTCCCTAGAAAGAAAATAAAATTACCTTATGAATCTATTATGAGAGCCACCTATGGATTGCCTACCAAAGATGGCAATACCTAGATCTATCCTTGCTTTTATGCCTAGCTAGGGGCGTTAAACGATAGCGCTTGTTGGGAGGCAACCCAATTTTATCTTTAGTTTTTTTTTGCTTTTTGCTTCTGTTTAGGAATAAATATTTGATCTAGCCTCTGGTTAGATGTCTTTTTATGTTTTAATTAGTGTTTGTGCCAAGTTAAACCTATAGGATCTTCTTGGATGAAAGTTATTTGATCTTGCTGTAAATTCCAGAAACTTTCTGTTCACAAAAACAATTTTTAAAAATCACCAGAACGTGATAAAATATTGATTCCAATTTCTGCTGATCAATAAACAAATTTTGTAGGTCGTCCTATTTTGGCTGAATTTTGGAGTTCCAGAAGTTTGCGTTAGTTACAGATTACTACAGACTGTTCTGTTTTTGACAGATTCTGTTTTTCGTGTGTTGTTTGCTTATTTTGATAAATCTATGGCTAGTAAAATAGTTTATAAACCATAGAGAAGTTGAAATACAGTAGGTTTAACACCAATATAAATAAAGAATGAGTTCATTACAGTACCTTGAAGTGGTCTTTTGTTTTCTTTCGCTAACGGAGCTCACAAGATTTTCTGCTGAGTTTTGTGTTGTGAAGTTTTCAAGTTTTGGGTGAAAGATTTGATGGATTATGGAACAAGGAGTGGCAAGAGCCTAAGCTTGGGGATGCCCATGGCACCCCAAGATAATCTAAGGACACCTAAAAGCCAAAGCTTGGGGATGCCCCGGAAGGCATCCCCTCTTTCGTCTACTTCCATCGGTAACTTTACTTGGAGCTATATTTTTATTCACCACATGATATGTGTTTTGCTTGGAGCGTCTTGTATTATTTGAGTATTTATTTGTTAGTTTACCACAATCATCTTTGCTGTACACACCTTTTTAGAGAGACACACATGATTCGGAAATTATTAGAATACTCTATGTGCTTCACTTATATCTTTTGAGTTATATAGTTTTTGCTCTAGTGCTTCACTTATATCTTTTAGAGCACGGTGGTGGATTTGTTTTATAGAAACTATTGTTCTCTCTTGCTTCACTTATATTATTTTGAGAGTCCTACAAAACAGCATGGTAATTTGCTTTAATAATAATAGGCATTCAAGATTAGTAAAAAAAATTCTTATGAGTGTGTTGAATACTATGAGAAGTTTGATGCTTGATAATTGTTTTGAGATATGGAGATGATGATATTAGAGTCATGCTAGTTGAGTAGTTGTGAATTTGAGAAATAATTGTGTTAAAGTTTGTGATTCCCGTAGCATGCACGTATGGTGAACCGTTATGTGATGAAGTCAGAGCATGATTTATTTATTGATTGTCTTCCTTATGAGTGGCGGTCGGGGACGAGCGATGGTCTTTTCCTACCAATCTATCCCCCTAGGAGCATGCGTGTAATAGTTTGCTTTGATAACTTTTATATTTTTGCAATAAGTATATGAGTTCTTTATGACTAATGTTGAGTCCATGGATTATACGCACTTTTCTTCCTTCCACCATTGCTAGCCTCTCTAATACCGCTCACTTTTCGCCGGTATCATACACCCACCATATACCTTCCTCAAAACAGCCACCATACCTACCTATCATGGCATTTCCATAGCCATTCCGAGATATATTGCCATGCAACTTACCACCGTTCCGTTTACTATGACACACTCCATCATTGTCATATTGCTTTGCATGATCATATAGTTGACATCATATTTGTGGCAAAGCCACCGTTCATAATTCTTTCATACATGTCACTCTTGATTCATTGCATATCCCGGTACACCGCCGGAGGCATTCACATAGAGTCATATTTTTGTTCTAAGTATTGAGTTGTAAGAAAATAAAAGTGTGATGATCATCATTTTTAGAGCATTGTCCCAAGTGAGGAAAGGATGATGGAGACTATGATTCCCCCACAAGTCGGGATGAGACTCCGGACGAAAAAAAGGAGGCCAAAAAATAAGAAGAAAAGGCCCAAATAAAAAAATGAGAGAAAAGGAGGGAAGGGACAATGCTACTATCCTTTTACCACACTTGTGCTTCAAAGTAGCACCATGATCTTCATGATAAAGAGTCTCCTATGATATCACTTTCATATACTAGTGGGAATTTTTCATTATAGAACTTGGCTTGTATATTCCAATGATGGGCTTCCTCAAAATGCCCTAGGTCTTCTGGAGCAAGCGAGTTGGATGCACACCCACTTAGTTTCTTTTGTTGAGCTTTCATATACTTATAGCTCTAGTGCATCCGTTGCATGGCAATCCCTACTCACTCACATTGATATCTATTGATGGGCATCTCCATAGCCCGTTGACACGCCTAGTTTTTGTGAGACTATCTTCTCCTTTTTGTCTTCTCCACAACCACCATTCTATTCCACATATAGTGCTATGTCCATGGCTCACCCTCATGTATTGCGTGAAGATTGAAAAAGTTTGAGAATATCAAAAGTATGAAACAATTTCTTGGCTTGTCATCGGGGTTGTGCATGATTTAAATACTTTGTGTGGTGAAGATAGAGCATAGCCAGACTATATGATTTTGTAGGGATAACTTTCTTTGGCCATGTTATTTTGAGAAGACATGATTGCTTAGTTAGTATGCTTGAAGTATTATTATTTTTATGTCAATATTAAACTTTTGTCTTGAATCTTTCGGATCTGAATATTCATACCACAATTAAGAAGAATTACATTGAAATTATGCGAGGTAGCATTCCACATCAAAAATTCTATTTTTATCATTTACCTACTCGAGGACGAGCAGGAATTAAGCTCGGGGATGCTTGATACGTCTCCAACGTATCTATAATTTTTGATTATTCCATGGTATATTATATTCTATTTTGGACATTATTGGGCTTTATTATACACTTTTATATTATTTTTGGGACTAACCTATTAACTGGAGGCCCAGCCCAAAATTGCTGTTTTTTGCCTATTTCAGAGTTTCGCAGAAAAAGAATATCAAACGGAGTCCAAACGGAATGAAACCTTCGGGAACGTGATTTTTGGAACGAACGTGATCCAGAGGACTTGGACCCTACATCAAGACATCAACCAGGAGGGCACGAGGTAGGGGGCCGGACTATGTCTGGGGATCCGGCCAGTCGCACTCCCAACACCCGGGATCCGGTCCCAGCCGGGGAGACGGGGGTCGATATGGGGGCGACGCCGGACTGTACTTCGGCTGAGGGCTCGGAAGATATGTCTGTTACGAACTCGGAAGTGGAGAGCGCCATGAATCATCAGTGCCGGAGGGCCGTTTTACGAGATCCTCGCTTCTCAAAAGAGGAATTCGGTGCCTTCAGCTCAGCCGATGCATACACCCGGGCTGCTCAAGAGGTCTTAAGAGGGCCACGGAGCAGCATTTAAAAGATGTACAGGTAAGTTTAATTTGTCTGAATATGCTAACCATATGCCAGTAGCCCCCGAGACTTGAAGTAGTTGGCCCAACTGATTTAAGGATCGTTGTACAACTAGGTTCTTACAGAGAAGAACATCCTACTAGCCCAAGAGCTAAAAAACTGTCGGACACAGCTAACTGCTGCTACTGCCGAACTGGAAAAGACCAAGAAGGTGTCTTCTAGTAATATTTCCCTCCATCGAGAATTAATAATTATATACCAGTTATGCTAACACTGTTGCTTATCTCATGACAGGATCGTCAGATCAACTGGAGGAGAAGCTGAAAACCGCACATGCGGGAGAGAAAGAGGCCAAAAGACTACACGCCGCGGGCGAGCGAGTGCTGACCCGAGCCAGGGAGGAGAAAAACTAACTCCAAGATTTGAACACCCAGCTGGGCGAAGAGCTGAAAGATGTGCGGGCCCAGCTGGCTGACTCCGTAAAATAAAATAATAGGCTGCGAGGCGGCATATTCAGTATGTGACCGAACTTTACCTTATAGTAATTCGGAGATGAAGGGATCTGACAAAGCTATGTTTGTAGGTATGCTAACGGGCCATCCCGAAGAGGAGGTATCCGGATTGTCGAGCGATCTACTGCAAGGGCTGTCCCAAATGCACGAGCAAGCTCGGCAGGCAATGCGGAGTGTTGCCAAGGCCTTATGGCCATCCGCCTCCCCTCCAAGAAATATGGAGGAGCTTGTAGAGCTATTCAAGGGAGCGCGGCGGCGTATCCGATTATGGAAAATATCAGCCTGCCGGGAGGGTGCGTGAGAGGCCTGGGCCATGGTGAAAACACGGTATACCAAGCTTGATCCGAATCGCATGGCCCGAGTCGGACCTCTAGGGTCAGATGGGAAAGAAGTGCCTGTAAATTTGGTGTATGACCAGGTAGAAGAAGCCGCCCGGTATTCCTAGCAGGAATGTAAGTTACATAGCCTGCTGGACGGTATAGAGGAGGAAATTTTTGAGTCCAAGTGACTATGTATTTTCCTTCTAGCTGAATTGTAAAACGATTGTCATGGCAGACCTTTTCACTTCGACCTCTGAACTCGAAGGTGCAGAGTGTTTCCAAATACCTGAGCGGTAAAATAGATCGGGGTATGCGTGGAAACTAGGCGTAGGGGTCATAGTTGCTTGAACAGACAAGTTGTATCCGGCTAGTTATGTTATATTACACTATGATTGTAAGAAACATCTTCCAAAGAGAATAGTTCCGTTAAGGGTTCCTTTCCCTGGGTGTGCATGCGTAAAGATGCATGTCTGGACTGTGATTGGAACAATCGCAGTATAAGTAACATCTAGGGGTTCACGATGGGGTGAAAGCAAAAACATCTTTAATCCACCGACCGAATATTCCCTTAAGAACGCTAGCTTTCGGCTTCACCCAGTCTGAGGTACACGTCCGGATGACCCGGCTGTAACAATCGCAGAGGTGCTCCCTTTATGCCCTAGCCGAACTAACGGGAACGTAGGGCATAAGCACAAGAGCCAGGCAACCCAGCTTGGCCAAAATTAAGTCATATCGATGCATATAATGGTGAAGAAAAGGTACATATGGGGAAAACGCGCATATGTGATGAGCTTGATGCTCAAAAAATAATATTAACAAACTTCTGTCAAAGAAGCCCCCAGGCATAATGGACGTACATATTTGAGTATGTGTATGTCACAGGTGCACGGTTGAGCCACACAAAAAGCTTTCAGGCTAATAAAAAGTAAAAAGCAAAAATAGAGGAAAAAAGCAATGGGAACAATAAGGATAAGGAAACGAACAAAGAGTTCGGCGCTAGGCATAGAATCTTCAGAGTCTGGCCGCGTTCCAAGGGTTCGGCTCGAGGCGATTGTCTGACGCATCACGCAGGCGGTACGCTCCTCTAGTGAGAACTTCGTCAATGATGAAGGGACCCTCCCATTTGGGCTTGAGTTTGTCCTTTTTATTCTCCGGCAAGCGTAGAACGAGTTCGCCAACATTATAAGTCTTGGCCCGTACTTCTCTCCTGTGATATCTGCGGGCCTGTTGTTGATAAAATGCGGAACGGGCTTTTTCAACGTCGCGCTCCTCCTCCAGGGCGTCTAGGCTGTCCTGCCGATCGAGCTCGGCCTCTCTCTCTTCGTACATGCGCACTCGAGGTGAGTCATGAATAATGTCGAGGGTAGCATAGCCTCTGCGCCGTACACCATGAAGAAAGGTGTGTATCCGGTAGTGCGATTGGGCATGGTCTGCAGCCCCCAGAGTACGGAGTCGAGCTCCTCAACCCAGTGCTTGTCTAATTCCTTCAAAGATCGCACCAGCCTGGGTTTGATGCCGCTCATAATAAGACCATTGGCCCGTTTGACTTGACCATTTGTTTGCGGGTGATAGACGGAGGCGTAATCGAGCTTAATGCCCAGATTGGCACACCAATTTTTCACCTCATCGGCTGTGAAGTTGGAGCCGTTGTCGGTGATGATGTTGTGTGGAACACCATAACGGTGCACAATGCCGGATATAAAGTCTATCACTGGTCCGGCTTCGGCCGTTTTAACTGGTTTGGCCTCTATCCACTTAGTGAATTTATCCACCATGACCAGCATATATTTTTTCTTATGGCTTCCTCCTTTAAGGGGTCCGACCATATCAAGCCCCCAGACCGCAAAAGGCCAAGTGATGGGGATTGCTTGCAGAGCGGTGGGTGGCATATGGCTCTGGTTGGCGAAAAGCTGGCATCCGACACAACGTTGGACAAGGTCCTACGCGTCTGCCCGGGCCGTCGGCCAATAAAAACATGTACGAAAGGCCTTGCTAACAAGGGCCCGAGCTGCGGCATGGTGGCCGCCGAGACCGGCATGAATTTTATCCAAGAGCTGCCGCCCCTCCTCCTCGGAGATACATCTTTGAAGGACTCTGGTAGCGCTTTTCTTGTAGAGCTCTCCGTCGTGAACCTTGTAGGCCTTCGAACGCCGGACAATGCGGCGGGCCTCGTTCTGATCCTCAGGGAGTTCTTTCCTATTAAGGTAGGCCAAGAAGGGTTCAGTCCATGGGGCAATTACTGCCATAATGATATGGGTCGACGGTGTTATTTCGGTGGCTGAGCCCCCGATGATATCGGTGTGTTCGGAATCTGGGGTTGTGTTCGGATCCGGGCTGGTGTTGCCGCTCTCCCCTTGCCACACCACGGATGGCTTAAAAAGCCTTTCTAGAAAGATGTTAGGTGGGACGGGGTCGCTCTTGGCGCCAATGCGAGCAAGGACGTCCGCCGCTTGATTACTTTCTCAAGCCACGTGATGAAACTCGAGCCCCTCGAACCGAGCCGACATTTTCAGGACGGCATTGCGATAAGCCGCCATCTTCGGATCTTTGGCGTCAAAATCTCCATTTATTTGAGATATAGCGAGGTTTGAGTCCCCGCGCACTTCTAGGCATTGTATGCCCATGGAGACGGCCATCCGAAGATCATGCAATAATGCCTCGTATTCGGCTGCGTTGTTGGAGTCTGTATATAATATTTGGAGTACGTGATGGACTACATATCCAGTGGGGGACGTTAAAACGACGCCCGCTCCTAATCCTGCCAACATTTTGGAACCATCAAAATACATGACCTAGTTGGAATATGTGTCGTACTCTTTAGGGAGTTCGGCCTGTGTCCATTCGTCGACGAAGTCAGCCAGTACTTGGGATTTAATGGCTCAACGCGGTTTGTATGTTATGTCAAATGGAAGGAGCTCAATGGCCCATTTAGCAATCCGGCCCGTAGCATCGCGGTTGTTTATTATGTCATTGAGTGGTACTTCAGAAGCCACCGTGATCGAACACTCCTGGAAGTAGTGTCGTAGCTTCCGAGATGCCATGAAGACCGCGTATGCTATCTTTTGATAATGAGGGTACCGGGATTTGCATGGTGTGAGGACAGTGGATACGTAATATACTGGCTTCTGAAGCGGGAATTTGTGTCCGTCCTGTTCTCGTTCAACGACGAGCACGGCGCTCACAACCTGGTGTGTTGCCGATATGTATAATAACATGGGTTCGCCGACGCCCGGCGCGGCCAGGATTGGGTTGCTTGCTAGAAGGGCCTTTATTTCTTCCAGTCCAGCCGTTGCCGCATCCGTCCACTCGAAGTGATCGGTGCGTCGTAGAAGGCGATAGAGTGGCAATGCCTTTTCTCCCAATCTGGAGATAAAGCGGCTTAAATCTGCCACGCAACCGGCGAGTTTTTGGACCTGTTTAAGGTCCGTTGGCGTAGCCAACTTAGACAAAGCTCGGATTTTGGCTGGATTTGCTTCAAGTCCTCTATTGGAATTGATGAAGCCCAGCAGTTTTCCAGCGGGGACACCGAAAACACACTTTTCCAGATTGAGCTTAATGTCATATGCGCGGAGGTTGTCAAATGTGAGACGTATATCGTCTATAAGTGTTTCGACGTGTTTAGTTTTGATGACGACGTCGTCCACATATGCTTCAACTGTCTTGCCGATCTGTTTCTCCAAGCATGTCTGAATCATGCGTTGGTAGGTGGCGCCAGCATTTTTGAGCCCGAAAGGCATAGTGTTGAAGCAAAAAGGCCCATATGGGGTAATGAATGCCGTTGCGGCCTGATCGGACTCCTTCATCTTGATTTGATGGTATCTGGAGTACGCGTCGAGGAAACAGTGAATCGTGTCCTGCGGTTGCGTCAATGATCTGATCGATGCGAGGGAGGGGGAAGGGATGCTTAGGGCAGGCCTTGTTGAGGTCTTTGAAATCGACGCATAGGCGCCAGGATTTATCCTTCTTTGGTACCATCACCAGGTTTGCTAGCCAGTCTAGGTGTTTGATTTCTCTAATGAATCCGGCTTCGAGTAACTTGGCTAGCTCTTCTCCCATAGCTTGTCGTTTGGGTTTGGAAAAACGCCGCAGTGTTTGGTTGACCGGTTTATATCCTTTTAAGATATTGAGGCTGTGTTCGGCTAGCCTGCGTGGGATTCCTGGCATGTCAGAAGGGTGCCAGGCGAATATGTCCCAGTTTTCACGCAGTAACTCACGTAGCACGGCATCGAACATTGGGTCGAGTTGTGCCCCGATAGATGCTGTCTTGTTGGGGTCTGTTGGATGGACTTGGAATTTGACTATTTCTTCTGCTGGTTTGAAGGAGGTGGATTTGGGTCGGGTCGTGGTTTTGTCACGGCAGATGTCCTAGTGAAAGGACTTAGTCGTGGAGCCATCGCGACGGGTTAGCTTAAAGGGGTTAAAGCGGACAAAGGAAGCAGGGAGTTTATACTGGTTCGGCCCCTTGCGGTGAAGGTAAAGGCCTAATCCAGTTGATGTGGAATTGCTAGGGTTTCGATGACCAGGGAGCGAATCCGCTATGCCTGGCTCTCGAGTTGTTGTTTCTTGTCCCTAAACCGCCGCCGGGTCGTCCCTTTATATACATAGGTTGACGCCCGTCGGTTTACAGAATCCCGAGGCCGGCTCATAAACGTGTCCGGCTCGGTTTTTACCCTTTCCTATCTTACAACACAAGTTACATATCAATGGCGGTTTATGTCTACAGGCCTTAATCCGCCCTTGGGCCCTGGGCCTTCATGTTAAATCTCCCCTGTAAAGCGCCATATTCCTTGTCTTCGTGGGCTTTAATATGAATTACTCTTTATGGGTATAACCCGGCCTCTCCTGGCCGATTTATACTCAATAGTAATATCCCCAACATTAGGCCCCAGATTGATTTGAACCTGTTCATGTCAATCTTCAATACTTAGGAAAATTCCCCTTTTAGCGCCTTCGCATATCCTTGTAATCCGCCATGACGTCATCCTCCAAGATTGTAATAAACCGCCATGACGTCACTTGTTATTAAAAATTGTATATCTCACCTCCATTAATGAGCCTCCGACAATCGAGGCGATAGCTCTGTCACATATCCCACTTTTGGGCTCCTCGATTTTCGCGCCTGTCACTTATCCCTTCGCTTTATAAATAAGACCGGGGGGGTCCTTCTCATCGCCCCCCCCCCCCCCCCCGTGCGTCCTCACTTCTTCTTCTTCCTTGCGCCGACCTAACCCTCACGCGCGGCCGCCGTCGTCAAGCTCCACCCTCGACTTCAACTTCGGCCGCTGCATCAACCTGAACGTACCAGAGAAACGCGGCGCCCCTCCGCTGTCCCGTCAGCATCAGTAAGTTTCCCCTTTCCTTGCTCTAGATCCGCCATTAGGGTTTCGGCGTTCATCAAAGTTCGAAGTTGTTCTTCTTTGTTCATCTCCGTAGTGTAAATGACGACCTCAGATCTGACATTTTCTTACACAGTCGCAGTTATAATCCCCTTTTTCATCCTTAAAACATCTTCTTCGTATAGAAAAAACTCATCTGAACCTGATGAACTACTTAAACACCTGTATTTCGAGTCTGAATATATTTTGATTTACTGATACGCTGCAGATCTGAAATTACCATATCAATCTGTGAAAGTTGTTTTTCCCTTACATAGACATTTTAGATCTGCACCTTCCACGCCAAGGTAGGCGGTTTAACTTGTTTAAAAATGATAATCCGACAGGTACCATTAGTCCCCTCTTAAACTGCCGATTCCTTTATCTTTGTAACCCCTCCAATGTTAGACTCCGGTTTAACAATGTGCATCCACATCTGTCTTCTCCTTCTGATCTTGCATCGCTTTATACTTGTCAGTTTTAAATCATAAACGGGCATTCAATCTTTCTTTCAGCTTTTCCTTGAAATGGCCAAGCAATTTTACTCCTGCAATTGGGTTCCATCCCGAGTTACCGAGGAACAATTGAACAACTTAGTCAACATGGGCGCTTTAGCAAAAAAGGAGGCCATCCACTGGAGGGTCCCTGGCCCGGAAAATCCTCCTGAGCCTAAGGGCGGAGAAGTGATTGTGTTCGTTGATCATTTGGGTCGAGGGTTTAGCCCTCCCGGATCAAAAAATTTCCGAGATGTGCTTGCTACCTTCCAACTCCATCCTCAAGACATTGGACCAAACTCTGTGTCCAATATTTGCAATTTCCAAGTATTTTGCGAGGCTTATCTTCAAGAGGAGCCCACAGTTGAACTGTTTAGGGATTTCTTCCACTTGAACCGTCGTACAGAATTTACAGATGGACCCAATACTAAACTTGGCGGGATGGCAATTCAGAAGAGGAAAGATGTCAGCTTCCCTCATGCCAAGCATCACAGTCACCCCAAGGACTGGAATCAGACTTGGTTTTACTGCTGAGATACGTCTCCAACTGACGAAAATCCTCTATCGGGTTATCGTCCTCACCGGCTTAGCAATACACATCCATTTCCCCAACGTATTAACGCCAAGGAACGATCCAAGTATGCACCACAGCTTTCAAAGCTTCGGGCCTTCGTTGCGAACGGATTAACAGGCGTCGATTTTGTTCGTTGCTGGATCTACTAGAGCATTCTGCCTTTAAGCCGACGCCCCGGTTTAATGTGTGAGTACACAGGGGATTTGAAAGATCCTCAACGACATATCGACATTCAGCTAACAGAAGTTGAAGTTACTAAAGCTGTTAAGAAGATATTGGATGAATCGGTGGCTGTCTGCAGCAAAACAGGGCTGAACCCCTTCTGTACTTCCAATAAACCGTCAGCTGTAAGAATCATATAACTCCTGCTTTAACCCATTCCTTTTGAATATTCCCTGAAAAATTTGTCAATCTTTGACAGGGTGATGATCTGTTTTGGGAGAAGAAATCACAGGACAAACCGGCCAAGACGCCTCGCCCCAAGACCAAGGTTACTAAAAAACCTGCCAAGAAGAAAAATGCTGAACCATCTGATGCAAACGTTGATGATGATCTGGATAATCCGGATTCAGAGGTAGAACTTGACTCTCTTGGTTCGTTTTTCATACACCTCATTGACAATGACTATTATCAGGATGATGCTGAAGGCAGCCAAGCTGACGAAGTAGAGGTAATTATTCTTTCCTCCGGTTCAGATCCTCTGCCAACACAGAAAATCCATCAAGCAAACCGGAAAGTAAGATTTTCTCACCCCCTAGCTCATTTGGACCCAAACTTTCTTTTGAAGAAGCAGCAACATGAAGCTCGGCGCATGACCCGGCACAGTGGCCAGGTAGTTACCTCCGCCGGTTTACCGAATACTCCAGTCCAGAAACGTCGATCAGAGGTCTCTTATATTCCTGATACTTCTTACCCCAAGGCGGGTTATTTCCGACGGCCTCTTAATCCGTCTGATTCGAATTATCAGGGAACCCCTCATTCATCCTCTGGCGAGTCAACGGCCACACAACTTCCACCCCTCAAGACGATTCCTGGGTGAGTTATTTTTTAATTTTATCCTTGATATATTATATTTGTCCGATTTATGGACCTTGATGTTTGTTCTCCTCAGTGCCAAACCTATACCCAGCCAGAAGGCCCGGTTAAATAAACCGGCTGACGACAATATAGCTATTGAACCGGAAAAAACTCCAGATCCGGAGGATACAAATGCTGACGCCATGCTTAATGACCCGCCGCCGCAAGATTATGACTTGTTGTTGAACAAGTGGAGGTTGACCCATCAAGCCAGTCCGATAAACCGACAAGCCCGGTCCAAGACACTGATAAACCGTCAAGCCCAGTTAAGGCCGATGATAAACCGTCAAGTCCAGTGAAGGCTGCTGATGACAAGGCGGATGATGTTATGATTACCGGCTTCGGTCATACCACCCCTGGCAATCCTGTCGCTTTATCAAAGCATAGTGCCAAGGAAGAAGCTTTTGTCCTGAACAAAGGCAAGTAGAATACAGATCTGTCAAGCTACGCCCATCTCAACGCCCAAGATATTCATTCTGCCTTCTTGAACCGTCTGTATACAAGCCGCGACTATGAAGCCGGCTTAGTGAACTTGATGAAAGAACGATATGAGGTAACTACCGCTGAACTCTGCATATCTGTTCCTCTTTTGTCCAAATACTAATTCCAGTAGCCCCCAAGGGCCGGTTTATGATATCAATCTAAACTGGGACTTTAGAATACTTCCACTTTGCTTGTGTAGCCCCCAAGGGCCGGTTTATGATATCAATCTAAACTGGGACTTTAGAATACTTCCACTTTGCTTGTGTAGCCCCCAAGGGCCGGTTTAACTTATTAAGATGAACCGGGACTTTAGAATAATAATCTTGTCACTTTCGCCTATGTAGTCCCCAAGGGTCGGTTTATCTCTCGAAGTTGAACCGGGACTTTTACCAATGTTTACTTTGAGCAAATATACATTAGCCCCCAAGTGCCATGAATAATACTTATATTGTGCTCGGGACTTTGTAAAAAAATTTGATAACAAGCAAATAGGCATTAGCCCCCAAGTGCCAAGTGTATAACTTGTTATGTGCTTGGTACTTCAAATATGTATTGTCAACTCATGATATGTCTGTCTCTTATAGGCTGAACTGACCAAGAAGGAAGCCCAAACCGCTGATCTTCAAGAAAACATTAAGTCCCAGCAAGCAGAAACCTCCAAAGCTAAAGACGAGCTAACCAGTGCCTTAGCAGCCATGGAGAAGCTGAACGAAAATTTCCAGAAGGAGCGGGCGGATTGGGATCTAGAGAAATACACTTTGCAGAAAAGAGCTGAGGATGCTGAAGCAGCCCTTAAACTGGTGGCAAAAGAGCTGACTAGTTTAAAGCGGCAGATAAATGCCATGACCACTGTTGTGTTTGGTAAATATCCTCACTTTAAGTTTTCAACATATATTATCCCATCAACTGCCGATTTACTGATGCTTGTAATGATGCAGGAACTCGCATTACCCATCTGGGCTCTGACATGCAGAAGAAATTGAAGGCTGCCTATACTCTTATAGAGCAATTATATACCAGCGCGCAACGGATCATATGCACTGCTTCTCATAACGAGCCGCCCCCAACCTTAATCAAGGAATCCTTAGAAAGGTTGTCAATGCAACCTGCCTGGGTTGAAGAGTTAAAAAGATCGGCTGCAAGGGCAGGTGCTCTGACCGCGCTAACCCGGGCTAAAGCATGGGTGCCTGATCTTGATCCGGTGGATGTGGGTAAAGGGTATCCAAGCTTAAAGGAAGACGGATCATATTTTGACAATGATGACCTCCGAGCCATAACCAGGGAAGTGCGTCCACTGGCTTGCCAATTGGCTGAAGAAACTAATCTGTCATACTATCATGCGATTTATGACGTCAACAACAAACGGGTTGCTGCACCAACTCCGGACGCTCAAAATCTTATCCCGCCAATCCGTAAGCATACCTATGCCCCTGACATTGAACCGTCCACACTTATAAGTGATGAAGCTGTATTCCAAGCCCTAACTGGGATCGATTGGGCAACCATTGACTTCCAGCCACTAGGTAGAGAGGAGGAGGATGAACCGGCGCAAGGTGATCCGCAGCCGTCAAGTCAGCCTGGTGATGAGTCATGATCCGGAGTCCGGTTTAGCCTTCTGCGTACTGCAACACTTGCTGAAAACAATTATCCTTTTGGGAATTAAAGTGCCTTGTAATAGGCTAGTTCAAACACTTGGTCTGCTATGCCATCGCGCATATTTATTTTGCCTGACACTGTTAATCCGCCATGCTTAGGATATATTATGTTCATAATCCATAGCGGTTTATTCAAGCTGTTCCTGCATACAAGAAGTTGAAAGTGTCCTGGCGGTTTACCGCCGGACGGGTCATGATGCCCAAATATACAGCCAGGGTTTATAACCAAGGCTGTATGTGAAAATAATCAAATATGAAATAGATGATACATGTGACATTGAATCACATCGTTGGTTGGCCAACTTTATTGTAATAATGGTGATAATCCCAATCTTCAGTACTGATAACTCCTTCCATATTGTGCCAGTTTATGATAAAATCGTACCGGGTTGTGATAAACACCGGATTATCCATATATACCACTGGCGACTTATAATCGAAACCAGACCGGGTCAATAAACGTCGGATTATAACTGATCATGTACTGACAACTTGTAGTTGAAAGCCAAGCCGGGTCAATAAACTCCGATTTATCATAACATATTATAAAGGGATAATTAGATTTATGCCCCTAGTTGTGTCCCACTCATCTGTTTTACCCCTAATTCCCAAAAGTCACCGATTCTGTCCAAATCACTTTGCTCCTCTTATGCTTTTGCCCTTTGACCGTTTGACCGTCAGTTTGAAAACTTCATAACTAATTCATACTAAATCAGAAAAATGCAAATAAGATACCAAAATGTTCAAAAAAAGATCACCTATATGTCAGTGTCATTTGCATTCATGAAAAAAGTGTTGGAAAGTGCCCATCCGAGTTTTAGCTCTTATGCTACCACCATGAATAGTAAAAACTAAAAAAGTTCAAAAAAATTCAAAAATAATTTGGTGCCAAAGAATGACAAATGTTTTAAGTGCCTGCCAAGTTTCATGAGGGAATAACATTCGTGGGTGCCACGGCAAAAAAACAATCAACACTCCAAAATAGATTATTTTTTTGCCACGACTTCCACGAATGTCGTTCCCTAATGAAACTTGGCAAGCACTTAAAACACTTGTCGTTCTTTGCCACCATATTTTTTTGAATTTTTTAGAGTTTACTATTCATGGTGGTATCAAAAGCGCTAAAACTCGGATGTGCACTTTCCAACACTTTTTTCATGAATGCAAATGACACTGACATATAGGTGATGTTTTTCTGAACATTTTGGTATCTTATTTGCATTTTTTTGATTTTGTATGAATTAGTTATGAAGTTTTCAAACTGACGGTCAAACGGTCAAAGGGCAAAAGCATAAGAGGATCGAAGTGACTTGGACAGAACCGGTGACTTTTGGGAATTAGGGGTAAAACAGACGAGTGGAACACAACTAGGGGCATACATCTAATTATCCCTATTATAAACCTCATCAATGTAAAAAAGGCTTGGCAAATAAAAGCATAAAGAAAATTTGCGAGGCTTTTCATGGGCTGCCAGACCCAAAATCGAGGCTTTTCATGGGCTGCCAGGCCACTGAGTTAAACCATTTTACAAAGCCTTTTAAGATGGACCTCACATTAACCAATCGTCGTTTTAACTTTGACAAGTTTAGGGTCTATGAGATTGACTTGTCAAACGTTCGACGGGTCATACCAGGATTACCTGGACGGAGTGACTTACTTAAAGAGGCAGGATGACCCAGGGTTTTAGGTGAATGCACCTGGCTTCCAAGCCTGGCTTGATAGCCTATCACAAGGGTGTAGACTCTTTGTTCTTTGAGAAGCAAAGAGCCCCCAAGCAATATTTTGAGCTGTGCTCAGTGGGTGAATATGTTTGAGTTGTGCTTTTGCAAAACTCTCTTTGGCCCCTAAGTGATTTCCTGTTGGCCTTAAGCAGATCAAGAGGTGTAGCTATGGTTCTAATACGACGAAGCCCCCAAGTGATTTCCCTGGTGGCCTTACGCCGATCAAGAGGTGTAGCTATGGTTCGAATACGACCAAGCCCCCAAGTGATTATATATATATGGCTTTATAAGCCGGATCAATGGGTAAACAGGACTCCGCTTTATAAATAGAAGCCCCCATGTAACCACACATGATGCAAGAAAAACAACAGAGACCCCGCTTTAGTTGAGGCTCTAGTTTATTATATTGATCATAATATATACATTGTCATGACTATGTACATAAGAAGAGCCTGTGGCTCAAGTATAATAAGGCCGAAGATGAGCGATATTCCACGGCCGGTGGGTCTCCTCCTCCGATTTACGTGAGTCATTGTGCTCTCGAACATCGATAAGGTAGTATGACCCGTTATGCAGATTCTTGCTGACCACAAAGGGTCCTTCCCAAGGCGGGGATAACTTGTGCATATCAGTCTGATCCTGGATGAGTCGGAGCACCAGATCGCCTTCCTGAAAAGTTCTGGTTCTAACCCGGCGGTTGTGATAGCGACGCAGACTTGCTGGTAAATTGCCGAACGAGCTGCTGCAATGTCATGCTCCTCATCTAACAGGTCAAGTGCTTCCTGTCGTGCCTTCTCATTGTCAGCTTCAACATAAGCCGCCACACGAGGCGAGTCATGACGGATGTCACTAGGGAGAACCGCCTCTGCTCCGTAAACCATGAAAAAAGGCGTGTAATCCGTAGATCTGTTGGGCGTGGTACTGATGCTCCATAACACAGAAGGTAACTCCTCCACCCAACAACCCGGCGTCCGTTGTAAAGGAACCATGAGCCAGGGATTGATGCCTCTCAGGATCTCTTGATTGGCTCTCTCCACTTGACCATTAGACTGGGGGTGAGCCATTGATGATACGTCAAGCCGGATGTGCTCACGTTGACAGAATTGTTTCATAGCACCCTTGGACAGATTAGTGCCATTATTAGTTATAATGTTGTGTGGAAAACCAAACCGGAAAATCACCTTCTTG